>NC_141762.1:93551476-94962221 GCF_982258835.1 Parasteatoda tepidariorum
ATTTTTCTGTCTTAAATGTCTCGATCGGCTTTCGAAAGCTTAGATAAATAAAGGCGAAAATTTTGCTTTATTGCTGAACGTTTTACATGCCTCATTTTAAAGCGTACAACGAACGAAATCGAAAATAAAACAGCTTTATCTTTTTTCGTTTCATTATTTTCTCACTACCATCCCAATGGTTCGGGAGGTTGATTGTAAATATGCTAATTAATTTATGCAGACGGTATTTTAAGTAAAAGAAAAAAACTGACACAGAAGCGTATTTGCTCTGAATAATATACCTTTTCTTTTCCAAAAGATTTCAATTTTTGGCCCTCTCTACAAACTGACTGAACCAATAGTTTTAGTGAAGAAAGTGGTCGGAAATTTGAACATTCACTTTTTGTTTATTTCATCACTTCTATTTTTTTTTTTATAACCGTCGTTGAACAGCCGACCCATTTTTGGGTTTACGACTTTTAATGTTCAACTCCGTAGCCTTGTAATTTTGAATACAATTCAGAAGACAAGGGAACTCCTGTATCAAGTATTGGAAGAAATTTGCCTTCGTGGAGGACTTTTTGATGGAACTCCAACGTTTGCGTTACATAGAGAGGAAAACCACGAAGAAAAACCTCCCACATGTAGCCTGAAGGCAAGGAGACTCTAACCCATGATCCAGATATTTTACGTCACTGAGGATATTTTACATCAGCTCTGTGGTCGGTGCAGACCGCATGCGGATTTCGTATAGAGCAGTCATAACTGGGATTTGAACCCGGTTACCCCAAGAGATATCACTTGTTATTGGAACATGGAGGCCTCTTGGACATTGACCCAATGCCCTACCAACCAGACTATCAAGGCCCTCATCACTTCTTTTGAACGCTTTAATATTTCTTTTTGGCACTATAGTCCAGAGTAAACCGAAGCCGTTCTGTAGTTTGTCTACTCTAAGAACTCCCCCCTTCACAAAGTCTGAGGCAGTCTACTGCTATGGAAACAAGAATAACGCATTTCAGGGAGGGGAGCTTCTCTTCACTCTACGACTAACACAATAGACAGAAGAAAAATATTCTCTTTCTTTCTCCGACACGAACCAAAACCTGTCCTAGACAATGACCTCACACCCCTACTTGAAATAATTATACCTCGTTACCATAGTCACCGCCACGGATTCAGACGAATGACTAGGGGAGTTCTTACTTTAGAGAAACTATAACGAGTTTGTCAGATGCCTGTTTTTTCCAGTTAGTTGCTTTCAATGCTTTTAAATCTTCACTGTCATCTAAGCCATGTTGTGAGTGGAAACCTTTAGCTTTTTCCAATGCCATCTGTCTTGTTGAAGGTGAATATCTGCATGGGGTTGTAATCCACTTATCGACTAATAATATTATATTAATAATATTATAACCGTCGTTAAACAGCTGACCCAATTTTTGGTTTACGACTACCAATGTTCAACTCCGTAGCCTTGTAATTTTGAACCCAATCCAGAAGACAAGGAAACTCCTGGATCAACTATTGGGAGAAATTTGCCTTCGTGGAGGACTTTTTGATGGAACTAACCGCATTTGCTTTACATAGAGAAGAAGACCACGAGAACCTCAAACGAGTATCTTGAAGGCAAGGGGACTCCAACCCATGATCCGGATATTTTACGTCGCATGATACAAACACGGTGCCACGACAACAACAAAAAAAAGTACTTTTGTCCTTTGAGTTAAATAGTTATTAACTATTTTAGACAACATTATATTCTTTGTAAATAAAATAAGCGTCTCAAGGTTACGCGATATTCGTACTCTACCTTTTGTACCTATGGTTTCTTCAAATCAAGTTTTTGTCGAAACCGGGGTAACGAGGGTGGGGGTGGAAAGTAGGGAAGTCGCGTAAATTTGAGACTCTTTATTTATTTACAAGGGGTATAATTTTATAAAAATTATGTGTTCTAAAATCGCTGTATTTTCTAGAAATATCTGATAATAAATTTTTGGAGTCTTAAGGACTGTTTTATTCACCTCCAAACGACACGAACCCCTACGCTCTGTGCAATACATAACATGATTATGTGTTTAAAACTCAAACTTGGAGTGCTTTTTCAGATTATGACAGTTGTACTTTCTTCCTTCTTTATTAGTACTTTAATTAGAAGATTCCGTTGCGGTGAAATGTGAAAAATTATATTGGCTGCAGAAGCCACTCAAATCTTCGTTTTGTCTGTTAACTCTTTAGTTTGTGAAGTTGACTGAACTTAATTTAAATAAAGTTCTTCGTCCGTTAGTTTTAGTGGCATTGAACTATGAAAGTTTTTACCCATTGGCAAAATGGGTGTTGTTTTGGGTTTGATGGCGTGCGCACTTTATATGAACGTCATCAGACTTTTCAACTGTATTCAAGAGTAAGAGTAAACAGTGCGCATGCGTCGTCATTGTATGCGTTGCTGTGGCGACAGCTGCTGTTTGATATTTTTTTTTTTTATATATATATCTTTCACCAAGTTCCAAATGACTAAAATCTAAGTAAATGTTCACTGCATTACATTATTTACTAAAGTATAAAGTGAGCGTTTAAGATTTATCGTTTCTCTCTCTCTCTCTCAATTGAAATTTTTTATGACTAAAATATTGTTTATTTGAATCATTGTTTCCTTCGTTAAATTTCTCCCAAATATACTATATGTATCTTACCGAAAATTTGATGAATATTTCATGAAAAGTTATTCATGAATTTCATTAAAAGTTTGCGAAAATTCTTGCCTATCAACATACAATATGAATGAACAGAACATAAAATGAATTCGTAAGCTCTATTTGAGTAGAATCGCACTCTAATAATCCAAATTATATTTATTTAAATTTATTATTTTCTCATTTATAATTTTAATTTTTTTAATTTTAATTTCTTTCAGGTTTTTTAGAAATTTTATGGAATGGGTAACAGTAAAAGCCAGCTGACAAAATCTGAATTGCAATATTATAAAGTAAGCATTCTCTCTCTTCCCCCCCCCCCGAATGTCTTAAAAACACTTAGTTTCTCAGTCAACACGTTAGTTCATGACAGTATTTTTCCTTTGCTTGTCAGTGTTGTTTTTATGACATGATTTAAATCTTTTTTTTTTTTCAGAGTTCTACGGTAACTTTAAAATAATTTTATGAGCTTTAGAGCATAAATATTGTTATTAAATTTTAGATATCTCTTTCGCCACTTTGTTTTAAAAAAATAAATAAAGTGTTACTTCTTCTAATGGCTTAAATCATTCTCTTTCTTTCATGTCATTGTTACGAAACATTTGAATGCTCATTCTTTTAAACAATGCTAATGAAAAATAATTTATCCTTCCTTTTTTTTCTGTTTTAGGAATTAACATATCTGACGGAGAGTGAAATACAATAGTAAGTTCAATTTTTTTTATATTTCTGTATCAGTATCTTATTGTTTGTTCATCATTTATTTAAATTTACAACAGATAAATGTATGAATTACTTTAACTAAACAACAACCACTTCAAGTTCAGAAAAAAAAATTGTTATCTGTGTTTTCTTGAATTTAAATAATAATTGAATATGCGCATTGTCTAATTGGAGCAAATAAAATTATGAATAATTACAAGATAATTAAATCTGTGTAATTATCTTAATTGAGCTACTCCTGCTTCAAACAGAACAACAAATAAATCATTGTATTATCTAAAATAAGTAACAACTTTTGCAAGTTGAGCCACAATTATGTGCATTAACAACTATTCCTTCAAATAGAGAAAAATTAAATCTGGGAATTATCTTAAAGGTATACAGTTTACCAAACTTTTTTTTTTGCTACTGGTATGGATTTTTCAGTAGCGTAATCGAATCTGATAAAATATGTATGTAATGCAAAATAAGATATGTAATAAAAATGTTGTTAAAGATTTATCGTATCGATTCGACACAAAACTTATTAACTTTTGAGCATATTTAATCAATAAAACCGAAGGTTAAAAATAAAAATGACCAGTATTTTCTGTAACTGTTATCTTGTATCTGTTATCTATCTATTTGAAAAATAACGTGTTACTTTAAATAGGTCTGTCACATAACTCGAGAGCTGTTTTTTTTTAAAGTATGGGCCGTTCGAAAATAAAAAACCAAACGAAAGAGAATTTTCATGAAGCAAATTAAATTTTTTACTCTACATGCATTTCTCTTTTTTTTTTCTTTCAAAATAGCTGCAAAGTTTGTTTAAAAACTTATCGTTCCTTACAACTAGATTTAGAATACCCTCTTCATAGTAACTTGCCGCCTGCTCCGATAACTAGTTGGTCACGACCGTTTTCACGTCTTCGTAATCGTTGTAATGGCTGTCGCCAAAATAATGTTTGAAACATCGGAAAAGATGAAAAATCACTTAGCGCAAGGTCTGGGCTGTATTGGGGGTAGTCCCAAACTTCTCAGCTAAAAGAGTGCAATCTGATCTGTGGAGAGACTCATTGTCATGAAGTACCAAAATTTCCTGTCAGCACACTAGTACTTCCTAAACTTCACAAATCTACTGGTGAATGTACGCAGCAGACAGGTTTTTTACCGACTAAAAACTGACCGTACCTCATACGCTGCGGGTGATTTGTTAAACTGGAACATTTTAAATGCACAGGACTGACCGCATAGGTTACCTACACGGCTGTACTGAGCACTTTTATTCCCAAGAAATACCAGGCCACGACGCAAGCACTCGTTGCGACACACACCCTAGCTATTAGTGAACACAACAAAATAGCCATTACTGAAAAAAAAACAGCCCTCGAAATAGCGCCAAGTGCGATAAAAAACTCATTATTTTAACTGTTCAAATGTGACAAAACTCATACAATACCTCAATTGTCTAGAAAGCAATGTTGGGCCCGCAAATAGGTATAAATCAAAAATGTGCAAATTTTTTTAAACATTATAGTAACTAAGATCCATCACCATAGTTAAGACAATGAGCCCTCTGTCTTACGGACTGTGGTTCGATCCCCGATGGCAGTTTGAAGTCCACTCTGCTTTAGATCGATGGGCACCAGGACTAAAGAGAATAGAAGGTCTGGTTTACTCCTTTGAAGAAACTCTCGCATCGGCAATCCTCCGATTTTCTCTAGTGACGTCACTTTGGCGCAAGGCTCGTACTTTTACTTCAAGAACAGAGCTTTCGGCCTTACTAGCTCTAACTAATATTGGAGCATTTCTTTTTGTGACATATTCTAAGACATTTGTTATTTTCTATAATGACTTTCCTCAGTTTTTGCCGTGAATTTACAAAATTTTAAAACTATTAACGAAATGCCAGTTTGCGCCAAAAATGCTGATAGGAAAACAAAAGGAAAAAAATATAATTTTCCGCGTGTTCCCTAAAGTAAATGAACAACTATGTAAAGAATGGATTCCGAAATAACACAGTTAATATAAAACAGCAATACGTTTTTTCTATCGTTAAGAACTTTTATAAAAACTCGTTATCTAAATAGAAACCGCCTCGTTACTTCAAAAAGAAAGGCATGTGAAAAAATTAAAAAATGGATGAAGTCAAAGAAAATTAAAACGTAAGTAAAAAGTATAAATACAATATATAGTGTACAGTTAAAATTCTCCTAATTTCATAACTTATTTTTTTAATGTAGTTATTCTAAATATTTATGATTCTTTAAAAATTATATTCTCTTGAATTTAAATATCTATAAATTATATCATCTTAAATTTAAATATCTATAAACAATTGTAAAATTTTTAATGTCATTATGAACCTAAATTATTATTTTGTTTCAGTAATTAGCGTTTAAGGTTGATGTTTCCTAATGATTAAATATGAACAAATTGCTATTAACGGCATATTTTAAAATCGGGGATTCTAAATTTAACTCAACTTATTGTTATAAAAGAATATGTAGATAAAAAAAGTGTCGATATATGCTTTCATTTTTCTTAACTATTAAAGTTAAAACTGAACTTTTTAAAATAAAGTATTTATAGTGTCATTTTCGCCAACTAGTAAAATAATTTTATGAGTTTAAAATGGTATTTTTTTAATATAATGGCCAAGAAAGTTTTTTTAAACTATGTTTATGAATGGAAATAATGTGTTAATTACGTAAAGTTTGAAAGCTAATAACCAGAAAAAGTCTAACTTATTTTTACAAAGAGAAAGATGCAAAGTTATCATAATATCTTTGCGTGCGATCTTCCGAGATCTGTGGACACAGTGACGTCATGAGGAGGTAAATCGTAGCTTCAGCTCTAAGAGCGAAGTGAACTAGCCCTTCTATTCTCTTTAGCCCTGGATGGGCACTAGCTTGTCTGAGAAGTAATCTTGTGAAATGCTGCTCATATTGCCATTATCAGTCCTATGGTTACGAAATTGGGGAACATTAACTTTTATGATCTTCCTAGGCAAAAATAGGTTGCATTATATACAATGGAATCTGCTTCATTTAATAGATATATTTTACATATTTTTTTTTTAAATATTTGTACATTTTTTGTGCTTGTTATTATTTTTAAAGCTAATATAAAGCGTATTTTTTAACATATTGCAAAAATATTACAATGTTTTAGTTTGTTTTTTATTTTTATTTCAGTGCATTTAAAAGGTTTAAAAATCTACAGCCAAGAATATTGAACAAAGATAAGAATGCAAGGATACCAGTGGATCTCATAAAAAGAATGCCAGAGTTCCAGGTACGTTCCTTTATTCTTCTACCCCTTTTTATTCTTTCTTCTGCCTGAGGATTTGTAGTAAATTTA
Source organism: Parasteatoda tepidariorum (assembly GCF_982258835.1). Lineage (NCBI taxonomy): Eukaryota > Metazoa > Arthropoda > Arachnida > Araneae > Theridiidae > Parasteatoda > Parasteatoda tepidariorum. The sequence continues at coordinate 93,558,211 of NC_141762.1, forward strand.
AAAGCCATTTATTATTTTTATTGCTGTTAAAAGTCGACTAGCAGTTAAAATGAAAAGTAATAGGAAAAAAGTCTCAATTATATTAATTTGAAGGTTAAAGAAATCAGGTTTATTTCCTTAAAAAAAAAAAAAAAAAAAAAAAAAAAAAACTCAGCTAAGTTCGTTGCGCAAACCATTCCAATTCAAAATTGTTTATACCACTAGTTTGAAAGCTAGGATTATTGGAATGCTAAAGGCATTTGATTGAATCAAAATAATATGATTTACTCACTATTTCAATTCCATCTTAAATAGTTAAACGACGTTCACAGTTTTGCAGGCGCACATGTGCTTTTTTTAATCGAAATTTTCAATGATCATTTTGCATCAATGAAATTTGTTGATTCATAATATTTTCTATTAAGGCGTGTTAGGTTATGGGCTTAATTAGCATAAGTTTTAAAATTGGAAGAAAAAAAATAATAAAGATGCTTAGACATTCAATCGGAGCATCTAGTCGGCCGATTCTGATCAAATAAACTTGGAATGACGATCAAGAAATCATTCAACAATCTTTTTTTGGAGAATAGAAAAATTAAAAATTGCTTTTTTCGAACAGTATACCTATTTACAAGTTAATATATATGTATTTGAGACCTTTAATTTTGCATTGAAACAATCCTATTTTATGTTGTTGTTACATATGACTTTATTGGAAATATTAATCCGAAGTTCAGCTTTAAGTGGACATAAACAAGGAGTAAAAAGGAACAAAATTACATTAACGAACAAAGAAAACACATGACAAACGCATATTAACACAAAAAGAACACAGAGATAAAATGAAAGTTAAAAAAATCAAACATATACAGGTAAGAATAGGGAGTAGTCTTTACAGAGAGTTCAATCTATTTTATAAAAGAGATAAGTTATGAATGAGAGTTAATTCTATTTTATAAAAAGAGATAAGTTAGAAACAGTGTGTAACTAAAAAAAGAATTTCCTTTATAATTTCTGCGAATTTTAATTTTTCCAAATGTTGTATTGAAATAAATAATAGTTGAAATAATAATAATAAATAATAATATTAAAGGTGAAAATGTTTTTCTCACTTTTTAACTTTCGCAATAAATACTCTAAATATACATTTTTAGAATCCTTTAAAAAAAGAAGTTCAAAAAGTACGTGTGTATGTGGGACCGAGAATTAATATTTAAGCAAGGAAAATCAAATGCGATGGCGAATCATATTGAGGAAGAGAAGGCTAAAAACTCTAAAACATGTTTGATTGCCAGAGAAAACACAAATGGGGAGTAGAAACTCTTTAGGCCGCTAATTTCCATTTAACAATCCATCTAGTTTTGATGCTTTCCATCCCATCTTCCTCGCTTGTGATGTGAAGGATTTAGATATCGATTTTGTTTTTCCTCGCTTCAATTTTAATTTGAGAGCATTAATATCTATGCTTTCTTTCTACAATTTTGGCAAGAATTCTAAAAATATACCTACAGGGCGTTCATTGAATGAAAGACTGATTTCAAAATCGCTGAAACAAATGATGATATAGGAATGATTCAAACGTTTTGTCTATTGTGAAAGCTGGAAAAATTTTATGCAAAAATTTTAGAAATTAGTTACAAATGTTGCCAACAGAACGCACTGTGCCTAGAGTTATTGAAAACAATTCAAATACCGTAAAATTGAAATCAAACTTTGATATTCCAGTACCAGAAACACATGTAGTTGAATGGAATTCATAACTTAAACCTTCGTAGTAAACTGTAGGACAAACTCCTTTCACGGTTTAATGCTGTAACTCAGTGGTTCTTAACCTTTTTAAGCAGCGACCCAAATTTGAGAAATATGTTCATGTCGCGACCCAAAAAAAGTCAACATTTTTTCATTGCTTTATTTTAGATCCTATTTTTAAAAAATCTTCAATCCTACGATGATGATTTTTTTTTAACTTACAAATTTTTTATTTATTTTTTTAATAATAAAGATAAACAAAAGTACTTTTCGATCCAAAGAAAATTTAATTAATAATCAAGTGTTTTTAATAATTTTTATTGACCAAATTAAAATATATTTAACTTTTTGAAAATAATTGACATTTTAACTTATTCCTAAAAAAAAAAAGAAATATCAATACATATGTTAAGTCTTTTAAATTTTAAATGCAAGTCATACAGTTTTAATGAGAACCTTGTGCTTGAATACATTTTGAAAGATCTTCAAACCTCGGTTGAATGCTTGTTAAGGAGCACCTTATACCTATTTCAGAATTTAACTTGTTCCGGTAATTGTTTTTGATTACACACAGAGCCGAAAAACCAGCCTCACACATATATGTTGTTGAAAAGGGCAATAATACTTTTTGGGCTTCTTTAACAATTATTGGCTTTTCGGTTTTTAATTTTAACCAGAAAGCACATAAAGATTCAGTGTTTTTGTAGAAATTGTATCGAAGTGCTTGGTCACTTTGTATTTCTATTAATTGTTCTTGAAATTGATTAATATTAACAAATTCCTCATGCAAATCACTTACATCAAAATTAAACGGCATTCGAACCCAATTATATTTGAAAACATCGTCTGCAGGGAAATATCGATCAAAGTCTGCTATTAGTTTTTCTAAATGATTAATAATAATTTTCTGTATTTCAAAATCTGTGATATCAATATTATTGTCTTCAACAAGTAAATTAAGAGTCGGGAATGAAGCAAGTTTCTTTACTTCAACCTTATGTCTCCATAATTTGAGTTTATTTTTAAAACATGTAATTTTTTCAGTTAATTCAATAATACAGTGAATTCGCGATAACTCGAATCTGATAGGACTGACGAAAAACTTCGACATATCGGAAGTTCGACTTACCGTTAGTTTCGGTTTTGGACTTTCAAAATATTGTCGGATTACTTAATTAATGCTTATTTATTAATTACAAATCTTCTAAATGCTTACAATATTTAAGATCATTTTTCTGACAAGCCATTTACAATAAGACTGTTTGAAGCACTTTATGATACCCTGGTCCATCGGCTGCAACTTTGCTGTTGTGTTTGGCGGGAGAAACTGCAAGTTTACTGCTTTCAAATTAGGTAGATCACTATGCGTTGTGCATTTATCCATAGAGAGTATCACTTTTTTTTGGCGAAGAATCTCCGATCCAATTTTTTTACATAGTCTTCAAATAAAACTGATGTCATCCAAAACTTTTTGTTAGACTTGTAATCCAAAGGATACGTTTTTACATTCTTGAAACATCGGGGATTTCGGTATTTTCCGATAACAACTAAGGGCAATTTCTCTGTCCCAAGCGCATTTCTTCCAACTAGGACAGTCAAACGTTCCTTGCTCATTTTACCCCCTGAGTAGTTTTCATCCTTAAACATCATAGTCTTATTTGGAAGACATTTAAAAAATAAACCCATTTCATCAATATTGAAAACATCATTTTAACTGTATCCTTTAAGTAAATTTGGTAACGTTTCATTTAACCATTTGCTCACATACTTCAAGAGGGACAGCTTTAGCTTCTCCATGAAGAGTGGAAAGATATTGTGTGTGTGTTGCAAAGGAAGGGGCAAGATATCAGCTCCTAGGTTTTTTTTTCTTACTTTAAAAGATCCCAAAAAAAATCGAGTTAAAGGGAGTAAAATTCGAGTAATCGCGAATAATTAACATGAAATTGAAGATAAAAGGGTCGGGGACCTCATAAAAAAATCGAGTTATAGTAATATTCGAGTTATCGTACTTCGAGTTATAGCGAATTGACTGTAGTATGATTACGTCCATGCATAGACGTATTTAGATTATTTATTGCAAATAAAATATCTGACAAATAAGCAACTTGAGTAATCCACTTCAACTCGGAGAATTTAGATGCTAATGGGTGTTCCTTTTCTCTCAAAAATAATTCGACTTCTGTCCGTAATGATAATACTCTTTGAACAACTTTGCCCCGGGACAGCCATCTAACTTCAGAATAATATAATAAATGTCCGTATTCTGCACCAGATTCGAAACACTGTTCGCGGAAAATTCTACAGCTAAGAGCTCTTGATTTGATAAAATTGACTACCGCAACAATTTCATCCAAAACGATACATAATTCGGGTGATAATTTTTTTGAAGCAAGATTTTGTCTATGTAACAAACAATGAATCGATAAATACTTTTTTACTTTTTTCTTTTCTTTTTTATTTTAAACATTAACTACTAAGTATCTTTTATACTTATATTAATTTTGCACCTTGATATGCTAAACTAATTTTTGAGTCATGTGCCTTTTTTAATTATTATGAACGAGGATTAAGGGTATAGAGTTACCCAGGTATCTCATTAAGCCTAGGCTGAGTAAGCCACAATGACTTCTTCTAGGAGGTGTTGGTATTACTTATTATTTGGTGTATTACTAACTTTTTTGGTTCGACTCAGCGCGACCCAAGAAATATGTTTCACGACCCAATTTTTGGTCGCGACCCATAGGTTAAGAACCGCTGCTGTAACTGATCAATCTGGTCATCAATGCCTTGAAGCACCATCTATCGGCAACCTTTTTAATTAAATTCGAAAATTTCTGCATTGAATTTTCAGACATTTCACAATAAACATATCGTTTGTTTCATTCTTCTTCCTTCATTTTCGCGGTTTTTAATTTTGAAATCAGCCAGTGATCTGCTGGACACTCTGCATATTAAGAGTGGTGTTTACGTAATACTTTTCGTCTCTTATTTAAGCAATAAATACTATATTTTGATATCAATGAATGATTGTTGTTGTAGAACAATCCGTTCAAGGAGAGGATTTGCGAACTGTTCTCCTCCACCAACGATGATACCTGGTCTTTTGAAGATTTCCTGGATATGGCTTCTGTATTCAATACTGATTCTCCAGCCGATAAGAAGGCAGAATATGCTTTCAGTATCTATGGTAACTTATTGATCTTCTCTCACTAATTATCCACATAGTGGGCTTACGGTCTCATACTTTGGGAAGTGTAATGAACGTAGAATCGTCGAAAATTTGGTCAAATAATTTCAGATTTTTAAATGGTAAAATATGAAGTGTGAGCGCAATCAGTCGAATAGCTTCTGTGTTATCAAGTTTTAAGAAAGTCTTAACATTAAAAATTTAATCTTTCACGAACGTCCGATTTCCTTCAAATTTTGTATTTTGTCATATAAAGTTACATTCTTTGAAATGATGTAAAAATTTGTATACCTCACAATTGAAATTTTCAGATCATTAATAAGAAAAATGTTTAAAAAAAATAGTAAATAATTATTAGAAATATTTTTTTTAATCGAATTATCTTTGGATGAACGAATTTTATATTTAAAAAAAAATTCGATTTGCTTAAGTTTTACAGATATGGTGAAAAACGCAAAAAAGAAAATAAGCATTAAAAAGTGTCCAAAAATTTAATCTCTCGAAAACTATTCGACCGATTTCATTCAAATTCTGTATTAATCTGTATAAAATTACATTCTTTGAAATGATGTAAATTTTTTATGCCTTACAACTGAAGTTTTTGGATCATTAATAAATAAGATGTTAAAAAATAATAAATAATTATTAAAAATTAAATTTTGCATGGAATTATCTTTATATTAACGAATGTTATATCTTAAAAAAAATTTCGATTCATTTAAAAAATTTCTGGAGATATGGTGAAATACGTAAAAAAGAAAATAAACATTAAAAGTGTCAAAAAATTTAATCTCTCGAAAACTATTCGACCGATTTCATTCGAATTTTGTATTATGCCATACAAAATTACATTCTTTGAAATGATTTTAAAAAAATTGTATACCCTATAATTGAAATAAACATTAAAAGTGTCCAAACTTTCGACTAATCTCCGGGCTCTTGCGACCATATTTTCCAGATTGAGAGTTCCTCCTTTATCTTGCAAATCAAGAATCCGAAAAGTTATATTTCTTCAGAGAAAGTGCGTTTTTTAGTTCTGACTTCGTAATTAATTAATACGAAATTAACTGCACTAATTAATTAGCATTTTATTTTATGCGCCTCACATACATATACCTTCCCAAAATAAAATTTTGGCTAAATAAACTAAAAATAATTAATAAAATCTAAAAACACTCAAGTTACCGCCATCTTATCCAAATTTGTTCAACGTTATTTTCATGCATTTTGTGTTTTACAACTTGCGTGTTCTTCGTTCCTTAACGTACATTTTTGTTAAGCAAAATTTTCTTAAAATGAGGGTAAATCCCAAGGACCACCCGCTGTGAGAGCATACGAGCGCACTGCGGAACCGGGTGATTTTTACCATTAAACCTAATTTCATTTAAAAATTCAGATAAAATTAATACTGCAATTAAATACGCTAAAATTTGCAGTTATCATTGATAGTACTTTAGTCTTAAAACATATTTATAAGAAAATGTGTAAAAATAGTACAGAACAATCCAACGACAAAAAAAGCGAATTTTTCTTCTTCACCCCAACGCTTCCCCTTTCCCAGTATTGATTAGGAGAAGAAGAGGGTGCAAGCTCGTTTATAGAACCTTTGCTGTTGTGTCCCTAAATGTTTTTTCCCTTATACACAGGGACCACACCTAATCTTGGGGGACTATTTTACATTAGGTCAATGAAAGCTAGACTTCTTCATCTATGTATATTCTTTCATCTAATGCCGTTTAAAAATTGAAATAAAATGTTCCAAATTAAAAACTCGCCCGAGTTTGTCTAAGCTAAGGACTCCCCCCGCCACCCAGGCCGTCTTGTGCTATGGAAACAAGGGTGGCGCATTTTAGAAAGGGTAGCTTCACTCAAGGACTAACACTAATAGACCGAAGAAAGAGACTCCTTTTCTCTCACCGACACGAGTCGAAACCACTCCAAAACAGTGACCCCCTGCTTGAAATAGTCATACCTCGTTACCATAGCCACCGCCACAGGTCCAGACGAATGTGTAGGGGAGTTCTTATTTCAGACAAACTATATGAGCTACCGGTTTCTTAAAGGCTCTTCTCATATATGATACCGTGGTCGATGAAGGGAGATTTGCGACATAATTTATCCTGAGGGGGACAAACCTCAATTTACCTCCCCTAATTTGCATAATGTGCTAATTCCGGTTTCAACAAGGAATCAAAACACATGTATTAAGGGTGATCAGGGCAGATTACATTGAATATTTAGCTTGCAAAAATACCTGCAGAATAAGTAAAACAATAGGTGATATGTTTCAGACGGAGATGGTGATGGTTACTTATCAAGAGGAGACCTCAAGGACTTGATCAACTTGCTGACTGGAAGTGATAATTTGGATGAGCAGGATATCGATGACGTCATCGACAAGGTGATGGATGAAGCAGACATTGATAAAGATGGAATGCTCTCTCCCGGTGAATTCAAGCATGTCATCATGAAGTGCCCGGATTTCGCTAGGTATCTCGCTGATTTTTATTTATTTTTTATTATGGGAGACATCCAACTCTTGATGCAAATACTTAACTTCCATCTAAGTACTATGTTATTTTTCGACTTCCTAAATACTAAATTTTCTTTGGTTCAGGTTGTATTGTATAAATGTTCCGTAATGACAGTTGTTCCTTCTAATATTTTTAAATACTTACGATACAGATTACTAAAAACTTTCTTATCCATTAACATTCCAAAGGAGACGAGCATGCTCTCATATGTTAATCGAAGTCCGCAGTGAACTGATCGTAAAGACGCTGTTCTCAGTAGAACACCAAAGTCAAGCATCACTGGCTGCGGTCAGTAAACGGGTGGATGACCACTTTGATCAGCTTGCGTAGGGACCGAGGGTCGTCGGGCTGCCAAATAATGGGAGCCATCCCCTCTGCATAGGATCAAAATTGCGATGGCATGTCTTCTGATCATCTTCGGGGATGTTTCCCAGACCGTCGCCAATTGCCCATTGTGCAGCTTTACTGCGATGCAAATAAAGTACCTACCTACAAGGGCGCTGGCAGAATGAAATAAAAGGGGCTGCAACCCTTTAACAAACTAGCCCCCCCCCTAAAGAATATTCTGTTATTACATTTTGTTTTGTTATTACTTATACTTTCATCTGCTGATTTTTTTCATCTGTTTTAATAGAGAAAATTCTTATGAATCCCTCGAATACATCGATTTAGTTATTGAGGCCACACCGTTTTATCCAGCTGTAGCGGAGGCAATCAAAATTGGCCTAACTCTTCTAGCTACTACGTGCACTATTAAATGCACTTTTAGTACAATGCGACGCATTAAATCATGGAATCAGTTTACAATGTCTCGGGAGAGATTGAGTAGTTTGTGCATGCTCAGTGTGCATAAGAAAGGAATCAAAGATGACTCAGAATTCATTGAAAAAGTTATAAACAAATTTGGACAGCTAACAAGACGATTACAATTCTTGGTTAATTAAACAATTTTTTAATTTTTATGTATCAATAATTACCTAATTATTTGTTTTTGAATAAAAACATTTTTGATAAAAAAAAATTTTATAACAAATTGTTTTTCTGTATCTCTTTAATTGTTTAAAAAAAAACCAGGGGGGTGCAAGTGCACCCCGCTGCCGGCGCCCTTGCCTACCTACTTATGTAATTATAGGGTATCTTCTAATTTTTTCTTCGACTGATGAAGTAAATTCTAAAAGTGTACAAGCGAAAGAAAACGGATTAATTTTAACAAAAAACAATATATTTAAATCTAACTTAGTTTCAATTTTTTTTATTTACGATGGACATTTGCCATATAACATTCAAGGGTAAGGTAATCTATCTCGCAACAACTGTCTTTAATACATATTTTTTGAAAAGTCTTAAAAAATGTTACCTAAATTTTTATAGACTTTTAAATAAATCAAAAAATAAATACCTGTACAAATTTTTTTCTGTTGATTCCATAAAATTAAAAATCAATACATGCGGAATTTTTGCCTCAATAGGTTTAAATCTTTTACAAAAAAAAAACAACAAATATATACTTAATGTCTAGAGCTAGGATGATGGCGACCTATTAAATCTTTAGAAATACCCTCAAAAAATTTTGAAAAAGCCCTCTATAACTTATCAAAATCACCTTAAAATGAAAATTAATACCTTAAAAATTTTCGAAACATGTTTTTTGTTAACTTTTTTTAAAAATTATAAATCGTAATTTGTATTCATAAATCAAATAAATAAGGTAATAATCAAAATAAATATGCAATTTATGAAAAATAAATGCTGTAAATAAATACGATAAATAAACCATTAATTTTTACTTACGAACTTCAAAAACATCAGAAATACATTTTATTGTCAAATTTTTTTTGATAATCTAACGGTTGAAAGATTGCCTATTGCCCAAAAGCAAATCCTAATGTCTTGGAAATTTTTATTCAAAAATCAACAATAGTTTTTGGAGACTATTTAAAATAAAAAAATTCAATGCGAGATTTCCACTAATTTATAAAAAAAAAAAAACTTTCAAAATTATCTGAAAATGAAAAATATCATTTAAAAAATTCTTCAAACCTTTTTAAAAACTGAAAAGCACGACTAATGTCCTATAAAGGAAAAATGTGTTGATCATCGTTTTAATCTTGCTGATGTATTAAAATTGCCCGAATGACCTTTCTATTTTATTTTTAGGAGTTTTACAATCAGAATTTAAAGATAACTGAACAGAATAAGCCAAACTTCAACTGTGATATGCAACTGCTGTAATAAGCCTATAAGTACAAATACATCATGTTGATCTCACATAATAAAAACAATGCATCTTTCGAGGTTCATATTTTTGACCTCAAACAGGATGGAAAAAAAAGTTGTGAGTCCCTATGTGCTGAGAGACTTACATCTAAAGTTTTCCGACTGTTTCAATAACGCTTGCTGCAAATTTTGCAATATGAATGAATGCTGTATAGCGCCCTCAAATGTATAGAAATAAAGTCAATGGAAAGAAAGATTCACTATTGAATACAGTAACCTAGTGGTTAAAAAATAAGCACTTGGTTATCCCATGGCTAACATACCAAACCAGAAAGCGGAATTTTTTTAAAGTATAATATGGTCTCATACAAGAGTGTTATAAACGATCATCTAGCTCTGGGGGTAACAGTAAGAGTATTTTGTAATTTTTAGATGGCAACACAACGATGGCATTTTAAAACTTTTATCGTAACTTAATCTCTTCTTCGCATTGAAAACATAAAAAGGAGTTGGAATGATATTTTCAGCTCGAATAATGCAACATAACACAGTAAAATGCAGCATACAAATCACTGTTATTTTCTTCCCTCCTCTTGTCCTCAGAGCACATTAGAAGAGCATTCTCACTGCAGCTTGCCAGTCGCATATACGATTCAACACAAATTCGATTCGCGCATGCGCAAACAGTTCCCCTGAAAGGAAGCCACAGGAGAACGCTTCGCGTCAAATTTTCTTTTATCTTCATAAGTTTAGAGAAAAGTTTCAAATGCTGCAGAAATATTTTCGAAATGTTAGCAAAAATCCCTTCCCACTGCGTTATTCTGATTAATCCTGCCATAATATGTTTGCATTTCAAACACATTTCTCCAGCATTCGAAAATTTATTGTTTTCTCTAGGTGAACCTGAACTGACTTTTTATTTAATTTTAAATGTTAAATTCCCTAAGAAGATAAAACAGATTTTGCTATAAAAAGTTTATCGCGTGATGTAGTAAATAGAGCAGCAGAATGCAGATACATCGAAAACTTATAAAATATTGTAAAATGACCTCAATTTTTTCATTAAAGGAATTTCTTACTGTGAGGACCGCGTTTCGATGATGAAGAAAAAAATTATCTCCGTTAGAAAACTATTACTGTATCCATCAGGGCTGGATAAATCTCACGGATTTATTCTTGATCTCTTATTTTAAAAATACAAAATTTTATTTAAGTTCGCTTGAAAAGTAAGCTTGCCAGGGAATCACATGTTGGCAAATTTATTTTGCGAAATCACGTTTGTATTTTATCACATTTATATGTTTACTTCCTAGATATTGATGAGAATTAAATCTATTTATAGAATGTGTTTACTAATTTTTATACGCTATGTTATTGGTGCAATTGAAAAAACAACGTAAGTGCTTCACGATAGATTTCGAGACACGTGACTTGACAACTATTTTCTTTCTATAATACTATGAACGCTAAAATAGAATTTTAAAAAGCTGATAAAACAAAATTTCTTTTTCTTTCTTCAATGTGTATTTATCATACAGAAATGCTAAGTATATAAAAATCTCAATTGTGAGTTCTTTATCGCTTATGTTGAATTTTCTATTGCCTCGCAGTATACTTTTCAGCACAATGACACTTACTCTATTCATATTTTCTTTAAATTTTGATACCTAAAAAAAAACAATTTTTTGCATGTTTTTGTTTTACTTCAATTGAATTTTGTAAATGACTAAGAATAAATTTGTAATGATATCCATTTAAGTCATGTGTCACAAACTGAAACTTTTTACGAATTATCAAAATGTATTTTATTGATGTAAAATTATAATATAACATTGGTACGATTTGAAAAAATCAAATAAAAACAAATAGAAATGCATAGATTTTAAGCTTATTTATTCTTTTTAAGTTTCTAAGCTGATCAACTGATGGCCCTGTTTACTGCAAATAAAGCGACGTCAATGGTAACCAAGGGGATAAGAAGATAAAAACTTGGTTATATGTTACTAACATTCCGTAACAACTTCATATTATTAATACGCTCATTTAATAATAGTAAACCAATTTTTAATTAAGAGATGCAAATATTTCGAATTACTTATCGGCATTTATAAAGCAATTTCGGAACTGAAATCTAATTCGATCTTCATCAGTATTCGCTTTTAAATCACGTTTCTTATTTACTATAACTTATAGTAAATCGCTAATATTTGATTAATTATCTTTTTTTACCGGGAAGTTGCAATTATATTGTCTTATTACAGTTCTTAATACAGATTTGCGTTTTCTGATCTAGGTTTGTGCTTTTTACGCAAAAGTATTTTGAAATTTCAGAACGATTACAAATTAATTATGACTCATGTACAGTGCGGGAAAAAAACGAACCACCTTGAATAACTTTTGATCTAATAATCGGATTTCACTTTCTAGGACTCGATTTTAATGGCTCTATGGGGTGACTTCAAATATGCTAATTAATAATTGCAGACAATATTTTAAGTTACGAAACAGACACAAAAACGTACTTTCTCTGAATAAACATATCTTTTTCCGACGAATTCGGATTTCTGACACCGAAAATATAGGCGGTAGACGCAATCTGGGGAATGATTCAAAGCTTAGACAGCTTAATGTTAATTTTACTTTTTTCGTATTTCGCCATATTTCGAGAAATTTTAAAGCGAATGGAAATTTTTTTACAGAGAATTATAAAATTCGTTCATCCAAAGAAAATTCTATGTAGAAAATTAATTTTAGTAAGTATTTATTATTTGTTATTATTTTATAAAATAATAGTTGAAAAAGTTTGGAATTGTAAGTGTAAAATTTTTTGCATCAATTTAAAGAATGTAATTTTACACAGCAAAGTTTGAACGAATTCTGTCTAATTCCTGAGAAATCGAATTTTCAGAATACAATTTCACAGAAACTATTTAAACGATTTCACACAAATGTTGTACTTTGCCATGTAAAATTATATTCTTTAAAACGATGTAAAAAATTATCTATCTTGCAATTCCAACTGTTTTCGACTAATATGAAATAAAATAGTAAATAATTACTGAACACATTATTTTTTGCATGTTATTATCTTTGGATAAATAAATTTTATAATTGTGTACAAAACTTTTTCAAATTCTCTTTAAAATTTCTCGAGATATGGCGAAATACGCAAAAAGTAAAATTAACATTAAGGGGTCCAAACTTTGGATCGTTCTCCTGACCAAACTATGGGCACCATATTTTCCAGATTGATCAGACTGTGAAGGGACCGAGAATGCACGGTATTAGTCCTCGTTGAACTATTCTACAGGAAAGTGCTCGACTTCGAGTGAGGACCATCGAGCTAAGAAAGTGGAAGAGGGGCTTCCCCCCTTCAGATGATCAAAATCGTAATGGAATGCCTTCGATCATCCACAGGAATGATTTCCAGACTGTCACCAATGGCCAATTCAAAAAACTAATATTCTCCAGTGCGACGTACATAAAGTACTACTACTACTAAAATATTTTTTTTAAAAAAAAAAGCTTCCGTGAGAGTAAATCTGGCCTCATGTTAAATTGTACAATAAATAGAGAGCTACTTACAGCTATAAGCAATACAACAATGCAGTCGGTTGGTCTGCAGTCGGTTAACAACATTAGCAAAATATGTGATTCATAGACATTTCACAAATATCAAATATACTTTATTATGGATTCTTTTCCTGTTAGAAATTAATAATTAAATATTGAATTGTTAAACTTTGTTTTTGTAAATAAAAATATTCTATTTGCCGAAATAGACCCAAAAGTTACACCCAAAAAGTTTATTGGCAATCAAAATGGGCCACAGGTGGCGTGAAGCAGAATTCGCTACCTGTGGCAACTATTTGCATGCTTTTACCTGTAGCTTGTGGAGAGTCATAGGAGAAGTAAGTAAGTTTGTTTTTATCTTGATTTTCAAAAGACTAAAATCCTTTAAGTTAGGAAATCATATGGAAATGAAAACTACTTTGAACGTAGTTCTTAATTAAAGCGTTGTGGAAATTAAAAATAATATTTTTGACAATTAAATACAAAATATATTAAGAAAGGGGAAAATATCGTAGTAGTACATTTCTATACAACTGAGAAGAGGAGGAGAGGGTAGGGGAACGAGTCAAAACATGGAACCGGTCTTCTCCCCAGATGGCGTATTCAAGCGTTGCGATTGTAAATCAAAAATCCATCACTTTTGCGGGTGGAGTAAAACTAGGTATAAACATCTGTAGTTCTAGTGTTAAACGAGCCAAAATGCAAGTGGACCTTGGTCTTATAGCAGTTGTTGCTTGATCTTCGTCTAATAAAATTTGCATTTTTATTTAGTTGCATATTCTTACATTTCTTTATTTTTGTGAATACTTCAACTGTAACGATAAAGGTATAATTTTGAATTATATTGTAAGCAAAATAAATCATTATTACATTATGTAAATATAAAAAAAATGATGTAATAATAAAATATGTAAACCAAATTTTGATCTGTAACATGAATGAATTAAAATAGATCTGATATGAAACCTGTAATTAAATACATTTGTGGGGAATGGAGATATGTACAATGTCAACCTTCATTTATCATAAGGTACCATAAGAGAAAATCGAGTTAGCATGAGTTATATAGAAGTGAATTGATGTTAAATAATAGTAGTGATAGTTACGCCACACAATTATAATATCTGAATTCGTAATCGCTAAGACGTTTGTTTATATTTTTAAGTAATATGAAATTTAATTCAGTAATAATTGCTAAAAAAGCTGAAGGTATTTCTTTGAAAAAAGTTCTGTGCTGTGTCATTTGGCGTTCAAAATGGGCTTTAGGTGGCGAGCAGAAATCTCTTCCTATGGCAACACTTCTACTGCTTTCACCATTAGCATATGGAGAGTCATAAGAGAAGGAAGTACGTCAGTTTTTCTCTTGATTTTGAAATAGATTAAAAACTTTCAAGTCAGGAAACTATATGGAACTGAAATCTACATTGAACATAGTTCTAAAAGAAAGCATTGTGGGATTTATAAAAAATATTTGTGACAAATAAATAAGAAAAATATTAAGAAAATGGAAAATATTGTAGTATATTCCTCTATACAACTGAGAACAGATGAGCGGATAAGGGAAGGGTCAAAACATGGAACTGGTCTTCTCCCCAGATGGCGTTTGCGATCGTGAATTATAAATGATACCTTAAAATTCTGCAACTCTTCACTGTACGCTTCCTCTTTGACTTGTGAAGCATATTTTCCGATGTATTTTTTCATGCTTAATTGAATGAGACCAATCAAGTCAAGCATCACTGGCTGCGGTCAGTAAGCGGATGGCTGACCATTTTGATCAGCCTGTGTAGAAACCAAGGACGCGTGATATCGATCTCATTAAACTGTTCTATAGCAAAGTGCTCGACTTCGCACTCAGGTCGTCTGACTGCCTAAGCGAGGGTGTCATCGCCTCAGCAGAGGATCAAAATTATGTTAGTATGTCTTCGAATCATCTTCAGGGATATTTTTCAGACAATTGCTAATAGCTCATTGGTGAACTGCTCTAGTGGTGACGTACTGGGTCACCACTAGATCACACATGAGTGCGATTTGCATATGATTTTTGACTAAAGGCTCACAAAAGGAGTAACACAATCTGAGCCAATACCTGGTAACTTGCTTAAAAACGTATTATCTATCTGAAATTTCTTTTCTTTGTTTAATTGATTTTCAATTTGCATTTTACTCAAATGAAAAAATCTTTGAGACATTTAATTTGTTTACCTTTTTTTTAATCAAATAAAATAATTTTTTTTGCTTGAGAAAAAAAATAAATAAATAAAAATTAGCATTAGACGTCAACATTATAATTTTGGTGACTGAATGAGATTTGTGTCAATTTTATAAGTGTCTAATTTTAGCCGTAATGATATGTATTACCTACTAATAAATATAGTATACTCTCTTTCGTATAACTCTCGGTGCAGTGACACTATCATTATAACGACATATACATAAGTAGTGGTGAATAAAATTATTCAAAGCATTTTACTATCTTGCCACAAATAAATAGTTAACATGTTAACGAAGTAATTTGGCTAACACTTTTTTAATAACTTTATTGTCGCTACTCTGACACTAAACCGCTCGTTTCAATAGAGCGATTAAAATTGAGTTTTTTTTTATTCCCATGAAAATCATTTCGAACATAAGTATAAAACATCTGTCTATTTTTTATACAAAATTATTCTATTGACAACGAATCATTCGGTTTCGTGAAGTTTCAAACGAATTATTTAAACTATCATTCATTTAATGCTACCGCACATTATTAATATCTTTAATTCCGTTTAAATAGCAGAAAAATAACTTGTACCCCCTTCGATAGGTTAAAAGGTGGATTTAGGTAAATTACAGTCACGTAAATTTCTTTTTGAAAGATATATTCAATTTGTTAGTTATACTTTTCTTGTTTTAAAAAAATTTTATTCTATCTTCTATTCTATTGAAAACGTTAGTTCCTTCGCGCGGTTTATTTTCTAGTTAAAACAAACAGTGGCATTTGAATTTCTGGATTTTTTTTGTTTCCACTATGTTATAATCGGGACTTATGTTACAGCTGTTAGTGTATGTTATCAAAAATATTATTATGTTTTAATAATGATGCATATTTATTGATGCCAACACATTAATATTATTTATTAATACATTAATATTTGGGATACAGCTTGCATTTTTATTAAGATATTTTTTTTAATGAATTTATTTTAAATACTTTTTAACGTACTAATTATTATAAATATTATTGGTTGCATTATTAATTTGTTAGTTTCCTAATTCTTATTAAAATATATTTCATTGTTTTGTATAAATTATAGTATTTAGATATCAGAAAATAATTATGCAGGGTTCACAAGGCCATTAGATTAGCCACATATCAAAAGTATTCACCAATTTTTAAAAGTCTTCTCCAAATGCAAATCCTAAAAATTTTTTATGATTAATTTTTTCCCCACAGAAAACTATTTCACGGTAATTTGTTTCAGGCTTATATTATTTGGACCCTATTCTAATTGATTAAGCAGCACATCTACCGAAAATTACTGAAATCGAAGAAGGCTCGACTTAAATACATATTTTTCTTTCCAGTGGAAAAAATCATTCGCTAATACTTTCACCAAAACAAAATGTTATTCACCAAATTTATAATTTTATCGCATTTAACGAGGTGGTGAATGCTTAGCGTGAGACCCGTAAAGCTAAATTCTTACATTACCGTTAGAGGGCTTATTGAAGTTCTAGAATGTGAAACTATATAAGCTATAAGCTAATAAATTCATTTGACAGCTACTTGGGGAAGGAGGCTCACTCTTAACTCAAGGACTAATAGATTAGCGGATTTTGTTTACGATTCGACTTTGAATTATTGACAAGTAGGCGGTGAGTTAAATATTCTTATTCTCTTGTACTTATATAGTAGTTAACTAATTACTATATTCGCATTGCAATATCGCCTTTCAAATAATATTGCAAAACTACCTGAATTATCAACCCGGGCACCGCCCACCGGTGCGGCTTGGCTTGCCGCAGTTCACTACCGTAGTACAGCTTGAGGATTGATTCATCTTCCATATCTCAATATGAGGGAAGATGAAATGGACTTCGACTCGCATTTGGAAAGACCTGCTAAAATATCAACTTCAACAATACTGGAATTTGATCACTCAGTTGCCGAGAAACTCGAATATGCAACGGCTGGTGGATTATCAATATACGCTATCCTCTTCTCTCCTAATGACCAAAATTCATTTCCGAAAAAACCGATCCTGTTAAAAGAAAGCCTAAACAACACAGTAAGCTGTCCCGGAAAAATCATTTCGTGTATGCACACACGTCAAGGAAAATTGTTAATTAAGACAAATGACTCGACGACTGCAATCGAAATAAGTAAAATTACTAATTTAATGGGAATCCCAACTCAGCCATACGTTTTTCCTGAAAACATTACAACGAGATTTCTTCTTCAAGAAATTCCCACCGATCATTCACTATCTGCTTTAGCTTCAGAACTCGCGTATAACAACCTATTTGTGCACAGTATTCGAAGATTCACTAAGAGGAAATCCTCAGAGTTATCAGAAACCTGCTTAATAACCATCTATGGCACGTCAATTCCAAGAGAGGTTAAATTCTGGTACAATCTTGTGGAGCCTACTATCTTTTGTGATCGCCCGCGTCAATGTTCTAAATGTTACAAATTTAATCACTCTGTGAAAAAATGTACATCTAAATCCCAAATATGCTCATATTGTGGAGAACAACATACTTTTTCAGAATGCGACAGTAAAATTCCACACTGTTCTAATTGCACAGGGAATCATCCAGTGAACACTCAGACTTGTCCATCTTGGGTGGAAGAAGCGAATTTCCTGGAATTTAAATGCAACAGACAGCTAACCTTCTCCGAAGCTAGGCGACAGTATAAGTTTGCAAATTCTCAACCCACCTACGCAACTATATCCAGATCAGAACATACCAAAGTTGAGGACATAAAGACAATTGTCAGGAGCGTCATATCAGAGGTTGTTACAACCTTCGACGCTAAACTTGAAGCACTTGCCAAACGTCAAGATATCCTGTTTGAAAAACTTTTTTCAGTGATGGATAAACTCACTTCTCGTCTCGATACCTCAGTTCCCGAATCACACCCATCAAGGAAGAAATTCCGCCCCTTGAGCGACCAAGATAACCATCTGCCGACACGAACTGCACTTGAACCCGTGTCCTCTCCCTCAACTGATTCAGCAATCGAACCAACTCCTCCGAACAACAAATCTTCTGCTCACCCACGACGTGAAACCACTTCTCCCGTATCATCTCAAACATCAAGCGCAATAACACAGAACTCCTCCTCCAAAAACACCACCAATAAAAATCTGCAAACCGTCCCAAATGTCTCAATCAGTGATACCGTGAAGCTGGACAAACGCCATGCTAAAATCCCGAAACGCTCGTAACCACCAACCAGTGACCTATAACCGCTCTACCTATTTACCTTTTATTAATTTCATGTTTCAGATAGTTTCTTGGAACGCTAGAAGTCTATCAAATAAACGGCAATGGTTGAGAACATCGTATTTTAACCACGCAGAATGCTTATGTATCCAAGAGACCTTTTTAAAGCACTCGGACGCTTTTAACCTGCCACCATTCTCTATTTATCGCCAGGATCGTGATGGACATCGAGGCGGTGGCCTCATCACTGCAGTAAATAGTCGTTATCCCTCCAGACTAATACAACCTCCTCCTACCCCCTCCATTGAACATGAATGCATTATCGTTGAGACGGGTGTCGGACCACACGTACTAACTATTATTAACATCTACCCCCCCCCCAGGCAGGCTGGATCTACATTGGATTGAACAAATTGTCCACCAATCAAAACCACCATATCTGATAGTAGGCGATCGCAACGTCCGCCATCGGCCTTTGGGCAGCTCCAGTGACTCACCAGGATCAGCCCAATTCCTTGACTATGTAATATCAGAAAACCTTTGCATGCTCAATTTATCAACCCCAACCCGTTTTGATCAGCACCATAGACCGTCGCTGCTAGACGTGGCTCTTGTATCTCCAGACTTATATCTACTTTGCTCGCATGAGGTCCATGCGGACAGCTTCGACAGTGACCACGCGCCCATAAAAACGTCCATCAATCTGGGGTCCGGCAATGATCTGGATTACTCCCGTCCCCGAATTCTTTGGAAAGCCTTTTATAATCAAATAAACGCTTCCCTAAAAAATAGCGATTGTAACACATTGGCAGAATTCACATCGATGTGCACTAGCACACTACAAGCAAATCGCAGCTGGCAAAAATTTCCGAAGGCAAAATACCCCCCATGGTGGTCTTCCTACCTTTCTCACCTGCTTGGAAGAAAAAGACAAGCATGGAGGAGGGCCAAACGCTCAGGTGACACGGCCTTATGGATCAAGTTTAAGAGAACTGCTGCTCACCTTCGACTCACGATAAAAAAGGAATCCAATAAATACTGGTCTCAACTTTGTTGCTCCTTAGGCTCCTCCCCAAACATCTTTAGGTTACTCAAAAATCTTCAACGCACGCAATCTCACGTGTCTGACTCAAATCTTATCCTATTGTGGGGAAATCAACACGTCTTTGACGCAAAACAACAGGCCGACCTTTTTGGTCAGTTTTACGCCAGGGAACCTATTTTAATGACCATCCCTTACGACTCCAGCGAATTAGACACATACCCAGCTCTTTCAAAGCCTTTCCAACTCGTGGAACTCAAAACAGCCATATCCCTTGCCAAATCAACTACACCAGGTCCGGACAGAATTTCAACCCGTATGCTAAAGGGGCTCGATGACGAATCCCTCAATATACTGCTGTCCTTATTCAACAAATCTTGGTCTTCAGGATCACTTCCGATGGAGTGGAAAACTTCCACGGTGCTCCCTTTCGCCAAACCCGGAAAATCACGCCTCAAAACCTCTTCCTACAGGCCTATATCTTTAACCAGCATTCTTTGCAAAACTATGGAAAGGATAATACTCAAGCGCTTGGTTGCACACCTCGAACATCAAAACTCTCTTCACCCTTATCTACACGGATTCCTTCCCCGTCGTGGATGCGACAGTCTCCTCTCGACTCTAGATCATCATATCCGTTTCGCAAAAGCGAACCACTACTTTACTGTCGGAATCTCCTTGGACATCGCCCAGGCCTATGACAACGTCTGGACTGATGGCCTTGCATACAAACTATTGCAACATAACATCAGGGGCTCCCCTCATAAGTGGATATGTGACTTCGTCACGGATAGATCCTTCCGAGTGCGCTGGAGACATACATACTCAAATACCTTTATCAGCAGTAAGGGCGTTCCACAAGGATCAGTGCTCTCGCCTCTCCTCTTTATCTTATATATAAATGACATCTTTGATATCCTTCCAGACGGCGTCAATTGTTTCATCTACGCAGACGATATATTCCTTCTGATCTATTCCCCGAACCTGCCGTCTCTAACCCGCAAACTTCAGTTATCTTTTCTACGTCTCCAAAAATGGTTAGCAGAATGGCATCTTTCTGCTGACATTGGGAAATGTCGAGCAATAGATTTCTCCTATAGAGCCATCGAATCCCCTCCCACCCTGCATTTCCAGGGAGAAACTATCATATGGACGCCGCATATCCGCATTCTAGGGGTTTACTTTTCATCGAACCTGAGCTACCGCCATCACTTTCAGGAAGAAAGAATCTCCACACTAAAAAAGCTTAACATACTAAAATGTATATCCAGAAACTCCTGGGGCGCACGCTCATTCCACCTACTCCGAATTGTCCAGTCATACATTACGCCTACGCTAGATTTCGGCTGTCACCTGCACTTTCTCGCCAGCAAAAGTGAACACAAGATACTCGACACGGTGTACCATGCTGCCTTGCGGATAGCCACGGGCCTCCCGAAGTGGACTCCACTACCGCTACTTTATCAGGAGGCGGGCTGTCCGAACCTCGAAGAACGCCATAACATGATCTCCATGCGGTTTTATGTCAGACAAATCCATTATCAGTCACTAAGTGCAATTACATACCAGAATCTGCTCATTCCGAATACCTATAGGAGATCAGCTCTTCCCCTACAAGCAAGAAACTGGCTGAACGACCACGGCATAAACATCAATCATATGATTAAAATGCACCATCGAACTCCAAAAATACCCTCAAAAGTCCGTATACACCTCACAAATCTCCCCTATCAAAACAAGAATCTACCACCGAACTTAATACCTACCATCTTCTGGGACTTTGTCCGCAATAATTGGCCACATCACACTCTGATCTATACAGACGCCTCCCGAACACCAGACAAGGCAGGAGTGGCAATATACAACTCCCGCTCCGGGTCAGCGATATCCGGATCCGTTCCATCCATTTGTTCTGTCTTCACAGCTGAGGGAATAGCTATATTATTAGCACTTCAAAAATGCCATACAAGTTCTCAAATTATAATTTTTACAGACTCACTCTCTGTTCTGACAGCTCTAAATTCGGCTGCAGACTTTTCACAAGGGATCATACACCAAATAATAGCCTCGATGGAAGCGCTTCCACCCTCATGCCAGTCTATAGATATAGCATGGATACCCGGCCACTCCGGGATTCTCGGCAATGAAATCGCCGACGAGCTGGCAAAGACAGCGCTCTCCAGACCGAGAATTTACGATAGATTTACCATGGAAGATATTTACCAATCAATTAAACGAATCCACCAACAATCCAGAAAATCAACCTTCATAAACAGTAAATACTATACCGAGTTTCGTCATTTGGGCCAAAATAAAAACGAACTTCTACCCTTCTCCAGCAGGCTCCAAGACGTTACGTTCTCTAGAATCCGCACTAGATCCTATCCAACCAAAGCAAAACTTTTCCGATTTGGACTCGCTCCAGACAACAAATGCAACTGCGGCTCTATCTCTGATATCGATCACACTATTCTAGAATGCCCGCTCTTCGATCAACAGCGCACCACCTTAAAAACACAGCTAGGACTTGGTGCCTTGTCGTTTTCATACCTTATGCATTACCTAAAATCTATCCGCATACTATAATCATCCACTTATCTCCGCCACCCTGGACATAAGCGAGCTATAAGCTGAAAACTGCATAAAGCTCCAAAACAGAACGCCAACAATCATCATCATCTTAACTCAACTCAACTGGATACTACGCGAACATTGTTTAGAATGTTTTTCTATATAATTATCTGATTAACTCTTGAGTTGAGAAAGAAATTATTGCTAACTCAAAGTAGGATTTATCCAGATATTTATTCTATGTTACTATTTAACTTCATTTATGACATCTTATATAAGAAGGTGGAAAAAATGGCGTGGATTGCGTAAAAGTTTGTTCTAAATTAAACTTTTGTGTTTTTTTTTTTAATGTACTTGATCATTAATGAATTTTCCTCAATTTAACATAATATCTCATTTTCAGACATTTGTTCAATTTTTACTTTGATAATCTTTTAATTAAATTTTCACGTTTAAATTTTTCATTTTTGTTATCGAAATAACTTGTTTTATTCTTTGGATAATTTACAAAATTTTGTATAATTCTAATTTGATTTTATTGCAGACTGGGTAACCTTATCTTATGAAATAGGTAAATGTGCAGTCACAGTTCAGTGTATTCATACCACTATTCTAGCTTCTTAGGGTTATAACAATTGTAAAAGTTTCATAACTATATAGGATATTTTATATTCATGACGAAAAATGAGATTACTGTTTGTATTTCAGTGTAAATTGAAGGATGGCTCTGGTTTTTTTCACTGTTTAATGACCATTTTTTTTTTAATTCATTGATTACATAACTTTCTGCTAATTGTCCAAATTTAATGGCTCTCTGTAAATTATAGAAGTTAATAACATTTTCATACAAATAATTGACTATCTTTTAGTTCTAGGTTTGACTGGTGGTGGAGTTGCATAATTTATTTTCAGCTGTGATTAAATAAGTTTTAGCATTAGGGTAGTAAAAGGTGAAGATTTTCATACAGTGTTTTGTGTAAGAATGATCTTGGCAACTTCCGGGCAGTGGATCACGTGAGACGAAAAAATTAATACGTAATAGAAGGAGACCAACCCGAAGGGTATAACTCGTAGTCACTGCAGGCAAATCTCTACTTATTTTTTTTCTTCTTTTAAAAATGTACAAGTTTAGAATTTATTTGGTGCCTTGGCGATTGTAGTTGACATGACAAATCATAACACAAATACCTACAAAGTTTTCTTCATGTCTCATTGTAGAGCCATGCTTTTCATAAATTTATAGTTTACTTTTAAAAAGATTATGTATGAGCTTAATAAGTGCTGTGTATTTAAGTTTTTCAAACTGTATTAAGTTACCATTTGTTGGTGTCGATTTATTATAATTTTTACTTACAAACTTATATTTGTGGTAAGCGTGATCTTTAAACATTGTATAATATGTTATGTAATATATTACAATACACTAGCCATTTACCAGATTGTTCTATTCTAGGGGTGCACAACCTTTTTGAGTGAAGGGCCACATGCACAGCAGATTGACCAATGAAGGGCCGCATGCCAAAGTATTTCGACAGGCATATTGACAGCAATTGTGGGTAGTAATTGTTATATAAACATCATTGTTCTAGGCACTAAATTCCTTTTGTTAGTTAACCTTGTAATATCTTTCCATAAAATTATATACTTGTAAATGTTTAAAATTAGAAACTGCAAAACTGATTACTTAAGAAAAAAAACAGAATCAGAAAATCAGAATCAATTTATCAGATAAAATTTAGATAAATTGAAATAATTAAAAATTTGGGGAAATTTCATGTTTTTTTTATCATATTACTTAATACAAAAATCCATTTAAACATAAATTTTAACATTAAAAAATTTGTTCATTTGTTCAATTTAAAATAAATAAATAATTATTCTAGTTATCAAAATAAATGCAAGTTAAATACTTTGATTTAAAGAAAGTTTATAGGGTTAAAAATGATTAAAGTTAAAACAAAACCCCTTCAGTGGAAATAAGATTTAGCATTTAGTAGAGAATATATTTTAACTTTAAAATGGTTACTTTAAATTAATTATAAGAGATGGAAGAATAGGAAAGAAAGAAAACATGAATTTTGAAGGAACTATTTTCCTTAATAATAAAAAACTATTAAGATACTCGTTTACAACTTTTATGACTAATATTTTTTAACATGATACTTACTATTTCCAATTAATACACATATATATTGACAATTAATAAAGTTTACATTACTTTTCGAAACAATTTTTTGTTAAAGTTAAAATTTAATGATATACAAATCTTTCCCAGTATATGATCATAAATGATATGAAATGGTCTAAGTAGGCAGAAAATGGTTTAAAAAATTTCTAATTGGTTACCCTGTAATTTGCAAAACTTTTAAATATTGTGATAATTTTATCTACTCGATAGCTTTTTCGAGCCATTAAATGAAAATTTAATGATTTTGTTTAAAGACTGCTCTGTAATTTTAAACAGGCCAATTTCTTTTTGGAAAACAGTCTTTCGGTAGAAGTTGTTATTGTGGCTGGTATTAAACTAAAACTTAATCAGTTTTGGAATTTGTCCTAGATGGTGTTATTCCTTTCCCAATTTTTAAATTGCGTGAATACAAATAGCAATGTGTTATTTTTAAATTGCTTGAATACGAATTGCTATTATTGACTTTTAAATTTTGTAAATATAAAATGCGATGCGTGGATTTCAAATCGCGTGAACACGAATCGAGATGTGTGGTTTTAAAATTGCGAGAAGACGATGTGACTTTTTAATTACGAAAAGGATCAAAACGTTCGATTTTTAAAATGCGTAAATACGAATCGCGATATGTGATTTTTAAATCATGTGACTACAAAAAATAGGTTGTGTGTGTTCTTAAACATGCACATGTTCATGGGACAAAATAAATATGCACGCGTTTTGAGTTATTTTTTGCAAAAGGGTACGCATTTAATATAAATATTCACATCTCTTTTTTTTTTTTTTTTAACTGTCTTTGGGAAGGTATCTGTTTTGTTAAGATACGTAATTGCTTTTTTAGTTACGAAAAAAAATAGAATCAAATTTCACGAGTTGTAATATTGTGTTAAAATATCAGGATATTCTAAATTACAATTAAAAATGCAGAACTGGAAAGAGAAAAAAAAAACGTTAAAAAAAACCTCTTATATTTATGTTAAAATCGGTGCAAATATAGCGCGTAAAAAGCTATTATTTTAATGCGCGATTCAAAACTCTCGTGCAGTCAAATTATTAACAGTATTAAAAACATCAGAATTTTTTTTTTTTAATCACCAAAACTACCAGAAGTATTATCAAAATCCTTTTATATTTATGATAAAATTGGCTTAAATAAAGCAGGTCAAAAATGCATGTATTTAAATGCAGGATTCGAAATTAAAGTCGCAATAGCGTATAAAAATATCGGGACTTTTAAAATCTTGTATAAATGTGTAGCAATAGTTTCCAAAATAACGATTGAAAAGTAATTTGACTTGCGCTAAAATCTGTACAAAAAATGGTTACATAAGCGATGCTTTACTCGCGATTCATGCTGAAATAAATATTGAAATTGTAAAAACGTACGGAAATGCGCAGCAGTAACTGCCGAATAAGGGATTAAAAGTCATTTAGATTTTCCATGAAGTTTGCAGAAATAAAACGTTTCAAAAGTCGCAATTTCAGAAACTATGTGAAAATGGGTAGCAATAACTACCGAAAAGTCATTGGATTTACGATGAAATCGGCACAGACGAAAAGCGACAAAAGTGTTAACTAAAATTCGTATATTGTAATAATGGCGTTTTAGAAATATTGGGATTTTTAAAACTATGCACAAATTCGTAGCGTTAACCATCGAAAAAGTACATTGATTGAAATTGGGTAAGTCAAAAACTTAAATGCGTGAATTTCAAATATCCGTTTTTTTTTCCAAAAATAATAACAAAAAAAACTAATTTTTTTCCATTTTGTTCATATTGAAGCCGCAGGCCGCACATTGAAGGTTGGCGGGTCGCATTTGGCCCGCGGGCCGCTGGTTGTGCACCCCTATTCTATTCTCAAGATGCTTAGTCGAAATAAACAAAACTTTTCCTTATTTAAAGAAAAAAAAACAATTTTTTTTCACTTGTAAGAAAACAGTGTTAGTAAAGTAAAAAGCCTTTTTTTTTCTTGTTGCTTTGCAGAGACAGTCAACTATGAATTTTAACGATGCTGAATACTAATAGTGTTTGAAAAAAGCACTACCAAACAACATTTGTTTGCTTTAAATTTTGGGTGTTTTCATTAAAAATTCTGCTTATTTCTGTCCAATGTTTTTACATTATTTTATTTATTTCAAATCTCAATCAAATTTATCAGAATCATAAATTTGATTGAGAATCATTTATCAGAATCAAATTTTTCTAAGCTCCTTTTTTATAATGTTATTTTTATCTGATTATCTGGGCTGCCATTTACATCATAAAGAAAGGAAAAAAGAAGGGAAAAGCATGCACTGGTTATTACAATTATAGAAAAGTCATTAAAGTGAGCCATGGGTGCCATTCTTCAGTCCTGGGGACTGAAATCAGTCTTGAGAAAAATCAATGGACAAATTCTATCAATTAAATAAAATTTTCTTTTTTTTTTTTCATTAGAAATTTGAAATTTTTTTGAACAAAATAGAAAGAAAAATAAATTATATCTTAATGAAAACATATGATATGGTAATGATGTCAGGACTGTTATTTATCTTTTTTTTTGTCAGCTTCACTAAATCTTATTCTTAAATTATTGACAGATGGGATTGATTGAACTTCATATACTTGTGTAATTAAATTTGTACCATTGCTGAATCTAAATCTGCTCGAGTTTGCTTCCCCTACCCTAACCTATTGTGATGCTGGCCAAAGTTAAATCAAGATTATTTTTAAAAAAAAGAAAGAAATTATAGTGCTAGATAAATAAACATAAAATAAAGAAGATTTTTTTTGGAAAAAATAATCAAACGATTGATTTAATATGTAGGCTATTATCAAGGAAAGGTAAATTTTGGTGTCAGTGAGCTATAAAATTCTAAAAGTTTGGTAAACAATGTATCATTTGGTCAAAAAGTAAGTTCATTCTTGAAATTTTTTTAGAGTGGCACCCCTGAATGAGCGTAACTCAAAAAGTTACTCATAGAATTCAATGGAACTGGTACACATTATAGTGAACAAAATAATGTATGAAATAACTTAAAAAGTACATATTAATCAGACAATTATTCTGTACAGAAATAAGTAAGTTTGAAATAGAAAAAGCATTTTCTATATGGAGTAGAGGTGCGAAGATTGCCAGTTACATGTGGCCCACTGATCGTTAATGTGCTACCTGTGGAAGTTTTTCATCATACTATAAAGTAAAAAATGTTATTTTTGGAAAAACAAAAAAAATTGAGAAATATTGAATTGCACATTTAAGTCAATTTAGCTTTTTCTTCTTTTTTTTTTTGACCAGCTCTATTTGCACAAATTCTATTGAACATCATTGTTACGGAATTCCACATGTTTTTTTTTTTAAACCAATATTTTTAATACGGTATTAAGAGACAAATTTCTGCTCTCGCTTTTAGATTTGCATTATTTTCGATTTCATCATGAATCCAAATGACGTCTTTGATCCTTTTTTCCCACAATTTCCATGTAGTTTTTAAAATCATATTGCTTTTAATACTATATTCTTACTCGCGAGTTATGAAATGTGTGTTTAATGCTTTTTCTGTGCCGATTTAATTGTAAATTTCAAGATGTTTTAGGCAATAATTTTGTTTTGAAAATTTTGATATTTTTAATATGTTAGTATAAATCTCAGACTTGAACCACATATTTAAATAATCATCCTAAATCTAAGCTATTTTTTTAAAGACAGTTTTTCCCTTGTAATTTTTATACAGTCCTGTATTTTTAATACAGTATTACGACATGCGAGGTTTCAAATTGCACATTTAAATATTCACTTTAAACTCGCGTTATTTGTACCAGTTTCATCATAAATCCAATTTATTTTTTAAATATTTTTATTGGCAGTTTTTGTTTTGCATTCCCTTGTTTTAAAACTTCCAATATTTCTATTTTATGACACGTGCATTTAAATAAAGTGACTATTATTTAAATAAAAAAAAAAAAAAAACTCTATAACCTTTTTGAATAGGTAACTATAATTTTGAATTAAATTTTTTTACATAAGAATTTTTTTCTTAATCATAATTTTTTTTTTTTTGCATAATAAAGTGATTATTTATTTATCATAATTAAAATCAGTGATTATTAATTTAAAATATAGAATGAAACACTCATTGAATACATTTCAAATTGTGTATAAATTGTTTTTATGGTGACTTATTTAATCATGAAAAGCGTTCTTTGTCAGAACCTAGTTAATTTATCATGATCATGTAAAGTCTTTGAGATTTTTGTTAATATTTACAGCACAAGAAGGATAAAAAAAAAAAAAAATAGAGAAAAATGAAGAAAATTATTTAAGTTTTATTAACTGCACATAAGCTGCAAGTATATAGAACTCATAAAATAATTGTCATTAATCTTTAAAGTTTTCTCAATATTTTAGCTTATATATATGTGTGTGCGTGCATGAAGAACTTTCAGCAATAGGAAGAAAATTTTTTATTAGTGGGCTTATCATAATTCTGATATTTTTCTAAAGTGCTTAAAAAAATATTTTGAGTGCTTAAAATGTGCTATTTTTTGTTGAAAAATTTGGCTACCCACCCTGTCACCTGTAAAAAGAAAAACTCTATATTGGTCCTACGTCTGGTCGCCTAGTGAAAAAACCACATTTACAAGCCTTCTACTCTCAGTAGATGTTGAGACAAATCTCCCGGTGGCTGTACTAAGAGAAGATCTGCGCTGACTGGGAGTTGTCTACTAGTATCATTTGAAAATATTAATGTCAGTGAGGGGATCACTCCCTGGATCCGGCTGTATTTGGTACTTTGAAATAGTTCCTTTTCAAACTTGATTTAAGGAAGTAAATATATTTAATTTGATATAGATTTGTTCAAATTGTGACAGATTTTCGAAATGATTACATTTCCACACATATATGTTTTCGTGTTATATTAAATTAATTGGACAATATTTTAATTTGTTTAAAACTTACAAATATGTATATTTAATATTTACTATATTTATTGTAAACCTAATTATTATAATTGTTTTAAAATGTTTGTTTCTATTTTAATTTATACGTGAGTTTTTTTTAAAATTATCTCATTTAAATAATTATTTGAAATTTGTTAAAAAAAAAAAAAATAAGAATTTCTATTTGATTACCTTAATGTTTTCACATGAGCTGAAGTAGTTTAGCTTTTTGCCAACAGATTAAATTATCAGGATATAAACTTATTTTGTTTAGTAATTTATTCATTTCATTTTTAGTTGTTATTAATATATAAACTTGTAACTGTTATTTCTGTGGATTTATTATTATTTTACAACTTCATGGAAAGTATTCTATTTGGTTTAAATCAACTTTCGTTTTATTTAACTATTAAAATTATCCATAAGTCTGCAGTTTAAGCAAATTAAAATTAAAGATTGTTCTAAAATTCCATATCAGCTTTTAGCTCTTCCTAACTTAAAATATTTTAATCTATTTAAAAATCTAACATACTACTTCCTTCTTCTATGACTCTCCACACGCTAATGGTGAAAGTAGGCGAAATGTTGTCATAGGTAGAGAGTTCTGCTCTACACCACCTGTAGCCCATTTTGATCACCAGTTGATAATTAAGATATAAATTTAAAAAACAAAATCAAAGTGATTAATAGCTTTCCTGCTTTAATTTTAAGTCTCAAAAGATGTATTAAGCTATTGCTACGTTCTGCAAAAAGTTTTATTGGTTTCATAAAATTAAGAAGATTGTTAATCATTTTGAACTAGAAATCTATAATAAAGTGTTTCATGTATTTTATATCTTATTTGCTGAGTAAAAGTTGATTCAGATAATTGAAAGTTTTTTTAAATAGTTTTCCTGTAAACTTGTATGGTTTATAATGTAGCATACCTTCACATGACTCTACAGAAAAGGTTTGGCTTCATAAATTATGTATTATGAAAAATTCAATTATCTGTAGCAGTATGTAAAATAAGTGCTTTTTGTATTGTATTTGTTATTTGCTGAGTATTTACTTTAGCACAGATGCTTGGTTTTCTTTTTAAATCTAATAATGGGGTGTAATGTAGCAGGCCTCCACGTGGTGCACCCTGGGTAATGCAAAATCTGCTACTACATATGCTGCTCTTTAACAGTGGTTCAATCCTACTGCAACACCAAACTTACTATCCATGTGGTTAACTAAAGACATGAAGTTAACCAGGAGAAAACTATAATTTATTGTTTGTTTTGATGTGTGCTCATTCTAAATATGACAATATATGTGTCACATGTTATCAAACTGAAACTTATATTTTGCATCTGCTCATTTAATTTAAATTTGTTTTTAACTGTATAACAAGAAATTATTTAGATATACATATTTTTGCTCTTTAGTATAGAAATGGCAAATTTGTTAACCATGTGCCTACTTTGTGGTATATGAGATACATTTTTTTTCTTTCTTTCTGTAAGTCACAATGGAACAAAACATTCCTCAAGGGGTTTGCCTTTTTGGTAAACACGGGAATCACACTCCCGAGGTACCCTAGTGAATATAATTCCCTCTAAATATATATAATATCTCTAAATATAATTCCATTAAATCTGTGTTACATAAAATGCTCATACGTACAGGGTGATAAAATCGAACATTAAGCAAATAAAATAGCTGAAATTTCTTTTCATGCGTTGCATAAAGCAAAGCAGAAACGAAGTCCATCGGATCTGATTAGTTCAATTTTCACGTACATCATTGAAGAGCTGCGTGGCGCGTTTAAAAATATGATTGTTGTAATTGGTCTATCGGCGTAGCATCTGACATCTGAGGTTGTCACAGAAAATCATTGTATCTGTTTGTTAAGAAAACAAAAACACCAAGTTTTTATGGCAATGAATTTATTTTAAAAACATTAAATGGTAGACATACTCTCGCAAACAGAGAGACAAATGAGTAATGAAAGAAATAATGCAAAATAAGCGGCTTCAACAGAAGCTTGGATACTTTTTAAACAGATAACGATGATGTTATAATCCACGCAAAAACGACCAACAGCAAATGAAAAGAAACTGACCGATAGCCGTAGACCTTGACGTTACCGACGTAAGTTGAATGCCGGGATCGTCATCTTAAACTACTGACGAAGATCGAACCTATACCCTATACTGCTAACAAAACTTGTCATTGATTTGCCTAGGCTCATGCCACATCTACCCCAAAAGCTGTTTAGGCCCAGTTTTGTCAGTGCTCTTAAGCCTGGATTGTATTCTATTTTATCCTTTCTCAGCAGCACTCCTTCTTTTTTCGAAATAAGATTTGATGTAATGGTCCTTTTCTTCCTCTGTAGTAGTACACCCATCTGGCCAGCCACTTGCTTCCTATTTTAACCTCAAAAATAAATCAATATATGATTTAAATAAATCTGTGGATGACTCGTTGAAATTGTATATCTCAAAAATCTTAAAAATTAAAAATAAATAAGTAATATTTAAAAAATGGGAAATAAAACGTGCAGTGATTTTCAAAATAATAAATAAATATAAACCTTAACTATCCTGTATCCCTTCTCAATAGCTTTCTTCATTTCTTCCGTCACCCAAGTGCCCACGAATGCTCTTTCGTTATCAGAATGCATGCATTCAGATTGCTGGCCTGCGTTACAACACTCTTTACAGAGTGGAAACACTAACTTGCCGTGACTCCTGTACGGCAGGACTGGGTGATACAATTTCCTTGGGGGAACAACTTTGTAACAATAACTGGGTGTTCAACAGGGTAACTGTAATAAAAAAAATAATTAAATATATATATAATCATTCGCAAGCAAATAATAAAAAAATATATCATACCGACAATATTTGTTGCAGCAAGTGTACAAACTATTAAAATCGATATACTTGGCACACCCCTCATATATGAGCTTAACGGCATTAGTACGTCCACCGAAAAAAGCATCTCTTGGATTGAGTCTATCCTCAATTTCCAGATCTTCCAAAAAATTT
Source organism: Parasteatoda tepidariorum (assembly GCF_982258835.1). Classification (NCBI taxonomy): domain Eukaryota; kingdom Metazoa; phylum Arthropoda; class Arachnida; order Araneae; family Theridiidae; genus Parasteatoda; species Parasteatoda tepidariorum. The sequence goes on from NC_141762.1 coordinate 93,590,623, forward strand.
TGAAGCTCGCAATCTTTCTTCTTCATCTCGCTGAAGTCGTGCTCCCACATTTCAACCACCTCAAATCCTTTTCTTTTGATGCCCTTCGTTTTGCTCCTTAATCTCTCCATTATTTCGCCAGACACAGGATTAACGGAATCTGAATCGAAACATTTTTCACAGCCGTGAAAAAAACAGCCTTAGAATGAGGTAAAAAACAAACAAACAAACCTTACACCTATTCCATACAACCATAAAGAAAGAAAGACTAAAATTTAAAAAAAAAAAAAAAAAATTAGAATATATACTTACGTGATATTAGTATACTGTGTTTGATTCAACACAAAACCCGTCCACCTTCAGTCCGTCAAGCATAACTTCCCCTCTCCCATTCAACGCGCGATTATTCATCAAGTTATCTTTGAATGAAACATATTCTAACCACCAAACTCCATCTAAGCTGTAATTGTCTTTTGCATATCCATGCACAGGAACCATGGCAATTGTATTGGGTATAACGTTTTTGCTCCTAAAACAGGCCATGAAGGATGCGGCGATTGTCACGTAGCTGAAAAAAAGTAATTAAAAATTAACACTTTTACGAAATCAAAAAGAAAAAAACTTAAGGGATCAGATTTTTTCATACAGAATTAATATATAACCAAAATGGATCGATGTTAAAAATTTCGATGAACAGCTTCCTAAATTCTTGGCAACACTTTCTCAGGATGTCCATATCTGATCTGAAAAAAAAAAAAAAAAAGAGCTTAAGTTATCAAACCGAAAATGTATACATTAGAAGAATTTATTTAATGAGTTCCACCCTTACCGACAATATCTTTCCTTTTGCTTTTTGAAGTCAAAAACATCTTTATGATCTTCATACCAGTGTAGAAACGTTTGACGATTTTCACTTGACATTGTATCAGGACTGTAAAAGGACCTCTCAGGCATGGGACCGACATAACCTTGGTTTTCAGGGGTGTTGAAAAAATGATGGAAAAAACCTTTTGTCAACTCATCAATGCCAAAAGTCTTTGGCAGTTTAGATAAGGCCATCGGTAGGAAACAGAACGAATCTATAAATCGAATGCTGAGAGCAATAACCGCCTTACCCAGAAAAATCGCCATAGCGCAGCAGACAGTAGTATCGTCCTTGATACTTATAATTGATGACTTTTTCATCCTGTCAACTTCTGGAACGACTAAACTTCTGTTTCTACCTGCACCCGTCTCTCTCTCCACTGTCATCACATTGTAGGAAAGACCTTCACCTAAAGCGATATCGTCCTTTGACTGTAAAACTTTAGTGATGCAAGCGAGAAAAGTCTCGACAGACATCTCCTTGACTGGTTTCAAACAAGTAAATATGGGTCAATCCAACCAGTCGTGGCTGTCTAACCCCCGAGTGGCTTTCTTCAAAACTACTTCAATCAGCGATGCTAACTCGTCCACAACATCCTTTAAGAGGGCACCCCTCGCGTATTCAGACAATTAGTCGGTATCGATGAACGCAGTGTAATTAGTCTCCACCGCTCGATACAATTGATTGGTCCATCTGCTGTTCTCAATCAGTACGATGGCATCCTTGAGTTACGATAAAAAAAATTATAAAAATAGAATCAAATACTTAAATTATTAGAATGAAATCAGTTGCAATCACTAGTCACTAATACTCACATCAGTAGCATCACCGTTTATTGGAAGTAATGTCCAAAAACTAGAAAACGGTCCGGTCCCTCTTGAGTGTCCTCATCCCCGGCTCCAGTTTGATGAAAGCTCATTGAATTCTCCATAAATATTTGTGTCGTTTCACTTAAATCCAAGGGGCACTGGATAAAAATGCTAGGTGAATCCTAGAAAGAAAAAAATACGCAGTAAGCATCTAATCTTTCACTAGCTGGTATTACTTTTCTCATATGTGTGTCTTGTCTGCTTATTAATGGCTCGATCAGAGCCCGACTTAACCTAATTGGGGCCCCCTGGTTCCATATGTGCTTAGCTTTAGCAGGTCGCCCAACCATTTATTACTATGTAAAAGAACTGAAAATAATAGCATTTATATTGACCTCGAATGATAATGTTATTTTTTTTTTAACATGTTTCTTACTTACTCAGTTTTAACTAACATTTACTATTCTTTCAAAATAATAGCAATAAAGAAAAAATTTACATAATTAGAAATTCAATGCAACAGAGGGAGATTATTAATAATACCGTAATATAATTTTATTTTTGCATTTACATACATTATTGTTATGAGACAGACAATTTTGCATGATAAATCAATATGTCTTCCTTTTCCTTTTTCAATGGTTTTTTTTTTCTTTCTAATTTTACTTTCTGCAAAACTATCAATTACATCATCATAATCAATATTTAAACATAACATAGAAAGTTGAGACAATTTTCGTTGAAGAATGCATGATCTTATGAGAGATATATACTCTATAACATCAAACCATATATAGATCCATTACCTGTATTGCGTCTACGTAATGCAGATGTAAAGCTAAATCGTCTCAGAATCGGCCACACTCGACTTACGCACTATTTTATGTATGAAGGATTTGTTAGGTGAAATTCATCATCCTAACATTTTCGCATTTCTGCGAGTTATTGGCATTTTAAATTGTATATAACTGTTTTATCTGATTTTATTCACTCTTATTTCTTATTCATGAACCGTTTTACTTTAAATGTGTATTTTATAGAATTACGCTATTTATCGATTTTGATGAACTTTTTTAAAAATACGTGTCTTGAGATAAACAATTTTATTAGTCTCATTTAATTTATGACAATGAAATAATTGTGTGTAATTTACCATTAGATCTGACTCAACAAATTGTTTGGCGCAGCATATCCTCCTTTGGATCTTGTGCCATAAAACCTCTACATTCAATCAATCAATCAATCAATCTTATGAGAGATCTCTTCAGCAATGAAAAGGATATTTCCTCAGTGCAGTTTGAAATTGGTAATGATAAAAAAAAAATTTGGAGTGCTGTCTCAACATTAGAAAATGAAGATGATTTTTTTAAACATTTTCATTATATCTAGTGCAGTCGCCGGCTTATCTACTAAGGAATGGAAATGTTGCAGTTCATCAGGGAATTCCTCATCTAAATTAGAAGGATAATGCTTTACTAATTCCTCTGCTTTGGTTATTTGGAAGTTTGATTCTGTGTGTTTAGCAAACATGAAAATCTATTTTGTAATTTTTCATATGGAATTTTACGGTTGGTAAAGGGAATCAAGACGTTCTCGACAGCGTAAAAAGGACTTTTTTTCACCATAGTAAAGGTGTTTTTTTATAGTTATTAAATACATTTCATTGTTTCAAACACTACATTTATGAAGAGTATATATTATTGTTATTCAATAAAAGTTAAATTTAAATTGAAATATAAAGGTTATTTTTTTTATAAGCATTAAAAAATTTTATGTTTATCGCTAAATTTTTAATAGTAACATATCTTTTGGTACGCTTGAAAAAAATTTCACATGGAAACATCACTTAAAACTTACAAATATATATGTAAATATGTTTGAAAAATCAAATCAAGTAGTTGGTTTTAAGATATGAACAAAAAATATTATATTATAGCAAAATGAATAGAACTTTTTCAAAAATTGAAAATAATCGATACATTTTCATACAAATATTTTGTCTAAAATAAAAATTATATTCCCAAATTAAATTCTAACTAGCTCATTAAATGCACTTAAGGTATATAAACAGCCATGCAAATTTTTAGAATTTTTGGATAAATAGAATTCAGTACGACCGTACCTGAATACAAAAAAAAAACAATTTGAGAAAAAGTGCTGTTAAAATAAGTATTTACAGGAATTTAAAACTTCCCAGCAGCATATTCATCATCCAATGCTGTTTCCCGACCTCTTTTTTGTCTCCTTTTTAGAGATCGAGCTTCTTTCGTCATATTTTGAACTAAAAGTTCAGCGCGACGGATTCTCGCCTGATCCAGTTTTTGAAGTGCGTCACACATGTTGTTTCCAGGTGCTATACCCATTTCTCTTAATACAAAAGTGCGAGCAAAAACACCATCATTGAAGCACAGTACAGCATCCATAACTCCAGAGTTTCAAGTCCAACAAAAGTATTTTTTGGAATCCTCTCCCACACACAATTGTTAAAACTTTCGTTAGGATTTTGAGTTCGGCCATGTAAGCACTTTTGCAATAGTTCTTTAGACGACAAATCTCTAAAAATCTTCTTCGCAGATAGAAGTACTGACTCAGGCAACGAATGTTTATGGATATATTTTTTCCAAATTGCAATGCTTTTATTATATCCACACCAACTGTCTTCACCCATGGGACATAATGCGTGTTGTGGATTTTTGTCAGTCGACAATTTATGAAAATAAATCGCCCAAATGGCCCTAGACGTATCTTGCACAGATTTCAAGGCATTTCTTCTGATAGCTAGTCCATAATAATTCTGAATTAAAAGTATTTCTGCATCTGTTAGACGCCCCCGTCCTGAAAGTGTTTTGCCATCAGAAAGTTTCTTGCCTTTCAAGTCACTTTTCAGAGCTTTCAACCTTGCCCCCATTCTCTTTTGGACGTGGCCCACACATTCCAATTTTTCTATAACAGTATCTCCATAGACACTTGAGTCTTTAACTTTTGAAAATCCTTTTGAGTCGCCATCTCCTAGGTATTTTATGTAGCGTACATTCCTGGTAGATTCTAATCGCTTAAAAATTCGAAGCACACCTTCTGTTTCCATACCACCGCTGGAACCATCATAGTTTTTCTGACAATCGTCACAGGGATTTGATTTTCTTTTGCATTTGAAACAGTACTTAGAGAGGCATTCGTAATCTAAAACTTTCCCATTGTCTACAGAAATGGCAGTAACAACACCATTGATTGAGGTGTGTCCTCGTTTTTGCCATGAACCGTCAACAGCTATTGCGATCTCACAAATGTTGTCATTAGAAGATATAACATCTTCAACACTCTGGTGCAACGACTGCTTACTAATTATCGTGAGAGCACTGGCAATTGTAGAGTTGAATCTCTCGAATTTATCAGGAGGTGGAGGTAAATTCATGACCGCACAGAATGTTGAAGCAGCAAATTTCCCTTTACCAATGGTGCGGAAAGCATATGCCAGTCTAATATTTATATCATATCCAGAACTTGAAATTGGAGAAGTGCATGACACAGTTGCACTTCTGCATGCTTTACAACAAACATTTATAAAAGAAGCAAGTCCTTTACGACTGTTCTTTTCTTCAGTAATTTCAAAACAGTTAGTGGATTGGCAACTTTTACACATGGCCAGTTCATTTAATAAAGAATTTAATAAATTCAAGTTGATGATAATATTCAAATCATCTTTTTCACTGCTAATAGAGTTATTCTTTTCCTCTTGAAATGAATACTTCTGTTCAATTTTTTGCTTTGAGGCACTACTGTGTACAGCAGAAGTTGGATTCCCGACATAAGCCTGAGTGTGTTATTTTGGATGACGCTTCTTTTTTCCAAAACTTCTCTGTCGAGGCATACTTGAAGTCAATATTTAACAAGATACTAAATAAAGCTTATCTAATACAAAATAATCACCAAAAATATATTTAATTCCTAGTAAAAAACGATTGATTTCAATATTCGAACACAAATAATCTGCTATCGTTTTCAAAAAACAAACACTGTTTGCAAAGAAATCATTCACACAGCTTGTAATTTCAGCTCTAGATTATTGGTGATGCCAGATACAAGAAAATGTAAATGGACCTTATTCAAAAGTCAATCAATCAATTGTATATATTCCAATTGGTATTGTTGGTGGGCAATTTTGAAAACGAAACTAAGCGAAGAGGGGGCGTGGCACTGTTTATTTACATTTTATTTTTATGAATTAAAAGCACTCAAAACTGTGAAATATACAAATGTTAAATATTTTTGGATTCAGAAAAGTGTGTTTTATTCAAAACAATCAAAATTGAAAAATTGATTTTTTTAAAGTAAAAAAGGTCTTGATTTTGCCTTAAAGGCATTTTTTAGAGTATCCAAAACCGTCTCTCCAAAAAAGAGAACGAGGAGAAAATGTATAAATCGCTTAACACGGGAGCGGTGTGCAGTGGGAGTCACACATCTCGACAATCACCCTCAGAGCAGATTCATCTTTCAAATGATGAGAGTTCACCTCTCAAAAAAAGGTAGAAACTCCACACAAACAATGGCGAAGGAGACGCCATCCCAGCATGACAGCAAAAGCACCCACGGGGGGGGGGGGGGTGGAAGAAATAAAAATCCTTGTTAAGGGATCGTAGTGAGTCTGGACAATTATGTTTTCGAATGCTCTCCCGCTCCAAAAATGGGCGGTATTTATATCATAAGGTTCAAAGTTAAAGTGAAATTTCCTAAAACGCAGCAAGAATCGTGGCTTAGAGAGAACCGCAGTGAACTGATAAACAGCTTAAATGAAATCACAATTATGAACTAACTGTAACCACCCTTTGACCATCTACCATGTGCTTACATCAAAGGCCGCCGAAGGTCAAAGCCGTGAAGGACGACAGACAGAAAGGCGTCAGAGGCGAGGGGTGGGCCTAATTTTTAGGTCACAATTTTGTTAGGAAATTCAAATTAAGTGACACAATGTCACAATGACCCTGAATTAGGAGGTGGGATAATACAAATATGCTCTCCATCCATTGCTCCAATGCAATTCGGAAAATTCCATTTATCAAAAAAGTCCTCCGAAATCCTGAACCATTCACCTGGGCAACTCGGAACTTGCATTTCTTCTCTTAAAACTTCAGCTATTGCCGAATATACTACTGGTATAATTCCTGATATGGTATTCTGAGACATCCTGGGACCCTACCATGAGCTCCATGGAATGAAATTCCATCTGGGAATGACGTCACGTTCCAACGGGGAAAAAATGGAGTGGCAGGAATGCTTACTAAAGACATTCCAGACTTATTTGTGCAAGGATGCTTATGCCATCTTTTAAATTTGGCAGCTGAAAAAGGGGCAAAGTGCTTGCCAATAAATATCGAAGAATATATTGTGGACATATTTTTTTATTTGGAAAAAATTGTTGAGCGCAAGGAGCGCCTTAAGAAATTCCAAGAATTACATAGTACTGAGGTACGTAAAATATTGAAACATGTTGGTACTCGATGGTTATCTGTTGGACGTTGTCTGTCCAGAGTTTTACAGCAATGGGAGCCGCTAACTTCTTTTTTTAAAGAAAAGTGAAGAGCACTCCAAGTGTTGCCCTTCCCAATTATGTCATTCCAAAGAAGAAGAGTAACCTCTCTCACAATGAAGCAAGAAAGATAATAAAAAAAAGAGAAGATGACAACGTTATGCCTCCTCCATCAAAAAAACCAAAGGTAGAGGACTTTTCAGCAAAGAATGAAATTCTTTCCAGAGAAGAAAGAATCTTCATGTTTTTGTCTTCAGACCTAAACAAAGCCTTTGTACACTTCTTGCTATTTATAGTTCCTTTATTTGAAAACCTAAATTTGCAATTGCAGAGTAACATTCCCAAAATTCATGTCATGGGGCAGTTAATGAATAACCTTCTCAAGGTTATTTTATCAAAATTTATGCTACCCAATATAGTAAAAAGTCAATCCAAAAGCTCTTTATTGGATGTCAACTTTTATCTTCGAGAGAACCAGAAAGATGATTGTGACCTAGTAATTGGACATTCCACTTTATCTATTGTTGAGACTTTGAAAGGAAAAGACAAAGATTCTTTTTATTGCGATGTTAGGAAATATTTTGTAAAGGTTTGTGACTACATGCGACAAAAATTTCCTTATAATGATGAGGTCGTTATTAATGCAGAAGTTGCAATTCTAGACAATGTGGAAACTACATCTTTTTCCAGCATTAGATTTTTTATTAATAGATTTCCTCAGTTGTTGCAAATCTTAGGGGGTGATAAAGATTCAGTGTTGGACAGTTTGCAGTCCCAATTTAGCTCTTTGCAACTAGAATCTATTGATTGTGTTCAGTCTGAAGAGCGGATGGATTCTAAATGGGCAAAATTATCTGTTGTATTTGAAAATAAATATGCTATGTTGTCTAAATTTATGCTATCAATTTTGGCAATTCCCCATAGCAATGCTGAGTGTGAGCGCATTTTCAGTTTAGTAACCAAAGCTCACACACAGTTTAGATCTTCAATGTCAGTAAAAAACTTGGAAAACTTAATCACTGTTGAATCTAGAATTTCTGAACCCTGTTATAAGCAGAAGTTTGATGATGAATTTTTAAAAAGAGCTAAAACAGCCACTGTCAATCATAATAATAATAATAATTAAAATTTTATTTATTAAATTTTATTTTATAATTCCTTAAAAATTTTTGATCTTTAATCTAAAATATTTTTAATTAAAAATGAAGTTTCTAATTTTTTATTTAAAGAAAGGTATTGATTTAGTTTCCTAAACTTTTATTTATTATAGTTTTTAAAAATAGATAGTTTAGCCCATTTATTTATTTATTTATAAATAAATGATCACTAGCTTGAATCAATTTATGGTTAACTAAGTGAATTTTCTTGTTGTTGTTACTATTTAACATTATAGATATTAATATTGACAGTTGTTTAATTTTGATATATAATTTTAACATTATGAATGACTATTTGAATTATTAATTATGTACTAAATAAAGTCTCCCTTAAGACAAAAGTGTTGCTTTTAAAATTTTTGTGTCTTACTCTTGCGTGATCATTTTTCTCTTCCTTACAAAAGCCTCCTCTTTTTTCATTTTCCCAGGTTGGCACGTCTGAAAGTATAAAATTTTATTATATATGCCAAAAAATATAAAACAATAAATATTTTCTCAATAATATACAAATACATAAAAAAAATTGAAAATACAAGTTTGAAATTTACTAATTTTTATTCATATATATATATATATATGTAAAAAGAAATTAAACAAAATGTCGAGATAAAACTTCGGCAATTCTTTCGAAAGCATCCGCTTTTCTCTTCTCAATATTGTTGCGTTCCTTCATCTCCTCCGCCTTCCACTTTTCAATATTGTTGCGCTCCTTCATCTCCTCCGCCTTCCACTTTTCAATATCGTTCCTCTCTTGCATCATACTCTTGATGTCCTCAAGAGCAGACGTTGTGGCTCTTTGAGCAGACAATAGCTGCTGTACTTTGTCTGGTGACATAAGTTTTTCCACTTTCTGGCGCTTTCTCCGCCGAAACTCGCACTTTTGATTTGTGGCATCACCCTCTCTTTTTAAGTTTGGTGTTGCTAACTCCTGAGAGTTGGTGATGCCACTGGTAAATGATATCTCAGCCTCACCCTCTGAAAATTGAGGCGTGCTCGGTATGACAAAGTCAAAGGGGGAAATCGCTCTTAGAGGGGAAGCTGATGTTGATGGCACAGGTGTGTCCGCCTCCATGTCATCAAGTTGAAACTGAAAGAAAAGTAAATTTTTTTTATTAAACACAGTTAAACTACTCTTTCACGATTTTTGGTAAACTATTTTCTTAATGTAGGAGTTACAATTTATTTACAAAATGTAGTTAATATTTGACTACTTATAAGAGGCAAATTTTACTAGAAGATTTTATTTACACTGTTTATATTACTGTAAGCCATTTTTATACAATTGTTTTTCTTTTAACTTTCAAGTTGTGGTCTTTTTTAACAGAGTATGTTTAATTCAAGAAATATTAAGAAATCACACAACGATTGTAACAATCCACATGGAGAATTGCAGAGTAAAATATGTTCATCTTCATAAAATTAACATGCACTCCCTATTTTTGCATCTGAAAACAAGACTATGAAGTAGCTATGGCTTACAATGCCTTAGTTAAATAAGATTAAACACGCTCGATCACATACATTAAAATAACATCCGCTGCTTAACATTTGTAGTATGAATCACATAACATCTGTAAAAATCAGATAACATTTTATGACCATGAGATAATTTACAATAGAAAGTGCAGAAATCCTAATAAACGAACTTAATAAACTTATTAGCAGTTCACACAAATCATTCCATGTACGAAGTCATTTTTATGTAGGTAAGACATTTCTTGAAATACCACTAAAGACTGCATACTATTTGAAAGTGCAGTTAATCAATTTTATATTATTATTTTCAATTTAAAACAGGAAATTAGGCACACAAAAAAAACTGTGAATGCAATATATTAACATCAACAGTTCAAATTGCATGAAACTAAGGAAAATCAACTAATTACCTCAGGAAAGACTCTACTTTCACATACATTTTGAAGCCCATTTAATGCATCGCTCTCTATCAATGCCAGAACCCTTTCATCAAGAGCACTGAGGGGCTAGGGAGCTGGTCCTCCCCCAGTTCCTCTGCTATATGTTTGAAATTTTAGGTAGCGCCTTTTTGCGTCTGCTTTCAACTGAGTCCAACACTATATAAAAAAAAATTTCATATTAGACACAAAAATTAAATTATATCCTATTCATAATAATGAGGACATTTAATTCTCCATTGAGACACTACATATATTACCAAGCAAATAAAATCTTTTAAAAATTTTACCAGATTGAAATAAAATTTGAAATTTTTTGGGAACACAAAATCTCTATAAAAAGCTTTTTAGCAATAATTATAATTAAGTCTTAAATACTGTAATATTAATTAACTCTTAAAAACTAGTTTCAACTCTTTTGTCCCCCATGTATATTGGCAAAATTTGTTTGAAAAACGGACTTTTTAAACAAATTTCTAAAATTACCAGCTAGCGTAATATTCAAATAAATCAAACTCAAAATTGTGAACACTTGAAAAGTACAGCTACTTATACACATCTGTTGCTTGCATTGAATGATTAACTTTAGTCAAACAGAAAATGTAAACTGTCTTTAAGAGATGACCAATGAAAAAAAAAAAAATTATGAACGAGTGAGTCGGGTGCACAATCTGGATTTTATGTGATACCGATTTAATAATACTGTTTGAAACTATGATACTAGTTAATTTTTGGTTGCACAGTCAAGAGGTGTATGCAAGAGTAAGCGAAAAAGCTATATAATATTTATTGCCTTATATGTGTGAAGCAGCATTCTCAGCTTTAGTGTACTTAAAAAATAAGTATCGAAACATATTTGGACTGAAACCAAATTTGAAAATAAAATTAACATCATCATCTCCTAATTTGAAGCTACTGTGATGACAAATATCATCCTTCAAACTAAGGTGGAAATGTGGAAATGAAGTTTACTTTATTTACTTAAGTTATAAATTAATAAAATTGTAAATTTCTTAAATTACATTTTTTCTGTATATAACTATTCTGCATTTTTATTTTGCAAAAAGTAAACAAATAACTTTATTTTAAATAAAAAATAAAATTTGGTTTGTAAAGAAATAGGTTTTACTTTTATAAGGGGGTTGCAAAACCTTGTATCTAGCTGCAATCCAAAACTTTTGGAAAACGCTGATACATATTAAACACACTAATGGGCATCGCAGGGGACCAACTTTTTAGAGAACAAAAAGTATGCAGTAACAATAGTCCTAATTATAAGAAGAAAAAAAATCATAATTTTATCAAATGCCGGCAAATCTTTATTCTCATTTTTTGTTTATTTTTAACTTAACTAAAGATTTCAATGCTATTTTGCGAAAATTTTCTTCATTTCTCAGAAACATTGAAAGGGAACAAATACTACCAACGATGCCCATGAAAATAAATAGTATATACTACAAAAAGTACTTACTTCTCTCCATTTCTCCACAGTTTTATGGCAGCTTTCGATAGCGTGCAGTTCCAACTGCAATGCCAGCCACATCCTTTCTTTATCCTTATTCGTGAATTTCGTAGTGAGTTCACCTTTATAGAATTCTGGGTGTTGTTCCATAAAAGACACCAATTTTTCAATCTGATTTTGTGTAAATATAGTTTGTGTAAATCAGTATTTCAAAATCTTGGCAAACAGCGATATTAATTCTCGTGGCCAAGTTCAAAACACACGGTTGCTAAAACAATGTTGCCATATTGCGAAAATAAATATTGAATAAATTCAGCGATTGGTTAGATTCAAGCCACGCCCTTAGAACCAGAATCTTGGAATGTCTGATTCCAAGTGAGTGTTCATGGTACGATTTAGAGATGACATGGAATCAAACTTTCCCAGCTTCTCGTTCCAGGCGGGAATCTTCGTTCCATTCCAAGTAGTTCATGGTAGGGCCCCTGAACTGAAAAGCAATGGAGCTTTGTCTCCCCTGTTTAAATTAAACAAGATTAGAATATGATTTCACAGAGTTTAAAAAATATTTTGCTAAACACATAGGCAATGACATGCCAAATTTAGATCAATCTAGCACCCACATTCATAATTTTTTATTATTATTTCTCAACACTTAAATTCAATGAATCTTCATCTATGCTGTGTACCTTCTATAATGCCTTTTATAAGCAGCTATAATGTAGTTACATAACAGCTGCAACTGTTTTAGTTGTAAAACATTTTGGAGATTCAGTTCATTTTGTATTTTCTCCAAGTACTTGTTTATTCTTTCTAATTGCTGGTTATTTTCCAATTGAAATTTTATGGCATTTTTCAGCATCTCATCATCTAGCACTTCCTGCAGCTTTCTTTTCCGGTGCTGGATGACTCTGGGAGTGCTGCTTTTAAGGGGAGTCGGTAGGGCCTATACCTACCTGCAATGTTAAAATAGGGCTTTTTCGATGTACCTTTTCTAAGAAAGTAAAAAAGATAGAAACACAGGGCATATAAAATGCATTATACAGTGTTTTTCCAAACACTGTATAATGCATTTTATTAAAACTCATTACTCACAATAAACTGTGCAGAAAAATTTAGATCAATCTAGCACTCACATTCATAATTTTTTATTATTATTTCTCAACACTTAAATTCAATGAATCTTCATCTATGTTGTGTACCTTCTAATAAGCAGCTATAATGTAGTAACATAACAGCTGCAACTGTTTTAGTTGTAAAACATTTTGGAAATTCAGTTCATTTTGTATTTTCTCCAAGTACTTGTTTATTCTTTCTAATTGCTGGTTATTTTCCAATTGAAATTTTATGGCATTTTTCAACATCTCATCATCTAGCACTTCCTGCAGCTTTCTTTTCCGGTGCTGGATGACTCTGGGAGTGCTGCTTTTAAGGGGAGTCGGTAGGGCCTATACCTACCTGCAATGTTAAAATAGAGCTTTTTCGATGTACCTTTTCTAAGAAAGTAAAAAAGATAGAAACACAGGGCATATAAAATAATTTATGACATTAATGGAAATATGTTTTATTTTATTAAAAACTTTTTAACAGACAGGACATTTCAAGTTAGAATGAATAACACTGTATCTGACACCTTTAATCAAGAAGAAGGTGTTCCTCAAGGTAGTGTCATTAGTGTAACCTTATTTCTTATAAAAATTAACGATATTTTAACTACATTACCACCTACAGTGGACGGCAGGTTATTCGTTGATGATCTGCGAATCTCATATAAAGCGTCTCATATGCACACTATCGAAAGACAATTGCAGCTCGCTATTAATAAATTATCCCAATGGGCTGAATTAAATGGTTTTAATTTTTCAACAACTAAGACAACGAGTATACACTTTTGTCGACGACGAGGGCTCCATCCCGAACCTGAACTATATCTCAAGAACTTCCGTATTCCCGTTTTAAGCGAAGCAAAATTTCTTGGTTTGATCTTGGACTCTAAACTCACTTTTGCATATCATATTAAACACTTAAGAAAAACCTGTGGACTAAAATTAAATTTACTTAAAGTTTTGACAAACTCTTCTTGGGGTGCAAATACAGGTGCTATGCTCAAAATTTACAAATGTATCATTCGATCTAAACTTGACTATGGTTGCGTTGTCTATGGACCAGCCAGAAAATCTGTTCTTAAATATCTTGACACTATCCATAATTCCGGCATACGCATAGCAACAGGAGCATTTCGCACATCGCCCATAAAAAGTCTAAACGTTCTATATCATGAACCAACTCTTGCTCAGCGACGGAATAAGTTAACATTGAGATACTATTTTCATATCAAAAGCCATCATACACATCCCATGTTTTCTCATGTTTCAACTCCATTTTATGAAAGATTGTTTAGCAACAGACCCTCTGCAATACCGACTTTTGGTTTGAGAGTAAGAAAGCTTTTATCTGACCTAAACCTGGAGGATTTTAGTATTTTACCTGCATATGAATTAAGACCACCATGGGAAGCCATTTCCTTCCAAACTATTGATATTTTTAACAATTTGACAAAAGCACAAACTGATGCTACCATTTACCTACAAATTTTTAATGCACACCGAGAACAATATACAGATTTTAATTCCATTTTTACAGATGGCTCTAAAAGCCATGACCATGTTGCAAGCGCTGCTGTTACCCCTATCTCTACAATATCTGAAAAATTACATTCGCAATGCTCTGTATTTGCATCTGAATGCCATGCAATTTATCTGGCCCTCCAATATATTTCCTCTCAAAGTATTAAAAAATGGTTAATATACTCAGATTCAAAAAGTTGCCTCGTTGCCTTACAAAATAAAGAAATAAATTCTCATTCCATTGTAAATAATGTTTTAAATTTATACACCACTTTACTCCTGAAAGAATATGAAATAATCTTCTGTTGGGTACCAGGCCATGCTGGCATTTCAGGTAATGAAACAGCAGATTACGTAGCTAAGTCAACTAACAATATAACAAACAACACACTTACTTACACAGATATCAAAAATGCGATTGACAATAAACAGTATTTACACTGGCAAAATGATTGGGAAAATGAAATAAGTAATAAATTACGCGACATTAAACCTTCTATAGAATCTTATAAAAGTCTAAACTTAAGTCGAAAGCAGGAATGAATATTAAATCGCTTGCGCATCGGTCACTCTCGAATAACTCATAAACATCTTTTATTAAACGAACCTGCACCCGAATGTTCTCATTGTAGGGAACCGCTCACTATTAAACATATTTTAATCAAGTGTAACAAATTTAAAACACAGAGACAACGCCATTTTGGTAGCTGTAATCCAATATTGACTTTTTTAATTGGGGATAAACTGCGGTATGGCCAAAAGTGGCTTTTGCGCCCATAATTCTAAACAAACAAACAAAAAAGTAATAAAATCAAATATTTAAAAATATTTAATAAAAGTTCATATAAATAAATGTTTCTAATAATGACTAATTTTTAAGGTAGACAAACATTGACTAATTTAAACATTCAAAAATCAAGCAAACACTTTAGATATATGTATATAATAATTGCATTTTTTAAAGAAATTCTAAAGTTTTGCTTATACCCGTTTAACAAAAATAAGTATTGTACACTAAATAATTGTTTTTGAGCATACTATCAATATTTTAAAGTTCCGTAGCCCATTTAAACATATAATTATGAGAGAAACGGTAATTAAACCTATAAATTATCTTCCCCCCCAAAAAAAATTAAATACTTTGTAATATTTAAGAAATGAAATATTTTATTTTAAACAATTAATAATTACGTGTTTTAATTACAAGTTGCTAAGTATCTCAAAGTAAATACTGATCTTTCACCAGCTGGTATTGCTTTTCTCATGTGTGTGTCTTGTCTGCTTATTAATGGTTCGATCAGGGCCCGATTTAGCCTAATTGGGGCCCGGGGCAAAAATCTCTTTGGGGGCCCTCCTAGCGACATATGTGCTTAGCTTTAGATGGTCAGCCAAAATTCAATTACTATGTAGAAAATAAAAAAAATTTATATTGACCTTGAATGATAATGTTTATTTTTTAATATACAAAATTTTAACCAAGATTTACTATTCTTTCAAAATAATAAAAATAAATAAAGAAAAAATTACATAATTAGAAATTCATTGCAACAGAGTGAGATTATTTATAATACCGTTATATAACTTTATTTTTGCATTTACATACATTATTGTTATGAGACAGAGACAATTTTGCATGATAAATCAACATGTCTTCCTATTTTCCTTTCAATGAGTTTTTTTTCTTTCTAATTTTACTTTCTGCAAAACTGTCAATTACATCATCATAATCAATATTTTTCGTTATATCAGAATTTAAACATAACATAGAAAGTTGAGACAATTTTCTTTGAAGAATGCATGATCTTATGAGAGATCTCTTCAGCAATGAAAAGGATATTTCCCCAGTGCAGTTTGAAATTGGTAATGATAAAAAAAATTTGGAGTACTGTCTCAACATTAGAAAATGAAGATGATTTTTTTTTAAACATTTTCATCATGTCTAATGCAGTCGCCTGCTTTTCTACTAAGGAATAGAAATTTTGCAGTTCATCAGGGAATTCCTCATCTAAATCAGAAAGATCTGCTTCGACTATTTGGAAGTTTGATTCTGTGTTTAGCAAACATGAAAATCTATTCTGTAATTTTTCATATGGAATTTTAATTTTTCATATGGTTGGTTAAGTTTACCATTAATGTATCACATAACATGTTGTGACAGTTAATAATGCCTTGATCGCGTGGCTCAAGATTTACTTCCGGTGCATTTCCATCATCTAGCAACCTACTTCGAGGTGTAACTTTTTTTCTTTTTGCCTCATACATACAGTTTTCTGGTAAAATTTCCAGCTCTTTAGCTTAAAATTTCTCACATTCATAAAGAGCTTTAGCTTCATTTCTAGTGGAATGAGTTTGGTCCTGATCATCTGCCAAATAACTCAAAGATTTTAGAACCGAAGCATAGTTTTGACGCAATGCCTTAGTAGAATTTCCATCAGCACACTATCGTGTACATGAACGAGTTTTTAAGGTCAGTTTTTGTTTACTTCCTTTAAAATTTTCAATCATCTGTATGTTGAAACAGAAAAAAAGTTACATAATTCTTGTTGTAAATAAAATTATTTACAACTCTACTACAGGATTCTGCAGCATTTATTCCAACCAAATTCAAAGAATGATCAGAACATGGTACGTATTTAGCAGTAGAGGTACGTATTTAGCAGTAGAGTTAATATTTTTAATTCTTGTTGGACACCTAAATATTTCCTTGCCATGTTGGAGGCATTATCGTAACTTTGTCCTCTGCAGTTTTGTATGTCAGGACCTAAGTCTTCCAAAACTTGTAATATAGCATTGGTTAACTTTCTGCATTGTGACCAAAAATTTGTATAAATTTTATGAACCTTTCAACAGGTTCATAATCAGGACCAAGATACCGCAAAATTAAAGTTAACTGATCCATATGGGTAACATGTGGCGTAGAATCGGCTATAATTGAAAAATACTTGGCATCTATAACTTATTTAATAACAACATTCAAGACTTTTTCACCCATTAATTCAACAAATTCATTCACAATTGTTGATGATAAATAATTGACATTGCCAGTTCCTTAATTACCAGGTTTTTCGATATGTTTCAAATGGGTCAAACTGGGTTATCAATTCAAGGCAACCCAAAAAGTTCTCAGCATACATACATACAGTTACAGCATGTATACATAATTCACAAATATAATGGTCAGTCTTAGATTACAAACTCCTTTATGTATACAAACCTCCTTAGTACTATCTATTATACTACTGAACTTATTCACTAGGTATCTTCGTTTTACAACCAAATAAAAAAAACAAGAGAGAGAGAAAATTACAATTTTTTTTTTTTAAATATTTATAACTCAAAACAAGGTGAAATTCAAATGCATAGCTGCCAACATTGAATTTTTTAAAAAAGGAAGATTTCAAGTCTACTCACGGTCCTCGAGAAAAAGTCATTAATGTAAAGAAACTGGTCAATTAAAAGAATAACTCAAATAATTTGTATATTTAATTAAACAGGGTAAATAAATTTTAAACAACTAAACAAACCTTTAATAATATTTGAAGTAAATTACAATCAATGAAATAAATTTCATAACATTTTTGATCTTTGCAAAAATGATCTGCTTGAATAATTTTTTCAAGCATATCATCACTAAGTGATGACCTAAATTGAGTTCTGGTCTTCACTTGGCTGAAAACACGTTCACATTCAGCGTTTAACTGAGTGAGAGATAGCAGAGACAACATGAATTTGGATAGTGTTTTATATTTTTGTTGAGCAGTTGCACTTTTTATTTCTCTTATTCTTGCCCAGTACTTATCCATTTTCTCCTCCTCAACTGATTCTATTAATTTTTTTTCAATTTGAAATTCACGAATCTCATGCTGCAGTTTGTCAATTATCAAATGTTTTTCCCCATCAGCTACTTGTAACATAATTGGATATCTTTTTATGAAAAATTTTATGCTAGTGAATGAAGCATTTTGAATGTTTCCAATATCAGCTATGGCTGCATGAAACAAAATTTCACTTTGAAAGGGAAATTTTAGACGCATGTGGTCGCATATTGTACAGAAATATTTTCTGACAACTTTAAAAAAAATTCTTTTTATCACAATCTGGAAGTGTTCCCACTATTTCAGAAGCTGAATTCCCTACAATCAAGTCAGGATTATTTTTTTGATTTGAGGGCATATTGTAATTGATATCCAAATAAGATTGGCAATCCTGCATAACAGCAGGTTTGGCAAATCTTACAAGTATATGTTTCAGAAAACTCAAGAGGACTGACCTAAGGACATGAATTTGAGATGAGTTGGATTGCAGAAAGGTATTAAGTGTATCAAACAAATTGGCAACATTTAAAAGAAATAAGCAATAAGCTTTATTTAAATCGTTAGTGAGAAAATAAAAAAATCTCTCTTCTCGAGAAAGGATGCTGGAAGATCCTTTCTTAAAATCATATACTTCATCTACTTTCCGCTTCTTACCTGAAGACTCAGCAGAGATACTTCTTGAAGAATTAACACACTTGGCGCTATCATTCTGGCATTTTTTGAGAATTTTATAGTCAGATAAGGATGAGCTACTGACCTTGGACTTACAGCAATCTTTGAAGAAGCTCAACAAGGGTTGCCACTGCCCTATGAGACGAGCAAGACATTTGCTTACTGACAACCAACGAGTGAAATTTCTTCGTTGCTTCTGAAGTCGTTAGCTTATAATTATAAGATAAATCAGCTTTAGTGTGTAAGTTTCTATCAAGAAAAGCTAGTTGTAGGTTTTAAATAAGTAAGCATTATTTTCAAAACGTAAATAACTTATATATTGAGTTGTATTTTGTTTTAGAATAAAAATTTGTACTTAATTTCACCTATCTCATAATGTTTAAAAAATTTTAAGCACTCAGTTCTAAAAAAAAAAATTTAAATATGTTTTTACTTTAAGTAATTGCACTTATAATTGATTAAAATGAAATTTAAAAAAAAAGTCTATTTTATTGTAAGAAGATTCATTGGCAGATAATTGATTATAAATTAAACAATTTTTGCACCATTTTGCTTTTTATACTAGCATTAAAGATTTTGCATATAATGACAGTTATTGTTTAATTACTATATAAAAAGTTAAAATACAATAAATTACTATCGCTGATATCAGCAGAGTAAGGCAAAACAATTTATGTTCCCTAAATAAGAATTGTTATCAACAACATGCAGTTAGAAGCCTTTGAAATTAAAAGTTATAAGTTCCAATAAAAGCAAGTAAGTGACAAAAACAATTGCCGAGGCACCTAAAATAAAGGTGTTATACCGGCAAGGACGGCATTAAAGTTTTCTATTCAACCAAGTGTGAGGTAAGTTAAGGGTGGTATATCAGCAAATAAGGCAAAGAAGTTAGTCTAAGCATCTGAAATAAAGGTGTGATGCCGGCAAGGACGGCATTAAAATTTCGAAACCATCGGAAAAAAAGTTCACTCTTTCGACTTGAGGGGACAGGAGTATTATTTCATTGAACAGCAATCACAAGCAACAATCTACTAAATATTTGTCGCGAGACATCTCATCTGATATAACAGCAAAAGATTTTACTTCTCCGCCTACCCAGAAGTAAATATTGTTTGTTGATGGCTCGAATGAGCTCATTGTATCTTATTCTTCTTCATGATAGTGAAATTATCAGCGAAATCCATCTGAATGTTGTTTTGTTTTCATCTGCAATAATTTCATCAAAAGCTGCTGAAAACCTTCGAAATGACTCAATACATGACTCACACTGATTTACCAAGAAAGCTTCAGAGTTTTGGTTACGTACTATCTCTCACTGAGGAACAATCGGAACTCAGTTGGGTCAATAGCTTGAGGATGAACATATTTTGACAGAGCCTTCAACTACAATCTCACATTTTTGTAGTATTTACAGGTGTATGTGTTGTGAGGTATTTCTGAAACACACTTAACATAGATTGGTTGTAAATAACGAAAAAAAAAAATGATAATCCACACTTTTGCATTGCTTTCTTAGAATCTTTCCGGCTTTTTTTCTCTTCCCACGTACTCAGCACATGTTCAGATTCAGACTGATCACGCACAGCAGCACGAAGAACAGATGGCTGTTTCAGTAAATTTTGTATCACGGTGATGTATTTTCATTGGAATACTTATGATAGATAAAGTGGGAATTGTTCATCACTATTTGCTAAATATGCACAAATATTTTCGTGGGCCACCTAATTGTTTTTCTCTCACAAGCAAGCATCTGATCTTGCTTGACCTGCCATAAAGTTCGTTTTTTCCACCATATCATTTTTATATTCATTGGAAATGTAAGTGACGTCTCTCTTATCTTGCCACTTTGCAATCATCACACCATTAGCATACTTTGCTACAGTTTACCCTTTCTTCAGTTTTTTTTCGTTTACCTCTTTCGGAAATGTCTTCCTCTTCTTTCTGATTGTCCCAGTGCAATGAGTTTTCCAACTGCAAGACATTTTGCCAGATCATAGCTGTTATAATAATTATCCATAAATACGCTATGTCCGACATCCAGCAGTCCCTCAAGTAAATTCATAACGACTTTTTGTGTGTCCACTTGAACGTGTTAAAAATAAGTCTCTTTCAGACTATTTCATTCTATTTTCAAGACCCTCAAGAACAGAATTAATGAAAGAAACCTGCAGTTTAGTTAGGTTTTCTCATGAAGAAGCTGCTATTATCTTCTCTTTTATAACTGAATAATATGCAATTTTCCTTTGGCCATTAAGAATAGGCAAATCATCATCGTCAATGCTGATACTACACTGTTTTCTGCATCAATTTCAATAATTCGTTCAGGATTATCATCCCCCATTTAATTTTGGATAAAATACTGCTTTATCTCACCGTGATTATTTTTGAGAAGTATTAATCAGACCACAGCAGTGTCTACAGAGGGTTTAACTAAAGACAAATCCGCAGTGTCATATTGAAATAATTTGAAAGTTTTGTTAATATAGGCAAAATGTCATTAAGTATGTGGGTTACATATATAAATCGTGTGCTTTATGGCTCGCAATAGTTTAGGGGGTGTGCAGTCTTCGCCTTCAGCTGTTTGGGATTCTAACTTAAGAATCTAATTGAAAATAACTAAAGAATCTAATGTTTTGTAAATTACTTTCACAGCTCTGTGGAGAAAGAGCCATCGAACAGAATGCAGTTCAAGATATTTTTAGACAATCTCTTGAACCAACTTTTGTACAATTATCAATTTGCTGATGGAACTGCTGAGGCATTAAAAAACATAAATATTGCTATAAGGCTATCACTATATGATTTGATACTTCGTATATCTTTCACAGCATTTTGAAGTAAAAGTGCTAATCTTTGGGCACTACAGTGAACAGAAATTAAGCAAGGATTTAATTCTGTCAACCTTGTAGCTAAATCTGATTTCTTCTCCACCATCCGAGCCTAAAAGCAACAATTTTTTTTTATATCTATATTCTTATTCTGTAACATATTCAGTGTCATGTATTTTTCTGGAACCAAACAGCTCTTGACTACAGATATTTGTAATCCTGTATCAGCTATCGCGTTCAAGATGTTCGATATTTTTAATTTTATTATCGGCAGTGCGTCAACATAGTTATTTTCCTTATCGTTTTCTTCACCATTTACAAAATTGAAAAAAATGTCATTAGGAGCATCCTTTTCTTTCTTTCTTCGAAGTTATTTTCGAAAAAACAGTTTTCGTATTCGTGTTAATCTTTACAAAGCAAACAAATGCGATGAGAACTGCAGACGATATTTTGTTTAACTTTTTCATACTCCACCGGTTTGGCCTTGATCGGTGTGTTATATTTATTTTCGTCAGAATTCGTATTCTTTTTCCAAAAAGGTGTCTTTACTTTTTTATTTTCGATTTCGGCCTGAGAAATGTTCGTTCTTTTGAAATATAATTAAATTTCTTAATACTTTCGTAATCATCTAGTTTTTCAGCTAGTTCGGATGGCGTCATAAACTTAAGCCAATCTTCTAAATAATGATCTCTTATTTCAGCAGACACACTAAATTTCATTTGTTCCATCACTTGAGTTGTTGGAATGTCTCTATCTTCAATTCTGTGATCCATTCGGTAAAATAACTAATGAGTTCTTGAGCATAATTTCTCCAAGATTTATCGTTTGGCTTGTGATGTCTGTAAAAACTTTGTTTAAGCTTTTTACTATTTAACTTATATCGCTTTACGATAAGACTTTTAACAAATTCATAATTATTAGCATCCTTAGGTTCTCTTGCTTTTATTAAGAACGATTTAGATAAGATTTTTTTAACGAATTTTATTAAGAATGAAACAACATGAAACACATACACTAAGAACTAAACCAGAGCGTTCATTTTCGACCAATGGGGCAATGCGCAGGCTCGCAGAAGAGGGGGGTTGCTATGGTTACATGGCTGTTAAAATTTTATTAAGGAAAACAGATGGAACGAAAATAGTCTTGCCTTTGTAAACTTGCATTTTAGTGGTAATCGTTCTAGCAATTTTTGTAACGATTTTTTTCAATGCTGAACGACATACCTTATAAAACTTAAACATCATTAAATCTGCAACTCTATCAGCACTATATGAAGTGTCTGCTTCACTACTTTCTTTTTTGCAGCGAAAGTTTTTTCCCTCTGCCGGTGAGCTATTACATGGCTGTAAGTTGTATCATGATTGCTCATGGACAACTCAGATACTTTTACATTGCCCAAATTAAAAGTTTTGATTGCTATTTCAAACCTTGTGCGTGAAAAAAAAACTTCTTTTGGGCACTTTCACCAGATGCAGCTATGCAGACACTCATGTCTATTTCGAGTCTTACCCGCTGTACACCTAAGTTTGTCAGAACCTAGCTAGTCGCTGGTAAAGTGGTATGATATTTTTCTACTACTAGCTGGGATACTTCCATTTTTGTGCTGTTGTGTAATTCAGGTGCTTCGACTTGAGCTTTTGTTTTTTGTCTGATAAAGATTACCATATATCTCAATCTTCCTTTGTACCAGCATTGTCTCTTATAGCTTTCCTTGTTGTTGTTCCTTATCCTCCAATTGTTTGACAAAGTCAGACAAGATCCAATAGGTTGTTGACCCTCAAAAAGTCGATATAATAGTTTTGTAAACTGTACCGTAGTTTTTTTTTTGTGGTGCACCTTAGTTATAACACCGGCTTTGGTAAGTACATAAAGGAAAATACGAGATAAAATGACGCACAAACCTGTAGCAAAGTTACTTAACTGTACTGGGTGTCAAAGTAAATGTCATTACATTACGAATAAAAAAAAGGGGGTATGCCATTTCGCTCAAATCTATTGATCCAGAGAAGTATATATATATATATACACATATATTTGATAATATCTATACATATACATGTAATAATTAGATTAAAAAAAAGGGACATTAGCAAAATGCATAAATAGAATTAACTAAGGAAAATCCCTGAAGGCCAAATGGTCAGTAACATAAGCGATAGTGTTAAACCACAATCACCCAATTTAATTTTGAGATCCGTTGGTCATGTACTCATTTACCATTTTTTTTATAAAAGAGATAACACAAATTATTAACAAGCAACGATTTTTTTTAAAACAAATCCACGGGAAACCCACTGGATCAATAAAAATTGAGAACAACCTTAATAACAGAATACACAGATATGGTGTGTACATGACATAGCCCAGGCAGACAAAACGAAAAAAGAATGAAATAGACAGTTACTCACCCTTACAAGATACCTTCATGGATGAAGTCTGCAGAACACAATCAATAACAACTCAAGGAGAAAAATATAAAGAAGTCTCTGTACACGTACATCTTTAAACACATCACATTTTATTCAATTTCCATTTCCTCTTACAAAAGAAAGCGCCGTCGGGAGACCGGGGGGAAACAAAACGCACTTCTACTTCCGACGTAGAGACGTGGATATAGACACTCATTAAGGATCCATTTTTTTTTATTTCACGGCTTATCGTCACTAACACTTAAGAGAGAGTTCCAACTTCTTAAAAAAATTTTCGCAGAAGGCTCTGCGAGAGAGGAGGTTAGGGAGAACGGATAACGATTTAGTTCATACTCGAAGATTTTCTTTAAGACAGATCTGATATCCTGCTATCACATATTTTGTAGAGATAAGACAAAAAAAAATTATATATCCTCTCCACATATTGGGAGTCTTTAGACTCAAAAAGTTGAAAGTTGCATCACCGGCACATAGCCGTACGCCTTTTTTATGAAAGGCAAAAAAAAAAGGAATCATCTTTACAAGATGGCACCGACGAAGACGCTAACGAAGAAAAAAAAGGGAGGATGTTCAATTAAGAACAACTACGTAATTTCCTCACTGTTGTCGAGCAAGGACCTCAGAGAACTGGTCACAGCGTCCCCTTCCGAGCGGGAAAGTACCAGTTGCCAAGCAGGAGAGAGAAAAGACTGTCATTGGATGGGGGGATTACCACACGATTACGTCAACACCAATCAGTGCAAATTAGTACTCCCACACATACCAAGTAAGGTGCCAAAGGGAAGAAGTCCCCAAAAAAAGGCGTGAACACCCCAAAAATTAAAGGAAAATCTAAAAAAACCGGCTGGAACCAGAATCACCACGTGCAAAATTGAAAGTTACGTGAAAGTGATGGGAAAAGAAGTTAAGTGGTGACGTAAATTTAGAAAGTGAGGGAAAAGAATGTCGTCCTTGAAAAGGACAGTGGGGTCAGACGTCCTTGAATTGCAAAAGGTGAAAAAGAGAAAGACACAAAAAAATGTGTTGCTAGCGTAAAAGTAAAAGAAACATTTCCAATTCTCTTCACAGAAGAAATAGGGGTAAAAATGAAAAGAGAAATAAAATAGGAAAAGTACAAATACTATCTACTATGAAATATTAAATTAAATTTAAATTACTGACATAAAAAATCGTCACACAACACTGTGACATAAACGAATAATGATTTTCCTTGTTAGGCTCCCCCCCTTTTCCCCCACCTAGAGTATTTTTTTTTACTCGCCATTCCTTTACTTTATTTCGCAGAACAGTCCTTGGTCTCTTGGCCCAGGGTAAGATAAAATTGGGCCTGAACTTTAAAAATGTCTGTTTTGATTAACATTGTAATACCTTTTTTAATCTCTTTTATAATTGTTATATCAAGAGCCTACATAATTTTGAGATTTTGCTTTTTAAATTTTAATGTTATATATGTATTAAATATAAATGTGTTTGTATATTATTGAAAAAATTAAATTGCAGAGTGTTAATGATCGTAAACGTACCTGAAAACAATTTTTATTGAAATTAATCCGATATTTTTTTGTTTGTTAATTCTTTTTTTGACCGCTAAGTCAAACAACAAAGTATGCACTGAGTCCAAAGCACGAAAATGATTTTCGTTTGTGAATGGAAAATTTGAAAAAATTGTCCTCAGAGATTTTACCGATTGAAGTGCTTCGTGGAATGACAATAACGATTGTGATTGACTTGAATTATCATCATCTTCTTCCTCATCATTAAATTCTTCATTATTTTTCATTTCATCTGTAATTTCAGAGAGAATCTCTTCATCATTAACAGATTCAAAACACATGCTTGATCATCTAAAAGATCACAGTCCATGGAATTTTCATCACAATCAGATACAATTTTCTCTTCCAGGACACGTAAACCCGCCTTTCTCCAACAATTCAGAATGGTTTTCTCTGTTACTTTTCACAAACTTCAAGCATTAATGTCACATGCGTCCTTAAAATTTACAGCTTTAAAAGGGTCTACTACTTTATTCTCGAAGTTTACAAGCATAGATTCAACCAAATGGTCCTGTAATGTACTTTAAAACACTTAATTATGCCCATATCGAATGGCTGCTAAATGGAAGTGCAGTTGGTTGACAAAATGTCGAAAATAAACTTGACTTTTCACATTCTTAAAGCACCATGGCTTCAATGATTTGCCTATAACAAGAGGTTGAATTTTCACACAGAGGAACAGTTAATCTTTGTTTTGATTTCTTACCACCATAGCATTTTCAGCCTTAACTGCCAATGTTCGAATCATGTAGAAGCTAATAAAACAGCCCAGATTCATCTACGCTATAAACATTCTCTGGTTCATACTTTGAAGAATATCTTTAACTTTCTCTTGCCTCCATTCATTTGCCTCGTTAATTGGAGCATCTTTTTTCTCCCCGTGAACTTCCTTGAAAGTTGTTATATGACGATCCCAAAACGCATTAGCCAACCATTGCTAGCTTTAAACGTTTCATTCCCTATCATTACTGAGAATTGCCGTGCTAGTGTGCATAGCAAGGGTCCATTTAATGGGATATTTGTTGCCCTTTCTTTATTTACTCTATGAAATGAAAAGCTTAAAATTCCATTAAAGAAAGATTTATTAACCATTATAAATTAGACAGCAACATTCTAGACCAGAACTGAACATAAACTACTACCTCTTCCAAGCAACCCAAAACATCAATGTATCAATCAATTCACAGTTATTTCTATACAGTTAAAACACCTATGTTACCTTGAAGAGATATTTAAATTTAAGTGAGAATAAAATTAATTAAATACATTTTAAAAGATTCACACATAAATTAAACACAAAAATACTAGTTATATATATAATCATTTAAATAATGAGGTATAATGACCCTTCTTCCATATCTTGTTCAATACTGATTGCTTGTGTTATTCTTTTGGGGTACTACCAAAGCATTTGTTCCACTAGAACTAGATACAGAATTATCAGGGAATTCAAAGTATGGAACTGCTGTAGACTTAAATTCAATCATAGTAGGTCTTAAATGTATGCGGTTCTTTACCAAAGTTTTACCTAAATTGGTTTTAATAATATATGATCTGGGATTTTTATGTCTGTCTATAACCTGGGCAGGTCCCCAAATACGTTTATTGAAATTATAAGCTGTCACTACGTCACCAACTCTTAGTGGTTTGAGCTTATGCGCACCCCTGTCATAATAACGCTTCTGCCGATTCTGTTTTTGCATTAAATGTTTCTCAATATTTATAAAGACATCAGCATTTAACAACTTACTGTGAATTGGAATCTTAGTTTTTAATCTACGCCCATATTAGTAACCGAGCATGAGATAAATTAAGCCCTGAAATAAGAGTGTTCCTATATTCCATAATTGCCACTACCCATTCTTTTCGATTTTCAAATGCTTTTTTTTAAATGGTTTTTACAATACCGACAGCACTCTCAGCCATGCCATTGTTTTTAGGATGTCATGGACTCGTGAAAATGCAATCGAAATCCCATTCTTTTGCTAAGCTTTTAAATTCATAACTATTGAAGGGACTTGTGCAATGTGTTCATAACTATTGATGCTTACTGCAATGGATGGAATTCGTTATCGTGAAAAACATGTTTTTAATTTTTTACTAATATCAGCACATTGTTTTACTACCTAGCCTAACCACCTCAAACCATTTGGAGTAATAACATACTACAACTAAATATCTTACATTTTGAAAGGCCAATATATCTGTCGCTATTTTTTCAAAAGGCTTACTAGGTAATTAATGAGATACAAGCAGTCTTATAGGAAGTGTTGCGTGCACTAACACACATCAATAGTTCAGAAATATAGTTTGTGTTCTGATTATCTCTTCTTTTTTTTTTCATTTACCAGATTTAGAGCGATTCTTCTTCCTCAGTCAGCCTTAGAAGAAATGTTACGTGCATTAACTCCTGTATCAATAGTTCGAAAATGTAGCGTCTATGCTTTCTTTTTTCATTCACCACATTCAGGAGCATGCTTCATCCAAGTCTCATAGGAAGTGTTGCGTGCAATAACTCCTGTATCAATAGTTCGAAAATGTAGTGTCTATGCTTTTTTTTTCTCCATTCACCACATTCAGGAGGATGCTTCATCCAAGTATCATAGGAAGTGTTGCGTGCACTAATTCATATCAATAGCTCAAAAATCTTGTTTGGATTCTGATTCTTCTTAATCTTAAGCGTGAAATCTTAACAGCACGACTGAGACTCATTTTTCAATGAATAACTAATAACAATAATAAAACAAATAAATTCGTGATATAAACCAAAAATCGTCAAATAAATTCGTAATTCGTGAAAAAAGCGCTTTCGGCAAAGACTAAAATAGAGATCTATCGACAAAGACTACTCACTTCTGCCTAGCTTAACAGTATGAGATTGCCGCAGCTGATGCTCTCTCAGGTTGTTTCCGTTTTTAAAAGCGCTATATGTTGAGCCACCTCAGCTAGATTTTGCAAGTGACATTTTTAGCGGCAATCATTGGTCGATTTTCTAGCGTTGCCATTCGGGGAGTAGTAATGAGGCTTTTTTTCGTCGCCGTGTAAGAGAAATATATATATAGATTATAGGTTCTTTAACGTTAGACTTATGAAATTTTTGACAAACTTCACATTTTAAAACTAACAACTCTGTCTTTTGACATTCCCGGCCAATACATCACTTCCCTAGCTCTTTTTTTACTTTTCGCAA
This sequence comes from Parasteatoda tepidariorum, assembly GCF_982258835.1. Classification (NCBI taxonomy): domain Eukaryota; kingdom Metazoa; phylum Arthropoda; class Arachnida; order Araneae; family Theridiidae; genus Parasteatoda; species Parasteatoda tepidariorum. Next base: position 93,619,443 of record NC_141762.1, read on the forward strand.
CAAAAAATGTCCCCCGTGTATTAACATAACATTTCATTTCTAAGAGAAGATAGAATAACTAATTTTGAGTCTTTAAGTAACAACTCACATTCCAAATACAATTCATTTCTAATTTTTAAGTAATGTTTTAATTCATTAGGAACACTCTGTACCTCTTTTGGCCAACCCTTTTCACAATAATCATAAACCAATTTTAACACTAAATCAGACTTTACACCATTTATAAATTGTTCAACTCTTCTCTCACTTATTAGGAGTTGTTTGACAGTACCTACAACATCAAGCGTATCAGAGACATCATTTACCTTATCTTTTATATAGGGTCGAGAGAGTGCCAACTAAAAATATCTCACTCCCTTTTACACACGCAATTTCAATATCAACTTAAGAAACATCCTTTGTGGTCTTGAAGATATAGCATACATTGGCTTTTTAACAATACTTCTTAAGGGTTTAATATCACGCTGAACTACAAACTTTGCGTAGTGGTCTTACACGTATCACACACAGACATCGTTTACTAGGTGAACCTGCACCACATTGCTCTAGCTGTAATGAATTATTAACTGCTGGACACATTCTGACGCAGTGCCACAAATTTAAATTTCCAAGACAACGCTATTTTGGCTGCAATTATCCTACTTCACATGTACTTATTAGCGATAAACCACACTATAATCTTCTCTTACACCTGAAGGACATTGGATTTTATACCTCAATTTAATTTTACCTTTTAAAATTTACCTTTTTTTTGTATTTTATCCCTTATTTAAACCAAGTACTCGTTTTTTAGACCAAGTTCATGGTCCGGTATAGCCATTTCTGGCTCTTGCGCCAAAAACGTCAAATAACTAACCACAATATTCAATGAGCTTAATTTGGATTTGAGGACTTATGTAGCGGCTTTTAGAAGCTACTGCCTTGGACTTTCATCTCCAGCTGCCATTCGAAAGCTCAATAGTGATCTAAAATTTCCATCATTGTGGCATGGATCTTTCATCGTTATAGGTCAGGAGTCAAAATGACCACGTCAAGCTCTAATTCTTGTTTGCAAATTAAAATTATAGTTTCTATGATTGATGTAAACACTTTTCTATTTTCTTTAATCACGACTTGTATCTCAGTGTCAAGTTGAAGATGTATGTTAAGAATTTTTTTGTTTCATGATTTTTTTTTCTTTTCATTTTTGTCATTATAGAGCTTTTGAATGGCAGCTGACAAAAATGAAATGACAAAACTGAAATCTTTGTGGTAGTCTGAATTTTGATGATAGTTAAATCTCTCTTTAGCGTTTTTCCATCTATTAAAAGGCTTTTTCACTAGAGAATTTGGCACTGCATGGATTCACTTACGTACTTCTCGACTACAGAAGAAAAAAAAAAAACAATATCGACAAAATGCAGCGTCCAGATTTCCTGAATATTCTAACAAAGGGAATTTCAACAGCCATTTTCTTTAAAATTTCGATTTTCTTTTTCCACTAGTAGGAAACTTAAATGATTAATTTGGCATACCACGATTATTTAAAATTTCTTATTTTTCTTCATCAGTGAAAACTTGCCCACCAAACATCGATTCTCAAATTTTTTTTGGAAGCATCTTCATGAGATGGTAGACATTTATCCACTTGATATAAATGAACATCCAATGCATATTGAACTTCCCCTTCAATTGATAACACATTTTTTACAAGTTTAGGTAACATTTTTAGTCTATCGGCTGTAACTGGTTATGCTGTAACAGATTAATTTAGGTAACAGAATGATCCATTAGAATGAATTGCTAATGGATCAATGGCTGAAATGCATTTCAGAAGTAAATTATTTAAAGGTAATTTTTTCTGAAGATACTGGGTACATTGAATATATTTTTGACTAACTAGATTTGACAAGGAAACCACTGCAACATCTTTTATATTTTTTTCCACAATGGATTCGGTAAAAGCCAAAAACATTTTCCTTTGTTTTTTAAATAAATTTTCTTATGATGACAAATCTAAATTAATAAGTTGTGTAATTGTTTTGTCTTTTAAGGCTTCATGTTTTACAAAACAAGATAAAAAAAAATTAAAAATAACTGTTCTTGTTCATCATAAAGTTTATGAATCATTGGTTCTGTTGTCTGAAACAGACTGACATATTTTTTCAGTAAAGGAGGGACAGCAATAAAGAAATTTAATACCAAAGGGGTTTTTCTTTCAGTTAAAATGTAACTTTAAAAAAATGCTATCTTTTCTAGCCTTTCCTTCAGCTGTAAAACTTTTTTTCATCAAATATTGGTGTATCTCTTTCACTTTGGCTCTTCTCAGACACTCAGCTTTAATTTCCTTTTCTTTGTAAATGTCTCAGAGAATTGAAAATACGTAACTTTATCATGGGCCTGATGGCAAAGAAGCATAATAAACAATTGTAAGGGCATTTAGCATACGAATATTGCTTTAAGAGACATCATAACAGAACAACCATCGGTGATTAATCAAATTTTCAACACAAGTATATTTTACATTTAATACTTAACAAATTTCGGTCAAGCATTCTCTTTGATCAGCAAACCATTTAAAGTCATTATATACATCATTTAAATATTTTTCTACATGTCCTTCAGATGGTGTGTAAAACTGTTTAGCGGCATTGTGGATGTGATAGCAGGAATCACCATCTACATCCAGCAAATTAGGGACTTTTCCTGGATTCTCTTTTCGAGATAAGACTTAGATCTCTTCATTACATTGCAGGAATCCATCAAAACTGACATTAAATTCAGCCATGGAATATTAAATTCCTCAAACACTTTTAAAACTACATTAAAAACAGCTTCAGAAGTAACTAGTTAAATGTTCAACAACTACCTTATTATTGACGGGTGAGAAATAACTAACTAGGATGGATATAACTCGTTTATAATTACTACTTGTAGCTTCATCTATGTTTAATAAAAATTTACAGTTTTGTAAATTATCTATCGTTTCATTAGGTAATGAATGTATAGGCTAAGCCTAACCACATTTTGTATGATGTAATGCTTGTGTCATCGAAATTCTTCGTATATGACATTGGGATTTTTATTCGTTTTCCATCTAAATAATAATGGACGTAAGCAAACAAAATAATTCTAATCAAGTAAAGTAGTTGAATTTCCATTATCACAACGTTTAAATATAGAGTTAACAATGTGAGGTAATCGCGATCTCAAATCAATTCAGTTCGATGAAAGTGGTGACCAAGAAACTTTAAATGCCAAAATTTCAGCGGTCTTACTGCTCTGAAGTTTTAGTACGCGTTCTGATCCACTACGCGTTAGTTAAGCGGAAGTAACTGCACCCGATCCATTTGAACTTCCGGTTCATCGCTATTGCCTTCTTAGTTATGCTGGGATTGCTGGGTAAAAGTAAAAAAAAAACTATATAAAATAATGGGTTTTAAAAGAAATATGGCCGAGTAAACATAAGATTTGTACAAAGCATTGTGCCTATAACACAACCCAGTAAAACTAAAGCAATCTAAAAGGATGAAAGGATCCCCTGGCTTCATCACTGAGGAGAAACAAATACAGCCCAGGTTAAAAAAAAATAATGTAGAGCTTTATATTGAGTTATTTTGAGACTTTAAAAGCGAACACGCTTCATAAAAACTTAATTTCAAAAGATTTTTATGCTTTTATAATGGGTTATGTTGCGCAAATAACACATAAGATCTCATCAAATCATTGAGATAGGTAAATTTGAGTCCAAGATCTTGTAGTTTTTTATCTTCCGTATTGCTCTTTCTATATGGAATCTTACTTTCGACATATTTCTTGATTGACGAATCTCTTCAGCACTTAGCTGTGTTTTATTTTTAGTAGAAGCAGGAATAAACAATTTAACATTCCTGTTCAACAGCAAGTCGTCAATCCGGAAACCTCTGTCTGCCAGAATGACATCATCTTTCTCAAGTGAGTTTTAAAACCCACTGCAGGTTAAATGTTTATCTGATACTATTCCACCCCATACTCTTAAAATAGTACAAATTACTCCTGATGGAGTAACCCACTTGAAATTTCGTTGTATTGTGGTGCTTAATAACAGTCAATAATGCACCTCACATTTTCACGAGAAACATCTTTGAATGACTGGGGCAAATTTTTCAAGCAGATCTTTCGTGATGGCCGTATAATTAATTTCCTCAAATTGACAGATAAAACGTCTATCTTCATTCAATTTCATCAACACTAATAAAAGCTGCTCACGCGGTTGCAAAGTAACTTTTATTTTCGGTTGCCATACAGATAAAATTAAAGTAAAAAGTGCATTAAAAACTGCAACATTGTTTAGTCCAGTATAAAATTTAAATCTGTCTGGGCTGTGATTAGTCACATTTTCAAATGTTCTTGTCAATATACTTTTTTCACGTAGGAGGACGTTTTCTTTTTCGTGGATTTGTGTTTTTCTGTCTAAGCATTCCGTATCATCTAGTGATATATCTGTTTGGGATGCTGCATTCACTATAATTATGTTTGTATTGTTGGAATCAGGCAAGCAGTTGACATCAGGAGATTCATCTAACATTTGCCTTGACTCTAAAGAAATAAATGTTTTTAAGTAAAATAAAGTAATTTCTTGCATTAAAACTGAAGGATTTTTATATGAAACCATTTGATTAAAAAAATAAAACCAAAATAATTGTTCTTATTTACTGTTTAGAAAATTTTTATATTAATAAAAATTCAGATTTTAATGTAAAACACAAATCTCTTATTCTATATTTTTAAAAATTGAATTTTTTAAAAAAAGGGGAAAAAACCTTTAACCTCCTCAGACCCGAGATAAAAAATAAAAGCTGGATATTTTGTAAAAGGTACTTAAATAGTTGCTTAGATCATTATGAAGTAGAAAAGTAATTATTTTTTTTTGTAAAGGCTAGGGGGGATGTATCACATGTGATACATGACGACCGAGACACTACGATCAGAATTTTTTTTAAATATCAAATAAGATTGTTTTAATTACTTTATTTAGTCTCTTAATTACACAATATGTACAATACATAGCTTATTTTTCATGCAGAATTTTTCTTAGCATATTGTGGCAACATTACATGTATTTCTTATTTTCGTGAAATGCTTTGAAGCAATTTCTCGATGCGGTAAAGCATAAAAAATACCTTGCAGTTGTTAAGGCCGAGCACTTATTATTTCTGCACCTGTTTCGACGAGCTCTGTCCCCAATCATTTCTGGCATGTGTCTAGCCTCTTTGCTGCTGGCTACTTCGTGCGGAAAGCTGGTTCTCACACTGCGCTTTGCAGGGGACTCATCATTACCATCTTCGTCATCGGTAGGAGAGGAAATTTTAGCAGGCTTTTTTAGCAATCCGTGAATCAGGGTAATTGCAATTTCTAGTCTGAATGCAAAATAATCTAGAATGTCCTTTCTTTCACTCCTTTCTCGACATTACACTCGACCTGTGCATTTGTTTGTAAGATTTTTCATTCGGTAATAACTAATGACACGGTCGAGGTGATTGACGCCACCCATATAATCGTTATAATTTTTTACGATATCTGGGCAGTCAACTTCTAAGTATACTTCCTTTTAAGCACTATTAGAAAATTGGGGCTTCTACCTCAGTTCAATGACCCCTAGTCTTATCGGTATGGCGGTATGGGGCTACGCAATTCAATCACTTTTAATTTAAGCTGCGTGGCTCCACCTGGTAGTTATCTTAGATACTAAAATTTATAAAGTGAAAAAATATATTTTTCAACCCTTTATACTCCTGGAAAAACTTTGTTTTACTTGATACTCGTAACTCCATCTGTCGGTTGAATGAGTTATTAAAATTTACAAGGGAAAAAAAAAGTCAAAGGAATATTTAAAATACTTTGAAAATAGAAATATCTGAAAAAGGAATTGAACCAACAACCTCGTGGACTCTACATAAAATGCTTTCATGGTATACTGGTTTATTTCGAGTGTGCTAACCAGTATACCATGAACGCATACGGAGTAAGTGAAAATATAGGTTTTTATTCGTATACCTCTATGCCTAGGTATAAGCGTTTACTTCATATCATTATTCATGGAATAAAATGAATATTGGAAATTACATCAAATAAAAGCATAACAAAAAAAAAATACTCAAAAATGTACCTTTGTGAACAAGTAAAGAATAAAATAATTTTTCATTCATCTCCCTCAAGTAAATGGTGTTCTTATTTGTATTTTTTTATATTTATTTATCACCTTCCATCATTGTACATTTTTTTTCATTTACATCGAGAGTAATTTAAATGTGTATTATAATGAAGTGTAAAGTAATAAATACAAAAATGTTGAATAAAAAAACATCTTTATTGAATGAATTAATATACAATAGATCAATCCTCGTTACCAACAACAATTGTTTGTTGAGGAGAAAAGGTACAGGTCAAAACATCCACTTGTAAAAATAAAATTTCGTTTCATGGTGTACAGATTATTTTACATCAAAAATCAGTATTGAAAGTAGATAAAAAATTATTAATCTTTGAAGTGACCTTTTTGAAAAACAGAAATTGTTCTTTTGCCTTACAAAGTTTAATTATGTAAGAAATATTTAATTGAGAGGTAAATACATTACTCTCTCTCAAAAAAAATAATAGTAATAATACAACGAGATGAGATAAACAATAGATTACATGAATAGATTAACTACCATTAATTTTATAATTAAAGATAAATGTGGTGGGAAGAGGAGGTAGTAAAATACATTACTTCTACGATAAAGAGATTAAATAAATGACTAAATATATCAACTACTATTAATTTTATAATGATCGTAAGCTAGCGTGTCGCATCCATTTTATAAAATGTATCTTTTATCGTCCAGAGGGCAAAGAGCTAATTTATTCGTAGTAACTGAATATAGTTCATGATGTTTAGATAGGATTGTTGTCATTTTTTCTCTCACTCGACAATTTTCGAAAAGACATTTTTTATAGTTAATATGTTTTAACTGCTTCTGTCTTACACTCTTCACTACACCCTTTGCAGTATTTTTCTCACCGTTTTCACTCAACGAAGAGTACATTTTAGAACGTGGTCTGACAAATTCTCGAACAGTTACTGAATTTAGTTCATCCTTCATCTTTCAGAGTACTTTTTTTTTATTTTTATTGGAGTGTAGAACGTGATCTGAGGGATAATCTGATGTGTCATACAAATCAATGTTTTCCGCCAAGTCAAGAAAGATATCCTCTGTCTGAATCTCGTAACAAAGCGAATCGGTGAACAATAACTTTGCTCTCGATCCATATTTATTCTTTATATGTGAAAGTCGTACATAAATGTCTTGCTGATATCCAAGACTGAGAAACCGGTATATATGGGTCTATTGAGTGTTAGAGACGTTACATGTCGTGTGACAATTACTAAGTTCATATCAATAATATTGAAGGAATGAAGAGAGGGGGACGCGATTAATTTTAAAGCCCCCTTTTTTTTTATCGGTGATTACATCAACATTTGTTCGATTTCGAAGATTTTCCATGGTTTTACCGAAGACACTATTATTCATCAGTTTCCAAAAGTCCGAAGGAATTAATCGCCTTTCTACGCACCTCGGTATTAAAAGCTATAAAGGGTTTCAACCAAGATTCTTGTTTGAAAGATAAAATTTTATAAATTTTTTTTAGTCGTAAGCCTAATTTTAAATATAATTTCAAATTTCTGTAATGAACAACGTAATTATATTTATCGTTTAAATTTGGAATAAGTTTTGAAACATTAAAAGCTTTCTTTACATTTAATTTGCTTGAGACTCTTTGAGAGTAAACCGAAAGCATATTTGATGTTACTTTTAATTTTTGTGGTGCAACATGTAAATCGCTATTTCAAATCATGGATCTCTTGCGGATATTCCAAATCTACTTCCAAGATATGCCCGCCCCTCCACACTATCATCCGATATAGTCAATATATCCTCTGGGGTCAGTTCTAAGTTTTCTACCCAATGAAAATTTTTCAGTGGAAGAATCGCCTCCTTGCTAAAACCGTACTGATTGTTCATATCGTAATACATAATAAATGAAGATGGAAGGGTGGGGTTAAATCCACTACTCATGAACTTGTTATTAGCGGTTGAATGCCTGTTCAAGATAACGGAAACTCCACCTCTCACATCACTTTCTACAAATGAATGCATAGTGGGGTCCGTTAAACGTTCTATCTTCACCTTGGTCATCTTTAAGCACGCCTCCCATGCTAGACGAGGTGCAGTGTACACATGACATGGGTACATTTCATAGTGTGATAGGCACAAAGTCCGAAATTTTTCGAAAACATCATCTAAGAGAAGTACATCCGTCTTTACATAAAGATTATAAAAGTCTTTTAAAGTTCTCATTTTAAAAATTTGAAAAACATTGCATGCATGATAATAATCGGATTCCGAGGTATGCTCGTCATTTCAGCTATTATAAAAATTCTCGCTAGGTGGTAACTTCTTTTCATCAAATTTCGTCATACTATTAAAATACTCGTATACTCCTTTAAGTCGTAAGAGAGATTGTTGTTCGCGAGGAAATTGTGAAGATAATACACTGGTTATCATAAATTAAGGAAAATTCACAAAAATCGCGATAACTCAAGAAATTACACATGGAATTTTATGAAACTTACCCACAATATACAACACATAGTAAGGTATTAAACAACATAAAAAGAAATTATCAGACATTAATAGTAGTATAGAAATTAGCACATGTATAAAATAAACAAATTGGAAGTATCGGTTTGCAATAGAAAAAGTACCTTTAATATGGAATATGATTGCCTCTAGAAGCAATACAGCACAAACAGCGATGTGTGATGCTTTCAATTATGCGGTCTATCAGTTCAATAGGAAGTGAGAGCCATTGCTCTTGTAAAGCAGTTGCAAGCGTGGCAAGGGTCTGAGGGGGCGGATTGATGGCAGATACACGCCTCCCTAGAGCATCCCAAACGTGCTCGATAGGATTCAAGTCCGGGGATCGAGCTGGCCACTCCATGCGAGTAATTGTTTCCTGTTGAAGATAATCATCAACAATGCGAGCTCTGTGTGGTCTTGCATTATCGTCCTGTAACAGGAAGCAATCACCAATTGCCCCGGCATATGGGCGCACATAAGCATCAAGGATGTTGTCTCGATAAACCTGAGCATTCACGGTTCCCCTTGGAAAGACATGGAGGTATGTGCGCCCTCCTAAGGATATGCCTCCCCAAACACAGACACTGCCTCTTCCGTATGCATCTCTTTCACGGATGTTTGATGGATGATAACGGGTCCCAGGTTCTCTCCATATCAAATAACGTCTACTGTCACTTTCTAGACTAAACCTGGACTCATCCGTAAAGAGAACAGGCCTCCATTGATCTGACGTCCAGTGGACATGTTGTCGGGCCCACTGCAAACGGTCTCTCCTATGGCGTGATGTGAGCGGCACGCAAATGGCTGGTCGTCTCGCATACAGACCACCTTCGTGGAGCCTTCTGCGCACAGTTGACGTTGACACCAACCTTCCGGTGGCTGCAGCAAGAGAGGATCTAAGATGTGTCGGAGTAGCGGTTCTATTCCTGCGTGCACTTAATGTCAAATATCGGTCATCGGCACTGGTCGTAACAGTTGGCCGTCCTTGACTGAACCTCCTAGATGCCGAATCTGTGGTTTGAAATTGCCTCCAAAGTCTATGAACCACAGATGGACTCACATTTAGCCATCTGGCCACTTCTGATTGACTCTGCCCTGCCTCTAGTCTCCCGATGGCTCTCCATCGTAGTTCTTCAGGCAAATGATGCCTAGAGGTCATTATTACGAATTGGCTATCTCAGATTTTCAATGTCGCAATCACAGTAAAATTTGTGTGCTTTCTCTCAAACTTGGACTTTTATGCTCCAGGCAGATGACGTAAGCCGAGTGCAGCGCCACTAATTTGCATATTGCAATTTTACTCAGCTACTCTTAGTGGACAACATATGCAAATTTTGCACGGTTTGGCTTACTTTTGAAAGAGTTATCGCTATTTTTGTGATTTTTCCTTAATTTATGATAACCAGTGTACATGAAATTCATCCTCGCTCAAGTTATTTACTAATTTAATCAAGAGAAGCGGGCATAAACTGTAATGAATTTAAGAATTGGAGATAACCTATCGAGAAGTTTCTCAGAGTTTGTAGCGATGCAAGAAATTTTTTTATTTTGTTTAACGTTTTAATGATATGGTGGGAGTCATACCCTTTTAGGTTGTGAAAAAATTACCGGGATTTTTTTTATCAGTTTATAATTCAAGATACATCTAGAATGTAAAGCACCTCCATATTTTGACGTAATATAACAGTGATCCCTCATTCTATCTTCGTTTAATGGTTCCTTATAAATGAAACAATGCTTTTCGTTTAAAAAAGTCGCCTGCTATTCAGAAGTTAAGCTCATCGGCTTATTGACCGAAGGCAAATCTAAAATCATTTTTTTTTCACCTAATAAAGAGTGAATAAAACGTTCGGCTGCATTTTCTCCGTTATACACAACGGGAGGTTTAAGACATTTCCCTGCGCTATCAGTTATAACATAGGAATATCCGCAGGGGACATGGCGTGTATTTAATATGGTGTGAGACTCGATATTTGTTGCATCATCAACAAGTATGCATTCTAATTTTGCGTATATAATGTAGGGAAGTATATGCATCATATGCGTAGATTTAAATTTTAAAATGTTCTCACCTGCAGTAGGCGCATCTATTTTTTGCATTTTGTGATTTTTACAGTAACTTACATGCTCGTCAAGCATGTTTTTAGAAGAAAATCGGTGAAGACAATAATTGCAATAAAAGACAGGTTATATATGTTAATCTGCTCATATTTTTAATTAGACAAAAATGACGTGTTTTTTCCTCAGATATCAGTAAAAGATTGCAATGGTTAACACCAGCTCTATTTGTTCTTTCTTCTTCTTCCTAACCCCCAAAATTAGCAGGGCTAAACAATGTCCATGAAATTCATGACCCGGAAGAAGTCGGCCACCAAAAATGGGTTTTCTTGAATGTCCCACTTGTCCAGTCCAATACAGTCCAGGATATGTTGGGGAGAAGCCTGCATGTTGTGGCACCTGGGGCAGTTTGGGAAGATTTTCTCCTGGGCGGGTGCTCTGGTTACAGTGATGTTTGGAGGGTACGAGCCAGGAAACATTGTCTTCTTTTTTCTTTTTCGATGCCAGTTCCATGAAGATTAGTGAGTTTGGACTCATCAAAGTTTCTTCTGGCTCTATTTGTTGAGAGATGCAATGGGAAAATATCCCCCTTTTCATGTCCAAAAACATTGATGGATAAATTGTTTAATTTTTCAAACTTAGAAATTTGAACTTTTCCATCGGTGCATGACCATAAAAAACATTTCTCATCATCATTTCTAATATTTAAAACGACTTTTCAGGGAGGAGACGGATAAAGGATGAACCATTTATAAGGAACATAATGCGCGGTGTTAATTTCAAAATAATTTACCTCCTCTAACACCCACCCACTTCCCCTATCAATGAATTCATAGAAAGAAGAAACAGTTTTGGAATAAGCACAATTCACCTGTTCTTCTAAAGTGTGACAATTTAAAGAAATCTCATTACAACTCCTGAAGAAAGAGGTGGCTAATTCACGTTCATCTCCCTGCCCAGTGCTCGAGAAGATCGCTTTCACGCAAAGATACCAGCAACAGGCTGTGCAGCTGGAGCAGGTGACTGTGGTACAGCTGGAGAAGGTAACTGCTGTACTCGAACAGGTGGGACAGACTGTGGTGGTGGTGTAATGGAACGGAGAGGAGTCGTGGGAAACGGTGGTGGTACTCTCTCAGGTGACTGTGGCAAATCCTGGACTAGTGGTGAAGGTTGGCGAATGATCCAGGTGGGGGAGAAAGGATGTGGAAATGAGACAATCTCTACTTCTGCTGGAGGAAAAGACTGATTTAAGGAATCCTGGATTGATCTTCTCAGCTCTTCACTCCTCTCGTCTATTTCTGTAGCCAGCTGATTTCTTGCTTCCTCGAACGAAGCTCCTTGAGACATCCTGTCATTGAAATCGGTTTGTTAGGATAATTGTTAGTTCGTGAGCTAGTCGGGTGGCTGTCGCACTAACTGGCTCAATTATATGGCGGAGTTCCTCATTTTCTCTCATTAACTCCTCCTCATCTTTACGCTTCTGGTACAGCTGGGCTTTCCTCCTTTCTTCCTGAGCATACCATGCATGGATGTTACGCATGGCCTGAGACTTTTCCTTTCCTTCTCTACATTCCCGGACTTAAAAAAATCCCAGAGTTATGTTGTGCAGCACTTAAATATCAAAAAATTGTTAGAAAAATCAAAGAGTAATTGCCAAATGTAAAGAATAAATAAATAAAACTGAAACAACTAACATTTCTACAGATAATACGTGCGATCATTGGATACATAGGTCATTCAAATGCATTCTGAGAGAGATAAATGAAATGTTAATTTCTGACAGTGCATAATAAAAATAACAACGAATTAAAAATGAGAAATATATTTATTTTTAAAAAAAATTTATCATTAAATATATACACCAGTATAGAAAAAATAAAAAGGGGTTAGATTAAAAAAACATAAATATATAAACAAAATTAAATAAGTTTAAGAAAATTTACACTTGAGCAAAATTAAAAAAGTCAGTATTAATGTAATTCACAATATGTTTATTCATCTCCACCAAGTTCTTAGATATTTGATGTCGAGTATGGCTATTTCACCACACTGCCAAATTTTTTGTTCATAGTTGAAGGTGAAGCATTCATGTCCCAGCTGGTTCTCGTACTTCTCCTCACAACCTGTACACTTAAATGCACTTGCTACATTCTCTTCTAAGCTAGTTTTCAATTGTTCTATTAGTGAAGTTGTTAACAAGTCAACATAACTCTGTTCGATTTGGGGAGAATCAGAATGATAGTTTTTTACCTCTTTGAGCACTCTCTAAGGGAAGACATTGGAATATAATTCACTAATTACACTGGATGATATTTTTTTCTGCAAATCACTGTCACACATGAGCTATACGACGTGGCATGGAGTCAAACAGATGTTGAATATCTGCTTGAGGAAGAGAATTCCATATCGCTTGTATGCGCAACCAAAGTTCGTCTTTGGAAACTGCAGGACGCGGATCACGAGTGAGACGCCGACCAACCATATCCCACACGTGCTCAATGGGCGACATATCCGGCGAATAAGCAGGCCAAGGAAGAAGTTGCATGCGTTGTGCTGAACAGAAGTCTCTAACAGTCCGCGCAACATGTGGGCGTGCATTATCCTGCTGAAAGATAGCTCCAGGGATGCCTTGAAGGAAAGGAACGACTTCGGGCTGTAGCACTTCACGGACGTATCTGTTGCTATTGAGATTACCCTCAATTCGTATCAAATTGGATCGTCCATGATACGAAATCGCACCCCAGACCATAACTCCGGGTGTTCGACCACTATGTCGTTGAATAATACACTCAGGAAGGCAGCGTTGACCGGCATAACGTCTAACACGAACACGGCCATCATGGGTCCACAAATTGAAGCGTGATTCATCTGAAAGACAACTTGGTGCCAATCAGCTCGCCAGTCTCTGTGCTCAAGAGCCCACTGCCGACGCAGCCGTCGATGATCCGCCGTGAGGGGAATCCTGTATAATGGCACCCTTGCACGCAATCCACGGCGCAGCAGACGACGACGAATTGACGAAGCCGACAATTGTACACCTGTAGCAGTAGACCAATGTGCTGCCAGCTGCCTGGAGGAAGCTGTGCGATCATTCACCGCCATGCGGAGCAGGTGTCGATCATCGCGCTCTGACGTCACCTTCTGTCGTCCAGTGCCTGTTTTTCGAGTTGTTCGGTGCTCGTCGGTCCACTGCTTCCAAACTCGCATCACTGTGGAACTGTTCCGCTGCATACGAGCTGCTATTGCGCGATAGGAAAATCCTCCTTCTCGAAGGCCGATTATCCTCCCTCGTTCAAACTCCGTAAGTTGCTTGAATTTCTTATTCTTCCGTCGTGGAGGCATACTCAGGTCTCACTAAACGTTTGCCACTAACAAATAATCATAGACTATTTTCAACGTCCCGCTACAGCACTTTATTTATACGCTTTCAGCATCAATTCAGAGGGCGCTGCGCGCGCCACGCACGCGCGATGGCTCTGAAAATAAAACCAAACCACGCGAAAATAAAACCAAAATAATTTTTCTTATTTACTGATTAGAAAATTTTTACATATAATATAAATTCAGATTTTAATGTAAAACACAAATCTTTTATTCTATATTTTTAAAAATTGAATTTTTTTAAAAAAGTGAAAAAAAAAACCTTTAACCTCCTCAGACCCGAGATAAAAATAAAAGCTGGATATTTTGCAAAAGGTACTTAAATAGTTGCTGAGATCATTATGAAGTAAAAAAGTTAATTTTTTAATTTGTTTTTGTAAAGGCTAGGGAGGATGTATCACGTGTGATACATTAGTGGTGGGGGACGAAAAATGTGGAAATGAGACGATCTGTAGTTCTGCTGGAGGGAATGACTGATTTAAGGAATCCTGGATTGATCTTCTCAGCTCTTCATTCCTCTCGTCTATTTCTGTAGCCAGCTGATTTCTTGCTTCCTCGAACGAAGCTCCCGAAAGACATCCTGTCATTGAATCGGTTTGTTAGGATAATTGTTTGTTCATGAGCTAGTCAGGTGGCTATCGCACAAGCTTCCTCAATTATATGGCGGTGTTCTTCATTTTTTCTCTTAAACTCCTCCTCATCTTTACGCTTCTGGTACAGCTGGGCTTTCTTCCTGAGCGATGGCTGAAATACTAAGTAACAGTATACTTTGTAACATGCTTTTTTTATGAATAAATAAAGGAATTAAAATAAAACATCTTTCTTTCTATTAAAAAACAAAACACATACATACATAAAAGTTTTATTTTATATATACTATACCTAAAAACACCATTTTCTTTTTCTGTGTATGTGAGAGTAAGTGAATGTTTGCGTAATATTTGTTGGGCCTGAAAAGGGCCTTTTTTTATGCTTCCTTCGTCCAAAACCCTCGTCTTCATATATCCTCAGTATCCATAGGGAACGGTGGAGAAATCTGGTTTTATCACTCGCTTGTCATAGACTATTCTATACTGTTTCGTCTCCACCTTGTTAAGAACTCTCCTTTTCTTTGCATCTCTGTCTATTTTTGTTGGATTATAGATGGGGATGGCAGAACGATCATCCAGGTTAGACACTAAACTGTAAATAGAATCAAAGTTAAGAGGTAGACTATTTTTAAAATTTAAACTGAAACCGCGGACTTTGCAGACACTCTTGCCACTGTCTGTGATGTACGCATAGTTTTTCGGACCACCTGAAAGAAAGAATAAACATGAAATAAATAATATAGTACAGTTTCTAATCTTTAAAATCACATTGAGAAAAAAAAGTTTGATTATGCGCTTCGTACCTGAGACAAATTGCACTATGGTCTCTCATCCAAGTTCATCAGTGAATTCACCAAAGAAGTTTCCAAGTGGTGGATCATTCAGACCATTCGACGCGTAGATGATTGAATCGGTGTCGAAGTACAGCACCTTCTCGTCCAGTTTTTCCAACTCACTGTACAGCTTTAGTCTGGCGTGGCAGGTAGTAATTGCAGCGAGGAAAATATTCGTGCTTTGGTGTCCGTCAAGGAACTCCGATCTTTCTTTCCACTGCATGGCACAGATTGTTTCCGTGGGGAAAAACACATCTTGAATCTAAGATAGGGTAGAAAATGTTTAAACATAATCGTAAAGTTCCATGTATGAGATATATTCATTGTCTCCATAAATGTTTGTTAAATGAACAATACTTACCACTTTTGTATTGTCAGAAAGATACTTTTTGTAATCCTCCTAGGTGCCGACAAAATTTAGCATCATTTTAATGAGGCTCATACCCCATCTCCCCCAAACGCTATTGAGCGCAAGCTTTGCCACTGCTCTTTGTCCGGGATTGAGAGCGATCTTGTCTTTACGGAGTACTGTGCACTCCTTTTTAAAATAAGATTCAATATAGACATCCTTATCCTCATCAGTTTCGCATCCTGCTGGCCATCCACTTGCCTCTTACTTCAATTGAAGAAACAGATTAATGTAGGATTTACTGTAGGATTACAAAAAAAATTACAAATGCTTATAAAATTGAACAGCTCTTTTTAAGGTGCCCGAATACCTTCCGGGACAAAATTTTGAAATTTTTTATTGAGAAACTTTTTATTAGAATTTATTTGTGTATTATAAAATAAAACATGATATAAACGTAAAAAATTTTAATAATTTTTTTTTAAAATTTTGGGGGGTAAAACTGGTTAAAATTGGCTGAAAATTGACCTTTATTTAAAACAGCATAGCTTCATTACTAAATATTATTTTTTCATTTTTTTTTTCTTTAAGACACTTATTAAAGCTCAACTAAGGGAGTAGACTACTCCTGAGATATAATAATAATATTTAAATATTTTACAGCACATGTCGTAACACTTTTCTAAAAAACAGCCGAAATTTGCAGCTATTGTTAATAAAAATTTGTTGTAAAAAGAAAAATAATGGTTCAATCAACTAGTGAGTAGTCTATTCCCTAGACATGTGTATAAGAAACATCTATGCAAAATTTCAAGTTATTTGAACTAAAACATTTTGAGATATCATGTTCACAAATCAATAATTTTGCGTAAAAATTGGTTTTGAGAAAAACAAGAAAAAAGACTTATCATTTCATCAATATTTAATCTATAATATAGCTGTATATGCTAGTGTAATAACATGAACCAACCTTTCATATTTCTAAAACCAATGCATTTTATTCTGTATATGCTTTGAAAATTTTTTAATCTTCATTTATAATTGCATAATATAACAGAAATATTGTATTTCCATATACCGTTAGTACTAGCATACATTTACCATAATGTCTATAATTTTACTTAAAATTAATTTTTTTAATTGATATAGTTAGGAAATGTTCAGATCTTAATATAAATTATCTTTCAAACATAATTCTAAGCAGTTCAGATCAGTATTGCATTTCGTTTCAAAACAATCATTTTTTTTTCTTGCGATAATAGGAAATAAATTTCATTTTACATATAGATTGTTGATAAAGTTATCTACGTTGTTAACTTTAGGAAAATTAACTGCAATTTCATAATATTTTAGTATATTTTTATGTTTATATAAAAATTAGATAAAAAAAAACTTTTCAAGAAAAACAATATACATATCAAAAATTGTAGCGACACATAATGACGAAATAATTATATTGATAAATAATTTACGAAGCATTTTAAATATTCAAAAGATACTTATTAAAAATAAACATAGTACGAAACAAATGTAATTTAAGAAAATTGAATGCATGATGAATTTGAAAATGAAATTTGAATGAGAAATTCAAAATAAAGTTTGTTTCAAAACAATATATATTCAGATTTAAAATCCACCAGGCATGTAAGTTACACCTTCTTTAGTTTCGAAGTGTGTGTTTCTTTTCTTACGAGTAGCTTTCAACATTTTTCTTTGTTTTTTTGCCTGTGCTGTAGATTTACGATAGGAATCATTTACACGAGTTTTGTCCAAATGTTTATATGCTTGTAACGTATGATGTCCAGGTTCTTTGATGTTTAACTGTTTCAAAACAGATAAACAACCATTGTAGCCCTCATTAAATTCAACCACAGCATCATAGGCTCCAATTTTCAATGTTTTCAAACTTACAAACACATCTTTTGGAACTCGTTTCCAAATTACGCCATTAAAGGCCTCATTCGCATTCTCAGTCTTTCCATGAAGACACTTTGATAATAGTTCTCTTGAACACAAAGCTAAATATGTACTTTTAACTTTGTTTAGAACTGTTCGGGGTAATCCAGGATTTTTTTTCAGCAAATGGTATTCCCGAATGCATGGCTCGTTGATAAGCTCACCAACTGTTTGCTCCCAGTGGGCATTGGCCATGCATCGGATTCTGGGCACTCGATGCACAATGAAAAAGAGAAGCTATTGTATTTTGCTGCATTTTGTCCAAGTTGCCAATATTAGAACGGATGGCAATTCCGTGTTGGTACTCTCTCAGGTGACTGTGGCAAATCCTGGACTAGTGGTGAAGGTTGGCGAATGATCCAGGTGGGGGAGAAAGGATGTGGAAATGAGACAATTTCTACTTCTGCTGGAGGAAAAGACTGTTTTAAGGAATCCTGGATTGATCTTCTCAGCTCTTCACTCTTCTCGTCTATTTCTGTAGCCAGCTGATTTCTTGCTTCCTCGAACGAAGCTCCTTGAGACAATCCTGTCATTGAATCTATTTGTTAGGATAATTGTTTGTTCATGAGCTAGTCGGCTGGCTGTCGCACTAACTAGCTCGATTATATGGCGGAGTTCTTCATTTTTTCTCATTAACTCCTCCTCATCTTTACGCTTCTGGTACAGCTGGGCTTTCCTCCTTTCTTCCTGAGCATACCATGCATGGATGTTACGCATGGCCTGAGACTTTTCCTTTCCTTCTCTACATTCCCGGACCTAAAAAGAATCCCAGAGTTATGTTGTGCAGCACTTAAATGTCAAAAAATTGTTAGAAAAATCAGAGTAATTGCCAAATATAAAAAATAAATAAAACTGATACAACTAACATTTCTACAGATAATACGCGCGATCATTGTATACATAGGTCATTCAAATGCATTCTGAGAGAGATAAATGAAATGTTACCTTCTGAAAGTGCATAATAAAAATAACAACGAATTAAAAATGAAAAATATATTTATTTTAAAAAAAAATAATCATTAAATATATACACCAGTGTAGAAAAAATAAAAAGGGGTTAGATTAAGAAAACATAAATACATAAACAAAATTAAATAAGTTTAAGAAAATTTACACTTGAACAAAATTAATAAAGTTGAAGAAAATATATACACTAAAGAAGATAAAAGAGGGTAAAAAACATAATAAAATCAAAACATTCTCAATGGAAGAGGATCTGACGCTACAAACAAATCTTTCCCACTACGCATTAACATAGTTGCATCCAATTTTGAAAAAGAAGTCAGTATTAATGTAATTCACAATATGTTTATTCATCTCCACAAAGTTCTTAGATAATTGATGTCGAGTATGGCTATTTCACCACACTGCCAAATTTTTTGTTCATAGTTGAAGGTGAGGCATTCGTGCCACAGCTGGTTCTCGTACTTCTCCTCACTACCTGTACACTTAAATGCACGTGCTACATTTTCTTCTAAGCTTGTTTTCAATAGTATTATAACTATTACTGAAGTTGTTAACAAGTCAACATCACTCTGTTCGATTTGGGGAGAATCAGCAGGATAGTTTACCTCTCTGAGCACTGTCTGAGGGAAAGCATGGGAATATAATTCACTAATTACACTGTATGATACTTTCTTCTGGGAATATAATTACACTGGATGATACTTTCTTCTGGGAATATAATTCACTAATTACACTGAATGATTCTTTCTTCTGCAAATCACTGTCACACATGAGTTTTACAAATTCACTTTCTGTTAGTGAGCTCAAAGAGGCACAAAATTGTCTATTAAAGTCTTTTTCTTATAATACCTCTGGAAAGTTACGTGGGTTCCAATATCGAAGTTCGCCATCGTAATAAGGAGACTGTAATTTACAACAAACACTTCTCCAGCTAAAGCAGATTCCTTCAAAATTTCAAATTTTTTCACAATGGATAGCCAGAGCGTAAGAGTTAGGAATGATATTTCCATTTTCACCTTGGAGAAAAGAAGGTAGTGATGATTCGGTAGATTGTGTAGGGACAGGCATATTAACACTCTCCTCCATTACAGCTAAAGAACGTTTCATGGTTGAATAGAATGAAGCAGTATTGTCTCAAGAAAGAACTTTTCGAAAACTAGAAAATATCTACTACATCATTTTTCAAGTAATTTTTGTCCAATCAGAGCCGTTTTAACACACACTTGATCGACAAAACAAGTTACCCTTATCGAAAATTCCATTTCTCATACCTTAAAGCCATTGGTTTTGATACATCAATATAGATATTTAATAAAAACCAAGTTGTAGGTGCGATATAGCCACAACTGGCTCTTGCGCTAATAACTAACTAACGAAAATTCCATTTATGGTGTGTCTCTATATGTTTACATAACATTTTAACCTTGTGTTAAAAACAAGAATCGTTGTTTTTCCTAGAAGCTTTCGTTATCATAAGAAATTTAACAAAAATGTTAATGCATTACATATCAGCGAAAAATCCTCAAGTCTTATCAAACTCATTGTTTACAAACACATTATTTGAACGCCATTCATACTATCAATCAATCTGCTCTAGAATGATAATTTTCTATTAACCACCAGTTGATGAAATGAAAAAGGTAAACAAAAACTGTTAAATTATACTAAAATTATTGAAAATAATAAAGTAAATTACATACAGAAAAATGCTTCAAGTCATAGTAATGATTTCCTGAAAAAAAGTGGAAATTATGATAAAATAAATAAATAATAATTAAGTGGCTTCCTGGCACCTCATTCCTTGCAATAGCAGCATTGCAAAAACACCAGCTGTTTATATCAGACGGGCATTTTGAATGACGTGGCTTATTATCTGTCGATATCGCATGGAAAACCGTTGCATAAACTGCAGTCTTCATACTTGCCACATCACCTTTATTGGAACGGATAGCATTTCCATAATACTTTGTCAGTTTTTTTATTACGGGTTCAGACATACTGCCACTTTTTTTCCCACCTAGATTAACGCCTTTACTACGCCAGTCTTGAACACAATTTTGATGAGCCGTGCCTAGTCTCTTGCTCACATGATTAATGACTCTTCTTTTTTTTATCTCACAATCCTTGCCATAAACTTGACTTTCATTGAATGCATTGAAAGTCTTAGAGTCGCTTTTTTTGTTTGTTTGTTTCGAATTATTGGCGAAAAAGCCACTTTTGGCCATACCGCACCTACAACTTGTTCTTAGAGTCGCCATCAGAAAATAATGTTGTATATCGGAAACCTTCATCCAGGGACCTTTTCCACTGCTGAAGAGCAGCATTTACTTCCATTGCGCTAGAAGAGCCAATGTGATTTAAACTATAGTTTTTTTTTATGCCGCCCTTCATACCACACAAAATATTCAGGGCTATTTTCACCAAGTTCTCCCTTTGTAAGCTCACAAGAAGCACAACGCTTTGACATGACGACGTAGTCAAGCACATAGCCAGTCAAAATGTGAATAATACAGCCAACGCCTACATTAGATTTGCACCCTCGAGTCAATGACCATGAAATGATACACTTATATCCACAACAGGAACATTTGGAGAATCATATGCAGCTTTCACTTTTTTGCCAACTTCTAATAATAATTTATTGGTGGATTTTACTGATTCAGAAAGAATGTTCTGCTTGTGGCAGTCGAAAGTTTTGCTAGACATTCCATGCATATTCATGTAAGTGCAAAATGTCTCCATTGCATTATAACCTTTACCCATGTTGGGTAAAGTTTTCACTACTCGAACATTGATGTCAAACATTTTTGTTTGTTCATCAATTCGTTTTGATGAATAAACATCACACTTTAAACCATCACATACAATTTTTAAGTTTTGTGAATATCCACTTCGATTTCCAAGTTCTAAGTGGATCGAAGAACTTTCACATGAGCTACATTTTAGTCCAATCAAAAGTGCAGACAACTGTTAGAGATCAAGAAACACATAATGGGGTGATTCAGAATCTACTTTTAGTTTTTTGCAAGGCAAAGAACTAGATGAAGGGGATTCTAATTCAGAAATCCTTGTAATAACATCAGGAATATTGCTCTATTTACTTTTTTTAGTCTTACTCCATCTACTGGTTATATTATTTGCCCAAGCTTTATTAGCTCTTTTCTTACGAGGCATGTTGACAATAAATATATATATTTACGAATAAGAAAACTAATAAAAACAACGAATAATGTTGACTAACTATCAAATAAACAAAATAAGATAGTTTTTGTTTTGAAAAAAAAAAACCGTTTTTGTTTGAAAATTAAATTTAGAATAAAAATAAACAGTCAAATCAACTGTAAACCGAAGATGTAGTGGAAGAAACGAGAAGAAAACTCTTCATTTCAGTTTGTTTTTTTTAAACATGCTTAGAACACCAAAAAATATAAATAATGCTGAAAGAGCCTGTCAAAAAATGTTTCAGAAAGAATTTAGTTTCGGTTTTCAAATACTGTGAGCTGCTATCAAAACTCCTGTCATAACTTTTTTTCTAGTTGAGATAATGCTCCGAAATTTTTAACATAGATTTTTACGATTCCATTTAACACTTTAAAAAAAAATAATTCAAAAATCGATTTTATTTTTTAGGTGACATTTTGGGTACTGTGTCCCCTTAACTGGCCAAGATAATTTTCAAATTTATAAGCAGAAAAATTTCACAAAGATTCCGTGACGCCTAGCATCATCAGCTAAGTGCGGCAAATTGTGAACGCCATTTACTATAGAAGCATCACCATAATATTTCTGCATGTCTTCAACAAAAGAGCATAACATTTTCTCAGCAAAAATAATGTAAAGGATTATGAATATTACATTCGAATATCACAGATAATCTAGCATACTCATTCTGTTTTTACAAATTATCTGATAAATCTAAATGTCTTATTTTCATTAGCTTTTTATTGTATAATTGTATGAATGAATCTTTACAGTTGATGTTTGAAAATCTATTATTATCGAACAAAACTGCACTATATTCAAATTCAGATGTGCTATTGCACATAGGAAAGCACATATTCCCTTAGGGAAGCAACCATGTTACTTCAATGGCAAGTTTAGGGTTAAGAAAAGAAGTATCCTCTGATGAACGTTTACTGATTTGAGCCAGATGCTTTATTTTTATGCTTAGAAGTTGCTTCCACTGGCCAAAATAGTTTTCAAATTTATAAGCAGAAAAAATTTCGCAGGCATCACGCCAAACATCATCAGTTAAGTGCAGTAAATTGTACACGTTATATACTGTAGAAGCATCATCATAATATATATATATATTTTTTTTACATGTCTTCTACAATGGAGTATAACATTTTCTAAGCAAAGGTAAAGGTACAAAAAAGGATTAGGCAAAACAGATATGACTACTTGTAAACATAGAAAATGTATGTATAGTGGCTCAGGCAAAATATTTTTCATAACAATGGGACCGGTATATAATAAAAATGTACGTAATTCAGTGGCCTTCCACCTAGATCTTAGAGATCTGAGGTGACGACTGAATTCAGAAGGCAAACATTCTTTTAATGAAGCAAGCCTTTGAGAAGCTTCTATAGACTGTCTACCACTCAATCGGCAACTGTTTGTTTTTTGTCCCTTGCCATTACGAATCCAATAACGAATTTACTTTCTTATCACTCCCTAGTCAACCAGATGCATAGGATCTAGAAGAAACTGGAAAAATTAAAAATATATCTAGTGGAGAATTCCCATTGTGGTGGGCAAGGGAAATAAGATTCTCGTCTGCTCTTTTGTAACTTTTCAGAAACTTTACGTATCCATCAATAGACGTTCCTTCTTGGAAGCATTTCTCACAACCCCAAAAATCAATGTGGCTTTTCATGCTCGAGCAGGAGCATCACAGTTAAAATACTCTATAGAAACTCTGAAATTAGTATTGCTCTGTTGAAAGCCATTATCTTTCAATTGCTTTACCTCTAAGATAAAGTTTTCAAAAAACTGACTGAAAGTAAATAATGTCTTACTTGGCTGTTTCGCCCATATTCGAAACATCGATAACTTTATTGCGCAGTGAGCAACGTGCTTTATGTCGGGACACTTAGCAGCTAATCTTTATACAGTTCATTTGCTAGCCAGTCGCTATTAAAAACACACTTTCCACCAGGCATACTTGTTGTAGTTGTATATACAATGGAGACGAAATAATAATACTCGATTGCTGTTCAAAACTTAATCGAATGCATCGCAATTCGTTTCGGGTGCACGCGAACAGATTGTTTACATTAATTGTAATAGTAACTTCACTTCATTACTGAAAGATCATTCCGCTTAGGAAGCATTCACACTGTTCTGAGTCCATAAATTACGCTTGTGCGTTGCTAACTCAGGGAGTGTTCTCTCCTAGTCCGTTTCGTATGGACGTGCTATTGGCGCATGCGTGAGAAGTTCATCCAACATGTAAAATGATTGACGCATCCGTACGATACAGACTCTGTCAGAACGCTCCCTCAGTGGGAGAGCACCCTCATAGCGGACGAAATAATCTTAAAATAATAATGAACTCGGACTTCAACAACGCAACCAACAAATCGAAAACGGAAGGGATGATTAAGTTAAAAAAATTTCTGGAGATAAATCGTAATTTTCAGGAATTAAAACGCCAATTTCAGGAGTTATAAGGGCCCTTAGAAAGAAAAAGAGCTAATTTTAGGTGTTTTTCAGGAGGCGTACGAACCCTGACTTCAACTTAAATTTCGTATTGTTTTGGAGAATAAAAATGAACCAGTGGAATGAAGTTGAAGAAAAAACTGAAGATATTAAAGAAGAAAATGTTTCAGAAAGCAGCAATTTAGTAGCAATTAATGAATGTCGTACGCAAGAGTTGAAAGTAGCGAGCTAAATAGCTTTTACAATTCCTACAAGCTAACTGTTAACGTGGACTGAAAAAGGAGAAACTTTGTATAGACAGAAACTTATACCTGGAACCAATATCACTCATTTAATAAGCAATGAATTGGGAAATTAAAAGAAACAACCCAAAAGACAGAAAGAATTTTTCGAAGCTTTAAGAAATACCTGGAAAATTTGTTATTAATAAAAAAAATGTTAACTGACTCACCTTCTGTAGTTGATTCACCAGTATTCTTTGCTAGAAAAAGTAGATGACTGAAATATTAAAAATTTTGTAAAATATTTATAAAATGCGATTTTTTAATAAATGATTTTTTTTAAAAAAAATGTATTTTTTCTTTAATTTACATGAAAACATTCATTCACTCACAAACATTAGTATTATTTTAAGGAATGTTATTACTATTTTTAAAAATTTAATCTAAATAAAATTTGTATAATTCTATAAATTTTTCCATCATGGAAGTAGGAGATATCTGTTGGTTACAAGTAACCATCCGGAGAGCGGGACGAGGACCCTTCTCCTGTGGCACTCGGCGGTCTTTTTAGTGGGCGTCGTCACTGCTTTTTTAAGTGGGTCGCCTCCACTATGCACGCTTTTTTTTCTCAAGTGGGTCGTGTAAATTACTTACGCTTTTTTTTCTTCAAGTGGGTTGCCTCGTAACCTCCGAGAAAGGAAGAAGGCCATGACAGCTGCGAGTGACTTATACCTAGCCGTCCGACGGGAAGCATAGCTAGAAGACGGTGATAGCGGAGGAATGTAAAAGGGAAAAATAAGGATCGCTTCGTTAAGCCATAATTCTGACAATTATATTAAATTAAACATCACTTATTTAAAAAAAAACTAAATTCAGTTTTTAAAAACATTCGGAAATCGAATTTTTTTTAGAAATTCTTTTCAAAGATTATGAATTGACCTGTATAATATCATACATTGGGAAAAAAGAAAGAAACACTGCGGATTTTTAACAGATAATTAAATATGCAATAAAATATTTTTCAATAAGATTGAAAGAATTTATTACTTGAATTAAATTAAAAACATGATTATTTTAAAATGCTTTATCATTGGAAACTAAATTTTAAAAATAATTACAAATTGCTGTAATATAAAGTTAAATATCTATTTGAAAAAAAGAATGTATCATATACATATGTTAATTATTGTATTAATTAAAATAAAAAGTCAAGGAATACTATCAACCTAAAAGGAAATAATCCAATAGATTTTTATAAAATTTGAATTTATATTATTTCAAACTATCTAAAATGTATGAGATTTTAGGGATTTCTATTATGTGAATAAAATAAGAAGAAAAAAAAACTGTAGATTTAAATTGACTGCAATACTTAATAATTCATAAATGTTTTTTAATGTTTATTCTATTTTTGAGTTTAGAATTTGTTTTAGCAAGAGATATTGAATTAATTTTAGACTGTAAGATATTATTTAATTTGAAAAATAAAGCACTATATAATACTTCATATAGAAATAACTTGTTTACATACTCAAGCAAGTAAAAAACTTAATAAAACATATATCTTGCATTGGAAAATGTCCAAATTTTAAAAAACTTTCTAAAACATAGAAGAAACCAATATAATTTTTAGAAAGCCAGAAAATCAAGAGAAATTTGCAAAATCCAGTACAGTTCACATCTATGACGCTACTATTACTGTACAGGAAGAAAGCTACTAAAGATTAATATTCAGAGTTAAAATTCAAATAAATTAGATTCACATAGAAAGAAATTTGATTTCTAAGTTAGTGTTATTTATATTAATTTTGTGTTCAATTTTATTTCAAAATTTTTATTTGCTCTAATGCGTTATCACAATCATATTAAAATTTTGCGTTAAATATGGTTTAATAAATCATTAATATCAGGTAACTTTATTACTCGGTGACAGTTTATGAAGGGAAATTTATTAAAACAAAATAAACAGAAATGTTTCATGGTGTAACAAATTTATTAATGTATTCATTTCAATACTAAATATTACATACATTATATGATTATATTTAATCCTTTACTTTTAAGTTTAGAAAACTATAATTTTATTTTACCGGCAAGACAGGTTAATTTCATGAAACACGGCAATGGTGTAGATGGCAATGGTAGTAGTTGAATATATAGAAACTTTATTTGGAATTAGAGATTCTGTTTTTGGGTCAACATTTTTTATAGCTACAGGATTCCATGGATTTCATGTAATTGTAGGAACTTTGTTTTTAATAGTAATATGAATACGAATAACGAAAATTCACTTTTCTAGAAGACATCATTTTGGGTTTGAGGCTGCAGCTTGATATTGACATTTTGTTGATGTAGTATGATTATTTTTATTTTCAGTGGTATATTGATGAGGTTCTTAATAAATAAGTATATCATGTACATTTAATTTCCAATTAAAAAGAGAATATTAATAATACTTATTATAATAATTATTGTGAGATTATTAATTGTAATTGTATATATATTATTTTATTTAATATCATATAAATTAAATAATAGAATAGAATCATCGTCTGGATATGAATGTGGATTTAACTTTATATCTAAAACTCGGGTCTCTTTCTCTTATCGGTTTTTTTTAATCGGGATTCTGTTTTTAATTTTTGATGTTGAAATTGTATTATTACTATGTTTTCCATTTTTAATATATAGAATAATTTTTTCAATAATATTTATAATATTTATAATTATTCTTATTGTGGGGTTGATATATGAATACTATTGTGGATCATTGGAGTGAGTAGAATTACTTATTTCTAAGGCTTAAACTTAGTGCACTAATCTGCCAAATAGATAAGAAGCTAAAGGAGCGATCTCATTGTTAATGAGATAGATGTTTTTTTTTTTTTTTTATATTCATTTATGTATCTTTTTTATCTATCATGTCTGATAGATAAAAAAATACATATAAATGAATTAATATAATAAATTTATAGAAAGTTATATGGTTGATTTGCATTCAATTTTTATGTTATAAGCATACTTAGATTAGTTTATAAAAAGCTGCTAACTTTTTAATAGTTAATTACTACTAATTATAAATAGAGCTATTATAGCAACTTAATTTCGACTTAAGTCTAGAATATATTAGTGAAGTTCATATCATTATTTCATGATGAAGATCTATATAATAGTCAATTTTATCTTCAGTAAAATGCTCTAGTATAAGCTACTAATATGAGTATATATATATATATATATATATATATATTATAATATTATTATGATAGGAATAATTAAAATTAATATAATTAAACACATTGATGATATAATAATTTTGTTTGGAAGATTAGATGATAATATAATATAATTGAATGAGTTGTATGGGCCATAGTGTTCTTGTCATATTTTATCATTATTATGAAATTGTTTTATAAATCTGTTGATTTTGAATATTGAATTGGAGGATATTATGTGGGTAAACCATAGTGAAATGGCTGGTTGTCCTATTTTTAAATAATTTACTCTTTTAAAGGATAAAGATAAAGCTAAAATGATTCCTAATAAAAGGGATAATATAATTATTAGTTTTGTGGTATTAGGAATAATAAATAATTGATTAGGAGAATAATAGCCGTGCTAGTATAGAACACGGCAATGGTAAAAATTGAGGTACTTTTTCCACATCATAACCTCACAGACAAGAAACTTTAATGTATTTTACAAACATATATTTTGATAAATTATTTATTGTTTCTCTCATTTGCTCCAAATTAATAAATCATTTAATTTCATTCATTAAAATACACTTAATAAATCATTAGTATCAGAAAACTTTTTTACTTGGTGACAGTTCATTAACGGAAATTTATTAAAATAAAATAAACAGAAATGTTTCATGGTATAACAAATTTATTAATGTATTCATTTCAATACTAAATATTACATACATTATATGATTATATTTAATCCTTTACTTTTAAGTTCAGAAAACTAAAATTTTATTTCACCAGCAACACAGGTTAATTTCATGAAACATGGCAATGGTGTAGCCATGTTTCCTAACTCAACATAATTGAAATTGTATTTGGAAATAGGGCGAGGATTCATTAATTTACAATACAATATAAAAATTGAGGTACCTTTTCAACATCATAACCTTACAGACCAGAAACTTTAATAGATTTTACAAGCATATATCGTGATAAACAGAATGAATGAAATTATTTATTGTTTTTTCCAAACTTATTTATGCCTGTTATAAAACATGCAGTTTTTAAAATGGTTAGTATCAATTTTTATCTCTTCATAGTCCTCTTTTATTTCAGACATATTTGAATTATAGAAGCATTAACATTCTTATCTTTACTTACTGAAACAGTTCTTTTGCTCATTCTATAGAATTTTATAAATAGAAAGTGCATTATGGAAAACTATAGATTTCAATTTTCTTATTAACATAAAATCCATTACTATAATTTTACAATAATGAAAGCAAAGTTTGTTTATTACTTCACAATCAAACACATATTGTTGATTTTAATGTACTAGCAAGAAGAATAGTTGATTCATCAAATGTACAGCCAAGAGAATTTGTTCTATAGATTTTTGATGTCGAAGAGAAGAATGAAAATAGATTTATCAAGGTCAGGCTTTGAGTTTAAGAAAAATTATAATGTAAAAAACAATATTACTATTTTAAAATAATAGCACCCGAGCTTTCATTAATGATAGATTTCATCAAGCCTTAAATATATTACCAACAAGAATTATACTGCCCGTCAACGTTAATCAATAAAAAAGTAAAATTTTTTAAATAATGCTATAAATACTCTTTCAATAAATTTTATAATGATATAAACATAGTAAGGGTAAATTTGTGATAATTAATTATAAAATTGAACTAACTCATACTCTGGGCAGGAAATTTCTGCCATTCCACAAAATATATAGTTAAAAATAAATATAAAATTTCAGCATTTATATCTGATAAGAAATAGAATGTCAGAAGAAAGAAATATAATAATTTAGATAAAATAAAATTTTTCAGATGTATGCCTTGATTTCTTTCAAAATAATTAGGTAATAAAAACCATAGATTTAAAATCATTTAAAAAAATATCTGTGTATTAATTTATTATCAAACAGGTTTGCTATTTTAAATATGTAAAAAATATGGATACATTGTCCATTAATGGTTCATTGCAGAGTTAAAAAATAGAAGAAAATAACTTAGAATAAATTTTTCTCAATTTGAAATGGTACTATACTAATAAAAGTCAGACTACAAAGAAATTATTGACAAAAATCAACACAATTATAAAAAGTAGATAACATAAAGTACAGCGATAGTATAACTTACCAAATTTAAAGGTAATATATAAAAAGCACAACAAAAAAATTAACGAGGTTTGAATTTTTTCAATTTTCGTTCTTGTAAATTTACAAGATTTTTGTCAGATAGCACTTTAGTATAATTTTTTAAGCAAATGTTACTAAAGGTGGTGATAATTTTACAAACAGAATTAAACAATTCAGTTCCACAAATGTCACATTTCTCTTGTAGTGAAAACAAATCACTGTTCTCAAGATAAAATTTAATTAAGTTTACAAGAACTTTATGTTGTGGCATGTTACACTTTTGAAAGTTTTCTTCAAATTCAGAAGTTAAAAGCTTTTTAAAAATACTATATGCATGAATGATTATGTTTAAAATTAGTCTTGAGGGTTTCTTTAATCCTCCTCTATTTACGATGTTTATAAAAGAGTCGGGTTTGTTTTCTGAAATAGGTGCCAAGTGAATCTCACTAGGTTCAATCAGAATATTATGATTAACTACATAATGTTTTAAACACATACTGCATGTTAGATTTAATTTGAAGACACAATAACCAGAAATATATGTAAGAATCTCTACTTCATCACAACTAACATCGACGTTGAAGTCGCACAAGACATCACTGAAATCACAAATGTCCACTTCTTCAACGTCACCTGAAGTATCATCACCACATAAACTGCGAAAGAAAATGTTCCCCAAACTGCTTGAATTCAGAGTGAGGATACTTTTGATTCGAAGTTTTCTCTCACTTTCAATTACATCAATTACCGAAACATGGTAATTGCTACCAGACATTTGCCGGTAAATGCCAAATCTAGACTCTAAACAGTCTGTCTGAAACTTGCCTGTGAGGACATAAGAGTTTCCTTGGTTCAAAAGATGTTCAATTAAGGATATCATGCATCGAGTTGTTTGGGTGAGGGCATAAAAGGTTTCTTCTGACAAACATCCACAGCGAGGCTTCAGTTTCAACTTTTTCCATGCATCTAACCACGCAAGAAAATTTCCAAGAAATTGAAACCTTTCATCACTTAAAGAGCGAAATGGAAAAGAAGCAGCATTTCGTTTAAGGAAACCTTTCTTAGTGTTCTTTATGATCATAATATCCCACCACTTTTTTACTGTTTTCAAAAATTGAACAGTAGGTTGCCAGTTTGAAAAACAGTTTTGTTCCCCATATATCTGAATTGCAGCTTGAGTACTTTCATCAAAAATATTCAATGCCAGGTTGACATTTTGTCTCTCAATATTAGTTGGATAAGTTGTCTTAAAAGACAACTTGTGGGCATACTTAACAATCGAGTTTCGTTCAATGTTAAAAACTTTTCGTAAAAACGAAAATTTCACATTCACGATTTTGGTAAAATCTTCAAAATCTGGGCACACAAATGTCTTTTCTGAATCTATCTGATTTAGTAAATTATTTCGTATGGATTTTACGATGTGCACAGAATCAAATAAGAGAAATAGGGGACGAGAATTATCCACAGGATTTTTAATACAAACTGAATCCTCAGCTTGAAGTTTTAAATGTTGAAACATATTTCGATTAATTCTATTATTATCTGATATGACAGTAAGCACATTGAATGATGAACCATGCAACACCGAGAGAGCAGTTTTGGTAAAATTGGTCAAATCTGAAGCACTCATGTTTTTCACCGGAACTAGTCCAATTATATCTTTATATGTACTGAATATTGAAGAAACCATGAAAGCTTGAACTGATGTTGCCTCAGTATTAACAGCATTTTCAGCAAAACCATACAAAGCTTTGCCCTTGTAAGAAATTGCAGGTTTTACATGTACTTCATCAATTAATAAGCTTACAGTTTTCTCATGAGCTAAAAGGCTTTGGCATTTTTTTGTTAAGTAACTAACATTATTAACATTGTTTGTAGATGGTGATAAGCTGAGGAAGGAAGTTAATCGTTTTAGATGTCTAATAGATGGCAAATAAATTATCTGGCTTTGACGAAGCTCTTCGTAGCAGGCAGCCGATTTAATGTACAAAGAATAGGCTAGGGTTGTCAAGTGAGGACTATACCTTCGACTATTTGGTGATTTTTTGTGAAGCTTTAACTGCTCCGAAACGAACACCTCAAAAGAAAATTCCTCACATGCTTCTGCTTGCACAAACTGATCCCATACTTCAACAGCGGCAGAATACATATCCTTGGAGGATTCGACATTATTTTCCACAGAAAAATTATAAATAAAACTGCATACATTTTCTAGTTCACTCCATAAACTTACTTTAGTCGAGCTGTTTAAAATATGGTGCAGGTGCTTTTTAAGATCCAAATGATCTTGCATTATGTATATATTTATATTCATATTATCATCAACTATAATACTTTTTAGCACAACTGGAGAAGGATCATAACTCATATAAAGAACAAAAAATTTTGACTCAGCTTGGTAAACAAGCAGATTTTCTCTACGCAAGAAGTTTTCCATCTTTGCAGAAAATTCATTCACAAATTCCTTAAAATTAGAAATCTGATCATCTTTCACAAATGATGAAATCATCTCACTGTCCATTTTGAGTCTTTTTTCATCTCTACTGGATCTCTGAGTAGTTTTTATTTCACTCAAATAAGGGGGACATCCATCAAATATGCATGGATATGCATCTTCAGTTAAAATAGGGCGTTCTCGTTTTATTTTATGAGTGATTCCTTTGGAGTCTGTAAAATCTTCTTCCCTGATGATCATATGATTTTGGAAATGCTTTTCGCACACCACTGAATGTTTAGATGGTGTAAAGTTTTGCCGAGGGATTTTACGTAGCCACAATTTCTTCCTTTCCTCATTTCTAGGAAATTTAAAAACACTGACATACTCGACACTAGCAGCTTTTGATGTATAATTAGACTTGCAAGCAGGCACACAACAACGGTCCGGCATTGCTAACACTAAAATCTTTTAACGATGTTTAAAAACAGTAATAATTGTGAAATTTCAACAATATAAAAATGTAAACAAAACAATAAGAAAGTTTTACAAAAGAAACTCAAAAATTATAACAAGAAATTAGATAATTCGCTCGAAAATGATCGTATTTATCGCACTGTATACATAAGTAAACAACGCGCATTGCAAAGTTGCTGCGGTCGAGATTACACTTGATGGAAGGCGGACGACTAGCTATGAGTCATCAAAGATTCGGCGGTAGCCGTCATGGCCTTCTATCTTCTCGGAGGTTACGGTTGCCTCCACCATGCACTTTGTCACCTTTAAAGACCGTTAGGGAGAGTCGTCATGTCGGGCTGAATCACACGCTTGTCATAAACAATCATGTAAAGCTTCGTGTCGGGCTTGTTGATGACTTTTCTCCTTTTAGCATCTCTGCAGATTTTCAAAGGATTGTGCAGAGCTATAGTGTCACTGTTGAGCTCGCAAATCATCTTCTTAATGGATTCAAAATTCAATTTTTCAGAATTTCTGAAGTTAAGGGTGAATCCTCGAACTTTACATCATGTTTTTCCAGAAGCGGTTTCATGGGCATGATTTTTCGGTCCATCTAAAATAACACATGTTAATTTTTGATAAAATAAATAACATACATTTGTGAAATTCAGTGATGAAAAAAAAAGAGGAGTGCTTACCAGATATAAATGTAGTAATGGTATCACCATCTAACTCGTCCGTGAACTCCCCTAGAAAATTCCCAAGAGGGGGATCATTGTTACCGTCTTGGGCATAGACAATAGAGTCCGTATCATGATAAAGCACGCTTTCACCCAGCATGTCCATTTCTTGGTAAAGCTTCAATCTGGCCCAGGCTGTAGTGAATGCTGCCAAGAAAATATTCATGGATGTATATGAAATCCATATGCATGGGATATGAAATCTTTTTTTGACTCCCAAATAATTGCAACAACCTCATCTTTGGGAAGATATACGTCTTTTATCTAAAAGAAATTATTATATTGTTAATTTTTTCAAAACAGAATCAATAAATAATAATTATATTAAATTTCATTTACAGTTTTCGTTGTATCAGAAAGCATTTTATTAAACTCCAAAACTATATTCACATAAGTTAATCGTGCTTCATTGCAATTCATGCGCAAACTCAGAATTAAAAAAAAAAATTATACTATTAAATTGTAATTTTAAAGTAAAATCACTGTAAACGTTGGTTGATTGAAACTTACCGTCCCCAGAAACTATTGATTGAAATTTTTGAAGCCTGTCTTCTCCCTGGATTTTTCTCACTTTTTTTTCAGGACCAAGACTGATTCCTTCTTTCAATTTATACTCCCGTATATAATTAGCTATATCTGCATCCGTTACACACCCAACAGGCCAACCACTACTTTCTTGTTATATTTTTAAAAAACAAATCGATATACGAGCGAAACAGTGTATTGTAGGATTCTTTAAAATGATAAACTTCGGGTATCTAAAAAAAAGAAAAAAATTACGTTCTTTATCTAAAATCCTGGCAAATTGTATTTGAAACTTTCGTATCAATTCAGCTATTAAACAAAAGTGCTTACTTCCTTAATCTTCTATCCCTTTGAAACAGCCAATTTCAATTCCTCGGTCACCCACGTGCCCGTCAATTCCCTTTCTTCTTCTACATGTAGACATCCGCTTTGCTGGGTGGTTTGCGCACACGTTCTGCAAAGTGGGAACATAAGTTTGCCCAAACATCTATATGGCAATACAGGCAAGTATAACCCCCTTGGTGGTACCACAGGACATTTGGCTATGCCAAAATAGTCCTGAATAGATCCAAACTGTTCTATAATTATCTCCGGGTGCCCCACAGGATAACTGTAGTATTTATTAACCTAAAAAAAATAGTATAAGAAAAATGAGTTCATTTTAATTCTGTATCCAAAAATTTAAAAAAAAATCTTTAAAACAATATTTACCCACGGATATAGGGATGTAAAATCAACTTATTTAAAGTATCTTTCGTGAAAGAGTTTAATAGCATTTGTTCGACCGCCGTAAAAAGCATCCCTGGCAAGAGTCAAAAGTAGCGAGCTAAAGAGCTTTTACAATTCCTACAAGCTAATAAAGAACTGTTAAAATTAACTGAAAAAGTAGAAATTTTGTATAGACAGAAACTTTTACCTGGAACCAATATCACTCATTTGATAAACAATGTGTTGAGAAATGAAAAGAAACCCAAAGGATAGAAAGAATTTTTCGAAGCTTTAAGAGAAATTAAAATACCTGAAAAATTTGTCATTAATAAAAAAAAATGTGAACTGATTCACTTTCTGTAGTTGATTTACCAGTATTCTTTGCTAGAAAAAATAGATGGCTGAAATGTTAAAAATTTTGTAAAATATTTATAAAATGCGTTTTTCAAGCAATGATTTTAAAAAAAGAAAGAAGAAATTTTCTTTTTCTTTCATTTTCTTGAAAACATTCATTCCCTCACTCACACACACACATCTCTCATATAATTATTAAAGAACCTTTTTTCCTCATCACCCGAGTGGTTAAAGATGTATTTATTTTAAAGAGGTCAATTGCCAGGAGCCATAATCCTCTCTTTAGTGGACAGATGATACCAAAGAGATAACCGTTAGGCTAACCCTCAAAGTTGCTGTTGGGTCATCAATAATCATAAGGCAATGTCATGAAATTTTACTGTTTGACTCTCTTGTCATAGACGATTCTATACAATTTAGTTTCAGGCCTGTGTATACAACCTTGCGCTTTTTTGCATCACGATACCAAAATAATTTTCCAGAGACATAAAACTTTCGGTGATAATGTAGAGGTGACTAACAGGATATTTGCTCACCTAGGTTACAAAAAAAAAATAATAATAATAATAATAATAATTACCGATGGATAAAGAGATGTGAATTCTACATATTTTGCATTCCCTTAATGAAAAGTTTGATAGCATTGGTTCTGCAACTTTAAATGCGTCTCTTGGAATAAGGCGATCTTTCAACTCATGAGAGAAATTTTTTTTTTTGAGCTCCTGATCATCTTTCTTCAAATTCGTTCGTCTCTTCAGTTGATTGTCGTAGAGCTGTCATCGCTACACCTTTCAAAGTATGAATCTGATCTCCATCAAAACAACTGAGACAGCCATGATAGAAGCAACCCTTAAAATTAAGTTAGTATCATACAGGGTGTCCCAAAAGGTCGTTTACAAACTTAACATGCTGGTCTGTCATATCATGATGAACAAGATTTACATAGGAACTTGTGTCCGAAAATTAGTCCGAAAATGTGTCCGTGACACTCCTGGCCAATTTGAACGGGTTCGTGAAATCCATGCGCCGAAGCTGTGAAACGTGTATTGTGGCGAATGGAAGGAATTTTGAGCATTTGCTGTGATGTAATGATGTTTTATAGTAAAAATCATATTAACACCGCTATCGATATCATTTTTTTTCTCCTCATCCAAACCTGCACTTATCGCCCTCTAGCGGTCAAAGTTTTAATTTTCCGACACAAGTTCCTATGTAAATCTTGTTCATCATGATATGACAGACCAGCATGTTAAGTTTGTAAACGACCTTTTGGGACACCCTGTATACACAAAAATTAACAAATATATATACAACTTCAAAGACTCATTACTTAGATAATATTAATACACAGTGTTTGTACCCACACAAATTCCATCCACAAAATGTCCACCAATCCATACTTCCCCTGTTCTAATGGGCGCATGTGCAATACTGTTACCCTCTTTCATAGCTGAAAAATCCAACCATCTAATAATAGAGTCGGGACTGTAATTGTCTTTTGTCGTGTAACCAGAAACGGGTACCATAGCAATGGTGTCTGGTTGTATATGATCACTTCTAAATATGGCCATACTAGATGATGCAATGGTTACTATACCTAAAAACATAAATAATGCATTACTTAAATGCAATGACGTACAACTAAAAATTACTCGTGTAAAAATATACTTACTGGAGAGGGTCGACACCACATCAAGAACTCTTTTCGGTAAATTAGGCAGGATCGCTTCAAAATATCAACATCTGATCTATAGAAAATATTGAATTTTTAAATGAAATAAATAAGAAAAAAAACGTACAAAACAGGAAATTTTTTTTTTACTTGCAATAGGCTAAGATTTCTTCTTCAAAGTTAAAGATTTTATTGTTCTCTTGCTCGTACCATTTAAAGAATTCCGCTCGAGCTTTGCTACTCATTGAATTTGGAGAATAAAAATTAGCATCCGACATGGGGCTAATATATTTTTGATTCTGGGGTGTATTAAAATGATGGGGGAGGGGGGAAATCCCTTGTGTAATTCATCAAGACCAAAGGTTGTTGGAAGTTTAGATAAAGGCATATGCATGAAATTTATAGAGTCTATGATTCTGCATCTTTAAAGACAAATTCCGACCCGTCTACTGTTTGAGTTACAGCCAGATTAACAATATGCTCACCTGATGACTGATCAGTCTCGAAGTCGAAGAAGATCAACTTATCCGATGGCTCTTTTGGATCAACATTATTTAAGAAAGATCTGTGGCTGGCTGCAAATATAAATTTCTTGCAATTAACACTGGTGAGCTGAAGTTTTGCAGATCCGTCGCTGTATCACTTTTCCAGACCATCAGCTTGAATACATATTCTAACGAGGTCATTTACCTTCAAATTCTAGCACACCTTTTTTAATATCTCGTTAAACTGTCCCACCAATTCTACTCGTACGTCCACGAGGGGGAGTACAAACAAAACAATTATTAATTCATCATCTGATTCATTAAAATCAAAACCTGGTTCACAAAAATTAAATCCAGTTTCATCATCACTCTATAAAAATAGAAAATTACTTCAAAATCTTTATCAATAAAGTTAACAAAAAAAGCAATAAATTAATTTAAATAAAACTTTGTAGTATAAAAATATATCTTTGTTATTTTTATAAATAAAAGCAACATATAACTCATAAATACAATTTAATTTAAAAAATTAAGTAAAATAATACAAATCAAAACTTTGAAATAAATTGAAACTAGTTCAACTTAATTGCATAGGTCAATGTATTTCAGCACCCACATACTTTTGACAATATATATATACACATTAGGGCTGGACAGTATCAGAATTTCAGTATTGTGGTATATTGTCTGCTTCATATCACGATATTATGATGTACCGTGGTCATTTAGCTTATGTATTATAAAAGCTAGACTTTTTTCAAAATAAAAATTTATGTGTTTTAAGAGCATCATTCTAAAAGATAGGTATCGTCATTTAAAGATATGAGATACTTATCCTATGGTAGCTCACAGTATAAGTATCCCATAGAATCAACTAATTATGATGCACCATTTATTTTAAAACAGAAAAATTTTATTAACACATTTGTAAACATCACAACACTATTTCTCATAATTTTGCAACACAATTAAACATATTTTGAATTTTTACTTAAAAATATCTGCATCTCAGCTTTGTCGGGCAATACAGATGCATGATCTTCAGTAATGACATTACCTGCAACACTTAACTCACTTTCTGATGGGACACTTTCCCTGGTATTGCTAGGAATCGCCTCGCAATGTCATTTCAGAAAGGAGGAGCTATGTCTTTTCCGCCACATTAATGGGCAATCCGAAATGTTTATTTTTGAAACATTTAAATATTCGTTCAGCTCCCTCTCAGCTTTTGCTATTGGAGTATATTCCCCAGCATTCAAGTCCTCTTCTTCATCTGAGTCAAAGAACTTAGCAAGGTCTTTTTTTATTCTTTGAGAACTTGATGAAGAAGAAGCACTTATTTGTGGTTCATCTTGCATTATATAGGACTCAGCCATAAGTTCATTCGCTCTACTTTTCTTTTAACTGCAGTAGCATTTTTCTAGATGTTTAATTTTAAATCTTGGGTCACACAATGAACAAAGACCCAAGATCAATACCATTGATGAATCTTTGTATTTGGCTTCAAGAGCACCCAGAATTTCTTTTTTGATACTCCTGCTAATTTTAGAGTCACTGTCATTAGCTTGAAGATTTTTTTTTAAAACTTTACTTAACAGTGGTGGAACGCAGGAAGCTGTGATGTAATTGCTTCCTTTTAGAGATTTTGTCATTTCTTCAAGCATATTTGTTACGGTTACAAAATCTTGAAGCACATTGATGTCAGATCCTTCAAGCATTAAATGTTTTCTGGGGGGATAATCCAAAAAAATTTTGCAGAGAGGAAGCTGATTAGGCAAAAATCGCCTACAAAGTTTTGTTGTACTCCACCAACGTGTTGGACATGCACTTGGTAAGCTTTCAAGAGTCATGCTGTAAATTTCTTTTCATCTTTCACGAATGAGAAATGGTGTTTTGTAGCTTTTTCAAGAGAGAAATTGCTCTCTTCAGGGAAGACTGTTGTAGAGATTGGTTGATACCAATGTTTATATTATGGGCAAAACATGAAATCTGGTTAACCTTAAGATCTTTGATAGCTTTAACAATGTTAGTGCCATTATCAGATGTTATTGAGGGCAATGTTTTAATATCAATATTCCAATCTTTTAAAGTATTAGTTAGCATTTCAATAAAATTTTCTGACGTATAGTCCTCTATGAAATTCTTGCAGTTCAAACAAGCACTTAGAAGCTGCCATTCATTTGAAATATAATGAGCAGTCACTGCTGGAAAAGGAGTATTTGTTATGGATGTCTAACAGTCAGTAGTGATTGCTATATGACAACTCTGTATGGAAGATATTTCAGCGTTTATCTTTTCAACCGTATCGTTACATAATTTCGGGATAGCTGCAGTTGAAATGTGTTTTCTTCCAGGCAACTTATATTTTGGGTTCAAAATCCTCACCATTTCGATGAACTTTGGATTATCCATCGTTGCAAATGGCTGCATTGATGTTGCAATAAATTTTGCCACAGCTTCAGTGCAGTTTTTAGAATTGAATTGAATGTAGGGTTTAATGGCACAAAGTCCACAGAAAGATTTAATATTAGATGGCTCTTCATCTAAACATAAATGAACAAACATAATTTGAACTAACAGTCACAGACGTGCCAACCTGGGAAAATGAAAAAAGAGGAGGCTTTTGTAAGGAAGAGAAAAATGATCACGCAAGAGTTAAACATGCAAAATAAGACACAAAAATTTTAAAAACAACACTTTTGTCTTAAGGGAGACTTTATTTAGTACATAATTAATAATTCAAATAGTCATTCATATTGTTAAAATTATATATCAAAATTAAACAACTGTCAATATTAATATCTATAATGTTAAATAGTAACAACAACAAGAAAATTCACTTAGTTAACCATAAATTGATTCAAGCTAGTGATCATTTATTTATAAATAAATAAATAAATGGGCTAAACTATCTATTTTTAAAAAATATAATAAATAAAAGTTTAGGAAACTAAATCAATACCTTTCTTTAAATGAAAAATTAGAAACTTCATTTTTAATTAAAAATATTTTAGATTAAAGATCAAAAATTTTTAAGGAATTATAAAATAAAATTTAATAAATAAAATTTTAATTATTATTATTATTATGATTGACAGTGGCTGTTTTAGCTCTTTTTAAAAATTCATCATCAAACTTCTGCTTATAACAGGGTTCAGAAATTCTAGATTTAACAGTGATTAAGTTTTCCAAGTTTTTTACTGACATTGAAGATCTAAACTGTGTGTGAGCTTTGGTTACTAAACTGAAAATGCGCTCACACTCAGCATTGCTATGGGGAATTGCCAAAATTGATAGCATAAATTTAGACAACATAGCATATTTATTTTCAAATACAACAGATAATTTTGCCCATTTAGAATCCATCCGCTCTTCAGACTGAACACAATCAATAGATTCTAGTTGCAAAGAGCTAAATTGGGACTGCAAACTGTCCAACACTGAATCTTTATCACCCCCTAAGATTTGCAACAACTGAGGAAATCTATTAATAAAAAATCTAATGCTGGAAAAAGATGTAGTTTCCACATTGTCTAGAATTGCAACTTCTGCATTAATAACGACCTCATCATTATAAGGAAATTTTTGTCGCATGTAGTCACAAACCTTTACAAAATATTTCCTAACATCGCAATAAAAAGAATCTTTGTCTTTTCCTTTCAAAGTCTCAACAATAGATAAAGTGGAATGTCCAATTACTAGGTCACAATCATCTTTCTGGTTCTCTCGAAGATAAAAGTTGACATCCAATAAAGAGCTTTTGGATTGACTTTTTACTATATTGATTAGCATAAATTTTGATAAAATATCCTTGAGAAGGTTATTCATTAACTGCCCCATGACATGAATTTTGGGAATGTTACTCTGCAATTGCAAATTTAGGTTTTCAAATAAAGGAACTATAAATAGCAAGAAGTGTACAAAGGCTTTGTTTAGGTCTGAAGACAAAAACATGAAGATTCTTTCTTCTCTGGAAAGAATTTCATTCTTTGCTGAAAAGTCCTCTACCTTTGGTTTTTTTGATGGAGGAGGCATAACGTTGTCATCTTCTCTTTTTTTTATTATCTTTCTTGCTTCATTGTGAGAGAGGTTACTCTTCTTCTTTGGAATGACATAATTGGGAAGGGCAACACTTAGAGTGCTCTTCACTTCTTCTTTAAAAAAAGAAGTTAGCGGCTCCCATTGCTGTAAAACTCTGGACAGACAACGTCCAACAGATAACCATCGAGTACCAACATGTTTCAATATTTTACGTACCTCAGTACTATGTAATTCTTGGAATTTCTTAAGGCGCTCCTTGCGCTTAACACTTTTTTCCAAATAAAAAAATATGTCCACAATATATTCTTCGATATTTATTGGCAAGCCCTTTGCCCCTTTTTCAGCTGCCAAATTTAAAAGATGGCATAAGCATCCTTGCACAAATAAGTCTGGAATGTCTTTAGTAAGCATTCCTGCCACTCCATTTTTTCCCCTGTCATCACAGGAGCATTATCCACACCTAAAGCTAAGCAATTTGCTAAAGGTATTTCATTAGAAGTCAAAGTATCTAAAATGAGTTTAGATATATTTACACCAGTGGCACCCCTGAGGGGGTTTACCTTCTTCAGGTAAATACAGGGAGTCACGCCCCGGGGTACCCTAGTGATCTGTTCTCCCTTCGTTTCCCTCTCCCTTTACTCCTACTTTCTCCTTTCTCTTCCCCCTTGTCGTGGTTGCCAAATTTACTGGTAAGGGCTTGTCATCTGTGTTTGATTACCACTCTGTTGTGTTGGACATAGATGGGAAGAGACCACCCGCGTGTTTGCCGTGCGTGGAGACCCGTGTCCCTGGAAAAGGGGATCCTGGCAGTTGAGGGGCATCTTGGTACCCCAATACACTGCTTCGGCCCTTGCTTCAGGTAAACGGGAGGTGCATATTGGCCTGTGTGCACCAATCGGCTAGCCACGAATATCATCTGTTGGCTAGGGTCAAGTCCGGGGTCATTTACTGGGCACCTCGTTAAGGGTGGAGGCTGCTTCAGGAGTGACTCGCGGACGTATAACTGTTAGTTAACACCGTTGTTAAATAGCGGATTGGTGGCAACACCAGTTTGATATTTACATCCCCTTAGTTGGACTCCGTGGTGGGTGGTGTCGCTAATAGTGGAAATGTTTGAAATTTTCTATGGCTGAAAATAGCAAGGTGTTATGTTCTGCACACCATAGTAAAAACAGCGGAACAACTTCTACACCGAATGATAACGCTCAGTATTTTCTGATAAAATTGAATAATCCTACTATACCAGATACGTCCTTTAGCAAAGTGTCCCCCTTTTTAATACATAAAGCTCTTCTCTCCGTACTGGGAGAAGTCACTTCCGTTAAAAAGATACGATCAGGTGACCTCTTAATACAGGTCTCCTCTTCAAAACAAGCCGACACCTTATCCAAATGTAATGTCATGTGCTCTTTCGATGTAACAGTTACGCCCCACAATACTCTCAATTCCTCTCGAGGTGTAATTTCGGAATCCGAATTTTTGAATGATACCGA
Source organism: Parasteatoda tepidariorum (assembly GCF_982258835.1). Taxonomy (NCBI): domain Eukaryota; kingdom Metazoa; phylum Arthropoda; class Arachnida; order Araneae; family Theridiidae; genus Parasteatoda; species Parasteatoda tepidariorum. Next base: position 93,662,354 of record NC_141762.1, read on the forward strand.
AGAAATGATTCTGGAAGAACTACAAGAGCAAAACGTAACAGCTGTCAGAAGGATCAAGATTCGTAGAGATGGTAAACTCATCCCTACGAAACATCTAATCCTTACTTTCAGTAAACCACAAATTCCATCTTCAATTAAAATGGCTTGGCATAACTGCCCAGTGCGACCTTATGTTCCAAACCCTTTACGATGCTTTCAGTGTCAAAGGTTTGGACATTCAAAACAATCCTGCCGTGGTCAACCTGTATGTGCTCGCTGCTCTGGTACTGGCCATTGCGACACATCCTGTGAGTTGCCATCCCTTTGCATCAATTGCAAGGGTGATCATGTTGCATACTCCAGGAGTTGTCCAAAATGGTCATTAGAGAAAGAAATACAAACCGTTAAAGTCTTGCAAAACCTGATGTTCAATGAAGCTCGCCGAATCGTCACCGCCCGTACACCTCGTCCAGGCGTGTCGTATTCCACGGCTGTTAAGACTTCTTATTGTTCTGTCAGTACGCAAACTGATTACGTAACACAAAAATGGAGCACAAATAAACAAATTAAGCTCCCAACGCCAAGACCTCAATTTAACTTTACCGCACCATCAACCTCTAATAGAACCACTTCACCTCCACCTAGCAAAACATCTAAACTAGATAATTCTGAAAAAAATCGACCTTGTCCAAAACAAATCCCTTCAAAAAAACTACCCCCAAGTCTTAAGCCTGGATATTCTCGAAAGAAAAAAGATGCAAAGTACATTCAACCTTTTAATCAACCCACTTCTGCTGATTTGCAGAAGATGGACGTTGAAGTGGAGTTGTCTTTGCATCCTTCTGACGACGAATGTCTACTCGACTAACCTTTTAATAATGACGTTACTTTTGAATCATCCCTTTATATCTCATAATGTCAATATGCTTCATTTCATGGAATTGTCGCGGTTTGAGAAACAAACTGTCAGATGTTAAGGGGGGTCAGGACCCTTAAAACTCTCAAAAAATCGATTTTTCAAGAATCATTTTTTTTTATTCCTTGCATTATTCTGCGCATTTTCATATCTTACATTTCGAAATCTTTCAATTGGTTCAAAAGTTATAAGGGTTAGAAGACAAGTCACTCACCAACAATTGCTTTAGTGGGCGTGGTCGCGAATTGCTTCATTTCGGGCTTATCTTATAGTTTCTAATAATAATCTGAGATTTAAAGTGTCTACAACTCAACTCTGCTCCAACCCTTTGCAGATTTTATTTGTTTATATTCGAATTGCATGCGTTTTTTAATCTTAGATTAATATTTGTACATTCGTCTATTAGCTTTCATTTTAGTCAAAAATCTAGTTTCGGTTTGATTTATTTATTATAAATAATCATGAATAATCCTCGTAGATCTGGTCAGAGACCAAAAAAGAGAAGATTTCGTGGAAATCAATTTCGGCAAAGTGTAAATGTGGGCAGTTGCAATGTTTTTATTGAAAAAGAGGATTTTAAAAGTGCTTCTAAGAAAAAGCTTTCGATGTCATGTTCCAGTTTCAAGGATATCGAAACTGAAACTAAAGAGACTTTTGATGGTTATCGCCTTATTGATGTTGCTTCCTTGATAAGTTTTTTCAATAATGTAGCTGCTTGTGGAATTTGTCATGCTTCCTTGAAAATGACTGAGAAATCCCAGTGTGGATTGTTGTCTTCTTTTGAAATAACATGTCAAGCATGTCAGAAAAGGGATGTTTTTAAAAGCTGCAAACTGATAGGAGTGAATAAGAACATTCCAGAAGTAAACAGAAGATCTGTTTTTGCAATGCGGTGCATTGGTGGTGGACTTTCAAGTCTGCAGACATTTTGTTCTGTGATGTGCTTGCCCAAGCCCATAACTCAGAAATCTTATGATAAAATTAATTCTAAAATATTGGAAGTATCAAAAGAAGTTGCTTTGTCATCCATGGAACAGGCAGTTAACGAGGAAAAGTGTCTATCAGATAATCCAAACAGTCTAACCGTCAGTGGAGACGGCACCTGGAAAACCAGAGGTCATACGTCTTTAATAGGCGTATGTACCCTGGTAGGCGGCGAGACAGGAAAAGCTGTTGACATAGAAGTAATGTCGACATTCTGCAAAGGTTGTGCTTCGTACAAGGGTCCAAAGTTTGGCTTGAGATATCATAAGTGGCTATCTTCTCATAAAACAGTGTGCCAGAAAAATCATGCCGGCTCTTCTGGAAAAATGGAGGTTGACGGCATGAAGAGGATTTTCCAAAGATCTGAAGAAAAATATGACGTCAAGTATGAAACATACATTGGCGATGGTGATTGTAAAACTTTCCAGGCTATTTGTGAGGCAAAGCCATATGGAAAAGATGTTTCGATAACCAAAGTGGAGTGTGTGGGACACATACAGAAGAGAATGGGCACTCGTTTGCGAAAACTGAAAACTTCATATGGCAAAAAAAGGCTTTCAGATGGTAAGACGATAGGTGGTCGGGGAAGACTGACAGACGTAACAATAAATAGAATTACAAGTTATTATGGCAATGCAATTCGCCAAAACAGCAATAACTCAGTCAACATGCGAACAGCGATTTGGGCCATATGGGCTCATACTTGCAGCACGGATAAAGAGCCGATGCACTGGTTTTGTCCGAAAGGCGAAAATAGTTGGTGCAGCTATAATAAAGCTGTGCATAACAACAAAGTGCATGAGTATAAGCACCCAATGCTGGTTGCTAAAGTTGTTATGGAGGCAATAAAGCCAATATTTAAGGATCTGTCTCATCCGTCTCTTTTGAAAAGATGTTTGGGGGGTAAGACCCAAAACCCAAATGAGTCGTTGAACTCACTCATATGGAAGTTTTGCCCTAAATTTGCTAGTGCTGGCAAAAATGTTGCCGAAATAGCTGCATGTATGGGTGTTTGTGTTTTTAACGATGGAAAAAAGTCTTTGATGTCTATTATGAAACTGTTGGAGCTACAAATCAACAAAAAAGCAAAGCAAAACTTTCATGCTCAAGATAAACTCCGCGTAACAAAAGCTGAAAAGCGAGCTAGTGAACAGTCTATTGTAGCTCGTAGAGTGAAACGACAAAAAAAGATTTGTGAAAATGAGAGAATGAAAAAAAGTGAAGGGGGGGATATGTATATTTCTGGTGGCTTTTAATTTTTAAATGTTTTTTTTTATATTGATTTTATTATAAAATAATAAAATGTAAGAAATTTATTCCTTTATATCTATGTCTTTGAGGTTACTTAGGATTTCTAGATAAACATAAAAATGGATATTGTTATAATAATCAAAATTTTAACTTTGTGGTCATTTTTATAAACAATTTTTTAAAAGTTACTAATTTGAAAATCTTTTGTTTGCTTTTGAAAATTTATTTTAAAACATCATCTTTTAGATTTTTATAAATCTCAAAAATCTATCATTTAGGTTGGTTTGGTTTTTGTATCAATCATTTCTAATGTTTGAAAAGTTGATTACTATTTGACTCGATGCTCGTTATGTGACAAGTCGTTGTGAAATGTTACTTTATTTTGTTTATAAGTCAAATTTAGTTAATGTATTACTGTTTAAGTTGTATGTAGGTATTGTAAAATGATTTATTTTATTTATTTAGGCATTTTTAGAAAAATATATTGAGTGGTATTCGAAAAAAACAAATTTTTAACTTTAAAGTCATTTTTCTCAAAATGTGATATGTTGAACTTGTGCGCACTGCGTACAAAGAACTAATTGATAGAATTGTACGAAACTTTAGGAAAAGTTTTATGATATGGTTTGCTACAACTGGTACCTACTATAAAAACCATTACTCTCTTAAAATTTTTTTAAATAATTGTGTAATGTGCCAAAAATATAGAAATTTGAAAAACTTAAACTTTTTTAATTTTTAGAAAATTAAAATATATGTATATCAAAATAATATTAGGTAACACAGGTTTAGGGTAATTATAACTTTAATTTAAAATTAGTTTGACATTATTTTGATGATATTTGACTCGTACGCTTTGCGCGCAATGAAACTCACTTTTTCGAAAATAAAAAAATTTCACTATATTAAAAAAAGTCTGTATTTTTTTTATGAATGATTTTTTTTGAATTTAGCTATTTAATTATATTGATAATAGTGCTAGTAAATGATAAAAAAAATTTCATAGCTTTAGGATAAATTCAAAGATAGTTACAGTGTGTCGAAAATATGGTATTTCATTGTATCGTTTAAGGCGTTAAAGGGTCCTGACCCCCCTTAAAGACATTGTTTCCCAATTTCAACCTGCTTGTATTGCCTTGCAGGAGACTCACTTAACGTCATCTACTGCTTTTAAACTACGCAACTATTCTTGCCATCGGCACGACTTTAATAATGGAAATCAACCTCATGGAGGTGTTTCAATTTTAACCTCTAATACATTACCATCTCAGTGTTTTCATCTCAGAAAAAAAATGGGTGAGAATTTCTCACCCTTTCTCAAAAACAGGGTGAGATTTCAAAAAGTTAAGTGAGATTTCAAAAATTGAAAAAAAAAAAAAAAAAAAAAACGCAAAGAGACTTGAAAAATATAATATCTTTAATTATGATGCATTTTTAACATCTTCTAATTTTTAAAGCATTGAATATTTTTGCTGCATCATCATATGGAAAATGTTCTACATCCACTTTTTCAATTCAGCTATTCTCATTAGGTTGCTCAAATGCGTATTTGTTTCGTTTTGATCGCTTCTACCCACATTTGTTTCATTTTCATTTGTCCGTTTCGGAGTAGAAGGTATTGGCTTTACAAGGTATTTGTCCATCTTACATTAACGAGCAAAAACTTTTAACGTCTTACATGAAGAAACCTTACCTACGGTAAACACGTGGTTGCAGAGAAATGCGTTCTAAAAGAGGTTCCGTGGTTCGGAAGGATAGTGTTCTGTTGTTCAAAAATATTCTGAACAATACTGGTACATAGGGAAGCTGGATAAAGGGGCAGATGTTGAAAATAATAAAAGATCCAGGAAGAAAAGTGAAACGGATTTTATTCTAAATGGCGCAAAAGAGAAATTTTTTTCAAAATGCGAGAAATTCGCGAATTTTGAAATTTTTTGATAGAATGCGCGAATTTCTCGCGGTAATCATTTTTTAATGCGAGAAGATAAAAAAATATGCGAGATTCTCGCATTCTCGCGCTGTAGTGAAAACACTGCATCTACTCACCTTTCATTAACGACTTCATTACAGGCTTGCGCTGTTCAAATTCAACTCAATATTCTACTTACAGTATGCTCTGTCTACTTACCACCTCATGCACCTGTCGCTCAAACAGATTTAAACTCTCTGATAGTTCAGTTACCTTCACCTTTTATTTTGCTCGGAGATTTTAATGGTCACAGTGAATTGTGGGGTAGTTCCGCCTCTAATGACCGAGGGCATAAAATTGAACAACTCATCCATGACCACAATCTCTGTTTGCTTAATAAGGACGAAGAAACATACTTTCATTCACCTACTCGAACCTTTCACGCCATTGATTTAGCATTATGTTCACCAAATCTCTTACCTTTTTTGAACTTTTCAGTAAGCAATGATCTTCATAACAGCGATCATTTCCCTCTCTTAATTTCATATTCTGCATCTGTTCCCATGAGCCAAAGACCATCAACTTTCATATTTCATCGCGCTAATTGGCCACAATTTGCCCAGCTTGCTCAGATCACGGATGATATAGTCACACATGATACTATAAATACAGCAGTTGATCGGGTTACGTCTGTAATTCTCCAAGCGGCAGAAGATAGTATACCCAAGTCGTCAAGTTCGCTTCCTCGCTATCGCAAGCCGTGGTGGAATGAGGAATGTGCTGCTGCTTACAAGAAGCAGAGACGCTTGTGGAACTTCTTCCGCCGGTATCCTAATACTGTTAACCTTTTAGCCTTTAAACGGGCTAAAGCAATAGCACGAAAGGTCAGGCGCAATAGTCAGAGAGATTCTTGGTGCCGTTACGTCTCTTCTATAACATCTACTACTTCTCCCAGACAAGTTTGGTCGAGAGTCAAAAGGGCTAACGGCATATACCGTGAATTTCACCTTCCGGTATTCAAACGAAACGGTACCATTTACTCAGCCCCTGTCGACGTCTGTAATATGCTTGGTGACACATTTGCTGCTGTCTCTAGTCTAGAGAGTTACAGTAGAGCATTTCAATACCATAAGCAGATCGCCGAACGAAATAACATCAACTTTAATACGCGCCGCCTCTTCCACTATAACAGTAATTTTAATTTTGTAGAATTACAGAGAGCACTTTATCAGTCTCATAATACAAGCCCTGGTCCTGATGGTATCACCTATCACATGCTCCGCCACTTAGATCGGACGTCGTTGTCAAATGTTCTCGTTCTATTCAATAGAATATGGACGGAACAAACGTACCCGTCACGTTGGCGTGAAGCAAGTGTGATACCCATATTAAAACCAGGTAAAGACCCTATTAACTATCGCCCTATAGCTTTAACCAGCTGTCTTGGGAAAACGTTTGAGCGGATGGTCAACTCTCGCCTGGTATACTACCTCGAAAAAAATCATCTCATACCTGACTTCCAGAGCGGTTTTCGTAAGGGAAGATCCACGATTGATAACATCGTTGCTCTTGAGTCAAGAATTCGTAACGCCTTTGTTCGACGTAACCATTTCGTCTCTATCTTCTTTGATATTGAGAAGGCTTACGATCGGACATGGCGGTACGGAATTTTGAAGACACTCTACGACATGGGACTTCGTGGAAATCTACCCATCTTTCTCAAGAACTTTCTGTCGAAGCGGTATTTTCGAGTAAAGCTGGGAACTACATTTTCTGATCTCTTCAGTCAGACTGAAGGCGTCCCTCAAGGCAGTGTTTTAAGTGTCATACTCTTCATTATTCATGTATCACAAATCTTGAACGTGCTGCCTCCTTCCGTATTTGGTTCACTATATGTTGACGATCTGAACGTGTCATGTACAGGATCTGACATGCGCGTCATTGAGCGTCAACTGCAGTTGACTGTAAATAAAATTGTGGAATGGTGTGAGCAAAATGGTCATGCCCTTTCACCCGCTAAAAGCTCTTGCATTCACTTTTGTAAATTACGCAGAATACATTTTGATCCTGTTATATCTATTAACAACATTACTATACCCGTTGTATCCGAATTAAAGTTTTTAGGTGTTATATTTGATCACAAACTCACTTTTAAGCCTCATATTTTACATCTAAGAAAACGGTGTGAGAAGACTATGAATATATTACGCGTTTTGTCGAATACTTCTTGGGGTGCGGATCGTATCGCCCTACTCAGACTGTACAAAGCGTTAATACTATCACGTATAGATTACGCTTGTGCAGTCTATGGTACTGCTACTGCTTCCAACTTAAGGCGTTTAGATACAGTACATCATACGGCTTTACGTATATGTAGTGGTGCATTCCGCACCTCACCAGTAGAGAGTTTATATGTCATTTGTCACCAATCATCTCTCGATTTTCGTCGCATGCAATTGTCTTTAGCGTATTACTATCGTGTGAAATCCTGCAAATCTCACCCTCTAAAACACGATGTCCTTCCATCAAGCTTGGAACGATTGTATGACGCTAAACCTTCATATGTCCGTCCATTTCATGCTCGCGTGCGTTCTCTCATACGAACATTTAACATTTGTGAGGTGCCAACACAATCAATAGATCATCTTCTCATACCACCATGGATCATCTCACCATATCAGTTTTATTCCCTTTTTAAGTTGTACAGTAAATCTAATGCTGCATCCATCATTTATCAACAAATATTCAATTCTCATCGCCACCAATATTTTGAGTATATGCCTGTATATACTGACGGATCAAAATCGACGGAATACGTAGGCTGTGGTGTCATCATCGCTGATGATACTTATAGCTACAAGATCCCAGATATTTGTTCCGTCTTCACTGCGGAAGCTGTTGCCATCCTTTTAGCATTGCGGCTGATTTCTTCACGCTCCGAACGAAAGTATTTTATATACTCCGATAGTAAGAGCGTTTTGAACCAGTTAGAAAATTTTCGCAGTGACACTCACCCAATTTTATGCTTCATTAATCATTTATTAATCGCTCTTCACAAGAAGGGATTTAATATTTCATTTTGCTGGATACCGAGTCACGTCGGTATCCCAGGGAATGAGTTGGCTGATTCTGCAGCACGATCTGCAACTACTGAATTAACAATATCTGTACCATTCTCAGACATTAAACTACATGTTCGACAGCTCATCTCGTCCCTTTGGCAACAGCATTGGGACCTTCAAACTCAAAATAAACTTCATAACATCAAACCATATATAGACCCCTTACCTGTATTACGTTTACGTAATGCAGATGTAAAGCTTAATCGTCTCAGAATCGGCCACACTCGACTCACGCATCTTCATCTGTTGTTTGGAGAATCTCCTCCCAAATGCGACTCTTGCAATACTTTACTTACGGTTCATCACATTTTAACCATATGTCCTTGTTTTAACCGACATCGTCTTACCTTTTTTAATAGCACGATTTTATGTATGAAGGATTTGTTAGATGATATTCATCATCCTAACATTTTCGCATTTCTGCGAGCTATTGGTATTTTATATTGTATATAACTGTTTTATCTGATTTTATTCACTCTTATTTCCTACCCATGAACCGTTTTACCTTTTCTGTGTATTTTATAGAATTACGCTTTTATTGATTTTATGAACTTTTAAAAATACGTGTCTTGAGATAAACAATTTTATTCGTTTCATTTATTTTACGACAATGAAACTATTGTGTGCAATTTACCATTAGATCTAACTCAACAAATTGTTTGGCGCAGCATATCCTCCTTTGGATCTTGTGCCATAAAACTTCTACATTCAATCAATCAATCAATTACACCAGTGGCATCTCCCTCCAAAGCAGGTACAGATATCAAACATGAGTCAATCAGTGTTTTCTTCTCATCATAGAAAGTAGCAACAATTGGAAACAATTTACTGTCACCCTTGTTGCTTCCATCAGTCGAAATTGAAAACACGTTGCTTTTTAGCAGATTAGTAATTTCCAATTTGTTGGATCTTGCCATTTCTCCAACAATCGCTGTTGTTTTTGTTCTCGCACAGCTATACTCCTTGGCAATCTTGCTGTCTGGGAACATATTCCGCATTAGGGGATCAACATGGTCGGCAACATTGATTTCCACAATAAATGATGTGAAGAGCGCCTCTGCGCGGATTGCAGAATTATCATTTTTTTTCACAGAAAAATCAATTTTTTTATTCTCTGTGCGTATCCTCTGATTATCGACATGTTTCTGTCTCGAAACATGAGCGGATATGTCGCCTTTGCCTTTATGCATTATTGAAAAATCCACTGAACAAAACGTGCAGAAGGCATAATTTGATCCTTTTTTAGAAGGAATGATTCCCGGAAATTCTTCCGAATAAGATTGGTTGAAAGAAGTTAAGTATTTCTTATTAACTTTTTTCGCCGCCATAATATATATCCAAGCAGAAAACTGACTTAAGAAGTCATAAAAATCAACGCTCGTGCATAAAAACAAACTCCGATTCCAAGTTGCTGATATTGACTTCTCTTCACTTCACAGTACAACGAAAGAGATCCGAAAATAATTTCTCAGTGTATACAGCGAACTCTCTTGCTTCCAAAAGCTGCCAATCGCAAAGCAGTTTTCACAAAGAGCGTCTGCAGTCATTGATCGTAAATCAACACTCATAACGGAACCTTGAATACACCATCCTAATCTAGTCTCTACAGCAACTAATGCTGTATTTATTCGTTCGATTTTTCCAGTAAACATCACTTCCTAATAGCACTGAAATTTCATTACACATTTCGTTATACAGTTGTTGATCAGTTGGCACATCATCTGAAAATTTTATTCCCAAAGAATGCAAAGTTTTAGTTAAGTCATCGCCAGACATTTTAATTTCAGCAGCAGTAATCACGAGATACTCAATAGCTTCAACAATAACAAACTTATCAGGATTAATTAGATCAACAAGTTTCAATTTCACTTTCGTTCTACGACTATTTACACTTTTACTAGATCTAAATGTATGAATATTAAGATCAATTTCTCCTGTAACAGGCAAATTTAACTTTTCACATATAAAACACGTTTGACTACCTCCGTCCAGCAAACATCTAACTAAACATTTAACCTTGTTCACAGCAGCATCGGTAACAATTTGTAAAATTACATTTGATTTCTGTTTCACAGAGTTTTGCACAACATGAGAGCCATTATTTTTATTTACGAGCATTTCTTTATCATTATTTGAAACGGGACTTACGTTTTCAGGCTGTTTCATACGAACAGAATAATGATGCTTTTGTTTACAGTGAAAACAAGCAAGATTTCTTTTCATGCATTCCGAAGATATAGATAAATGTCCTTTTTGAATGCAACTGAAGCATCTACCACTTTTCATTAAAATTTGTCTTTTCTTATAAACATTAACTTCATTACATTTAAATTTATCGGGATTCTTAGAACAAAAAATACATTTCAAATTCAATGTTGATAAAGCAAAGGCGCTTACCTTAGGTTTTCTTTTATTCCAAGATTTTTCTTTCGATTCTGGAGTGAATTTAAAATTTTCGTTAAGATTATCTTTTCTTGAATTTTTGAGAGTAGAGCTGATCGTTCACGGCTATCAATTTCGTTTCTAATAAATTTGATTGCTAAAATGTAAATGTAGTAAAGCATTATAAAACAGTTGCATTCAAAGATTAATAAAATCAGATATAATGGTGAATAGGATAAAACAGTTATATACAGTATAAAAGACCAATTGCGCGTAGAAACGCAAAAATGTTAGGATGATGAGAGTCACCTAACAAATCCTGCTGAGTTAAAATAGTTTAAATGAAGTTGTGACTATTTTATTAAAAACTCAAAATAGATGTATATGGATCATATACTTTATTGTTTAGTTATTGTGTCACTGATGCAATTGAAAAAATAAATAAAGTTAGAAAATTATCTGCTTTCATATACAAACTAAAACAGTGATTGCATGTTTTGCTGAAGAATTTTTAGCTGAAGGCAGACTTAAATCAGTATTTTGTGAAGATAATGATAACTTGTTTTAAGGATTTATGTATTTTTTGCAGCATAAATTTAATGTATGCAAATAAATATGAGAAAAGAAAAAAAAATATTAGAAAAAATATCACATAAGTGAAACTTTTATTTACACAATTATTTCTTTAATTTTCTTTTCAGAATAAACTCTTCTTTCTTTAGCATGGCGCAACCAGCCTGTAATATAATGTTTTCAACTTAATTTACTTTAGTTTTTGTGAAAACACTGCAAACAGCTTCTAAAATATAACAAAAAGAAAATATAAAAAAACCAGTAGGCATTTTTATGAATGAACATAAAATTATTTCAGAACCTATTTAAAAGGTATCTAAAACTAATTTAGTAGAAGCCCAAATTTCTGTTACTCTCAGGACCAGAGATATGTAGGGAAAATATTACGGGTGACCTTTTTTAGGTGCTTTTTTAATTAGGACTAAAATCACTCTAAATAAAAAATAACTAGATTTTTTTAATTGCCCATCATACGTAACAGTATATTAGTTCACGACAAATAAAATGGTTTGATTCATTGTCACAAGAATAATCTAGTCACATCAACAGTAATAATGATAAAGCTGTTAGTACAAGCACATGTAACAATGATCAGAATATTTTAAAGTGCAAGTCTAAAGGAGTGTTGGATAACTGAAGTATCGTATGATTACCGTTCTACTGTGACTGGAAAAGAAGATGGTGATATTAATAACAAGATTATTTCAAACAACTACACACTTTACAAATTATTCTAAACACAGAGAATGTTATAAATTTAAAAAACTAATTGAAAATTCATTGAATACTAAAATTATAGTATATTAAAAAGTAAAAGAAAAAAGCTGGTTATAGATGTTTATTTAAAAACTAAATTTAATAATAATACCATTTTAATGGGTATAGATACTTTAAGTAATAAAATTAATTTTCTAGAGAGGCAACTTTAACAACACAAAGTGTATTATAACTACATATGGAATAAATAAACTTTTTTTTTTCATTATTGCCCACCCAGCTATAGAGTTCAGCAACATCATCAGACTTGAGGTGACGAAGTGCTCGTCTTGTATGGTCTTTAAAATCAGTTCCACCAAGATTTTCCAATCTAGCAGAAAGTGAGAAAAAAATTATTAAAATTCAAAAATGGATCATTGCTAATTGAAATTTTGTTTTGTAAAACAACTAAATTTCGGAAAAAATTTAAACAATGAATTCTGAGGGTTAATACCACATGAAAAAATAGAAAAGAATGGTACCGATGTAACTATTGAATTTTGAGACCCTTTAAATGAAACACCTAGTCTAGATAAACAACATTTTTGCTTAAAAATTACAATATATCGATTTCAACTTTAACTTAGAGGAATTAAAATTTGGGAGCAGATAAAATTTTTTATAATGCAATTTTTTTTCTCCACTGATCCAAATGTATATACATTTATCACAAACAATAAAATGCAATATAGCTTATGTACAAAAATTAATGATTAAAAATTCTAAGCTGAATGCAAAATGGGAAAAACAATATCTTTTTGGCGATAATGAAATAAATAACATTTAATTTTAATTTCATTAATGTGCCAAGAATTTATGCTCGATAAAAATTAACCAAAAAAAAAAATTTAAAAAAGAGAAGAATTACACGGAATTGTGTAAAAGTCTACTTTTGAATCGTACTGACGTCCGACAACATAAAGATTCTCATCACGAGAAAAGCTGAACTTTTAGATGAGCACAATGGAACCATCATTTAGCATGCAACAATTATTCGGCCTTTTATTTCGTAGTTTTGAAACTTTCAGGATTATCTCTGAATAATGTGGTCCACAGAAAATGTTAGTAGCAACTCCTATTTGTTCTTTAATTAATTTAAAATAAGTTGTAGTAAAAATTTTTTGCACTACTCAAAGCGAGCTCTGCTATTCTTCGATGTAGTTGTTGCAATGGCCTTTCTGATTTTCTAAGAAGTTTTTTCAATTTGTGGAGATGACTTTCAAAAGGAAAGGCACTGAACTTGTCCAATCATCCGAATCTTTTAACATCTGAAGTCAAATGGATTAATCCATGAACATTAAATTATACAAATTTTTCGCCATATGTTTTGATGTATGATTTAAATAAAGGTTCTGCCTGCGAATTTAGCATGGAACTAAGAGAATTATGGCACAAAATCTAAACTGCAGAATGCAACGTCATAAAATTTAAATATACATCAGCATCAACTATAATGACCGGGCCTGTATACAAAATGAATTGCTGAAACTCCGTTGCCTTCCGCCGATCTATTTCCTTCAATGATCTTCGCTTACGAGGAAATTCAGTTGGTAGTTGAGGTCTTCAGTTTTCGAGAGCAGATGAAATTTCATTTACCTTCCTTGAAGGTAAATCACCTTTTAACCAAAAGTTAAGAAGCTTTCGAACTACACCAAGGCATACCATGTGCATATAATCAAAAGGTACTTGGGTAACTAAATTGAAGTGGTCAAGTTTCTATTTTATTCGTAACTTGCCCTACAACTAGATCAACATCATCTTTTTGGTCTGAAGAAATAAGAGTAGAAGTAATTCAAATATTCTTTCCTACCCGGTTTTATCTTTTTACCAGACTTCGATACTGCGTCGCTTGTCTTTAAAAGAAAACGAACTCTAATAATAAAGCATATTTAATAAAAAGAGGACGGAAATAACATAAACGATCATCTTTCATCAAAGAAATCAAACTGAAACAAAATAAAAACATTAATATTCATTCAGTCTGCGCGCCATCTGTTGGCATTAAAGTTAATCTGTTTCATGGTCATCTCGAATAAAAATTTACCTCTAATAATGATTTAGAAGATTTCACAATATTTGGCAACATAAACTTGGGTAAAAGTGTTTTAAACAGTTCATTCATCAACAGCCTCAGGATGTGAATTTTGGGAGATTTACACTGTAATGTCACATTAAAATTTTCTAACACAGGCAGTATATGCAGCAAAAAGTTTGTTTGCCTTGTTAAGATCAAACATAAAAAAAACTTTCTAATTTCCGCATTATGGGGTTCTTGAAACTTTTTAAGTTTCTCTTTCCTTTAAACGCTTTTCTCCAAATAAAAAACATATATCAATTATATATTCCTCTATGTTTACAGGAATACAATTAGTCTTCTTTTCTGCAGCTAAGTTAACAAGATGGCATAAACTGTCTTGCACAAGTAATTGTGGTATATCCTTTGTAAGAATTCCTCCTTCTCCATTTTCCCCCCAACCATAACAGGTGCATTATCAACACCTAATGCTAAGCAGTTCTCCGAAAGAATTTCACTCACTTTTAAACTATCCAAAACAAGTTTTGCTACATTGCAACCCGTAGCATCAACTTCCAAAACTGGAACAGATAATAAATGTGTTTCTATAAGTTGCTTGCTTTCATCATAACAAGTAGCAACATAGGAAATAATTTAAAATCATCTTTGTTGCTTCCATCGGTAGAAAGAGAAAACATGTTCTTTCTCAGCATTTTGACAAGATCAATTTTCTCAGACTGTGCTATTTCCCCTATTATTGCAGTAGTTTTAGTCCTGGCACAACCGAATTGCTTGGCTATTTTGCTATCAAGAAACATATTCCTTAATAAAGGACCAACGTGATCAGCCACATTTATGGAAAGATTATGTTCAATAATAAATGAAGTAAAACATACATTCCGCCCGAATCACGTTCAGATCGTTCTGGATAACGGAAAAGCCAAGAGTTTTGTTTTCGGAGAGTTGCAATTGCGCAGAGAATCGTCATTCCTCGGAGAAATAATAATAAAAAAAATTTAAAAAAACGGAGATTTTTGACAAAACCCCGGAGGCTTAATTACCAGAGGGTTGGCAGGTATGGACAATGTTAAAACAGATGTGTCAGATCATGCAGCTGCGTCGGCTAGGTCATTCCCTGAAAACTGGACTTGGTACTTAGCAAAATAAAATTTCAAATCCCTTCTTCAGGAGAGTAGTTAGCAAATAAATAATGAAACATAAAATTCTATGAGTATCACAGTGCAACTTTTCCAATTGGCTCAAAACGCTCACACTATCTGAGTATATACAATACTTCCGAGTAGAGCGTGTAGAAATTAGTCGTAATGCTAATAAATAGCAACAGCTTCAGCAATGAAGACGGAGCAAATATCTCGGGAATTTGGTAGCTTTTGAGCCATCAGTATATATCGGAACATAATGAGAAAACTGATGACGATGAGAAAGGAAAAGTTGTTGGAATATGGTTGGTGATACAAGTGATTTTTTAGATACATCAAATAGAGAATATAAATGATATGGTGAAATAGTCCAGGGTGAAATAAGTAGGTGGTCTACCGATTTTGATGATGAATCTAAAATAGCAAATGTTTGAATGTGTGAACGCATACGAGCTTAAAAAGGGCGAATATGAAAAGGTCGAGCATCATATAGGCGTATTAAACTTATTGGAGTAACCTCGCGCTGTAAAGGGTGTTAGGCTGAAGACATGATATGGTAGTAGTGCGTAGATCCAGTGGTGGATCCCCTTTTGCTCTGAAGCAATATAAAAAACATAATGATGTAACACTACAAGAAATTAAAAGTTATGAATAGTTCACAAGTTCATTCGTTTCACGGGTATTATTCAACGTCCACATCGAGTTGTTCTTGAATATTGGTATTACCAAGTTTTAGTTCTGGCGTTGTTTTCACTTCTTTTGGAATATATGCATTCCTAGGCTCAGGATCAGGCTTTGTTCTGGTTTCCTGGTAATCTTCATTGATATTGTCAATAGAACTAAATTCCAAAGGATAAATTCGTTGAACGGGTCGTATAATTTCACCACTAGCTACCCTTAGTTTAGCCACACGATGAACATTATCCTTGCCAAGAAACAGTTCAATTACTCGAGCCAATGACCAGAGATTATGCCTGAGACATTTGAGGAATAAATAAGAATTTTGATAACCTGTGGTTGCTTACATAACATATCAAGATTGCATAGCATCATTCTGTTTATGATCAATCTATATTTATTTAATTTAAGGTAAGAAATTGGATTGATAAGAGAAGTAAATTGGGAGCTTCAGAGCAACTTCTTGAGGAGCTAGCTGCAGAAGATCCCCTGGAGTATCGAAATGTCTTGAGGATGCTTTGCCGAGCTGTTAAAAAAAGTTGAACCTATCATTCAGAAACGGAATACAGTCATGAGGGAAGCCTTAAGTGCAAAACTAAAACTGGAAATCATGCTTAGATACTTCGCTTCTGGGGACAGTAGATCCCCAGAAGCATTTGCTTTGCTGTTTCGTGTTCCTCAGTCTACTATTTCAAAATTTTAACTCGAAGTTTTAGATGCAGTATACAATTCTTTGAAAAATAATATTGAAGTATGCAGTTATTATAAATTTTTTTGTATCTCTAGTTATCTTTGATATAAATTTTGATTTTAATATATATTTAATTTGTAAATGCTGTTTATTCCATCTGCAGAATTAATTCGGAAGTTAAAAATCCATTTGGTGCCTTCGCAATTGTATTTGGTGAGACAGCCCATAATGGAGATATATACCCTTAATTTTGAAATACTTTTTTTAAATTATTTAAAAGTGGTAGCACAAGTTAATAATTATTAAGTTTCATTTCAGAGATACCAAGTAACTGTAAAATATTAATATTTGAAATTACAGCTTGGTACTTTTATAAATAATGAACTTGTATGTGATTCAAAAGTAACCGGTTGCAAATAAAAGTAAATTTGTTTCATAAGGTAAAAAATGGGTGTCATTTTTTTTTAAACATTTGAAACAGATTCTAAAAATTAAAAAATAAAAATTTAAATTCTAAAATTTAAATAATTCTAAAAATTTAAATAATATTTTGCTGCTTCAGTATTTTAGGATTATTTATTTAACATTCGATAAATTAATTATAAATATCTGCATGGTATAAATAAATATAATACCAATTTTTTTATGTTTTTCTAATTTAGAAAATGTTTTACAGTTATAATGGATTAAAGTAATAATTATGTAGGAGTATTTTGAGAATAAATAAATTTTAGTAATTATTTGTATGTACTTGAAATATATAATCAGATTTGTTTTCTTAAGCTTTAATTGTGTTGTTTACAGTCCATTTTGCAAAACTTGAAATTGTTCATGATGATATAATTACAAAGCTAGTAAAATGTCTTTACTTAAGTTTGCACTTATTAATTTCTATGAATCAGAGTTAAGTAGTTAATTCAAAATGTCTAAGAGTGAGCTATTTTTCATAAGCCTTAAATGTTGCATTATTTTCCAGGTTCCAAACACTGAGGAGGAATGGTCTGCTGTTGCAAAACGATTCACAATGGCATGGAATTTTCCCCAAGTGTTGTGGTGCCATAGATGGCAGACATATTCTAATAAAGAGGCCGGCAAGCACAGTAGCCCAATTTCACAACTATAAAGGAACTTTTAGTATTGTTCTGTTTACTCTCGTAGTTGCGGATTATTGTTTCAAATATATAAATGTTGGAGCCAACGGGAGAGCAAATGACAGTTCAATATTTATGAATTCAGACTTGAATACAGCTTTAGAAAGCAGAAAATTGAAAATGCCTCCCGGCTCAGTAATTGTTGCAGATGACGCTTTTCCTTTAAGGACAAATAAAATGAAACCCTACACTACGGGAAAGAATTTTTAACTATAGGTTATCACGAGCCCGAAGAGTTGTAGAAAATGCATTCGGAATTTCAGCCAAGAGATTTCGGATCTTTACAAGACCAATTGACATTCAGATAAATACAGTTGTCAAAATTGTTATAGCGCCCTGTGCCTTGCACAAGTGGTTGAGAGTTGAATCACCTACCTGTAACCTTTTTTTCAATAGTTAAATTTATTTTCAAAATACAAACGAAAACAAAGTGTTTATTAAAATTTTATTTTTAGGTGGCTTGAAACGATGGCTTGAACGCTTTAAAACATCATATAAGACAGAATGGATGAAAATTCCTCATTATGCCCCATGGTTACGTGAGTGCCTGACTGACAAATTTTCTACAGTGTGTAAATTATGTAATTCTGTATTTTCCCTGAGCAATATGGGAAAACACGTAGACACCGGATAATATGCAATTGCATATTTTAGCACTTTTTGCCATTTGTGCATATAAATGCAAAGAAAGGTATATTTGCTCTTATAAATGCATATTTTCAGCATTTTATGGCTTTTCCCTCCTAAAACCATATCATTATTCTTTTATGTTAGCATAAGGAACGCTTTAAATTTTGTTTTGTCGTTCTTTATCACCTGAAAGGGTCAGCTGGATTGATGTTGCTGGGGGTGATTGCAATCACGTGAAAAAGATGTAGAAATGAGGTGTGTGTCGGGAAGGGGGGTACAAAGGGCCCACCCAAACAGACATTCGTCATAGAAACCTCAGAAGGGGATCATCGTCAGATATTCTATGAAGGGATGTCTTTTCCTGGAATAAATAATTGTCAATCTGTGTGGGAAAAATAAGGCTTCTGTAGTAGGTAGAAAATGACCTCCCTTTACTGTGATTGATTAGTTAAAAGGTGGAGTGAATACATTTTCGGAGAGAGCTGCTATTCTAACATATTTCATTAGTCCATCCGATAGATAGATAGTTTCGACATCCATAAGTTGAATACGTAGTTAGTGAAGCTTCGCACGTGATTTTTGACTGCTGAATTTTATAATATGCCAAAAATTAAGTCGTCTAAATCAAATTTAATGAAGACATGGATTTCGGACTATGGGAAGGACTTTACGACCAATGGGGTAATAGTATTTTGTGTGATTTGTCAAAAACACATTTCCTGTGAAAAAAAAAGTACCAAATCGATCAACATATAAAAACTAATGCTCACTCCGCGAAGAAAAAGCAGAATACAAAAGGATTTGTTCAAAGTTTATTAACTATTCCTGTTCAAGCAGCTAAAAAGGAAAGTGATTTTTCTAGTGATTCATGCAAAGCCTTAGTAAGCAGCAATATTCATTTAAAAAAGTTAAATAATCCAAACTTAAGACAGTTTTTAAAAAAAATATTGTACCAATCAGATGATTCTCGATGAATCGACTTTAAGAAAGAACTACCTTCAACCAATATATAACGAAGTACTGGATGATATTCGACGAGATATTGGAGATGGCCCTATATGGATTGAAGTCGATGAGACGACAGATAAGTGCGGTCGTTATATTGCTCATTTTATTTGTGGAAAAATGGATAATATTCCTACTCGACCACATTTTCTAGCAAGCAAAGCCCTTGAAAAAGTCAACCATAGCAATGTTTGTCAATGATTCTATCAGATTATCATGGCCTGATAGAGATGGTTCTGAAGATGTGTTGATTTTTGTCAGTGATGCCGCTCCGTAACTGCAGCAGCACTGAAAATTTTTTATCCCAGAAAGCTTCATATTACATGTTTGGCTGATGCTGTTCGCAGACTGGCTGAGACTGTTCGAGAAGTATTCTCCTCTGTGAATGATTTAATTTCTAGTATCAAGAAAGTTTTTCTCAAGGCACCTGTGCGCATAAAATTGTATAAAGAAGTGTATTCTGATTTGCCCTTACCTCCATAGCCTGTGATAACTAGGTGGGATACATGGATTGAAGCTGCGCGTTTTTACGCTAATAATTTTAATGCAATTAAGTCAGTTGTAGATGCAATTGACAGCTCCTGTGCTTCTTCAGTTTATGTCACAAAAGAATTACTACTGGATATCTCTTTGCAGAAGGACTTGGCCATAATTGACAATCACTTTTCTTTCTTAAGTGGAGCAATAACAAAGCTCGAAACACGAGGTCTTCCCCTGGCTGAGGCCATATCCGAAATTGAAAAAATTTAACAGTGCATCAATGCTCTTCCAGACTCAGTTGGGAAGAAAGTAAAAAAATGGTGTTTCGTTCAAAACAAAAATTCGGGTTTTGCAGAAGTGAAGAAGATAAATGATTTTCTTAATGGAAACGGAACTGAACTTCCAGAGAAAGTAAAACCAATGAGTACGAAATTGTACAAGTTTTGTCCAATAACATCGGTTGACGTGGAGAGGTCATTTTCTGCTTTCAAAATGATCTTTGATGACCGACGACATCAATTCACCCTTGAAAATTTGGAAAACACTTAGTTGTGTATTGCAACAAAAATTATTCAGTTTAATAAAATCTTTTCGGAAAATGCTATGATTTTTCTTCCCTCATTTATCATACTTCAATTTTAGGCTTTTTCTTCAGAAATGTGTAGATTCAAGTAAGAAATATTTTGATTTTCTTCCTTTTAACAAAAAAATGTTTTTGCTGTGTTTGTTGAGTAGTATTTAAATAAGCTGAACTTTTAATTTCTATTTTAAATGCATATTTCTAGTTTTGAGAGCATATATTCAAGTTTTTTAGTGCATATTTGTATGCATATTTTGTCCGTTTTTTAGTGCATATATTCCGCTGTCTAATCATCAGAAATCCAGGAAACACAAAAAGCCTTTATTACCAGAAATATGTCTGATGATTTGAGGAGTGCATTTGGTGAACAAGATTCTACTACCAAAAATCTTGTATTAAATTCTCTAAATGAGCCAGCTAAAAAGGATGCAACATTAGTTTCTTTTCTGAGATCAGAAAGTGTATCAGAAGCAGAAATCTTGTGGTGTTTGTATGCAGTGATGGAACACTCTTCTTTTCGTTCTGCGGGTCGGGCAGTACTTTTAATGAAAAAAATGTTTACTGATAGTGAGATAGTGAAAAAAATATCTCTACAAAGAACCAAAATAGGATACACCTGCGTTCATAATACTGCTCCATATTATAGGGAGCAATTACAAAAAACCATAGCTAGCTGTGATTATTTAGTTATGGGCTTTGATGAAAGTCTAAATAAAATCGCTCAGAAACAACAAATGGACGTAAGTGTTCGACTTTGGAATAAAGATACAAATAAAGTCCAGGCACGATGTTTGACATCAGTATTTCTTGGTCATTCGACAGCAAAGGATTTGTTGGATAATTTCAAAGAAGCCCTTACCCAATTTTCCATCAATAAAAATAAAATAATTAAAATATCTATGGATGGACCTAATGTCAACCATAAATTTCTTAATGATCTTAAAAAAGAACTTGAGGAAATGCCGCAAGATCCTGTGCTGTTAGGTATAGGTAGCTGTGGACTGCATACAATCCATTGCGGGTTTAAACATGCAATAAAATCTACAGAATGGAATGTAGTGGACTTTCTACGGGCGTTATACAGTCAGTATCGGTTATATGGTCAGCTCATGGGTCCCGAATATTATGACCATATAAGCGGTGTGACCATATATGCGATAACCAAATATATAGTATAGTTAATATGGCGTGAATATATTCTGGAATCAGAATGTATTTTTTAAACAAATAATACAACTTTCAAAAACGTTTAAAAATTAATTATTAAGGTGCATAATAAGAAAGAATGCAAAAATAATTTTTATACTTTTAGAAAGATTTAATTCTTTACCTTAGCATATGTAAATGTTCAAAAAAAATATTCCAATAAGCTTGTCTGTTTCTTCTTCTTGGTTGTTAAAACAACTTTTACTATGTCTCTGATAGTTTTTAAATGTTCATCTGCTGCATCTGAATTTGCAAAAAAACACCTTAAGTCATCTATAGCCTTAAGAGCATCAGCTGTTGATACAGACTTTTTATTGCATTCAGTATCATCCTCATCGTAACTTCCTTCAGCATTCAGATTTAAGACATTAGATACAATGCCTTCCATAGTTGCTTCACAATTAGTGAGGACATAAACGTCTATTTGGGAATACAAATTTACGTTCAGCATTGCATAGCCTCGGTTTCGAAGATTTTCTGCCAATTCAGCCAATGGAAGATCTTTCTCAGGGTCCTCTAATGATACCGAAGAGTCAGGAGAACTGTGGAACCCCGTGTGACGGAAACAATTTTTAATAGTTTTCGACGCCACCATGTTCCAGCTTTGGTCAATATAGAAC
Organism: Parasteatoda tepidariorum; assembly: GCF_982258835.1. Taxonomy (NCBI): domain Eukaryota; kingdom Metazoa; phylum Arthropoda; class Arachnida; order Araneae; family Theridiidae; genus Parasteatoda; species Parasteatoda tepidariorum. The sequence goes on from NC_141762.1 coordinate 93,684,441, forward strand.
AGTGCGTTCAAAACTGAAACGTGAAATTCTTCTTTTCTGTCTATGGCGGTGATCATATCCCGTAGAAGAAGCTTTCTATACATAGACTTGAAGCTTTGAATTATGCCTTGATCTAGAGGCTGCAACACACATGTGCTGTTTGGAGGCAAAATTACGAGCTCAATCGATTTCAAGCCCTCAACAGGACAGTGAGCAGTGCAGTTATCAGCAATCAATGCAACTTTTCTGTTTTTCTTTGAAAAATGTAGGTCCCACCTTCTGAGAGTTTTTTCCCAGATCGTTTGGGTCATCCATGCTTTGGAATTGGCATCGTACAAAAGGGGCAAAGATTTACAATTTTTCATGCATCTCGGTTTCAGAAATTTTCCAATCACCAAAGGAATAATTTTCTCCGAACCATCCATGTTTGCAGATACCAAAACTGTTAAGCGTTCCTTACTTTTTTTCCGCCTATACATTTTTCTCCTTTGAAGCAAAGGGTTTTGTCGGGTAAGATCCTATAGAAAAGTCCACATTCATCGACGTTGAACACGTTAGCAGGTTCATATCCTTCATGAATATCTCGCAACACTACGTCTCTCCATTCTTTTAAAGAACTGTTGTCAAAATGAGCAGCTTCTCTGCACAATTTCTTAAAGAATAGGTTATTTCTTGCATTGAATCGCTGTATTCAGCCTTTGCTTGCAACAAAATTTGATTCTCCTAGTTCTTTAGCTATTTCTAAAGCTTTTTCTTTTAGAATATTCCAGGATATAGGAGCATTTTGTGATCGTGCATATTTGATCCATGACAGAAGAGCCTTCTCCACATTCTCATAAGGTGACACACGCTGACGTTTTCTTTCTCGGTCGCTAATTGAAACATCTGGACAGCTACGTTTGGCTGCTAAAATGTTGTTTAAAGTTGTTCGCGGTATAGAATTTTCTTTGGCAAAAGTAGCTTTTGAAAGGTTAGACTTTTTAAACTTTTCAACCAATTCATTTTTTTCCCGATATTGTTAAATTCTTTCTTTTCGAAGCCATAATGAAAGCATGGATATGTTATTCGTTCAGTAATCCAATAAAAATGTTCTTTTCTCTCAACTTCAACTCCTTTTCAAGCTCTGAGAGATAACTTCAAACGATCAAAAGACCTTTTGCCCTTGGACGGGGAAAAGAATACCAGTGGTCAAGTGAGGAGAGGGTAAGGTCATCAATGAATGCTAAAGAGAAAAGAGGGTAGGGTGACGAAATAGAGGGGGGAAATTCCAGTTCTCTCCGGGGGTCGAAGGAATGTGTTTACCTTCTGGTCATTTTTCTTGTCTTCCTGTCTAAAGAAATGTCTTAAAATGTATCTTTTTTCGAAAGAAAAAAAGAGGAAACTGACCATATAACCGGTAACTCGAAAAATAGAATGACCATATAAGCGGTGAGCTTTAACACGTGTTTCCTATTAAGTTAGACGGGACTTTAGAAAATTGACCATATAAGCGGGGTGACCTTATAAGAGGGTGACCATATAGGCGGTACTGACTGTACTTGTAAGAAAGGTTTATAATTCTCTTAAAATGGACATTGACGAAGTCATTTTGCATACAGACTCGACCATCGCACTTGCATGGATTAAAACGCCAGCCCACCAGCTTAAAACCTTTGTTGGAAACCGAGTCTCCAAGATCCAAACCTTGACTGAGAACTACCAGTAGAGACATATTTCCACTCATAACAATCCCGCAGATCTCATTTCCCGTGGCTTGAATCCTCAAGAACTTTCCTCATCAGACTTGTGGTGGTCGGGTCCGTCTTGGATGAAAAGTGGTGAAATATCGCATTTGGAGGAAATCCCTCTCTCAACAGACGCTCTCAAAGAAGAACGCAAAAGGACATCGTGCTTGATTGAAACAACTCCTATTGTCTTTCCGATCATTTACAATGTTTCATCATACGTTAAGTTAAAAAGAATTATAGCTTGGTGCCTCCGCTTCATAATGAACTGCAAATCTCCGAACAATCGCATAAATGGTTATTTAACTAGTAGTGAGATAAAACTAGCTAGAAACGTTTTGGTCAAAATAGTCCAAAAACAAGAATTTCCAAACGAATATCACCAGCTAAAAAATAGCAAACCAATTTCTTCGAGTAGTAAGATCCTCTCCTTGAATCCGTTTTTGGATGAAGAGGGCCTTATCCGTGTTGGCGGTAGGTTAGAAAATACACAATTATCAAATGAAAGAAAACATCCTATTCTCCTACCGAAAAAACATCACTTAACTAATCTAATTATAATTCATTATATGAATCCTTCTTGCATGCTGGAGCACTTTTACTATTATCAGTTATTCGCAAAGAATTTTGGATAGTAAATGCTAGATCAGTTATAAAAAAGCAAATCTGGAAATGCATAAAATGCTTTCGATTAAAAGAAAAAACCGCGACACAGATAATGCCTCAATTACCACCTTCAAGAGTAACGCATTCTAGAGTATTTTCCATGACTGGTCTGGATTATGCAGGTCCATTTTTTGTGAAACCGCGATCTGGACGTGGAGTTAGATCAGTTAAAATGTACATTTGTATATTTGTGTGTTTCGCGACAAAGGCGGTGCACATCGAAGTTTTTGGAAATTTAACCGCTGAATCATTTATTGCAGCTCTAAAAAGATTTGTTGCGCGAAGAGGAAAACCAAATGAATTATTTTCAGACTGTGGTTCAAATTTTGTTGCTGCAAATAAGGAAATTAATCGAGTAGTTAAATCTCTTCAAAAAGAAGAATCCATCCATCAGTATTTTGCCGATGAGCAAATTAAATGGCACTTTAACCCACCTTCAGCACCTCACTTTGGAGGAATTTGGGGGACCAGATGTTTTGCGATAGCTTGCGGGGTGTATAAAATCAAACTTGGACTGTAAACTATTTATTTTGCGGGTGCGCTGCGGAGATGCAAAAACCGAGCGTGTATGCTCTTTGGTTGTTTTACATTAACTGACTCTTGGCTGAGAACAATGACGCCAAGAAGCTAACGGGCGTAGCAACAATAACCTCAAAGTAGGTGGCGCTACTATTACTACATTCATACCGGCTTCAACATACCGGGCCACCTTGAAACATAGTTTCAAAATTTGCACATAAATTGACAAAAAACAAAATTAAACTATACACATCTAATAAAAAGATAATTATAAAAAACTAATGCAACATACATAAAATTAAAATATATATATAATTATAAACAGATGTATAGATTCCTTGGTATAAACCGGATAACTATAACACAAAACAAAAAGAAAAGTAAAAGTCTAAAATAAAATAAAGAAAGTTAATCAGTCAATAGGTAAAACTGATAGTTTGTGAATGGGTCTTTTATAAGTTCCAGTCTCAGTTTTGACACTGACCACTCTTACCTTAGCATCAGCACTAGGAAAAACTTCTTGTATACGCCCTAATTTCCATTTCAAAGGTGGAATATTGTCCTCTTTAATGAGAACTAAATCGTTAATTTTCAAATTAGGCTGTTCTCGCAACCATTTGGGGCGCTGCTGTAAGCTGGAAATATACTCGTTAACCCATCTTTTCCAATACTACATTTTTAAAGATGTACCATCACATAGAGCTGATTTCAGATATTTCACTGGATGTGAAAAATTTCCAAAGAAATTTTGTGCAATCTGATGGGTTCAAAATGTAGAAGTTGCTGAGAGGGCATTAGAAATGTTGCGTCATATTTTCGAATTTGTAAAAGCAGCAAAGAAGGAGAAAAAAATCTATGTTGGCTCAAAAAATTTCAGTGTACTCTCGGAGTGTATCAAAGACTGCTTCTTTGCTGCAAAATTGGCATTTTTCCAGTCATTAGCTGCTTTTATTGAACCATTTCTCACAGAATTTCAGAGTGATGCTCCATTAGCTCCTTTACTTTTCTCTAATTTAACATCAATTTTAAGATCTCTTCTTAATAAATTTGTAAAACCCGATATTTTAGTGGAGAACTCTTCAAAATTAGGAAAAATAGATTTGTCATAGGCAGATAATCTGCTTCCAATCAACAAAATTGCTCTCAGTTTTGCAGTTAAGGATGAAGAATTTTCATTTAGGAAAGAATGTGCAATTGCTTATAAAAAGTTCTGTGAAAAGATTTTAGAAAGATCACCTTTAAAATTCCAGTTAACAAGTCTTGTCCTGATCCTGGTGTAATTTTAAATACAGCAATTGCTGAAAAACGGCTTTCATCTTGCCTTTCAATGTTGGTATCTAGCAATTGGATATCAGGTATCAAGGCTGACAGTGTGAAAGATAGTTACAAAATGTTCATTCGGAATCCTCTCGTTAAGAAAGAAATGGAGCAATTTGAGAAGAGGGAAAAACGACTGGATAATGTTTTCTTCTCTCTATTTGAAGTTTGAAATGCACCAGAGAATTTACCTTCCTTTGTTAAGTTTCTCCTCATGTTGTCACACGGAAGTGCTTTTATAGAAAAGGGCTTTTCTATTAATTCAGATTGTTCAATAGAAAATCAACGTGAAGATAGTTAAGTTGCTCTAAGGCAAATTCATGATGGTGTTATGGATGCTGGTGGGGTTGACAATATAACTGTGACGAAATCCATGATAAACTACGGAAAACAGTCTCATACACGTTATATCGAAGTATTAGAAAAAAGGAAGGAGGCAACAGAAGAAAAAAAGAAAGTTATGTTAGAAAAGAGGCAAAATGAAAAAAAGAATTGCATGCTAAAAAAGAAAAATTAACGGCTGATTTTTATTTAGAAACTTCTTTAATTGATGAACAATCAATAGCTATAAAAATTAATTTTTAAAAGCTTTCAATTATTCACTTGTTGAGCTATTTATACGGTACAATTTGTTTAACTCCACTTTTTAAAACATCTCAAACTTAAGTATCAAAGAATATATTAATATATATATATAGGTATATTTTTTATATTTATATTTAAAATAAGTTTCCCAGATAATATAAATGAACAATATTTTATGACTAAATATTTTTGACTTTTCATTTATTGATAATTTATTTCACAAGTAATTTCGATCTCAATTCTAAATTTTTTGTTTGATGGAATTGATCAATTTGTGTAATAAGCTATTTATATAACAACTTTTTATTTTATACAAAATAAAGTTTCTAAAATTCCTTGAAATGTAGATTTTTATCTTTATAATTTTTATAAACTATTATTAATTTTTAAGTTTATTTTTATGGTGCAGTATACAGCAGTTATTATTTTATATGTAAATTTTATGGCTGCCATTTCAATAATCAATATTTTCAGCAGAAATATGTGTATTAATATATATGTTTTGGTGCTAGATATGCCTAACTTTTTACACCTGTTTTATCAGAGAACATTTACACTTTTTTCCTCATTTGAATGTGTTATCAGATCTTGTAAATGTGTATCCACATTTGTAAAAGAAATTCATACAACACATTTTAAATACTACACAGCTGTATATATAATTTTTTTTTATTTACTGTATATTGTTGTATAACTAATAAATTTATGAAGTCTCGTTAATGTTGCGTTGTGGTATCTGGAATTACAAAATTACTTAAATGTTATATTTGAATTTAACCTGCTATATTAACAATTAAAAAATAAAGAAATTTTAAAAACATCATTGAAATCGAAAGTAATAATTAGTGGGAAAAAAATTAGTTTGAATGTGAAATTCAGTAAAAAAAATTCTATTAAAAACAAAATTTTTTTTTAATAAGTATATAAAGTAAAAATTTCTAGCAATTATAGGAATAAAAACAATTAGAGATGCCATTGGTAAAAATCTGGCAGGCCGAAAAGTTATTACTAAAATGGACGATTCATACTTCATGTGTCATATTATTAAAAAAAAATTTAAAGAAAAATTAAAATCATAATAACATTAAATTTAACTGATTTTTATGACTTAATTCACTTTAAAAATTAAAAGGCTCATATAGAGAAAACTATTTATACTATAAAAACTTTAAGTATTATATTTATATAATGAAAGATTTTTACTTCATTAGATATTCCACTTCGAATTTTCACAGTGGGGCGAAGGTAACTATGCGCTAAACCAAACCAGGCTAATTTTGGCACATACACATCTTCGGTTCCAGCCCCACTCTTCTTAGAGTTTAGTACTTTTTTAACTCCTTAGAGTTCACAGAACCTTAATTTTGGTTTTTAGAACTTCTTTGTTGCCCTTTAATCCCTGCAGAATATAAAGAAAATGAGTACACACATTATAAATGTAAATGCAGTAGATAAAACATAACTAGCATTAGATAATTCAATATGATCTGTAACAACAATTTCAAGTCTTCAAATGGATTTTAAAATGACAATTTCAGGAGAAAAAAAAAATACACTAACATTGGGTGGCTATGATTTAATATCCTTCTTTGGTGTTTGCTTAGTTATTCCCAGGGTCCTACCTGGAAGTTTCACACTTAGAAATTATTCTACCACTAATTACAATATGAGATCTAAAAATTAGATAGATGAATTTCACATGACAAAACAACTTAGACCACAGCATTTAAAATTTATGCTTTAAAGTGTGAAAAAAAATTCTATTTCCTCCAGTTCTCTTGCATTGTTATATTACTAAGTTTTATATTCGAAATTTCTGGGGAACCAAAATATTGTATACACGGATACTAAAATTTTTTCTAATTTCAAATATATAAAAAAAAAAATTCTTGTATCTGCAGAACTTTAATTATTTATTAATCTTTAATTTTTTATAACTGATGAAATCTAATTTATTAATGTTTAATGAGAATCTTTTTTATCTAAAATATTGCGGTGACTAATTATTGAAAGGAGGGCATATACCCACCGACCTCCATGCATTAGTTTTCTACAAACAAAAAAAATTTAATTTTTAGAAAACAAAAAGCATAATTCTTTTTATTACTTTTTCCACTAAATCTTCTGTCATCGTAGCAAACTTGGCATCGTGAATTAGTTTATTCGTATAATCTTTGTTATTTATGTCCCCAAAACAAGGATACGTTTGAAAAATTTCAAAAGAAACACATATATTACTAGAATTCCATTTCAAACTAGCCATAGTTAGAAGATTAAACCAAGTTTAAATTTAAAAGATAAAAATACAGGATGCGACAGAATCAGCACGTGTATTTTGTTTACTAAATGGTTGCTAGTTAAGGTTGAAAGTATTTGGAAACTACTATATGACACGTTTCAACTAATCTAGTTGCTCCACTAAAGTTGAAAGGTTTTAACTTCAGTTGCTAGTTGAAAGCAACCGGGCAACCATCATAAGACACGTTTCAACTATACCGAAACCACTAGTTCCTTTCAACTAGGTTGCCTCGTGTCATATAGCCTTAAGAGGTTATATTAATGACAACACTGCTGCCATCTATGTCAGCATTCGTGATGCCATCTATGTGCAACAATATAAACTAACTCATTCAACACTCCCACTTTAGTTTACATTTTGAGAATACTAAAAGAAAAAAAAAATCTCAAATGTGCAGAAAAAACATAAATAAATCATTTTAGTCCCATTGATTTTCCACAATGTTCATGCTTAGTTCTATTAACAGTTTTTGTTAAATAGTCCGCAATCATTTGCGACGATTCTACACTTTGCATTGTAACATGACCAATTTTCACGGCCTCACGTACAAAATGATGCTGTACATCTATGTGCTTTGTTCGTCCGTGAAGTTGACTATTTTTAGTCAAACTTATCGCTCCACTATTGTCATTGAAAATGACTGATGGTTTTTTCGGTGAAACACACTGGTCCGCCACAATCTTCCTGAGCCAAATGGCTCCTTTTGTTACTGTAGATATCGACATATACTCTGCTTCTGTTGGGCTTGTTGGTTGTCGTTTACTGTACCAAGAAACATATTTTCCAGTTGTCCATTATCCAGTTGTTGACCTACCTTCTCCAATATCTCCACCGTAGTTGGAATCACAGTATCCCATTATTTCACTACCATAGTCTGTGGAATATTTCAATGTGGTAGCAGTGGTACCGGAAAATTCTTTTAACACTCTTCCAGTGTGTTTGAGATGGATTGTTGCAAAATTGGCATGCAGTGACTGCATGTGAAATGTCTGGTCGAATTGTTTGAGCTGCATAAAGCAGATTACCAACAGCTGCTTGAAAAGGAATATTTTACTTACTTTCCTTTTAATCATCATTTTTAAGTTGAACTTTTGTCAGGACTTGATTGGGATCAAGTGGTGTTGCAACAGGATGTGACTCATGCATTTTATATTTTTTAAGCATTCGTTCAATGTATTGGGTTTGATTTAGGTTAAAGGACGCTTTTGATCTATTACGCTCTATTCTAATCCCTAAACAATAATTGGCTTCACTTATACCTTTCATTTCAAATCTTTCACTTAGTTGCTTCTTCTTTAAATTTTTAAGCCTTACTGAGTTGCTAAAAATTAATAAATCATCGATGTAGATAGCTACAATTACAAGTTCTTTACTCTCATTTAGTTTAATATACACACAACCATAGCTGCCAACTTAGAAAAAACTCAAATGTGTAAAAAAAAAAAAAAAAAAAAAACATTGTGTAAAATAACGAACAACCAATATTTAGCTTAAGTATTTATTCATTTAGTGAACGTTAAATTCAACATTAAATTGTAAAATTTTTAAGTTTTTGAACCAAACAGGAAGTAATAATTATTAAAAAGCAAAAACCTAAAAGTTAAATTTTATTGACACATTGCAGAAAAAATTTAAAAAAGCTATTAATATAATAATTGTAAAACACACATTTCAAAGCATTTTCAGTGCGTAAAACAAATTCATGATTTTGCAAGAAAAGCAACAGTTGCCTTTTTTGCTTTTTTCAAAGCATCTGTTGAAAATTTTCTCTGTTTTAACTACCAACAGCTTTGAATTGTGTGTTTTAACTACCAACAAATTTTCCAAAGTTTTATTTGTCATTGTAGAGCGAAATTGAGTAAGATTTTTTTTAACAACACTAAATATTCGCTCACATTGAGCATTACTATGTGGAATTGTTAAAATTGATAACACAATCTTGGCAAGTTGCTTATATTTATATTGTCCGTTGACATCTTTGATTTGCATTATATTAGCCCATTGTGCATCCATGCGTTTGTCATTATTTACAATTTCACTTATATCTTCTAGTTGAAGGGAACAAAATTGATTTTGTAGTTCATCAACTGTTGTTTCTACAGTTTTAATTAATGATGGAAATAAATCTAAAAAAAATTGAACATTAGAAAATTTTGCAGATTCAATTCTGGCTAAGTCAGCCACTTTAGCATTTATCAAAACCTCATCATTCAAGGGAAATTTGTTGATGATGTAATCACAGGCTGCAATAAAATAATTTATACAATTATGGAAAAATTTCCTCCTCAGTTCAGCCATTAAAATTAGACACTTCTTTACCAGTTGCGCTGCCTATAACTATTTCTGATATTTCTTTATGGTTCTTTTTCTCATGATATTTGACTTTAAGTAGATCTTGATCTTTAATTGCAGAGGGCTTTAAAAACTTACTAAATAATTCTTTTAATAATTGGAGGTATATGTCTCTTAATTTATGAACGTAAGGAGAATCAGACTGTAACAAAACATTTGTCTTTTCAAATATTGTCACAGTATTGAGGAGAAATAAGCAGTATGCTTTATTTTCAGAAGAAGAAAGAAACATAAATAATTTCTCTTCTCTGCTGAGAATTTTTGAATAGTCATGTGTATCGAATTTTGGTTGTTTACTACTTGAAGAACCTTCACCTGTGGCTTTTCTCTTAGTGGGAACAGATTTCACCTTGGGTGTACACATATTACTGACACTCAAGTCAGTGTGTGCTTTTTTTGGAATTTGATACGCGCTCAAAGAGACTGAGCTGCTTAGACTGAGATTTCACCGATTCTTTAAAAAAACTCACAAGGGGATCCCACTGCTCCATTAGTCTAGATAAACTACGGCTTAAAGAGAGCCATCTAGTGCATACATGCTTCAATATCTTGTGTGCTTCTTTATCGTGTAAAGCCTGAAAGTGCTTTAGTGCATCTTTACGTTTTGCACTCTTGTTTAAATAATAATAAATATCAACCAATATTTTATCAACATTAATGGGTAAGATGGCAGCTGCTTTTTCAGCTGCAAGATTAATCAAATGGCAAGCACACCTTGCCGAAATTAGACTATCATGTTGTTGCTTTAGATGAGCAATTACTCCATTTCTTTTCCCCTGCATTACAGCAGCATTGTCTGACATAAATGAAACACAATTTCCAAAAGGAATATCAAACTTTTTAAATTCATCTAAAATTAATGAACTAATATTCTGACCAGTTCCATCACCAGATAAATTAGGCACAGATAAAAGATTAATTTGAATTAATTCTTCATCCGGATTAAAATAACTACCGGATACAACTTGTGATCAACATCATTACTGCCATCACAAGCGGTAGAAAAAGAATTGTGTTGCATTAACTTTATCATTGAATCAACATGACAACTAGCCATTTGATTAACAAGAGCAGACGTCTTGGTTCGACCACATCCATCATACTGTTTAGCAATATTTGACTTCAGGAACATTTTACAGAATAACTGCCCTGCATGATCAGCGGCCGTAAGAGGTACGTTATGCTCTATGAGAAATGACGTAAATAACATCTCAGCGTTAATCACGTCCATATCGTCATTCTTTAGATATCCATCTAATTTCGTGCTAGAGCTGACCGATTCTGCAGATTTCTTGTGTTTCATAGATTTAACATGGCGAGAAATATCAAACTTTCCACCATGTGAAATGGTAAAATCGCAACGGCAAATCTCACAGAATGCGCTCTTATCACCAAGTCTAGACGGTTTTAAAAACGGAAATTCCTTCGTATATTTTGCATTAAAAGTTTGGCAATATGTCTTTTTGTTCTCAGCCAAAATTTTTAACAAAAGTGAAAAAAAATATTCTAAACAAACGATCATAAATAAATTTTTAAGATTATTATGCTCACCGTACACGCGATTTAAACGAAACAATCATAACATTAAGTTGAGTTGCACATACGACGCGAACTCCACGGCAAGAAATGTTTAAGCCCCGCCTACAAAGGCAGTAGCGGTATGACGTTTATCTACAGAAGGTTGTTCTCACTGCTATGGTTTTGCGCATCAGTTCGTTTCCGTAGAGGCGCGCTCCGCAATCGCGAAACCTGTTCCCAATACAAGAAACGCGCTTGCGGCTTTTAGCTGAAAGTAACATTTTAATTATTTTTCGGAAAAATAATTTCAGATGCGTAAAAAACGATGTATAAGCGTAGAGATGACCAGAAATGCGTACATTTTACGCGTAAAAGTTGGCAGGTATGCACAACTATCATAAGAACTTTGCCTAGATCCCATTTCAACTAAGCATTCTTATTAAATTGAAGCAAACCTGCCACTTTGCTTTAAGCCATCTAGAGCTTTATTAAGTTTAAGAACTTTCCCCTTTAAACTTTGTCCGTAATATTCACTAACAGCCGTATTCACCACACCGAGTTAAATTCCAGAGTAACTCGGGGATCGGAATATCCACGGTTCATAGTTACTCTCAGATTAACCCTCGCTTTTTATTCTACAACCTGGAATTGTCTCCTTGGTCCGTTGTGATGATAGATGGAACACCAAATTTAGACACCCATTGTGACACAAAGCATTTTATTAAGAGGATCTTGAAGTTCGGCTACATTCGCTAAAAAACGTCTGTAAAAGTTGAGCATTGGCAACGATCGCCGAAGTTCCATAATGGTATCAGGTTTCGGAAAATTACATATTGATTCAACTTTATCGGGAAGTGGTTTAATGCCTTCAGCAGTAATAAGACAACCTAAAGACTTAACTGATGTTTTTCCTAGCACGCATTTATCGGGATTGAGTTTAAGACCGTATTCTCTTAAACGGAAAAAAACGTTGTGTAAATGTTCAATGTGTTCGGTTTCGGAAGATGAAGCTATGAGTATATCGTCAAAATACGAAAAACAAAAAGGGAGATTTGATAACAGTTGTTGAATGTGTCTCTGAAATGTTTGTCAGGCATTACGGAGTCCGAACGGCATAGATGTGTATTCGAAGAGACCGAATGGTGTAGTTATCGCGGTTTTAGGGATGTCTGCTGGGTTGATTTTGATTTGATGGTAAGCCCTAGCGAGATCAACAGTGGAAAATATTGTTTTACCGTGAAGATTTTGCGTACAGTCTTGAACGTGAGGGACCGAATAGCGATCAGGGACGGTTACAGAATTAAGCTTCCGATAATCACCGCAAGGTCGGAAATCTCCGTTTGATTTTTTTACTACATGGAGGGGACTAGCCCAGGGGCTTTTTGATGGGCGAAGAACGCCAAGTGACATAAGATATTCGAATTCTTTACGAACTGCTTCTAAAATTTTTGGCGCGAGACGGCGGGGTTTTGAAAATACAGGGGGCCCTTTAGTTTCAATATGATGCAAAACTTGGTTTGAGAGATTAGTCGGAATTGGTTGTGAAGGATTAAGTAATTCGGGATATTGTTTTAAAATATTATGATACTGAGTTTTACCAATTAAAATGGATATATTGGATTCTAAGAAATTGATTTTGGGGGGTTGGCCGTTAGAACCTATCATAGTTTGTTTTCACATCGATAATTCTGTGATTTTTACAGTGGACATATAAATCAAAATGCTCTAAAAAATCTTTGCCGATAATTGGTTGCCGTACGTCAGCAATTACAAAGGACCAAATGAATTGCCGTCGCAGATTAAAATCTAACGCTATTCGTTTAGTGCCGTAAGTTGGAATAATAGTACCATTAGCGGCAAATAAAAAGATATCATTTTGTAATTTCGCGTTAGGAGCATAATTTTTTGGCAAAACGGAAATATCTACACCTGTGTCGATTAAGAAAGTCATATTCGAAGAAGAATCGGCCAACATAACGCGTTGCAAAAGGCGGTCGCCGTTTTGGCCGGTGGACGATCGCCGACCTAGTTTTCCGATGTGTGGGGGAAAGAACAAGGTGGGGTGCATTTTTTTTGCTTTAATACCGAAATTAGTGTGATAAAAGCACTGTCCATTTATTGGTTCTTTAAATTGTTTGAATCTTTGGGAATTGCTCCGCCTTCTAAAATGTTTGTTGCGCTGGTTTTGGGGATCATTCTGCCGATGAACCAACGCTGTTAATTCACTAAGTTGCCTAGATACTGCGCTATTTGTGCCTCCATATAGCATGTAGTTTGGGGCTTAACGACGCTTGCTGCGTTAATGGAATGCGGGTTGCACGTTTCGTGAATCTTGTCGGCAACAGTAGTCAACTGGCTAAGTTCTTGGTTCAGAGCCGCGAGAATTGATTGAGCGTTGTGGCGCAGCCTGCCCAACTAGAGCCATTTAAGTAGTGGCTCACCAACAGATGATCCAGCTAATGAGCGCATGCGTGCGAGTAACTGCGAAGGACGTTGGTCCCCGAGTTCGAGCACCTGCAATAGTGTGCGGATGCGAGATGATTCGCTTTCAGAGTGAGAATCAATTAAGCGTTTTTTTAAAGCCGCGTAAGGAGAATCCTGGGGTTGACTATGTAGAATATCGCTAACAGTGCCGCTACCACGTGATTAAATTTACTTTCTTCAACAGTTATTTTTGCAAGACTAAACTGCGCTTCTAATTTGATAAACCAAAGCGTTTCCAAAATGGAGGTGGTTTAACACTAACATGCGAAATTTGCGCTTCGGTGGTTTAAGTAGGAGGAGTCGGAGCCATAATGAGGCAAATATTATATAATCAAGAATGAAACAGTAAAGAAAGAAAAATTATTTTCGAAGATTTGTTTATGCACACTCGCTTACGTTAAAACATTACAAAAAAAATATATATATATATACAAAATAACGTAATTACATTAAGGAAATAATAAAGATTTGCGTAATTTGAGTCCAAGAGAAAAACAAATATAGAACAAATGGGAAACATAAAATAAACTACATACCCAATGAGCTCAGCACCTGTTGCACGTGGTATATCCATTAGTAATGCGCGATTTTTGATTTAAAAAAAATGTTATTTCGTTAAAAGAAATAGATGATTTTGTTAATCATTTTAAAGTAATTATTATAAAAGAATCTCCGATGAAGAAAGATATTGAAGGTTGCTTTTAAATTTCATTTAGTAGGTCACCAATCTATTCTTCAAAATCAAACATTGATAGTTTAACGTAACTCTAATCATGAATTTTTTTTTTAAATATTTATGAATAAAATACTATATTAATATTTTAAAAATAATATCAAGAAAAGAATTTTATAATATAGAAAACTAACACTTATTTTTAATAATCAATATTTGAAGTTTAATTTTGGAAGTTGAATCAATTTGAATTTTTTATTTCACAAAAAAAAAACACACACACACACAAATTTTTTTTATACTTTATATGATGAACCTCTTACTTATACTGATTTGTAATTTTTTTAAATGCACATGTAGCAATTTCTTAAATATAAAGCTAAAACCAGAATAAGGTAGAAAATTGAACCATGTCTTATAAAGAAGAATTAAATTGTTTAATAGTAGAATAATAATAAAATAAAAGTTTAACAAGCATAAATAATAACACTGAAAATCTTACCTCCATTCTTTCTGCTTCTGATTGGGGTAAAGTATATTGTGGTCTCAATTCCGCTAAAAATTGGGAGACTTTGCTAACTATTCTACTGACTGAAGGTTGGCTCATTTTTTGAGTATCTCCCAAATTAATTTGTTGATTTCCAAAAGCATAAAATCTTACAGCAACTAGAACTTTTTCCGTGGGAGTTAAGGCATTGTTCCGATCTGTATCAGATTCCAACTGACTGCCAATTTTGGAGATGAGTTCTTCAATCCTTGGTTTCAAGAAACGATATCTTTCAAAAAAGTCTATTTCATCTAATTCTTCTAGGTCATTATTTCTGATAGTTTGGACATATCTTTCCTTTCTTTCAACAGTTTCAAGATCCTCAAGCTCAAACGCAGCGATAGAATCCCCCATCTTTTTTGTTTACAAGCTTCTCGTCAATATGTAACCCTCCGATAACACGGCAAAAACGGAGGGTTACCAGGAGAGTCAGAACTGTCGATGAAATCTGCGAGTTTGGCGAAATTTCGGCTGGAGAACAACGTTTCGCACTTAACTCGTAATTTTACTCTTACCCATAGATTACCTGGAGGTAATCCGTGCTGGTGAATACGGGCGTAAAGGTTTTTCTTAACTCTTTATATAAGGATTGATGCACTCTTCTAGGAGCATTCATTACAGGAGCCACATTTGTTTTTACCTCAATGTGACAAGGTTCCCTAGTCCCTGAAATACAACTTTATATTTTTCAACTACTTTTAGTTTAGATTCAAGAGTATCAATGCATTTGACCAACCGTAGCTTTTCACAAGCTTGTAAACCTAGGATAGGTTTTGATTTCACATCAATTACAATAAATTTAAGTAACCCATCAAAATATTTGTCGGTACTGCACATTATATCTATAGAATAAATAGGTTCCAACTTGTTATTTCCATATGTCACTAAAACAACATCAGTTCAGCTTAAAATTTTTTTCAAATTTAATGTCTCGAAAATATGCAGAAACAAAACATTTACCTGTGTCCCAGTATCTAACACCTGCTGGCCCTCAATTGATACTGTTTTAAGCCATTCATTACAATGTACCGAGTAAACACTAAGCACACTACCCAGGTTAAAATTTTTGCTGGAATTTGTTTGCTAGACTAGCATATAATGCTATGTTTCAGCTAAAATACCAGCATATACTACCATAAATCTTTGCTGGTTCCAGCATAATTACTAGCATTCCATACCATGAATTGGCACACTTTATTGCTGGTCCAGCATACATAAACCAACTTGTGCTGCTTGAATATCTTGCTGGTCTAGCAACAATCAAGACCACAACTTGCTTGTTTTTTATGCTTTACTAGTAATAATTCCCTAGCAACAGATGCTTTTTTTATTGCTATTCCAAGCATAATTCTCTACCAACAGTTGCTTGGAATCTTTGCTATTCTAGCATAAAAATCCGACCATCAGTTGCTTGAAATCTCTGCTATTCTAGCATTATTTTCCTACCAACAGTTGCTTGATAACTTTGCTATTCCAGCATTATTTTTCTACCATCAGTTGCTTCAAATTTTTGCTATTTATATTACTATTATCAATTTCTTATAATCTTTGCTATTCTAGCATTAATTTTCAAATTGTTGCTTTAAATTTTGCTATGTTTAATGATTTCCTACTAGCAATTAATTTTACTCTTTCTCTACTATGAATCCCACCTCTCAGGCTTGCTTTTTAACAGTAGGATTATTATGTGTGTATCTAGGATCCCCCCTTTTTTTTAACAAATATTAAATATGATGCAAATATACCTTTTTTGATATTAAATAACAAAACCACAGCTGTATGTGTAACCACAACTCATTTAAATTTTGTGTAAAATATATAATTACCAGTAATCATTTGATTGATTGATATTCATATAAGAGAAGACAAATAAGAAAACTTAAAAGAGATTTATTTTGTTTAAGAATCATTAACTTTAGCAATATTAGAATATATGTATATCCTGGATTTTATCAGATCTGTTTCTTTTCTTCATAGCCTCCTCCATTTCTGTGGCAGTGACTTCTCTTTTCATTAGATATTCTCTCATCTGACCTGAAATAAAATGTTAATATGGAAAAAGGCAAATAAAAATAAATACAAGTTTTTAGAAAAACAATAGCACTTGCAAAAGTCTTAACTTTGCTAAAAAAATCTGTTTGTTAAAGAGCAAAAATATTCCAGCTGTGGATGAATTGATGTCTATTTTTGAATAGTTAAAAGCTGAACTTTGATAATTTGGGTAGTTCTTCAGTAAAAAATAAACCACAACAAATTTTTAAATCTTTACAAAAATTTCAATTAAGACAATATTTAGTTTGAACTTTCACAATTTTAAACATTTTTGTAGCATCTAAATGATATTTTAAACTTCTTTCACTGTAAAATTTTACATTAAGTAGCAGGAAAGCTTCTGCAATTTTTTATATGAGCATGTTAGTCGCCACGTTTACCTGGGTGACGAGTATGTTGTGTAATCCCTGCCATTCAGATATGTATGACGCTATATATATATTTTTTTTTAAATTAATAGAATTTTCAAAACAATTTATGAAATAAGCTCTGAAATATAAATATTGGATATATAACACAAAAATATATGCATTATTCATTGTTGGTATTATCTCATTACATCCTGATAATATTTGAATTTTGGCCTCATAAGAAACTGAAGCGAATACTCCAAGAAAATAGTAAAGTTAAACAGCAGAATCTATGTTTTAACCAAATAAACACCTTTTTCGTATCTAAAAACTTAGCGTAGGGAAATATTTTATCAAATTTATAACAAATAGAACTACACTGTCTCCACCACTTAAATTAGCAAAGTTGCAAAAGGCAGAGAGCATATTGTAATTAAAACTGTTGTGGTCAGGATTAATTAATGATATCAGAGCCAAAGTAAAAACAGTCATTTATGTAATTTCATTCAGACACATTTGTTAAGGCATTCATAAATTAATAAAATAACTTTCAACTTATAAATTAAAATAGTTCTCATAACACACTGTTACATTCCCAGTCTTTGCCAATGCAGTCAAAGGAAACATAATATAAACAAACAATATGACAAATTTTGAGACTTCAAAGGAAGTGGTGTTCAGCAAGTGTGGAATTTAAAATAAAGAAGTCAGGCTTCAGAATATATTTTTAGAAAATGGATTGACTTTTACTTTCCTTTTTTTTGATAATACTATTGACACTGAAATGAAATTTCAGATAACTGGTAAAAAAGGCAAATGTTATATTATTCAAAAACTACAAAGATGTTAAAATCTCAATTGTGAGTTTTTTTTGTCATTTATTAAAACATCTATAGCACAGCAGTATACACCTTTTATTTTATAAAAGAAGTTTATCAAATGAATAAATACCTTACTCAATAAGCAATGTTTAAATATGCTAAAACCATTTTACAAGGAGTAACCCTATTATTATTATATTATTTTGTCCAACTAAAATTTTGATATTGAAAGGTCATAGAGAGAGCAAAATACACTTAACCCAGGATTATTAAAAATGTAAAATATTAAACGCAGGATTATTTAAATATTATTTGCACATCCATTTTTTTTTTTTTTTTGCATGATAAAGAACTGGAAAACAATTGCTGGGAGAAGGGCAGAATGGGAAAAGCTTCTGAGGAAGGCCCAGGCCCACAAAGGGCTGTCGTGCCAATGCTGATGAAAATAAAATTTATATAGTTGTGGTGTCATGAAATGAAAGCTGGTCAATCAGAAGTAAGTTATATTATCAAGTATATAGTCATATTTATAGGTTCTTATTACCTGAGATCACTGCCAGTTTTTCTGGTGTTAATGGAGGCTTTGGCTCTTGCTGAGGCTGGCTTCCTTAACTTCCACCTGATGGAGCCACTTTCTTAGGCTAATTTCTATTTTTGCAGGGTTTTCCTGAAACGGACCTGGTGGCTAATGTTGCTGTCCCCCACATAGCCACAGCAAGACTCTTAGTAAATTTTCTGATATGATCCAGATTAAAAAGTTCATTATATACATTTTTATTTATAAAAATTCCACCTCCAAGTTCAAACTGAAAGAAAAAAGTAGCTAAAATTATATATATATATATATATATAATTAAAAACACACACACAGAGAAATGTTAAGTTAGACACTGACAAAAGTCTACATTTTGTTTCACTTCTAGGCAAAATAACAGTTTAAGTAGCTTTTTTTTTCACAATTTTCGTCATTTTAAAATTAAAACTTAGTGAATTTTAAATAAAAAGTATTAATTTTAAAAAAATTTAGATATTTTCCTGCAAGTTATTTTTTTAACGAATGTATGCATTTTTACGCACGCGTTTTTAACAAACTATTTCAAAGTTTTTACAATTATAAAATAAAACAAAGTGATAACCACGTTTCAACACTGGAAATTTGCAGCTTTTTTTATACTTGCTGTTTGAAATTGCACGAATTATTTAAAAATTCGTTATAAGTTTTCGATTTATAATGTCAAAAAAGCATTCATTAATTCTTGCATTTCAATTGAATAATTTGCTTTATACATATTTTTTTTATTAATTTGCAAATGAAAATATATTAATTTATTAAAAAAATCATGTTTAGTTCATTATTTATAAGTATCTATTAATTGTATATAAACCCAAAACCGTTACTAAAAACAATTCAAAAATTCTTTTAGTATATATATTGAATGCCGCTCTGTGCTAAGTGTTTTCCTATGAAAATTGACATATTTTTACAATCCTTTACATATATCTTTCAAGTTTATTAATTCTAAGAATAGTCTAATTTATATTATAAAATTTTTTAGCTTAATAAAGAATGTGAAAAATAATGGTAAAAACATATTTTGCCAATCACTTAGCATCTATAAATTAGACTGTTAAAAAATAAACCAATTGCTACTTCTGCCATACCTCCATTGCTTCAGAATCGCTTGCAACTGGAATTTCTGGGAAATTTCTTCTTGCACAAGAGCATTCTCCTATAAAATATAGAAGTTATACAATAAGTTATCATTACTTCTTAAATTAATCAAATCACTTTTTAAAGGAATGAAAAAGTTTATCAACCTTTTATGCCAGATAAAAAAATTTATGTATGCTTATTGACTAAAATCACCTTCGGCCCCAACATATCAACTTGCAGATAAATTTTTATTACAAATTTTCTTTGTCATTTTTTTACGTTTTAAATACGTTATCAAGAAAAACAGCTGAGAAATCCTAAGCTACAAATTATAAATAAATTTTTTAAAAGGAGTAATAGTTTCTGAATTTTGAAGAAATAATGAATAAATATATAATCAGATCTTTTTTTTTTTTAACTATAATTAATTTTTAAACAAAAAAATTGTTTTTCAACGGATGACTAAAATAAAAGAATTATTTTTCACTGAAACAGACTAATTATTAAACAATGGAAATTAAAAATGTTTAAGAAAATGCTTGTTCAGTATTTAAGATTTTTGCAGTGCAATAATAACCTTGAAAATTTTTTATTAAACATTTAAAAAACACTAAAATTTTAAACTACTTAGTAAGATTTTAAATGCTTTTTTTTTGCAAATTTTTCCCCACCTTCAATAGAAATGATAAAATTCAAAAAACAATGCATGCCAGAAAAAGTGCGGAGTCAATTTCACCCAGTTTTTAATTCAATGCTTTTACAACAGTAATGCACACAAATATTACAGTTTTTCTTACGTAAAAATCTTAAAAGGGATACCTCAAATTTAAAAAGTTTTAATTATATGCTAAAGATAACACAAATGAAAAATATGTTGGTAATTAACCTTTTTTTTTAACATTAATAATTCACATATTTATTTCTAAAACAAAACTTTTCTTTATGATTCTACTTAAATTATTTACAAAATTTAATTACGCTAAAATTGTGAAGTAGACAACTAAAAATCTTTTGAATTAAAATTGGGAGCTTCGGAAGCTTAATCCAAAGTGAGAAAATAATGAGGCCTAATAAATGCAGCAGAAATCCTGAACAATTAAAAAACTTTATTTTTCAATTTTTTCTTGTGCGCCAAGAATGAGATTTATAAAAATTACCTTGTGTAGCTGGCAAACATAGAATCTTTTCCTGAAGTTGTCTATTCAATCTTCGCAACTCAACAACTTCATTAATATCATCATATTTTTTTTCATAATCCAAAGTTTTTTTTTCCAAGGCTTTCTATTTTTTTCCCTGCTTTTTCCTTTTCATTTTCCAAATTATCGTATGACTCTTTTAATTGTGTAAAGAGTCTTCGTGGTATGACTTCAGGATCCTCGTCTGAGCTTTGGCAGTCAGACTCATTTTCAAGTTCTGTAATTTGGAAAGCAATTTTAGAGACAGAGATATTAAGCTGAAATAAGACAATATATTATGACCTAAGTGCTTTTGAGTTTATCAACTATTTGCAAGCTTATAAATTAACTCTAATACTAACACTTGATTAGAATGATAGTGTTATAGAAAGTGATAAAGTTAAAATTATGTTCTTTTATTTTTTAAATTCTCAAAGGACATACTTATTAAATCTTATGAAATTTGTGGTTTTTAGCCTATTTTTTTCATAAAATATGAAATATAGATTAAAAAAAGTTTTAGTAAATTTAAGCTATCAAAGAATATATAAAAGAATAGATAACACCACTTCTTTTTATAAAGCTAAAAATATTTTAATCAAAATTAGGAATGATCACAATAGTTTTGTTGAATATAACCATAAACTCTGATTGCTGCTTTTAAAATTAATTTGAAAAATGAAAACTTTTTTACAATATTATTTTGGGCACACCTAGCTCACTGAACATTTCTTTTCGGGACTTTTTGGCTGCTCTGAAAATGTCCAGGGCTCTTCTCCTTTTCCCAGCATCTCCTTGCTTCTTTATTTGAACATCCTAAAAGATAAATAAATTAAAGCTTCAGTAATAATGTATTCTAGCAACAAAAAAAAAAAAACTTGACAATCTCAATTTTTCAAAATGCTGAATATTTACTATAAAGAAATTACTAAAATGAAGATTATTTTTATGTTTCAAAAATTTTCTACATAACATATTAAGAACTAAAATAGTCCAGAAAATAGAATTAATTTTTATTTAACCTTCAAATTTCATTAGTTTAATTTTCAGTAACTTAATAATTCTACTAACTTGGTACTGGAATCAAGAAAAATGTAGACCTAAAAAAATCTTAGATTTATAACTTAAATAAGATTCAATTTTGACTCTTAACCATTGTTATATAATAGTCTTTGATAATAGCATATACTTACACAAGCTCTTTGCCATTACTAATTCTTTATCTAACAGTTTCATATCATTCATTTAAGATATTGTAGCGAACCTGATTCTGCAATATAATAGAAAAAATATAGTCTACCACTACATTGATTCAATTACAATTCAATGCAAGACAAAATGACTAAAATCAAGAATGAGGATCTTTTTGTTAGACTTCAACCAATTTGCTCTCATCAACACATACAACCTACATTGGAGACTCAAAAAGTAACACTCATTTTAACAGGGGTACGCCTATTTCAACAAGAAAACAGGCTTAGACAAATAAAGATATCTTCTAAATCACTTTGTAAAATTATATATCTACTTCTAGTAAAATTATATATCTACTTCTAACTACAAATATTAATTTTTACAGTTAACTCGATTAAATGATAACAAGAAATAAAGAATTTAAAAGAGCATAACTTCTTGCTTTTTATTTTCTTTATGCATTTGCAAAGCAGCAGCCTCATCTTCTGTTGAAGAAAATTCCTCTTCACAGCGGGTAACTGGAATTGCGGGTCTTTTTAATCTGAGGCTCTTAATAAGTGAATCTAAAAAAAAAGGAAGAAAGGAGCAGATTATGATTATTGCATAAACCTTGATATTATCTCTTGTCTATTATGAACCTTTTATAGAATGCATATTTACCTTCAATGCGTAATATGTGTGCAGGGTAATAACCATCACCTTGGGAGAGCTGCCATACATCTTTAGGTGGAGGTTCTTGAAGATTACGCAATTTTTCTTGTCACTTTCACTTTGAATGGAGTGCACCTGTCGGCTCCAAAATACTTTGTAAATATTACCGACAAGGTAATCATTCAAATTAAATCTTTTAATAAAGCCCACGGGGACTTTACCAAACTGCTTGTCATTTATATAGTAAACAAATGCAAACATACTTGGAAATTTTTTATAATTTATTCTAATAAATTTAGGATGTATGAATATTTACATTGACAATCAACCCTCTGTGCAATCAACCACACACGCACTTGTACACGATTGCAGTTACGGAATCGATTGCAGTTGATAATGTTGTGTTGGTATCCCGGCCTCAAAAACAAAAAAATCCCTCCCAGCCAACGCACGACGTATATTTTGAGGGCAACATCTTAAAGTTCAAACCTGTTTCGTCACAGTTATATAACTGGTCTGGTGTGAGCTTTTCCGTCAATATAATGTCTTCAATCCGTTTTTGAAATGCCTGCACAGCTGACGTATCTGCCGAGAGTATTTCACCGCAAATATTTAAGTTGACGTACACCATATCGTTTTTTCCAACGGTCTAACCAACCAACGCTTGCTGCGAAATCTTCTTCTCCTTCTTTGAACTGATTTCTGAAAAACACAGCTTTTTCCTGAAGAATAGGGCCACTTATAGGAGTACCTTTGCTACGCTGTTGAATAAACCAAAGAAATAAAGCCTTGCTAGTTTTTTCATAGTCTGATGTTCTCATAGATTTTCTTTTTTCTCCTGGAGTCTCATTGCACTTCTGTGAACAATACTGCTCAATTTTTATTCGATTGCGGCGCCAGTCACCAACTGTTACCTCTCCAACACCCAAATCGGTTGCAACACTTTTCAATGTCTAAACATTGTTTCCAATTAGTAAACAAATTTGAGAATTTTATCCTGGTTAAAATTTATTATAAAGCAATGCTATCAATCTGGCTAAGGATTATTTCCTTATCAGAACTTTTTCAAGCTAAATGAAATAGCCCAATTGTTAAAAATTTTATTAAAAGTATCTATAGTTGCTTGTCTGGGAAGATTTAGAAATTCACCCCATTCTGTAGTTGAACAAACTTAGAGTTGACAATTTTAAAAGTTTATTTATAGCATACCATGTTAAAACAATTATAAGAATACCTATTAAAAAGTAATTTTGAATCATTTTAAAATAAAGATTGACTCCTTTGGATTGTATTTTTGAGCATTTGTTCTCAAGTTTTAAAGTTCTTCCTTTCTTGTTGTTTCAGTATTTGAAAGAATTCCTTTGTATTTTTTTAGAACCAGGAGAATAAAGATATTTCAGTTCCTGGATGTTCTCGTGAAGATATTTTGATTATTGATGATGCTATTCAGTAAGATGTAGAGAATATTTTTGGTTCAAAAAATGATCTGATTGAGCAAGATAAAGAATAATTGAATTGAATGTTGGGTTTGATGGCACAAAGTCCACAGAAGGACAGGCTGCGCCAAACAAACGGTTTTAAAATAAAATCCTAGGTAGATGTATACAAGTTTTTCCCATCAAAAATCACACGGAATTTATAAAACTGAATACAACGAAACCAACGCATACCCTCCAACTGCTACGGAATTTCCGTAGTTTCAGAAATCTTCTTTTCAGACGGTAGCAAAATTAATGTCTTAATATTTAAAAAAAAAAATTATTTTAGCGTAACTTGTCCACTATTACTTATAAAAGTGCAGGCCATATGGCTAGATTCTTAAGTTCTGATAAAAGTTTTATGAGAGATCCATTTGCTTTAAAAATTTCTACTTTGGTTCGCTACCACTAGAAAGAATTATTTTCAAAATCCTCATAAGTTGGAGGGTATGCCAACGCATTCAAAAGTGAGTAAAACAAGATAAAATTTAAATGTAGTTAAGTATCATAGAACAGTTGCATTCAAAGCTGAATAAAATCACATAAAATTGTAAATAGGATAAAAACAGTTCTATACAGTATAAAAGACCAATTGCGCGTAGAAACGCAAAAATGTTAGGGTGATGGCAGTCACCTAACAAATCCTGCAGTGTTAAAATAGAACTACCGCAAGATAAAGAGGACAATTTGGTAAGTTACACACACATACGTATGTATATAGAACTGCGCCTATTACTTGAACTGCCCTGGACCAAACGTGGTTCAGATAAGTGGGTAATTGTTTATGATTTATGTACTAATTTTCCGTTCACATTTTTTTCGAGCTTAGGAATGGTTACACTATCAGGGTGGCCACCCACCTGGAATTATCAGGTAATTTTTTATACTGAAAAAAAACCTGGAAGAATCAGGGAGTTTTGAAGAAAAGCTGGAAATATTTTTTTCAATTTTAATTTTTGTTAATTTAAATAAGTTATTAATTTTCTTAATTTAAATATTTTGACAGAAATGCATCGTTAAAATATTATCAAGATTGTGATATTTTGTTTGCATCAAAATATGCTCCATTATAACTCTGTTAAACTAGAATGTTACAGAAAACCCTCGCGTAGTTGCTAAATGATTGAAAAACCTTTGACTTCTATGAAGACTATGAGATTCTGCTGTTTAGGAAAGGCCAAGATTGTGGTGGAGGGGGAAGAAGGGGTTGGAATATTTGTTTTTAATTTCTGTCCATGGGCTGAATTCGCTTATGGTTCAAGTTTGTTCTGATTCTTTTTCTAGTTTGACAAAATGTACAATTTTTAACTTATAAAATTCTCCAAAATTTAGTTAGTTATAACAATAGATTTTATATTACACATTTTTTCTGATAATTTTTGTACTCCCATCCAATGAAATCTGTGAATTATTTTTTTTCTCAGCTAAGCCAACCTATCACACATTTTAATACTAACTGCAATGTTTGTCTACAAATCATTACATTTGTTGCATTAATGATAATTTTCTCAATTTTATTTCAAACTTTTATAACATTTTCTAATCAAAAAAGCCTTTTTAAAAACCAACAATATATTAATATTTAAATTCAGTGTTTTGTTGGTAAGTATAGTATTTGATTTTTTATTCTAAATTAGAATTGTATAATGATCACAATATCGTAAGTTCTTCATTGTTGCTTGCTTTCCAGAGATTAACCTAAAATTCTAACAAAGACTAAGGGATTTATAGGAAACATATTAAATGATGTACATAAAGTAAAAAAACATTTTGTTCATATTTGTTACAAAAAAGGAAAACCAAAAATTTTTTGTTCTGCTTAGTACGGATACATGTTTTTAGTTGTAAAAACAAAAACAATTAACTTTGTTGGACTAAAAAACCTTGTTTTTAGATTGGAATTGGTTAAATATTTTAAATTCAAATAAGAAATAGCAAAAAAGTATAAAATTTAAGAATTTATCTTTTTCTGTAGAGTATGCGACAAGAAATTTGAAAGTTTTGCATTGGCGATATTTATTTTTGTATGCAGAATCTTTTTAATAATGCTAAATCGAAATAATATTTAAAAATTTTACTTGAGGCATTGGTTTAAAGAAAATATGATTAATTAAATTTATAAAAAGCGCTGTTAAGATTTAAAAAAAAAATTACTTTATATTGAAATGTAAATACACTGACACACAAAATTGTTCTTACACTTATGACTTTTAATGAAATAAAACTATCTATTAATTAAAATAAATATTTTAGAATAGATATTTAATAATAAAAAATATATTCTATTCTTAGCAAAAGTAAATGGAATATTTTAACCTTTTGCTTACGGCGCTTTAGCATGATGAAGCCATTCTGATTTGTTTATTGTACCAGCCGTAAACAAAGGGTTAAAGTCAAAAAGTTTATTTTTACGAAATCAATCGTTAAAAAGTAAAAACTTTATCTCACAAAAATCATTGTGCACTTTTAAGAATATTTCCCCTATTAATAAATATTCTAATCTTTTGTTAAATTAAGATTTACGCTTCCTTTCGCATTTACAATAGCTTTTATAAGTTTGTAAATATAACTTTCTTTATTTATTTTTTTGGTCTAATGACATTTGAGCAGAATATTTTTATTAAATTTCGCAGAAACTTTTACAAAACTCAATTGTTATTTTATGGATTTTTCAAAATTTTTTTTAAATTTAAATCTCTGATATGAACTCTTTTTAAGCATCTCATCACACATTGCCCAGTGGAATAGGACACAATAAACTAATTTAGCGAAATTCATTACTGATTTATTTCTTATGATGACAAATAATATTGATATCTAATCATCTGGAATGATTTTCTTTTGCTTTATGGAAATATATTAAGCAATACTTATCCATGGTTATTTTGGTCATTCTGTCACACTTTGTGCAAAAACTTTTTAAAGTAACCCATTAAAAAATTTTTGTTCATTAAAAAAAAATATATCTTATGCAAGCTAAACATCTTACTTCATCCACATGTCTTAATTTTTTAAAAATTCTGTTGTACCAAAACATTTAAAAATAATAAAAACAAATCTTGCCAATTACTATAAAAAATAACATTTTAAATGAAATACTTTATAATATTGACACTTTTCTTGTACTCATCCTACTCTTCATAAGAGGAAGAAAAAAAAAATACCCTGACCTGGAAATTTCACGATTGTTACCTGGAAAAATCAGGGAAATTTGAAGCCTGATTTGAGTGGCCACCCTGACTATCTAAAATAGCTCCAGCGTGTTTATAAGTTTTTTCTCTTCTAATTTTTAAATTATTTATTATTATTTTTTACTTATAAATTGTTTTTTCATATTTCAGCATTTTTCTTTTTCTTGTCAATTACTGATTTTAACACATTTTTTTTTCTCCAAATTTTCCATTAGAAAAAAATATCCAGCAAAGAAAAAAATATCCATATCCCTAATTATTTTAATATAAATCAATTGAACTGGATCAATGTCATTTTGATGTTCCAGACCATTCATTGCAATATCTAAAATGAACCTCATTCTTGAAAGATAATTTTCAGTTGTAGATTAGAAGTTAAGATAAGAATCAGATGTATTAGAATAATATTCATTCTTCGTTTTTTGCCAGTTATTGCTGTTGATTTTACATTGTTTATAATCCTGATAATATATAGAAAATTCAAATCGGAAACCTCAATATTCCCTCTTTGATGCCTTTTTTCTGTAGTTTTACAATTTTACTTCTATTAGTATTTATTTTCATATATTTGAGTGATATTTATTACATTACTCGTCTCAAAGTGTAGATTTAATTAATCCATTTTGAGCAATTCAATTCATGTGTTTTCATTGGATATACATGCGGTACTATTGTCAATCTTGCACTTAATGCCAAGGATTTTAGTTTACTTTCTTTTTCTTTTTTTAATTCTTTTGCGACAACATGTGAAATAGGGGGGAAAAATAGGGCTTTTCATGTATAATGTCTAAAATGTTCTTCATGGCTGAATTGATATCTGTGACTCTAATGTCTAACTTAATGTGTTGATAAAAAAAAATTAATGATCAAAAATATTTTCATACTGTTTAAATTTGAGTAATTTATGTATTTTCCATGTGGGGATGTAAAAGATAATGAATTTGAGGAAAAAAATTTCAGATTCTTTCTCTCAACCAATTCAACTAGCATATATTATAGAAGAGTGACATATTTTAGAAAATTTTTTGTTACAGCATATAAATCTTTTTGAAGTTTGATTTTCTATAAATAAATATGGATTAAAATATTTTGTTTGATTTTAGAACTGGTTTGAAGAAATTCCCATTGCTGAAAGTTCAGCGTTCAATTTCCACACTGATGATGGTATCGAGCAAAGGGATTTCTTTGATAAACATGAATTCAAAATTTCAATATGTAGAAAAGATGTGTTAACATTGATATCTGCTTTTGCTTTACGATTTCAAGTTTCTGACACGGCAATTCTCAGTCTTATTGAAATGATTAATATCATCATTGGGCCAGAGTTAATCAGTCCAAGTTTGTATCGTATGTGGAAAATATTTAATTCTCATAAAGACCAAGTAGTTAAAACTCATTTTTTTTTTTTTTTTGAGAAATGTAAAACATATTTAAGTCAGAATTCAGATGATAAATCCGCCATTTGTTTTACTTGTGGTGATAAAGTAATGATTGGTAATACCCAAAAGTCATCGTGTTTTATGAGTATCTCCCTTGAAGCTCAAATAAAAAGATTGATCAACTCTGGTTTAATTAATATACCATATGTTAAAAAGTTTAATAACGTGAGCATGCGAAATCCGCTTTCTGATGTCAATGGTGGGAAAATGTATCAGGATTTTAAAAATAAGACTGATTCTTTGTTTTTGACATACAATTTCTCCATTGATGGGTTAGCCATTTTCAACAGTGCTAAAGGCTCCTTAAGGCCAATTCTGGTAATAATAAATGAAATTCCCTCTACAATACGTTTTAAAAATGTACTTTTAGCGGGCTTGTGGTTTGGCAAGAAAGTGCCAAAAATGGATCTTTATATAAAAACTTTTGTAGAAGAAAGTATTAAACTAGCTGAACACGGAATCTCCCTAGGGCATAACAACATGCATGCATGTTGTGCTGATTCTGTAGCAAGATCATGCATACAAAATGCTACTCAATTTAATGGATATTTTGGATGTACTTGGTGCAAACACCCTGGTTTCAACATAAATAATGTTATAAAATATACTTACAAAGATCACTTGCTCTGTGAAACTAGAAAAGATCAAGAAACTATAAAATTAATGTATGAAGTCATGCATAAGGAGAAAAGCATACAGGAAATAAAAGGGCCGAGTATTCTGCTTCCTATTCCTTTTTTCAGTGTAGTTAATGGTTTTGTTCCAGACTACATGCATGGGATTTTTTTAGGAGTGACAAAACACCTTGTAACTGCATTATTTGACACCCGAAATAAATCGGAGTTTCACCTTGATTCTCCTGTAGTTTCCCGAATTATCAATGATCGCCTTGGAAAATTTATTTTTCCACACAATGTCGGAAGGGTTCCAAGGAGTTTAAATGAGAGAGCTTTGTTTAAAGCTTCAGAATGGAAAAATTTTCTTCTTTATGTATGTTTTCCATGTGTAAAAGATTTCTTAAAAAAACATTACTTGGATCACATAAGTTTGTTGGTGGGGGCAATAGAAATTTTAACGAGAAAAAGTATAACAATTGATTAATTAAAATCTGTGGAAAATTTATTATTAAAATTTGTTACGGAAACTTAAGTATAGTATGGTGAGGATTTTATGAATTCAAACATACATCTTTTACTTCATTATTCAACCAGTATTGTAAATTGGGGGCCACTTTGGTATTCAATGTTTGTGTTTGAAGGATATAATGCAACCCTTCAATCTTATATTATGGGCACCCGGGGAATTAAAACTCAAACGATAAGAAGATTTTTACTTAATCAGGAACTAATTAGCAATGTAAATAATTATCCTATTCAAACTTCATTAATAAAATTAATTCAAAATCAAAGCATAATTATATATGTATAAATATTGGAAATTGTTATTTGTACGGAGCACCATGTATGCTAGTTAGAAATGTATGTTCAATAGATTTTCCCACTGGCTTTTTACTTCAAAATGGTTTTTTAATGGAAAATGCTGCAATTCAATATTTTAAACGTATGACTATTGAAAATATATTATATACTGTCAAATCTGAAAAAAAAAAAAAATTAAAATGAGTATACTCGTAATGAAATAGGAAAAATCATCATTGCTTTATACCTCAATACTTCAAAAGTAGTTGTTTGCATGCAGAAATTTGAGGTTTCAATGAAACCTAATCAGTACAGTACATTAATAATATGTTTCTAGGGAGATACTCTGACACCTTTCTGATTATTGATAGAGATGAAATAATTGGCAAATGTACTGAATATGTTGACAATTCTGGCTTAATAACTATTTCTAAAGTGTCAGTGACGCATGAATTGTGTACATAATTTTAATTTTCTTTTAAATACTGTTTTATTTTTATTATTATAATTCTGTTTTATTAGTGTTATATAGTTCTGATTCATTATTAATGTTATGTAATTATGTTATATTATTGTTTCAAAAAGAATTATGTATATTCATTCTAAAATTTTTAAGTAATTTGCGCAATTTACTGACACGAAAGAAGGAAATTCTATTTGCTCAATTCATTTTCTTAGTATCATTATATCAGGGTTACTACGCTACCTGGAAAAGTCAGGGCAATTTGGCTTGGTGAATGCCTAACTTTAGATCTTTACACTAGTATTTTGCATAGAATACATTTTCTGTGCGAGAGTTGAGTTTTTTCTAATTTGGTTGGGAACTAAATTTCACGTTACCATAGTATGCTATAGTGTTGTAACTTACAATATAATGTGTATATTAATAATAGTAATTTGTTATGGATTATTGTATATTTGAGTGTCAGTACATACTAGACTGGAATTTTGCTTATCTATTTGAGTAACAATTCTGTTATATGCAAATAAATATATGTCATTTGATAAAATATTTCTATTGTAATGTTTTCTTATTTTTTGATGTTTCATAATTTTATTGATATAACAGTTAAATTCAAAAAATGTATGTAATTAAAATGGCCCGCGTCTTTATTTTTCTTGTTGCACATAAAAATAGGTTGTTTGGGATCTGAATTCCTTTATTTAAATATGTATATTACTTTTTTTTTTTTAACTACTGGCAATTTCTCTTATAAAACTAATGAATTTTAAGCAATCATTGCTATGTTTTTACCTAACATCCTGATCAAGTTTCCAAAAAAACTCATTAACGCTATTGTTAAGTGTACCGTGAGTAAAAATTTTGGTACAATTAGTTAGAGTTTAGGCCGAAAACAACTAAAAAACAAAGATCGTATAGTTTTAACAAAATTAACATTAGTACACAAAAGAAAAGAAAAAAAAAATAATAAATTAACCTAAATTTGCCAAAAGGTTCGAGCCAAAAAAAAATTTATTTATTAAAAAAAATCACTTACCTAAAGCTTTAAAATACACATGCTGACAAGAAAATACTACCCCCCCCCCTCTTCATTACCTAAAACATGTTTAAATACAATGGAAAAAAGGAAAACCAATATTTTATCAAAAAGTGACTCAAAGCATTAAGAAAGAATAAAGACATTTATTGTTGATTGAAATTGCATGGTAAATAAAATTTAGGCTGACATATTGTAAGTATAAATTTCTTTTAGAGATGATTAAATGCAAATGGTTGGCCATTGGTAATTACACAATAAGGTGACTTTATAATTTAGTTAAATATGAGATGGAAATTAATTGTTCATAGTTCATGTTAACTGAATTTCTATGGAATATTAAAAACGAAATCAATCATACCACGTGCCTCCTGGCACGGACAGGATGGTATTTCAGGTTGGTTACACGGTCTTGGGCATCGTTATTCCCACACATGGCGAATTACACATACTGTGCCCACATGGCACGCTATCAGTCGGCTTCCACATCGCTTTTCTATCCACACGTGAAGACGCCGACAACGAAGAGAGCTCCGACGTACAGTTGTTTAGCAATCAGGCAAGGGGAATTTTTTGCCCTATTAGTTATGAATGTGGTATATCTCGGCTTTTGGCGCGAAGCGCCACTTACCGATTCATCGAAAATGGGTAGACATAAGCTTGGGTAGGCATAAGTTAAAATAAACAAATTAGATAGGGGGAAGAGTAGGCCCACAGCATGCACTCCTTTTTATACATATTTCAGCAAAAACACCAATGCCAACACTTCGTAACTCTCAAAGAGAAATAATTTTCGAAAAATAATATCATTGTTTTAACCATAATCAAAAAATAAAAATAGCTTGCATATTGGTGAAAAATCTCATTAATTTAACAAAGCTTAAAAAAAATTAACAGAAATAAATTAAATCAGCAGAAAAAAAAACTTAAACTGAAAGTAAGTCATTATTGATGCTGCCACCTGTCTGCTCAAAAAGAAACTAACTGAACAAATGTTTTAAAAAAAAAACAAACTTGTTCACTATTATTCAAAGAAACAGTTAAATAAATTTTTAAAAAGAAAAAGTTATTAGTCTAAAATTTAAATTAAATTAAATACCTAAAAAAACTGAACTCTTACAAGTAAAAATAATAAAGTTTACCAAAAATAAAAGAAATTTAGAAAGTTAAAGGTAGTAGAATTTTTGAATTCTACATAAGGTTAAAACTTAAATTCAATATTTCGTCTGAATGTGATTGCAAAGATTTAGCAAATTTAAATATATAAGTATATATTTTGACGATAATTAACTTTGAAATGACACATAAAATACATAAACTGTATTTTTGAAATTAGAAGTGCAAAGGAAAGTGCTGTCTTTATGTATAGCTAAAAGCCTGTTTATAAGGTTTTTACAGATAGCCATGAAATAACCACTTGGAGACCTTGTAAAAAAGAAATAAATTACCACACCTTTATCATCTAAGTCTTAAAAAATGAAAACATTCATAGGGACTGATTCTAATAATGAATTTCTCCTTTTGTATTAAACTTTGAATATATTATGAATAGTAAGCGGAAATATCCTTACGTTTATATATTTAAATTAACAAATTAAGTTTCAAGCTATAAAATTTGGAAGAAATTTAATTAATAATGATATTTTCAACTTATGCATATAAAAGCTTATGATAGATTGTTATGGTGACTACCCCTTCTTGCTTTGAAACAATCGTGAATAACAAGTAAAAGATGCTTGCGTATAGCATATGATGCTATCGCAAGTATGAGATAGTACTAATAGCTCGTTGTGGTAACTACCTTTCTATGCTTTGAAACAAGCTTTCAGAGCAAATAAGCAAAGAAAGCTTGCGTATAGCACATCATGCTATTGTGAAGTAAGCTAGTTACATAGCATATGATGCTGTCAAGCATAAAAAAGCATATAATAGCTTGTTAAGGTAGCTACCATACCATGCTTTGGAACAAGCTTCATTAGCAATAGAAGCTAGCGTATAGCTTTACATGCTACTGTGAAGTAAACTAGATATAAAGCATACGATGCTGGCAAGCATAAAAATCTAGCAGACCAAGTAATACATAGCAAAAACTAGCTAATTTTTGTGGCTGGTACAAGCATAAATTTTGACTTGGGTATCAACAAAAAGACAAATATCATTATTGTCACTACTATTAGAGTCGCATGCAAATTGTACCTCATTCACATTTTTGTGATAGTTAAACTTACCTTTGCACATCACAGCAAAATGATTCTTTTTTCTACACTAATTGCATAGTTTATTATATGCCGGGCACTGCCCTCTTTTGTGCATTCTATCACATGACTGGCAGTCCTCATTAGGATGCGAATTTCGAGCATAACTGCTGCCTTGCCCTTGCTTTTGAATCGCATCAATACTACTGCTATTTGTTGACTCATTAATAGTTTCAACTTGTTTACTGCTCAGTTCACATGCACGAACACTGTCAACTGTGTAAGGTTTGTTGTCTTTTACTTTCCATTGCTGCTTGCTCTTCGATGTGGCGATGAGTCAAGTTAAGTATGATTTCAACAATAAATTTAATTAAGAAATAAAAGAAAACAAACTACTCCAGCAGCCGAGTACATTGCTGCTTCCTAATCGTTTCATATTAAAAATCTCTCTCTTACATTTGTAAACAGACACACCAACTGCTGGATAACTCACTATTAAGTGGAAATGTTAACATTCGGACATCCTGATGATACAATTGCCCTCAATTACCCAAAAGATACATACATCAATTATTGCATAACAGATAGACAATAAAAAAAAAATTTTTTTGAAATATGAATGAATAAAAAATTTTAAAGTTCTATTACAGTTCTGTCTTTTTTGTTTGTTACAAAATGAAAAGTCTTTCAAATGTTGAATACTAAAGTTCTTTTCTTAGAAGTAAATAAAAAAACAAATGTTAATATTACCGGTTTCCAATTTATAAGTTACCTGAGACCTCATCATCATCATTATCGTGTACTGGTGGTCGCCATGGCTGCTTCCTAATCGTTTCATATTAAAAATCTCTCTCTTACATTTGTAAACAGACACAGTAGTTGTGGCGCTGCGCCACCTGCTTGACAAGGGGAAATGTTAACAGGTTAGACAGGGCTCTCTAAGTAATTGCTCTTGCAGTCCAGTGTCTTTCACTCCAAGTACTATTCTATCTCGAATCAAGCTGATTTCCTGGTCTCCAAAATTACACGAAGCAGCCAGAGTTTTTAGTTCTGTCACATAGTTGTCAATGCTTTGACCATCCTTTTTAGAGCAGGAGAAAAATTGTTCAAAAACTTCGTTACTTTGTGGAAAACAATAATCATCAAATCTTTTAATAATACTATTTAATGTCTTTTCATTATCTTTAACTTAAAGGTATTATAGATATTTTCATCTTCATCACCGATTAGATTCAACAAGATTGCTATTTTAACTGCATCTGTTTTTTCTTCTTTCTTCGAGGATACAAGGAAATTATCAAGTTTCTGCTTCCATTTTGTCCAGTTTTCTTTCAAATTGCCACTAAATGACATGGTTCCAGGTGGTTTGAAGGTTTCCATTCCAATTATCGCTTATAAGCACAGATGAACACAAAAAGTTCTATACACTAATGAACTACTAACTTACGCAGATGATTTACATATGGGTACGACTTTTTCCTTAGGAAAATGCTTTTCTAACACCATGTTGTGTCTTTTTAGCTATTTTAAATAATATTTCAGTTCAATAATAAAAAGAGTCGACATTAGTTATGATTAGTATTTATTAAAATAGAATGAAACTTGAGGCACGTTGTAACATCTTTTGGTATCATCAACTTATCAAATAAGTTGAAGTTGTAGTCATTTTATGTCTTAGTAATAATCAATTGACAGTAGAAGTTGTAGTAAGTTAGAGACCCAACAGCCGAAGGGTGTGATATATCTTCATAGGAATTGGTAACTAATTTTAAACCATAGTTTCTACTATAGAATGGCAACAAGGAGATGATAACGTCGGATCAATGGGCTTTTCGTATTGTGATTGGGTGTTGAATATCACTCTTGGTCACAAGAATTTGGAAAGTTATCGCGTTTATTATGAATTAAAATAAAAATTTAAATAATTTTGTGCATGCGTGTCTGTGTTAGCGCGTAATCTCGTAATTGCTATGTTGAAACAATTGATGGATTGTGTTTTGGAGGAGATTAGTGTTTAAAAAAGAAATTAGGCGAAAATGTTTTCGAATTTTTAGATATTTATAAATGTAACAATAAAAATGAATGTTTTTTTTGCTATGTTTATTATTTGTTTTTAAATAAAATGATGCAATTTGATATTAAGAGTATGTTAACGAGTGCTCTTAAATACTTTTAAATTAAGTATTCTCTTATAAAAGCTTAGCTGCAATATTTATATAATTTTCTTAATTATTAAGTATTGTAATTCTAACATAGAAAATAATTCTGCAGTAAAGTTCAAATTGATGTTTAAGTGTTTATATATTATGTTTATTCGACATTAAAAGTGTTTCTACTTATAACATTTTATAAATGAATTTGTAACGCGCAGTTTTAATAAAACTATTATAATAAAACTATGGTAAGAGTTAAAAATTATCGATAAATTATTATTTATTTATTTGGAAATAATGAAAACTAATAATATATTTGTGAAACTAAGTATGATAAACAATAATATTGAAATGATAATAATTCTGTGGAAATAACAATAATATTGAAAATGAAAAAAATTCATGTTACATGAAATTTATTTTCGAATAGTTGACTACTTACTTTTATGAGGATAGATTAGATTTTTGATTACATATTATTTATTGCTGTGTATTAATAGTTACGTCAGATGTGCATCAAGTGGCTAGTATAAAAATGTTACTTTTTTTTAACTTGCCACTACATTATTAGAAAAACAATTTTGTAACAATCATATAATAAAAACGGGTCACACGGGGGAATTATGGGTCAAAAAACATCTTAATTTCTTCTAAAGTATGAAAGGGAAAATTATAAAATTTGGCATGGAGTAAGCCTAAATAATTCAGAAATTATTCAAATAATCATTTTACCTAAAATTGAGTTATTATTTATTTTGTTTAAATTATTGAGTGACCAGGAATTATCCCGGATTCGGGCAATTATGGGTCACCCATGGGGTAAATATGGGTCACACCTTCTTTTATAGTAATACATGTCAAAAGTTTATAGATAATCTAAATTATCATTATTTAGCACACATAGGTTTTTTAATAATCTAATATGTTGTATAATAAGAAAAAAGACATTTAATTTAAATAACAAGATTCATTTTTATGAGCCTGTTACAATTTGTTTTGGCTCTAAGCCCACAAATCTGTACAGAATTTCTTGTAGCATTTGTATGCTAAGTTCATCCTTTTAGTATCAATAACAGAGGGATTATTTCTGTTTAAAATGACTGGCCCGTAAAATATGTATTTGTTTAGAATAACTTCGAAGACATCTCGTTTGGGCCAACAAAAATTTCCGGCACCTTGCTCCAGAAATTTCATTTCAACCTTGCCATTGCCCAAAATTTTCGTTATTTTTCCAATGTAGAAGGGATCGTTATCGTAGTATACTGCAAAATATTTTTACTCTTCAAGAACAGAATAAATTCCTTCTAGCCCTTTCTTAGCATCTTCTAAAGAGGAATTTTTTTGCAACTTCCTCCATCTTATTTTCATTGTCATTAGACAATTCTTCCTCACTGAAAAGTTCCAAATTGGCTCGTTTAGCATTAGGAGAACTGTCTTTATCATCTTGGGGTGCTTTTACTTTTTTGCAAGCAAGGTTTCTATTGATATCTACATTTTTCTGCCTTAGAGTGTCCTTTTTCTTTTTTGCGTTTGATTTCTCTTCTATTTCTTTTTGTCTTGCAGTTACAAGGTTCAAGAAAGTTTGATTTGTTATAACCGCCGAATTTGTATTAATTTGTCTTCTTATTTCGGAATTCGGTACTCGTGATGTACGCCTTATTTGCTGACTTAGTATTTCTTCAAGGCTGGAATTTATTTGCGAGACGGAAAGGACGTGCTAATTCAGTAGCAATTGGAGATGGTGTCGTATACGTCGCACTTGGAGCGCTAAAAACTCTTTTTGAGGGAGAGTTTTGGAGCCTGTAAGATAAAAGCATTCTGCTGCAAAGTCTATATTCCGGATAATTTGAACGGTTCACCGGATATATCACAGTGGAACTGAATCCTGCCTTGATGTTAGACTCAGTCAAGGCTACTGGCCATGTCTTATCAACTAATTCTGTAAAGCTTGCTTTACTTAGTTTTGCTCCAGCAGAAAGACGTTGCACTTCCACAAGCTTTTTGTCCCACTGCAATTTTAGTGGTTTAAAGCAACATTTATCTAAAAGCTGTAAATCATCGGTAGTACTTTTCGGAAGCTTCAGAATTGTAATATTCTCTGCACGGGCTTTGTGTATGAGATTCAGTGACATGTGGGTTTTGTGTCCATCATATATCAAAAGAAGTGGACGTTTGGTGACTTGAACCAGTTTTCAAATATTTCTGCTGTCATCCATCCATTTTCACTTATGGCGACTTAAGCCGACCTCCAAGTGCTTTGAAGTTTCTTGCCAGTGAATATAATCAATGGTGGGTGTCTTTCACCACTGGCATTGACACATGCCATCACTGTGACGGACTCTCTTCCCGACGTTGGAGTCAATCGAGCGAGAGGTTTCCCCTTCTCGCCGACAGCTTTTCCTCTTGAGGGATCCATAAACATAGCTGTTTCATTCAAGTCGTAAATATGCGATGGAGAAGAGTTCAGATCCAGATCGCCAAGCTCCCTTTCAAGTAAGTCATGAAACTCATATTATAAAAGGATTTGAAGTTGCTAGCACACGTGACTTTTCCAAACTTCTTGGGCATCTTGTTACTTAGATTATGTCTTACGAGAAATGCAGACAATTACTCATCCCCAGGAACATTGTTTTTAAATTGACAATATCTTTTCAAATAATTTGATAAGTCGGACGTACCTTCTATGTTTTTGAAAATGAATTCTGCAACCTCCAGTTTAATTTCAGCTCTGGACAGTGGAAAACCCCATTTTGCCATTCATTTTAAGCAAGCAGCTAGTTCATATTCTTCCTTCTCGGGGACGATCTGAATATATCTTGTGCAGGATCTGACATGCGAGTAATTGAGCGTCAACTTCAACTAACAGTCAACAAAATTGTAGTATGGTGTAATCAGAATGGTCATACACTCTCACCTACCAAAAGTTCTTGCATACATTTTTGTCGGCTACGCAGGTTACATAACGATCCTGTTATACTCATTAACAACACTGCAATACCTATTGTTGAGGAAACGAAATTCTTGGGAGTAGTCTTTGATAAAAAAAAGACTTTTCTCCCTCATATTAATCAACTGAGAAAATGCTGTTAGAAGGTAATGAATATGCTGCGCGTTCTGTCAAACACGTTTTGGGGAGCAGACCGCATCGCTTTACTGCGAATATACAAAGCATTAATACTGTCACGTATCGACTACGCTTGCATGGTCTATGGCACTGCGGCATCTTCTCACTTAAAACACTAGGACACAGTGCATCATACGGCCTTACGTATATGCAGCGGTGCGTTTCGCACCAGTCCAGTAGTAAGCTTGTATGTCGTCTGCCAACAATTACCTTTGGATCTACGTCGCATTGATCGCTGCGTTGGATCTCTCTCTGACATATTACTATCGTGTCATGTCTAGTATATCACATCCTTTAAGGTGTGAAGTTTCTTCATCAAGCTTGGAGAGACTGTATGTAGCTAGACCTTCTCACGTCCGACCATTACATGCTCGCGTTCGTATATTCATACAAACTTTCGACATTTGCGAATTACCATCGCAATCAGTGGATCATTTTCTCATACCTCCATGGACCATCTCATCCTATCAGTTTCATTCACCGTTTATGATGTACAGTAAGTCTAGTGTTACACCCAACATTTATCAGCATATCTTCGCTTCTCATCGTCAGCAATATTCGGAGTATCTGCCTGTTTTTACTGACGGATCAAAATCTGCGGGATGTGTCGGCTGTGGTGTCAATCATCGCTGATGATACTTATAGCTGCAAAATCCCAGATATTTGTTCCGTCTTCACTGCTGAAGCTGTTGCCATTTTATTGGCACTGCGGCAGATTTCCACTTTCTCTACACGCAAATATTGCATATACTCTGACAGTATGAGCATCTTGCGTCAATTAGGAAATTTTCGCAGTGATAGTCATCCAAGTTTGTGTTTTATTAACCCTTTACTCATTACTCTTCACAATAAGAGTTTTGATATTTTATTCTGCTGGGTGCCAAGTCACGTCGGTATCCCAGGAAACGACTTGGCTGCACGGTCTGCCACCACTGTTTTAACCATATCCGTACCTTTCTCAGACATAAAACGTCACATACGGCAGTTTATCACGTCTCTCTGGCGGCAACAGTGGAACCTTAAAATTTATAACAAATTGCACTCAGTTAAACCAGATATTACCCCTTTGCCTGTATTACGTCTTCGTCACGCAGATGTTAAGCTAACCCGTCTCCGAATCGGCCACACTCGCTTCACACATTTACATTTACTGTTTGGAGAACAGCCTCCCCAGTGCGACTCTTATAATGTTTTACTCTCTATTAATCATATTTTAACTATTTGCCCATGTTTTAACTTTTACCGTCTTACCTTTTTTGGTAGTTCTATTTTATCGCTGGAGGATTTGTTAGGAGACACCCATCACCCTAACATTTTTGCGTTTCTACGCGCAATTGGTGTTTTATACTGTATATAACTGTTTTATCCTGTTTAAACTTTTATCTGATTTTATTCACTTTTGATCCTGTTTCATCTGGTTTTCAGTATTTATATTTAACTGATTTTATTCACTTTTGATCCTGTTTCATCTGGTTTTATAGTATTTATATTTAACTGATTTTATTCACTTTCTAATACCCTTGAGTAAAAATCTAGTAAGAAACATAGTAAGATGAGTTTACCGTTGGTTCGTTTTAAAATCGCATGTTTGGCGCAGCATGTTCTTTTGTCGACCTTGTGCCAGTAAACCCTACATTCAATTCAATTCAATTCTTCCTTCTCGGGAATACTCAAAGATGCTCCTACTGATTTCTTCACAACTTTATTTTTCAAATTTTGCAAGTGGGTTTGAAGAGTGGAAAATGGAATACCCACTTCCTTGGCTGCTGCTCTAATACTCAAATTATCATTTTCAATTTTCAAAACAGCTTCATCAAACTTGTTCTTAAACAATTCAGCATCCTTTTATAGTTTCTTGGCATTATGGTATAATATTTTTAATAATATTAAATAAAAAAACTAATAACAACTATCTAATATCACATGGAATAAATCCAGTGAAAAATGAGCATGTGAGAAATTGGTCTTAACATTAGTAGAACATGAGAAACAGTTAATGTAGAAATAATGATTACAGTTAAAGTGTAATATAAAGTTACAGTTGAAGTATAATATAATATTACAGTAAAGCATAACAGTTAAAGAAAATACAAATATTATCCTGACAAAAATAAATGAAAAAAACAATTAAAATATCACTTACCAAGAATTGCCCCACTGACCAAGAATAACCCCAGTAAACTGGGGGATAAATCAGTATACTTCTAAAATTAATTTTAAAAATAATTAAGAAAAAATATATGTAAGTATGAAAACTTAGACCATTTGCTATTATAAAACAGCACCAACACAATTGGTCTGGCTAACACACACACACTGATATGGATCTTAAAAAAAATCATCATTTTCTTAGACCATCTTTTTTAAAGATGTTTTTATAGTAGTGTAAAAAGTATTTTTTTTCTCTAATTTGCTCCATACTTTGATTGTTTTTGAACTTGATATAAGAAAATAGAATGTATAAGGATGAGTTAACATAATTTAGTTGTTTTGTGAAGTGCTGAAAAGTCAGTGACCATTATTTGTCCCGAAAAAAGAGTGTCCCAGAGTCCCCCTCCCCCTATATAAAAATCTATATTTGAAGCATATAAGAGTAAAATATTTATTTTTTGATTTAGAAACTTTCAATAAAAAAAGATCCTTTAAAATTGGAATTATATTTATATAATAAGTAGAAGGAAATATTAGCAAAGGAAAAATCTTATAATGAG
The DNA here is from genome assembly GCF_982258835.1 of Parasteatoda tepidariorum. Classification (NCBI taxonomy): domain Eukaryota; kingdom Metazoa; phylum Arthropoda; class Arachnida; order Araneae; family Theridiidae; genus Parasteatoda; species Parasteatoda tepidariorum. Next base: position 93,726,209 of record NC_141762.1, read on the forward strand.
TCATTCCACAACAGATCAATCACTTTTGAACTGACCCCCCCTACTAATTTAATGAGATTTGGGGGAACATGCATACATGCGTAGAAGCACATTGATAAGTTACTTTAAAAGTCACATGAAGCTTTATTTCCTTACAGCAAAAACAGAAGGAAATTGAGAAAACATTCGAAGATGACTACACGGATGAAGATCCCTATTTGGAGAATAATCTAACTCTACAAACACCACGCAAAACCAGCAACGAAAAAGAGTGCACGCAGGAGGGAGATTTAATGGCTGCAGATATTAACAATGATGCCAGTAGTATAGTTTGGAGGGACGGAAGTGACGTCATAGTAGAAAGTCACCACCTGCCTATTTCTGCCCGCTAACCGGAAGTGGTCGGAAACTGTTTATTTTTGCCCGCCTGTAAACCGGAAGTTGGCTTATTTCTGCCGACTATAGTTTCGATTTCTGTTTTTAAATTAGTTTCGTTTTTTCAATTTAACTTTTAATATTATTTTTTGAGGGTGGCAACACTTTTTAGTTTCGTTTTGATATTTCATTGGAGAATATTATTATGTTATGACGTCATGAATCTGTGAGATAATTATGGTATTGCGTAAGTAATTAATTATATAATTAAAAGAAATGGTTGTTAGTTCAGAAATCGAAACTGGCAAACATCTTTGGTTTGAGTTGAGTTTAGTTGTACACATGCTGCTGCTCATAAAAATAATTTTCGAATACACACGTTATTATTAACTTATTTCTGCCCTCCTGTGGTTTTGTTTTATTATTTCTTTTATATGGTGGCAACACTGTTTAGTTTTGTTATGGAAAGACTAAATAAGACAGACGTGGCGCCCTCTATGAGTGAAACAAAGAAATAAAAGAATATTGTAATTTGCTTGTTAAATACTATTATAAGTTTCTATTAGATATTATTTAATAATATTTTAATTAACTGTTTATTAATTACCTATATAATACTAATATTTATAATTAAAATTTATAGAATGTTTAAAATTACAGTTTGAATTGTATTTTTACTTTATGAAATAAGTTTAAAAATTAATATCTAATTAATTAATAGCTATCTTAACCACTGACCCACGAATCCATATACACCTTTGCGTTAATAAGATAGACTTCTGTATTCAACACATGTTCGATATCAATTTAGAGCCATAGTGTTTAACCGATTTAATTGACTATGTTTAATTATTTATTAATTATCTATATATTTAATTTTATTATTAGAGCCTATAGAATGTTTAAAACTAATTATAGAAATATGTTTTTCTAATCTTTATGATTATATTTATTCCAATTAAATAAATGTAAATTAATATTTAATTAAATCAACAAATATTATTATTCACGTTATTCGATATAAAAGTAATTTATATTTAAGGAAATGAATAATATTATTAGTGGGATAATAATAAATGATTTTTGTTTAAACCACCATTAGATATGCTTAAAATATCTATTTTAAATTTTATCAATAAATGAGATTAATCTAATTAATCATATAAATTTTAAAAAATGAATTTAAATTTAGTATTATTTAATAAAATGTATCATTTTAAGCAATAAGGAGATATTACGCAAGGATTTGTTGAAGCTACTCAAGTTTTCCAAAATCTTCCTCTTTATTATCAAGTGGGTTCAGGATTTGAGGTAATATTTAACTCCATATAATTTTTTTAGTATCAATTTTATTGTTATTGCTCATCTGTTAATATATTTTAATAATTATTAAAATTTCTAGCGATTTCTAGCATTATTTAAATTTTATAGCGATTATATAGCAGATTATTAAAATTTCTATCATTTTATAAATTTCTAGCAATTTTTAATTTTATATATTTCAACAGAATCGTCCTGGCCCGTCTGCTGCAGGGTCTGCTTTTGTTGAGAGGGAAGATTCAGTACCAATCAATGTAAGATCCTTTTGATATATTTTTTTTCTTTTTTTAAATCTAACAATGTATTAAGTTACTTATAATTTTTTTTTTTTAACTCTAGTTAAGACCTGCCATTATGCTCGAGCAATTGTCCCGAAGGCGTACGGAAAAATACAGAGGGGATGAGGTCTCCTACAGAGCAATCGTAGATCAAGAGAAGCTACCTGCTGATTTTGCGAATACCCCTTTGGCAGATGCGTCAATAGGTTTAGTTCGGCAACTCTTTGAAGAAATTTTGAAGGTTTCCTGGAATTTAAAGGCGAACGATTTAATAAGAATTTGTATTCAAGCTGATGGTCTCGACAAACCGATTTCCACCACATTGATGCCCGTCTCTGAAATGACAGTCGAGAAAATATTGTCTGCGGTGATGAAGGTGCTGCAGCCGAAGAACACTATTGAATTGGACAATGGTTTCCTCATTAATGCTATTACCATATTACGTGACGTAGGAGCTGGTAGACAACAGCGAGTAATTAACGAGCAAGTGGATGGGTTAAAGAAAAGGTCAATTTTGACAATTCCGATGGATGATGAAGGATTATGCTGCGCAAAAGCAATAGTTTACGCTATTGCTCATTTAGAAAACGACAGGACGGCTATAGAAGCAATGAGAAAGAGAACGCGGCCCGCTCTTATGAACAGAGCGAAAGAATTGCATCGTACTGCTGGTGTACCGTTGGGACCTTGTACATACCGGGAGATAAAGCTATTTGAAAATTATCTGAATATTCAAATCGTAGTGATTTCAACTACAAATTTAAACAAGGTTAGAATGTTTTTATTATTTATTTAAAATTAGCAACTGCATAATTTTTTTTTCTTCATTTTAGAATTGTGGGAAAAAATACTTAATTTTAATATATAATATTATTTATCGTGTATTTCATTTCAGATTTTATAAAGCATAGATGACGCTAGTAAATTAAGCGTAGGCTTTAATTACCAATTGCTCAGGAAAAATTATAATGTATAATATTATTTATTGTATATTTCATTTCAGATTTTATAAAGTAGAGATGAAGCTAGTAATTAAGCGTAGGCTTTAATTAGCAATTGCTCTAAGTAATTAATTTATTTCATTTCTTATTAGGTTTCATACAAAGATGACACACCAAGGTCCAGGCGTATAACGTTGTGGTTACACAATAATTACTTTGATGTGATTAAAAGCTTGTCCGGTTTTTATGCTTCCGATTTTTACTGCGAAATGTGCGATAAGCCTTACAACAATATTGAAGACCACCATTGCTTGAAAGCTTGTTGGATATGCCGAAGGGGTGGTTGTGCTACAGACGACACAAAGAAAAGGTGCCCAGACTGTAATCGACTTTGTCAATCACAAGATTGTTTCATTGCCCATAAAGCGAAAACTGGAAACCAGCAATTATCTCTTTGTGATAAGGCATAATTTCTTAATGATATTGTAATTATTACTTTTCCGTGATATTTTTTCCCAGATTTCTTACGTTGTCTATTTGTTTTAGATTTATCAATGCGGAACATGTAAGCAAGTCCTACAGCGAAGGATGTGTCCTCCCTGTGAGCATAAATGCTATAACACAAAATGCCCTTCCTGTAAGAAGTTGATTGTCGCATCAACCCATAGATGCTTTCTGAAGAAGACGAATTCGAAATCACCTTCTGATAAACTAATTTTTTTCGACTTCGAAACTGACCAGTCAACGGGTGAGCATGTGGTGAATCTGGCTGTGGCCCAAACAGCAGACGGTACAGAGTATGTATTCATAGGCTACGAAGCTTGTGACCAATTTTGTACATGGCTGTTTGATAAACAACATAAAGGATATACTGCTATAGCACATAATATGAAAGCGTAAGCAATTAGTTTTTTAATTTTAAGGAATTGTTTGTATTTATGGTTAAAAACATTTTTTAATTGATTCAGTAAAATGTAATTTATTATTATTATTTTTTAGTTTGGACGGGCAATTCATTCTAGCCTGGCTTATTGAACAAGGAACAAAGCCAGATATCATTCCAAACGGCAGTTTACTCATGATGATTCATCACAAGGGATTGCAGTTGCGCATTATAGACTCCATCAATTTCATGCTAATGCCGTTGTCAAAACTTCCCATTACCTTTGGTCTTGAGGAATTACACAAGGGGTTTTTCCCTCATTATTTTAACACTCCCCAGAATCAAAATTATATTGGCCCTGTACCAGATGCTGATTATTATTCCCCAAATTCTAAGAATAGCAAGGCTCGAGCGGAATTCTTTAAATAGTATGAACAACAAAAGAATAAAATCTTCAACTTTAAAGAAGAAATTTTAGCTTATTGCAGGTAAGTAAATTTTTTTATTATTATTTTTGCCTACATAATTTTTTTATTTATTTGATTTAAAATATCATTTTATTCTATAGATCTGATGTTGATATTTTGCGACGTTCCAGTCAAATTTACCAAAAAGAGTTCTTAGATGTTGGAGGTGTCGACCCTTTCCAGTAAGCATATGTTTAGAGTGTTTTTAAAGTAACTGTAAATTATATGTAAGTGAACTTAAATAATGGGTCATTTATATTTTAGGTACGTTACCATTGCCTCAGCCAGTATGACAATTTTCAGAAGTGCCCATATTAAAGAAAAAACTATTGCTATGGTTCCAGTTCAGGGATATACTTCAAAAGTTAACTATAGTGCCGACTCCATCCGATGGTTAGATTTTTTATCAATGAAAGAAGGTGTTACTATTGCCCACGCCCTTAATGGAACAGGGGAAGTGAAGATTCGTGGAAATGTGGACGGATTTTGCGAAGACACCAACACTATATATCAGTATCATGTAAGTATTGACTCTATTGATCGTAATAATTTATATACTATTATTTAGATTATATTTGTATGTATATTTTTAATTATTATTTTCAGGGGTGCTTCTACCATGGTTGCTTGAAATGTTATAATGCAGATCAAATCCATCCGTTTAAAGATATGACTATGGGAGATCTAAGGCAGACTACTGAGGACACCACCGAGAAATTAAGGTCTTTAGGTTACAACGTAATAGAGTGCTGGGAGCATGAATTCCGAAAGGAGAAGTTGACGGATGAAGAGTTAAAATTATTTTTACTCAGCCATAAGGTGAAGGATCGCCTCGTGCCCAGAGAGGCTTTTTAATGGGGGCAGAACAAACGCCATAAAACTTTTCTACGAAGGAGAGGCCAAATATGTCGACTTCACTTCGCTTTATCCATGGGTAATATTTTTATTTTGAAACTTAAATGTTTTATTTCTTAATTTTATTTGTATAATGAACACTTGAGTTATTCACAAGTCATTTTATTCATATTTGTTTCGTTTATTTAGGTAAATAAGTACTGCAAGTACCCCGTAGGTCACCCCATCATTATCACTGAAGGGTTCACTTCCCTTGAAAACTATTTTGGTGTCGTAAAATGCACCATTGTGCCACCAAGGAAATTGTATCTTCCAGTTCTCTCGTATCGCTGCAATAAGAAGTTGATGTTTCCTCTGTGTAGGAGTTGTGCAGAAATTCTACAACAAACCCCATGCACCCACACCGACGATGAAAGATCTATAACAGGCACCTGGGTGACGGAAGAAGTAAAACTAGACCTAAGGAAAGGATATGAAATTAAAGAAGTAAAGAAAATGAAATGATTATAGGTTACAGTCAAACTGTATTAAATATGGTATAGATTTTTGAAATTAATTATTGTTTTTTTTTTAGGTTCATGAAGAGTATCACTTTGAAGAGAATTCTTCATCACTCTTTAAATCTTTCATCGATTTATTTTTAAAGATAAAGCAAGAGTCAAGTGGCTGGCCAGCTGAGTGCGTCACAGAGGAAGATAAAATTAGCTATATTGCAGCATATTTAGAAAAAGAAGGTGTGGCATTAGAGGCTTCGAAAATAATAAAAAATCTGTGAAGAAGGGCTGTTGCCAAGTTAATTTTGAATAGTTTTTGGGGAAGGTCTGCATAGTTTGCTTCTTAAATTTTCATGTAAATGATTGTAAAATCTTAATTCTTGATTAATGTTATTGCTATTATTTTTTAGATGGGGAATGAACTGCAATAAAGGACAGCTGGAATTTGTGACAACACTAGCCCATTTTAACAAATATTTGTCTGATCCCACAAAACATGTAAGCTCTTACGTATTTACATATATGTACTTTTATTAATTGATTTTTTTTTTTAACATCACAAAACATGTAAGCTCTTACGTATTTATATGTACTTTTATTGATTTTTTTTTTACATCAAAATTTTTACTTTAACTTTTTTTTAAATTCATTGGAATTGAATGAGCTAGCTTTTTTTAAGTAGATAATAAAAATTGAATGATGTTATTAATTTTCAGGTAAAAGATGTGTACTTCCCAACGCAAGAAGTGGCAGCCATTTCTTGGGAGTACAAAGAAGAGTTTGTAGCTCAGGATACGTCCACAAACATCTTTTTGGCCGCGTTCACGACAGCATGGGCAAGACTGAAACTGTACTCAGAGATGGAGAAGTTGGGAGACGCGGTGCTCTATCATGATACGGACTCCATCATATATGCAAGCAACGGTGAGAATGATCCGCCACTTGGAAATTTCCTGGGAGAATTCACCGACGAGTTGGATGGTGATACCATAACAACGTTTGTATCTGGTATGTATAAATTTAAATTTTATTTTATTAATGTAATTTTGATTATTATAATATTGCTATAATTTTGATTATTCATTAAAATGTTTTTTTTAAAGGTGGAGCTAAAAACTACGCCTATGAGACAGCTGGGGGGAAACAATGCTGTAAGGTGCGTGGGTTTACCCTCAACTTCAGAAATTCACAAAAATTGAACTACGAATGTTCAGGTTTCCTATAAACTGATGATAATAAATTATCCATTTGTACATAAATAATCTATAATTTTTCCGCAAACGCTAAAGTTAATTATAGTAATTTTTTTAATTTAATTATAATGGTATTTAATAAAATTTAATTACATTATTAATACTAATCCAATTCTATAAAATATTCTACAATTTTTAACAATATCAACAATTTAAATTTAAGTATATTATTGGTATTTAATAAAAATCGAATTACACAAGTAATTTACCAAACTAAACTTGTAAATCATTGTTAAAAATAAGCCCCTGAAATATAAAATATCATTGCCTCTGAAAAAGAAAATTTCAATACCTGCTGAAAAATTAAACTTCATGAATACATTTTTAAAAAAGAAAAAATAAGAAAATAAATATAATATAAATACATTTATTTAGAAGGAATAGTAAATACTTTAAAATTCATACGAACAGAAATCCTTTCTAGCTGCCTCGATACATACATCCAATTTAATGTTTTTTAAATATTGTTCACTCAAAAAGTTTATGAGCGGCTCCCGTTCTGGGAACAACATGTTTGCAGTTAACTCCCTTTCGTAGTCCACAACTATTCCTGTGAAGTTCAGATACATGCAGGATTCGTTAAAGTCTTTTACGGGCACTAAATCACCGATTTCTACTTCTTCATCGCCAAGCCTCATGGGTGGGCGAATGTCTTTTTTTTGTCCAATGTTTTTATATAAGACAACTGAGAGGCACACATTCATATCCTTCTCGGCTTCTTCGTAGCGGTCACTTGTGGGTTTTTCAACAGGCAGGTTCCGCTTGGACACGGTGTGGAATGTCTCCAGAAAGTCCCTGGATTTATACTTCAGAGCGATGAAGCTGGAGTTCACGTTGTCATTATATCACGTTGTTATATTAACTGGGAACTTGTAGACACGGCAGCTGCGACATGTTTGCTCGTGAGTCAAGCTGATTTTACCATCATCTGCCATCAGAAGGTAGAATTCTCTTTTGTCGTAGGAGTTGACTGCTTCCAGGGCCAGATTGATTTCAATGATGTCGAAAATTGAAGAAGGTGGAACATAGTGAAAACAGACGTTGAACTGTTCAGGCGTCAGAGTAAGGGCGCTTTTTCATTACACGACACGATACCGACAAAATCGGACGACAAATGTGTGAACGACAATGTCGTTGCCGGATCGTTTAAGCAATTGTTTTTTCACTTGTCCGATATCGTTAGTGCGAGAAGTAGAAATTCTTGTTCATTCAATGTTTTGAGCTTGAGTGTGTAGAGACATAAAATTTAAATAATTTATTTGAACGTGTTTTGAAAAATTATAAGTTTTAGTTTTGAATTCGTTTTGGCAACGGAGTTAGATATATAATAAATGTTGTTGTGTTCTAAAATGTTTAAGAAATAAAATATGTTATTTTTTTGATAAAATTATTGGTAGTATCGTAAATTGGCGTTCATTTAATTTAGTTGGCACAAAGACCCAACAAGTGAGCAGTTGCTTGTGTTCTGCTGGGTTTTTTTCTGCGAACTTTAAATATGCCGGATGATAATCGTCGTCTCAAACTTCTTACTTTATTTTAGAAGAAAAAAGCTAGCAGTGCAGAAACGTTTTTGGGTGCACGAAATGGTACTTACAGATTAACGCCACCACAGCTACAGATTTGGCGGTTTTTAAGTGCCGCCAATCTATTCTTAAAATAATGTCTGTAATCACTTAACATTACTTAAATTCTTTAAATATTTTAAAGTATTAACGTTTTTTTTCAAATCGAATTAAAATATTAGTTTCATTTAGAATAATCTTTTTAGATGATTTTTTAAATGAGTTTTATCAAATTTATCTTATGAAGCCGTTCTATCATGTTTAAAAAAAATGTTTCAGTTGAATCAGGGAACAGACTTTATATTATTCAATCAAGCAGAAACCAGTAGTTAGATCGAGTTCTGTTTGAAATACATAAGGGTCTTTATTTGCCTTCTTATCAAACCATTACTATTATAAAAAATACCATCCCTTCATTAAAGCATATAATGAATTTATAAAAATTTTCAATGAAACTTTTATGATTGTTTACGTCTTTCAACCTCATTATAATGTAAAAAATGCAGCTTCATGAAATTAAAAATTTATAACCAGGCATGAGAATAAATTATATAAAACTTTTATTTTCGAATTTTGCATTTGACATGATCTAATAAAATATTAAAATTGATTAAAAGAATAAAATAATGATATCAAAAGAGGAGATAAAACAGGAAAGATACACAACAACTAATAAAATCGCCACGATTTGAGGAGAAATTTGCTTGCCTAACCGACATTTGATTCCGACAAACGAAATCGCCTTGTCGGATACGACATAATCGTTATCGTATCGGTGAGTGAAAAAGCGCTCCGTTGCTGACCATGTATTTTACTTGACCCTATGTCGTTCGCCGATAATCGGATCCGTTTTGTCGTTATCGTGTCGTGTAATGAAAAAGCGCCCTTAGTCCAACGGTAGAGGGGTTGTAATTGTCTCCATAACGGTCAAATTTTCTGATATGGATAGCTGCCTTCTTCTGGTAGACATTAGCAAGCAAAAAGAGGTTATCACCAATGGGATAGTAGTGCTCGGGATAAGGTCCTTCCTGGAATGCCCCTCTCCTCTTTGGCACATCCTAAATAAGAATGAACATATTTTTGAGTCAACAGGTTCAACAAACAATAAAAACTTAAATCTTTTATTCAAATAATAAGTTCATAATAACAATAGCTAATTTTACTATTAAGATTAAATAAAGAGTTTATTTTTCCATTAAAATTTTAATACACAAAAAAAAAATACTAATCTATTTGAGAACTATTTCTAAAGATCACGTTGTTTTTAAAAATATCTTTAAAATTAAAAGAAATACTAAAACAGAATTATAATAACTATTAAATAACGAAATACCCATTGAAAGAACTTTTAACTAACATATTAAAAATCTTTTATAAAGAATACAATCGAAATAGTACTTACCTCAATAGCAGCATGTTTTCTTTTCAAAGTTTCAGCCATAATTTACTAAGCCAATGAAGCTAAGAAGTAAACTTAATAATAAAAATTTAAAACTATAAAATTTAAAAACTTAACAAAAGCGAGTAACGCTAAACAAACACCTATCGAGTAGGAGCGTAATAGAAATGAATGATTTGGAGATATACTCTTATCTATACATAGTGTTGCCAAAATACAAAAAAATTATCTTCCGAAAATGATTTAAACAATAAGAAAATTTAATCGCATCACGTGAACAGCCCGCGTGAAGCGAACTGAATTCAATATCACGGATCTAGACTTATCTTGTCAGAGCGCGCTAGGATGGCTCACCGTATCCGCTGTGACGTCAGACCCAAGCCGGTACTCCCTTGAACAGATGGCATGCACATGGAAGATAACTACTTGTTGCCAACTAAAGAAAGTGATGGTAACGTCGAGGCGGGCAGAAATAAGTTTATAATAACGTGTGTATTCGAAAATTATTTTATGAGCAGCAGCATGTGTACAACTAAACTCAACTCAAACCAAAGATGCCTGCCAGTTTCGATTTCTCAACTAACAACCATTTCTTTTAATTATATAATTAATTAACTACGCAATACCATAATTATCTCACAGATTCATGACGTCATAACATAATAATATTCACCAATGAAATATCAAAACGAAACTAAAAAGTGTTGCCACCCTCAAAAAGTAATATTAAATGTTAAATTGAAAAAACAAAACTGATTTAAAAACAGAAACCGAAACTAAAATCGAAAATATAGTCGGACAGAAATAAGCCAACTTCCGGTTTACAGGCGGGCAGAAATAAACAGTTTCCGACCACTTCCGGTTAGCGGACAAAAATAGGCGGGTGGTGACGTTCTACTGTGACGTCACTTCCGTCCCTCCAAACCCCCTGTATACTACTGTTGCCAGAAAAGACGATTTGGAACATTTCGGCACCTACATCGCAGCGGAGTTACGAACTTTGTCACCAAGGAGCCAGACAGTTGCCAAATCGCGTATTTTTTATACGCTTATGGAATTCAAAAACTAAATTAAATGATTTATTTAAATTCAATTTTTTTCCCATCATTTTAACCAGAAATCATACAATATCAACATTTCTTATTGCATTGGTTGTTGGATATCATTAATTTTCACAAAAATAATGTATTGTAGACAACAAATTTAAAACAAATATCTTTATTAATGATTAATACGAAAAAAACTATATATTAAAAAAAATTAAACATCTAAATAATTGCAAATCAGGGTAAAAGAAATGAAAAACATAGAAAGATGAACACTTTAAAATAGACTGATTCTACATTTGCAATTAAACAAAATTTTAAGGGAGGGAAAAGATCGTACTTTTTTCGAAAGAAAAGAAGCCCATTTAAAAAGACAGAGTTGGATGCACCAAGTAGTAGTGGTTTTATAAATTCTGCCAAACAAGCTACACTTGCTTCTTTTCATGTGGCTTGGCAAATTGCAAGACAAGAGAAACCCCATAATATTGCTGAAAAACTTATAAAACCTGCTGCCATTTACATGGCACGTATCATGTGCGGAGATGAAAGTTCAAAGAAATTACAAAAGATACCATTATCAAATGATACAATTCGTTTACGAATTAATGGTATGTCATTTGATATTAAGAATCAACTTTTTTTTTGCGATAAAAATTGCTGGTTTATTTAGTATTCAACTGGATGAAACGACAGATGTAAGTAAAGATGCTCAACTCATGGTTTACGTGCGGTATCCAGGTTTAACAGATATACAGGACATTTTATTTTGCAAACCAATGTCAACAACAACTAGAGGTGAAGATATTTTTCTTATGGTCGATTCGTTTTTTAAAGAAGAAGGATTAAATTGGAATCAGTGTTTCAGTATTTGCACCGACGGTGCAGCTGCCATGACAGCATCTCAAAAGGGATTTTCGACAAGAGCAAAACAAATGAATCCACAAATTATGTTTGTTACATAGACAAAATCTTGCTTCAAAAAAAATAACGCCCGAATTATGTATCGTTTTGGATGAAATTGTTGCGGTAGTCAATTTTATCAAATCAAGAGCTCTTAACTATAGAATTTCCGGCTAACAGTGTTTCGAATCTGGTGCAGAATACGAACATTTATTATATTATTCTGAAGTTAGATGGCTGTCCCAGGGCAAAGTTGTTCAAAGAGTATTATCATTACGGAGAGAAGTCGAATTATTTTTGAGAGAAAAGAAACACCCATTAGCATCTAAATTCTCCGAGTTGAAGTGGATTACTCAAGTTGCTTATTTGTTAGATATTTTATTTGAAATAAATAATCTAAATACGTCTATGCAAGGACGTAATCATACTATTATTGAATTAACTGAAAAAATTACATGTTTTAAAAATAAACTCAAATTATGGAGAAATAAGGTTGAAGTAAAGAAACTTGCTTTATTCCCCACTCTTAATTTACTTGTTGAAGACAATAATATTGATATCACAGATTTTGAAATACAGAAAATTATTATTAATCATTTAGAAAAACTAATAGCAGACTTTGATCGATATTTCCCTGCAAACGATGTTTTCAAATATAATTGGGTTCGAATGCCATTGTTGGATTGAAGGTAGATGTAATAACTTATAACTAATTGTTTACATAATTATTATGTTGGGCTCTTTTTTTTTTTCATCTATGGGCATTTAGAGCTTTATATTTTTTTTCTACTATATTTTATAATTTTAATATAATTAATTAAGTCAGTTTTTTTTTCGAAAACAATTATTTACTTCTTAACAACCGTTACTAGTTAGAGCTTAATTCGATAGATGGCAGGTTTACCGATTTCACGTACCTAGATACGTCGTGGAGGAAGGAACCAATGAGAAAGCAGAAGGAGGAGCCAAGTGGTAGCTTCGACCCTGAGGATCAGGGTTGCCAGACGTAGTATTTTTAATACTACGGTAGTAATTCTCGATCCAACCGAACTGAGAGTAGGTTGTGTTTCCTGATGCTCCTGCGATAATAGTCCGAACTGAGAGTAAGACTTTATCGTTCACTGCTGATAGAATATATTGACTGAATTGAGAGTAGGTCATATGTTCTAGTGAAACACACCCGAATTGAGAGTAAGGTGTGAATCACTGCTGATTTTCCGAATATTAGACTCGAATTGAGAGTAGGGCTATATTCACTTCCACCTTCCTGTGATGTCTTCTCATCGCTTCGGGCGAGGGGGAAAACGGTTTAATCCGTCTACCCCGAGCCGCTCTCCACCAGCCCGTCCAGATTTCGAGTCTCTCCAATCCATCGATAGACGGATGACCGAGCTGGCCCGCACCAAAGTCGCTGAAACACCGGATAAAATCGATGATCTCATCAACAATGCTGAAAAGACCTTAGCTGAAATCACCAACTCTCCAGTGCCGCTTTCAAAGATAGAATTGGATAGATGCTTCGCCCAGCAAAGCTTCATAGCCGCATGCCGATCTCTTAAGAGCAGCCAGACCCCTCAGCCAATGAAATGCCAGGAAACTTTGGAGCCGACCAATCAGATCGCAGCATCACCACCGGCACCCCAGCGGCAGCATCTCCCTCCTGCACTCCAGTACGAAAGAAGCGGAGAAAAGCCAAGCCGAGGAAACTCCCCGTGGATGCTACTCCGTCCAAAGTTCCTGACCCTCCTGCGACAGCTTCTGATTTTCCAATGGCGGAAAAAATTGTGACCGAGAACTCACGTACTGCTAAACTGCTGTTTAGAGGCTTCTCGGCCACAATTACTCCTGAGATCCTCCAAGCTGAGATTGAAACCACAGGCCTCATTCCCATCAAGATTTTCCAGCTGAGAAGGAAAAAAGCTGTTAACAACATCAATAAGGACTTTGTTGTTATTTGCAACGATGCTAATAATCTCAGCAGATCTTTCCTGAACACAACGAGGACTTTCTTCGATCGACCAATTAAGATCGAGCTTTTCCGTGGTGGGCGTGGCCTAATTCAGTGCTACAACTGCCAGGGATATGGCCATACACAGCGCTCCTGCAACAACAATCCAAGATGTGTAAAGTGTGCGGGGCCTCATCGCAGCTTCAATTGCACTAAACCCAGATCAACGCCTGCGAAATGTGCAAATTGTGCCGGCGTCCACACTGCCAACTTCACCGGCTGCCCTTCCAGACCCCTGAAAAGGCGCCTTCAACCCCGACGAAAACCTTCAGCAGACCCTCCAAAACCCACTCCACCTGATATTTCTCCAGTTGCCAGAACTCTCCTACTCGTTGCCGAGTTGGAAAAACTCATGGACAATCCAGAAGTGCTTGCACTTCTTCAAAACTTAGTAATTTCCAAAACTTCAAAAATTTTCACCTCAGAACAGACTTAGCTAGCATTCCAGCCAATCACCGGGCAGCATCCATCAGGCCACGCCCACCACCTTCTTTTTCTTCTCTCCCTCTCTTCTAGGCCCATTCCGATGCAACTACTTCATTATTCCACTTCATATGGAGAGGTAAAAGGCTCCTTCGGGGCCTAAACGCCTCGACAAATTTGCTACGACGACGACGATACTACGGTAGTATTTTTTCACCAAAAAAAGGGATATGGTATTTTTCGCAGTATTTTTTTTAAAATGTGGCATTTTTTTTTTTTTTTTTTTTTTAAATTTTATTTCCTAAGACAAAGAAAAGTGCCACTCTAGTTTTGAGGTAAAAAACAATTTTTGAAATAATCCAACAATTTATTTTCTATTAGTCACTATATCTAGTGATAATTGTGAAAAATAAAAGTTCGTTTATACTAGTAGACTATAATATAAATTGTTTCTTATGCACTTTGATTAAGTAGATTTTACGTTTCTTTTCTATGTGAAACAAAATATGAGATTTTATATTTTCATTTAGGTTCAATTTTATACAACTTTGAAATAAATCATTTATGATACACAAAAGACATTATTATGATACACACAACTCTTTGTTTATTCTTCAAAAGACAAAGTTGCTGATAAAAATATTAGTTACTACACGTACTGAAGTATAATTGCAAAGAAGGATAATTGTTTTTTTTATCCTCAACTAAAATAGAATTAAATATAATTCTAAAAACTTTAGCCAGACGATATAAATAATGTTTATAATAATAATAATAATCGTCTGTCTCAGTTTTCGTCTGCATAAGCTTTCAAAAAAGTCCTGTAGATAGCGCTTAAGACATGTAGTATTTTTTCGGATGAAGTCGTAGTATTTTTTATTTTCAGAGTCTGGCAACCCTGCTGAGGATCGCCATTTTTTTTAATTCTAATGATTTTTCCTTCCAGGTTAGGTGACTTGCTGTTTTAGCCATCTTTTGGCTTGAGCCTCCCCGGGGATGGAAACGACGAGCGTCAACGAATCGATAAGTCTTATTTTAAAAAACTTAATTTTTCCTCTCTTTTAAAATTAGAATATATTTTTTTTTATTCTTAAAATAACTTAATTATCTAAGCCCAATTTTTTTAATAGAATGATTGATTGTAATTATGATGTGTGTACGACCTGATATGTAAAAGCTGCCTGATCCAAATGTTTCCAACTTGCAAATATTTTACTCTAGAAAAAAATAAACTTAATTATGTTTAAAATTTAAATCTATCCTAATCTCAATTATTATGTGTGATTTTATTATTACTGTTTCTACTAAAGTTCTTTTTTAGCCACGATGCTTCAAGATTTAGTTAGGGTTATCGTTTGTACCGCATGGTACATGTTTTCGAGTAATTCCATAATAACTTTTTCCATATGTTGTATCTTAATTTTAAAGTTAACACAACGCATTTTTTTTTCTTTTTTATTATTCAATAATCTAAATTTCTATTTTTAGATATTAATTTAAATTGTGCTAACCACTAATTTAGTTTACCGATACAACATATTTGGTGCCGCGACCAACGCGATACTTACTTACACGCGATCAGATTTAAATGTATAATGAGATTAGATTGCTTATTTTTGAATAAGAATTTAAATGTTTTAGTTGCTAATTTATGTTTATAATTATTTAGGTTGTTATTAAAACGTAGAGATGATTTATGATTACGATTATCGTAAATTTTTCGGCGTCGTTATTAACATGGGCACGTGGCTAGTGCAAGCATTTTCTTTAAAAAAATATCTAAATGAATTAACTAAATATTTAGTTTTCAATATGAATAGAGTTGCAGTTTAAAATAAATAATTTTAATACTTTAATTTATTGGATCAGTGCCAGCTCGCGTATGCTTTGTCGGGTTTATACATATGCGTATATTCCCAAATTGTTCTCTCTCTTGGTTTATGTTAATATTTTTGTATAATATTATTGATTATGTTTATATATTTTGGGGGAAAAATTATTATTTGATAGATTGGTTTACAGCCCCGCTCAATTCATGTGTTTACATGAAATTTTTTTTTAACTGTTAACGTTTGCAATAAATTACTAAATTTTCCTTAATAAATAATTAAACTAAATAATTTTGATGTATACGTACATCGTTAGATAAACTTGAATTATTAGTAAATTAAATAGTTAGGGAAATGATAAAGACTATTTTGATAATTTTTATTATCACTTTGAATTAAATTGATTAACCATTCAGTGAGTTCATTAATTAGTGATAGATTATTATTTATTTCTTTGAATGAATTAGGCACTTATGTTGGTAGAAATTTATTGTTGCTTTTGTATTTATCTGGAGTTTTGATTTTGCGAACATAATGGCAATGCCAGTCAAACCCCAAATGTTGTTAGCTACCAATACTTTAGCTGAATATCTCCAAGTTATCCCAAATTTCAGCGGCTCAGGACCCATCGGCCCTTTTCTTGATGAAATTGCAGATTATTGCGCATGGCAAGATAGGGATAAACTCTTGGCATTAATTAACGGGTGAGGCGTTGAAGTTTTACAATTCACAAAGGGATTTGAGAAGAAATCAAAATTATTTAGAAGTCACAGACGGTTTGCGTACACGTTTTCAAACTACTACATCGATAGCCACGTCAATTACAAGGCTTACTTCAGCATATCAGCTTCCAAATGAGTCCGCTCGACAATTTTTTTCTCGAATAGAGGGATTGTCTTATAATTGCGTTCCAGAAGGAGCAGCTGGTTTTGAAGACAACCGTTTGCAACTCCTATTGACAACAGCAAAGCAGGGCATTAAAGGCGAAATATTAAGAGGTACTGTTTCGTTTGGAATAAATACATTCGCAGAATTTAAGCAACACGCTATTAATTTCGAGGAAACTTTGGCGATCGCTCGCTTAGTAGATATCGTCAATGCATTGAGACCTCAGGAACAGGGAGAAATAATAGAGCTTCAAAGGCAAATTGATGATTTAAAAGAAAAATTAAGAGAATGCCAACTGCGAGAGGACACACGTGATAACCGAACCCGTCATATTGACGACCGACGCGAAAGGAGAAATAACGAACGAAGCCACAACCGTACGCAAATTAAGGAATGTTTTAGATGTGGTGACAGGGGGCATCTACGAAGAGATTGTAAAACATTAATGTGTAATTATTGCAAAAAACGTAATCATACCGAAGATAGGTGTTTCAAAAAGAACCGGATTTTAAACTAATTAGGGGTGAGAAGTCGCAGGTGCACGTTTCTCCAAAGGAGTCCCTCATTGTACCAACCTTAATTATTAATACAACACGTTACCATTCAGTCTCTTTACCAACAATTAATATTAATGTTAATAAAACAGATTTCCCAGTTTTATTAGACAGTGGCTCATCACTAAACATAATTTCGGAAGAAATTTTACCCACTTTAAACTGTAAATTATATGTTGAAAAATGTAATCAAAACGTGCAAAATTTTTCAGGGACAGGTGTTAAAATAAACAAACAAGTACTCATTAGATTTCGTATCAAAGGTAGCGAATTTAAAGAAATTTTCTATCTTACTCCTCGCTTGGGTTCATCTGATTATTATGCTATTTTAGGGACTCCATTTTTGAGTAAAAATAAATTTAATTTAAATTTCGATACTCAAACTCTAACAAATCAAAACGTAGCCATAAACTTCTTAAGCCTTTCTAATACTCTTGATTCCTGTAATGTATGTGCAGAAGACAAACAAATCAATCTTTCTGCAAAATGTAAATATATCATTCCTCCAAATTCTGAATCTATAATTTTTGTAAAGCCCAGAAGTAAAGTTGAAATTCATTCAGATGAAGTATTTATTCAGCCTAATATGAAATTTTTAAGTAATGGATTATTAATAGGTAGATCAGTTAACACTAAATAAAAGACAATACGTATCCAATTTCGGTAATTAATATTAATGAGGATCCTTATCACATAAATAAATTGAGTAACCTGGCTTTTATTGAATGTATAGATTGATTGATTGAATGTAGGGTTTAGTGGCACAAGGTCCAAATGAGGACATGCTGCGCCAAACAATATGGTGAAACAGTTCAAACGTCTAAGTGCATGCAAAATGTTAATTGCAGCACAATTAAAACTGATAAAACAGTACAAAGTGAATAAAACACGATAAAAAGTATGAATACAGTATAAAACGCGTGAAATACTAAGTAAAATGAACAAAGGTGATAAGATATTAAGAGTGTATAAAACAGTAGATGTGTTAAAACTTTTATATGCAGTTAAAAATACCAACGGCTCGTAAAAATGCAAAAATGTTCGGATGGTGAATGCCATCCAACAAATCTTGCATGCATAAAATAGAACTTCCAAAAAACTTTAAACGATGTTGATTAAAACATGAACACGTTATTAAAATGTGATGAATTGTGAGAGGAACGTTACAAGTACTGCATTCCGGAGAAGGCTCTCCAAACAGTAAATGGAGATGCGTTAACCGGGTGTGACCGATTCGGAGGCGGGTGAGCTTCACATCAGCACTGCGCAAGCGCAGCACTGGCAAACTGTCTAAATCAGATTTAATGTTATGCAATTTATTAAAAACTTTGAGGTCCCATTGTTGTTGCCATATTGATGTTACAAATTTTCGGATGTGTAGCTTCACATCGGCGAAAGGTATGGGCAATGATAAGACAGATGTGGCAGATCGTGCAGCTGAGTCAGCTCGTTCATTCCCAGGAATACCAACATGACTTGGAACCCAGCAAAATAAAATCTCAAAGCCGTTCTTCTGAAGACTTTTTAACAAATGAATAATGATACATAAAATTGGATGACTATCATAGTGAAACTTTTCTAGTTGGCTTAAAACGCTCATACTATCAGAGTATAGGCAATACTTTCGAGTAGAGTGTGAGGAAATTAGTCTTAGTGCCATAAGGATAGCAACAGCTTCAGCAGTGAAGACGGAGCAAATATCTGGGATTTTATAACTAAATGTATCATCAGCGATGATTACAAAGCAGCCTACATATCCAACAGATTTTGAACCGTCTGTAAAAATCGGTATATATTGAGAATATTGGTGACGATGTGCAGTGAAGATTTTATAAAAAACGCCGGGTGTAACGTTGGCTTTGTTGTAGAACTTGAAAAGGGAAATATATTGATATGGTGAAATGGTCCATGGAGGTATGAGAAAGTGATCCACTGATTGAGATGGCAATTCACAAATGTCGAATGTTTGGATAAGTGAACGTGTGCGAGCATGAAATGGGCGAATGTGTGATGGTCTTGCCAGGTACAGTCGCTCCAAGCTTGATGAAATAACATCATGCTTTAAGGGATGCGATTTAGAGGACATGACACTAAAGTAATAAGTAAGAGACAGCTGCATGCGACGTAGATGTAATGGTATTTGTTGGCAAACTACATATAAACTTTCCACTGGAGAAGTACGAAATGCTCCCGAACAAATGCGAAGAGCTGAATGGTGTACGGTATCTAAGATACGTAGATTGGAGGCGGTTGCAGAGCCATAAACTGCACATGCATAGTCAAGCCGTGAAAGTATCAGCGCTTGATATATGCGTAGCAGGGCTAGGCGATCCGCTCCCCAGAACGTTTTCGACAGAACACGCAACATATTCAGTTTCTGTTCACATCTTTTGCGCAAGTGCACAATATGAGGACGAAAGGTTAACTTAGAATCGAAAATGACGCCTAAAAATTTTGTATGAGGTACAACAGGGATAGTAATGTTATGAATGGAGATGATGGGATCATTATGCAGGGTGCGTTTCCGGCAGAAATGTATGCATGAACTTTTCGAAGGTGAAAGGGTATGGCCATTGTGATCACACCAGTCTAAAATCTTGTTCACGGCTAATTGTAGTTGCCGCTCGATGACTCTCATGTCGGATCCGGAGCAAGAAATGTGTAGATCATCAACATAAAGAGAGCCATAGACAGCAGGTTGCAATATGTTTAAAAGTAGTGAAATATGAGTGATGAATAATGTGACGCTTAAGACGCTGCCTTGTGGGACGCCTTCTGCCTGGATGTAAAGGTCAGAAAAGGTAGATCCAAGTTTAACACGAAAATAGCGTCTAAATAGAAAATTTTTTATAAAAATCGGCAAATGACCACGAAGGCCCAAATCAAACAGTGCCTTCAGAATTCCATATCGCCAGGTTCGATCATATGCTTTCTCGATATCAAAGAAGATAGAGATTAGATGATTCCGCTGGACAAAAGCATTTCGAATTCGAGACTCTAGTTGGATAATATTATCTTTTGTTGATCTTCCTCTACGAAAGCCACTTTGAAAATTAGGTATTAGACGCTTTTTTTCCAGGTAATATACAAGGCGTGCGTTAATCATGCGCTCCAATGTTTTCCCCAAACAGCTGGTTAAGGCTATGGGACGATAGTTTACTGGATCTTTGGGATCCTTGCCTGGTTTCAAAATGGGAATCACAATAGCCTCACGCCATTTAGTAGGGTACGTCTGTTCCGTCCAGATTCTATTAAAGAGAACAAGGACATTTAACAAGGACGCAGTATCTAAATGACGGAGCATGCGATATGTAATACCATCAAGACCAGGACTTGTATTTGAAGCTGATGATAATGCGCGTTGTAACTCTAGAAAAGTAAAATCAACATTATATGAAGATGATCTGCGAGTGTTAAAATTAATGATTTGGCGTTCGGCATTGCGCTTGTGGTTTCGAAAAACTGAACTGTAGTTATCCGGACTGGAGATAGAAGCAAATGTCTCACCAAGCATATTGCATACATCGAGAGGAGAAGAATATGTATTACCATTGTTTTCGAATATCGGGATATGAAATTCACGGTATATGCCATTTGCTTTTTTGACTCTCGACCAGACTTGTCTGGTAGATGTCTTAGATGATATAGATGTGACATACCGCTTCCAGGACTCTTTTTGACTTATGCGTCGGACCTTGCGAGCAAACGCCTTGGCTCGTTTAAAAGCCAAGAGGTTTGTCGTAGAGGGGGTTCGACGGAAGATGTTCCACAGTCGTTTTTGCTCCTTGTAAGCAGAGGTACATTCAGAATTCCACCAGGGCTTTCGTAAACGGGGGACGTTGGTCGATGTCTTTGGGATACTATCTTCTGCAGCCCGGATAATCACAGAGGTTACAGTATTAACAGCAGTATTTATGTTAGCATGAGTAACCATTGTATCGTCTATCTGAGCAAGTTGAGTGAATAAGGGCCAGTCAGCGCGATGGTATATGAATACTGATGGTTTTGTACTCATGGGAACTGTAGCAGAATATGATAATATAAGAGGAAAGTGATCACTGTTATGAAGACTATCACTAACAGAAAAGTTTAGGAATGGCATGAGAACTGGTGAACATAAAGCTAAATCAATGGAATGAAAGGTTCGTGTTGGCATATGAAAATAAGTTTCTTCTCCTTGATTTAGCAAACAGAGATTATGGTCCTGTATAAGTAGTTCTATTTTACGCCCCCGATCATTGGAAGCGGAACTACCCCATAATTCACTATGACCATTAAAATCTCCGAGTAAAATAAAAGGTGAAGGTAACTGGACAATCAATGAATTTAATTCTGTCTGAGAGACAGATGTATTAGGAGGTAAATAAACCGAACAGACTGTGAGAAGTATATTAATGTGAATTTGGACAACAGTAACCTGTAATGAAGTTTGCAATGAAAGGTGAGTCGATGGTAAAGTGTTTGAAGTTAAAATTGCAACACCGCCATGAGGATGATTTCCGTCATCAAAGTCATGTCGGGAGCAGGAATAATTTCGTAATTTAAAAGCAGCAGATGAATTTAAATGGGTTTCCTGCAATGCAACACACGCAGGTTGATATTTCGAAATAATATCTTTTAAGTTAGTTAGTTTATTTCGTAAACCACGACAGTTCCACGAAATAAAACAGATGGACATTATGAAGTAGATGGAGAAGATTGCATAGGAACGTCATCAGTAGTTGGACAGTTCAGTATGAATTCTTCATCTTCATCGGAAGGGTGCAAAGTCAACTCATAGCCAATATCCATCGTCTTCAAAACAGAAGAGTCGGATTTATTGACATATTGGTTGTACTTTGGATCTCTTTTCTTTCTAGAAAGACCAGGTTTTTGTGCAGGTGGTAGAATTGCAGTTGAGCGCTGCTTTGGCAAAGGCCGAGCCTTTTCAGATTGATCGGTTTTAGGTGCTTTGGTGGGAGGAGGTGAAGTAGTTCTGTTAGATGTAGATGGTGCATTGAAACTAAAACTAGGTTTTAGACTGTTAGTCTGAATTTGATGATGACCTACAGAAGGGAAAAGTGGGAAATCGGTTTGAGTACTAGTAGAATTATAAGACGTTTTAGTAGCCGCAGAATAGGACACACCCGGACGAGGAGTACGGGCGGTGACTAATCGACGGGCTTCACTGAAAGTCAAATTTTGCAACACTTTAACACTTTGTATTTCTTTTTCTTGGGACCATTTCGGACAATTCCTGGAGTACGCAGCATGAGCTCCCTTACAGTTAATGCAAAGGGCAGGCGACTCACAGGAATTGTCACTATGGTCAAAACCAGAGCAATTAGCACAAATCGGCTTGCTTCGACAAGATGCTTTTGAGTGACCAAACCTTTGACATTGAAAACACCTCAATGGGTTTGGCACATAAGGTCGAACAGGGCAGTTATGCCAGGCAAGTTTTACAGATGTTGGTAATTTTGAAGTGTCAAATGTAAGGATCAGATGTTTCGTAGGGATGAGTTTACCATCCCTCCGAATCTTGATCCTTCTGGCAGCAGTAACGTGTTGATCTTTCAATTCTTCCACTATCGTTTCCTCTGTATCATCAATGAATTCAGATTCAGATATAACACCACGGGAGGTGTTTAGTGATTTATGGGGGGTTACAGTTACAGAGAATGAACACATAGTCGTACACGAGGACAAGATGGTAGCCTGTTGTTTTGATGTAACTTGAACCAATAGATCACCTGAGCGTAACTTTTTAATAGAACCTACTTCTCCTAAAACCGAAATGAGAGCTTTGTGGATCAAAAAGGGGGACACTTTAGTAAACGAAGTATTTGGAATAGTGGGATTAGTCAAACTTATCAGGAAGTACTGAGCATAGTCACATGGTGCGAGAAATGTTCCGCTTTTTTTGCTTTGGTGGGCGGAACTGAACACCTTTCCATTTTCAGCCATAGAAAATTTTAATCATTTCTGCTACCAGCGGCACCACCCACCACGGAGTCCTACTAAGGGGATGTCAGTAACCATGATTCGTCACTTAACACCGATGCTAACCAATAGCTATACGTCCGTGAGTCACCCCTGAAGCAGCCTCCACCCTTAACGAGGTGCCCAGTAAGTGACCCCGGACTTGACCCTAGCCAACAGATGACGTTCGTGGCAAGCCGGTTGAAGCATACAGGCCAATATGCACCTCCCGTTTACCTGAAGCACGGGCCAAAGCAGTGTATTGGGGTACCAGGATGCCCCTCAACTGCCAGGATCCCGTTTTCCAGGGACACGGGTCTCCACGCACGGCAAACACGCGGGTGGTCTCTTCCCATCTGGGTTCGATACAACAGGGTGGTAATCGAACACAGACAAAAAGCCCTTACCAGTGAATTCGGCAACCACGACAAGGGGGAAGAGAAAGGGGAAAGTAGGAGAAAAGGGAGAGGAAACGGAAGGGAGGACAGATCACTAGGGTACCCCGGGGCGTGACTCCCTGTGTTTACCTAAAGAAGGTAAACCCCCTCAGGGGTATTGAATGTATAGAAAACGCACCTAAGCTTAATTGTAATGTAAACATTAGAGGATTTTGACTTTTGTGGGGGTGATATCAAATTGGATAATTTAGATGCTAATAAGCAGGAAGCTTTAAAATTTTTTTTTGTAAAGTTATGAAAATTTGTTTGCCACTGGTATTAGAGATCTTAATGGGTGCAATACATTTCACAAAGTAGACTTAACCGATGATGTACCAGTCAGGCAAAAACATTACAAAACAGCACATCACCTTAAAGGTGAATTGGATCGTCAAATAAATGAGCTTTTAGACCATAATATAATAAAGAAAAGCACCTCCCCATATGCAGCTCCAGTAATTTTGGTAAAAAAGAAAGATGGTAGTTATCGTTTATGTACAGATTTTCGAAAACTTAATATCAAAACTCAACCAGACTCTTTTCCGATTCCAAATATCACTGAACTCGTAGACAATTTGTCAGGTTCTTACCTCTTTACGACCCTAGATTTATGTGCTGGTTTTTATCAAATGAAAATTAACCCTAAAGACACCAATAAAACAGCTTTTGCTACAGATAGTGGACTCTACGAGTGGAATCGCGTACCTTTTGGCCTTAGAAACTCGCCAAATTCTTTTCAGCGCCTAATGGGAATCGTCTGAGCAGGCCTTAAGCCTTGTCAAATTGCAGTCTATCTGGACGACATTATAATAGCATCTAAAAATGATGTAAACGAACATATAAATAAATTAAAATTGGTTTTTGATAGGCTCAGACAACATAATTTAAAATTGAAACTTAGTAAATGTAAATTCCTTATGACCAGTATTAAGTATTTAGGATCTCAGGTAACTGACGGTAAAGTTTTCCCTGATGACTCTAACGTATCAACAATTGATAAATTTAAAATTCCAGACAGTAAAACCAAAGTTAAGTCATTTTTAGGTCTAATTGGTTTTTATCGAAGATTCATTCCAAATTTTGCACAAGTAGCTCTTCCTTTAACTAAATCGACTAAAGAAAGCACGAAATTTGATTTTAATAAAGATGCTTTAAATGCATTTAATAAACTTAAATGTTACCTTAAAAATTATCCATGCCTATATTTACCAAATTTTGAAAAATAATTTGTATTAAGTACGGATGCATCAAAATATGCTTTGGGCGCTGTTTTGAGCCAATACGACGAAAACAAATTTTTGCACCCTATCGCATATGCCAGCAGAAAACTGAAAGACCCTGAAGAGAGATATTCCACAGTCGAGAAGGAATTATTAGGAGTCGTCTTTGGTGTTTCTTACTTTAAACAATATCTCTTGGGAAAGAAATTTACTATTTTTTGCGACCAGGCTAGATTGTCCCACACCCTTAAATTAAAGGACCCAATATCTCGAATAACACGGTGGGTAATGACGTTACAACAGTACGACCATATAATAGTCTATAAACCAGGCAAATTAAACATAACAGCAGATTATTTGTCTCGTGGTGTAGAACAAATAAATAACATTAATATCACTTCGATTCAACCGGTTTTGTTAGACAAAATTAAATTAGGACAACAGTCAGACCCTTTTTGTACTAAAATAGTGAATGAAATCAACAGTAATTCCGACATGTCTCATCATAAATTAAAGTTCTTTATTGAAAATGAAATTCTTTACTGTTCAAATGCAAATTATGAAACAAAAAGTAAATTAGTTATCCCAATATCAATAACTCCTGAAATCTTAGCTTTGTGTCATGATTCGCCAACTGTAAATCACCAAGGATTTTGTAAAACCTTACGTAGAATTAAATCGTGTTATTATTGGAAAGGAATGTATTCACAAATAGCAAATTATGTCAAATCATGCAACTCCTGTCATTAATTCTTAAAATAACTTAACTATCTAAGCCCAGTTTTTTTAATATAATGATTGATTGTAATTATGATGTGTGTACGACCTGATATGTAAAAGCTGCCTGATCCAAATGTTTCCAACTTGCAAATATTTTACTCTAGAAAAAAATAAACTTAATTATGTTTAAAATTTAAATCTATCCTAATCTCAATTATTATGTGTGATTTTATTATTACTGTTTCTACTAAAGTTCTTTTTTAGCCACGATGCTTCAAGATTTAGTTAGGGTTATCGTTTGTACCGCATGGTACATGTTTTCGAGTAATTCCATAATAACTTTTTCCATATGTTGTATCTTAATTTTAAAGTTAACACAACGCATTTTTTTTTCTTTTTTATTATTCAATAATCTAAATTTCTATTTTTAAATATTAATTTAAATTGTGCTAACCACTAATTTAGTTTACCGATACAACACCATTTAATTTTGATGTAAGTGATTTGCATGAGGAATTTGTTAATATTAATCGATTTTAAGAATAATTAATAGAAATACAAAGTGACCAAGCACTTCGATACAATTTCTACAAAAAAACTGAATCTTTATGTGCTTTCTGGTTACAATTAAAAACCGAAAAGCTAATAATTGTTAAAGCCCTAAAAGTAATATTCCCTATTTCAACAACATATAACACATGGATCAATAAGTTCCGAGGCTAACCCAGAGATGGCGCTCGTAGTAAACCAGTAACCAGGTCTTTCTAGAGTACTAACCTTTGCTTGAAACGTGTCAAAATTTTAAGTCGATCGGACCAGAAACAGCTGAGTTATCGAGGTTGGAGTAAAGTCGTTCTGTAGTTTGTTTAAAAAATGGAAAAAACAGAGTTTCGTGTTCTGATAAAACATTGTTTTTTAATGGGTAAAAACACCGTGCTAGCGAAACAATGGATTGACAAATGTTACCCGGACTCTTGTCCATCAAAAGCAACGATTTGTCGGTGGTTTGCCGAGTTTAAACGTGGTCGTACCGACACAAATGACGCGGAACGCTCGGGTAGACCTGTGGAAGCCGTTACACCGGAAAATGTGAGTGAAGTGACAAAAATTATAATGAAAGATCGTAAAGTGAAGCTCCGTGAGATTGCTGAGATGACACAGATATCATATGGAAGTGTATTTACTATCCTTCATGAAAAATTGAGCATGAAAAAGGTTTTTTCCAAGTGGGTGCCGCGATTGCTTTCGATGGAACAAAAACAGCAACGAGTCGATGATTCAGAAAGCTGTTTATCGCTATTTACTCGCAACAAAAAAGATTTCTTGCGTCGTTACGTGACCATGGACGAAACATGGTTACATCACTACACTCCAGAGTCGAAGCGGCAGTCATCTGAGTGGCGCACAGCTGGCGAAAGCCGTCCGAAAACGCAGCAGTCAGCTGGCAAAGTCATGGCGTCAGTTTTTTGGGATACGCATGGCGTGATTTTCATTGACTACCTCGAAAAAGGTAAATCGATCAACAGTGATTATTATATTGACTTGCTGGTGCGTTTGAAGGAGGAAATCGCAAAAAAACGACCGCACATGCAGAGAAAAAAAATCCTTTTTCACCAAGACAATGCACCCTGCCACAAGTCGATGAAAACAATGGCAAAATTGAACGAATTGGGCTTTCGTCTGCTTCCCCACCCCCCATACTCGCCAGATTTAGCCCCCAGTGACTACTGACTCTTTGCTGATCTTAAAAAAGTGCTCCAGGGAAAAAGATTTGGCTCAAATGAGGAGGTCATCGCTGAAACTGAAGCTTTTTTGAAGCGAAAGATAATTTTTTTTATAAACATGGTATTGAAAAACTGGAAAAGCGTTGGAACGATTGTATCACCTTAAAAGGTGATTATGTTGATGAATAAAAAAAAATTTTGCAAAAAAAAATTTTGTTTTCATTGTTAGTCTCGGGACTTATTGATCCATGTGTTATGTGTGAGGCTGGTTTTTCGGCTCAGTGTGTAATCGAAAACAATTACCGGAACAAGTTAAATCCTGAAATAGATATAAGGTGCTCTTTGACAAGCATTCAACCGAGGTTTGAAGATCTTTCAAAATGTATTCAAGCACAAGGTTCTCATTAAAACTGTATGACTTGCATTTAAAATTTAAAAGACTTAACGTATGTATAGATATTTCTTTTTTTTTTTTTTTTTAGGAATAAGTTGAAATGTCAATTATTTTCAAAAAGTTAAAATATATTTTAATTTGGTCAATAATAATTATTAAAAACACTTGATTATTATTTAAATTTTCTTGGATCGAAAAGTACTTTTGTTTATCTTTATTATTAAAAAAATAAATAAAAAATTTGTAAGTTAAAAAAAATCATCATCGTAGGATTGAAGATATTTTAAAAATACGATCTAAAATGAAACAATGAAAAAATTGCGACTTTTTTTTTTGGTCGCGACATGAACATATTTCTCAAATTTGGGTGGCGGCTTAAAAAGTTTAAGAGCCACTGCTCTAGACCATTTAGATCTCTTTTTTTCATAGCTGAGACCGCAACAACAGCCATAATTGTAGCGGGAAGCGCAATGATCTCGTCATTCATTTTATATAAAATGAATAAAAGTAATATTACAACTATATTATTTAGGGGTAGCGATTTTAACAGCTTCAAAAGCTTTAACTTGTAAATAAAAACCAAAACATGAGCTATTTAAACGCATGCGCAACTTTTTTAATCCGACCAATCAGTGACATTCAAGAACTTAGATAGTGTCAACGAATCATCCAACTTCATGACGTCTTGGAATATAATTTTACAGTTTTGCTTTTTTTATTAATCGTTTATTTAAGTAACTATATTTAAATTTCTGTTCACAATTTTTTTTATAATACAGTCTATCTTGAAATTCAATTTCATAATAATGTGAGTTGTTGAACATGAAGTTTTTTTTTTCAGATTATTTTTAATGTTCTAAAGCTGCCCCTACACTATCAAGCCGCTTGATCAAATGCTTGACCAAATTGATTGTATCAAGCGTGATTGATAGTTTAGAAGCCCGTTTGACGCTTGAACCAAGCGTTGACGGTGATTGATAGAAATTCTGAATGACTGTAGCGGTTGATGAAGTGGCTTGATAGTGTAGGACAATTTCCGTTAAGCATTGTGTCAGTCACTCGGTGGAAGCCATGGCGTCAACTTCCCAATCCGCGTCTCCCGAAAACTCGGATCGGGAGTTTATTAGTTTATTGATTGATCTGTATCGTGATTGTCCGGAGTTGTGGAAAGTAAAAAGTAAAGACTATTTCAATAGAAATAAAAAAAGTGCGGCACTTGAAAAAATCGTGGGTGCATTGAGAAAGTTAAAACCGGATTTCACCGTGAAAAAATTAAAACAAAAAATAAATGTTCTCAGAACTAACTTCAACAGAGAGTTCAAGGCCATCGAGAGTAAAAAAATTTCAGGGACGTCTGCGGATGACATCCCTGAACCCTCACTTTGGTATTTCAATGAAATATACTTCATAAAAGCCCAATTGGAAATCGCACAGACTGATACTTCGGAGGTAAGAATTTTATTTTATTTTTACAGTAGATATTCATATTTATTTTATATTACGAGTAATGTTATTACTTATTCATCTACATTACACAAGGCACTTGCTTTGCAACGGAACTGACCCAGACGTGTTGAAAAATTCACAGAAGTCATCCCTTATTCTTTTTGCCTCTACTGTAGAATTGCCTTTGGTTCTTTGAAGCTGTACCATCTGTGCAATGTCTTGTCTCCATGACCCAGGTTCCACAGCACCAGTCAGGACATCGTATCTGTCAATATCCTGAGATTGCAAATACTTGGTTCTGTTTTTTGAGCATAAATAGTTGTGCAAATGGCAACTCGCCATTACGATTTTTCTAGCTTTCATTGGTTCAAATTTAATGGTGTTTTGAAGTATTTTGAATCTCTTCGTTAATATACCAAAAGCATTTTCAACGTCTCTTCTGGATCGTGAGAGTCTATAGTTGAAAATCCTTTTCTCATTCGTCAAAGCAGCTCTGTTGTAGGGCTTCATGAATTCAGGGAGAAGTTGGAAAGCTTCATCTCCAACGAAGACGTACGGAAATTGTTTATTAGGAGTGCCTGGTAACTCTCGAGGATCAGGCATATTAAGCTGGTTCTCAGACAACTTGTGCCAAAACAAAGTGTTCTTCAACACACCTCCATCTGACACTCGGCCATTTGCTCCGACATCGACCATCAGAAATTTATAATTTGCATCAACAATAGCTATAAGCACGATGCTGAAAAAACCTTTGTAATTAAAATAGTAGGATCCAGAATGGGGAGGTTTTTGGATTGATACGTGTTTGCCGTCAGTGCTCCCGACGCAGTTGGGGAAATTCCATTGTTCTTCGAATTCCTGTGCAACCCGTTTCCATCCATCCGTCGTTTTTGGGACCTAGATGAGAAACAAAAAACGAAACTAGCATTATTTAACATTGTATAAATAGTATAACACTGTAAATAGGTAGTTACTAATTAAATTTCTGTTGTGCTTAAACTCGTAAACTTTCGTTCATTGTATTTTATTTTTTGTTACAGGAACCATCGATTCCTCATGAAGACTCGCAATCACAAGTCAACTCGGAAAGTGTCGAATCCCCTTCTGACGTGGTTACACCCCGAACTCCCAAAACAGCTATCACGGGTAAAAAAAAGGAAAGGTGTCCCAGACAGCACTGATCAATTAGTGGGACTAGCGACTGAATATTTTAAGCGACCTGAGACTGAAGAAGATATTGTCGCTAGGGGGTGGGCTATGAAATTGAAAAAGTTAGCTCTAGACCAACGACGCTTCGCAGAGAAAATCATAAATGACGCGCTTTTTGAAGCAGAAATGGACACCTTGACAAGGGAAGGAGTGCGTTGTGAAACGTTCCCTCGTTGGTCAGCCACGTCACCTGCGTCGTCATGTTCTTCAGTAAATAGTTGGCAAACGTACCCCCAGTCAGTGCCGTCACAGCACACTTCAACAGAAAGCCTATCATACCAACGGCTACACCATACAACGTCTCATGAAGATAATGCTGCTACGTTCTTCTCCTCATTTAGTTCAATGTGAACTTGTGCCCCTAATGTTTTCAGTTCAGTACTAATGTTCATAAATTGGGAAATATCTGTATTAATTATTTGTAAATTGTAATTCTTTCCTTTCTTCCTTAAAATATAAAGAGATTTACTTGGCTATAATTACTAACCTGAATGTTCTCCTTCAATGCCTTGATCATTGCAGAGCAAGTTTCCATTATGATGAGTTGCAGAGTCTGTGGAGCAATGGCGCACGTGAATTTGAGATCAGCTAAATCCATGCCAGACGACAGGTACCTCAATGTGATAGACAATCTCTGACTTGCAGGAATCGCTTCACGCATCTTTGTATCTGTCTTCTCAATGTCAGGGCGGAGTAAATCCAGTAGATGATCAAAACTTTCTTGGTCCATTCTCAAAAAGTTCCTGTAGTCCTCTGGTTTTGAATCACTTAGGTTAGTTATTTAGTGTTTTTGGCGCAAGAGCCAGAAATGGCTATACCGCACCATGAACTTGGTCTAACTTAATCACTTAGGAAGTTTAGGAGATGTTCATGAGTGAAGCGGTTTCTCAGTTTGTACCACTCCTTGGACCACCGTCGTTTCTTCTTTTCCGTCTTTTTCCGCTTCACGGCAACCAATGTTGCGATTAGGAAGCCCAAATCTGTATTCGACACCATTGTAATCGAAAAAGCAATTAAAAAAGATTTATTATTTATTAAGAATTATTTTTAATCGAAAAAGCAAAAGCACGATCGCAACACACTCCGTTCTGCTTCCACTTCTCGGCTTCGACTGACGAGAGAGTTTTGATCAAAAGATTGAAGGGTTGATTGAAGCACGCTTGAAGCTCCCATCAATCGGAGGGTCAAGCATTTGATCAAGCGGCTTGATAGTGTAGGGGCAGCTTAAGACAGAGAAATCAGTCCGATTTCTCGGATACAAGAGATTGGACCGTGCAAACAGGCCTTAAATCGATACAACGAAGATCAAAACATAGAAATGTAAACAATCAATCTGGCTTCTGTTGCCAGATTTTTGAAAACAAGACATAATGATCAAAGAAATAGGCACTACTAGTAGAATATATTATTATTTCAGTTCGAAAGTAACTTTTATTACAAGTTGCAAAAGAGAAACCATTTGAGAGGTCGGGGGCGTGGCACTTCCAAAAATGCCTATAACTCGAAGAAAAATCATCAAATTTGAAAAATGCTTTTTGAATAAAGTACCTCTAAAAGTATCAAAAACAGTTTAAAAAAAAAAAATCGAATTTTTTTTTCCCCATAGGTTTTTATTGATTTTGGTATCCACTGTAGCCTTAACTTCTTCGTAGTCTATATTTACATCTAAAATAAATCGTATCCACCATTGGCTGTACTGCAAGATAACAACATATTCTCTAATATCTTCTAAGAGCTGTTCTAAAGGATTTAACACCACTTACTGGATCTTGCTTTCAGATCAATTTGAATACATTTTCGTTTTAATTCATGTTCGGCTTTCGTGTCTGTTTTAATTGATTTTTTTGTGTACCAGAGATTGTGTGGCTTTTCAAAAAAATGTCTATTTCTCACTATCGTAATATGGTTTTATAGTAAACAAAATTTGTTTATTGATGACAATATTAAAAGTGTAAATAACCTACTTCATGAAGTCATACATTTCATGAAGTTTTTTTTCTTTTTTTAAATTCTTTATAGGATTTTTTTGTGTTGAATGAATATCTAATTTAAATTGGTCTAAATGTTGCTACCATATCTATATTTTTTTTCTGGAAAAGTTATGTATGAATGCTGAAACATGAAGGAAGAAATTTTTTTTACAGTACAACTGTATCGTTTAATGTTAAAAGGGCATTTATTTATTTATTTTTTATGCTTTGTTTAGAAACATAAAGAGACCAAAGAACATCTCAAGGGATTGTGGATCTCATTTCAAATCAGCTTAAATAAATAGAATTAAATTGTCTGTTTGTTATTATTTGAATTAACAGTATTTGTTTATGCTTACAACGTTACTGCTACTTTATAGCCAAAAATAAAAATTTTTTGTTTTGCAATCAAATGGAGAAGTGTATTATTTCTTCTTCAACTGCAGTTTAAATGATTGTAAAAAGTATATTAAATTTTTAATTTATTTACCATTTGTATCAATGTTAATGTACTCAAAGTTTGGTATGAAATAAAACCTAATATAAAAAAGAAGCTGTTTTTGTGCATTGTCTTAAAAAAAAAAAGCTACAAGTAAAGTTTCACTTTTTCATAACAGGTTACACATATATATATATATATATTTTGTTTAATTTTTTTTTTATCGTGGCTAAAATAAATTTCAACAAATTTAAAGCAGAAAATGGGATTTGTGCAAAATGCGGTATACTGTTCTTCTATCTGATGGTGACTGCAAAACATTTGCGTTCCTCAAAGAAAAAAATGTGTATGGGGACTTTCCAATTGTAAAAGAGGAATGCGTTAACCATATTGCGAAGTGATTGGGTACTGCTCTCCGCAATAAAGTTAAAGAGTTAAGAGTGAGGGTATATGCCCTGGAGGAAGAAAAAAAAAGGTCACCTGACTGACACTGTCGGTAACTATTATCGTAAAGCCATAGTGGATAATGCTCCAAACGTCGATAAAATGAGAAAAGCAATTTTTGCATCATTGATGCATTGGACATCAACAGACAAGTTACCAAAGTACACGACGTGCCCTGAGGGGAAGGAATCTTAGTGCTTTTATAATCGAGCTAATGCTAGGATGATTGATTGATTGAATGTAGGATTTAGTGGCACAAGGTCCGAATGAGGACATGCTGCGCCAAACAGTACGGTAAAATAGTTTAAAAGTCTTAAGTGCATACAAATTTAATTGTAGTACAATTATAACTGATAAAACAGTACTAGCAAGTGAATAAGACAATATTAATGATTTAAATAAAATCAGATGGGCGAATGCTAGGAAACCACCTTCTCACACACAAATGAAAACCATGTTGACTGAGGACATTCTTTCGAAAATTCTGCCTGTATACCAACGCCTTGCATGCAAGGAACTTTTAGAGCGGTGCACTTCCGCTAAGACTCAAATGGCCCCGTTTACATGAGCAATCTATTAATCCGGGGTAAAAGAAGGGTACAGGGATTTTACAGGGCAATGTACAATCGGTAAGAAAACCCGTTTACACGCAAAAGAATTTCAACCCCGGATTTTCAAACTACTTCCTCTACGTCATTGGTCACATGATAAATCGGAAGTAAGAAAATATATCCCATCACTCCTTGCAATATTTTTGTTTACATTTTGAGGTAAAGTTTTTTATACTTTTCATTTAAAATGGATAATATTCAAATAATATCATTGTTATTCGTTCAAAATATTGAAAATGCTTTGAGCGACATAAATGATGCTCGGAAAAGGCGTATTAAAAGGATGTTAAACATCCTGTGCAGATCAGCAGTTTCATCCTTAAGTTTAGCATTTCCGCACAGGAGAATGTGGAAACAAATACGGCATTCAGAATGGTTTGAAAAGACAGTTCTCCAACATTATGATGATAGTAGATGGAAAGAAACTTTTAGAATAAACAGGTATGTTTGGATATTTTATTTGTATAAATTATATTATTTAATATATATTTATTTAACTCCTATAATCTTAATGTAACTCGTGCTTTTCTGATCAATCAACAAAAAAGAATGTAATTTCGCCAAAAATTAAGATAACAATTGTTAACATACTTAATATATGCAGGACATTTAAGTAATTTTTTTTCATCCTATTTTTCTGTAATAGTGTATATTTTAATTTAAAAGTTCAAAGAATAGGCTTAAATATTTAAACATAAATTATTGATTCGGATAGAAAATGATGTGTTTTTCAAACCCATTACCCTTATTTTGTATGAAAATATTGGCACATTCGCCCCTTAAAATTCTGCTATACCCTGATAATTGGCAATATATTTTATGTCAAAATACACTACATGAGCTATGGGTGTCTTTTCATTTACACAAAATCATTCACTTTTAATTACTTGTTTCTCTATTCATGTTTAATGATTTTATTTTTTCTCTTTATAGGTCAACATTTACAATCATCTGTGACTTCCTTCGCCCTCATCTCCAAAAGAAGAAAGTGGTACGAGATGTATTCTCAGTTGAAGTAAGAATAGCTGTGATGTTACTGCGACTCAGCAGCTCTTCTGAACTTCGAAATATTGCTGAGTTATTCGGAATGGCAAGGAGCACTGTGTGTGTTATTGTGCAACAAACAACTCGAGTGGTGGTGAGTTGCTACATGGAGGAATTGAAATTTCCTGAAGGAGATGAAGTGTCCATTGCGACAGACTCCTTCTTTGATGTCTGTGGACTACCAGGAGTGTTGGGTGCTTTAGATGGCTGTCACATTCCTATAAAAGCTCCAATTAGAAATAAAAAAGACTATTTTAACCGAAAGCAGTTTTACAGTGTTGTTTTACAAGCAGTGGTGAACCACAAGAAGAAATTTATAAATTTAAATTTTGGGTGACCAGGATCTGTACACGATGCAAGGGTTCTGGCAAATTCTGAGCTGTTCGTGCAGTGTGAATCAGGCATCTTAGACAATTATTTTTGTGAATTGCCTGGTGCTGCATCCACAATTCCCCCTTACATTGTTGCTGACCCAGCCTATCCTTTAAAACAGTGGCTGATGAAGCCATTTAGTGGTGCTTTAAATGGGCAGCAAGCTACCTTCAATAAGAGGCTTAGTCGGTGCCGAGTGTATGTCGAGCATGCATTCGGCATGTTGAAAGGACGCTGGAGGTGCTTATTGAAGGCCAATGACTCCCAGCTGAAAAATTTAAAGTACCAAGTACTTGCATGTTGCACAATATCGCACAAGATATTCAAGATGAGTATCTTTACGAATGGGACGATAACTCAACATTATGTAATGACCCAACTGTTTATCCTGTGCTATACTCCAATGACAGTAAATCAAAAAGAAATCTGCTTATGTCTTGGGTACAAAATTATGGATAATTTATGTATGGTATTCCTTTGTTGAATGATGTGCTGCTAATATTGATTTTTTTAGATAAATCTAATGTACTAAATTATTGTTTTAAAGAAATTGAATTTTCAAAATAAATCTATATTGCAAAATAAATTCCATGTTATAAATGAAACTATTAAAAAAATACTGATAAATCATTAATTAGACAATCATCAAAAAATCAAACTAGAAAAAATAACTTTACTTTTAAATCATAATTAATTCAAGAATAATGACAAAATATATAAGGCTAAAATTTATTAACTTCATCATGATAGAAAATTTATTTTTTTATATTTTCTTTTAATAATTTTAACATTTCTGCATTTTGCTGAATAATGGTGTTGCGAAAAGTTTCTCTCTTCTCTTCGGCTTTGATCTCAAGCCTCTCTTCGAATTCCAGGACTTTGTTTGTCGTTTCCTCCATAACTTTGCGTAGAGCCTCCTCAAAGTCATTGATGCGCCGACGCTTTCGGACCTGTTTTATTGTTTTAACCTGGTTATTGACCCTTGGTGTTGATGTACTTGGTTGAGTTAAATTTTCAGAAAAAGAATCCTCCACCAAGTCTGTTTCATCTCTGAAATTAAAAAAATAAATAAAAGCACTGTTTATCCAAACATATTAAACAACAAACAAATTGATAATTACAGGTAGCTTGACCTCGATCGGAGCTGAAAATTTTTTTTGGGGGGGGGGGGGGACAGGTAGTGCTGCCATTCAATATTTTTCAAGCACTATTGAAGAGAATAACACCAAAATTCATATGTAGTTTTATCTTGACCTAAATTGGGACTTATTAGATTTCGGCGGGAATTGCTGTACAAGTGTTCAATATTTTTGTTACTTTGTTATGAGAAATTTTATGGCTGCTAGAGTAGGTGTGATTTTTGCATTATAAGGTAGTGCTTTGGCAGCATTCTTCATTAAAAGGCAGATGGCCATGTGGCTGCCTTTCCTACATTTGTGTTATTTCAGGCTGTAATTTTGTATTTTCAATTACTTCATTTTAATCACTGATAAGGAAGTTTTGTGATAGTGAGATCATTCTAGGTTTTCCTTTCTCACAGAAAAACAATATCCTATGAAAATCTTCAATTATTTTTCTGATTGAAACATTTCTAACAATTTTCTTTAATGTTATTTAAATAAAATAACTATTATGATTGTGTAAAATTATAATTATTTAAAATAACTAAAAATTAATATTCAATTATTTACTAGTAATATGATGGATTATAGTACAATTTTGAACTCTAAATTTGAATAATTTTTTCATATTTTAATCATATACCTAGTTTTATTTAATACTGAGATTAAAAAAGAAAAAAAAATACAACTCATTTATACTTACATTGGTTCATAATCAATCTCCTGTGAATGAATTTTTTCGGCCTCATCCTGGTTGGTTTGCTCAGATGTATTTATTTCATCTTCATCGTTCAGAATTACAGAATGTAAATGTCCATCCATGTCTGGTTCATCATCATTTAGAGTATTGTCAGAAACTAAAAATTTAATTTAGAATAAGAAATCAAACAGTAATAATACACGAATGACATTAAAAAAAGGTAAACTTGTGTGAAAAATTGTAACGTTTAGATATATACTTAAACTATATGTATATTGTTGATGTTCAGACAAAATTTTTTAGTATTCCAATTATTTTATTGAGTCTCTAAATCTTTCATTTTTATATTATTAACTGCTATAAGCTATTTATAATATAGACCAGGGCTGTCCAACAGGCAGCCTGCCAACCTATATTGTGCTCCCTGCAATCTTCTTATTCAGCATATTTCTTTTTTCGAAATTTTACGGTATCAAGAAGCATCCGGGTCAACCATTCTTGGTCAAGCCGATGTTATTGATCATGAAAAAGATCATACTTATGATTTATAATATTTATTGATTGTTTTGTGTTCTTAAGATATTTAAATTAAACAAAACTAATTTTAAAGAAAAAAAATTTATTTAAAAAGATTTTTTTTGGTTAAATTTAAGTAAAAAAATATGCAAAGATGCTCATAAATACTTTGTTTTATAAGTGACTTTTTTGTATATTAATTCACATTAATTTTGCCCACTTTGGTGTTTCGTGATTGAAGAAAAGTTAACATAAGCAGAAAATTATTGATTATGAAAAATATAATGCATATATTTTTTTAATATTTAATGTTCTTTTTTATAAATAAAAAATAAAAAAAAATTTTTCCAGAAAAGTGTGTTTTTTTTTTCTATAAAAGTAATTTTTTTTTTATGAAATATATTTGCTTGCTGTAATATATTTAAACAACCTAAAGATTAATATTTTACTTTTAAAAAAGTCATCGATTAATACATAACATGTTATAAACTAACTTTATACATACTACTTACATAATAAATAATTTAACTTTTTAATTTTTATTGTATAAGAGGTTATAGTTAAACTTTCTCAAACTGCGGCCCGCCAGATGATCAGTGACCGGATTTCTGGCCCGCCGGCTCTTTGCAGTTGGACAGCTCTGATATAGACCAATACGGTATAATTCTTTTTTTTTTTTTTGTAATGTTTTCTTCTTGTAGTGATGTTAACGTTCATAATTAATGAGTAGGAATTTTTTAAATTGTAAATGTTAAGTTGAAACAAATACAATTTAGATAACACTAACCCGAGAAAAATAAAACTAGCTCTTCAAATTAGTTAGACACATTTATCATTCAATGAAAGATACAGCTCAAAAGATACATTTACTTATAATTTCCTTACTTATAATTTCATTTGTGACCCTATAATGAAATAAGTTTCTAATGAATAAATTAGTGCTTTTAGTAAAATCATTGTAATCCCGATAATTTTTAAATGTAATTTGAATAGCATATCGGTTGTGACATTGTCTGTAATTTATTTACAAAAATATTTCACAAGAGCATAAAAAGTAGAATGAAAATAGTATACAACTTACTTGGTTTTCTGAATCCAATATCACAGGTTATCACTGGATTTATATTATCTCTGTCTCCTAGAATTCTATTTAGCTGTTCATAGTGCTGGAACCTGCATTTAGATATTGCTCCCGCACCACTTTTTCTAGTTGAATCTACCACTTCTTTGTATTTTTTTTTATGGTTTTCAATTTATTTTTTATTTGATCGGTAGATCTGTGAATGTTTGATTGCGACAACTCGATAGCAATATTTTTATAAGTCTCGTTGTCGCGGACCGTACCATCAAATTTTTTTTCTATCATATACACTTCATATATGCTTAGTAAGACTTTTGTTTCAAGATCGTTCCAACGATCAGCTGGCTTCTTTTCTTTTCGCCATTATTTGAAACAAATTAAAATATTTTCACGTTCCGAGTTCCAAAACAAAACACATGGGCCCAGAACGTAAACAATCACGTGACTCGCAATGCATCTCGGGAAAGCGAGGTGAGCTTACCCTGCATATTTCCATCTCCTACTAGGAATTATTATACCCTTCTTTCAGTCCTTCAATTTTTCCCTGCGTAGGGGAAGAAGGGTAGAAAATGACGAAAATTCCAGCTTTTACCCCGCATTTTTGTGCATGTAATGGGGCTAAAATGCCAATTAGTCATTACACAGTATTATTTGGCAACAATGCTCTAAAGATGAGTTTGTGAGCAAGAAGAGATTAGAAATGGCTACCACAAATGCTGTTAGCCAGTTCATTTATCGACGGCACTTGTGAAAAGTAAGGATGTATTGATTGCGACTGAAACAAAGTAGTCGTCGCAATTCACTAGCCTATAAACAAAAAGCAATAAAAAGAAAATATTTGAACAAGGCTAATGAAAATAAGAACAAGAAAGTTGGAAGGCGATACTTGCAGTGCAGGGGCTTTCTAAATTATTGTTTTCATGTTAAATGAATTTCTGTTTTCATTTATATTAAATTTCTGTTTTCATTTATATTAAATTTCTGTTTTCATTCATAATTTGTTTTCATTATTCACTATTTTATTTGCATAAGTTATTATAATATTTTATTACAAAATTATGGGTGAACAATGATAATATTTGAAAAACAGGCATTTTTATATAAAGATTTCATGACATATGATCTGAGTCATCATATATCTCTAATTACAGTTCTGATATTACCGTATAGTGTTTCTAATATTGCGAATAATATTTCAAATACTTACTTTTTATAGAGGTATATAATAACTCTTGAGGAGAATTTAATTTCCTTTACACAAAAACTCATTTTACTCCATTAAATATTTTGTAGCATTTTCTGTCTATATTTTGTTCCAAGCTCCTCAATTTTTTAATAATTTTCCTGAAACTTTTTCTTTTGCTTCATATGATTATTATGAAAGTCACTAAGCATTGTTTTTTGAAAATATTCGTAAGAAATTTTTTTTATATGGAATTAACTTCGCGAAGACATAAAATTTTTTTACAAAAGCCATTGAAGTTAAACAATAATCCATGACAGAGACAATTTATATTAGCATTATGTGTCTTCAGTTTAATTTATAAGTTATTTGCTTAAAATTTGAGACGCGAGGAAAAATTTTCATGTTTTTAATTTTTTTAAAATTTTGCTATTTTTTGAAAAAAATTATGATTATAAATTAATTTTAATAAACTTAAAATATATAATTTAGTTAAAAACATACAAATTAAGCCATAAAAGTTCAAATAAGCATTAAAAATTTTTTCTTCTTCAAGTGAAAGGTCCTGTGTCCCCTTAACGTAAAAAATACATTTCCTACATAGTAATGCAGCAATTACTACACGTGTAATAGTTGAATTTAATTGGTAGAGTTTAGTATGTCTCACGAGTTTTATTAACAATTTAAAAAATTTTTATTCCTGGTATTGATTCAACAAAATTCTTTGATTAAAGTTAAAAGTATCATTTGTAATTTAGTAAATCCTTCATTTAACAATTTGTAGCGTATCTACCACTACAAAATTACAACTGCATTTCAGTAGTATATAAGACATGTTAACTCTACTCTATGTCGGGGGTACCTTTTATTGGATGACAGTTGACATGGTCTGAAACTACTCTCCCCACAAATTCTTTACTCTTTACAATATTGATTCATTACAGTATAAACTTTGTACTATATGTATATCTTTCTTAACTATTATTCCTAAT
This sequence comes from Parasteatoda tepidariorum, assembly GCF_982258835.1. Lineage (NCBI taxonomy): Eukaryota > Metazoa > Arthropoda > Arachnida > Araneae > Theridiidae > Parasteatoda > Parasteatoda tepidariorum. The sequence goes on from NC_141762.1 coordinate 93,767,247, forward strand.
TTGTTACCGATGTTAGGTTTTATACTTAGTAAAGCTACTTCTAATGTTAAATTGATCAGGTGTAAATAATATTTTAAATTGCCATTCTCATTTCATCCAAATAAGTTTATGATTTGCAATACAGGAGTTATTTAGGAACATCTAATATTCTTAACTTTATCATGCACATTTTTATATAACATACTTCTAATTAATACTCAATGTAAAATATTTTGGCTGTTTATTTATTAGAGCAATTTAACTAAGTTACTACAATTCCCATAGCATACTAGAAATACATCCAATGATGTGGGCAAGAATTTTACTGGAAATAAGAGACAATCTATTTTGCTAAATAATCTATTTTTAAGCTCCAATTTGATAAGAGTAATCACTACAATAATAAGTTCAAATAACTGAAAAATATTTCGGAAGTAATTAGTTATCTTGAAAACTAGTTCAACTTTATAAGAATTTAACAGCTATTAAGACACTATACTATTAGGTACATTGAAAACGCGTTTGTGTTTAAAAGAAATTAGCTTTTTAAATATAATATATACTATGATTTTTACATATTTGTTATTTTGTGGCATATCACTCATAGGCGTAAATATGAAAATACACATTCTTTCAGCAGCAACATTAGCACAACTCATAATTCAACTTGAAGGTAATCTTCGTTTAAGCAAACGAAAGCAGTTCTTATGCATTTTGCTTAGCAATGAAAACTTTAAACCCATTTATCTCAAAACTTAAATTTTTGAGTAGTGCCGCTATTGAAGCCCATGACCGATATGATGATGATTGTTTTGTTTTTTTCATATATATATATATTTTTTTAGCAATATGAAGGTTTAATCATTGGAGGTAAACTACGGAGCAAAATGCTACGGATAAAGGCTGGGACACACCTGTCATGCAGCGTTCCGATCCGACTACGGTCATACGGCCGGACGACTGTATGAGAGGAGAATAGTCAACGGCCTTGAATGCAGCAAGCCACACCTGTCCGTCACGTGACCTGTTCTACTCCCACCCGTCTCCGATTCGTTGTCCGATCACGCTCAGACAGTGCAGACCATTCGTTTACTTGATGCGGGACGCTTGTCGTTAGCTGTTTTTGTATAGTTTTCTGTGTTCTATGGTTTTCTGACATCGCTTGGCGAAAAATGGCGGCTATAAAACCGGAGGAACTGATCGAAAGTGTAAGAAATTTTCCAGTTTTGTATGATCAAACTCAAGAACAGTATAGAAACTCTGACTACAAGGACATTATCTGGAAAAAAGTTGCGAAGGAATTGAATGTAGAAGGTAAGAACATTTATTATTATTATTATTATATTATTATTTATTATTATTATATTATTATTATCATTATTATTATTATATTATTAATAATTATACTAGATTATACAAATTTGAAAAAATGCATAGCTTGGAAAACAATAAACTTATGAGGGCCCGACGTTCTTGCCACTCCACACTACCCTCTTCAGAGTTGAAGAATTGTTTAAACTGCTCTCTTACATTAAATGCTTCACGATTTTCCCCTCCTCTGCGACGTGGAAAGTGCTGGAGGCGAGATTTCTCCACTGGAGTTATGTCAGCACCATGAGTTAGTTCAGGCACTTGGTAGTTTTCGTCATTTCGAATGAAGTTGTGCAAGATGCATGCTGCGAGTACAAGACTCGTTATGTTGTCAGGACTTCCCTGGAGAGGTCTCATGAACATTCGAAATTTTTGCACCAAAATGCCAAAAACGTTTTCCGATATTCTTCTTGCTCTACTCAATCTGTAGTTGAAAATTCTCTGCTCGTTAGACAAGTTCTTTCCAGGAAATGGTCTCATAATGTTTTCAGTAAGGGGAAAAGCTTCATCTGCAACTATAACCATAGGAAGTTTAGTGTCTGTTCCTGGGAGACACTTTTTGTCAGGGATGTTAAGTTGGTTTCGAGATAGCTTTTTACCAAAATTAGAATTAGACAAAACACCACCATCAGAGTTTCTTCCGTAGCTTCCCACGTCTAGAAATATGAAATTGTAACGAGCATCAACTAGAGCTAAAAGAACAATGGAGTATGTTTTCTTGTAGTTCCAATAGAGACTTCCTGACGATTTTGGAGCTTGTATTGTCACATGTTTCCCATCCATTGCACCAATACAATTGGGAAACTGCCACTTTTTCCAAAATCGCTATTTCATTCCACCTGTCCTCATTCGGAGCTGGCATTACTTCGTTCATAAGTACTTGAATTACCACTCTGCTTGTGTGATGAATAATGGAACCAACTGTACTTCTTCCCATTCTGTAACTGAATGATATGGTTTTGAAAGAATCTCCTGTAGCAAGAAACCTGTAACAAACAACTTATATTAATAACTTTCTATCATTTTTAGGGCAAGAAGAGGAATGTAAAAAGAAGTGGAACGGAATACGAGACAGTCTGCGAAGAGCTAGACAGAAAAGAAAAACCAAATCTGGACAGTCGGCAACATCAATCAATAGATACAAATTTGAGTCTATCCTTGAATTTTTAATTCCTCATCTCGCCGAACGTAAAGGTCTAAGTAATGTTCCTGATGAAGAGGACGATACTGATGAAACTCAACTCAATGATTCTCATCAGCAGAACTCCACCAAGGAGACACTAAATATTATAAATGAGAATGAATCTCAAGAGACTGCAGAATCCGTGTCGTTGCTAACACCTACAACTCCAGCCAGTCGAGTTTCCATCGACCATAGACCTCTATCTGTAAAACGCAAAAGGAAGCTTGAAGTGAAACCTCAAGAGTCTCCATCATCTCAGCTAATGGCATACTTATTGGCTGAGAAAGAAGCTGAGAAGAAAAAAGAGTCACGTAAAAATGATGGACAGCACCCTGTTGATGCTTTTTTGGCTGGAATCGCTACAAGTCTGAAATCACTGCATCCAGTTCGTTTTCATTCAGCTAAAGGGAAGATCTTCAATATTGTCCAAGAGTACGAATTACAGCAGCTTCTTGAAAACCAACAAACTGAAATGATTCATACAAACAATGTTTCCTCTGAAACGTCTATTACAATGTCGGAAGAAGAGGGATTGTATGCACATTCAAATAGACCCGCACATTTCTCCAGAAGTATTCAACATACACCAACACATCCCGCTGACACTGAAGAAACTTACTGCACTAACGTAGATTTTTTACAGCTTTAACAACATATTTCATATTTGGACTGTGAAATTGTAATTAAATGATAATACATTTCTTTTGGTAATTTTCTTGTACATGTTATGCCTTTTTAAAATCGAACTAAAGATTTCAAATTTATCTGGAAATATAATTGTCATAAAACAAGGTTTAACTAATATATTCTGAACTTTTCTTAAACTATTTGAAAAAAATAATTTTGACAATTTATTTGACGTAGCAATTTGCATCATGGTTAGGAAAATTATGTTTTATAATCATACATATTATATATGTATATAGGCCTACATTTATAATAGTTATTTATTGTCTTTTTTTATTTGTTTCACAATATATATGTAGGTAGTTAAAATGCTTAATGAAGACTTATGAACAAAGTCTTGTTTCACAACTACAATGCATTATCTAATAAATTATGTCTGATGTTTTTTGACAAGAGACCACAGTGTAAATGAAATGGTATCTTACCTTACAAATACTGCCAAGCGGTGTCTAGGAGTAATCGCTTTTCTAAAATACGTGTTTTGCTTGGTTAAATGTTCTTTGAGTTTAAGTTCCAATTGATTGAAGGTGTGCATAGGCATTCTGAAGTAATGAAAAAATTTCGTCTCGTCGTCCAACAGATGAGGTAAAAGTGTGGTAAACTCCCCTTCTTCGTGTCTTCTTTTCCATGCATCATGTACCCAATATTCACGTTTCCCACTACTCTTTTCATTATTTCGATCTTCTTCGTCCAAACAAATAGCCACAATAGCTAAATCACGATTGCTAAAATGCTTCAACATTATTGCACAGTTCCACGGTTGTTTGCGATCTCGAGTTGAACTAACGTAAAATCGGAAAGAAGCAGGTTGTGAACATGAAACATGTGCTCATTCCTTTCCGATCCCGCACCGGTCACACTTTTTAAAGAAAATCGGGTATGAGTCGGATCGGAACGCTGCATGACAGGTGTGTCCCAGCCTTAAAACGAAAGCGCCTGTCCGATCTATCCGCTTCCGCTGTTGTCGTCTTTCAAGCGTGGTGACGTCACTGATTGCGTATCGCCGAAAATGACGTCATGAGCGGATAGCGTTGGTCGGGAGAAACCACGTGATTATGAAGGCGGCGCCATTGTAATCTGCCTGAATGCAGCTGTTTTTTGAGAAACTGGGTTAGTTTTTTTGTTTTATACCGTGTGAAGTGAAGTGACTTCAATAAAATTTTTTGAAAACTTCGAATTTTGCTGCTCCGGTGTTAAGATCAAACGTTTCCTCATTTTTTAAAAAAAAATTTTTTTCTAATGTGAAACTTATGCCTTATTTGTTCCTTCCTTACTCACCTTTTTTTTTAATTTCAATGTTTTTTTTTTTCTAACAAATATCCACTTTGTTTTGCCTGCAATGCTTTTGTCTGGGTGGGGCGAAAGAAATTCATTGTGGCGGTGTACGATGGTGTCCCACCTCGGTAGAGGTAGGAATGAGACTTTCACAGTATCAGGCAGTACAAAACTCTCTTCTGTGTGCTATTATTTAAGATCTAACGTTTCCTCATTTTTTAAAAAATATTTTTTTCTGATGTGAAACTTATGCCTTATTTGTTTCTTCCTTAATCACCTTTTTTTTTTAATTTCAATGTTTTTTTTCTTCTAACTAATATCCACTTTGTTTTGCCTGCAATGCTTTTGTCTGGGTGGGGCGAAAGAGATTCATTGTGGCGGTGTACGATGGTGTCCCACCTCGGTAGAGGTAGAAATGAGACTTTCAAAGTATCAGGCAGTACAAACCTCTCTTCAGTGTGCTATTATTTAAAAGAATGAATGATACGTTTTTGTTTGAAATTTTAGATTATTTTTCATGCAGATTTTCTCGCGTTAATTTTTAAGTTGTGTATTTTATCAAGTATTATTAAATTTAATTGTGATGGATCGTTATTTGAAAAGATCTAATCAGCATCGGGAGATTTCTAATGACGATGGATTACGAAAGAAGAGGAAGAATAATCAAAAGCTTAGAGAGGAATATACTAAAAAGTTTCCTTGATTAGTATCGGGAAAAGAAGGCTCTGCAAAATGCACTATTTGTAATTCGGAATTCTTTATTGTCCACGGTGGACTGGGTGATTGTCGCCGACAAGTGATCGGTTCTAAACATTGTACTACTGCAAAAGCACAGGTGCATCAGCATCCTATTAACAATTTTTATTCTTCAAAATTAGAAAAAAATGGCGTGATTAAAGCTGAAGTATTGTTTGCATGGTTTTTAATTGAGCACAATATTTCCTTATCTGCTTCCGATCATTCTGGCGCCTTATTTTGAAAAATGTTTCCCGATTCCGACATTGCAAAGAAGTATGGGTGTAGACATACCAAGACCCAGGCAATAACTGTTTCCACTGCTGAGGGAATAAGAGACAGTAAGCTCAGAACACAGCTTATTTTCTCTTTCAACTGATGGAGGCAATGACGGAAGGAGCCTAAAGAAAATTTCACGGCGCACAAGCAGATACTTCACGAAGTGGAGGCTGGGAATCCCAACTGTCAGGTTTTTATGACCAGGATATTCACACGAAAGCCGAATGGATTTTCACCAGTGAAACAGCGGCTTTTTGAAAGACGTAGATTAAGAAATTAGAATCTTCACTTTTGTTCTTCTCCAAAAGTGACTTGGGAGAGATACCTGGGGCGTGATGGCGTCCATTTTGATAGGGCAGGCAATGAGGTCTTTGCATGGCTTGTAAAATGCAAAACTGAAAAAACAGATCTGTGGAGAAGTGCATAATTTTATTTATAAAATATTTTTTTTCTGTATTGACGTGTGTATCTTTCGGTATTTTGTGATTATTAAGATATTTAATGCATATTATAATGAATTGAATTGCTGAGGCTTAAAATGGTGTACTTTTCTCATATCTGTTGTTGCTAATAGCATTTAACATAAGCTTACAGATTTATTATTTTGTTTATATTTGAAAGTGATTAAATATAATTTTTTTCTGGTAGAATGGTTGCTGACATGTAAGTTTTTATATTAAAAGTATAGTTTAGACTAAACGTGACTAAGCATGATCAACTAAGTCTATTGTAGTATATTTAATTTTATATTCTAAACTGGTAGGTTTTAGAATGTAATCACTTTAAAAGATTTAAAGCTCAAATTAGTTTTATGTAACTATATTATATTGATTATGACTTGTCATTAAGCAAGGTTACTGTGTAGGTTGGTTTCTTTTATATTGTTTTCAAGATTTCATACATAGTTTTGATGGGGCTATCGGACCAAAGAATTTGTTGTGATTTGTCAAGCTATGTGTGTGAGGTCTACAGATTATATTTGGTTTTACATCTTATAGATTATGATTTATTTTTTGTGTTTTGTAGTGTCCTTGTCTTCTAAGAAACCTGCACACAAAGTCACGCATCACTTGGAGGCATCTAAGGCGGAGAGAAAGCCAGAACTTTATTCTGCCATTTCAAAGAGAGTTTAAAGACGTAAATAGCTTTTGGACCTTTGGTGCTATTTTTTTTAATAATTTGCTCTTGTCAGCAAAGCAAGTTCGGTAACACAATTTAATTTTAAACATGTGGTATTTAGCTTATTGCTAGTAAGGCTGATAACCAAAATATTTTTCATTAATCCAAATAATAAGCAAAATGATTAAGATTAATCACGTTTATATTAATCCATTATTTTAATTCTAATCTATATTGTGATAATAATTTTAGGGTTCTGATCTTCCCTGTCAAACGAATAAAGTCAAGGATTTGAGCTCAGTTGAAGCATCCACGTCTGTTATTTTTCCACTGAATCGCATAGTGAGGCTAATTGTAACAGCAATTCAAGTTGGACTCTTGTTGGCCGAAGGTATTTATATTATATATGTGATTTGTTTACTCATTTTTAAGGTTTAATAGAGGCTATGATTTATTTACTTTTTCCTTTCTAGAAGAGGATGTAAAGACTGAAATTTTCATCGTTGTAAGTGATGTTTTATGTTTTTTTGTGTAGTTTATTAAGTTTATGTTTTTACTCCATTCTTTGAGAATTGATAAATGACTTGGTTGCTTTTTTGTATCATCAGGTCTGGGCTTATGACAAGATTTTATATTTTCTGGCTAAGAGCGATTGTTTTGTATTATAGGTGTGCGGAAGTGGCACGTCCAAAGGGATTGGATTGTTCTGTTGCTAAAGAAGAGTAAGCTAATACTGGCCGCACGGTTTTTTAGTAAGTTTCTTTTCTTCCTTTCTTTAAAAGTTCTCCTTTCTATTTCATTGCTCTGCATTGTGTTATAGATATAAGGAAGCATTTAATGTTGTAAAAGTCTAGAACAAATCCAGTTTTGTTTAAATATTTGTTTCTTTTTATAAATATTCTCCATTAACCTTATTTGCTAGTTCTACATCTACAATTGATTGTGTTTATAAAATGAAACCACCTTATATATAGGTTTGCCTCTGTATATGGCAAAAAGTCTAAGACAAAGGATTGTACTGCTGTTACAAAAGAAGAGAATGCGGATTCTAAAGATACAATTTCTGTGTTAGTGATATTTTCTTCTTTCTCCAATAATTTCAAAGTATTGTTTTGGACCTTGCTCATTTCTGTTTAATCATTTACTTTGTAGTTTTTTATTGCATTATAGATGTAAAGAAGCATTTATTGATACCAAAGTCACGAATATGTGCAGTAGTTTTTTTAAATATATTTTTATAAAAATATTCCGTTTGATGCTTTTATTAGATATAGAAGACTTTTTATATATACACGTAGTTTATATATGTGTATGCTTATATATTTATACATGTGGATTTATTTATTTCAGTAGCAGAAAGTCCAACAGAAAGAATTGTACTATAGTTGCCAATAAAAAGAATGCAAGTTCTGAGGATACAGCTTTTTGGTTAGTTTTATTTTATTTTATTTCTTCTCTAATTCTTTGAAAGTGTAGATAAGAAATTTCCTAATTTATGTTTCATCATTTTACTAAGTAGTTTATCATAGTATTGTGTGAGGAAGCATTCCGTGATGCCACAGTTAAGAGTGAATCGAGTACTCTTTAAATATTTTTAGACACAATTGTTCCAACTGTAAAAATTGCCTTTGTTTGAATGTATAAGAAGACTTCGTAATAAATATATGTATGCGTAAAGATATATTATTACATATAAATTTACTTATTTCAGTCGCAATAAGTCTAGGAGAACTGTTGCAAAGGAAGAAAATACTACTTTTGGCTGTTCAGTTTCTGGGTTAGTGTTATTTTCTTTTTTCTCTAATTCTTTTATGGTGCAGTTCAGGATTTTTCCCCCCTCCCTCATTTACTGTACATCCTTTTACAGCCTCACTTATTAATACTAACTATTGTATTATAAATGTAAGGATTCATTTAAGTACACCAAAGTTATAAAATATCTTTTTTTTTTTCTAAAATTATTCTCCATTAGACAGTGTACATTTAATTCTAAATGTACAATTAATTACTTTTCTTAGATTGAGTAAAAATACTGTATTATATAAATATATAGCCTGTAGTATATGTATTAATATAAATCCGTTTATATTTCGCAGTCGCAACAAGTCTAACAAAGAGGATTGTGTGCAAGCTCTGGACATACAGTTTCTGGGTTAGTGTTATATTCTTTCTACTCGAGTTGTTTGAAAGTGTAGTTTGTTCTCTTCGAAAAGTGTTGTTTTCTTCGGTTAAAAAAATAAACTTCTATTTTGCACACGCAGAATTCCCTCCTACCATGGTAGACTCAAAAGGGGCAGCGTTTAATTCTTATTCAGATGTGGAGGCTAAAATGAAAGAAAACAGTATTTTGTTGACTAGGTTGGGTAGTTTAGTACAAGATAAAACTATCCAGTGCATCATTTTACCATTCACAAATAATAGTTTAAAAAATTTCATTTCTTTATATGAGGGATTGCGAGGGAGAGATAAACTTCAAAAACTGCATTTTTTCTCCTACATTGAATATTTCACCCGATCGGCATTTAGGTAAGCAACTAGTTTTTAAGCGTGCGTCGAGAAAATCAAAACGAAACGCTGTTGGATATCCTAATGATTTACTTAAAAGATTAGCTCGCTATTGTTTAGAAGAAGATAATTCTATATTCATTGATAGTAAAGATGAAGTCTGCAAGAGATTAACTGGTTCTTTCACTCCCAAAATGGATCATGTTTTCGACTATAGGTGAGGTAGTTTTGCGTTGTGTGTGATGAAATTAAGTCTTTAGACCCATCTAGTAAATTCTTTGTAAATTTTTGTGAGGGGTTAGTTGTATGACAGTGTTATTGATGCTTTTAACTCCAAAATTTTGCAGGATAACAATTAATTAGCAGCCTCTTCGTGTAAATGACATTTCACCCAAGTGAAAGTTGACCCAATAGATAATTAATGGTGTGCACCCGTGGGCAAGGGTGTTCTCCAGGGGTCCGTTTGTGAGGGAAGGGTATAGAGGGATTTTATACAGGGCACAGAATCCTTTTTTGGGGAAAAACAACCTGAAAGGGAAAATAGATTTTCCTCTTACTATCGTTTCACCATATATTTGAACTTCAATTGACGAAATTTTTTTAGCCATTTTAAAAAATGTCGGAAATAAGTTACTTGAAATCTTCAAGAAGTGGCTATTTGCTACTATATAGAAATTATTTGCTTAATTTGCACAGCAAATATAAAGATGAAACCATTTATTGGAAATGCGAACACAAAACTTGCACAGCCAAACTTACTACAATAAATGGCTTCTTGAAAACTGCCAAAGAAACGCATACGCATGCTCCTGATTTCGCAAAATTTTTTTTAACAACAAATTGAAGAGCATGTGCGAGACGGAATTCTCTGAAGCAATTTTAATAATCAAAATAATATTTTATATTGCATCCGCTAATATTAAAAATATTGTATAATTTTATTTGAAATTTTTCAGTCGGGAATAATTTCTAGATAATTCAGTTTATACACATTATTATTCATGTATTAATTTCTTTATCCTCATAATTTTGATTTAACCTATATTTGATTTAATTATAGAAACAAACTGAAGATTTGAAGATGAAAAAAATCCCTTGTTTCACTAAGGCAATAAACAAGAGCCAGTGTTTTTAAACTTAAGTAACATGTCGAAAATTGTTAATTTAAGAATAAAACTTTCATTACATCAATTAAATAATAATAATTTTTATAAGTAAATTTAAAAATAGAATTTGTTAATTTATGAAAGTCATTAAAAAAAAAACTCTCTGGAATTCAGTTACAAATTTTCCAAGAGTTTATTCAACATAAAATTGATTTATTCAGAATGTATTGGAATTATTTCCAGCCTTGTGTATAAATTTTTTTTTAAAAGTAGTAGAGCCATGAATAATTTATGTTACTGCAATTTGTTTATTTAATTGTAACGTTATTTGTAAATCTAGATAATAGTTTAATATCATCACTGAAGCACATAACTTAATGAATACAGTTCTTAAGTTCATACAGAAAATGAATTAATTTATAAAATATTGCATCGATATACAGCTGGCTAAGGTTTTGGCTCTGGTTGGCGAGAGAAAGTGAATATTTTTCTTTGGGCTTTTGTGTTAGCCCTAGAGTGAAGAGAAACTACCCTCCCTGAAATGCACTACTCTAGTTTTAATAGCAGCAGAGGGATTCAGACTTTGTGAGGGGGGGGGGGGACTTGTTACTGTGGGCAAACTATATGTATTTATGAAATAATTAGTAGAGTTATAGGAGCCTAATTTTATAATTATAAAAATATAAGTAAAATGAAATTTTGTCTTCACATTTCCTCCAATAAATTTTGTATTGTAAATCATAATATCTGAAAGGAAACTTATGAATTTGCATTAATTTAAAAAAAAGTTCTGCTACTCATTGTTATTCATAAATTTAAGTAAGACAATCTCTTGAAGGCCAAAATCGCAATGCCTACATCAGAACTTTTCCGAAACTACTAAATTCCACGGAAGAAAATAATTAAACTGCATTTTATATTTAAATACGAGAACATTCCACCATCATTTAAAAATGCCTTATTTTTAATATTTTATTATACAGATCTATTTGGAATCATTATGACAATATAAGGACTAATAACCATGTTGAGGGGTGGCACTCCAAATTGAGCCGCAGAGGAGTGCCATCTAGTCCTAACATGTATGTCTTTATAGACATGATCAAGAAATTGGAGCATGAAAATGATGTGGAAAAGATCACGCTGCTATGTGGGGCACAAAACCTGCCAGTTCAAAAAAAGCAGTACATGCTTTCAAACCAACGACTTTCTGCTTTAAAAGGAAGATTCAACCAAATGCCCCTAGGAGCATATATGGACACGGCAGCGTATTATGGACAGCTATGGTAGCCTGCCATACGGCTTTATACATTTGTAACTAGCTCCTGTGAATAAGAAATTTGATATTTTTGCAAATATATGTTATCTCTTATGCTCCGTATACAATAAATTCAGTTTATTTGATTTCGTTAATATTTGAATCATAATTTCTGCATGTACATATTAGATGTTGCATATCCTTATGATGGTCCATTTAAGGTTTTGCAGACCAGAGAAAAAACCTTTACCATTGAGATAAAGGGACGGCAGGTCGTAATTAGCATCGACCGCCTAAAACCTGCATTCCTGGATGACGAGGAGTTACAGACTACTTCTCCACCTCACGACTCGTTCCGGCCGCCGCGTGCACCTCAACACACGCTACTTGTGATATCAGTCTCCTGAACACTTGGGGGGGGGGGGAGTACTGCGACGATTTGCTGTCTCCTCAAACTCTCAACAGATGGCACTGGCAGTCTGACAGCAGATGCCGCACCTCCAAATTTATAAGCTAAAACGAATTATCTGGAACCGATTTTTCCATCAATTGTAGTAGTGGAAGTAGTTGTTGTTTTGGAGAGAGAATAGCGTCGCACGCCTGTACCTTGTTAATCACTAATTTTTGGCGCGTGTGGCCAAGTGTATAACACGAATAATCCAGATTAAATTTTTTATAATTTGTTTCCAATACTTCGTTTAATATATCAGCTGATTATTTTTATTAAATTATCTTAATGAGAAGGCAAACTATTCACACCTCCTCATACATATAATTTTTTTTTTGGCGTGTTTTAATATTTGCTAGTCTTACTGCTGCAGGCATGTTCTCTGAAGGTCAAGCATTATCCAATTGTCAAAGACACAGTAAAGGGGTCCAAAAAGGAAACGACCCATTTACAACATTTTTATGGTTTTGGTGGCTGATTTTTATTTTTGTTGAACACGTTTTTACGAATGCAGTCTGATATGGAAAAATATATAGCGAAAATGGTAAATTGCTTATTCTGCACCAAACTTATCATTATAGGTTCGCCTATACACATAAATCTTAAGGAAAACTCTGGCGTTGCGTTAATAAGAATTGTAACGCAAATTTATATGCTTTCGAAAATGGAGCAACTTTTTCGAGGAGGCGAACTGATCATAACCTTGATCCTTTGACTGAGCGTGTGTTGAAGAGGAAGATTTTGTCAAATCATATAAAAATTGAAAGTCAAAAACTTCAAGAAAAGCCTGCCAAGTTAATTTTTTCGGCCATGCTGACATTGCCAAGTGCTGCTGACGTCCTATTAAGAGCTGATGTGAAATTAATAAGAAATAACATTACAAACGCAAGATTATCAGTGTTGCCAAAAATGCCAAAAGATTTACTCGAAACACATGATGTCCTGGAGAAAATAAATGCTAAATGAGAAGCATTTTTATTGAAAAACATGAAAGATGAAGGTTGAGTTATGTTTTCCTGCCTTTCAAATCTCCAATGCATGCGTAAATGTGAAATAACACTCGTGGATGGATCTTTTGATACAGCTCCGAAATTTTTTATTCAAATGTTTACTGTCCACGGGTATAATAAAGAAAATTACATACCGTTTGTGTTTTGATTGCTAAGAGGCAAAAGAAAGGACAGCTATGCCCACACGTTCAGGTCTTTGGTGTCTGAGTGTGAAAAAAGAGGGTTAAGATTTTCTCCCAAAACCATCGTGTCTGACTTTGAGAGATGGATACAAGAACGCATAAGAGATACTTAGCGAACAGCCCTTATTTATTCGCAAGCTATTCCAATTCTGCGAAGCTACATTATCGGGAAGCGGCCTGCCTCCGCAAATATTCTGAGGAATGTGGAGCATCACTCCCGGATAGTTTAAAATCAACAAAACTGCGGAAACATGCCGCCTCACTATCGGACCTAATTTTAATAAAAATATGAAATGGATTCTCTTTCATCATTTATGATCCATGACATAAGAATACACAGAAAGTTCTACAGGTTACCTAATGACATAATACAAATTGCTAAAACACCGAAACTGCTTCTTTCTTTAGATCAAGGGAACATGTAAAAAGAAAGTGGTAAAACCTTGGATGAAATCCAGTTTTCTGTGGATTACAGTAATCAATTTTACTCTAAATTTAATTCGAAAAGTCATAAGATTAGATTAGATTAGATTACATTAGATTAAATCAAGCAATATTTATTTCATATTCAAGATGATCGTATCCTTTTAGGAGAAAATTTTGAAGAAACAAATTTTTTTAACTCAGTTGAAGACCTAGCTAGATATAGGTTTAATAATAATGATAAGCACAAGAATATACGCAAACCAGATTATTTAATTACAGATTTTACTAATAAAATTTTGAATAATCTTTACTTAAACGCAATTCTTGGTAATAATAAAATCCTTCCTATTCAACTAAATTGTAAACCAACTTTTAGATATACAAAGTTTAAAAAATTTAATTTGGAATTATAGGGATTTAGCTACAGATAATTTGAACTACATGTGTAATTGTGATGAGTATAAAGTTACTCCTTTTTTTTATACCTCCCACAAACATGTTGTTACCGAGGATTTAGATCTTATTGATAATAATAAAGTCAAAAAATTTATGTTTTTAGGTTCTAAATTTAGACCATCTTTTTATATCTCTAAAAATAAAGTAATTTCTATTTTTATTAAAAATCTCGATTTTATTTTAAAATTATCTTACAAGCATATTTCCCACTTGAAAGTTTTTTTTAATGATTATCATTAAAGAATTTAGAATCAATATAAAAAGGGGCAGAATAGTATTTCATAAGGATTTAATTTTTAACACTATTCTAAAACAAGATATTAAAAAAATTCAAAATAAATTTTCTATTACCGCTGTTGATAAAGCTAGTAATAATTTTAGAGATAATTTGAATTTTTTTTTTATGGACACATTTCTTTCTAATGAACTTAATAGCAATATAACATACAAAAAACTTAACACCGCCAGTGATATTATTATTAATAAAATTAATGCTATTTATGAAAGACTTAAAATTAAACCGAAAATATCAATTATTTTCCTTTTATTTTTGCCAATCCAAAATTCCATACGACTCCAAGCAAATTCAGGTTTATTGCTAGCGACGTTAATAGTGTCAAGAAAAAAAAATTGGAAATTACTTAGAGAACATTTTTAAAACAGTTTACAAAATTAATAAGCATACTGAAAATAATCACTTAAGTTGGAATATTAAAAACAGTATTCAGGTATTAAATACAATAAATACTTTAAATAATGTTGATTCAATTCACTGTTTTGATTTCGAAAACCTATATACTTTCATTCCAACAAATAACATTCATGATTACCTTTTTCAAATTCATAGCATATTTAATCTCAGTGATATTATTTATGAAGAGAACTGGAATTTTCCAGTCTGATATGGAAAAAATATAAGGCGAAAATGGTAAAGTGCTTATTCTGCACCAAAATTATCGTTATAGATTCGCCTATACACATAAATCTTCAGGAGAACTCTGGCGTTGCGTTTAATAAGAATTGTAAAGCAAAGTTATATGCTTTCGAAAATGGAGCAACTTTTTCGAGGAGGCGAACTGATCATAACCTTGATCCTCTGACTGAGCGTGTGTTGAAGAGGAAGATTTTGTCAAATCATATAAAAATGGAAAGCCAAAAGCTTCAAGAAAAGCCTGCCAAGTTAATTTTTTCGGCCATGCTGACATTGCCAAGTGCTGCTGACGTCCTAACAAGAGCTGATGTGAATTAATAAGAAATAACATTACAAACGCAAGATTATCAGTGTTGCCAAAAATGCCAAAAGATTTACTCGAAACACATGATGTCCTGGAGAAAATAAATGTTAGCACAGTTAAATGAGAAGCATTTTTATTGAAAAACATGAAAGATGAAGGTTGAGTTATGTTTTCCTGCGCTTCAAATCTCCAATGCATGCGTAAATGTGAAATAACACTCGTGGATGGATCTTTTGATACAGCTCCGAAATTTTTTATTCAAATGTTTACTGTCCACGGGTATAATAAAGAAAATTACATACCGTTTGTGTTTTGATTGCTAAGAGGCAAAAGAAAGGACAGCTATGCCCACACGTTCAAGTCTCTGGTGTCTGAGTGTGAAAAAAGAGGGTTAAATAATTTAAAAGAGTTAAAAAGTTTAAATAATTTAATTTGCAATTATAGGGATTTAACTACAGATAATTTGAACTATATATGTAATTGTGATGAGTATGAAGATACTCCTTTTTTTTTATACCTTCCACAAACATGTTACCGAGGATTTAGATCTTATTGATAATAATAAAGTCAAAAAATTTATGTTTTTAGGTACTAAATTTAGACCATCTTTTCATACTTCTAAAAATAAAGTAATTTCTATTTTTATTCAAAATCTCGATGATTTTATTTTAAAATTATCTTACAAGCATAATTTCCCAATTGAAGGTTTTTTTGAATGATTATCATTAAAGAAATTAGAATCAATACAAAGAGGGGCAGAATAGTTTTTCATAAGGATTTAATTTTTAACACTATTCTAAAACAAGATATTAAAAAAATTCAAAATTAATTTTCTATGGACACATTTCTTTCTAATGAACTTAATAGCAATATAACATACAAAAAACTTAACACCGTCAGTGATATTATTATTAATAAAATTAATGCTATTTATGAAAGACTTAAAATTAAACCGAAAATATCAACTATTTTCCTTTTCTTTTTGCCAATCCAAAATTCCACACGACTCCAAGCAAATTCAGGTTTATTGCTAGCGACGTTAATAGTATCAAGAAAAAAAAAATTGGAAATTACTTAGAGAACATTTTTAAAACAGTTAAAACTGGATTTGTTATTTCTGATATATCAGATAATAATAGAATAAATAGAAATATGTTCAAGCTATTGTCTCCAACATTTGATGTCGATTTGCTTGTTGCAAACCCATATGATGCATCAAACTCTTTTTATGTCATTTTTGATTCTGCGCAGGAGGTCAAATCAATAAAGAACAAATGGTTGAATCAACTAGAGCTTGAAAAAACTTTTATTTGCCCAAACTTTAACGACACTTCTGTGACTGAAATAGTTATACTTTCATTCTTACGAAAGATATATAATTTTGAGAAAGACTCAATAGTAAAGTTTGCTCCCAAATTAAGTTTCAAGGTGGATTATCCAACAAACATAGAGCGTCAGAATATTTCCTTAGCATTAAAGGCATTTGATACCACAAATTGTGCAGCGTAGGAAAAGTAAGGCAGAGAAAACAAATTTGCTCTACCATTGCAGCCAACATCGACCTTTTTGAATGTTATTAAGAAGTGGTGGGACATCATGAATGTTAACAATTCTAAAAAACCTCAACAGTGAAGCATTTCGATTAGTCTACGATGAACGAATAGGTATACTCGAAATTTTTTACTTTGGCTGAAAGCATGGCAAGATTTAAAACTAAAATCTAGATGTGGACGCTTCAGTGAGGAGGCATTTTTTGCAGTGATCCATTCATACTACGAAATGTATGATAAGCATTATTCGAAGCTTGCTGCTCGCTAATAATTTTTCGCATGTTCTCACAAGCCAAATTTCAAAGTCTCGTTTTGGAGTGTACCTTCAATTGTCAGGCAGTAATTATCAAGCGACTGTGCAGGAAATAACTGAAAGCGAAAGGAAGCTTCGTGTTAAAAGCATGTTGAAGTTTCATTCGAAAATCTGCGGAACATTTTTTATTTAATCTCTTTTTTTTTGATGCAGATGAAACTTTAATTGTTGATGAACTATTAGCCTTTGATGATGTGCTTTCAGACATTGCTGAATTTCAAATACCTGAAAACGACTAAAAAGTGCCCAAAACTCGAATTTATGAAAGGAAGATTAACATATCATGTTATTGAAGGTATATAAGTTTTTGAAAACGATTTAAATTTTGGTTAGTGTAGTTTCCTTGGGGCGGAAAGGTCACATGTCCAGCTCACTGACGTCGGTTACGGGAACGCTTAGTTGAGGAATCGTTGTTTACTCTCCCTGCGTAACACTCGGTATTGTTGGGCTTGATCAGTGTTTTCCTTTTTTACTGAAGATGAGCAAAGTCCTTTAAGGAATTATACATATGCGATTTCCCTGGCACTTTACGATCACGAGATTGTACTACAACATTCACTTCGAACTCTTGGCAACCGAGGAAAAGTGATACGCGACGATACACGCACGTTTCCGGGGGCCGTGCTCCGATCTAATATTTTGTTTATGTGTAACCCAGAAATTAATTCTATTAAATTTTATATTTATTTAATGTATCCACCATTACTCTTAAGCTACATAGGCATAAAAAAGTT
Organism: Parasteatoda tepidariorum; assembly: GCF_982258835.1. Classification (NCBI taxonomy): domain Eukaryota; kingdom Metazoa; phylum Arthropoda; class Arachnida; order Araneae; family Theridiidae; genus Parasteatoda; species Parasteatoda tepidariorum. The sequence continues at coordinate 93,785,098 of NC_141762.1, forward strand.
CAAGGGAGTGAGTTCCAACACAGCCAAATTTGGATTTATATCCCAAAACATCAGGATGGAAAATTATTTCGTTCATTTAAAAAATCGTTTTATAAAATTCATGGTTAAGAGTATTCTGTAAAGAAAGATATTTTTCTGATGGCACTAATTCAGAAAAAGATTCCTTTAGAACATTCGGTTTCAGACATTGGAAGAATTCTACGGAAAAGACATCAAAGAAAACAGATTACTTATACATCAGTTTCCGAAGCTGTATCTCCAACTTAAAAGGGAGATGTTTTTACTCAATTAAACGAAGAGTAATTAAAGTCAGTTAAAGAAAATCGACACTATTTACCAACAATATCTGAACTTTTGATGTATAGTGCCGAACAAAAGATTGGTATAAGAGAAGCCTCCAATTTTCGAATTTCCGACATTACAAACAATGGTAAAAGCGCAGATCTTGGCCTTCATTGTGGAAATTTTTTAAGCTCGTTAGCATTAGTTGGAAGACATGATAGCATTGCAGATTTAAAAAAATTAAACATGGGCCATCTAATGCAAAGTATACACACCATTCTATTTGATATTAAAACGGCTAAGGTTTTTTAAATTCTTTAGAATGAGTCAATAGATTTAGCGAAAATTGAACAAATACCAATCACCATACGGTATTTGTACAACGGAAATATACACGAAGAATTTCTCTCTGTCGAAGAATCATCAAAGATAGACGCAAGATCATTATCTTTGAAAATTATTAATGTACTTGAGAAAAATAATACAGCAGAAAACTGTATGGACAAGCCTATGACGGAGCATCGGTGGTGTCCGAAAAACATGCTATCGTTAATGTCATTATAAAATATACTTTTGCCCCACTAGCAATTTATACTCACTGTTCCACATATTAAATTTAATTATAGTAGAAGTAGTTAAATTAACTGAGGCTTAAAAGTTATGGAACTGAAGCCAATATTCGACACGAAATTATTGGCTACGAATATTCTGTAAAAGACTAACAGCCATTTATGATGTATTGATAAATGTGAATAATAGCAACTCACATGGTTCTGACAGAAAATTAGAAGCTCAGAGTTAACTGCAATGTATCTCACCAGAATTCGTAAGACTAGCACTGGTCATTCGAAAAAAATTTGTAAAGTAACAAAGTAAAGAATCCCAGATGGTATTTAACAAGAATATCATTCGACCTGATTATTTCACAATACCATATGGATATTGAAGAGGCCCTACCCCCATACACACAAGAAAAAAAATATACATGTTTGTTAAGAATCAGCTTATAGCTCTTGTTGGCAGTAATAATTTATAAGAGACTTTGCGAATGTGCATTCTCGATACATTCGTTTACGCCGTTTGCACCAATTAAAATTCAGCTGCACTTTCGAATTTGATTAGCGCAATGTTTACGGGAGTCTGGTTGTATCACGATATAAAGAAAATTTGAAGTTACAAAAAAGGAAAACTTTTTTTTTACGAGAAACTATTTCTTTCAGTATTTGAAAGAAATAGTAATATTGATGCTCTAAGAAATTGTGGTCCCTAGGCCCGTGTCAATTGGGTCTAATCTATAATGATGCTCTACCTACACGTATGGTACTGCTAAGTGTATAAGGAAAGAGTTGATAGAAAGAGAAATTTTTCTTTTTAAATATAGATCGATCTACCAACAAATCTATGGACAAAATATAGAATGTAATGTTTAGATTTTATGATGATCGTCAGAAAGCAACCGCTACCGATCATCTTGAATCTAAAAAGGAAAACGTTGCTATAGCAATCAATCTCTTTCAAAGAGTGAAAGATCTTTCGGAAAATGGCTTATATCTTTTACAAGTTGTAACCTGTCTAATGGACAATTGTCGTACAATGAGATGTTCTAAAGGAGGTGTAGACACTTTAATCTGAAAAGAAAACCCACATCTAGTAGATATTCATGGAGTTGTCGTATATATATTGCAGATAATTCAGCAAAGTTGTTTTTTCAGCAATTTGATAATTTTAAAGAAGGTTTCGTTAGTGGTGTATTTTACGTTATTAATGACTCTCCAAAATCAAAACAGATGTTTTCTGGGATACAGGCTCGTTTAACTATGTTGAAACAAGGTTTTTGCAAATGTTGAAATGTGTTATTTATTGGAATGGTTTTATTTAAGTATATTTTTGTGTCGCAGTCAACATGAGTCTACCAAATGGAGAGCTTGTTCATTGAACTAATCAGAAAGGAAGAAAACATTTGGAACGTAAAGTCATCATACTATAAAGATCGAATCCTGAGAAGAGTCAGTTTTACTGAAAAAGCAACAAAACTCATCGGGGAATACCCTCAGCATGCTTCAGAATTGACATACGGTAAGTTTATTATTATTATTTTTTTGGCTTACTTTTCATAAATTTATGGAAAATGAAATAATTGCTTAGTGAAAAAATGATCATGTTGAATTTTATTGTTCACTGCTAGTTTTGAAGCAGTTGGATTATTTGGACTGGGAATTTATGTAATTCATTAAAATTTTGGTACATATTATTACATGTTATTTTCAAAGTCTCAAAAAGCAAAATATTAAAAAATAAATTGTTTAGATGTTACAGTATGCTCATATGTTGTGATGAAAATATTACAATAATCTACCATCATAAGTATCTAGACATAACGAAGAGAGATCTAAAAAAAAATGCACTGTTGCTACTACTTTTGATTTAAAACATTTCAGGTAGCTGTTTCTTTGAGACTGTCATGTACAAAGGTAATTAATTTATTTTAAAAATAGATTACTATTTCCTTGTAAATGAATTTTGAAATAGCAACTAATTGAAAATTCATATGTGAGAAAGTAACTAATGGAATAAGTGGAATTTTAATAGAATTAATTTAGCGCCTTCATTTGTCTAATGGAAGATCTGACTATAAAAAAGTACACGAATAGGAAAAAAATATATTTAAAAAATTTTAAACCAATGGAAAAAATATTTTTTTAGTTCTGAAAAAAAATCTGTATTGTAAAAGAAATTCGATAAAAATTTTTAATAAATAAAAAGCAATATTTATAATGTTTTCTAATCTTCAATACTAATTTCCTGATAGCAATGGCATAGCCAATGGTACTATATTCGTATTATAGAAATAAATTATGCCATTAGTGTTTTATATGTGTCAACTTGTTCTGATATATTTTAAGAATATTTGTTTTAAAAAATTTATGTAATATTCACTAAAAAAAATAGTTATAAAATGAGGGAGCATGTCCCTGGATTCATTTCAATGCCTTGAAATTTTTAGTGGAGCTGAGGATTGTGAGGAAAGCTTTTCGAATTTGAAGGAAAATGATTCTCTGACGTTAAGCCAGGTATGGATATCACTCACTTTCTGTATAGGCTACCAGGCATATTGAATATCTCGAAAAGGAGTTAATAATTTTAAAATTAATTCACAAGAAGAAAATTTAAATTGCACAATATTTCTTTTAGCTAAACCGAAATTTTTAAATTATACAAATGACTGATTTTCAAAAATAAAATTATTTTCAAATAGAATTAATATAGGAAGAAGAAACTAAAAATATCAAAGAATAAGCTAATTACAGTTTTTTGTTTTTACATAAAATTTAGACAAATTTGGTTTTAATGATGTAGCTTTATGAATAAATTTCTTTTACAGTGTGTATGCATCTGCTGCTGTTGTTAATGTTCAATTCTGGTTAGTAATTCATAAAAATATTTAATTTTTAAGAATGTGGAACCATCAATTGACCCTAATGATTCAATAACCTTCGCATATAGCCAAGATATCGCAGAGGATCACCTGGAAACTCTTGAGAACGGAAATGATGAACAAGAAATGGTAGAGGCTAACTGTCAGGGGACTTCTACAGATAAACCAAAGCTGAAACAAAGGAAGAAAAGAAAGGTTGAAAATGATGTTGCAAGAAGCTATGACCGCCCTGCGTAGGAAGCTTCCTTTGAGGATGCATGTGGACTATATGTGGCCCAAATTTTAAAACAAATCCCTGATAAAGAGAAAAGAATTCGGGCACAAAAAAAAAATTATAAAAACTGCATTTAAGATTTTAGTAGATAAATAAATTTTCTTATTGTTCTATACCTTTTATTCTTTTCACTCATCTTGATTAATCCCTTTGTGAAAATTTCATAGCAAAAGGGATGAAAAAAAACCCAAACCCTGGAGCTGTAGGTAAACGAGCAGGACTTGTAAAATACAACGATTTTACGTCGTGCAGCATTCGCAAAAAAATCCAGGTTTTTTTTTTTCCTTCGTGGAAATGAAGTACTGACTTTGGCTAAGGTTTTAAAAGAAATAAATGATGACAAGGACATATTTGAAAAAATTAAGAATCCGATATAAAGTTGAACTGTTAAAGACGTGGGATTTTTATTAGAGAAAAGAGAAAGACAATATTCTCTTATAGAGAGGAATTATTTGCGTCGTACTAAAGAATACAAAAAAAAAAATTTGTACCAATAAATTACCTGGATGAAACCTGGGTAAATGGCCGTTTCTCCAGTAAAACATGGCAAGATACAACGATGTGACCAGCTATGAAGCTTCATCATCGAATTTGACTGTTGGCTTGGCTGAACCAAACGGAAAAGGAAGAAGACTGATCATTACTCACATTGGGAGAGAAGGATTCGTCTCAGGTGCCGTAGATATATTTATAGGGGGGAAAAGTGGAGATTACCATGAAGAAATGGACGGTAACCATTTTGAAAATTGGTTTAAAAAATTGTTACCTAAACTAAGACCAAAAAGTGTTATGGTTATGCCTCCTGCCACTCAGTCAAAGTGGAGAAATGAATGGGATATCGATATGCTGAAAGTAGAACTTCTGCAAAAGGTCGCAGAAAACAGACACCTGTTTGACAAATATCGAGTTGAATATATATCCGAAAATTACGGACACACTGTTTTATGGCTACATCTATATCACTGTGAACTCAATCCGATTAAATTGATATAGCGTCAGATAAAAGGAAATGTTGAGCGTGAAAATAAGACTTTCAAATTAAATAATGTAAAATGTCTTGTTATACAAGCATGAACAACGTAACAACTCAATATTGGGTAAATTGTGTCAATCATGTAAATTCAGTGAAGGACGAAATGTGGCAAAAACATGGTCTTATGGAAAACGTTCGGGAAAATCAAAACTTTATACTTTCTTTGAACAGTGACTTTGAAACGAGTATTGAAGAAATTCAATTATTTTATGAGTAAATACATCAACTTATAACTTTTTAATAAATTTTCCCGGATTTAGAATTGCTAAGAATTAGGGTAATCAAACTGATTTTAATATAATTAATGGGGTTTTTAGTGAGGAAAAAAGTAGATAAATTGGGGTTCGAAAAAATTCGATCGTTGTACCTGAAACACTTAGGGAGTAAAGTTAAAAGGATAAGCCACGAAGGCACTTCTTGTCATCCAGGGATAAATAAAGCAAAGGGCAATTTGGGGATGCATTTTTACTGGCCGCAAATTGTTTGTTATAAAGATATCGAAGAATTTGCTAAATCGTGTGATGCTTGTCATTTGACCAAAAGAAAGCGCCGTTAATGACTGTACCCATAATATCAGAAGTTTTTAGTAAAATTAATGTTGACGCATGTAGGCTGCCTATGCCTACACAGGGCAATAAGTATCTCATTATGGCAATGTGTTTGTCGTCCAAATACCCTGATGCCATCCCAGTACCAAATTGAACTTCTAAATCAGTTGTGAACGCTCTTTTGTTGACATTTGGTCGTATGGGTTTCCCTAAAGTAATCCAAACCGACCAGGGTAAGTATTTTATGAGTGCTTTAACAGTAGAATTCTTTGAAAGGTTTGGTGTAAGGATTGTTAGTTTTGTTTACAATCCACAGAGCAATCCAATCGAACGCTTCCATCGTTCTATCAAACGGATTTTGAAAGTTTTAAGCATTGAAGCTGCTCCTGAGTGGGAAACTCAGATACCTCTAGCTCTTTTCGCACAAAGCCACGTGATTAGTAATAGTTTATTTTTTTTGTTTTCTGTATTACGTAGTTAAGTTCTCTGTGTGTTATGAAAACGGCTTGGTAATTTCAAAGTGATTATTTCCTCGAGAAGAATACCTCATACATTTTGTGGCGCCATTATGCGGAGCCTTGATGACTCATGTAAGTGACTTTCACTTTGAATTAATATAGTGACTTTGGTTGAAATTTGAATAGAATTGAATAATCATGTCGGTCAATGATATTAATGAAACAGTTGAAATTGGTGAAAACTTTAAGAAAAAATCAATTCAAAACAGAACGACATATCGATCATAAATAACTAAACTTCTTAATAAGATAGAATGCTGTTTTAAGGACGACAACTTTGATGATAATAAAAATGAAGAATTAAAAACTTTATATGATCAATTAATTGAAAAGGAAAATGAGCTCTTAAACTTAACGTAAAGATAGTTATTTCCGTTAACGAAGTTGAAAGAGAATTAATTTCAGTAGATGAATATTTTGAGAAAATTTTAAAATGAAAAGGTAAAATTAAACGAAAACATGATAATATTAATGAAGAATGTCAGTCGGTTTCTAGTAACGAAAATTTACTGCAATGTTCATTGAAAAGAGTTCTTATAAGACCCCTGTTCATGGCTTAAATTGTGGTAACAGTTTGAAGATGCAGTACATAAAAATGTCGAATTGTCAAAAGTCGAAAAATTTCATTGATGGTAAGTCGCTCAATGGAAATGGAGCAGCATATTTTACTGGTTTTGTTGCCAAAAATACATGTAATAAGTTTTAGTGTCACAAACTGCTAATGACAGACAAAAATTTGGCTGAAAGCTCTTTTTTGCATTTATAAGTGTGTGATGATGATAAATATAGAATAACGTATCCAACTCAAAATTCAGTCATGACATTTTGTAAACTGGGCCAGAAATTTACAGCTCTATTTTTTGAAATTTCCCATGGACAAAATGTCACAAATCATTAAAACAATTTTTACTGTACTCTTTAACCTTAAATATTGAAAAAATTGTTATTGAAAGAATTTTCTGAAATTAGAAAAGTTTTTTTTTTTTTTTCGTTTTGCGTATTTAAAAAAAAAAAAAAAAAAAAAAAAAAAAAAAAAAAAAATCACACATTATATGGCCCCAAAATTAATTCTATTACTTATGCTGGGTTCCCATTCTCCTTAAACACTGCCTAATTTTTATTTTCTGTAATGATTTCTTCTATGTAGTCTATATTTTTAGGTTTAACGATAAAAGTTGTTAGTTTGAAGAGGAAGAAATGTAATAGGCTAATTCCTTTTACAAGAAAAACAATTTTGGAGAGACAAAAGATGCTTTTGAAGTGCTTTGGAGATGAAGGGACATTATCAAAGGCTATAAATAAAGGCATTTTGATAGAAGAAGATGCTATAGAATGTAGTATAAAGAAGGTTTCTTCTTATATGAAATCATGAGGTGAAACTAATGAAATGAAGCAGTTCTTTACTTCTGATGGGTGGCTATGGGTTCAAAATGTGATTTCTGCACACAAGACTGCAGTCAGGGTAATACTACTTTGTGCGACTCTTGTTTGCAGTGGTATTCACTATTCCTGTGTCGTTCTTCTGCAGCCTCCAAAACAAAAACATTGGTTTTGTAAAAATTTTAACATCTAGGACATCTTTAGACTTCTTTTTATTAACGTATTGATCTTCTTTCTGGGAGGTATATTTTGAATAGATATTTGTTGTGTGTTTAAGCCAACTTTTTTTTTAATACTGTATCTAACTTTGTTTTTTAATTAGTAATTTTTATTGCTTTTTTTAATATTTGTTCAACCATTGTCATATTTTAAGTGGATATCCATATAAAAACTCATAATTTATCTCTCATTGTTTATAGTTTCAGAAATGTAAGCCATGAATAAGCTATCATGAGCTATTCATGCTTCTGACGCATGGAATTACACGGTAAATTATTACCCTTTAGTAATGATTTACTATAAAGTTATGGCAATATCGAAAGATATTCCAACAAAAAAAAAACTGAATTAAAAAAAATTGCTAAGTTGTAATAGTTCCCCGTCAAGTAACACATTTTCTCTTTCTCACTCTAGTTGAACGTAGAAGTAACATGCGCACAGCTCAAAACAAAAAAGAGCTGAATTTTAATAGTCAGTCGATTTGTAGAATTTCATGTAGCTGTTGAGCTTTAAATTGGAATGCAAATTCTTTTCTTTTATTAAATTCTTTAAATATTCCTAGATTAGAGTGTTGATTTAGAATTACTTTGATCACTTCTTAATAAAACTTCCAGAATTAGATTTATAGATGAACCAACGTTAGCAGTTATAATGTTCTGGTTCACTTAGCATTCACAAATCAAATACCAGACGTCGTAGTGGTAGGACGTGCGCATCTGTGCTCCGGTCTTACAGCCCATCATAGGGGATATTTTAATTATTTACTGTTAAAACCTTTATATTGGTTTCATCTCATCAATAGCTTTAAGTGAATATCAAGTTTTTAGCATTTGGATTCATTTTTAATTATTTGTAAACCAGTGCCAGCGGCGCTTCACTCACCACCGCAAAATATTCGGCTTCTACCGGCCCAGGTCGACAGTACGAGCTACCGCGGACGGGACTTAGTTTTTTTCAGTGCGCCTTAGTTATTGGTTAGTTTTTTTCAGTGCGCCTTAGTTATTGGTTACAAGACGAAAGCATCAGAAGAAGATGCTGTTAAAAGGTGGCTTCGATATGCTGGAGATCGAGAAGGTGGGAGAAATAAAAGAAGAAAAATCCTGGAGATCATTTCTGAAATTTGATTATTTTTTGCTGACATAAACTGTATTATACTTATATTATTTATAATACTATGAATGATACAAATTTCTGAAAGCATTTCTTTGCAAAATCAATACTTATAATACTTGAAACAAAACTCGAAAAAAAAAGTATTTCTTTACTAGTGTTCGGGATTTTTACTTTACAGCATGCTCTTACATGCTGAAAAAGTTCCTAATAGTTTGGTTCTCAGAAATGCGATGGTTGCTGATATCAGCTTTAGAAAAGTCTAATTTGATTCATTGGTATATTCTTTTGATATATTCAGTAACTTTTTTAAGCCAAGTGATGTGAGATTGCCTCCTTTCAAATAGACCAGTTAAATGATATAATTGTGACAGGGAGGACACTACTTAGTGCAAAATTAAGAATTGAAAAGATCATATTATAACAATCTCCTCAAAATAATGTTATTTATTCTACTCCTGCCACACAGCAATGCTGATTGTGAAAAAAATTTCAGTACAATATTTGAACTATAATTCTGAATGTTACAAGCAGCAATTTTCTGATGAAGACTTAGTTAAAGCTAAGAAATCAATTTATGCTTCTTTAAATTAAAATAAGTTAATTTTGATTTTTATTGAATATTCAGTACTTAACTTTAAAACAAACAAAAAAAATTTTTTTTGTTGCATTGGCATTATGTTTATTATATGGGTTTTTCTATAAAAAAATTTTATCAAAATTTAATTTACATTTTTGAAGAACTTAAATAAAAACTAAAGTAACAAACAAACAAAATGTTGCTTTAACTGTAGTTCGTCAGATTTTTTATTTTTTTTTCAAAAACTCAGTTTTAGTAATGTTTCTTATCTTTATATTCTAAATACGATAATTGCTAGTTAGTTTGGAGTTATTAGAGCAGGAGCCAGCTACATGAAGATAAGACAGATTATTTTTTATTCTATTGACGCTGTCTATTAATAAAAACCTGGGCTTTTTCGATCTACAGATATTATTTTACTGGTATCAAGATTAGGATAAATTGCATGTTTATTTTCGAATACATCAATCGCAGAAACCGTCGATTAGCTGTAATATTTGCACATCTGTTAAATAAGTATGCTATGTATAAGTTTATGGAAACTTTTCCACTGTAGTCCTATTAAACAGCAAGTCTTTAAAGATATTCAATCGAATGTATGCCGTATCAGTATTTTGAAAACATTAAGTGTCTTGTCTGTAACAAGGTGGCTTTCACACGGACTAGCTAGCACGTAAACCGTCATCAACAACTTGTTGAAACTCTGGATTTTCAAAATAAAAGAGAACCAGAGCTTTAAGGGCTAAGAGAGCAGTTCTTAAATGTGAATGTTTTGCTTCTCTTTTACTTTTATCTGACTTTCTTAAGATAATAAACAAATCGAGTCTTTGGCAGCAAGACACTTCAATTTTGTTAAAGTCAAAGTGACTGTCACCTGTAAAGATGAGGAAGAGATTTCTCGTAATTTGAAAGATGTAGAAAATTTTCGGAAAGCTGAAGAACGTTTAAAGATTTCGGATGAAAATACTGAGCTCAGTATGAAAATACGAAAAGGTAACAATCAAAATGTTTTCGACAGAATCCAAAATTTTATGGAAATGTTTTTTACAAAATTTCTATCTGCTTTCATGTGGGATATTTCTGAGGCATTTGTTAATTGCACTAGATATGTTCAGCAATTTAGACATTAATTAAAAGAAACCAGATAGTCAAGACAAAACTTGCCTCTACTTTGCTGCATTGTTACGGACATAAACAAATTGATTAATCTCAGGGTGCTATCAAAGTTTCACCACACTTTATAAATTCTATAGAAGCTGGAAAGGGAAAAGATAGTTTTAAAAAAGGAAATGTCTCTTGCAAAATAGACTTATGACTTAAATAAAAATGGTGTAGCTTAATCACTTCTCAAGGATGGTAAGAAAGAAGCTAAGAAATGCATTGAAAAGAACATAACTCTGGGAAACTTCTCCAAATTTATTAAAGTTATTACATTATCTGTAATTATACATCATCAATAGCTTCAGTTGAAAGATTATTTTCTAGAATGAATTTTGTTGGCACCGAGTTGCGAACGAGAATGAAACAAGAGACATTAGATAGACATTTGAGCATTGTTTATAAATGAGTCAGAAAAATGAACTGAATGTTCAGTGTTCAGCTATTATTGATATTTTTAAAATTAGTGGCAATCGACGTGTTCTAGAGAGCGTTAAGTTGATTGTTTTAGCAAAAAATTAGACTTGATCCCGCTTCATATGTAACAGATACATGTCAGTTCAACTACTACTACTGAGTTTATTATGTTTTTCGTTGAAATAAATTATTTGTTTAGTTCATGCTGCTCCCTCATATTTTGGTCTGTCGTAATTTGTGGATAAATCAGCTTACAATCAACAAATTAAAAATTTCCGAGATTAAAAACAATTATTTACTTCTTTCGTATTCGGGAAAGTCAAAGAGCCTATCGAAAGATGTCCGTTGAGATTAATCGGATTTGATGTGAGTAACATCATGGAATACTGCGAGCTTGTGAATAGTAAAATCGTTCCCGATGCATCATTAAACTTCTTAAGTTTACACAGCAAAGCCTCTAAAATGTTTCGAGAACATTTTATTTTTAAAATGGAGGTTGGTAAGGAAGAAGATTTTTATATTATTCAAAATAAATGCAAAGCTGAAATGAAGGTTAGCAAGATTTATAAAGTGGAATGCAAAATTTTGAGAGATTCAAATAAGGTGAGAGCTTAATATTCATTAATGTTAATCGTAACTATTCGTATAACTATATTTATTAGGATTTTCCACTCCCCATATCATTATGTTATGATTTTGTTCTAATACATAAATGCTTAATCATTTGTGTAAGTCAAACTTAAAACTAGTATTTATTATAGGACCGAACTTTGAATTTTCTTCAGTGCATTATTCTGTTGTAATGTATTATCTTAAATTTCGTTTTGTAAATTAATATGGGCTATTTCTAAGCACCAACATCAATATTTTATATACAAATCTTACATGCCTGTTCATATTCACTATATTTTAAAATCACACTGATTTGTTTTCACTCAAATTTAAAACCATACTTGGCAATTTGTTTTCAAAATATTTATATTTATGCTAGTTGCAAGAAAAAAAAAGCAATAGCAAAAATTCCTAGGCACTTATGATGGTCTGAAATTCCAATAGTTCTTTCGTTTACATGATTTTTCAATTCCAGATATTTTTTATACACAAATTTGGAATTTTAGTGAGAAATATTAACCGCTTCAGCTACATTATTATATTAAAAATTTTTAATACTACTAATACATTTTATCAGAATATTTGACTGGTAAATATAAAAAAAAAAGAAAAGAATCAAATCGTAATTACGATAAGCTGATTTTTATTTTTCCTTTTCAGTTTTTGCCAACCCTGTGAAGTTGGTAGCAGCAAGGATTATTTTCATTTTTATGTTTTAAAATAGTGGGAAAAGTAAATTTAAGCACAATCAAAGAACCCTAATAAAAAACTCCGCGAATGTTTAATAACATATTTACTCATTAAAATTTATTACTCTTTAATTTTTTTAAGGTTATAAATGCCAAGTGTGAATGTGAACGGAGGTGTAGAACTGGCTGCCTGCAAACACTCTCTTGCATTGCTCTATACCATTCAAAGTTACAGTGCTGAAAAATTGTATGCTCTCCCTACTGAAGTGTTACAGAGATGGCATCAGAAGAAGTCAGTGAAGCGAGAGCCTAAAAATTTTTTCGTTGCCAATGAGTTTCTTAATTCAAATATTTCTGCCTATTTAAATTTTAGTGCCCTAAATGCTATATGTTTAAATGCTCCCATCTTTGACGTTGTGAATCCTTCCCAATGTGACAAAGATGATTTAGCATACAGTAAAAGCCGTACCTCTACCTGCATTGGATATTGGGGGCATGCACATCATTATACCTGATTGTGCTGAACATGTACAGAACTTGTTCGTGCACAATAAGGTAACATTCACTTTGGATGAAGCAATTGCTGTTGAAAAGTTAACAGTAAAACACAGTAAGAGTGATACAAGGAAGTTAGAGCCTGTATTTCGTTTAACTGCCTCGAACTTCCACAGGATATGCAACCATGTTTCAGCTCATGATGTTTTGGCTCATCAGTTATATGAAGGTAATTGGAAAGATTTATCCCACATACCTGCTATGGCTCATGGACGTAAATGCGAAAACCATTATTACTCACAAGTTTTCTGATTATACTTTCAGAAACACGATGCTTATTATATATCCATTTAATCCCTTCTCCAAATGGCCTTTTATATGCTCCTGGAAACCCCATTCTAGTGGAAATTAAATGTATATATAATCCTACTAAACTAAGTTTGAATTCCTAAGTGATGTTAAGGGAGAATTTTGTCTTGAAGTTGATGAAAATAAAGGCTTTAAACTCCGTGATAATCAGGCCTACATGTATCAGATTCAAGGACAAATGGCATTGGCAAATATCAGTGAATGTTATTTTGTTTTATATTTTAAAGAGAATGAGCCTGTGTTTGTTGAAATTATTTTTTTCAACAAATCCATGTGGGAAGGAATGTTTTTCATGTTAAAATACTTTTATTTGACTTTATTGACAGTAAAAGAATCTATATTTTAACTTGGCAAAATCTTTTCAAGCTAGAATATAGGTGTTTCAAAATGATCATAATTATGTATCAAACATATCATTAAATAATAACCATGCTCATTTCGACATAAAGATGCCGGTGTACCGATAGGCCCTTGCACCTATGCAGAAGTCGCTAAATTTGAAACACTTTTGGACACTCAGATAGTAGTATTATCCTCATCAAATGAAAACCGAGTAAGTGTTTACTATACATTTTAATTATTTGATTAATACTTTGTACTTATTATATACCCTATATTGAATACGATCATTTATACATTAACTATTAATCTGAAAAATAATCAATGTCGGTTTAATTTCATAATATAGAAATTATACTTTATTACTCAACTACTTTAATGAAATCAATTAAAGTGAAGTTAATTTTTTCGTTACTTATATTTTTAAAAATAAGCATGATTTTAACTACGGAATTTTTTTTAGATGGCTTACAAGAGCGGCGCAAATCGAAAAAGAAGAGTTAATCTGTGGTATCATAATGGACATTATGGTGTAATAACATCATTGAAAGGCTTTCGTGGATCTAACTATTACTGTGAGGGTTGTGAGAAACCGTACGATCATGAAGAAAACCATTTTTGTGAAAATTTATGTCATGTATGCCACCGGAAAGACTGTTGACCACTGACTGCCGTTCGGAGGAATGCTATACTAGCCACAAATCAAAACAGGGGAAACAAACGATGTCAATGTGTGATACAGTATATATGTATAATATTATTGCTGCTTTTAATGTTCATTGTGAGAATTTTCCTAACTATGTTATTTATATAAATATGTATATATATTCATTTTTATTTTACAGTTATATCAATGTAGAGTGAGCTCAAAAGTAATCCTACGGAAATCGTGTCCTCGTGAATCTCATCGTTGTGGAACGTCAAAATGTGGCTCTTGTGGGGGAGCTTGTCAATGAATCACATTTACGTTATCTACGCAAGGTTGAAGCAAAAAAACCAACGGGAAAGATAACCTAGTTTGATTTTGAGACTGATCAGAGTCCAATAGAGCATATCGTTAACTTTGCCGCCGCACAATATTTTAAAGGTTTTGAAAAAATTTTTAAGGGATATACCGCACTCCAATAGTTTTGTTCCTGGTTGTTTTCACCTCTTCATAAAGAGTTCACAGCAATCGACCACAACATGAAGGGGTAAGATGTTTTCATGACTGATTTTTATATACTGTATTAATTTTTAAATTATTTTTGACTATAGTTTCGATGGGCTTTCGGAGCAAGGTTTAACCCTTGATGCTGTCCCTAATGGTTCCAAAGTTATGTGTATAAAACATTCAAGCCTTAGTATCAATGAGATTGATTCCTTTAATTTTCTACCGATGGCTCTATCAAAACTAGCATTTTGTTTTGGATTAACGGAAATAAAAAAAAAGGTTACTTCAAGCATTTGTTTAACACCGCTGCCAATCAAACATAGTTAGGAACTCCACCTGACCCGTCTTTCTATTGCCCGGACAAAATGTCAACTAAAGCTAAAGCCGAGTTTTTGTTATGGCATGAGCAACATAGGAATAAGCAATTTGATTTTCAAACAGAGACAATGCTAATTACTAATATCGCTATATTTGCTAAACTGAGATTTTATTTTTTAGCATTGACACATGATTTGTGTTAATACTATTTTTCTATACAGATCTGAATAATACATGTAAGAAGTTTCAGTGTCACAAGCTGTTAATGACAGACAAGAATTTGGCTGAAAGCTCTATGTTGCATTTATAAGTTAGTGATGATGATAAATATGGATTAACGTATCCAACTCAAAATTCAGTCATGACATTTTGTAAACTGGGCCAGAAATTTACCGATGTATTTTAGGAAATTTCCCATGGACAAAATGTCAGAAATTATTAAATAAATTCTTACTGTACTCTTTAACTTTAAATATTGAAAAACTAGTTATTGAAAAATTTTTCTGAAATTAGAAAAGTTTTTTTTTCCCGTTTTGCATATTTAAAAAAAAAAAATCACACATTATATGGCCCCAAAATTAATTCTATTACTTATGCTGGGTTCCCATTCTCCTTAAACACTGCTTAATTTTTATTTTCTGTAATGATTTCTTCTATGTAGTTTATATTTTTAGGTTTAACGACAACAGTTGTTGACTTGAAGAGGAAATGTAATAGGCTAATTCCTTTTACAAGAAAAACAATTTTGGAGAGACAAAAGATGCTTTTGAAGTGCTTTGGAGATGAAGGAACATTATCAAAGGCTATAAATAAAGGCATTTTGATAGAAGAAGATGCTATAGAATGTAGTATAAAGAAGGTTTCTTCTTATATGAAATCATGAGGTGAAACTAATGAAGTGAAGCAATTCTTTACTTCTGATGGGTGGCTATGGGTTCAAAATGTGATTTCTGCACAAGACTGCAGTCAGAGTAATACTATTTTGTGCGACTCTTGTCTGCAGTGGTATTCACTATTCCTGTATCGTTCTTCTGCAGCCTCCAAAACAAAAACATTGGTGCTTGATGAAATCCACATTCAACCCTACCTTGATTACAAAGGTGGGGAATATGGTAGGTATGTCATACGATAGTAAAGGTCTAGCAACTAGTGCTCATACCTTTATGATTCAGAGTAAACTTAGTTCATTTAAAATTGTTGCTCATATTGTGCCTTTCGTTACTATAACTGCAGAAAATTTGCATGCTCTGATTAATAGAGTTATTATTGGTCTAAAACATATTGGTTACAGAATTTTTGCTGTAACGACTGATAATAACGCTATTAATCGTAGAGCTATGTCGCTTTTCTGCAGTCTTCCAAAACTGAGTTATGTTTATCCTCACCCTTTTGATAATCCACGTCCTCTTTTTTATGTAATGTGCCTTCGTAATAACCTCAACTGAATTCAACCTCATCAAAATTTGCGATCGAGGTGGGTTACTATGTCCGACAGAGTTTGTGATAAATGCAGTGCTTCACTCTTACATTGTTGTACAAAAATTGGTTAGTTATAATTATGAAGAAAATTTTTTACAATGTTCTAATCAATGTAATATTTCTCTTAATGTTATTCTTAATGTATTGCAAAATAATGATATGTTGTCTACTACAGATATGTGTAGTGATGGTCACAACATCGAAAAATTATTAAATTTTATTTTAAAATCTGCTACAAATACTCGGCTAAATAATTATTGTAAAATGAAAGTTGATGACCATAGTAATGAAAAGCAAAAGAAAAAATTTAAAGCTGCTACTGTAAAAGAAAACAAAAAACAAATTAGGAAAATTAAAACTTTAACCTAACCTAAACTAGCATGCTTGAAGCAAGAAATTTTTCGCTTTTTACGGACCACAAACCCCTTGTAGTTTGCTTTTCAACAACGATCTGACAAAAATTCTCCACGACAATGTAGGAAATTAGATTTTATATCACAATTTACCACTGTCTTACACTACATTAAGGTTTCAGAAAATATAACGGCCGATGCTCGTTCGCGTATAACTGCAATCACAATGCCCAGTCCGATTGATTAAGAAGATATCGCCGTCGCTCGGAAAACGACCCAGAATTAAAAGAATTATTTCGGAATTCACAGAGTTTAGACCAATCCCAACATCTTGCCATGGACATAGAACTGTTTTTGTCCATCCCCATTTGAAAGGCTGCTCCCATGTGTTTCTGAGACATGACGGAGTACGCAAGCCACTACAACCTCCGTACGACGGACCCTCGCGTCTACAAGTAAAAAAAAAGTCCCCTTAATGCATAATCATTTTTGCCTTTACAAAATGAAATTATTACTTTATTTTCTTATCATAATCTTGTTACGTAGAATATTTTATGAAATGGTGGATTTTTTTCATAAAAATCATAACGTAAGTTTATTGCAAACCAATTATTTTTATACAACTCATCTTACATGTTCCTAGCAACCACGTGGAGAAGTTTACATTGTAACCTGTTACATTGTAACCGCGAATCATATTTTCATTTTCAATAAACTTCAAGTCAATCTCACGAGAGTATTTCTCAGTACTATTAATACATAAAATATACTACAAGACGTACAAATATAGACAAAATATATAGGTAGCCGTACTATTCTGAAAAAAGACAGTTCTGCTTGGAGGAAACAAAGATTACATCCTCACTAGTAATAGTAGATATAAAAACGATAATCGAAATTACTACCTTGCCCTCAACCTAGAAATGTTAGCTTCGATATCAGAATAAGGAAAAAACAACCAAATTTATTTGGCTTTCTAAAATAGGACGAAGGTTTAAAATTTCAAAGATTCTCTTCAATTATTCACTTTTGATAATATTTGTTTATGGTAGCAAGCAACATAGTTACACAAAGAAACAATAGCTCAGCTTTGCTCATAATTACAACTAAAGTTTGTTTCTTAAAATATCGATGAATTTATTTTTAAGTTGTGGTTATCGAACTTGAAATAAAATAATGATCACTGGGGTACCTCGGGATTGTGACACCCGTGTTTACTTAAAAGTAAACCCCCTGAGGGAATAAGTGGGTCGAATTTTTTTTAAATTTAATAATTATGAAAAACACACAATTTTTTTTGCAATGATTTAGATTACAGAACAATAAGAATTTACAAATCATTTTTTTCATTCCTTTACTCAGATTTATTCAGTTTTGGCATTAGTTTATGGTAGCAAGCAAACATAATTACACAAAGAAACAATAGCTCAGCTTTGCTAATGATTACAACTAAAGTTTGTTTGCAAAAATATTGATGTACTTATTTTTAAGTCATGGTAAGCGAACTTTAAATAACATAATAATCACTGAGGTACCTCGGGATTGTGACACCCGTGTTTACTTAAAAGTAAACCCCCTGAGGGAATATGTGGGTCAATTTAAAAAAAAAAAAAAAAAAAAATTCTTAATGCTTAGACTACAGAATAATAAAAATATACAAAAACTTTTTTTAAGTATTAAATCTAGAATTGGTTAATAAATTTTGAAATAAAATTTTCTTCGCATGTGCATTTTTATTTTTCACACAACTATATTTATAATTATCTGGTTCTGTCAGATAATTAGATTAATAAAACGTCTTTACTTAAATTTTACCTAAAGGCACTATAGTAAGTAGCAAAATGATTTTTACTGGAAAATTTTTGTGCCGGCAGGATCAGGTATTTAAAACTGTGATATACGAAGTTAACGTGCAGACACATATATAAAGAAAACTAATACATATTCAATAAAAAAATATTTATTTACAAAAACATAATACTTGAATTAAAAATAAACAACATACAAACATACATAAATAAATTAAAAACAGAATGTTTGAGAACTATGGAATTCCTACAGGAATAATAAATGACAGAGAATCAGCAAATTCTCCCCAATCTGCTCGATTTAACTGAAATATCACAATCCAAGTTATGAGGCCTGCAGCCCATACAGCTGCTCCTATTGCTGAACGAATAACATCTAGAAACAAAATTTCTTATAAATATCACAAACATACTTAAAATTGCAATGCATATCAGCTTAAACTTTAAAAAGAATTACCTGAAGAATTAATAAAATTGAACTCATACCACAAAAACTCCTTTTTTAACAAAAAACATTTGACATCCCTTTCAACAAACATACCTGGTATATACTAATAGAAAATGTGAAAGAAGAAAATAATGAAAAATATAAAAATGACAACCCAGTTTGACGTCGTCAGGGGGTACCAGCTCTGGAAGTCATTAAAACACAAAACCTTTTCAATCGAGAGAGCACGACAAATTACTAAAAATTGCTCTCCCTGTACTCCGAAATTTTGTAAAATGTCCAGGAAGAGTGAAAAGAATTGACACAACTTTTGTTTGAAATAGGAATATTGTGTATTCAAAGCATACAAAGTTGTTTGCTTTGGTTTGAAATAGGAATACCGTTAAGTAGTTTTTTTAACAATGTTTTCCTTTTGCAATTAGTTTATGTAACTTACTTTTGCATATTATTTTTGTATTTATTTTCTCTCTTCCTGGACTTTTTACAAAACCTTTAGGGTACAGAGAGAGAAATTTTCAGACATTTTTCATGCGCATAAAAAGGCTTTGTGTTTTTATGACTTCAGGAGCTGGTACCCCCTGACGGCGACAGCTTCGGTAGTCATTTTTATATTTTTCATTACTTTCATTGTATAAAATATCCTAAATAAATAAGTATACCTACAAGCGATTTTTCTAACATAATTTCTTAGAAAATAAATATTTCTTTTTACTTATAAATTTTGTATATTGATGACATTTTTTAAAAGACTTGATTTTTTGATCGAAAAAATATACATTATATGTAAAGTACAAAATAAAATTTCTACTTAAATTCACTTCGATATTATTAAAAAAATATTTAATTTCAAATCATAAAAGTAAATTATATAATGCTTTGTTTATTTATAATTATAAATTATAGAGCGAAATTAGAAAGCCATTTGTTTACAATATAATGGCATGAAAATAATGTGCCAAACCTAATGAATGAGCTTCGTTGAAATAGTAAAAAACTTTTGTAATTAAATTCTTTTTAAAATGCCTATAAATTTCAAAACTAAATTAATAAACATCAAAATTAATTTAAGTAAAAAAATAAAAAACCAATTATACAGGTTAAAAGTCTCATAAATTCCTTCCACAACGGCATATAACATACTAATTGCAATATGTTTAAAAATGAATATAAAAGAACAAAAATCATGATTGTGAAAAGTAAAAGGTCCTGCTTTTATGTTTTTTTTTCTTCACATATGCAACCATTTTTTTATTTATTGATTTTTATAGTTTCAAACATAGCTCTGCAATCCGTCTCCTAGTAAAATATTTTATTTCTCCCAGTATTAAAAAGGAAAGGAGAACTAGCACTTTTTATATAAATTACTCATTTAAGACTGTCCCCTGTGGCAGTATTTTTTTTTTAGCTTTCTGCGACAAAACTCTTTAGCACTAATATCCTTCTGCAAGATACTTTTAATAAAAAACTATATATGTTACTAAAGTAACTTAAAATAACAAAACGCTTTGCAGACAAAAAAACTACATATATATTTTTTTTAATCAAACATGTAATAATTTTTTATTCTAACATTATGGGTGATATTCTCGCTTTCTGTTGAGGGGGTATGCAAATAATCTTCTTCGCATTTTGAAGAGAAAAAAAAGGTGACGGAATAACGCGAATCAGACTCCTTAAATGCATGTTTTGTTTCACGATTAGGTTGTTGTAATAAATAATATCGTATAAAAAATATCAGATTTTAAATATCAGATAACTACCAAAAACTCAATAGAATTATTGTCTTAAAAAGTAAATACTCCAAGGTACGATTTGAATTTTCCATATTGTTTGAAATATATCGAGACATTCAAAATCCAAGTAAAAATCAATATCAATAACTGCCGAAAATACAATCAAAACATGACATCGATTTACAATAATATCAGTGT
Organism: Parasteatoda tepidariorum; assembly: GCF_982258835.1. Taxonomy (NCBI): domain Eukaryota; kingdom Metazoa; phylum Arthropoda; class Arachnida; order Araneae; family Theridiidae; genus Parasteatoda; species Parasteatoda tepidariorum. Next base: position 93,806,047 of record NC_141762.1, read on the forward strand.
GAATTAAGCAAGTCAAAAAGTGATTATCAAAATCCATGATTCAAATATCACTCGTAAACTTCTGTAGAAACGAAAAGTATTTTTTTTTTTTACTTTTTAAAAGGAAAACCTTTTTTCAAGAACTCTGCAACGTTCTGCGACAACTATTGCTGCGTCGCTGTGACTCTCCAGGCTGTATTGCAACCTCACAAGAAATCTCCTGCCCTCTCCACTAGCATGAGTGCTAGCAGAGAAATTTTGATGATTCCTCTGTAGGTCTCAATCTGAAGCAATGTTTGAAAGCTGCTCACCCAGCAGTCAAATTGCTATCAAATGAAACAGGAGTAAATTTAATTAGCTATCAAGAGGGAACCTAACTCCAGTACTCCATCAGTTATAACTAGAGATTCTACCTTTCTCGAAATAGGGATTATTTTCTCTACAGAAATCTTGGATTATTTTCGATTTTTTATATATTATATATTAATCTTTTTACTTTTCTTAATACTCTTTTATATATTAATCCTGATACTGCTTACTTGAAGAAAAAATGAAAATTGCATGGTTTGTAAAAAGTCGAGATGATGAAAATAAATTTTTTTAACTAGATTTCTCAACTTTCAAATTTATGATTATCATTTCAATAAGAGAATAGAAAAAAAAATATAATTGATAGAATAAAATAATTTATATACTTTTAAAATTTTTTTATCTTTCACTACTTTGTCCATTACTATCAAAAAGACCCAAGAGTAGGTTAGAAGAACTGCCATCAGTTAAGGGGCCAACCCTGTGGCAGAATTGATGCAACACGGCGACATTGTAACAGAACATTACAGAGTTCCTGCATAAAGAATTTTCTTCTGAAAAGTAAAAAATTTTACCTTCCCTGTCAACAGAAATTTACACGTAATATCTGAATCCTGCATTTAGATTGGGCAGCTATTGATATTCATATGGTTTTTAAAAATCTCAATATACTTCAAACAATATGGGAAATTCGAATCGTGCATTTGAGTATATTTACTTTTTAAGGCAATAATTCTATCAAATTTTTTGGCAGTTATTGCTATAGATTTTTCCGTAGTTTTTAAATCCTATATTTTCTATACAATATTATTTACTACAACAATCTAATCTTGAAACGAAACACGCATTTGAGGAGTCCGATTTGCATGATTCCGTTGGCGATCTTTTTTTTCTTCTGAAATTACTACAGATTTCATGATTTTCAATTCTTTTTTATTGCGATGATTATTTAATAAATGCAAAGGAAATAATTTGTGTGTCGCCCCCACCACAACAAAATGCAAGAATATTAGAACCCATAATATTGGAATGAAATATTATTACACGTTCAATCAATAAAAATGATATGCTTTTTGTTATTTGAAACAAGTCACAGATAAGTTTTATTTTAATTTATATCCGCCGTTGAACGGCTGACCCAATTAGTGGGTTTACGACTACTAATGTTTAACTCCGTAGCCTTGTAATTTTGAACCATCCAGAAGACAAGGAAACTCCTGCATCAGTACCCCCAGAGGTATTGAATTGTTATGGGAACATGGAAGACTTTGCAACTCTACAAATTTAGTGTGCATCAGTCACCATTTACTACATGGAGAGTCTTTGGCCTGCAGTGTTCGAACCCACAAACTCTTGGACATGGGCCCAGCGCCCTAGTGACCAAGCTACTCCAGCCTTCACTCAGGGTGCGTAGCCAGATTTTTCATTTAAAAATAAGCATCTTTTAAGTACTTTTTAAGTACTCAAAAAATTCTTTTAATCACTTTCCAAAAAAAGGGGAAAAAAATCATAACTAGAATCCGTGCAGTAACAAAAATTGTTTTTTTCTATCCTTTTAAAGTTCTTAATTTATAAACATAAAATCAGTAAAATTCAAAAACATTGTCAAAAGCTTTACATAATCATGATAAAATAACTAGTTAGTGATAAATATTACAGAAAAAATTCTAAAAATCATGAATTTTTTGTAATTTAGAACGACAATCAATACGGCAAAGAAAAAAATCTCTTCTTTAAAGATAAAAAATTAAGTACTTTTTACAAACACCAAATAAAAAAAGCACCTTTAGGGCTTTTAAAAAACGTAAATAAAAAATCAGCACATTTTAAAAAAACTTTATGCATCCTGTCACATACACGTTTGTTATTATTAAAAATATCTCACAGAAAAATATTAGTGCTAGAAAGTTTTGTCGCAGATAATTGGAAAAAAAATTCGGTCACAGGGGTGGCCGATAGTTTCACTTAAGTGCTCTTTAATCCAACATTTTTTATCTTTTCATAGACTAAAAAAAAATTCCAAGTGAAAACAAAATCCATATGATGACGACTCAAAGTGGGGCAAGTAGATCTCCAAGGCCATATATAAACTATAACTAAATGATAGGATAGCTATTCAAGAAAAGCCTTTATATTATAATTTAACTGATCTTACAGCATTTATTGATTCTGTTAGTTATCTATTAAAATGTGAATTAAAAATATCATACAATAATTATCAAACGATTATTTCTTTGCGTTGACAAGTGCATAATTCATATTGACTTACTTTCTTACCATTACTGTTTGTCTAAGATAGGTACTCTGACAGCCACTAAGTCTGTGGCAGTCTGGTGTTATGGAAACAAGAAGAGGGCATTTTAGGGAGGGTAGCTTCGAAGAAGAGGTCTCCTTTTCTCTCGCCGAAACCAGTCATAAAGAGGGACCCCGCACCCCTACTTAAAATAATCATACCTCGTTACCACAGTCATCGCCACAGCTTCAGAAGAATGTCTGGCAGAGTACCTATCTTATACAAACAGTATCAGGGTGTGTAGCCAAATCTTTCAACAAAAAATAAGCACCTTTTAAGTACTTTTTAAACACTATTTACATTATCAAAATGGAAAATAATTTTCAAAGACTTTATATGATTATGATAAAATAAGTAGTTTTTGACAAGGAACTCTTTTCAGCCATTAAAAAATAATCAAGAGATTTTTCGGTTCGATTTCAGAAGGCGGAACACAAAGGATGAAATTGAGAATATCTTGAACCTGTAACGTGATTAGCGTTTTGAAACACCATGGACAGACAGTATGCTGAAATACATTGCTGTTGAATGAATTTAGAAAAACGGTGAATAGAACAATGTGAAAAGCATGCTTTTACATAATACATGGCAAAAATTGACATGGTTAAGAAAAAAAATCTCCTTTCAAAAAGGGAAAATTAAGCACATTTTAAAAATGCTAAGCACTATGAATATGATTATACCTTGTTTTAAGATTCCTGATAGTAAAGCGCTAAATGCCCAATGCGTACATATGTCTTATTGCCAAGTTAAGTAATAAATTTCTCCTTCAAACCTTAGCTTCTACAAAGAATCTAAAAATGTTAGTTATTTGTGATTTATGTGTGCAGAGTAAGAGCTAGTTATGACTATATCACACCTATAACTAGACTCTGAAAATGGTCATTTTTTAATTTCTGTCACTAGAACACGATTCTTACCCGACTAGTTGTGAAAATGAAGCTTAAAAATTGCACCATTCTACTCAGAAGGTTAAAATATATTGACAACTATGTAAAACCTGACTATTCATGGCATTAAATAATATAGTTAAAGCAGGGTGCATACCCAGATTTTTCAACAAAAAATAAGCACCCTTTAAACACTCAAAATTTTTTAATCAATTTTCAAAAAAGATCAGAAAAAAATTTTAACAGCAAAGAAAAAATCTCTTTTTAAAAGAAAGAAAATTAAGCACTTTCTACAAACCTTAAATAAAAAAAGCACCTTTATGGGCTTTTAAAAAACGTAAATAAAAATAAGTGAAAAAAAAATCTGCAGCAGATTTTGAAGCTTTTTAGAGTATTTTTTAACAGCTGAATTCCCGCGGTACGAGATAAAGGAAAAAAAGAGAAGAATAAAGAAAAGAAGTAATATTATTCAAAATGTTTATACAATTTAAAAAAAGTTTCATTTTTAAATTTTTATTTCTCAGGCACTATTCAATCAATTTCGTTTCAGCTTTTTATCCTGCCACGTAAATTACATTCTTTAAAACGATTCAACTTCAAAATGATTCAATTCAACTTTACAATTGAAAAATGCTTCATCAATTATTAAAGGAAATAATAAAAATTTATTGAAAGTTACTTTTCGCATTGAATTATCTTCGGATAAATGAATTAAATAATTGCGAGCAAAAATTAAGATACTTGTAGCTAAAGACTTTTTACTAGTAGCTAAAGATATGGCTTTTTTGTAAAATTAATATTAAAAGGTCATAACATTGGGCCCATATTTTTTTAGATTGCATCAGATATTCTGGGAGTCAGAAATCCAAATCAGTCGAAAAAAATGTATGTTTATTCAGAGAAAGTACATTTTTGTGTCTGTTTTTTTAACTTAAAATATTATCAGCACTAATAATTGGCATATTTCAGGTCATCCCCTTAAACTTATCAAGTTTGAATCCTAAAACAAGAAGATCCGTTCATTAGATCAAAATTCATTCAGAGTGATCTGCTTTTTTTTTTTTTAAATTGCACACTGTACAACATTAACATATTTATTCTGGAAAAAACACAGAACAGACTTTCTTTAAAAGTAAACTTATGTACTCACATACACATTTGTGGACATAATTGCTCTTAATTTATGAACATAAAATCAATAAAATTCAAAAACATTTTTACAAACTTCACATAATCATGATAAAATAAAATAATTAGTTTCTGATAAATCGTGCATTTTTTTGTAATTTAGAACGACAATCTAAAGCACTTTTTACAAGCCCCAAATAAAAAAAGCAACTCTAAGTGCTTTTAAAAAATGCCACGCACCCTGTTCAAACAAAAATTAATTGATAGTAGAGCAAGAGGGCATTTAAAACTTCCAATTCCTGGACTATATTAAAGGGAATTTTAAAACCTGAATTGTATTGAACTGGTAAGATCTGGCGACAAAGGGCACCCTGGCGATTTTGCCAAGGATGATATAGAAGACATCAAATACTTAAATGCTTTTCAAACAACATAATTTGCTATCATAAAATATCACATTATAAAATATCACAAACATAAAATTCAATGATTAAACACAATTTCACCAACATAAAATGTGAAATATCTTATTACGATTGAAGCAAAACAAGGAATAATATTAGATATCAACATAAAAGAATTATTGCCAGCTACTCACATGCCCTAATTTGCTGTTCTTCATATATAAATATCACATACTAAGCAAAATATTACATAAGATATCAATGATTTAACACAATTTCACCAACAAAAAATGTGAAATATTTTATTACAATTAAGGCAAAATAAGGAATGATATTAGATATTAACATAAAAGAGTTATTTCCAGCTACTCACATGCTCTAATCATTCGCTGTTCTTCATAAAAACTTTTTCGAAAGGCTTCATTGAAAAACCAAATAGCATTCACGAACCACAAAAAAGGCAGAAAGAAGAATCCACCTATAAAAAATAAGATTTTATTTTACTCACATCTAAAATTTATGTAACGTAAGCAAGCAGTCCATGTAAATATATTTTGAAACATAAATATATTTAAAAATTCTTGCATCTTTATATTAAAGTCTCATCAATAAGTTAAGTTTTACGATTCTTTACTGTTATTATAATGATCTGTTATTACTTCATTGCTATTATAACCAGAGTACCTTTGCAGGAAAACATTAATTTTTCTAGCAGCATATTTTTGCAAGTTTAATATCTATTTGGAACTTTGACGATTATAATTGCTGCGACAGACCACAATACGGAAATATCCCCCCTTATGTTTGATAATCTTGCGTTATAGTGCATACAAAATATATATAAAAAGTCAGCATTTTTAAATGACAGTATTGTATTTTTTGAAACAATCTTTTTTTGCTACTTCTTATTAAATAATTAAACAAAAATTTCATGTAAAATTATTTAAATTTAATAAATGAATTAATATTTGAAAAAACTGTATTAACATCAAGTGTCATCCACTACAAGCTTAAAAAAAATGAATTTGAACTTGAGTGGATGAATAAAAAGTTTTTTATTAACGATTGAAAATTTGAACAAGATATAGGGAGAGTGTGAACTAATAGTAGGAATTGAAAGAAGAACTGTATTAACATCAAGTGTCATCCACTACAAGTATAAACAGAAATGTATTTGAACTTGAGTGGATGAATAAAAAGTATTTTATTAACGATTGAATATTTGAACAAGATATAGGGAGAGTGTGACACTAATAGTAGGAATTGAAAGAAGAACTGTATTAACATCAAGTGTCATCCAGTACAAGTATAAACAGAAATGTATTTGAACTTGAGTGGATGAATAAAACGTATTTTATTAACGATTGAATATTTGAACAAGATATAGGGAGAGTGTGAACTAATAGTAGGAATTGAAAGAAGAACTGTATTAACATCAAGTGTCATCCACTCCAAGTATAAACAGAAATGTATTTGAACTTGAGTGGATGAATAAAAAGTTTTTTATTAACGATTGAAAATTTGAACAAGATATAGGGAGAGTGTGAACTAATAGTAGGAATTGAAAGAAGAACTGTATTAACATCAAGTGTCATCCACTACAAGTATAAACAGAAATGTATTTGAACTTGAGTGGATGAATAAAAAGTATTTTATTAACGATTGAATATTTGAACAAGATATAGGGAGAGTGTGACACTAATAGTAGGAATTGAAAGAAGAACTGTATTAACATCAAGTGTCATCCAGTACAAGTATAAACAGAAATGTATTTGAACTTGAGTGGATGAATAAAACGTATTTTATTAACGATTGAATATTTGAACAAGATATAGGGAGAGTGTGAACTAATAGTAGGAATTGAAAGAAGAACTGTATTAACATCAAGTGTCATCCACTCCAAGTATAAACAGAAATGTATTTGAACTTGAGTGGATGAATAAAAAGTTTTTTATTAACGATTGAAAATTTGAACAAGATATAGGGAGAGTGTGAACTAATAGTAGGAATTGAAAGAAGAACTGTATTAACATCAAGTGTCATCCAGTACAAGTATAAACAGAAATGTATTTGAACTTGAGTGGATGAATAAAAAGTATTTTATTAACGATTGAATATTTGAACAAGATATAGGGAGAGTGTGAACTAATAGTAGGAATTGAAAGAAGAACTGTATTAACATCAAGTGTCATCCACTCCAAGTATAAACAGAAATGTATTTGAACTTGAGTGGATGAATAAAAAGTTTTTTATTAACGATTGAAAATTTGAACAAGATATAGGGAGAGTGTGAACTAATAGTAGGAATTGAAAGAAGAACTGTATTAACATCAAGTGTCATCCAGTACAAGTATAAACAGAAATGTATTTGAACTTGAGTGGATGAATAAAAAGTATTTTATTAACGATTGAAAATTTGAACAAGATATAGGGAGAAAATGACACTAATAGTAGGAATTGAAAGAAGAACTGTATTAACATCAAGTGTCATCCACTACAAGTATAAACAGAAATGTATTTGAACTTGAGTGGATGAATAAAAAGTATTTTATTAACGATTGAATATTTGAACAAGATATAGGGAGAGTGTGAACTAATAGTAGGAATTGAAAGAAGAACTGTATTAACATCAAGTGTCATCCACTACAAGTATAAACAGAAATGTATTTGAACTTGAGTGGATGAATAAAAAGTATTTTATTAACGATTGAATATTTGAACAAGATATAGGGAGAGTGTGACACTAATAGTAGGAATTGAAAGAAGAACTGTATTAACATCAAGTGTCATCCAGTACAAGTATAAACAGAAATGTATTTGAACTTGAGTGGATGAATAAAACGTATTTTATTAACGATTGAATATTTGAACAAGATATAGGGAGAGTGTGAACTAATAGTAGGAATTGAAAGAAGAACTGTATTAACATCAAGTGTCATCCACTCCAAGTATAAACAGAAATGTATTTGAACTTGAGTGGATGAATAAAAAGTTTTTTATTAACGATTGAAAATTTGAACAAGATATAGGGAGAGTGTGAACTAATAGTAGGAATTGAAAGAAGAACTGTATTAACATCAAGTGTCATCCACTACAAGTATAAACAGAAATGTATTTGAACTTGAGTGGATGAATAAAAAGTATTTTATTAACGATTGAATATTTGAACAAGATATAGGGAGAGTGTGACACTAATAGTAGGAATTGAAAGAAGAACTGTATTAACATCAAGTGTCATCCAGTACAAGTATAAACAGAAATGTATTTGAACTTGAGTGGATGAATAAAACGTATTTTATTAACGATTGAATATTTGAACAAGATATAGGGAGAGTGTGAACTAATAGTAGGAATTGAAAGAAGAACTGTATTAACATCAAGTGTCATCCACTCCAAGTATAAACAGAAATGTATTTGAACTTGAGTGGATGAATAAAAAGTTTTTTATTAACGATTGAAAATTTGAACAAGATATAGGGAGAGTGTGAACTAATAGTAGGAATTGAAAGAAGAACTGTATTAACATCAAGTGTCATCCAGTACAAGTATAAACAGAAATGTATTTGAACTTGAGTGGATGAATAAAAAGTATTTTATTAACGATTGAATATTTGAACAAGATATAGGGAGAGTGTGAACTAATAGTAGGAATTGAAAGAAGAACTGTATTAACATCAAGTGTCATCCACTCCAAGTATAAACAGAAATGTATTTGAACTTGAGTGGATGAATAAAAAGTTTTTTATTAACGATTGAAAATTTGAACAAGATATAGGGAGAGTGTGAACTAATAGTAGGAATTGAAAGAAGAACTGTATTAACATCAAGTGTCATCCAGTACAAGTATAAACAGAAATGTATTTGAACTTGAGTGGATGAATAAAAAGTATTTTATTAACGATTGAAAATTTGAACAAGATATAGGGAGAAAATGACACTAATAGTAGGAATTGAAAGAAGAACTGTATTAACATCAAGTGTCATCCACTACAAGTATAAACAGAAATGTATTTGAACTTGAGTGGATGAATAAAAAGTATTTTATTAACGATTGAATATTTGAACAAGATATAGGGAGAGTGTGAACTAATAGTAGGAATTGAAAGAAGAACTGTATTAACATCAAGTGTCATCCACTACAAGTATAAACAGAAATTGTATTTGAACTTGAGTGGATGAATAAAAAGTATTTTATTAACGATTGAATATTTGAACAAGATATAGGGAGAGTGTGACACTAATAGTAGGAATTGAAAGAAGAACTGTATTAACATCAAGTGTCATCCACTACAAGTATAAACAGAAATGTATTTGAACTTGAGTGGATGAATAAAAAGTTTTTTATTAACGATTGAAAATTTGAACAAGATATAGGGAGAGTGTGAACTAATAGTAGGAATTGAAAGAAGAACTGTATTAACATCAAGTGTCATCCACTACAAGTATAAACAGAAATGTATTTGAACTTGAGTGGATGAATAAAAAGTTTTTTATTAACGATTGAAAATTTGAACAAGATATAGGGAGAGTGTGAACTAATAGTAGGAATTGAAAGAAGAACTGTATTAACATCAAGTGTCATCCACTACAAGTATAAACAGAAATGTATTTGAACTTGAGTGGATGAATAAAAAGTATTTTATTAACGATTGAATATTTGAACAAGATATAGGGAGAGTGTGACACTAATAGTAGGAATTGAAAGAAGAACTGTATTAACATCAAGTGTCATCCAGTACAAGTATAAACAGAAATGTATTTGAACTTGAGTGGATGAATAAAACGTATTTTATTAACGATTGAATATTTGAACAAGATATAGGGAGAGTGTGAACTAATAGTAGGAATTGAAAGAAGAACTGTATTAACATCAAGTGTCATCCACTCCAAGTATAAACAGAAATGTATTTGAACTTGAGTGGATGAATAAAAAGTTTTTTATTAACGATTGAAAATTTGAACAAGATATAGGGAGAGTGTGAACTAATAGTAGGAATTGAAAGAAGAACTGTATTAACATCAAGTGTCATCCAGTACAAGTATAAACAGAAATGTATTTGAACTTGAGTGGATGAATAAAAAGTATTTTATTAACGATTGAATATTTGAACAAGATATAGGGAGAGTGTGAACTAATAGTAGGAATTGAAAGAAGAACTGTATTAACATCAAGTGTCATCCACTCCAAGTATAAACAGAAATGTATTTGAACTTGAGTGGATGAATAAAAAGTTTTTTATTAACGATTGAAAATTTGAACAAGATATAGGGAGAGTGTGAACTAATAGTAGGAATTGAAAGAAGAACTGTATTAACATCAAGTGTCATCCAGTACAAGTATAAACAGAAATGTATTTGAACTTGAGTGGATGAATAAAAAGTATTTTATTAACGATTGAATATTTGAACAAGATATAGGGAGAGTGTGAACTAATAGTAGGAATTGAAAGAAGAACTGTATTAACATCAAGTGTCATCCACTCCAAGTATAAACAGAAATGTATTTGAACTTGAGTGGATGAATAAAAAGTTTTTTATTAACGATTGAAAATTTGAACAAGATATAGGGAGAGTGTGAACTAATAGTAGGAATTGAAAAGTGAGAATTTAAGGCCCAATCATTTGTAAAATTTGTTGAGGTAGGTGTAGAGGACAAAAAGGAGAAATGGAATACTAAACCTGTCGCCAGAGTTGGGTTTTTGACATGACAAGGGTATAATACTGGTTTAAACCGTCAAAAACTGAAGTTTGCCAAGAAAATATATAAACTTCAAAACTACCAACACTTGCCACGCATTATATTGAAATTTAATTATACTATAGGTAATCAGCAGGTTTTAAAATATTTTTTAATTAAAATTAAGGTAAAATAACAGATTTAAAATCTCAGAAATTTATATTCAAATGCATGTGCAGAAAAATTTTGCACAAATTTTTTTTAAATATTTATATTTTGAAAAAAAAATTTTTTTTTTTTTTAATACTTAAGAGAATTAAAAGTTTATTACTATGCATTTTTGACATATAAGGAACATAAAACTAATATTTATAAGGAACTTACAAGTTATGTTGTATAAATACAAACTTGATACAAGTGTATAAAAAGTATTTTAATGTTATATCGAATATCTTTACTATCCAGTATGTTAATTTGAATTTAAAAGTAGTTATATTTGTGAATAATGATTAATATAATTCATATTGTTTATTATATTTATTTATAATTATTACACTCATCATTTTAAAACAATTTTTATCTCTTATTTTTTTTTTCTTCACTTGTATTAAGAATACAAATAATGCATATCTTGAAAGCAAGAAGTATTTATTCAGCAGCTGAATATTTAGATATTCAACAAAACTATATAGTATTCAGCAAAATGAAATTCACAAGTATTTGGATAAATTAAATTTTCAGCATAGTAAATGAATAGGCTGCATACTGTAAATCGACACTAACTACTCTGTGTATTTAACAGAAAGCACTTTAATTTGTATTGTCTTATGTTAAAAAGATTATTAAGAAGATTTAAAAGAATATTAAAAAGATTTTTCTTTAAAAGATTTCTAATGTACAAAACTGCTAATGTCTATCTTTAAAAATGTCTAATTTTTAGTATAATCTATACTATACACTTAATTTGGTTATAAATAAATTTCTTAATAATATCACTGCAGATTTTCAATAACACATGAAAATGAATATTACAAAAGATGTGAGCTTTCAAAAGTACAAGATTTTGGTTACTATTCAAAATATAAGTGTTTCTTCAAAATTTTAAATTTATTTTTTCTAGAACATATGTAGAAACACTATCCTTTATAAAAAATATATAAATTTTATGTATTAATTAAATTTCACATATGAATATATGTTTTTGACATTTTCGACAGTGAGGTTTTTGACGTGACGGTTTAAACCGTCAAAAACTGTCACATGTCAAAAACCTGCCAACCCTGCCTGTCGCCAATATTATAGTTTGACTTTGCTCACATTTTCACATTTAAGTAGTTTATTAATTAACATTGAGTCTTTTTGTAAAAATCATACATCTTAAAATGAGTAGCATGTAGAAAGAGAGGATACAAAGTGGAACCTTGACTTATAAAGCTTATCATTCAGCTATATTCAACTGATGTACATTGTGCAAAAAAAAAAAGATCTTTAATTTTTAGATACAAAGTGTTAATCTGAATGGTTCCTGGAGGTGACCTCAAACATGCTAATTATATATTTCTGATTAAAAGCAAATACAGCCTTGATTAAAAGTTACAAATTGATCAAAAATTTCACGTTACAAATTTATTACAATGTTTAAAAATTTGATTAATTCAGGTATTTTGGAAATTGAACACTCATTCCAAAGCATAAGTTTGTTATTAAAATCCTCTCTAATATCTTTGACTAGTCATTGTATAGAATACCAAGTCAATGTGTGACAATGAATGTTCCAAGAAAATTCCAGTTTTAAATAAATAAATTACACATAGGCAATCACAATTAACGGTACAATGAAATTTCAATAAGTGCACCTATCCCAGTTTCTTTCAGTTACAGAGAGCTTTTAACCACAAGGACATTTATAATCCATTAATGTCGCAGTTATCTAGGTTTTCAATGGGACGAATTAACGTTTCTACTTTTAGTTTGACAAGACATTTCGAAAAAACGCTTAGGGCAATTTCACAATAGGGGGCAGTGGAAATTATAATTTCTGAATATTCACATAAACCAAACTCAGTGGCAAGACAACCCAAAGACAGCCAAGGCCTACTGTACCCTTTTCTGTTTTCTTGACCTTGGGCTCTGGAGCATATGTTCTGCTGAGGTGGTCAGCTGAACGCAGAACACCTAGTGCTTAGTTCCCAAGCATGCCTGGTACTTATTTTATTGACCCACTGAAAGGATGAAAAGCTGAGTCAACCTTGTCCAACTCGAGGATCAAACCAAGGACCTGTGGCAGGAAAGCGCGGAGCACTACCACTCAACATCATATATTCACATTGTCATAATTATTTCAAGCATAGATAAATGAATACAATATTAACTATTTGTGCATGTGTCATAGACAGGAGGATTTTACCCTACTTTAGGAAAAAAATATCACAATTCATTTAAATTATAATTTAATAACAAATTTGTTATAGAATAAATAATAAAAGGAAGAGTCCATATCGTAATTTTTAATGCAATACTCAGGGCTCGTGCTAAGCATTCGTCACCTCATCAAAAGCGATGAAATCCAAATTTGGGAATGATTTGGTCCACTAGAAGGGAATATATATATTTAACTTGATCCTCAAAATGAATTTTTCTAAACAAATCAATATTATTTTATTTGACTATTTCAATTTTCGGTAGATGCGCAGTGTAACCAAATAGAATCGATTCCAATTAATATAAGCTTGACACAAACTAAGATAAAACAGTCTTCTTAATAATAAATTTTTTTTAACTATTTGCGTTTTGTAAACACTTTCGAAAATTTACTTTTGATATTTAGCTAATAATTTGTAATCCTTAGCGCGAGACCTGAATACTATTGCTTAAATAGTTAAGTTTTAGTTTACATAACAAAAAAGATTATTTAAAAAATGGCACACACTGATGAACAATCATCAGTGGCATGTGCCATTTTTAATTAGAAGATTAATAATTAGCAGATTGTACTTAAAATTCAGTAGCGTCTAAAAGCATTGCGGAAATGGTTACTATTAATTTAAGAAATATTATAAAAGATATGAAAAATTAGGAAAGAGACAGCTGAAAATGCACCATTGTTCAACATTCCATTTTTATTCTTTAGTATCTTTGACTCGAATAAATAAGCAACTAACCTCGATAATACCACCTGCATAAGCTTAATTTTTCATCGTTCTTCATTTTTCTCAGGTCCATTTTTTTCAAACGCAACAAACGAACAATTAGGATTACCTTGTTTAAGTTTTAAGCAAATTATCAACGAGCAAATCATCAACATGAAAAAATTTCACTTTTGATAACTTATTTCTGCCTAACTGAAGAGAAACGCCTAGTCTGAATGGGAAATACAAGGTAAAATAACTTTAACTTCTACTCACAATTTGAATCGGAATAAAGAACACAGGTTGAGTCAATGAGAGTCGTGTGTATGCATATGTGTGTGTAATCATCGTCGGGTGATACAGTTATTATACTATTTTGTTACATCAGGGGAAATTAAAATCTTATTAGAATAAAAAGTGTTTTGTTTCAATAAATTTTTTTAGCAGAAACCAATGTTTTTCATAGATAAAGGGCCATTCTTGGCATCAGAATTCGCACACGCGGAAGGATGAATTCGCACTGCATGTGATTGCCAGCGCACCCGCAAGTTTTGATAAATTACAGGTAGGATAAGATGATAAGACGTACTCAAATCTGGAGGAGAATCCTTAAATACCATTCAAACAGAAAATGTTTCTGCGATTCAACATGTTCTCAAATTTCTCTGAAAATACGTAATTTTTTTCATATGCACTTAAATGTCTAAAAAAGAATGAAAAAAAAAGGTTTTTTTTTCAAACAAGATAGTTTTGAAACACAGCAAATGCAAGCTAAAAAGCCTCAATGAAAATGATCAAAATGGGCTACAAAAAGTCCATATAGCAGAATTCTACCTATTGCAACACTAGGCATACTTTCATTAGCCTATGGATAGTCATAGTAGTAAGGAGTAAGTTTGTTTCTGTCTTGATTTTTTAAGCATATTAAAATGTTTTAAGCTAGGAAATGGAACTCAAAACTGCATTAAACATAGTACATCGTAGAAATTTAAAAAAATATTTTTAATAATCTGAATGCGGAAATTACTATAAAGGAAGGAAACATCGTAATACATTCCTTAGCTTCTGAGCGGTGAAAAAAAGAGAACATCTTTAGACATGAACTGGTTTTCTCCCCAGGATGGCATATTCAAAAGTTGTTAATCCGAGCACTCGTCTAAAAATGATTTCCGACAAAAGTAAGCAAATTTTTAAAATCAAATCATATACTTTGTCATTTTACAAGTGCGAAACAAATGATGAATATCAAAACTGCGTAGTAATGAAATCCAGTCTGATGAAGATGGTTCTAAACCTAAAATTAGTCACTAACTTAAAACATTTATATATTTTTGTTGCAGATGCGAAATAAGATCTTATTGAATATATTGGTGATCGCAACGCTTGAATACGCCATTTGGTTAGAAGACCAGTTTCATGTCTTGACCCTCTCCCCTTTCCTCTCCTACTATGATACTGCCATATTACTATAATATTTTCCCCTTTCATTATATATTTCGTATTTACTTGATAACAATATTTTCCACGGTATACTTGTAGTGTTTCCAATATGACGCGTTCTTTCAATCTAACTTTCAACGAAACAAACAACAAATGAATTCGGAAGACCCCGCAAGCTTGCTATGATGCAACTGAAAAAATAACAAACGGTGCTATATTATACAAATATAGCCAGATAAAGGATAACACTCGAAACATGACTAATCTTACACTTTATGGGCTGAGATAGCCTGGTTGGTAGGGCAATGGAGCCCATGTCTAAGAGTTCGTGGGTTCGATTCCCGAAGGCCAAAAACTTCCGTGTAGTAAATGGTGACTGGTGCACCTTAAATCTGTCGAGTCGCAAAGTCCTCCATGTTCCCAAAACAAATCAAAACCTCTGGGGGTACTGATCCTGGAGTTTCCTTGACTTCTGAATTGGGTTCAAAAATACTAGGCTACGGAGTTGAACATTAGTAGTCGCAAACCCAAAATTGGGTCGGCTGTTCAACACCGGATAAAATTTTAAAAAATATAATTTGAAAATAACCTTACACTTTATTTATGCTGTGATATTATTTTGTTAAATTTGTTTTTGGTTCATGACTTCTTAGATCTTATAAATTAAAGGAAACTCTTATGAATGGTAAAATTACACGTAAATTTAAGCAAATATCACGATAATAAAACTTATTTAAATATTAAGCCTATTCACACATCTCCTCATCATAAGCATAACAAGCGGAGGGATACACCGGAAGTTTTCTAAGTTTTAGGAAGCTTGTTATTGTTTGCATTCAGTCAACCATCCCTGAACGGTGCTCGGTAGCGCGTAACATTTAGTTAATAGTGCTGGGCAGTAATATAATTTTTAATATCGTGGTATATCGCCAGATGATAACGATATTTTTCGATATTTTCAATCTTAAAAATTGATGTATTTTTAATATTGAACATTGTTTTCGTGCCCAAATGTGAAAAAAAACGACATTTTTCTCTAAGACACCTTAAATAATCATACTTTCTAAAAATAACCGAGTAGTTATAAAAGTTTAACAATACATAAATTCAGAGATAGAAAAAACTAGGTGTTTGTGTTAATATATAATAAAATCACATGTTTTTATGCATTTAGTGAACATTTTTTTCGAGTTAATCTTGATTGCTGATGTATACCCAGAATAATAAGAGCGAAAATATCATTTGAAAATCATAATAGTTTAAAGAAGTGAGATTCAAATTTTATTCTTGTTAATTTCTTTTAAATCTAATTGTACGAAATTTAAATTAATATTGTTTAAAAAAAATCCTGCAAAATTGGGCAATACATTGAATAATTTTAAAATGTTGTTATAGAGTGCAATTTAAACATATCAAGTACTATTTACTACAATTTCGGGAGTTTGAAACTTAAGATTCTCTGGAATGTACATATGGTGATACTTTTGTGTGGTTATACATCTGTCTATTTACACGCTGTTATACTTTTTGAGGAATGGGTGAACCTCGGCATTGCCAAATATTTTACAGTCTACTACTTCCACACTACCTATTAAGTCATTAATAGGTAGTGTGGAAGTGTGGTAGCTTTAAGTGGGAGCCGTATGGATCAGGAGATAGAGCATTCGCATCCCAATGAGGTACCCCGGGTTCGAATCCCAGCGATGGTTGGCTGATGCGAATTCCGAAGCCGGCTTGCACCAACCACAGTACTGACGTCAAATATCCTCAGTGGTAGACGGATCATAGGCTAGAATTCCCACGCTATCAGAGTAACCGTATGAGGTTTTCATGGTTTTCCTCTCATGTAAAGAAAAAGCGGGTGAGTTCCATCAAAAAGTCCTCCACTAAGTCACATTTCTCCTACAGTTTGAACCAGGAGTTTCCTTGTCTTCTGGATTTAATTATGTTTATGCATTTTTTTCTAATGTTTTTTAAGTTTTTTACTTTTATCATGCGAATAAACTTTAAGTTGGAACCTTAAGTTGATGTTTACTTCAATATCACTATAGAGAAAACTGTAATGTTTACGTAGAAGAAAAGATCTCCTAAAAATTTAGTACTGATATTTGTTTTTCAGCGGGAGTGGAATTTTCTGAATAACTTTATTCCACTTCTTGCAAGTATTTTCCAGACTTTTTTTTCTTCTATTTTACAAAAATAGATGCTAATTTTTTCAGAAACAATGCACAAATTGCATAAATTTTTTTCTATGAAGAAGCTGTCATTGTAATAAAATTTGACAATTAATATACGAATTCCTAATGTTCGTTAAAAGATAAAGGAGTATCGGACTTTTAAAAATGGAGAATAAAAGAACTTTTTCTTTTAACAAAACGTGGCAACTCTGTTAAATTATCGATTTTTACACTATGAAAAATTTTGCTGTATAGTTGCAATTCTT
This sequence comes from Parasteatoda tepidariorum, assembly GCF_982258835.1. NCBI lineage: Eukaryota > Metazoa > Arthropoda > Arachnida > Araneae > Theridiidae > Parasteatoda > Parasteatoda tepidariorum. The sequence goes on from NC_141762.1 coordinate 93,823,738, forward strand.
TTTGATCTTGAGGTAAATTAAAATTTTTACTGTGCATGTAGTCCAATTTTTTTCCTTCATTTTCTCCCCTTCATTTTTACTATAATTGCTTTTTTTTTTAACCCGTTGGCAAAATGATCATTGTTTTGGGATTGATGGCATGCGTACCTTATTTGGACGTCATCAACTGTGTTCAAGATTAATAGTAGTAAACAGTGCGTTTGCGTCGTCATTGCATGCGTTGCTACGGCGAACGTGCTGTTTGATAATTTTTCTAGATTTCTTTTTTTCACTTTTAATTTCGTTAAGCATTAAGTTGGTGAGTTTATTTCTGAGATATGGGACCAGAGAGATCTCATAAATACTTCTTGTATATACAAATATACATAATTCATAAAAGAGAATTTAATCATTTAAACGATACTTTTGTTTTTATTGTTTTAATTAAGAATCAGAAATTCTAACCTGCAGTTCAAATTGGATCGCTATCAATACTAATTCAGATAAATATCACAAATAAAGAGGGTAAGAGAAAAAATTGGACAACCATTTTGCCAATGGGTAACCTGCAATCGCCTTTTGGCGATGACAATTTTTTATTTTTCATTTATTTATTTTTTGCTTACTTCTTCATTTTTTTGTTTGGTTTTTTACTGACAACACATATTTCCATGCGCATTCATCAATTTAATGGCTTCATTACCAAAACATTTCGATTAAAAAACAAGCACATTTTCAGAAATATATAAGCCCTGAATCTTTCAAACAAGTGTCAATTTCCTACAATTTTTTGCACGATAACTTAAAAGTGTATTTAGTATTAAAAAAATAGAGACAACTAAAGTCCTAATTTTTTACAAAAAAAAAATTCAAAATCAAGTTCAAAATCGACCTCCGAAGGAGTTTTCCTCAGAGTTAATCAATCTTGATTTCAACACACGTAAAATGATCATATTCTTTTAAGAGTTTAATATCAAGGTAATGATTACGAGAACACAAAGCAGAAGCTTATAGTGTAGAATTTTATAGTTATTCTGACGTTTATACTTTATCATAAACTGCATGTGCTAGTTAGCTGTTAATCAAATTTACTGCCGACAGTCAGGAGATGCACAATTTCTCTTTTTTGTCAAGGAAAAAAACTATCAACCAGAGAAAAGATCTTATTTTAATCTGAAAAACATTCAATAGTATAATATGTGGATAGTCTTAATAAGCATATTTTGTGTTTTATATTTTATAGCCGTCGTTGAACAGCAGACCCAATTTAGGGTTTGCGATTACTAATGTTCAACGCCGTAGTCTTGAAATTTTGAACCAAATCCAGAAGACAAGAGAACTTCTGGATCAATTATTGGGAGAAATTTGCCTTCGTTTAGGACTTTTTGGTGGAACTCACCCGCTTTTTCTTTACATGCAGAGGAAAACCATGAAAACCTCCTACGGTTACTCTGATGGTGTGGGAATTCTAACCTATGATCCGTCTACCACTGAGGATATTTGACGTCATCACTGTGGTTGGTGCAAACCGGCTGCGGAATTTGTATCAACCAACCATCGCTGGGATTCGAACCCGGGCCACCTCATAGGGATGCGAACGCTCTATCTCCTGATCCACACAAGTATCAATGACTCACATTTGTGTCACATGGAGAGAAAAAAACCACGAAAATCTCTATAAAGTCTAAAAATATCTGGTTGACAAAAGCATGAATATGAACAATACATATAACGAGATACATTAACAAAAAAGCACGAGATTTTCATGGCAAATCAGAGAGTTGTTGATTTTTGAGATAGTTTTTGAATTTGAAGTTTATACTAACCCCTTACGGAGTTTTCTATATTTTTTTGCAAGCTTATTACTGACCCGTTACTGGTAATTTAATTTTGTTACTTTATGCGTTTTTGTTAAACAAATGTGTTTTATACATAAAAAAAAGGAACTGTTTTTTAATATAGCTTCATTTGTTGTAATACCTCCCTTAGTCTAACGGCAAGAGAACTCTAACCCACGATCCATCTACCACTGAGGATAATTTACGTCAGCACTGTGGTCGGAGCGAGTCGGGTGTGGAATTCGTAGCAATCAGCTATTGCTGGAATTCGAACCCGGTTCACTTCATTGGAAGGCGAATACTCTATCCTCTGAGCCACCATGACTCATCATTTTGGCTCTTGGAATTTTTTTGAAAGAAATTGAGCTCATTTTGGTGCCTTTTGTGCATGACGCTCTGGACCCATGCCTCTATCGCCCATACTTTTCTTTCGCCCATACTTTTCTTTCGCCCATATTTGCTTGCTGCTTTGATGGGCAACGTTTTGCATGTTTCGAAATATACTGCGAATAGAGTAATACCCGATCTCAGTTTAAGCTCGAAATTATTTTAAAGATGATTAAAAACCTCTTTATAATTTCGTTCTTCTGTCTACTCCTCTATAACAACGAGTAGAAGGGAAAAAAAGAATTGAAGAATAATGTTTCCATCATCATCATCCCCGCCCCCCTTAAAAATCTTTGTGTAAGAACGAGCGTCAAGACATCCCAGCGTGTCATGAAACTTATTGTCGTAAACAAGACGAAATACCAGAAGGTAAAGCATAACTCAGAAATACGGAAGAAAAAAAAAACTACCACAAAAAGTCTTTACAGCCCCCATGCCCTTTTCTTAACAACAACATACACTGGAGAAATTACAATAAAAAAGAATTACAGTAGTAAAGAGGGACAGTCGCCAAATAAAATAATACGAAGGAAAAGAACGTTTGGTTGGTTGCTAAGTTGCTAAGAAAAATAAGACACGGGTCCTTGCCTGAAAAAAAAAAGTTACTCAATTTCTATTTTTCCATAAATCTTATACTGTCTTCAAAGTTCTGTCGCAGTGGGGGGTTCGCCGAAGGTAATTTCGTCGCTGCAATGTTTTGATTGATTCATCGTGGTCATTTCCGAATCAGCATGTTGTGTCTGGCCTTTCTTTTTGCTTTCTTCGCATTTTTTTTTTATCTATATGTATAAATATATTTTGTGTGTCCCCGCTGTCCACAGAACAGCACTTAGGATTAGCCAAGGAGACAGCTGGAAACGAGTATTACAGTTAAAAAAAATTTCTTCCGTTTTTTTTTTCTCTGCAGGGTTTCCAGGGTGGAACAAATTCCTGTGCTTTTTTTAAATTTTTTTTTTAAATTTTTCTCCACTCAAAAAAAGTAATAAATTTTAAGAACACGCCGAAAATATATATTATTTTTAAAAAAATTATATTCATCATATCGGAATGCATTTATCTAACAAAATTGATATAACTCTTGCCTAGGAATTTATTCATTAAGTAAAACTGATAAAATATTCGTTTAAAAATTAGTATGTTCGGAAAAATTAGTAAAAACTGTAGTTTAGAAAAATCCATAAACATGTCTTGCAGTTAAAAACCTTTTTTCTTAAACCTTTTTTTTTTCTCTGCAGGGTTAACATCGAAAAAATATTTTTAAAAGAAATTAAATTCATCACTTTGGAATTCATTGATCTAAGAAAATTGAAGGAATTGCTTAGAAATTTATTCATTTAGGAAAATTGTGAAAACTTGTGGGGTTTAGGAATTTATTCATTGAGAAAACTGATAAAATTTTCGTTTAAAAATTAGTTTGTTGGGAACAATAAATAAGAACTTCAGTTTAGAAAATCTATAAAATTCTCTCTTAGGAAATTATTCATTTAGAAAAGTCATTTAGGAATTCATTCAATTAGGGAAAACTGATAAAGAAATATTTTTTAGAGACATTTAGGAAAATTTATACATTTGTCGTATAATTTATTCTTTTAGAAAAGCTCTTATCTGTCTTAGCAATTCATTTAGTTATGAAAGTTGTTGTTGTTTCTAATGCTACTTGCCAATATCAGCAAACCTGCTTGGTGAAAACAAGTGAATTTAAAGAAAATGGGGTGCTTCTTGTCTTTCAGTGGCGCCATCTGTAGGCACACATACATCCATTCACAGATCGTAATTATAGTTAGTTAGTTAGTTAGTTGGATTTTATTGGCACAAGAGCCAGAAATGGCTATGCTGCGCCAGGCACTAGGTTAATAGTCGGACTCTAGGTCAAACTACTGATTTATTATTTAAAGCTGAGAATGTATTATTTTAAAGCAGAGAATATAGTCCAATAGTTTTGATGAACTTTAAAAGGTTGTGATGTATAGGGTCACCAAGTAAAGATTGAAGATTAGGATAAAAGCTACCAAAAAGTTTGTTCCTCAAATGTTTGAATCGTTCGCAGTCTGTTAAAATATGTTTAATAGTAATGTCGACATGACATAGAGAACAACTAGGTGCAGGTTCAGATTTTAGTAAATGCATGTGAGTAAAACGAGAATGACCAATGCGCAGTCTATTGATAATAACCTGGGTTTTGCGATCAATATGTATTGTTTTAAAGTTGTCAAGATTAGGATAAATTTCGTGCAGTTTATTATTAGATTGTTTATACCAATGTTCTTTCCAAGCCTGTTGTATTGTGGATTTACAAATGCGTTTGAAATCAAGAGATGTTATAAGGTTATTGCTTACGTTTTGAGTGGTTTTAGCCGTAATGTCAGCAAGGTCATTCCCCCTTATGCCGACATGTGATGGTATCCAACAAAAGTAGATATGGAAACCTTCACCACACAATTCTGTAAAACAACTTTGGATTTTACATATCATGGGGTTTCGCCCGGTGTGAGGAACACTTGATATAAAACTGCGAGAGTCAGTATAAATTATCCACTTGCGGTAAGTTTGGTCAGAGATAAAATTTAGAGCTAGTAAAATAGCGTAGCATTCTGCAGTGAAAATTGATGCGTCTTGGTGCAATTGTTCAGATATAGTAAAATTTTCAATAACCACACCACAACCAACATGGTTATCATGTTTTGAACCATCAGTAAAAATTGGTTTAAAATTATTATAATTATTACGATGTTCATAAAATTTTTGGCTAAAAACACTAGAGTTGGTGTCAGATTTCTTGAAATTTCCAAAAATATCTAAGACACACATCGAGAGATTAACCCAAGGTGGGATCGTCTCTATATTAGTAAAAGCTGCGAAATTGAAAATATTAAAATCATTTAAAATTTTTATGATTCTTAACCCAAATGAAGGGATGTAAGATGGACGTGAAGAGAAATGAGTGGTAAATTGCGGATTGATGACACCTGAATACAACGGATGACGTGGATTTGATTTAATTTTGAAATAATAATCTAGGGACAGTTTAGAGCGACGAAAATAAAGAGATGGCTCGGAACATAACGCATACAGACTCTCAATTGGCGAAGTTCGAAACGCCCCCAACGATATTCTAAGACCTTGATGATGAATTGTGTCTAGATATTTTAAAACAGATGAACGAGCTGATGAATATACGGGAATGCCATAGTCTAGTTTTGAACGTATAACAGCACGATATATTTTAATCATTGCGTCCATGTCAGCCCCCCACGAACAATTAGTAAGAACTTTTAAAATATTTAATGAATTAGATGTTTTTTTCCTAATGTAATTTATGTGAGGTTTAAATGTGAGTTTTGAATCAAATATCATTCCCAGGAATTTCGTTTCAGCAACAACGGGTATAACGCAACTATTTAGAATGATTTCCGGATGAGGATGTAGACCACGTTTGCGGCAAAAATGCATACAGTGAGTTTTTTGAGTAGATAATGTAAAACCATTTTCTGTCGTCCATACTAAAATTTTATTGACAGCTAATTGCATTTGTCGTTCAATAAGTGACATATTAGTAGATCGGCATGATATCCGAAAGTCATCAACAAACAATTCACCATAAACTGATGGAGGAAGTTGAAGTAAAATGTCGTTTATTTTTAAAATGAAAAGTGTCACGCTTAAAACGCTACCTTGAGGAACACCCTCTTCCTGGATAAAAATATCAGATAAAACGGAATTAATTTTAACCCTAAATGTTCTGTTTGATAAAAAACTTTTGATAAAATAGAACATGTTGCCACCGATTCCGCAATTAATAAGATCCCTAAGTATACCATACCGCCATGTTCTGTCATATGCCTTCTCCATATCGAAAAAAATTGAAACTAAATGTTGATTTTTTAAAAAGGCATGACGGATGTCTGTTTCAAGTCTTAGTAAATTGTCAAGAGTGCTTCGACCTTTACGGAAACCACTTTGGTATTCAGAAAGTTGATGTTGGGTTTCAAGTAGAAACATAAGGCGTCGATTCACCATTTTTTCAAGAAGCTTGCAAAGACAGCTGGTCAATGCAATAGGTCTATAGCTAGTAGTTTCTTCGGGGTTTTTTCCTGGCTTTAAAATGGGGATGACATAAGCAGTTGACCAGTTTTTTGGAAAAACTCTTTCGATCCAAATGCGATTATAAAGTTTTAGGAGAAGACTTAAAATTTTATCCGGAAGGTTTTGAATCATAGTGTAGTGAATATCATCAGGACCAGGTGTTGTTGGATGAATATTTTTTAGAGCTATTTGAATTTCGTTGAATGTAAAGGGTTCATTATATTTGCTATTTGTATTCTTAGGCTTTAGTTTAATTTTTTCTTTATTTCTTTTAATTGAAGCAAATGGTTCTGGGTAGTTAGAAGAGCTGGAAACTTGAGCAAAAGCACCGGCAAGGGCGTTCGTAACATCGTGTATATCTGAGAAGAACTATCGATCCCTATTTCAGTACCCCCAGAGGTTTGATTCGTTATGGGAATACAAGGTACTTTGTGGCCCGACTGACATAACGGTCACCGGTCACCATTTACTACACGGGAAGTCTTCCGGTCGGCAGGGATCGAACCTGTGACCTCTTGGACATGAGTCCAAGACCCTACCAACCAGGCTATCGCGGTCTAGTTACGAAAGTAGTGAAAACTGCCAAGTAACAATTCGTTCGTTTAAAGAAATTCATAAAACTTTCCTTTAAAAATTAGCTCGTAAGAAAAAATTGATAAAACGTATAATTTAGAATTCCATTCATTTATGAAGAGTGATAAAACTAGTAATTAGTTACTAATTTTTACTAATTCATTGATGTATGACAGTTGAGAAAACTGTCATTTAGAAAAGTTGATAAAATAGAGTTTATTTGCTTGTAAAATTTGCAGTTTGGGAAAAACTCATAAAAAATGCTTTCTTTCAAAAAAGAAAAAAAAAAAAAAAATACATTGGTTTTGAAAAATTAATACATTTGGCTCATAAAAATTCATTTCATTTGAATAACTCTTATTGAGTAAATTCCTTTATGTAGGAAATTTAAGACAACTCTCGTTTAGATATTCATTAAAAAAGAAAACTGTCATTAAGAGAAATGTTTAAATTCTCTCTTAGGAATTTGTTCATATAGGAAAATTGAAGGAATTGTCGTTTTTTTAAATTCATTAAACTAAAAAATTTGGTAAAAAAAAAAAAATTCAATTAAATTTGAATTAAAAGGAAAAAAGTAAAAAAAATTTCACGGAAGAAAAGCAGGATGAAAAGTGAACTAAAAATAATTAAGAAAAAAAATGAACTAAAAAAACTTAGACGAAATTTGTTCTAAAAATAATTCGGAAGAAAATTATGCTAAAATAAATTTTAAAAATAAAACAAGTGAAGCGAAACACTCAAATTGAGAAGATGAGCAAATAGAGTGAGCTATAAATAACAAACGGATGATTCATTCCAACATAATAGCTACATTTCATACTTATTTATTTATTTTTTTCCTTCACAGGATTAAGTGCATTCCAGAGCATTGTGGTAGGGCGCTGATAATGGTATAATTCGGACAATGGCGCCCACGAAATCAAATCCGACACCTTCATTTAAGAGTTTTGTTTTTATAGGGCGAAATTAAGTGAGGGAAAAAAAAAAAAATACCGCCGTTACTTTCCGCTGCGGCAATTTTGTGTACAAATATGAGTGAGATTTTGTTATTTTGTTGTGTTTGGCGATGCGAGAGGCGGCGCGAAGCACGAGCGAGCGCACGGATGGACGAACGCCGACGCCGCCAAAACCACGGTAATTGGCAAAAGACTGGCGACTGAAATTATTTCCGTGAATCCGGTAGCTAGTAATCGTGACCATTTCGGAACTTTATTCAGTCAATGTAAAAAAAAAATTTTTTTTTTACTACAGATGCTAATATTTGATATCTGTTCACTAGTAATGCCGAATGTTATCGAACTTTTTTAACGGAATTGACGAAAAAAAAAAAACTTGGAAATACCGCGAACTTTTTTCTGTTGAGTTGCTTTTAAGTGACTCTTACATATGGCCACGAAATAAAACCACTGTCCTTTCGTAAAAAAAACCTTGCACTTTAGTTATGCATCGGTTTCTGTTACAAATTCATTTTCTCTTCAGATACAAAACTTTTTAAAATTTTTCAGTTTTTTTTCCCCCTGTGAAAATTGTTTTTTTAGTAACGTTTACATGAACTCTCTTTCGAGTTAAAAATATTATCGAATAGATTTTTTTAAAATTATTTTTAATTTCTGAATTTCAAATTTTTAAGATCTTTATTTTACTTAAACTTTTACTTGAACATAAAAATTAAGTCATTACAATCTAGAAGATTGCATTTCCTGGAAATTTGTTTCTTATTTTAACTAAAATTATCTATTATTTAAATTTATACATTGTTAATTACCTTTAATTTAATTTTCAAAATTTAATTTAGCTTAAATTTAAATACTATTTAGTCCTATGTACTTTTAATTATTATGCAAATTTTAATTCAGCTTAGGTAGGAGGTACTGTATCCATACAAGGCGCTCCGTATGTTTGTGTTCAAGTTCGAGTTCTTTCGAGCTTGTGGGGTTGGAATTATGAATCATTTCCCGACTAGCTAGAGAACTCAAAACCTCACGTTGTTCGACGTTTATTATTCTCTGACTAAAAACGCAAAAATTATCGTCATTTTACAGCCAAATATAATTTATCTTCAATAGAATTTCCAATAACTTTCCGACTAATTTTAAGTGCTCAAATCTCAGTTGGAAGCCTGATTTCAATAAAAATTTCACTCGCTTTCTGATTTCTATCAGAGTAATTTATCAATTCATCACCAAATAGTTGAAAGAGAGAATTTAATCGTCCATCAAAATTTCAATCATTTCCTGAATAAATAGTTAAAAGGAAAATTGCAAAAAAGCACAAGTCAAAAATAAAGCTTTTTATCATTAAAAAAAAAACTTGAAGCTTATGAACTTTTACAGTTTTATTGACTTGTATTTAGTCTCATTGAACCTAGCGTGAAAAGTTACATTCGAAAGAATACTTCATTTTGTCTTGATGGCAATGCGAGATGAATCACATTCGATGTATGTCTATTGTTCTTATAGCGCATAAAACCGCTATCATTTTTAAACTATTAGCCCATCTTTTTAAACCTGATCTTACTCGACTTAGCATAAATAAATATATCAGAAACAACGCCTCCTTCGCCTATATGGGCAAAGACTCTTTCCTCACATCATCCTATATAAAAAAAAAAAATTAAAAAAAAAAAAAACGTTTCGAAGAAATTAGCGCAGTTTTCAGACATCGTTGGATATAACAAACCTTCAAACTATTTTTTTTTTCCAAAGAAAAAGTTTCATTTTAGCTCAATATTAGTACATAAAAGTTCCGAACCAAACTTATAGTCAATAATAATAGAAAAAAAATATTTTTTTTTCCCGTTTTGGAATAATTAATACTCAAGACAATTTTTTTCAGCTAAAAGCTTTGTTAAATAGCTGAAAACTCCCCTAATTTTTCCTGTATGATTCCCCCCCTTTTTTTGATGTACAGTCCCTGTCCAAATTATTAGACGCGCTATAAGATTAGACGTAAACTCTTAATTATCAGTTGATACTATACAGCTTTACTGTTTTTACGTGACTGAAACCGGTTTGCACTTGCTTACGATGGGTTAATTAGCGATGTATAATATAAATTCGAGGACTGAATAGATTAGACGATATATTATATAAATATAGAATAGAATATTTATTAAGTCAGTTATTATATTATTATATTGTAATAATTAGATCAAATTATTAGACGCACTGTAGTGTTTTAATAATTACATAATTTGCAGCAGTTTTATGCTATACTTATATATTTAAACATACATGTAATGGGTTTTTATCGGGAGATTTTTAATATACTTCCTATTTGTATTTATTTTTAACTAATTGCATTACAATGTTAACCCATTGATAGACGAACGTAAACAAGCGTAAACCGGTTTCAGTCGCATAAAAACTATAAAGCTGTATAGAATCACCTGATGATTACTATTTTAAATAGAATCTTATAGTGCGTCTAATTAGTTGATCAGGGACTGTAGTTTTCATTATATTATATCGCAGATATTTTTTTCCCATTCTGAATTGAATGCGATTTATAGCCAGACGATCGGGTCAGCAGTTTTGAAGTTATAGCGCTTTTATCTACAGAATGTTAACATATTTGTTTTTAACTATTTACGCATCTGACGTTGCTATCGAAATAAGCGAGCGTTTCTTACGTAATTTTTACGTCGAACAGGAAAGAAACTTTAAAAAATATTGTAAAAAATAAACAAGTTTTCATTATCGGGAGAAGACAAAACTGATTCAGATTCTGCAAATTAATCATTTGAAAACAATTTTGCTCACAAGAACAATAAAATAAAAAAATAAGTAAAAAAAAATAAAAAAAACAACAATTTTATGAGTAGGGTTACCGGAGGCTTTAAGCGGTTTAAATTGGGCATGTTAGGGGGGGCACACCTCAAATTTCGTGAGAGGTCTCCCGGATTTTGCAGAGAGGGGGGCGGTGCACCCACGTAGGTGGGTGGGTGGGGACTTAGGCGCGTGACGATCGTGATCCAAGACACACGTCTTGTCTGCGGCTCTGCCGCACGCCTTTAACCTTTGCGGCCACCGAAATAACCCTTGACTGGGTGCCTTATTTTTCGAATGCTATACCCAATGATGCACCAAATTAATTAATTATGCTTTATAGTGCTAATTATAAATATAATACAACAGCATGATCAGCTATAATATTTCAGATAATAATTCAGTATATAATACTTCAGCTGTAATAATACAGCATTATAATAAACTACAGGAAGCCAGGATGCACTTATAAATACGGGAAAACAAATCATTCTGAAACATTTAAAAAAAAATATTTTAAGGCAATATATTTAAACAATTTTTTAATCGAATTGAAAAATTTTTTCACACAATTGTAAAGTTTGTTTTTACAAAGATAATTACACGCAAGAAATGATTCCGGATAATTATTTATTATTTTTAATTACCTTTTTTAATAGTAGTTGAAAAAAATTTGTATGTTTAGGTGTAGAAATTTTTATATCATTTTGAACACTGTAATTTTATATTGCAAAGAAATGAAATTTCAGAGAAATCAATCGAATGGTTTCTGAGAAATTGAACTTAAAATATCTGACATTTAAAGAAAGAATCGATTTCTCTGGAATTATTCGAACGATTTTGTTCAAATGTTGTATTTTTCCATACAAAATTATGTAAAATAGTTCGTAAATGTTACGACCATTACTAAATAAAATAATAAAAAAGTAAAGAATAATTGGAAAATTTAATTTTGAATATAATTTTCTCTGCATAAACAAATTTTATAATTTTGGGAAAATTTTTTGAATTTCCTTAAAAAGTTCTCGAGATATAACAGTTTGGTCCCTTTGGACCAAACTGTTGGAACTATATTTCCCACACTGCCACAGCGGGGATCAGAAATCAGAAAATCTCTTTGAGAAAAGGTATGATAATTCGAAAAATATATTGCTCACAAAAATAAAATTCGTTTTTCAAAATGTAATTCCACGGGAAAAAAATTTTTTTTTCTCAATAATTCTTTATAATTTTTTTTGTTACTTTATAATTGTAAACGTCAATAGTTATTGTAAGGTGTGTAAATTTTCAAACCATTTTTTTTACGTTATTTTACATGACAAAAAACAAAACGTGAACAAAATTGCTCAAATTGTTTCTGAGACTTTTAGTTCTATAAATCTTCACTGAATTATAAACAAAGTATTCATCTTATTACTTAATTTTGATCTTGGTGTATTGTTGGCCATTTTGTTTATTGACGATCAGCTGGTACTGACGTCATGGGTCACATGTGTGTGTATGTTTGATTTTTTTCTTCTCGAAGTGCAAGTATAAACAAACTAATTATGCATCGAAGTTTCCAGGTGCACGAAGCAAAAATATATCACATGTTGCAATAAAATACACAAACAAATAATAAATTTAAGAAATAATTATATTTCAACAAATTTAATGTGCGATACCGCTCTTTATTTAATTAACTTCACGTTAATTGACATTTTAACTCATGTGGAAAATCCTTGATCAACTTTGACACGCCATTTTGTTTATTGACGATCAGATGGCGCTGACGTCATAGGTCACATGTTTAATCTTCTTCTCGAAGTGCAAGTACCCAATTGAATGCTTTTTCATTTATTGGCAAGTAGCAGAAAAGGATTGCGAGGAGATTGATGAGCAGAATGAACTGAAGGCAGAGCCCCCTAGTTTAATTCTAAATAAATAAACATTCGTTAATTTTATTGTTGGCATAAAAGAATTATGTTCCTCGTTCATGCAAATACTATACTTGGAATATTTAAGAATATTGCGCGTGTTCTTCAAGGAATGCTGTTTATGGCCAATATCGTGCCCAGGAGTGGCCTTTAAAAAAAGGCTCTGCATTAGATAGATGACTTATCGTGAGGTGAGGGTGGAGCAAAAGATTCTTGAAAGATTACAACCCCCAGCGTAAAAAAAATTACATCCTTAAACGGATATACGAAGGAGCATATTGCACGCAAAGATTCTTTGAATGGAATTCTTGAACTCAGTTTCCCGCCATTTAAAAAAAAGAAAATCTCTGATTTGAGGCATCGATCAAAAACTTGGATATAATAATCATTTGTATTAAAAGATTGTTTCAAATACTAAAAAAAGATTATTAGAGTTCTTCTCTAATTGTATTCTTTCAGATGCTGTTTCCGGACAAGCTGAAATTTGAAATTAATTCTAAATTATTTTGCCAAAAGATTGTTAGAATTCTTCTCTAATAGTATTCTTTTAGATGCTGTTTCCGGACAAGCTGAAATTTGAAATTAATTCGAAATTATTTTGCCAAAAGATTGTTAGAATTCTTCTCGAATAGTATTCTTTTAGATGCTGCTTCGGGACAAGCTGAAATGTGAAATTAATATTGAATTATTTTTGATAAAAGCGCACATGTTACAATTCTTCTCTAATTATATTCTTTTTCGATACAGCGTTCACTACATTTGTAATTTAGAATCTTCCATTTCCACGTTCACTCCATCTGTAATTTGGAATTAAATTATTTCTACTAAAAGATTACTACAATACTTCTATAATTATATTCTTCAAATGCTGCCTCCGGTTCACTTTGAATTTAAGTTTAGTACTAAACCATTTGTTCTGTAAGATTGTTGCAATTCTACTCTAATTAGATTCTTTTAGTTGCAAGGCTTAGACCACTCTCAATTTAACTTCGGAACTATATCGTTTGCGTAGTAAGAATTTTGCAATTCTTCTCTAATTGTTTTCTCTTAGACATTGCATCCGTACAAGCTGAAATTTAAAATAAACACCAATTTGTTTTTGCTAAAAGCACGCTACAATTCTTCTCTAATTATATTCTTTTTCAATGCAGCGTTCATTCCACTTGTAACTTAAATTTAGAACTAAATTATTTCTTCTAAAAGAATATTACAATAGTACTTCTATAATTATATATTTAAAATACTGCGCCCTGTCCACTTGCAATTTAAGTTTGGTACTAAATTGCTTGTTCTGTATGGTTGTAGAAAATGTTTTTGATAGATGGCGCTGATTGTCATTTTGGTTGACTTTAAATAACTTTTTCTTTATGAATATATATCTATTATAATGCGCAAGGATTAAGTAAATTTGATTCGTTAGAGGATGTTAAAGATCTATATACTTGTTATTTAGTATAATTAAAAGTTTGTTATGATTTTTTCTTTTTACGAATTCCGAGCCGTTTCGATTGCGCCCTACAAATACGATTTAGATGAATCACACATATTTTATTTATCAAAATTGTACCAGTTCTACTCTAATTATATTCTCTTAGATGCAGTGTTTGGACCAATTTCAATTTAATTTTGACACCGAACCGATTTAATTTTTCTCTAATTGCTCTCTTAGATGCTGTGTTCCGTTCACATGCAATTTAAGTTTGGTGCACAATCATTTTTAAGAAAAGATTGTTACAATTCTTTTTCGTTTTATAATTTTAGATGTTCCTTGCAATTTAAGTTTGGGAGTACTGTCCTAGCTGACGATATTTCTATAGTTAAGTATTTACTTTAGCAATATTTCATTCAACTGCGAAATTTCTTAATTAATTCAAACTAGATTATCATGACGTATATAGGTTACCATATATATGCTACCGTGAATGACCAAAATCAAAAGAATGCCAATATTCACCGGTGAATGTCAACAATCACACAGTCGCTTTGGTGAATGTCCGAAATATTTGCAATATCCGATTTGATATAAATTTATTCATTGATATTATTATATTTATTCGTTATTTTAATTGTATCTGCTGAGGATAGTTTAGGAGAAACATCAGTGTTCGGGGTACCGGTTAAATGCATATTAGGCAGCGTTACTCAATTTGAAGGGGAAAAAAAAACGTCAGTGTAGTGTATACCGGGCAAATATATACTGGCCAGTGGCACTGAACCTTAAAAAACATTGATGTAGGGCATACCGGGGAAATGTATACCTGGCAGTGGCACTTAACATGATCTAGTTCTAGTACATATTTCCGACATTTACCAAAGCGACTATGTGATAGTCAACATTCACCGGTGGAAGTCAACAACCACCAATTTCTGTCATTCGCAGTAACTTATATATATATATATATATATATATATATATATATATATATATATATATATATATATATAATATGTTGCACTTGAGATATGAGAGATGCTTTTTGTGTATTAATTCTTTGTACATTCTTATACAGTTTTGAAGAATTCAACAATTGAAATTCCGTAAAATTATCTTAGATTTCAAGACTAAGCCAAACAATATATAAAATTCATAAGGAAACTTCATATAAATAAAATGTCATATGAAGAAAATTTCAAACATTTTCTCTTCAAAAGTCTGTTCTTTTTCCCCTAGAATCGCAAAAAAAGCTGTAGTTGCGGTTTTCATTTTTTTTTTTTCAAAATATATTTTTGTGAATTTCGGTGCACCAAAATTACTACAATTACAATTTGTAGGTATCATTTATTTCATTTAAATGTAAGGAAAAAAATGAATAAATAAAAATAAAACATTGCCTTTGAGCGTTTAAGCGATTAACACTGCCGAAATCAGAGGGTATTATATAAATAATACGGATACAGACTGGCGCAATTTTAAAGAGATAAACGTTTAAAATTGGAGTTCAATAGGTTAGCCGTAGAACTACAAGAGACTCTTTCCCGAACACTTTGTTTTCCATCTCTTCCCCTCCCTAAAAATATAACATTTCCCCCTTTAATCACCCCACCTCCCATCTTACACTTTTCCTTTCTGCGTAAAAAGAAGAAAATAATTGAGAATCAACATAACAACAGTTTTTGAAGAAAATCTACCAAAAAAAGGCAGCCCCCACCCCCTATCGTCTGAAGAAAAAAAAAAAAAAAAAAAGAACTTTTTTCTTGCATAAGCAAAGACGGGCGATATGGCGATGTGTTATTGTTGCAATATTCCGGGTTGGGATATCGAAGTGGAAAGGAATAATAAGAACGAAAATAATAATAATAATAATGCAATATGGTTGCATGTGGTGGAACAATTGTTGTTACTATTTTTCTTATTAAATTGGTAATTTATTCTTAAACTATCCCCCAAACAAAAAACACGCGAAGAAAATAAAGGGGAACTTTTACAAATTCCCTAAATTTATTTATTAGTATAATTTCGAACCTTAATGTGGGGGAATTATGTAGCAATCTAACTAGGAGTGACATTGAATCATGTTTCCGTTTTAAATGGACCATAGTATCGTGCATTTAAGTTTAACCCATTCAAGAGAAAGCTCACACACTCACTTTCCCATGCTCACCCGCTCCAAGAGTATGCGTATTAAAGACTACGTATACTTACTAATACGAGAGAGCTGAATTGAGATCTTGGGCCGCTGGAGTCAGAAACTATCGTTTCATATTTCCTGAAAGGAGAAACGAGTGATCAAGTATATCTGATGATTGATGGTCTTGAATAGGACTATCTACACCAGTGGTTTCCAACTGGCGGCCCGGGGGCCGCATCCGGCCTGTGAAGCTTTTTTTTTGTGGCCCGCGTTATATATATATTAGTTATTTTTTTTGCTGACAATTATAGTAAAAAATCTGCATGGGTTTAAAATACTTTTCTCGTTAATAAAAACCTAATTTCTTCGTTTCTGTGAAATTTAACATACCAACGGGTGCAAAAAAAATTATTTCTCAGGTTTTGTATCCAAGAAAATATTGATTCAAATTCAAAAATAATCGTGTGCGTTGCTATTTTTTATTTCATTTTTTTTTGTATTTTGTGAATATAATTTAGCATGTGCGTATCAGAAATTTTCTCGAAGATATTCTCCGATTTAATTTTTTGAAACCACTCATTTTGGACGAAAATATTTACACACACATTTGTAAATTTAAAATGTAAATATCTATTCTCTGGTGGTTGCAGCAGACAAAGCTCAATTTTTTCATTGAACATTTTGTGTGCTACTATGTAAGTTTTAATACCAACCTTTTTAAAGTTTTATATCCTAACAATTAGATATCTGTTGCACATTAATTGTTTAATACATGGTGCTCACTAAACTTATTGTAGCCCGAATTTTTTAATATACAAATAAATATTTTGAAAAATATACTTCTTATTTTAATTTGTAATTCAATACTTTTGTTTTGTACAACTTGGTAAAAATCTGACAGTAATATTTAATGTTCCTTCAAACATAAAGGATATTTTAATAAAGTTACCACCCGCCATTTGATTTGTGTTTTTAATTGTGGCCCCCGGCCTCATGTAAGTTGGAAACCCCTGATCTACACGATATGAGGTGACCTAGGTTCGATCCCAGCATCGGCTGGTTGATTCGAATTCTGTCGGCTGCTTGCACCGACCACAGTGCTGACGTGAAATATCCTCAGTGGTAGACGGATCACGGGTTAGAGTCCCTTTGCCGTCAGGCAAACAGTGGAAGGTTTTCGCCGTTTTCCCCTCCATGTAACGTAAATGAGGGTTAGTTCCATCAAAACCACAAAGACAAATTTCTCCCGATACTTCATCCAGGAGTTCCCTTGTCTTCTGGATTGGGTTCAAAATTACAAGCTGCCGAGTTGAACATTAACAGTCGTAAACCCCCCAAAAAAGGGTTTGCTGTTCAACGACGGTTATAAATATAAATATCACTACGATATCATTGCCATTTTATTTTATTTTATAACCATAGTTGAACAGCAGACCCAGTTTTGGGTTTACGACAACCGATGTTCAACTCCGCAGCCTTGTAATTTTGAATCCAATCCAGAAGGCAAGGGAACTCCTAGATCAAGTATTGCGGGAAATTTGCCTTCGTGGTGGACTTTTTGATGAAACTAACAGGCATTTGCGTTACATGGAGAGGAAAACGGCAAAAACCTTCCACGGTTACCCCGACGGCAAGAGGATTCTAACCCATGATTCGTCTACCACTGAGGATATTTTACATCAGCACTGTGGTCGGTGCAAGCCGGATGCGGAATTCGTATCTACCAGCCATCGCTGGGATTCGAACCCGGTTCACCTCATTGGAAGGCAAACGCTCTATTTCCTGAACCCACACGCCTCAATTATAATAATTAAATAAACATAATTATAATAGCATTAAAATGACGTTACGAATTGGGATTTACCAATCATCACCAGTTAACCTGTACGAAATTTTTAGTCTTACCCCTTGTGATTTCATAAAAGGAATAGAACGTTTTGTTTACTCGAAAATACCATGGTTTGAGCTAAGTGGTTCCCTTTTTTCTATACCTCCCTCTTCTAAAATGCACCTGTTTGTTGATCTCTAGTTAAAAATATCAGCAATGGGGTGGAGAGAAATGAAAATAAGAGATCTGAGCACGTGTGTGCTTATGTTTTTCTTCCGCCATCACGGCATGAGCTGCTTTATTTATTTATTTAATTCCTACCATTAGTTGACACTCTCCCTATATCTTGTTCAAATCCTCAATCGTTAAAAAAATGCTTTTTATTCATCCACTCAATTTTAAAATTTGTAGTGGGTGACACTTGATGTTGATACAGTTTTTTTTTTTCAAATATCAATTCATTAATTAAGTAGGGAGGAGCAAAAAACGAAATGGAACTTTCTGATGGGTTAAGCGTTAGTCATTGTTTTAAATTTCACTATAAGCGATTCAGTTTTTCACATATTTTAAAAATAACATCAGTGATAATTTCTAACTTATAGCTCTATTTGAGCAAAAAAAATTTTAAATTTGTTGTGGATGACACTTGATGTTAACAGAGTTTTTTCAAATATTAATTCATTAATTAAATTTAATTAATTAATTTTAGTTTCATATGGGAGAATTTTTTTAAAATTATTTAATAAACAGTAACTAAAATAAAATTTTTGTTTGTTGACCCAAGTAGGAATTGACTTCAATTTTTTTTTAAAATTTAGTTATTTATTTATTATTATTTTTTGTAATATTACTTGTTTATTTATTATTTTTCACACTTTTTATGAAACAGCACTATCTTAGAGACATGAATCTTACATAATTCGAAAATGTTATTATATGAATTGAACTACTGTTTCACATGAATCGAACTTTTTTCTTAAGGTGACATAACACTAAAATTGGTTTGCAGATAAAATTTGCCCAACCTGTGAGGCTGATCTAGATTTGTTCACCTTCAACAATTCAACAATTGTTTGCTCTTTCTGGTTAATCAAGCACTTTCCCCATTCACTCTTGTTCTAGTGGCAACCAATTGATAAATTGATATATGATTAGCGTCCACATCTTTTAACCTCTTTCTGCCTAAACAGATTTCAGGTTTCGATTATGGAGCATGTGCATCACACTCTTGATTTAGAGCAAAATGAATAAAAACCCTGTCATGAACAGCCTATTGTTTTGACAAAGCGTTTAAATTCTTCATTTAAATGCAATTGTGATGGTGTTGTTTCTTAAGGGAAGAATCCAAGTCTGCCCTTATTTCGGAATTACTTTAGACCATTATATTTAAATAGAATATTTATCGGAATAGGTCCTCATTAAACTGTTCTACCGTGAAATCCTCGCGCTCACGCACGCTGGTCGTGAAGCTGCCTAAGCATCCCCTATGTAGAGGATCAAAATTGTGATGGAAGATCTTCGGAATCTTCCTCAGGGATGTTTCCCAGATCGTCCTTTAAAGTTGATTGTAGTTCTAGTGCACAATAAATAAGGTACTAGAATATTTATTCAGCTGTATCATTAATTAAAATTATTTATTTGAAGGCTGTATGTTTTGATTTTATTTTATTTTATAACCGTCGTTGAACAGCCGATCCAATTTTTGGGTTTACAAGCACTATGTACAACTCCGTATTCTTGTAATTTTGAACCCAATCCAGAAAACAAGGGAGCTCCTGGATCAAGTATTAGGTGAATTTTGCTTTCGCGGGGGATTTTTGATGGAACTAATCCGCATTTGCTTCACATGAAGAGGAGAACCACGAAAACCACCCACGTTTAGCCTGGCGGCAAGGAGACTCAAACTCATGATCCGTTTACCACTAAGGATAATTTACGTCAGCACTGTGGTCAGCGCAAGCCGGATGAGGAATTTTTATCGACCATCCATCACTGGGATTTAAGCCCGATTCACCTCATTGGAAGGCGAAAGCATTATCTCCTAAGTCGTCACGACTCTGTATGTTCAAATCAAACTTAGTTTCATTTTGGTATTACTAACATTTTATATAAATGACACTAAATTCAATAATTAATTTTATGATGCACTGAACCTATGCCATAGGGCCTGAGTGAACGAAAGAAGTTAGTACAGTATATGGGCTTTTATAATTGGTAGCTGAGGCAGAGGACGTCCAAAACTTTGATAGCTGTACTCTGCAGATTTTAAAATAATCAGCAATCAACAAGACAGGGGAAAATGCTCTACTAGAGAAGGGCAAGGCCCACCACGGACGGTCGTGCCAATGATGATTACGATGATAGGGGTTCTTAAAGAGATTGTGGCTCCCTCAGCTTATTATATCTAAAGTCTATAATAAAGAAAAAAATAGTCAGAATAAAATTTAAAGAAACAGAAGAATACACCTCAATAACTTTTTATTTATTGATTTTCTCGTTAATCGATGCAATCTTAATTGTACCAGATTGTAACATGCTGATTAGTTTATACAAATGGCATTATACTAAAATATGAAAACAGGTACAAAATATGAAATTTAGGTACAGCAACTTAGTCTTTTTCTCCTATGTTTTTTCTTGTGACGTATTTAGAATTTCGATTGGGAGGTTGCTACAATTTGGAAAGCATAGTTAGTACTAGGAGCTGTAAACATTTTAGTCCCCTAATTATTATGTATTTTTTTTTTTTTTTTTTTTGCATGTTTTTGAGACTACTTAAGGGAATCGAAAAATTTTTGTACGCAAGTATAAAAGTCGTGCTTCTAAAAATTAATTTCATTGCTAACTTAGTTTATTTACGACAATTTAAATTTCTTTTATTTAATTAAATAATCATCGAAATTTTTTAAATTGAAAGGTATACATATTTTTACCTTAATTTAAACAACTTAGTTTTAAAAGACAAATTACGAAATTTTCCTGATATTAATTTTTATTATTCAGAAACATTTTAGTTTCTGAATAATAAAATTACGAAACAGTCATATTTTTAAATTTCAATTTCTTTAATTTAAATAGAATTTATTTGACTGATTTCGTTCAAATTTTAAATTTTGTCCTCTAAAATTATGCGGTTTAAACATATGCCAAAATTTATAAGGCTTGTAAATCAAAATTTTTCTCATCATTATTAGGTAATAGAAAATATTAAATAGTTACAAAATAAAAATGTTTAAATCATTAAATACATTTTCAATTATAATCTTTGCTCATATTTAGGGAAAAATAATTTTTTGTGTTGTAGGCTTCTTATAAAAGAAGAATTTAATTCTAAAATTATGTCAGTAATTCAATGTAATTTACATATTCTTGTTCAATATTTTTTATAATATTTCTAAAACAGATATAATTTTTGATTTAAGCTATTAGCACAAATTAACAATTTGTTCGAAATATATTTTCTAGATGGCAGCACCATAGCTATTTTACACACTTAGGAAGAGCTTAGTATTAGAATGAATCCTTATTTTTGCAAGTGAAATATGTCGATTTCTTCATGTATCGAGATAATGTAGGGTTAACATTTTAATGAATTTAAAAATTGGGGGATATTTTTAACAGTATATGATTAAAATTTAAAGAGCAATAAAATTATGATCATTAAAATCGTAAAATAAAATAAATTATTTGTGATTTTGCTCCAAACAGATCCCCTTATAATATATAATATTTATAAGAAATGAAAACACGAGGAAAGTTAAGTCCATATTTTTATTGGAATCGGTTTTATTGAATTGGTAATTAAATGTAAAAAACAATAATTAAATGTAAGCATGTAATTACACGAATAGTTGATTTTATTATTGATAGCAATTAATCGGTAATACAATTGATAATACTAGGTGTTAAATATGTATATTAGATAGTTTAACCCGACTAACCCGCATATTAGACTAACCCGCATTTATGTTACATAGAGAGGAAAACCACGAATACCTCCCACGGTTAGCCTAACGGCCAGGGGACTCTAACCCATGATCCGTCTACCACTGAAGGTATTTTACGTCTGCACTGTGGTCGGTGCGAACCAGGTGCAGAATTTGAATCGACCAGTCATCGGTGGAATTCGAACCCGCTTCACCTCCTTCGAATTTTTAGAGCTACGCAGCGGTATGCTGCGTGAATTTTATTTGAGTTAAAATATTTCGTTTGAATTACGTTAAACTCGGTGCTCAGCTTTGAATCGCGATATGAAAATAACTCTTTTTTCCCCTTGTGTTTTATCACCCCCCTTCCCCGATGGTGCTGATGTTTTAACATTTGAACTCCTCAGCAATTAAATAAAATATGCGCATAGTCATACCGAATGATAAATACAATGAAAATAAATAATAAACAAAATAAAAACGAATAATCAAAATAAATAAAAAATAATAAAAATATTGACAAAAATTACAATATTGAATGAAAAGCAATCACGGATGCTGGTCAGCGGAGCCTCCTAGTATATTACAACAAATTAGAGAAATTGTTGAATTAAACATGAAGCGAAGAATTTAGTTATTATTGCTCCCGCAAGATGGTGCAGTAATCGCTTCTGGCTGAAACCGGTGATAAAATACATTTTACTCCATGTTTTAGGATATCAATTTTGCCATTGTTTTATGCATTCTCTTTACAATTCTGTTTGATTTAGTAAGCATTAAAATAAAGACAAATAAATGAATTTTTAAAAAAAAAATGTTTTTTACTCTTAATCATGACATTTTATATATTCGTACTCAATTTATAAAATCAAATGGTGTAAACTTGGTATATAAAAAATAAAAATAAATAAATAAATGTAAAAATCTTGGAAAGAGACTCTTCAGTTTTTCAACAGCTAACCATTCATGATGCTCTAAAGATAATTTTAAACGTCGTTTGATAAACGTGATCACCTCCTTTTGAAGAATAATGATAACAACCATTCATCCAACTTAGATCACTACAAGAAATAAGTATAAATGAGATGGAATCGTTTTGTCATTTCACTGTGGGCCAGAAGACCATGATCTTTGAAAAAAAGTCAAAAATTAAATCTTCAACTAAAATATGTGTAGGCAGTTTTAATATAGCCCAAATTAAGTATTCATAATGATTCCAAACATTATAATTTACTTTTTGGACCGACGAGAGTACAATGCAATGAAAAATATGTTAATTTTTTTTTGTTTTTAAATGCAACTTTTAAATTTTTATTTCCGAAATATATATAGGAATTTCACTTTAGTGTTACATTTTTATCAGAGTAATAAGTCTAATATTATAGTACCATTTTTCAATTTGTTGGATTAGTTAATACTCTTGACAAACTTATAGTTTATATCTTATCATTTCACATTTTACAATGTTTGAATGACTTTCGAAACTTAGTTCCAAAAAATTCCACTAGGTAATAAACTAATCATTTTCTTTGCTGTCTTCTTTGATGCTTCTTCTTTCGAAAGAACCTGCCCCATTTTGCTCGTATTGCAAAAATGGACTAAATATACCGAAAAACGAAAATTATGTTTTGTTTCATGTTTTCGCGTTATTTTGTAATATTACTTCGGAAATATAATTTGCTTTTCATTTTTAATATGAAATTACGAAAATTATTATATTTTCATTGCTATATTTAATTATTTAAACGTAGTATATTATTTTTTTTTTATTTTTGCTCGCCATATTTCAGCAGCCATTTTGTTTCTTGGGGTATTTTTAGTGTATTTAAAAATTTCAACTATGATTTCAATTTACCTGCACATAAAAACCCCTAAATAAAGAACCCGAAATTTTGCAACAAATTTTATCGAAATACTAATTTTGGCCACGAAACCTTGGATGCCGGCCCACTGTGCATTTGCTGGACTGAGATGAACAAGTAAAAATAAACAATAAAAATAAACAATTTGATAAAAATTTA
This sequence comes from Parasteatoda tepidariorum, assembly GCF_982258835.1. Taxonomy (NCBI): domain Eukaryota; kingdom Metazoa; phylum Arthropoda; class Arachnida; order Araneae; family Theridiidae; genus Parasteatoda; species Parasteatoda tepidariorum. The sequence continues at coordinate 93,847,625 of NC_141762.1, forward strand.
ATTTTAGTATGTTTTATCATCATTTCTTGCTCCCTCTTACAGTCTAAAACATTTATATTTATCATTGAAAAAATAAATGAGAAAAAAAAGATTACGAAGTATCTTATGTATATGTTACCGCCAAAGTTTGAAATCCGGCATTCGATAGAATGCCTGGGCATTGTATATAATGCCTAAAACTAACTCGCAATGTATGAGACGATTTTTATTTCACACATTTCCTAGGAATTCTCTAGAATGCCAAATGAGAAACCGGCAAAGCATAAAATACATCTCCGATTCGTCAAAATGTCATTCAAAAATGTCAAATTCAAAATGTCATTCAAGCCTGCCATGTTGCAACAAGTAGGTTAATTTCTTATCCTTTATATGAAAATTTTGTTTCCCATAAATTATGTTTTGTACAACTTTCATTTTTCTTTACACATTTTGCAATCGATTGCAAGAAATTATCCGACGTTATCCTAAGTGTGCCAACATTACTTTTTCGGAATCGAAAATAAATAACGAATGGTGTGAGTGAGCGTGAATTAGATTATAAGCATTATCAAATACCGGTGTTTATAACAGTTACAGTTTAAGGTGTATATGGATGCTCGATTTGGTGTTCTATTACACATTTTTTTTAGGTTAGCTTAACATAAAATTAGAAGAAATATTACGCCGCAGTTTTTACAGTGTAAAAATACATTTTCTAGATTCATTCGCATTGGGAATTTTTGTAAAAATATCATGACGATGTGAGAGATAAGCACGAGAAGCGATTGCAATAAGATATTCCAATATTAGAAAACTATTATCAAGGAAAATAAAATCTGAATTTGATTACCGACTGTTGCTGGAGAAAATGAAAATTCAAGCAAAATACAGAAACTTAACACTAAATTGCCCAAGGAAGTCATTTTGACTGCTTTTTAATTTCAATTAGAAAAACAATGATGTATATATAATGACACAATTTCTTACAATTTTACGACTTTTTGTACAATATATATTTTTTTATTGTTAATATTTACTAATAACTTGTTATATATCTGTAAATAATATAAAACATATTAAAAATTAATTTTAAACAAATTTCTTTACATATTATTTATTCTTGCACAATCGAGACTTGCCTGACAATCCAATATAGGTATATCTAAGTTTCAGTCTTTCTAGTGTTAAATGTAACTAAATGATGTAACATAAATGAAATTAATAGTTTTCCAAAAGTATTAATGTTTTACGCTCGTATTACAAAACAAAAAAAAGCTTGCCCTTTGTAAAAAAAAATTTAAAAAATATTTATTTATTTATTTAAAACTAGGATAGAATGTTTCATAACTAACAGCTATTCAAATTTTTTGAACAGACTAAACTTTAAGTATTGTGGATCTTTATAATTAGAAATAATTAATAATATTCTAATTGTTTTATAAATCCCAATATTTTTTTCAGAAGTGTTATAAGATTGTTTCAATCGCTTCTCGCGTGCTTATTACTCACAGCCCCGCCGTGATAGTTCAAAAAAAATTTCAACTACGTATGAATATAGTAAATGTCAAGGGATAAAAATGAATACATTACATTTTAAGTTGCAATTAAATTAAACGTGATAATGTTACAAAGCAAGTAATTATCGCTGTCAAAACTTTAAAATATAGGTTCAAATTTTTGATGCACACTTTTTAGTTACATCATTACTCGCCATTGCATGGTATTTGACGAATTGATTTTGAAAAGTTGTTAAATTTTTCATTGTGGTTCATATTTGGTAGGGGAGGGGAACGGGGGCAGAGGCGCATAAGTTTATTTCGAACAAAATATTCAACTTCTTCATTAAAATCTCGTCAGACTGAATTCAATGTTTTCAGTGTTGAATTATAATATGTCTTGGAACTTTAAGAGCACTGTTTCCGTAAAAGTTGAGCAATAATATCATGTCATCAAGGTAGAGAGACACGGAATTAAGGTTCAACTTGTTTTCTTGCAATAACAAAAAAAAAAAAGAAAAAGAAAAAAAAAGTAGTGCTAAAATTTTACGATTTTCTTCTATAAAATTTGTTGCACTGCTGCACACACACACACAAAAAAAAATAATAATAAATAAAATAAATAAATAAAATGTACTGCTAGGAGTTTATTATCCAATTTTATAATTATTTATGCAGGAAAATAAGTTTAAAATTTGCGTGTTTATTGTTGACAGGTTATTTATTATGAAAAATGATATCAGGATATGCAAACTTCCAATTTTATAAAATGAATGTGGAAAGTTTTATTTAAAAATATGAAGAGGTATATGACTAGACTTTTTTTCTCTCGTAAAATTGTACTTTTTTGAAAATAAAATAAAAGAATTATGAATAAACTAGGAGGCTCCGCCCCCTGCTCGCTAACGCTCGCCAACCCCCGAGAATTGCTACGCAATCCTATGTGGTTCACGCCGTGAACCATGACTCGCTGCGCTCACTCGCCAATGAACATAATGTTCTAGCACAAAGACATAATATATTATCATCAAAGACATAGTATTGTACTTATGTAGAATAATTCTACCAATGTTCTTATTGGCTTTTAAAAAAGTATATTAGCTATTTAGATTGTACATGGTGAAAAAATCAAAACATTAGCTAAATAAGAAACATATTAGCAAAATAAATTATCAAATATTGCTTCACTAATATTCTGCATTTTAAAGCGTGAAAATTCAATGCATAAATAAAGGCTAAATATAAAAAAATTCAATGCATTCAATACAAACACTTAAACGTTTTTTAGACGTTTAGGTAGCTCCCAGTAGAAAAATATCAATTCAACAGTGGCCTTTTAAAGCATTCTCACTTCAATGAATTAATTAATTCCTAATTGGGTATAATATGAAAAAAACACAACTACTTCGATTTAGTAGGAACAACATATGACGCAATGCTAAACGAATGGAATTTAGTTGTTGTTTATTTAGTTATTGTTATTAGTAGTTGTTGTTATTTGTTTTAGTTGTTGTTGTTTATTTAGTTGTATTTAGTTTCAAGAACTTTTCTTTATAATGCAATAAAATCTGGCGAGCAGCTATTTAAATGATCGAACACTTCGTTTGTTTATTTGTGGCTTGAAGTTAGGCTCGCAGAAAATGCCGTTCATGTGTTAAATTTAGTAGGAACAACACAACCTGTGACGTAGGCTATATTATACCCAATTGAGTTTAAATTAAATATTGTCCTGTTTTTAGGGCATGAATCTGAATTGAACAACCTGATAATGCTCACTCTGGTTATTGTTATCTGGTTGCTCACTACGTGCTCTTGCGCGCCGAATCCAATAAATTAAAAATGAAAACTGTTGCCAGCGCGAGAAAAGAAATATCTTCGGTTTTATTGATACATACATACGTACGCATTAGCGTTTTATATAATATAGATTCTTCTTCTATTGGCATGACAGCGCTTTGTGGGCCAGAGCCTTCTCTAGAACTGTCCACCATTCTGTTCTTTTCTTTGCAATTGTTCTCTAGTTAGTAATTTTTCGGATTTTATAATCCTCTTAAACACAGTCAAGCCATCTAATATTAGGCATTATGAATAAATACCACATTTAATGTTCATGTTCTTTTATCTTTTCTGTTTATTTTCTTCTTCTTCATAATTCATGTACAGTGCGCACAAAGAATAAAAAACGATACAGCTGAATAACTGAAAACTTTAAATCAAATATGATATGATTAATATAGTTGAATAAAATCGGTCGAACGGTTTTTGAGACATTAAAATTTGAAAATACGGCTCTCTTCAAAGAACTCAAAAACAATTTGGTCGAATTTGGTTAAACTTTCGATTTTGTTATGCATTAAAAAATTGAAAGAAATTTGGCTTTTGAATGCTGTACTTGCAAGGTACTGTTTCTGCAAAATTGTTTTTGCAGATAAAGTGCATATTTTGTAGCGAAGTACAAAGTGATTTATAAAAATAACTTTATTTATGCATTAAAAAATTGAAGAAATTTAGTTTTTGAACATTGTATTTGCAATGTACTTTTTCTACAAAATTGTTAATGCAGAAAAAGTACATGTTTTGCTGCTAAGTACAAAGTGTTTTATAAAAATAATTTTTATTAGAAGAAAATTTTTAAAAAAAAATAATAATTTAAAATAGGGTAAGATGAAGCAAAAGGGCTCAAGCTCTACAACTAAATATTTACAGTATCATTCTTACAGCCATTTTAATATTTAAGCATTAAAAGGAGTTAAAAAAATTAATAATATTAAAAATAAAAATGCATTTAAATTTCATCTTAAAACAATATATGTACTATATTTATTTTCTTAATTCATAATAATTTAAAAAAAGAAAAAGGACAAACAGATTCGTTTTAAGTAATAAACATGTGTGCAGAAAGTTGAAGAATTATTATTATTATTTTATTTATTTATTTATTGATTTTTTGCAAATTAAAATACAGTTACAAATTAAATTTTATGTAAAGAACTCGAAAAATTGGCAAGCATATTTAAATAAATTTGAATTGAATAAAATTTGTGTTGTATCAGTTTATAACTTTAAACAAAATTATGCCGATCAATTTTTTGAAAAATGTGTTATAAAGTAACGCATCGAAATGTGAGGTAAATATTTGATATAAGATCATCAGTTTGCAATGTAAAACAAAACTATGTAAGGAAAATCGTTAAAGAATCCTTTAGAAAGAATTACATTAATTTAGAAAGAATCACATACATCAAAATTTAACTTTTATAAAAATGTCTGTCATGAAGTTATTAGTTTACAACCGATAATAAAATGAAGCAAATAATTTCTTGAAAAAATGTTAGAAAGCAACTCATCGAAATGCTATAAGATCATTTGCAATCTAAAACAAAACAATGCGAGGAAAATCGTTAAAAACTTAGTGCATATGAATTTTTAACTAATTTTACATGCAATAGCAGTCTTAAAATTTTCCCACTCATTATTAATAATCTTAAATCCTTAAGAACATTAACTTACATTAAAAATAAATATTTTATAATTTAAGGTCATTCATTTCTGTTTCAGTCCTTTTATAACTTTGAAACGATAAAAAAAAGTACATACTATCCATTTTAAAACTGACTTTTAAAACAGATAAGGCAATTAAGCATCTCATAAAAAATTCGGAAGAAGATTTTTAATTCCGATAACAAAAATGGGGTGGTTGGAAAAAGAAAAAAAAAAGAATTTTTTTTTCCTTCAGCTCATTCATCTTCATTGGAGCACGAAGATTCAAAAATAAAATTCCAAACTCGATATCTCACCAAGGTATGGCCAGGTAGAATCCGGACACAGTGCCCATTCGCTGGTGATTGGACCGCCCGCCAGGCCACCCCTGCATCCGGGTACCGCCTATCTCCCCCATCCCTTCCTTCTTTGCCGGGAGGGGATGACAGCGCAGTAGCAGTAGTCGAAAGTTCGTCTGCTCATTCGCAGTCAGTAGCTAACCGTAGGTCGACGCATCCGCGAGTGAAAACGATTCTCGACCATTCTTAACCTAGATAACACCGCTTCTCCGACTGGCGGTCTGATCATCGAACAATCACCGACTCTGTGAACCCCCTTGGCTGTCGTCATTCCCCCGGCTTCCATCATGAGGGGACACGGCATCACAGTTTTCGTGGAAGGTAAGGATTTCTTTCATTTGTTCTATATTTAGAATGTTTTCCAACATCTCGCAGGCGAGCTTTTTTTTTTTTGTTCCAAATTATTAGACGCACTATAAGATTCCATGTAAAATCATAATTATCAGTTCATACTATACAGCTTTATTGTTTTTACGGGACTGAAACCGGTTTGCACTTGTTTACGTTCATATATTAATTGGCTAAATTAGGCGATATATAATATAAATTAGGCGAGATATAATATAAATATAGAATATTTATTATATCAGGTAGTATATTATAAGAAGTAAATCAAATTATTAGAAGCTTTATTGATTTTACGGGACTGAAACCTGTTTGCACTTGTTTACATTCGTGTAATAATTGGTTAAATTAGGCGATATATAATATAAATATGGAATATTAATTATATCAGGTATTATATTGTAATGATTAGATCGAATTATTAGAAGCTTTATTGATTTTACGGGACTGAAACCGGTTGCAACATTAGTTTATTCTGTTAAAACAGAACAGTTTTTAAAACCGAAGTTTGGCAAACGTAATAAAATACTGCTCCCATTTTTTCAAACACTCATTTTAAGTTTTTCCCAGAATAAAAAAGCTCATCAACTATCTCTTTAAACCAAATCTTCCAATGAATTTTGACAGTCTGAGTGCATTTTAAAATCTTCAACAATTTGGAAAGATATCTAAAATTATCCCTGTTGAAAAAAAACTAAATTTATTTCTTGTTTAGAATATTACCTGAATTAATTCTTTGACTACTTCACAAATATAATTAACGTAACAAAATCATTTTATATTCATTTAATGATAGTATTAAAGAGAAAATCAATGTTGACAATTTTTAATTCATTGCTGTGAGCTTTATATAGTTTTTGTTGATTGTTTACAAAAGTCACTAAAATTCCCGGAGTTGCAAATATTTTAGATATTATTAAATGGTTAGTATGACATTTATGTAATTGCGTAGAATACACTACACCCCCCCCCTTTATAACAACATTATAGCTCCTCTAATAGTATTAACAGAGAAGCTTAGCATATATTTTTTTTTTATCTGCTGTAAATAAAAGCAATGCATTTTGTTTCTTTAAACTCTTCTCTTCGCATTGAAATTAGAATGTATTAATTTCGACGTGTTGTTTACTTTTCACTCGTTTCATTTAATTTACAACTATAATGACATATTATAAAACCATCATAAAACCAATCTCATATGAGAGTAGCCGGCATTGTTTATTTATATGGGTAAAATGATAAATAAACCATGTATTATCGTTAACGCATTTTGTATAGCTTCATTATGGTCAATATTAAAGTCGCTGGCCAATTTGTTAGACGCACTATAAGATTCTATGTAAAATTTTAATTATCAGGTCATACTATACAGCTTTATTGTTTTTATTTTCTCGGATGGAACCGGTTTGCATTTTTAGTTTGCATCAGTTGGTTAACTTTGTAATGCAATACGTTAAGAATAAATACAAATGGGAAGTGTATATAAAAAATCACCTGACTAGAAACCCATTACATGTATGTTTAAATATAAAAATATTGCCTATAAACGCATGCAAAACATGTCATTATTAAAACTCAGTGCGTCTCATAATTTGATCTAATTATTATACTGTACTAATATAATACCTGATATAATAAATATTCTATATTTATATAATGTATCGTCTAATTTATACAATGGTCGACTTTATATTATACATCGTCTAATTTAACCAATTGATACAAGAACTTAAAAAAGTGCAAACGGATTTCAGTCTCGTATAGATAATACAGCTGTATAGAGTATCACGTGATAATTAAGATTTTACATAGAATCTTAAAGTGCGTCTATTAAGTTGATCAGGGGCTGTAAAATACAGAACAGTTTTATTCTTTGTTTGTTGGTTATTTTCTTTTGTTTATGATTCTTGTGGTGCGATGGATTGTTTGAAAAGTATGGATTAATAATATATGAAATAATCTGTAACTAAAAATGCAGTAACTTAGTTCTAAATTGAATGATCGCCAATTATTTTTAAACATTGAAGCTTAAAAATAGATAAATACGATGGAGCATTTAGCAACTAATTTAGTCCCTAGACAGAATTGGTTTTGCCTTAAGATTAATTAATTGATTGAAGATTTATTAAGTGAAAAATGAGATTAGCCAATTCGCAGTTTATCTGGATTTAAAAATGTAGTTTAGCAGTCTTTTCGCTGAGATTTTGTTTTTTAAATTACTTATAACTGTTTTTTAAATATTTAAGTTAAAGCCGTGATGGCTCAGGGGATAGAGCTTTCTCCTTCCAATGAAGTGGACCGAGTTCGAATCCCAAGGATGGCTGGTCAATATGAATTACGCATCCGGCTTGCACCGACCACACTGCTGACGTAAAATATCCTCAGTGGTAGACAGATCATGAATTAGAGTCCCTTTGCTGTCAGGTTTTTGTTGTTTTATGTAACGCAAATGTGAGTTAGTTCCATCAAAAAGTCTTCGACGAATTCAATTTACTCCCAATACTCGATTCAAGAGTTCCCTTGTCTTCTGAATTGGGTTAAAAATGACAAGGCTGCGGAGTTGGACATTAGTAGTCGTAAACTCAAAAAATTTTGTCAGCTGTTCAACGATGGTTATAAAATAAAGTATTTAAATTAGAAAAATGGGTTACGTTAAAATAACTAGGCTCATTCAAAATCCATCTTTATAAATTATCAAACATTGCAAATGAGATTTGCAAGTGACATTTAATGCATATTAAGGCTAGAAAAAGCTTATTAATTAATTGAAGGTGAGAGATTACTAGACTTGGAGAGCGACTCCATTATTTTGTAGTTATTATCCTTCCTATTGGCTGCTTAGTGGACATAATGATCGCAATCTTGATTGAGATTTTTCTGCAATTTTCGTCAACGCAATCATGAAGTATGAATGTCAGGGGGATATTCATAGTGCAACGGTTGTTTATGATCGTTTTACAAACCAATTGTCATTCAGTTTCAGTTGGGAGACGTTTTGTGGGCTAATTATTAGTCAATTCCAGTAGCTAACGTTTTTTTAAAACCGATTGTTATTCAGTATCAGTTGGGGGGCGTTGTGTAAGCTAATTGTCAGTCGATTCCAGTAACGAATAGAGACTGTATCTATATAGCGTGAACATTGTTAAATTTTTTTGGAGCTCTGCATTTGTAAATTTTTGGAGTCCGAAAAATGTTGCTCCTTATTTAGTGAAGGCATGTTAAATATATTACAAAATTTGAATATTTAGCAGCTGGCTATCAGCCCATTGTAGCATTTTCTCATTTGTTTTAATGCAACATTTGTTTAAATGATATCCATATTTAGTAAGTAATAATTAAAATAGAATGTAGATGTTGTTCATTTTTGGAGAAAAGAGTGATGATTAGCAGGCAATTTTTTTTTAAACGTCATTTGTTACATTTAGTAGCCCTGTTGTCGGTTTTGACCGTTAATTTGCCCCATAATATCAGGAGTTATTATCCAATTTATTTCTTCTAGTTTCACACCTAAAATCTTTATTTGGTTCTTAAAAGTGGTGTAATTATGCTTTTACCCCCGAGCGAGCCACACATGTTGTAATACTTTTAAACATTTTAATGATTTTATAAAGGTGATGTTGGATCAGAATATATAAAAGTAGATGCCTTCTTATTCATAGAAAGCTCAATAAAGGAGTCCAGTTTCCTTCATTTCTATTTATTTATTTATTATTTACTTAAAATTTCATAATTGTAACGCCCTTTCAATATATAAGTATATATATTTTTGTAACCTGCAACTATTTGTTTCCCCTAATAATCCATGATTAATTCAATATGTCGGTTATTTTTTTTTTACAAAATTATGTAAGTAAAGTGCGGATGAAGAAAGAAAGTAAAATTTAAATACATATAATTATTTTTTCCCCATAACAATGTATTAAACAAGTTACAAAAAGGGTTTGAATTTACAAATACTTATTGCGTTAGTGCAACACAGCGAAGTTTTTCAATTCCAAATAAGATAACCGAATGAAACATAGAAGAACCATGCTTCTTTCATGATCATTCTTACAGTTTATAACACAATCTTATCGTAATTTAATAGCATATTTTATTCAACTTCAATGAATTTAACCTAGAACCGCCATAGATTAGTCCAGAAACAGCCACAAATTAGTGAATTCAACTGCTAGGCATGGAACCTAATTTTAAGACTTATTGATTAAACAATAAAAATATTTCGAACTTTATATAAAATGATTTAAACTAATTTGTAGTTTTTTTTTGTCAGTTTGTATATTTGCAACTGCTAATGAGTCTCTTCTCTCGTGGAAAAGTGAAACAAACTGAGCTTTCAGTGTTGTTTCCCCCCCCCCCCACACACTCAAAATTGGGAATCTTAAAAAGTAATTATTTTTTAAAAGAAAGTAGTTATTGTTTTGTTCTTGCAAATTTTTCTACTGCATGTCATTTATTTCGATTTAATATATTTTATTTCAAAAATTTATAAATGATTGAAAATTTTACATTTTTTATGAAAAGGAGTTATTTTTAAAGATTTTATTCAAATTCTTAAGATATTACGCTAGAACACATTTTAAATCGGTTCATTTTAGTAGCACGCGAATAGAGCATGTCTTGCAAAGCAAACCTTGTAAGATTTCTAAAGGGGTTGGGGAGCTTCAGCAAACAGGGGTTGGAACCCACTAGTATTGATGAATACCTTCTATGCACTAACCAGTTAATATATATTCCATAATTTATCCACCAGGCATTTCTTCAAATATTATTTTTAGATGACATTGTTTTGTTATTGTTTCCTTACACTCCATTATTTATAAATTGAGCTAACTGTCAGAAAATCTGCACAAATTATATTTAAATAACTGTATACTATAAGTCGATAAAGTTTCTAGATTTATTTATTACTTTCTGACGCGTAGGGAGCTTTACATAGTCTAAAGGAAATTTAAAAAAAACATTACCATTTATGATGAGTACAAAAATATATAATTATGGCTTTTAATTAGAGTTGAATTGCTATTGGAGTATTTAAAATTAGTCATTTTTCTACTAAATAATATGAGTCTCTCCCTTTTTTGGGGGAGCGAGTCGACTTTATAGTGGTCCGCAGAGAGTTCACTATAGTGGAGTCCAGCTGTAGCATGTTGACTTTTGACGTTAATTTACACTCACAAGGGCTGGATTAAAAAAAGTATCCAATTTACCTGTGAAACTGTATTCTGATATAAAATAATCTAAACATAGTATCTGTCGCTGAAAATAAGCTTTAAACGAAAACCTCAAACTTAAAGAAGGGACGTACGAAAGATGAAACTTTAATTAGAAGGCTGGAGTGTGTTTGTTGTATGTACGTATATAGTTGCTTATTTTATTGAATCTCTTCTAGCAAACATACGTTATTTTTATTTTTTATTCACAGTTAGCTGTGCACGACAGAATTCAACCTTAAAGTATATATATAATAATTGTTTTAAGAAACAGAAGGTTGGGGCTTTTAAGCGGCGATTTGCGATTTAATCATTAAATGATCGCACCAGAAATATAAAAATATGTTTATTTTAAATTTTTTGTTTACTGATAGCCTATTTATAAAGGAAGGACTGAGAAGTATTTTTTTTTTTTTCAAATTAGAATTTTTGCCTTTGACAGTGTAGTACAGCGTAGGGATAGGTAAAATATATATCCCTAACCATTATCAGCATATTAAAAAGTATATAAAAGTATATTATCAAGTTTATATAGTAACATATTGAAGTTAAAATAAAAATAATAAATTAACTTTCTGTCAAAAGTATATATAGTTATTTTTTTATAAATGTAAAACATTGTCGTCTAATTTACAAGAACTCTTTTTTTTTCCTCCCATGCTTCAAATTACTAATTCTAGGTAACATAAGTTGCCATCAAATATCTTTCACCGTCAAAGCAAAAAATTATATCACAAATTAGCCATTAATTTTTTAAAAAAAAATAACCTTTGAAGCTGAGATAAGAGTTAGTTAAAATTCTTTTTTTAGCAAATGTTCTTAACGTTCTAACGCGTCATCGTTTAATCAAGATGGACGCTTGCAGATACCATTTTTCAATTAGTAATACGGTGGTAAGATATCCCTGTGTTTACACCACTTGTCGTCAGCAGCCCCCATGCTCAAAAAGTTCTTAAAATTCATCAGAAACGTCAACGCAGCCGCAGTAGAAACGCCACCACGTCGCCGGAACCGATAAAAAAAAAATATTCAAGATTGTGCAAAAAAGAATAATAACTGCGTCGCCGAAGTGATGCCAAGTTAAAAAACATATTCTTATCTCAATTTTTTTAAACAAAAAATATTCATAAGAAACATTCCTGATTTATTTGTTTTTCAGAAGACTTTTAAGAACGTTAAAATAAACAGATATCACTGCGGCTCCGTTTGATATCGGCTAGGTGACGAAACACCGATTGGCTGTCTCGTCGCTCATCGGCTTTGTATATTTTGGAAATATACCCATCTTTCCGTGGGTTTTTCCCCATTTAATTGAAGTGTCGGCCGATTTCTTGATGGTTTTATCGAACGCTGACTCTATCGACCCCTTCGATGCTGCCCATGGAATGACCGGTGGCAATGTTTGGAGAATGTGCTGACGATGGACAGGATGGAATTAAATTGGCCAGCGATAAGTGTATGAATTATGAGGATAATGTTTGTATAGCAGCGTCGTGCCCTCAAGTTGTTTATGATAGTCCGTCCGCGCCGTCCGAGAGGAATTATTTTTTTTCCACTTAATTGGGAGCTTTATGGCGCAATTATTGCTGTTAATTGGGAAGTGTAAAAATACTAGACGGTTAAGTGGTTTCTGGTTTTTTTCCTCCTCCCCTCCCTTCTCCTGACTAGATGTGAGTCACTTGAAAATGCCTTTTTTTTATTATCTGTTATGTTCTTTTCCGTGTGTGATTCGCTCCATATATCGGTGTTCTAAATTTGTTAAAGTTCTTAGACTGTTGCTTAGATATAACTAAGTCTGTGTAAAAATTTTACACTTACAGTGCCAGGGCCTAATTATTAGACGCGCTATAAGATTCTATGTAAAATCTTAATCATCAGGTGATACTATACAGCTTTATTGTTTTTATGTCACTGAAACCGGTTTGCACTTGTTTACGTTCGTGTATCAATTGGTTAAAATTAGACGATATGTAATATAAATTCGATGACTGGATAAATTAGACGATATATTATATAAATATAGAATATTTATTATATCAGGTATTACATTAGTATATTATAATATTTAGACCAAATTACTAGATGCACTGTAGAGTTTTAATAATTACATGTTTTGCACGAGTTTATAGGCAATTCTTTCATAGTTAAACATATACGTAATGGGTTTTTATTCAAAACATTTTTTATATACCTTCTATTTGCATATATTTTTAACATATGCCTTTTCAATGTTAGCCAATTGATACACGGACGTAAACAAATGGTAGCCAGTTATGGCGGTAACGACGCGTTAATACCATCAAAGCAAAGAAAAAAATTGATACTTAAATTTATGGTCACATTTGTTTAACTTTTTGGCGTCTGTTATCAATGTTTACACATTGTGCGCACATTTTAACTGTTTATTTCCTCTTAAAACTCATTTTTCTTGTTAAAGCAAGGAAAACGCTTTGCGACTTAAGTTGAATTTATTATTAAGGCGCGGAAGATATATTGCTGCTTAATTGGAATATTCATTTTCACTTCCTGTCACGGTATGGGATGTTACGGGATTGCCCGTATCGCGTCTGGAGAGTTTTTTACTGGAGCATTATACATTTCTTGTCTTGAGGAATAATCAATGATTATTTTAATTTGACTTCGATATCCAGCTGTATCGAAAAACGATTAAAATATTTCAAAACCTGCGTATCGCATCTGTTGAAATAATTATCATTTATTTAAATTAACGTAACTTTAGAGGAAATGACTCAGATTCAAGAAGTGTGATTCACTCAGATTCAAGCAGTGTGATGTGGTTATTAATAAATTAATGTGGTGGGCGTACAAAACAGCACAGGAAAAAAAAACAAGTCATTGATTATTGTATAAATATATGGGCATATTATTATGTAGGAGCCATGGTGGCTCAGGGGAAAGAGCATTCTCCTTCCAATGAGGTGAACCGGGTTCAAATCCCAGCAATGGCTGGTTGATGCGAATTCCGAACCCGGTTAGTACTGACTTGCTGACGTAAAAATATCCTCAGTGGTAGACGGATCATGGGTTAGAGTCCCTTTACTGTCAGGCTGGACGTGGTAAGTTTTCATTGTATTCCTCTTCGTGTAGCGCAAAGGCGGGTTAGTTTCATCAAAAAGGCAAATTCATCCTATACTTGATCCAGCAGTTCCCTTGTCTTCTGGTTTGGGCTCAAAATTACAAGGCCACGGAGTTGAACATTAGTAGTCGTAAACGCAAAAAATTTCATCGGCTGATTAAATAAAATTGTTAATAGTAATTAATTAAATAATTATGTAAAGGTAGCTAGATGTTTCTTACAAAAAATGATTGATATAAGGATTAGTTTTGGGTTTGCGGAAAATAACCCTCCTCACTTCATCCTATTAAAAAAAAAATAATAATAATTAGGATTCTTTAGCAGTTCTAAAATTTTCCTTAAGTTTGCAAAGTATCAAAAAATAGTTCGTTCCATGGCGTACTACTATTTGAGTAGTACGCCATGGTTCGTCTTAAGTAATGGTACGCCATGGTTCGTCTTAAGTAATGGTACGCCATTTAGAAGACTTTGTAGTCGCATAAAGTGATGCTTTTTTTCTTCGAATAATATGCTATTTTCATAACTGCTATGAGTTTGAAACAGTTACTAATGGCTGTTAGGTCAAGTTTAGCCTATATAAAGCCAGCGTTGTCTATGCTAATTCTAAAAAATGGCTCAAAATGTAACTATGGTAAAAGAAACCTCACAGTTTTGTGAAAATGACAAGCGTTTGTAGATTAAATTTGTAATATTTAAAAACTTAACTCTAATGATGCATTGTCTGGACTCATTAAAAACTTGCAAAAGTTGAGAATATGGAAGTGATTTTGATAATTTTCTTCTAAAATGTCGCTAATCGGGTGATTTTCAGAAAGTTTAATATCTTTCGGAAATACTTTAGTTATTTTTCCGTTCTTTACGACAAGACGGTACATTTAGTTTAAAATTTACCAAAAGTCACTTTCATTACTTTCCTTCGCTGAAAGAACTACGAAAAACACTTGTAAACAATAGAGAAGAAGCCAAACGCGCCGCTCTGAGCATTCATGCATAAAAATAAATCCCAGCACCTCGTAGCAAAAGGAACGTAATGGGACATTTGCAAATGACCTTCCTAACAGGGCGGTTGACACCCCGCAGTGTCTTCTAATCCGGGTCTTTTAAGGGCCTCCCTGTTCAACAACTTCTTGTCTGTTTTCTTCTCTTCTTTGCAGTCATTAGAATCATTATTAATATGTGTTATTCAATGTGGCGGAAACTGTGGCAATGAAGAAGTGTTGTCGGCAGGTCTTGACGAATGAGTGTTGCTTTTTTTTTTGTTCTCCTCTGCACCACAACTCATTTGCATAGAAAAAGGTTCGCTAATAGGGCAGACTTATAAAAAGATGATTTTTATTGTTGATGAGGGTGTCAAGATTTGTTGAGAGAATTATTTACCGTCAGTTTCGATTCATTAAATTGACTGGCATTGTTTTTCGTGGACTTTACAATAGTCTTTTTTAATTATTTTAAAACAATACTTATTGGGACCGACCTTTTTCTATTTATATTAATAGCGCTCGGTACGTATTTAGCTATTTGTTTGTTGACATACGTGACTTTTTTTTTTCATTCGTGGTGCGTAGCGTTTTTAAAAAGTGCTTACAGGTACTTATTTTCAATTTTCGTTTTTAAAAGCGCTTAAATGTGGTTTTTTCAATGAGTGTTTTTAAAAAGTGCTTAACGCTAAAAGTGCTTAAATGTGTTTAAACTTGAGTGGAACGAATAAAAAGTATTTTATAAATAATTGCAAATTTGAGCAAGATACATAAATATATATAGGGAGAGGGTGAACTAATAGTAGGAATAGGAAAAAAAAAAAGATGCGTGGTATCAGATAGATAACTATAACAGTATAAATTTGGTCACGTGAACCACACGAGCTACCACGTAATGTTCTTTGTTCAATTTGTCTGACACAGCGAATATAAAATAACTAAGTACTTAACTGTGCACAATAAACTATTTTTCTGTCCAAATGGAGCTATAAGCTAGAAATGATCACTGGTGTTATTTTTAAAATATGTGAAAAACTGGATCGCTCATAGTAAAATTTAAAACAAAGACTAACACTTAACCCATCAGAAAATAAAATCCATTTCGTTTTTTGCTCATTCCTATTTAATGAATGAATTAATATTTGGAAAAAACTGTATTAACATCAAGTGTCATGCAAGATAAATTTAAAAAAATGTATTTGAAGGTGAGTGTATGAATAAAAAGTATTTTATTAACTATTGAAAATTTGAGCAAGATATAGGGAGATTGTGAACTAATAGAAGGAATTGAATAATGGCTATAAAGTAATCACAAATCTTATTAATGGAATAATGTGATGTGTACCACACAGAGTTTATGTTTATTAAAAGTGACATTGGAACGTTTGTGGCACCATTTAACACTTTTTCTTAGTGTTCCATACAACCTTTACCCCGTTCGTAAAGAATGAATCATTCTTTTTGACTGGACTGCTCACTTGAAAATAAATTGAAATCTGTCAGCCTGTCCTTTTGTCTCGTTTCTGACCTTGACAAACAATTACTGACGCAGGTGCAAAATAGAAGACGGTAATTAAATTAAGTCCACCCACACTCTTCGAAATCGGTGATAATAACAGACGAACACAAGAAAAACCGGGTTGTGTCCCATCAAACAAGCTTCACTTATTACTAACCAGTCTGGCTGTTTATTTATTTTTGTTCTTATTTGACTAAAATGGAAAAAAAAAAAAAAGTGTGATAAAGTAAATTATGTTGAATGTAAGCTCAAAAAATGAAGTTGTTAAATGATTTAGTTTGTGGTTTGTATGCTGGTGCTTATATGCGCATGGATTTAAAGAATGTGCTTAAGATAAATATACAATTGTCTTTGATAATGGGAGACATTATCGGGAATCAGTATTCGCTTAGGAGTAACACAAAATTATTCTTCTGACTTGGTATACTAAATATCAGTTTTAACCTAAATTTAAATGATATAAGCATCAAAATCAAAACTTTTATTTGATGATTAATTCGCTTAGGAGTAGCACAGAATTATTCTCAGGACCTGGTATAGTAAATATCAGTTTTAATCTAAATTTAAATGATATAAGCATCAAAATCAAAACTTTTATTTGATGATTAATTCGCTTAGGAGTAGCACAGAATTATTCTCAGGACCTGGTATAGTAAATATCAGTTTTAATCTAAATTTAAATGATATAAGCATCAAAATCAAAACTTTTATTTGATGATTAATTCGCTTAGGAATAGCACAGAATTATTCTCAGAACCTGGTACAGTAAATATCAGTTTTAATCTAAATTTAAATGATAAGCATCAAAATTTTTGTTGTTGTTTTATTTGATGATTAATTCAGTTAGGAGTAACACGGAATTATTGTCCGGACTTGGTACGCTAAATATCAGTTTTTACCTTATTTTAAATGGCAATCATCAGAATTCAAAATTTGTTCTTGTTGTTTTATTTGATGATTAAGACCTTTTCTAGCTTTAATGTTTTATTCTCTGGAAAACAACAACACGAAATTGGGAGTTAACTTATTTTTAGCATCAACTTTAAAAATTGGACTTAACAATTTTTTACCTCATTTACCAAACAAAATAAAAAAAGCTACGCTCTGCATACCTTACGCACGAGCAAAAGGTAATTAATTTATAAACTATACATACCATCTTGCCATATAGAATGCACCCATATGTTGTTATGTGGGCATTAGAACAAACAAACAGCTTGAATAAATTAAAACTTTACTTGCATTACTTCAATGACAATTATGAGTAAAGAGCCTTAATGGCTCAGAGGAGAGAGAGTTCGGCTTTCAATGAAATGAACCGGGTTCGAATATTAGCGATAGTTGTTCGATACGAATTACGCACCCGGGTCGCACTGAACATAGACTATCCTCAGTGGTAGATGGATCATGGGTTAGAGTTCCCTTACCGACAGGCTAACCATGAAATTATGCGGATTAGTTCCATCAAAAAGTCCTTCACGAAAAGCAAATTTCTCCCAATATTTGATCCAGGAGTTCCATTGTCTTCTGGATTGGATTCAAAATTACAAGGCTATGGAGTTGAACATTAATTATCGTAAACCCGAAATAGGGTCCCACAGCTCAACGACGGTTATAAACATAAAATTATCAGTCACAGAAAAAGACCCCTTTAGATTAATTATTCAGTGTCAAGTTTTGTGTCAAACTCCTATCAAAGTAGTGTACAGCAGCTGTTGCCGTACAATAGCTTTTATAACCATTTTTCTTGACAGTTACGGTATTTTTCTTAAATATTCAGTTTATGAAAAGCAATTATTGTCATAAGTGCGAAGAAGATACTGGGGGTGGCCCTGCGGAGAGCTTTCTTAAAAATAACAGGAAGACCATAATTTGTCAGAACATAATGAAAGCACTGGTGGTAGGGTTGAAAGGTTATGTTTAGGGTGGTCAGCTGTGGACAGTGTCCACAGAAAGGATTGTGGGGCGTATTCAAACATGTTAGTGGTAAGTGACCATTGTCAGATGACAAACGCATAATAGTTTTCTGGAGAAAAATGACCACTTTCCCCATTGGAATTTAACAATGCTTATCACTTCACGCTTAAAAAGAGAAAAATGTTGTCCTAGCTAAAACTAACAAGGATTGAGGATTTAAGGAAATACCAAGGAGTTTTATTTATTTATTGCATGAAAAGTGATAAAATTCAAGAGCATTTTGATAAAACAAGTTATACAGCCGGACTTCTATTTAACGAACTTCCATTTTGCGAATTTCTCTATTTTGCGATTTTTTTCTTCTTCGAGGAACCAAGAACATTTTGGAAATTTCTTCATAAAATAACTTCCAAAGAGCGAAGTGAATTTTCTATTTAACGAATCTTTTCTTTGAGATCCACTTTCCCTATTTCCCAAAATATTTCGGAGCATTTCAGACATGTTAACGTATTTTATGGGGGATATTGATAATTCGAAGCCACTTAACTTTTAGAGAAAGCAGTAAAATCCCTTTCCCTCTTTTTTTCCCCATTTCAGAAGAAAACCTCACACAAAATAAACGAATTTTATCAGTAGCAATTAAATTTAAGAACGCATGTGGTACTAAACTACTTTTATAATAAATGCAGATATAATTTTATGCATAAATTTAGCTTTTAGTTTTTAATGTTGAAAATGTATGTAGCTTGATAGTGTATCACTGTGTAATGCTTTGTCTTATTCTTGCTTTCCATGCAGATTTCTTTTATATTTAAGATTTATAAAATAAATAGTAGATACTTATTTACAAGATAAAGGTGTGTCAATTGCTATTTTAATTATGTCTAGGGATTATGAATGTAAAATCTGGTTTGTGTTGTTTAAGTATTGCAAAAATTGATTTTCTTTTTAATGAATTTTCCATATAACGAACTTATTATCGGGATTTAGCGACTTCGTTAAATAGAGGTCTGATTATTTTATTTAAAAATAGCCACGTTTTCAGAGACTAACGAATATGTTAGGGTTTACTTTAAAACATTTGTTTTCCCAAATCTTTGAGTACTGCAAAACATGATTTTATCACTTTCTTTAAAATGTCACTTAACGTGCTATCAAACTAAACTAGTGAAGGATTATAATGCAATTTTTTTTCCTTTTATATTAATTGTTACTTAACGTGCTATTGAGTTGATGAATGATTATAATTTAGACTTTCTCTTTCATTCTAAAATTGTTATTTAACGATTAAAAAATCTGTTTGATTAAAACGAATAAAACAATGGATTTCTTATGGGTACGTAAAGTTAACACTGGTAATGACTAAAATAAGTAAAATGCTAATTTTATCATAACCTTGAGAAAAAGAAAAAAATATACGTTGTTTAATTTAATTTTAGTTGTTAATATGATTTTTTTTCTTTTATAATTTTAGTCTTTGTTAATTAAAAAGATGATAATTAAAGAGTTGTATTTGGTAAAAATATTTTTATTTTAAGCTTGTCCATCAATATTTTTTACTTATTTGAATTTTATCATTAAATTATTAATTTTTAGTATTAACACCTTACTAACTATTACTAAAACTTGTTATTACAAAAATTATTCAAAGTAGAGAATAATATATAAAAATTTAACCGAAAACGAAATCTTCGATTAATTTTTATTTTTTCATAAATAAAATTCTGTTATTTGTAGTACATAAAGCGATAGTTTGTGAGTCGTATAGAAATCTAAGACAAAAATTTCTATAGAATCTTGTAGAATCTTATTTTAATTTTCATGGTTTTCTAGTCGAACAAAATTATGTTTTTATTTGTTATAAAGCAATAGCTTTTTAGTCTTGCGAAAGCAAAGATAACAAACAATTCCATAAAAGCAGAATCGTGTTCTAAATTTCACGATTTTTTTTTTGAGAGTAAATTTCTGTTTTTTGCATTACAGTTTGAAAATCGTGTAAAAATAGAGGCGAACAATTCCATATAATGCAGAATATGGTTTTAACTTTTAAAGTTTTCTTTACTAACAATATTCAATTATAGTTCGTTCTCGTTGTGCAGCAGTAATTAGTCTTTTATGGAGTAAAAATTTAAGCAAACAATTCCACAAAAAGTGAATTATGTTCTAAATTTTACGATTTTCTGTACGAATTATGTTCAGTCATAATTTTGTCGAATATGATTTCAAATTTTTAAAGTTTTCCTTACGAACAAAATCCAATTATAATTCGTTCCCGTTGTGCAGCAGTAATAAGTCTTTTATGGAGCAAAAATTTAAGCAAACAATTCTACAAAAAGTGAATTCTGTTCTAAATTTCATGATTATCTTTACGAATCACGTTCAGTCATAATTTTGTAGTACAGTTTGCCAATCGTGAAAAACAAATAATTTCAAAAAAAGTAAAATTTTGTTCTGGTAGTAAAAACTAGACCAGAATTCTACATTCTAACAAAATTTAGTTAGAATATCCTGTGCAGCAATAATTTGCCTGTATTCGGTGAATCAATTCGTAAAGTTTTCATCAGATTACAATTTTTATCAGATTTTCGACTTCATCTACACTGAAAAAAAAAAAAAAAAAAAAACGCGGTAAATCTCTAATTAGTATTTGGTGCAAAGTTTCTTATTGCCCCTCAGTTTGGTTAATTAAAAGGTTTTTTTTATGGTGCAATGGACTGTACTTACAGTAAATAGTGTTCGCAATATTTTGGTGATAGTTAAATCCCAATTTATAGTGCAACCTTGCCCAGGATTTGTGACCTTTAGAAATAGTTAATAATGGTGCAACGTTTCTCTGCTTTTATATATATGAAAAAGGAAGAAAAAAAAATGGTGAAATACTTAATCGTGGTGCAACTTTTCCCTCCTTTTATGAAAAAAAAAATGGGTGTTTTATCTCTTTAAAACACCTACTTTTGGTGCAACCTTCTGATATTTGGAGTTACTGAAAATACTAAACTACGGTAAAATTGAGCTCCATTTTATTGTAACTAGCAAATGAATACCAATTTTTGGTGCAATATGACGCGGAATTTTTAGCAGAGTAGAAAGTGTGGTTTTTAACAGCGTAGAAAGTTCTCGGAGAAAAATGGTAACCGGTAAATAGTTTTCCTAATATTTTGGTGATAGTTAAATATCAATTTAAGGTGCTACCTTGCCCTGAAATTGTGCTCTTTAGAAATACTTAATACTGGAGCACCCTTTCCCTTCTTTTCTAAAAAAAAATTAGTGTTTCAATCTCTTTGAAACTTCTACTTTTGGTGCAACCTTCTGATAATTGGAGCTAGTGAAAATGCTAAAATATGGTAAAATTGATCTCCATTTTACTGTAGCAAATAATTACCAATTTTTGATGCAACATGGCTCGAAATTTTCAGTGGTGTAAAAAGTGTTAAAATAGAAGTTCTCTACAAGAAAACTGTCTCAAAAATTTCTCCCGGTGATTAAATTCGAGTAAATAAGCCGTTACCCTCTTGAGGTATCATCGAACGATTTTCTTCGAGGGGAACTAAGTGAGCCATTTAATTAGGCAAACCATCCAATTTGTTGCAATGAGGAGGAGGGCTGCCAATTAGGTGTGCATTTGGTTCCGGATCGAAACCTGAACGTGGGAAAAAGACTCGCGGCCACAAGAACCCTACTCTGCATGTGGTTAACAACTGCAGATAAGAAGGTGATTTTCTGGTTAAGCGCTAATCAGCGTAGAAAAGAGTGCAGAATTGGAAGAGGAAAAGGAGACCCCCCGCACTCTGCAGAAGGTAATAAAATGTGGTGCGAGGCGTGGGAACTTACAAGGCGGTGGCCCAATTTGTCAGTGGCAATTCTTGAAACCGTGTCGAATGGTGACAATGTTTGTAGAATTCCAATTCTTGGAATGTTTCTGTGATGCTCATTTCCAGGGCATGAAATATGGCCTTCCTGAGAATGTTTTCTCTGGAAATCGATACATTGTGTTTACTTTTCGAAACTAGGAGCATTCTATTTATTTGTTTCCCATGTGAAGGCCTGCAACAACACCTGACAGGTTTTATAGTTTGCAATGAAGCTGTTACACTCAGGTGATGAAATAGGAATGCAAACATTCGCTATTATTGACCACAAGACTTAGCAGGATTATTTATAACCTGAGAATATTTGGCACATTTAATACTAGGGGGAAAAAACTGACAAAATTTGTGCAAGTATAATATACAACAGTATTAACAATGTCCGTATCTTTTGATATTGATGAATGTATAAGTAGCAATAAGTATAGTATATAAACTTGTGTATGGAACTATATCAGTATTTTAAATGTTCGAAGTTTTTTTAAAATTATTTTTTTGTTTATTTTATTTATTTATTTATTTATTTTTTTTTTTGGAAATACTAATAATAGAAAATAAATAAAATACATGTTTTACGCATTTAATACCCAAGGAAAAAGAATCGAACAAAATTTGAGCAAGTATAACACTTTTAACATTGTGCATCAATATGTAAAGTTTTTGTTGTAAAGTATTTGTGTTAACAATATGTAAAGTATTTTTTTATATTGATGAACATATAAGTAGCAATAACAGTACTAGTATAGTGTGTAAACTTGTATATGGAACTATATCGATATTTTAAATGTGTTCATCAAACGTTTTTTTTTTCTCCCCCCCCCCTTTTTTTTTGAGAATAATAATTTAAAAAAAATAGTACAGTCACGCTCATATGTTAATGCAAAGTCTTTTTTTTCTTGTTTTGTGATATAGATAAAAGTTTTGCAAAAACTATTTTTTTGTAAAAAAAAAAATTTGATAATTTTTTGTTGCCTGTCAACTTACTCCAAAAAATATCAATAAATAAATGAAAAAAAAATAAATAAAATATTTTGTAAAGAAAGGACCACAATTTAAAATAATAACATGCATTTTAATTTCGCAATGAAAGGGGAAAAAAAAAGAGATCATCTTAAAAAAGAGATGATGACAAAAATTATTTATTTAAACTTAATAAACATTATCATTTTTCATTCAGTCCAGATAATCAAATAGATTTGAATCGATTTTTCAGAGAGTTTATTATTTATGATATCAAAGCAACTTTGTATTATTTAACTGTTTTTGTATTTTTTTCTATTTTTTATTATTATTATTATTATTTTTTTATAAATTTTATTTTGTTGACAGAGAAAATCAAATTTCAATGATGAGCACTAAAAATTTGAAAATATAGATAGATGTTCGTTAAGTGTTAAAACGAATGCTACAAGCTCTTGATACAGTACTTCCAATGTGCATAAGTTTTGAGAAATAATATTTCAAAATTATTTTCTTAGTTTGTATGCTTTTTCAAAGCGATTGTCTGCTGCCAAATATAATTGGATTCAGTCTCGCGGGTCGCTATTAGAAAGTTAGGAAATTCGATTCAAGGCACCTTATGGGCAGTCTTGTAGCATAAAAAATGTACTTTTTAAGCCCAGTGGATTCTATATCATAACAAAACTATAAAGAAACAAGCAATAAAAAAACAATAAAAAATGTGCAAAAAAGAATTTTTTTTTATGCAGCAAATAATTAGAAATAAGTAATAATAAAATTCATTAATTTTTATTAGCTGAATCTTTTCTTAATGACTAAAATGGGTTGTTGTTGACTTACTCCAGTGAATGTTTACAATCACTTAGTTAATCACAATTGGTAAATGTCCGAAATATATACAAGGTCTAGTTAAGTGCCCCTGCCCGGTATGCCCTACATGAATGTTTTTTTAAGGTCAAGTGCCACTGCCCAGTGTGCATTTAACCGGTACTCCAAACAATGATGTTTCTCCTAATCTATCCTCAGCAGATATTAAAATATCAAATAGATATAATATCAACGAATAAATTAATATCAAATCGGATACAACAAATATTTCGGACATTCACCAAAGCGACTATGTGATTGTTGACATTCAAAGTTAAAAGTCGACATTCTCTTGATTTTGGCCACCCACGGTAACATATGTATATACGTTATTGCATTTATGAGATTATCTTCTTTTAAGTAGTAAATCGTTAATTAAAAATCTCATCGTCTGCCATTATTTAAATTTCTAGTCTCAATCGGTTAAATTAAATTATTTATTTAAAACATTATACGTTCGTATTCTGTCTCAATTTTGTAAACTAAAAGACACTCTATGGTACCGTTTTAAGTACCTCTTTATCGTGCCGAAAACTGAAGCCGGGAGGGCAGGAAGGAGCACCTTGTGTAAACCAACCGTACGTAATCTTTCTGACAATTAACCTTTTCTTTGAGGTTTTACTGTAAGACATCCACCAGGTTAAACGTTTCTCTTTAGAATTTTATATCTTTCCACCTGTGTGATACTTTTCCGGGGGTGGCTGTTTCGGTACCTTTAGAACAGCTAGGCTATTTAACGGGCAACCGCAATAAAAACACGTCCGCGCCGCTGGAGCTCCTACGCATATGCATGAGACTCTTATTGCTAACTCACTTCCACTTTGTTGTTGAAACTCTTAATAGAGGTCTGGATTTTGGTCTGTAAGCACCACTTCAACATTGTGCAGGTAACGTTGAGGCTTTTGACTCTTTTTTTTTTCTTCTTTTTTCCTTCTGTAAATTTGTTTACGATTTTTATATACAACTCGTTAATAGTACTCACTTTCAAAAATACAGTCGGATTTCTATTTAAAAAGCTTCCATTTTGCGATTTTTTTTTTCTTTGAAGAACCAAGAACGTTTTGGACATTTCTTCGTAAAATAACTTCCAAATAGTGAAGTGAATTTTCTATTTTTAACGAACTTTTCTTTGAGATCCACTTTCCACAAAATATTTCAGAACATTTCAGACTTGTTAACGCATTTTATGGGGGATATTGATAATTCGAAGCCACTGAACTTTTAGAGAAAGCAGTAAAATCTCTTAAATTTTTTTTTTTTTTTTTTTTTTTTTTTTTGCATTTCAAACGAAAAACTCAGGCAAAATTAACGGATTTTATCAGTAGCAATTCAATTTAACAATGCATGTGATAATGTATGTTTAAAGTTACTTTTATAATTAACTCAGATATAATTTTATACATAAATGTAGCATTTTTTTAGTTGAAAATATTTCTTTGAGATCCACTTTTCCTATTTTTTAATATACTAGAGGGCTCCGCCCCCTGCTCGCTGACGCTCGCCAACCCCCGGAGAATTGCTTCGCAATTCTTGCTTGGTTTGCTTCGCAAAACCAAGAATGCTTTGATTTCATATATTTCAATATTAAACTGAATATTAACTGTTATCATCGAAAAGAATTAATTTTCTTAAATGCAGAATAAGCAGTGTGTCAATATCAATGTCACTTTTTTTCGTTGACTACAGTTCCTTCTATGTCCTATTTGTTCTCTAAATGAGCCAAAATTGTCAGAAATTAACATCAATGTGCAGATATAATCTTAATATGAAACTTGTTTAAAAAAAATGATAATCACAATAATACAGACTTTGTCCCAAAGAAATGAATATATTTATAACACATTTAATTCAATATATATATATATATATATATGCAAACACTATAATATTTTTCAATAAGCAATATTGTTAAGAACAGGGTAATTTTTAAAAAAATATTTTAATAATATTCAGCAAAATAACTATAAATGAAAACATTAATTTTGCGGAATTAAAGTAAACAATGCACCAATAGCATTTTCTTTACGCTAAATACATTTATAAATTTGACATTATATATATATGTTATAATATTTCTCTATATACAATATTGTTAATGATAGGATCATCTTTAATAAATATTTTTCCCGCTTTCGATTAGCTTTCGCATTGAGTTGCGACTTTTTAGTAATGTTAGGTCTTTTCTTTTTAGGCATTACTTGTAAATAAACAAATCGAATTGAGATTTAAAACCAGATTAAACTTACGAATTAACGTTTTAGAAAACAAATAATCAGATTAATCAATATATCAATACGAAATAAGTTGAGATGTTGTAAAACTGAAGAATGAAATTCTAACTATTTTGTGATTGGTTGCATCTCTGAAAAAGAAAATTCAGACTTGTAAATCGCTTTTTTAAGCTTGCCGTTTTCAGACATGTGATTGGCTGTTGTGAACGGCGGTTATTCTTCATTATTAACTGCAAAATCGTGCTTTAAAACTAAAATAAATACAAATTTAAAATTATGTAAAAGATTTGAATGCCCTAAATGTCTTCCCTGAAAGATTCTGAATGAATTGATTCCTTAATCTTAGATTTTCATCACGTAGTTAAAAAGTTTTTCAGGGGACAAAATTAACTGCAAAAACTTTTTTTTAGAATAGAGAGATTTCGGAGCATTTCAAACTTGTTAACGCATTTTATGGGAGAAATTGATTTTCGAAGTCACTTAAATTTCAGAGAAAGCAGTAAAATCCCTTTTCCTTTTTGCTCGCATTTCTAACTCAGACAAAATTAACGGATTTTATCAGTATTAATTAAACTTAAGAAACCATGCGGTATTGTATGTTTAAAATTACTTTTATAATAAATGCAGCTATATCTTTATACATAAATTTAGCTTTTTTTTAGTTGAAAATTTGTGGAGCATGATAGTGTAGCGCTGGGTAATGTTTTGTTCTATTCTTGCTTTCCATGCAGCTTTCTTTTATGGTTAAGATTTGTAAAATAAATAATCGATACTAGAACACAAGATAATGGTGTATCTATTGCTATTTTAATTACGTCTAGGGTTTATGAATTTAAAATCCGTTTTGTGTTGTTTAAGTACTTCAAAAGTTGATTTTCTATTTAACGAATTTTCCATACAACGAACTTATTATCGGGATTTTTCGATTTCGTTAAATAGAGGTCCGACAATATTCATTCGTAGCTAACTTACAAATAACATTCTTTCGCTTTTCGTCATTAATTTTTCTGGTGTTAGACTCTGTAGCTGATTTTAAAGAGCCCTAATCTACGGCACTATCTCCGTAATTCCAAATTTTTCACTGACCTCAACTGTCAGAGATTATTATTGTATAAATTTGGAATATTGCATAAATTCTTTCTTTTGGAAATATAAGATCTTTAAAAATTACACACAAAAACTTTGTGTCGCTTACATTTAAAGTTAAATTTTATAGAATGCTACAAAAATGAAATGGATTCCTATATCTTTAAGCCCGCAATCTTGAAACAGAAAATGAAATTCTTTATTCATTATTAATTGCGGTGTTATATCAATTTCATTTTTTTACTTTCTTTTTTACATTAAAAAACAAGTTTAAAAATTTTTTCAGAAAAGGAGTTTGTTATTTTCCTTCATTTGCTTCTTTTCCCCCTTTAACCCCTTTTTAAGATCGCATCGAATTTACACCTTATTATGGTACAGGGTAAAGATATAGGACAATTCCGTTAGGTCGACAGTTAGGTCGATCAGATAATGAAAAATTCAAAATAAATATTCTTAAAGCAAATAAGGTGTCATTTTAACGATAGAAAGTTCGAAATATTATCTCTTAATAAATTGATTTTTCTGATTCGTTTGAGAATGAAAGGAAACATTATAGAAATGAAGTAAATAACCATAAAAAGTAAACTAATATAAAGAGAGGTCATGATGCAAAAATATATAAATTACTGCACATTTTATAATTTTTATGTCCGACACCAAAAATGAATAATTAATTCTGCTGAGCAAATAAAAGTAAAGTTGCAAAAATAAAATTTTCTATTTAAAGCATGATTCTAGAGTTTATTGGTATAATCTGTTTCAATTTTGTAAAACTTGATTTATTTTTATTTCTTAAAAAAAATTTTTTTTTTAATGGTGAATGAATTATTATTTTTTTTAATTTTTACTTTCGACGTTATTTCTGTCGGACACATTTATATCTTTCATATTTCTATTTAGCTTCAACTATTTCTCACACAAATATTTCTTTTTACTTATAAGATTAAGTGAATAATATATAAAAGAAATTAAATAAACATTTAAGTTAATAAAAAAAGACGTATAATTTGAAATTGATTGTGTACCTTAATTTTATCACCGCTGATGATCAACCTATCGAACGTGGATGTGAGGTTTTAATGTTCGTCACCGTAATCCTTAGTTTTGAACACGACTCAGACAAAGGGACTGATTGAAATATCTAAGAAAACGTAGACGACTTTTGGGAAACAAACCAGCATTAACTAATGTGTCGCATGAAGAGGAAAGCCTTCCACGACAGTCTAAACGGCAAAGGGGCTCATGGCATGTAACAGAAGATATTTTGGGTTAGCTAGGCAATTAGTGCAGTTCGTGAACTGCATCATATAGAAATCAGCAAGTCATTGTTGGAATTCGAACTTTCGACGCTAGTATCGAAAGCGGTTGTTTTTTCATATTTCTGATTCCGGAGTTCACTAATTATTGATTATGAGCTTCCTTATTGCTTATCGGCAATCATTGATAATACTTATTATATATTGTATGTGATGCTGCAATTTAGAACATTACACTTGAAATGTTTTATTGATTTTCACGATCCTTTATTTTACTTATGAATAGCACGAGCGATTATTCTATCTTCCACTTCTTTCTCCCGCTCTTAATTTTTTTTTTGTATTTTTTTTTTTGTACAAAGCTATTCTTAATATCTATTAAATAGATTTAATTTACGAAAATTAAATTGCAACAATAAAATAAAATTTTAAAAATGACTTTAATTTCAGTTTCAAAATTGTCATGCACCTACTTGTGTTTGCATATGTGTTAGCTATAATTTGTGAAATAAAATTTTGTATTTTTCTTTTGTAGATGATCCACAAGAAATGCATTCTCATCAGGGATTTCTACCAACCCCTCCTCTCACTCCCACCAGTCCATCCAGCAGCCAATACGGCAGATCCCCTTCACCTCCATCCTCATCCTCCTCCTCCAGAGATGACTATTCCATTTCACCTCCCATCCTGCAACCCCTCAAACCAGCACCCATAGTTCCTATTCAACCTCATCTGGGATCTGCCTTCACCGCCTATCCTAAAAATATCCTGGCCCAGAGGAGAAGACCCAGGAAAAAGTTCGATTTCACGAGACTGGCTGAATCCGCCAATCAAGCTAGTGATGATGAAAGCGACAACGAGCCGCCACCCCTTGTCCTGCCGTTGGATGGCGGCATGATTCACCGACAATTGGTTCTACCCGTTCACTATCCACCATCCCATCACCAAATTCCACACCAAAAAGCACCACAGCATCCTTCCTTCTTCCACCTCTTCAGTCACCCCCTGGAGGATCAGCAATCGAATCATCCAGCTTCCAGAAGTGCTAGTCTATTGGAGAGAAGGTTCTTCAGGTCCAGAGTGTCCAGCAGACCAAAGAAAGAATTCATCTGCAAATTCTGCCAAAGAAGATTCACCAAATCCTACAACCTGTTGATCCACGAGAGGACCCACACGGACGAGAGACCCTACACGTGTGACATCTGTCAGAAGGCCTTCAGGAGGCAAGACCACCTCAGAGATCACAGGTAAGACTCGTCTTCTGTGTTCTAGTTTACTCTGATTTACATGATTCAAAATGTCAGTCGTTATAATGCGTATTCTTTTCTCCTTAATTTTGATATCGCCAATGCATGAAATATGGTATTCTATAGGATGCCTAGACATTGTATAGGACGCCTAGACATTGTATAGAATGCCCAAAATAAAGCGATAAAGTATGAAACTGCAGTCGAACCATAGTGGAGTGTTGTAAACCCAGCAATTGAGTCCACTATAAATTGCTGATCACTATATTGATAATTAATTTTTTTAAGCCTTTGGTAATAGTATTGTTCGAAACAGTGATTACGACAGTTTGTATATAAACTGTTATCTGATTAGCTATTTAATAAGTGAAATATTAAAAAGAAAAATTATTTTTACATTAATTCAGTTAAGTAGAGTTTAAAAATTTTCACATAAACAATTAGTAAAAAATAATCCAATATTTTTTAGTTCCCATTTTTTTCAAGAGGAAAAAAGAAAATTGTAGAACCTTTAATCCAATTTTATTTCCCAGATAAAATTACTAAATTTTTTTTCTTTTCTTTCTCAACATTGGAGGGGTGGGGGGAGTATCAATGACTACACAACTGTTTGATTGGAAATGAAGCTTTTTTTGAAAAAAGCTTTTTTACAATGTTGATGAATGAAGTGCTGTTTGGTTGATGATGCAGACTGTTTTGATTTAATTTTTCGCATTGTCAATTGATGAAGTGCCATTTGATTGATGATGCAAACTTCAAAAAAAAAAAAAAAAAAAAAAAAGTAGCTTCCTGTAATGTCAATAAAAGAAGTGCCATTTGGTTGATGAGGCAAACTTTTTTTCGATTTAGCTTTCTGCAATGTCAATAACAGAAATGCCATTTTATTAATGATGCAAACTTTAAAGAAATTTTTTTTCTTCTTGCGCTGTTAATAAATGAAAGTGTCTTGCAATTGATGAGGCAAACTTTTTTAAAACCTTTTTTTCTTCTTTTCAATGTTAAGAAATGAAATTTAAGATGAATTAGTGAAGTAAGATTTTTTTAATTTTTGATTTTTAGTTCGCATAGTCAAGTTTATTCATTGTTTCTTTTTCAATTTAATTTATTTTTATTCAGAAAATATAAAAAATCTTCTTTCTTCCTCTGTCACCCTCATGCTGTTCTGTCTTAAGAACGTAACAAGAAATCAATGTAGTCGTGATTGAAGTTAAGATATGGGATTCAAAAAAAGGGACTTCGAAGAAACATTCTAGATCATGATCAAGGAACTTCTAAGTTTTTCGAAAGCAGATATTCCAAGTATGTTCGGCGGGGTCTTGCAATCAGGGCCCGGGGAGGACCACCATATTACGCACGAGACCGCGTGCCTCTTTATCATGCTTTTAGAAGGGGGTGGGCATGCAAAGAGTAATCCCCAGCTATTTTAAAAAAACAAAAAGTTCGATACCGGCATCGTGCGTAGAACAAAAGCAAGTCATTCTCTGAATTCCTAAAGGTCAGGCACGAGCTTGACGTCACGACGGATCCGGGTACTTCAATCACTCGGACCCCACGATCGCCACGATCCGGTAGTCTGGGCGCACGACTCTAGCCCGATTTGCCTCTTTTTCTTTGTTTTTTCTTGACGAGGGCCGTTTGCTCATTCGAAGTATTGTATGAGTTGCGAAAAGAATTTGCTACCGGAACTTCGCACTTGATTTGAGAGGTAAAAAAAAAAGTTTTTTAAGTTTAGAGTGCAAGAGAGAGTGAACAAAAAGAGGAATAAATAATAGTTATAAAACACGTGAAGAGGGGGGGGGGGTTGAGAAGAAAAAAAGAAGATAAAGCTTAAGAAAATGAAGGAGCTCGCCAATTGTTTTGGATTGTATCTTGCTGATGTGCTCTTTTTTTAAGTGAATGAGGGGGAAAATGATATTTAAGCTTAAATGGTTTTCGAGATTTTTTTCTTTCTTTCCTTTTCTCATTTGAAGTCCAAAGATAGATGAACGAACGCAGCTTCTGAATTGAGATTTACTACTTCTCTATTATGATACAGACACGCTTATTTTTGAGTGTGGTATAAAGTGGAAGACGTGCTCTGTCTAATTATGATGCTAAAGACAGATTTCCGTATCAGTATATATATATATATATATATATATATATATATATATATATATATATATATATATATATATATATATATATATATATATATATATATATATATATATATATATATATATATATATTATATATAATTTGCCATTATGCAATTATTATAAATATGCATAAATTGCGTGCTGTAGTTATAGATAGCTTTGCATGCATACACTTATCGGATTTTGTCTTTCGACTACATAAATTGCATGCTCAAGTTATCTTTGCATGCATACACTTATCAGATTTTTGTCTTTCGTCTGTATAAATTGCGTGCTCTAGTTATAGATATCTTTGCATACACTTATCTGATTTTGTCTTTCGGCTTCCTAAATTGCGAGCATTAGAATAGATACCTTTGCATGCATACATTTAACAGATTTTGTCTTTCGACTACATAAATTGCGTGCTCTAGTTTTTGCATGCATACACTTATCAGATTTTGGCTTTCGGCTGCATAAATTGCTTGATCAAGTAATGTAGATGCATGCATACATTTATCGGATTTTGTCTTTCAACTGCATAAATAGCGTGCTCTAGTTATGGATATACAACACTCATCAGATTTTGTGTTTCGGCTACATAAATTGCGTGCTCCAGATATAGATATCTTTGCATGCATACACTTATTAGATTTTGTCTTACAGTTGCATAAATTGCTTGTTCAAGTAATGTAGATAGGCTTAAGATTTAGCGTTAAGAGTTAAATGCAATATCTTGTACAGATTGCTTTGAAATAGATATTATGGTGGGGATTTATGAAAATAAAATTATGCATTTTCTATTTATAGACTAATTGTAAATCGTTGTTGATTTCCAGGTACATTCACTCGAAGGAGAAACCCTTCAAATGCACAGAGTGTGGCAAGGGTTTCTGTCAGTCGAGGACGCTGGCAGTGCACAGGATCCTGCACATGGAGGACTCCCCCCACAAGTGTCCCACATGTGGACGCACATTCAACCAGAGGAGCAACCTCAAGACCCACCTCCTCACACACACAGACATCAAACCCTACAACTGTGACTCCTGCGGAAAAGTCTTCAGGAGGAACTGCGACCTCAGGAGGCACACGCTGACCCACACACTCATGAATGAGGGTTTAATAGCTACCGGTAGTTCATCAGACCCTGAGACCAGTTGTAACAATATCCCATTGAATTTGGTGAGGCCAAGCTGAGAATCGAACCTGGGATCTCAAACTCTGTTACCAAACTCAATACCATTGAGCTGCTCTCTCAAAGACTTGGAAAGATGGTGTGCATAATAAGTGTTTCAGAGACATTGTATGAGCCACAAACTTTCAATGAGAATCTTTTCGAAGCTTATCCGTTGTTCTATCCAAAATAGTAAATATGAAGTCTTTATAACTGCTTCTAAATTTTCTCTGCAACTGTCGTTGATCGACAAAATACTATATTCACTGTTTGTAAATAGAATAGGTGTCTTAAATTTACGAGATTTTTCCACTTGTCACATTTTCTTCTCTCCGTTGCCAGGGCTACGGAAAATCTTTTTTTTTTTTTTCCCCACGGCAATACATTTTAAGTTAGAATTCGGAATATACTGGCGGAGGAAGAAAAAAAGGAGCAAGATTTGAGGTTACCATGGTAACGGAGAGAGTAAAAGTGTGGTGAGTTGTGAAATCGCTTTGTTTTGAGAAGCTTATTTCGTTTACAAAGAGTTTAGAATTACCTCATTGTTTTTTTTCTTTCGAGTGTCCGAATTTTTCCATTCTGTTCTGTATGCAAATTTAATTAAGTTCCATTATGTGACAGAATCTAACGAAACGGAATATATTTGTTTATTTTATATTATTTATTATTTAAGTGACAAAACATAACAACACGAAACAAATAGGGCTTATTCGTTGTCCAAGTGATAGAAAAATTCATGCTCTGTTAGAGATCGAAGTAACAGACTTATAAGTTTTTTGACAAAATTTTCTGTGTATAAATTTTTTGACGAAATTTGTGTGTGTCATTCTGATACAATTTTTCAATGAAAATTTTCATCTCATGACCAGTGAATAATGACATGATGCTGTTACGTAAACAGGGTTCGGCACTTAATTGAAATTGTAACATATAATTGGAATTGTGACATATTCTTTAAGCAGTTTGTTGCTCTTCATTTTTTTTTATAATGACACAAATTTAAGTTCATTTTATTTTTTATATTTACAAAAAAAATTATATATATATAAAGTTTTTATTTAATGAAATGGTCAATTGAAAAATGCGTTTCAGCCTAATCGAAAATGTATCTAGTATCAACCTAACACTTTTTATGCATTTTACAACTAGCCTGAATAATTTTAGGCTAATGAGCAAATACACAATAAGCTTGATTTATTTTAATGAGCCTTAAAAAAGTCAGATTGTTTTTCCATCCAGGTAGCAAAGTGACATTTACGAAAAGCTGGATTTTTCAATTAGTTGATAATTAGTGAAATAGTATAGATTTATTTGTATGATTTTATTAAAATGTGTTTACACTTATTTCGAGTGAATTAAAAAGAAATGTAATGATTTCTACACTACCTCTTTTTTGTATATAGTGTTTTAACACTGTAATGGTTATTCCACAGTCATGCTCGGTGTTACAGTGTTATTGTAAATATAGTATTTGTTTAGACCTTTCGTTCAATTATATTGTCATGTTATATAAATAAAGAATGAATTGATTGTAAAAGGTTCTTGTATTTTTCTTCCCGTTTTATTTTTGGTTCATTATTACAAAATATTTATAAAATTTCATTAGTTACAGTAAATTTGCTTCGCTAATGAAGATTTGAACTGAAATTAAAAGACAATGCGCTATTCACAAATTGATATGATTAGATAATTTTTTTTATTTAGAATCCTGGGGTAAAAATGAAGTTGAAATATTGTATGCCTTAATAGTTTGAAATGAAAAATCCATAAAAAATCGCAACAGTCGCTTTCTGTTCTACTAAACTTTCAGCGTTCAGCAGTTTTATTTCCTCATAGTGATAATTTCTCTATTTTAGCGGGTGTAGTACACACTTTTATTGTCGATTTTTTAAGAGGCCTTTTTCCCCGCCATCTTGGATATTAGGTTTTTTTTAAATTTTTTTTTCTCTGTATTTAACAAACTTTTGATGATATACGGTCCCTGCCCAAATTATTAAACTCACTGTAAGATTGATTCTATGTAAAATCTTAGTTTTTAGGTGATACTATACAGCTTTATTGTTTTCACGCGGCTGAAACCGGTTTGCACTTCTTTACGTTCGTGTATTAATCTTTAACATTGCAATGCATTACGTTAAAAATAAATACAAATGGGAAGTATATAAAAAATTTCCTTAATAAAAACCCATTACATGTATGTTTAAATATGAAAGTATTGCATATAAACTCGTGCAAAACATGTCATTATTAAAACACTATATTGCGTCTAATAATTTGATCTCATTATTATAATATACTAATATAATACATGATATAATAAATATTCTATATTTATATAATATATCGTCTAATTTATCCAATCGTTGAATTTATATTATATATCGTCTAATTTAACCCATTGATACACGAACGTAAACAAGTGCAAACCGGTTTCAGCCGCATAAAAACAATAAAGCTGCATAGTATCACCTGATAATTAAAATTTTACATAGAATCTTACAGTTAAATGTAAACTATTTAACTATCCTTCAACAACTGCTAACGGCAGAACTGTTTTAGGTTAATTTCTTAGAAAAAATTAAAAGAGAATTTAAAATACCACATGCTTTGTATCTTAAATTCTGATTGGACGATGGCTTAAAAAATTATTCAAATTCTGATAACATTTTACGTGTATGGAAAAATACTGCCCAATAGGTAAAAATCCGCCGTTAGTTTATGAGTGAAAATTATATTAAGATGACTAAAGGCATATTTAGAATTTTCCTTCGACTGGTGAGAGGTTTCTTAAGAGGACGCCATTCCGCGGAAGAAAAGTTTAATCGAAAATTCTTAATGAAGGAGAAAGAGAATTTGCGACGTTGAGAATATAATTTTTGCAAATTAGGTACAAAAGAGAGGATAGGGCACTTACGCAAGAGCATCAGAGACAGTTATGAATAATTGCCATGTTCCCAATCATAGCATTTTTACTAACAATTCTTCCCCGTTGTTCACATCAATTATAACCTCTGTATGAAAGCGTTAATGACTGCTTGACAACTGATGCAAAATAAAAGAGTTTCAATTTATGAAGTTGCCCTCATTATCAAGCTTTTACCATTGCAAACATAAAATCTGAATTTAAGCCCTTCTCCAGAATTGTTTTTCTGGAGATGATTTTCTTGCTGATATTGGCGGGAAAAAAAGAAAAAAATATGAGCCGGAAAATGATAATCGAGCGATTTTTCAAAGAGATGATACTCAAATGAAGTTCTCGAAAACATCTATATACTATGAAGGTCCTCAGTGGCAGACGGATCATGGTTTAGAGTCGCTTTGCCATCGAGCTAAACATGGGAGGTTTTTGCTCTTTTCCCCCTCCATGTAATGCAAATCCTCCACGAAGGTAAAATTTCTCCCAATACTTGATCCAGGAGTTCCTTTATCTTTTCGATTGGATTCAAAATAACAAGGCTACGGAGTTGAACATTGATAGTCGCTAACTCAAAATTAGGTTGACTGTTGAACGACGGTTATAAAATAAAATATATACATCATAGAGAGAGTGTCTTCTCTGTCTTTTACTGTTAAATTAGGTCGATTACAGAATTTACATCGAAATATATTCTGGTGGTCTGCATCTATTAAACTTATAACTTTCATAAATCTGCACAATTTAAGTTTATATAACTTAAGTTCACTACAGAAAATTAATTCTTTAGCCATCCTTAAATTTATTCTTTATTTCTTTTTGTTATATTAAATATTTATTTACTTCAAAAATAATTATTTTCTGATGCTTGTTCATTCGTGCTCCTCATAGGGAACCTCAACAAGGTGAAAAAAGATAACTTTATTCAAGGCGAAGAAAGATTTTTCTGTTTATGTTATTACATCATCATCATCAATGGCTCGACAGCCCAGGGTGGGCCTTGGCCTTCCCAAGAAGTTTTTTCCAGGCTAACGCTTTTCCTGCTAGCGTTTCCCAGCTTTCAGTGTTTAGGATCTAAAGGTTTTTTCTTTCTAGGCTATCTATCCATCTCAAATTCGGCATGTCTCTTTTTCGTGTGACAACTGGGTTTATGTTGTAACAGTCATTAGAAAAAAAAAAAAAAATCGGCTGACACAAGCAATAATAAAAACAGTACTAGAAGATAGGAAGTGTATTTTGGAGTTGACTGATTCAGGCCGTGTAAAGTGAAAATGTAGTTTCTGTTGATCAAAAGTGAACGACCCATTACGAGATAAGAAACAATGGCAACAGAATTTCCCGTTGCTTAATTAGACAAGATTGAAACTCCACAGGGAAAACCTGGAAAATACATGGAACTTAAACATATCCTAAATTAACACGGAATTCTGAGTTTTTCCTTAGAAACTAGGAAAATACAGGAAATTTTGTTTCTTATTTTCGTTTTTTAAAAAATGATAACCACTCAAAATGACTAATGGATATTTAAGGGTGATATTTAAGCTATATTAAACTATTTCATTGACTATAGCATTATTTCTTTTAAGTATGTTCAGCTGTTCCTTTTTTCTCGTAAGTTTTTTCAGCAATTATAACTAGCATAGTTAGACCAATACAGCTCATATAACAGCACAATGATTGTGTTTTTCCTCTTAATATATTGCATAGAATATGTACAGGAAAAACACAGGGAATTTATTTTTCTAGTCCTGTTCCCTGTCATTTTATTTTATATTTCATGACCGTCATTGAACAGCCGACCCAATATTTTGGGTTTACCTCCGTAACGTTGTAATTTTGAACCCAATCCAGAAGACACGGGAACTCCTGGATCAAGTATTGAGAGAAATTTTGCCTTCGTGGAGGACATTTTGAGGGAACTAACACAC
Source organism: Parasteatoda tepidariorum (assembly GCF_982258835.1). Lineage (NCBI taxonomy): Eukaryota > Metazoa > Arthropoda > Arachnida > Araneae > Theridiidae > Parasteatoda > Parasteatoda tepidariorum. The sequence continues at coordinate 93,885,656 of NC_141762.1, forward strand.
ATTTGAGTTACATGGAGAGGAAGACCACGAGAACCTCCCGCGGTTAGCTTGACGGCGAAGGGAATCTAACTCATGATTCGTCTACCACTGTGAATATTTCATGTCAGCATTGTGGTCGGTGCAAGCTGGATGCGGATTCGTACCGACCAGCCATCGCTGGGATTCGAACTCGGTTCACCGCATCGGAAGGCGAAAACTCTAAACCCCTGAGCCATCGCAAATCTGTTCCTGGCCATTAATTAATCAGACTATTGAACAATCGTTTGAACAGATGAAATTGCGAAGTTGAATGAAGTCTTGTTTTTAAGTAGAAATTGCAAAAAGCTTTCTGTTATTTAAATAAATGTCATTTTCATTATAACTGGATCTTCATTTTGATCTCTCGGTACACTATCTTGAGGGGCATTATGCGATAAATTTATAACTTAAATTACGAAGTTCATATTTTATTTTAGCACTAGATTGCCCAAGAGAGGTCATTTTGACTGCTTTTTAATTTCAATTTGAAAAACAATGATGTATATAATGACACAATTTCTTAGAACTTTGTGACATTTTGTACAACATATAATTTTTTTTACTATTAATATTTACTAATAACTTGTTATATAATTGTAAATAATATAAAAAATATTGAAAATTAGTTTTACACAATTTTCTTGAGCACATTAGCTATTCTTTCACAATCCATTTATTTTGACTGCTTTACGGCTATATAGGTATATACTAAGTTTCAGTCTTTCTAGTGCTAAGATTATTATGAAATTTCGATTTTATTTTTTCTTCGAAGTCGTTGATTCAAAGCTATAAAGATACTTCTTTAAGGTATTCTATTCTTCTTACTTTTTTCTTTTCAAAACAGTAACGATATTTGCTGAATTGTTCGAAATGGACGCTAGACAAGGAGTAGGGCGGACGTAAATTCTCTCACTTCTTCTAGTAACGACAACGGGACAATAAATCTGCAGTTTACCCTTCAAACAAAAGAAAAAACTTGTTGCAGTTACAAAGTTGCAGTTTCACGAACGAGATTACTGCTTTTATGATATGGAGTTTCCTCTTCATTCAATCGCACACCCCTCCCTGTGTAATCTCGTGAATTATTATTATTTCGTGATTACAGAGGAATTAAAAGGAAACAGAAGAAGAAATTCGATTGTCACTTTTTCCTAAATTATTTGACAAATTAAACTAAACTCTTTTTATTTAAAAAAAAAAATCAATGTTGTGTGTATTTATGAAGTTTTATTCTTCCCACCGAACTCAATTCAAGGCTAAGAAAATAACAAACAGCAGTTAAAAAAAGAAAAGAAAAAAGGGATGAAATTTTATTTAAAAAACCGGAAAAAAAGATATAATCTTTTCATCAGCCCACATGATTATATTCGTAAAACAGAGTGCTTTCTGATATTGTATCAATAAAGCCAAAGCAAAATATATTAATACAATAGCGTGAGGATCACCCAAAATTTTTTTTTACAAAAATTACAACAAATAAAATAGAACACAAAAAGTAAAAATAAGTAAAAATAACATGTAAAAACAGAAAATAAAATAAAATAGAAAGAAAAAACAGTGTAAAATGGACTATAAAGCGAGTAACGAAATCAGATCAACTTACATGGACGGAAATTTTTCAAGAATGATTTAAAAATGTTTTCGCAGAAAGATTGCCAGATTACAAAATATGAACATTCTTGAAAAATTTCCGTCCACGTAAGTTGATCTGATTTCGTTACTCGCTTTATAGTCCATTTCATACTGTTTTTTCTTTCTATTTTATTTTATTTTCTGTTTTTACATGTTATTTTTACTTTTTGTGTTCTATTTTATTTGTTGTAATTTTTATAACAAATTTTTTTGAGGTCTTCTCACACTATTGTATTAATATATGTTGCTTTGGCTTTATTGATACAATATCAGAAAGCACTATGTTTTACGGATTTAATCGTGTGGGCTGATGAAAAGATTATATCTTTTTTTTCCTCGGTTTTTTAAATAAAATTTCAACCCTTTTTTTTAACTGCTGTTTGTTATTTTTTTACTTATTATTCCCCCCCCCCTTTTTTTTTCATTTGTCTATAATTTTTCTTTGTTTTATTCTTCATTTTGAACTTATCTAATGGGTTCTGTTTACTTGCAGCTTAAGCCCAATAAATGAAACTTATTTATTTTCTTAACTTTCTTCGTGTTTCCTTCTACTTATTTATATTATATATACATATATATATATATATATATATATATATATATATATATATATATATATATATATATATATATATATATATATATATATATATATATATATATATATATATATATATATATATATATATATATATATATATTCACTAATATCTTTCTGAAAGATACTTTTAATAATAATAAACATATACGCTACTCATTTAAAATAACAAAAGCGCTGTGTTTACAATAAAAAAAACTATTATAATTTTTTTTTAATTGAACATGTAAATTTTTTTTTAATTCTTATATTATGGGTGATATTTACGCATTTTGTTGGGGAAAAAACTGACTCTTTATTTCCATCTTCGCAATTCGTAAATAATCATCACAATAAAAAATGAAAATCATGAAATCCTTTGACGATCGACGACGATATCACGTGAATCGGACTCCTCAAAAAGGGATTACTCCTCAAATGCGTGCTTCGTTTCGAGATTAGGTTGTTGAAATAAATAATATCGTAAAAAAAATATCGGTTTTAAAAACTATAAGAATTCGATAGAATCACTGCCTTAAAAAAGTAAATACTTTAACGCAAAATTCGAATTTTGCATATTGTTTGAAATATATCGGGATATTTAAGAACCGTGTGAAAATTAATATCAGTAACTGCCGAAAATGAAATCGAAAAATTTCATTCATCAATTTACGATATTATTGGTGCAAATTGAGAGCTTCAAAAAGTTATTAACTAAATGCATGATTTAAATATTACATGACAATTTCCGTTGAGAATAAAACTAAAATTTTTTACTTCTCATAAATCCTTCTGCAAGAACTCTGTAACATATATATATATGTTACGGTGAAACACCGAAATCTAGAGAACGTCGACATTCACCGGTGAATGTCAACAATCACATAGTCGCTTTGGTGAATGTCCGAAATATTTGTTCTATCCAATTTTATATCAATTTATTCGTTAATATTGTTATATTTATTTGATATATTTGTATTTATTCCATATTTTAATACTTACTGACGATAGATTAGAAGAAACATCAGTGTTTGGAGTATCGGGCAAATATATACCGGGCAAACGCACTTGACCTTAAAAAAACATCAGTGTAGGGTATACCGGGCAAATGTATATCGGGCAGGGGCACTTAACCTTAAAAAATCATCAGTGTAGGGTATACCGGGCAAATGTATACCGGGCAGTGGCACTTAACCTTAAAAAAACATCAGTGTAGGGTTAAAATATCGAATTAATGTAATTATATCCACGAATAAATTCATATCACATCGAATGTAATAAATATTTCGGACATTCACCAAAGCATATCTGTGATTGTCGACATACCCCATTGACGGTCCGAATGTACAAGAATGTAATGAAATATTCGATCTTTCACCGACGTATTTGGTGTTTGTCGACATTCACCGGTGAAAGTCAACAACCACCGATTTCGGTCTTTCGCCGTGACATATATATATATATATATATATATATATATATATATATATACTGACTATTCCATTAATGGATGTATAAAAACAATAACTATGTCAAAAGCTATCTCCTTTGACTATATCAAGCTATAACCATGCACCTTACACTCTCTCTGTTTCAACTGCTATGTATGGGCAACTTTCTTCCTCTCCAAGAAATATTATTAGAATAAATGTCATTATTATTCATGTATTCGAATGACTGAGAAAGCGAAACAGAAGTGCCGAATAATTACCGAAAAAAGAACAGTTTATAGGTGCCCAGCATGGGGTGCTTGGAATAAAAAATGAACGAGCCGGCTTCTGATGCAGCAGATTTATCTTACAAAGAAAAACAAGCAGGTGCTGTTTGGGTGCTTACCTTGGAAAGAGAGAATGTCGTTCAAGTATTCTGATGAGTAATGCACGTATTTTATGCATATTCTAGAAATTTCTTATTCATTCTTAAAAGAATATTTTGCTTAGGAAACGTTTTAAATTGGTTTCCGCATCATCTGTCTATTCTTTATAGTTTCCCCAATTGTTAGGATTTTCTTTGTGAATGAATCGCATTTAAAATTTATGCAAGCGCCACTCCCTTAACACAGTGAACGTAAGTAGATCATTATCGCACTGCGTAGGACGTGTATACTCGTCAAGTAAAACGGAAATTGCAATCGACAATCGATACACAAAATACCCTCAGTTGTAGATGGACGATGGGTTAGAATCCTCTTGCCGTTGGGCTAACCGTGGGAGACATTCCTGCTTCTCCTATCCATGTAATGCAGTGTTTCCCAAACTTATGACTTTTGTGTACCCTTTCTAAATTTTTCGTAACGATCACAACTGGTTGTTGACACCACTAATTATTAACTGTTATTTCTGCAAAAAATAGCCAATAGAGAAATACGTAATCGTAAATTTTCATGGCTAGATTTGCTTTAAAATAAAAATTTTTGAAATTTTTGTTAGTTGCAAGATATTTCGTATAAGAACGCGTACCTCCGCTAAACCGTTCCCGTACCCCTGGGGTACGCGTACCACACTTTGGGAAACACTGATGTAATGAAAGTGCTGGTTAGTTTCATTTAAAAGACCTTACGATATGAAGGTAGTACTAACAAAAAAGATTAGGTGAGCTTTTAATAGAAAAGTAATAACTGCTCCAATTTCATCCCCAAATTTTATTGTCGCATGAAAATACAGTCAGACTTCTATATAACGAACTTCCATTTTGCGAATTTCTCTATTTTTCGAATTTTTGGAAATTTCTTCGTCAAATAACTTCCAAACAGCGAAGTGAATTTTCTATTTAACGAATTTTTCTTTGAGATCCACTTTCCCTATTTCTCAAAATATTTCAGAACATTTTAAACTTGTTAACGCATTTTATGGGGGAAATAACCTTGGATTGAATTTCAAAGCCACTTAACTTTTAGAGAAAGCAGTAAAATCACTTTCTCTTTTTGTTCGCATTTCAAACTAACACAAACGACAATATTAACGGATTTTATCAGTAGCAATTAAACTTTAGAACGCATGTAATAATGTATGTTTAAAATTACTTTTATAATAAATGCAGCTTTAATTTTATGCATAAATTTAGCTTTTTTTAGTTGAAAATGTATAGAGCATGATTGTGTAACACTGGATAATGTTTTGCTCTATACTTGCTTTTCATGCAGATTTCTTTTATGATTAAGATTTATAAAATAAATAGTGGATACTACTTTACAATATAAAGGTCTATCCATTGCTATTTTAATTATGTCTAGTGTTGAACTTGAAGTGTCTAGTATTGAACTAGTGTTGAATTTGAAACCTGTTTTGTGTCGTTTAAGCATTTCAAAAGATGATTTTCTATTCAACGAATTTTCCATGTAGCGAACTTATTATCGGGATTTAGCGAGTTCGTTAAATGGAGGTCCGTCTGTAGTATTAATAAAAATAATTATTATAATAAATTTATTATTAAACTATTTATTATAATAATTAATAAAAAAAATATAAAAATTTTATTAATGAATTATTTATTATAATAATTAATAAAAATAATCATTAAAAAATTCATTTATAAATTATTTATTATAATAATTGATAAAAATAATCATAAAAAAATTCATCAATAAATTATTTAATATAATAATTAATAAAAACTTATTACAAACTTTTATGGAATAGATATCTTAATGCATTTTTATCAGAATAAAACATTTATCAAATCAGAAACAAACAAGAGAGTTTGAGGGAACTTATATGGAAGGTTGTGTAATTTTTTTCTCCAGATTTCCAGGAAAAATATTTTTCGGAATAAAAGTTTCTGTGGGCGTTTTACAACCCCATCTAACCGCCCCCTTACATTAGGGTGATGAGGGGAAAGCTTTTCCGATCAATTAACACCCTCCATCAGAGGTATGGGAAGTTCTCACGCCTTCTACAACACTTTTTCTGCCTCTCTCTCCCTTTTTACTAACAGAAAAGACAAAAAAGAAAATGTCTAAAAGATTCATCTTTTCATTGAATATCACTCTGTTCTTTGTTGATTTTGTCAGAATAGGAGACAGTCGCTTAGTTGGAACTTTGTTTTCAAAAGTAAACCATTATTATGGTAGGTATGGTATTTTATTTATGTCGCACTAAAGCTGCGCAATGAGCTATTGGCGACGGTTTGGGAAATATCACTGAGGATGATATGAAGACATGATATCTGAATTTTGATCCTCTGCAGAGGGGATGGCTCCTCTGCTTTGGTAGTCCGTCGACCTGCGCGCGAAGTCGAGCACTTTACTGTAGAGCAGTTTAACGAGAACCTATAGAACACATCCTCGGTCCCTATGCTGACTGATCAAAGTGGTCACCCACCCGCTTACAGACCGCAGCCAGTGATGCTTGACTTCGGTGATCTACTGGGAACCGTGTCTTTACGATCAGTCCACTGTGGAACAAATTTAATTAATGGTACAGTTAATTATGTTAATTCAATTACGGTATCGATCTTCCTTTTTCTTGTATGTATCATCTTGTTTCAAGACGATGTCATACAGTGGAAGAAATTTTTCCTCGCGAAATCTCTTTCACTTCCATAACTAATTTAAAATTAAAAGTTCAGAAAAAGTGAGTTCTGACCAACTTAGAGTAAGCCATGAAATTTCAAATACTGAAAAGAAAATTTCTAAATTTACACATGAAAATAAATGATGAGATGATAACTTAGGATGACGCAAAGGAGAAGTTCTCTTCTAATAATTTGTTTGCATTTTAATATTTTGAAGTATTATTTTTTTTCAGAAAATTGAAACTTCATGACTGAATCTAGGTTTTGCCTGAACTTACTTTTTCTTTCGTTTAAATTTCAAATTAGTAATGAAGATGAAAGAGAATTTTCGATGAAACTTTTCTTTCGCGATATGGAGTCCTCTTAATCTTTTTGAAAACTAAACAGATTATCGCGTATCATCATTCATAAATTTTACCAATTAAAAAAAAAAAATAGTGCGTGGAGTCCCTCCGCCGGAAGAAGTTAAACTTCGTAACCTGCGACGTCAATTGTAAAAGAATCAGCAGTCGTAGAAGGATCACTAGTTCTATTCAACGACTCTTTTTCCTGCTCCACTCGCTTCCGTGCTCTGTAATAACGGTAATATTGTGCATTTTTCCCTTGAGGACCTCTTGAACCAGTGGAAGTGCTTGTGGTTGCCTCATCGTCTCGCCATGGAAAATGTATTTGCATTAATAATGTATGTGAATGCGTCATAATGTAATTTGAAATAAGAAAACCTAACAATCAATTGATATTCACAAGAGACGTACCTTGATCTAACCTTAAATTCGTCGCATTGTCAGTGGGATTGTTTTCACTCATTTTTTACAATTGTTATCCACTAAATTTGAAAATAAAAAATACGATCCTATTAAATTATATGTGTATCAAATCAAACTAAAAAAATATTTATAGAAAAACAATAATTTTATGACTTTTATTATTTTTATGCTAGTGAGAACCAAAACAATATGGAAATGAATGAGGGAAAACTGGATCCTACCACGTGATTTCCCGGCCAATAAAAATGTAGCGTTAAACGTTTAACGCAACCTTGTTGGAAGTCGCATAAGAAGTATAACTTCAAAAAAAAAAAAAAAATATTCTACTTTTTGAAAGACAAATTGTAACTTATGAAACAGATGATGAAGAAGAAAATAAGGTATTGTTAACTATTGGGGAAAATGTCACAAACATCATCAATCATACAATTGATAAAAATGTTGAAATTTGTGGTGTTGTCGGTTCAAGAAATGGTTGCAGAAACTAAAGAAGTGCAAAGAGATACCGAAGTCGACGAAACGAACTGAGAAATTTACGGAAACCAAAGTTAAAATTTCTGATGGTTTTTCATTGATGAACCAGCACAAGTAACCATCACCCCAATGTAGGATTTCGGGTTTGATTTAGGATGGTTCAAAATAAGAATAGCAACTTGTTTTTACGGTTTGTTCATGTTAAATCATCAGAACTTTCCACCTTAGTATCTTAGAAGTCAAACGTTCGAACGGTCATGAACAACCATCATCCTATCAGGAATATACTATCAAATTGTTTTGATGGTATATTCTTGGGAAAAAACAATAATTATCATCAAACCATCACAGATCATCGTGAGAATGCTGGTTGATGGGGACCATCAAATGATGTTGAACCATCATGAATCGCATTGAAACCAACATAGACCATCATAATAATTTGATGGGAGCATCAAGAATTTTGACTTAAGAATCATCAAAGGCTTTGAAACATTCAGAACTTTCTGCATTCATTGGAACTTATGGGAAATAAACTATTTGATACAAATGCCGAAAATTTATTGCTTGCGCTGAGAAAAAACTAACATTTTCAAACCACAAATTCCAAATATTTTAAATAATTAAATGTGGTTACTTCTTTTTATATTGCAGCTAGTAAATTTTTTTTTTCAATTTAAATTTTTCATATTCATTTTAAATTTATTGATTTTAAAGTTATTATTTGAAGAGAAAGTTTAATTTTATTGAATTAACTTGAAAAATCAACTTTTTAAAATTTTTATTTTATTTTATTATGTTCTTCCTTTAAAATGTGTGTCTGTTAATGGACAGTAAATGGTGTCTATTTTATGTTATTATTTTATTACTGTCGTTGAACAGCCGATCGAATTTTCAGTTTCAAATTACTAATGTTCAATTCGGTAGACTTGTAATTTTGAACCCAATCCAGAAGACAAGGGAACTTCTGGATCAAGTATTGGGGGAAATTTGCCTTCATGGAGGACTTTTTGGTGGAACTAACCCACATTTGCGTTACATGGAGAGGAAGACCATGAAAACCTCCCATGGTTAGCTAAACCGCAAAGGAAGTCTGAGGACTGAATACATTTGCCCGGTATACCTTACACTGATATTTTTTTAAGGTACAGTGCCCGGTACTCCGTGCACAGATGTTTCTCCCAATCTATTCTCAGCAGATATTAAAATATCGAATAAATATAATAATATAATCGAATAAATAAATATCAAATCGGATTATCAAATATTTCGGACATTCACCAAAGCGACTGTTGACTTTCACCGATGAAAGCCCACATTCTCGGTAACATGTACTTATGAATATTATCCTAAAGATTATCTTTTTACACGACATTAAACTTTATAAAAATATATATGTATTTTTTACTCTGCGAATAGAGATTAAAAGGAAAAGGAGACAATAAATTAAATGGAGTTACAATAGCGTTGTGTCAGCACGCATGTTGCCTCCATTTGTAGTAATGACTTCATAAATCATTATTATAGAGACTACGCGCATTAATGACTCCTTCATGATTTATTTGACATTCAATTATGCCATTAAAATTTTAAATCTCGTGAGGTCAGTGTTCTTCTTTTTAAGGGATCGGCTGATAGTATAACTTTTTCGCGTCGTTTATCTCTCTTGTTCTTAAAATTTTTTATTGCATTTCATTTATAAAACGAGGACACTTCTCTTGTCATCAAGACGTAGCTTTCGTTGTCTGTTGAGAGGGTCGCCACATTGTTTGTGATATTTCCTTAAATACCGATATCTTGAACGTCGATATATCGAAAATATGTCAAAAAAATATTTTTCCCCTTATTATATCCACCTAACGTTAATTTGAATTCCTATGTCTAAGGGTTTCTTCTCAAAATCTTGCTATAATGACGTTGATAGTTTTGAATTAATTAGTGGATTTATGCAGGAAGCATTATTTTGATTTTTTTGGCCGTTACAGATACATCTTAATTTGGATGTAATAAAATGATAATTGTCTCAAAAATAAATAAAATCGTTTGTGAAAAAATTGATTTATTAAATTTTGAAAATGGGTACAATTCAAAAATAAAAAAATAATGAAGAAAAGAAACCCCTTAAAGCTAAAACATTCTCTTACATCGGGAATTTCAGTTGGCATTTTTTTATATTCAACAGTTGGGACTGTTGGGCCAAAAAGGGCACCCCCAGTCGCCAAAAATTGGAAACTGTAAGTGAATGAATTTGTTCCAGAACTGCATCTACTCCCGATACTGGGAGGCCAGAGAACTTTTGCTCAATTTAAGTTCTTGATTTAATTTTTGTGTTTGATGCTTTGTTTTTGTATTTTGTATATTTCATCTCTTTCTGTATTTGTATTTTTCTTTTCATTTGATCTCTGTACGGTGTTAGGATAATGTCTACATCGCCTGCTGCATTGGTAATAAAAAAAAAAATTAATTTGTTCCCAACAGACAGTTAGGAGCATGGGAAAGAGATCCAAGGTTGGCGAATCATCGAAAGATAACATAGGCAAAAAATAAAGTTAGTCCCCCATGATCCATATTAGGTTTGAATATACTTTGGAGATCGAGAATCGCTAACAAGACTGTAAGAATTACTATAATCATGTAACTGAAACATATTTGCTGTAAGAAATTAAGAATAAATGGATTTTCGTTTTCGATTAGTCGCTTTTTATAATTGATTTAATTTAATTATAATTCGATTAATAATGAATGAAAGGATAAGTTTAAGAAATTAGAGAGAAATTTTAAAAGCTAGGAAATATGAAATGCCGATTGTGGCATCACACGTACTATGTCGAACTTTTTTCGAGAAATCACAATGTAAGTTCATTTTAAATCAATTCTTTTCTATTTAATGCATAATTATTCCTGTCTTACTTTTAAAAATAAAATGATCGTTGTTGTATTTAGACTTATAGTCAACTATTGTTACATATTTACTTAACAGTAGTTATTGTTATGTTTCATGACTTGAAAATTTTTAGGGTACTATTTTAGAATATGTTTCTTTACTTTTTAGTTCTGAACTTCGAACCTCGAAACCTCGCTATCTCGAAATTTTTTTATGTTTTTTTCAACCCTTCAACTTTGAGACATCGAGATTATACTGTAATTATTTTCAATTGGGTACTTGCACTTCAAGAAGACGAAGACCTCCCATACCCACACATGTGACCTATGACGTCAGCACCAGCTTATCTTTATCAGCAAAATGAGGTATAAAATACTAAGTTTCTTTACACAAGTTACAAAATTAATTAACGATAAGTTAATTAAAATACAGAACCGTATCGCTCATCGAATTAGTTAGAATATAAGTTCTTCTCGTCTATGTCTTTTACTTAACTTAGATTTATTATTTGTTTATGTATTTAATCGTAACCGTGATATATTTTTGTTTTGCGTATCTGGCAACTTCGATGCATAATTAGTTTGTTTATGTTCTAAATGGTTTCGTGCCCGTCTTTGTGCTAAGTCTCTGCGTAAATATATAGTGAAATAACTGAGAAGTCTTTGTAAAAGAATCTTTGTGAAAGAATTTAGAATCTGTCACTTAAGAGAATTGATATTTGTCGGGCTTGGCTTACTCGATATAGAATGAGAAGACCGGTTGCTAACGTAAACAAATACCAAGTTTCAACAACCAATCAGGATCGAGATACACACACTACGTCACTTGCAGGTATTCCATTGTAATCCTATGAGTAAAATTCGATTTTCATCCGTTCCTACTGAATGGACATATTAAAATGGTTGTGATTGTAAATGATTGTGAAATGATTGATGAAAAAGAATTGTTGCTCCTTCGCACCAAATGACCTTGCATAAAATTTCAGAAAAATAGCATAAACGACTCATAAATTTTTTAAATTGACACTTTCTTTTATTATTATATATTCTTTCACATTTAAATAAGTAAATTTTGTTGTTAAAAAAGCGTGTTTTATTTAAATATGATCAGATATAAGAAAATACGTGATATGATTTGCTGTTTCCTTCGCATAATGATTTGTCGTTTCGTCATTGTTTTCCATTTTCAAGCGTGCTTCAAACTTTCCGCTGAGTTAATAAGAAATCTGAAAGTTTACGGTAAAAAGCATATCCTCTTACGTTGCCAATATTAAATTCTATATTAAACGTGAAAATTTATAGGAAAAAAAAAAGATAGAAAATATGACAGAATTAACCGGTCGCCTCTAATGATTTGAAATCAGTGGAGTATTATTAAAGAAGCAAGTACACTAACCCCAGTACAATCCCGTAGCAGCTAGATACATATTATAGCCGAAAGAGTTAATCTGGCAGTCTCATTACCCACAGAACGGGGGTTCGAGTCCCCGTGCTTACCCCACAATAATTCTTCCATTCTGGTCCACAGGTGTTTTTATAGGTAGTCCGATCAGACCACTATGAAGGTAAAACAGTTTACGAAAGAGCCTTTTAATAGAAAATCTAGTAAAAATAAGAAAGTGGTGGCAAAATATATGTCTACAAATTTGTTTAATTTATGAATATGATTGGTTTGTCTTATTTACTTATCAACCACTACAGAATTCAATTCTCAAATATATATGATAAATGTTTTTCAATTACTTTCGAAATAGAAATTTGGGTTCATGAGCACAATTGATTCACTTTTTAAATAATCTGCGCAGACTACTTATAAAATCCCGTATGGAGGATTTCTGATGTAAGAGGTGATGGTCCAGCACTTTCCAATGTCCATTACCTAACGAAAAACCTAGCTCCAAAGTCCACTTTAATTTCCTTTTATGGTTTTGAAACTATACTGGTAGTAAATGGTTAAAAAGCGTTATGGTTTCGTATTCATGGTTTCATAATTATACTAGTTGTGAACGTTTTAAAAATCGTAAGGGTAAAAAACATTCTTCATTTTAAACTTTACTGCTAATTGGATGCAGGTTATTTTAGCATAATTTCAGAAGGAAAATTCTAGCAGTGTAAGTCCCTGGCCGATTTATTAGACTCACTGTAAGATTCTATTTAAAATCTTAATTATCGGGTGATACTATACAGCTTTATTGTTTTTACGCCCTGAAACCGGTTTGCACTTCTATACGTTCGTGTATCAACTGGTTAAATTAGACGATATATAATATAAATTCGACGATTTGATAAATTAGACTATATATTATACAAATATAGAATATTTATTATATCAGGTATAATATTATTATATTGTAATAATTAGATCAAATTATTAGACGCACTGTAGTTTTTTTAATAATTACATGTTTTGCACGAGTTTAGGAAATACTTTTATCTTTAAACTTACATGTAATGGGTTTTTATTTAGGATATTTTTTATATACTTCCTATTTGTATTTATTTTTAACGTATTGCATTACAATGTTAACCAATTAATATATGAACGTAAAGAAATGCAAACCGGTTTCAGCCGCGTAAGGACAATAAAGCTGTATAGTATTACCCGATAATTAAGATTTATATATAGTGCGTCTAATAATTTGGCCAGCGACTGTAGTATGTATTTCACGCATTCACTGTCGATAATAACCTTTTACTTAACATCGCTTTTGTCTTGCGGTTACAGGTAAAAGGGGGGGATCGCCGGTTCAGAGGAGCGATTATTCATTTTGCGAAGACAATCCTTTCTCAAATCAGTACACATGACACTGCAGAGTTCCGGGAATCGAATCTTTTTTCCGCAATCGAATCGAGGAATACATATATATGCGGAAATTAATTAAGGAATCGAGATGTCTTCTGCCCCACCCTCGCCTCATTCAATCTTCGGGGCTGTTCTAATTGAGGCATTCGACGAGTGAGTCATGATTTCTGGATTTTTATGAGCAATTTATTTGCCATTTCTGAACGTACGGATCGCCCTCGTAGGTGAAAAATGATGTCTCATACGAAAGCTAGAGGAGTCACTTTTACGATCTCGTTATTCTAATGGTTCCAATTCGGATTACACCCCCCACCCACCACCCCCACCAAGAAGAGAACTCGTTACAAACGATTTGATTTTTATTCCACAAGCTGCTTAATATGTTTCTCTTAAGTTAAATCATTCGATGATATTTCGTTATAAAGTTCACTCATGTCTTGCAACCCCCATCTTTTTTTTTTCTTTTTAATTCTTTTAAATTTATCCTTAAAGCTTCTCTCCACTCTTGATCAAACTCAACTGCAGAAGGGGTGGAACGGAGAAGAAAAATTCTTAATTTATTTTTTAATTCTCCTTATTCACTGTACTTTTTCCAAATTATTAGACGCACTATTATATTCTATGTAAAATCTTAATTATCACGTGATACTATACAGCTTTATTGTTTTTACGCGGCTGAAACCGGTTTGCTTCTTGTTTACGTTCGTGTATCAATGGGTTGACATTGTAATGCAATACGTTAAAAATAAATACAAATAGGAAGTATATTAAAAATCTCTTGAATAAAAACCCATTACATGTATGTTTACATATAAAAGTATTGCATACAAACTCGTGCAAAACATATCATTATTAAAAAAACTACAGTGTGTCTAATAATTTGGTCTAATTATTATAATATACTAACATAATACCTGATATGATAAATAATCAATATTTATATTATATATCGTCTAATTTATCCTATCGTCAAATTTATATCATATATCTTGTCTAATTTCACTAATTGATACCGGTTTGTCAGTTCAGTCTCGTAAAAGCAATAAAGCTGTATAGTATTACATGATAATTAAGATTTTGCATAGAATCTTATAGTGCGGCTAATAATTTGGTCAGGGACTGTAATTTTGATGGTGGATATTTAATTTTTTTTTTTTTTTTTTTGGCAGTATTGTCCGATACAAGACCGTCGCCCAACTACAATTTGAGATACGGAGCGTGTGGTATTTTAGATACTCTTTTAATTTTTTCTGACAAAACTAAATCAATACAGTTCCGCAATCAGCTGTTCTTTAAAGATAAACAGTTGCCTGAGATAAATAAGATGATCTCGAGGTTTTTAAATAATTACAAACGCCTTTAACGTTATATATTTAATAACAAAAATATGGAAGATGTTCATGATACAGTGCCATAGTAGAAAACTGATTGCAATTAATGATTTTACATTACTGCGCAGAGCGCCATTTGTTGAGTTTCAGAAATTATTATTAACATTAAGAAATATTTATTAACGGCCTGTCTCCATATTTTTGATAAATGTTTTCATTTTCTTGCAGTTGAAGTTAAAATAAATTATAGCATCATCCAAATCGGTTGTCATCAGTTTAAACTTTTATAAAATTAAATTTAAAAAAAAAAATTCTGAGAACTGACAAACGTGTAGTTTTAAATGACTGATTCAAAATCACACATTGCATACTCTTATTGCTCTAAAGTTTTGAGAAAAATACCATAGAAATGACGAAAAATGATCAAGCTCTATTTCTCCTAAGCTTATAAATCCATCGATTCTATTCTATATCTATTTCTCCAAATGTTATAAATCCCTCGATTTTATTCTATATCTATTTCTCCTAATGTTATAAATCCATCGATTATATTCTATATCTATTTCTCCTAATCTTATAAATCCATCTCTTCTATTCTATATTTCTCCTAATGTTATAACTCTATCGATTCTATTCTATATTTATTTCTCCTAATGTTATAAATCCATCGATTCTATTCTATATCTATTTCTCCTAATGTTATAAATCCATCGATTCTATTCTATATCTATTTCTCCTAATGTTATAAATCCA
This sequence comes from Parasteatoda tepidariorum, assembly GCF_982258835.1. Classification (NCBI taxonomy): domain Eukaryota; kingdom Metazoa; phylum Arthropoda; class Arachnida; order Araneae; family Theridiidae; genus Parasteatoda; species Parasteatoda tepidariorum. Next base: position 93,901,406 of record NC_141762.1, read on the forward strand.
ATATATCCAACTGTCGAATAATTCTCTATTACCAAAAATTTGTGAAATACACAAAAAAAGAAAGAAAAAAAAAAGAGAGAGAGAGAGAGGGAGAGAGAGAGAAAGAGGGGGGGGGGAATCTTGAAACGAAAATTAAAAATTTAACTTAAAACCCAGGATGGCGAGGATAGAGGCATTTTAAAAGATTTATCGATAAGGCAAAGTAAGAAAGGAAGAATAATTGCAATAATTCATGCAGAGCCGTGATGGGTAGACCATTCGCCTTCCAATGAGGTGAACCGAGTTGGAATCCCAGCAATGTTCGAAGCGAATTCCGCACCCGGATCGCACCGACCGCAGTGCTAACGTAAATTATCTTCAGTGGTTGATGGATCAGGGGATAGAGTTTCCTTGCCTTCAGGCTAACTGTGGGAGGTTTTTGTGGCTTTTCACACCATGTAATGCAAATACTGATTAAAAAAAACGTCCTCCATCAAAAAGTCCTCCACGAAGGCAAATTTCTCCATTGCGTGATCCAGGAGTTCACTTGTCTTCTGGATTAGGTTTAAAATTACAAGGATATGAGTTGAATATTAACAGTCGTTAACTCAAAAATTTGGTAGGCTGTTCAACAACGGTTTTAAATTAAAATAAAGAAAAGTGTACGTGAACGTTTAATTTAGTGTTAACTTTAAAAAAAGAAAGAAAAAAGTCTTTCTTTACACAATCCACTTTTAAAGCCTTCTAACCTGATTTGTATTAGCGTTATTTTCATGAAGATGTGGTTTGACAAGAGAAACATGTTGTAATGTAACATGTCTTATTTGATAAACACGTCTTATTTGATAGGGTTCAATCAGGAATAAACATTTTATTGGTTTTTAATTTAAAAGTAGCAAAATATTAAAATTTTCAAAAAAATGAATTTTAAAGAAACTGAAATTATTAAGACATTTAAAATTTAAGTTGTTTAAAAATTAAATTCATGGATCTTTATTTTGTTAAAGAAAGTTAGTGTTTAATTCCATACAACGAAGCCCTGATTGGTATAGAAAGTTTTCGAGTTAAGTAAGTACTTATCATATCTATGTTACTTTTAGATATAATATTTCATATTTCAGTTCTCATGTTGCAGTTACTTATAGTATCTATGTTAGCCAAAGGATAAGAGTCTCACAGCTGATGTTAAACTTACTTTTTCTTCTTCTTGGCACTACAGCCGAGAGCTAGCCACGGTCGTTCCAACGAGATATTTTTTCTATTGGAGCCTGTTAGGTATATGCTCTTTTTTTCTTATTACTGGTGATTCAAAATTGAAAATTTTCTGCAATCTCATCAAGCTTTTGCAATCATGGGGGTGGAGGTCTTCCCAGTTTTCGAATACCTCCTGATTTGTTGAAGGCGAAGGCTTGTGTTTTTAAGATCGAAATAGGTTATCAAGATACTTTTTTAAGGTTTGCTTGAACTTCTTTAAATAGTCACAACTAACAAATTTTTTTTCGAATTTAATACTAAAACATTAATTTTGCAATTATTTTTTAATTGCTCTGAACATTCTGTTTAATTTTAATGAATGTTTTTAAAGTTATCGCACAACAATCTGAGACAAAAAAGTAAGTTTTTTATTTATTTATTTACTTATTTTTTATTATAAAAATGTCTATATCTTCATAAATACTTAAGCTAATTTTATAAAATTTTATGCAGTTATTGAAAATAAAAGCCAAAGTAATCGGTATAAGTTACAAACTTGTTGCTTCATTTTCTGGAATAAGGCGTTCAAAAATACTTGTTTCCTTTCATTAAGCTGCAAGGACATTAAAACTTCCGAAAGCTTTAAATCTTAAAAGCTAAAAATCACATGAACTAATTACCTCTAAAGTTACAAAATAGTTCTCTAAGTATGTCTTGAGAAATTTAAAAAGCCTTCAAAAACCAAGAGAATGTCGGCTTTCCCCAATGAATGTCAACAATCACATAGTGGTTTTCGGTGAATGTCCGAAATATTTGTTATATCCGATTTGATGTAAATTTATTCGTTGATATTATTATATTTATTCAGTAGTTTAATATCTGCTGAAGATAGATCAGGAGAAACATCAGTGTTTAGATTACCGTTTAAATGTATAGCTTGCATTAGCACTTGACCTTAAAAAAAACATTGCTGTAGGACATACCGGACAAATGTATACCGGGCAGGAGCACTGAACCTTAAAAAAAACATTGTTGTAGGACATACCGGACAAATGTATACCGGGCAGGAGCACTGAACCTTAAAAAAAGCATTGTTGTAGGGCATACCGGACAAATGCATTCCGGGCAGGAGCACTGAACCTTAAAAAAAACATTGTTGTAGGACATACCGGACAAATGCATACCGGGCAGGAGCACTGAACCTTAAAAAAAGTATTGTTGTAGGACATACCGGACAAATGTATACCGGGCAGGAGCACTGAACCTTAAAAAAAGCATTGTTGTAGGACATACCGGACAAATGTATACCGGCCAGGAGCACTGAACCTTAAAAAAACATTGTTGTAGGACATACCGGACAAATGTATACCGGGCAGGAGCACTGAACCTTAACAAAAACATCAATGTAGGGTATACCGGTCAGCCGCACTGGACGTAGTATATATTACGGACATTTACCAAAGCGATTATGTGACTGTCAACATTCACCCCGATGGAAGTCAACAACCACCAATCACCAATTTCGGTCTTTCACAGTAATATATATATATATATATATATATATATATATATATATATATATATATATATATATATATATATATATATATAGTCATACTAGTCATACTAGTTATCGTCATACTAGTCATCATACGTCATACCAAAGATCATTCATCAAACAGCAACTGTTACAATTAAAAACTCAATAATTAATCGATTCCTTTGATTTGAATACATTCAACAAGAAGTTTCGATCTCAAATAGCATGAAAATCTGTTTAAAAACAAGACATCTGTGCGAAGAAATAAACTTTTCACATCAAGTTAGAAATCGGAATAAATTATTGATCGATACGTGGAGCGATAACGATGAAAACTCTAAATTTTCGATACGAGGCATTCTCGAAACTTCTTTTCCTACATGAGCCATTGCCAGCTGTATAATTGAACGCTTTATCCTTCGATATAATCATTGTCAGATCCTATACGAAATCTTTAATAAACATCATAAGTTGGGGAAGCAAATACACAAGCCGGACTTACTGATAAGACCCCAGTCGACAAACGGGGCTCTTTAAGAATTCAAGACATCACCTTCCAAACTATACAAATAAAGGCATTTATAAATTCTTTGTTATGTTTTTTTGTCTTCTTCTTTTGGCAGCAGCCCAGTAGTCCTTGTCCGTGGCATTAGCCACAACGTCTTATAAATATATATAATTTTTTTTTCTTTATTTTAATTGCGCCCCGAAGGGCAGTGCGCCGTGTCCGGGCTATAACCGGATAGCCGGTGAAAGGTGCGGCGTGTGCCCATCCCTTAAAAGTATGAATGACTGAATGAATAAATAAATAAATGATAGAGATAGTGTGGTTGCGCAACAGTTCCGGCTGTCCAAAAGGTAAAAGGGATTAATTCAATATTTTTGGCTTCCTTCAACCACTGATAGAAATAAACTTTTTCAGTAGATTTTTTCGTTTTTTTACTTTTTAGAATGACTTTAAGATACACACTGTATAGGTATTTCGATCGAAATTCACCTGTTATTCGCATAGCAGTTTTGTTAAAGATGAGTAAGTTTCGTAAGTTTCTTATTAAAAGGCTTCAGGATAGAGCATCTGATCATTATGTCATGGTGATCGATAGAAATAAGTGAATGTCGATGGTGAAAGTCGAACTAAGTGAATGTCCCTACATGGGAATGTCGATGTTCCCATAGTGGCTTTAGCGAATGTGAGTTTCGCTAAATATGAGAAGGTTTCGAAAATTCCTTATCAAAATGTGTCAGGATGTTTGATGATTATGTTACTGCAATAGAGTGAATATCAATATTCTCCCGTGAATGTTGACATTCACATTGTCGTTTTTATGAATGTGAGAAGGTTTCGTAAGTTTGTAATTAAATAATGTCAGAATAGATGGTTTGATGATTAATGCTACTGTGAGAGACCAAAATGTGTGAAAGTCAACATCCTCCGGTGAATGTCGATATTCACTCTGTCATTTTAGTGAAGGTTTCGTAAGTTTGTTACTAAAGCGAGTCAGGATAGATGTTCTGCTGAATATGTTATTGTAAAATATCGAAAAATGTGACTGTCAACATTCTCCTCTAAATGTCAATATTCACATTGTCGATTTAGTAAATGTCCGAGAAAAAAAATCTAAACTTTTATCATTTCTCCCCTACACCAACAAATATCGTCATTCAGCAAGTACTGGTGGTGAATGTTAAATGCAATATTTTTTATTAAATATCATTTTTTCTCACTTATGCCATTAACCGTAGATATTCAGTATATATTTATTGTATTGTAAGGAAAAAATAATGTAAACACTAATGTTATTTTATTCAACTATCACCTTTGAATGTCAACACTTTCCGTTGCGCTAGAGAAATAAAGATGACTGAACTTCGAACATTCATCAAAGCGGCTATGTGGACAATAACTGACATTCACCGAAGAAAGTTGAAATGTATTCGATTTTGTATTAACACAGTAACAAAAGTAATATACGGTAAAAAGCATTTCGTGTGGAACAAAATGTTCCCTATTGGACTTTTGAAAAGTGGTGACGAAAATGAGACACAACCTATTATTTAATAATTTTTTTTTTTTTTTTTTTTTTTTTTTTTAAATAATGGCAGGCACTGAACTTTCGTTCTTCGCCATAGAAGATGCCGGGAGTGTTGCTCATTTATCGTTACCCAGTGGGCACCTGTGAACCTAAGTCACAGAGGCGAGCAACGTTACCCACGCCACACTGCCACAAATACCCGTTCATAGGGTGGGCTACATTCACTCATTCACACATCAGAAGACAACACAGAGAGAGAAACATCCATGCCCAGAGCGGGATTCGAACCCACGGCCAATGGCTTCGTAGTCAGACACGCTAACCACTCGGCCACCTGGCTGGCAATACATTTGTGAACACCAGTGCGTGTTCATAATTTGTATTTTTAAATCTTCAATATGTATTTTTTACGATTTTACAGCACTTAATACATATCAGTGTTTTATGTAAAAATTCTATCCCAGAGTCACTACATTCACTTTTTTTCGAATGTTATTTCGCTATTCCAAAATTATTTCCGTTATTAAATCCTTTATCTCTCATCCTTTATTATTATTATTTCCTTTATTAAATCCTTTATGAATTCATTTTCTCTCGTCCTTTTCTAAATCCTTTATTATTATCATTTCCTTTAGTAATTCCAAAATTATTTCCTTTATTAAATTCTTTATAAACCCTTTATCTCTCATCCTTTATTATTATTTCCCTTAGTAATTCCAAAATTATTTCCTATATTAAATCCTTTATCCTTTTCCAAATCCTTTATTATTATTTCCTTTAGTAATTCCAAAATTATTTCCTTTATTAAATTCTTAATAAATCCTGCATTTCTTATCCTTTATTAGTATTATTATTTCCTTTAGTAATTCCAAAATTATTTCCTTTATTAAATCCTTCATAAATTCTTTATCCCTCATCCTTTTCTAAATCCTTTGTTATTATTACTTCCTTTGATAATTCCAAAATTATTTTCTTTATTAAATCCTTTATCTCTTATCCTTTATTATTATTATTTCCTTTAGTAATTCCAAAATTATTTCCTTTAGTAAATCCTTCATAAATTCTTTATCCCTCATCCTTTTCTAAATCCTTTATTATTATTAATTCCTTTGATAATTCCAAAATTATTTCCGTTATTAAATCCTTTATTTCTCATCCTTTATTATTATTATTTCCTTTATTAAATTCTTTATGAATTCATTTTCTCTTGCCCTGTTCTAAATCCTTTATTATTATCATTTCCTTTAGTAATTCCAAAATTATTTCCTTTATAAAATTTTTTATAAATCCTTTATCTCTCATCCTTTATTATTATTTCCTTTAGTAATTCCAAAATTATTTCCTTTATTAAATCCTTTATCCTTTTCCAAATCCTTTATTATTATTTCCTTTAGTAATTCCAAAATTATTTCCTTTATTAAATCCTTTATCCTTTTCCAAATCCTTTATTATTATTTCCTTTAGTAATTCCAAAATTATTTCCTTTATTAAATCCTTCATAAATTCTTTATCCCTCATACTTTTCTAAATCCTTTATTATTATTACTTCCTTCGATAATTCCAAAATTATTTTCTTTATTAAATCCTTTATCTCTTATCCTTTATTATTATTATTTTCTTTAGTAATTCCAAAATTATTAAAAGAATAATTTAATAAAGGAAATATTTCTTTCAGTAATTCCAAAATTACTTCCTTTATTAAATCCTTTATCTATTATTCTTTATAATTATTATTTCCTTTGGTAATGCCAAAATTATTTCCTTTATTAAATCCTTTATAAATCCATTTTCCCTTATGCTTTTCTAAATCCTTTATTATTATTACTTCCGTTAGTAATTCCTTTTAGTAATTTCTGTTAGTAATTTTTATAATACTTTTATAACAGTGTACACAACAGTTCCTCGCTAGATCCAGAATCTCGTCCAATGGGAGGTCAGCGTATGTGAGTCCTACAACAGTGTGCAAACGAATAACAATACTACAAATGGAATCTAAAAGCGTTAGTAAGACCTAAACACCTTCATCCCCCAAATCGATCTTGGTTAAGTCCATTAACACACGAATTACAAAGTGTGAACGAAATTTACGTCATTTAAGCTAATCTGGACTCGGTTTTTCATTGCTTTATTTAAATTAATCTTATAACTCATCCTCTCCAATGATTTCAAACAACGCCTTTCCGTATGCTTAAAACATGTAGCGCGAAAGTTTTATAGAAAACAGAATCATTTGTCATTTTATATCCCCAATAGTTAACCATCGAGCATGCAAATCTCGGTTCACACCTCAAGTAAATCAGATACAAATAAACGGCTACCATTATCAGATATTTTCCGAATGATTTTTCTTCCTTTCCAGTGGCAACACTCTTTGATGCTTTGGCAGACAGCCTGGTGGTGAATGACAATGAAGGTAGCAATGGCTTGGGTGTGGATTGAGAATCTCAGCGCATGCGCCTTAGAAAGAGAATGTTTGCCCTAGAGCCAGTATTAATTTCTCTCACAAAAATGCGCATGACTGTTAAGCTTAATGACTCTTATTAAAAAGATTGGGATACTTCTCGGTGGGAAACGTTGCCTTGTTGAGTGGAGGAAAAAAAATGGTTACATTAGCATATCATTGTAAAAAGAATGCGATGCTAAAAATCTATTTTTTTTTTAATGAATTGTTAATTGGAAATAGAAAACATGCCATTTAAGAATTACAATTTATGTGGCATACCGTTGTAAGAATCATATGATTTAAGAAATGTTTTTTGCATGGTAGTGTGATTTGGGTGTGCTGTTGATCCCGAGGACTATGCTGACAGTAGCTTTGCTACAGATAGGGTCACACAAGTCGTAAGCCAAGTCGATTTTCGTCAGTTTGAATTGTCAGAAAATTAATTTCTTTTTTTTAAAAAAAATTAACAAATAAAAGTTGACAAACGTGCATTGACTGATTCACAAAACCACTCATCGCATATTTTTATTGCTTAAAAGTTTGAGGAAATTCCATAAAAGTTGTGTAAATGATCTAGCGCTATTTCTCCAGATCTACTAAAGCGACCCCTTTCACCACATCTTTTTTTTTAAAAAGGTATTATGCTATCAAAAGTTTGTTTTGAACAAACAAATATTAGGGTTCTGAGGTGGCTTAGGGGATAGAGCACTCACCTCTCAATGAGGTGAACCGGGTTCGAATCACAGCGATAACTGGTCGATCGAATTTCGCCCACGGCTCGCACCGTCCACAATGCTGACCTAAAATATCCTCAGTGGTAGATGGCTCTTGGGTTATAGTCTCCTTGCCGTCAGGCTAACCGTGGGAGGTTTTCACACCACACGTGTAACACAAATATTGATTAGTTCCATTAAAAAGTCCTCCACGGAGTCCATTCCATTAGTTCCATTAAAAGTCCCAACACTTGATCCAGGAGTTTCTTCGTCTTCTAGATTGAGTTCAAAATTACAAGCCAACGAATTTGAACATTACTTGTCGTAAACTATAAATTGGGTCGCCTGTTCATCGACGGTTATAAAATAACAGAAAATGTCAGTGGTTCAGGGGATAGAGCGTTAGTCTTCCAATGAGGTGAACTGGGTTCGAATCCCAGCGAAGGCCAGTCGATACGAATTCCGCACCTTGTTCGCACCGACGTAAAATATTATCAGTGGTAGACAGATCATCTGTTAAAATCCCCTTGTCGTCAGGCTTATAGTGCGAGGTTTTCGTGGATTTCTTTTCCATATAACGCAAATGCAGGTAAGTTCCATCAAAAAGTCATCCACGAAGGCAAATTTCTCCCAATACTTGATCCAGGAGTTTCCTAGAAGTCTTATGGATTAGGTTCAAAATTACAAGGATACGGCTTTGAATATTGGTAGTCGTAATCCCTAAATTGGGTTTGGGTCGGCTATATATATATATGTACATAATCAGTAAAATTATAATCTAAAATTATTTACCTAAAAGTCAAGATGGAAGGAGTAAAGGTTTCTTATCTTAATAAACATAAATATGCATATATGTATACAACATTTCTTTTATTTCATAAGTGGTACATATAAATCATCTTAAGAAATGAAAGCATAAAGAGTTTTTCAATTGCAGCGTTATTAGGTGAGTTATTTGAATAATTTTGTTTTAGGGTGCGGGTAATGAAATGACCCGAAATTTTAAAAAAGAAAAGAAATCAAAAGGAGTTGAATCTTTATGTATGAGTGACCACGCTTTTAGAGTTGAAATGTTAAGGAGACCAATTTTCCTACGGCACGCATGCGCCGTTTTGATTAATCATAACCTTTTTTTTTCCTCATATCTAAAAAAGGGGGGAATGGTAAATGATATGTAAATATGTAAGTAGCATCTGGAAAAATGCACGGACTTGAGTAATGCAAGAGCCGCCTACGTATACACCGAATAGTTTTCTACATTGCGGCAAATGAAAAATACGCACCGAGTTCTGCAATTATGTTGGGCCAAGCCTTTCAACCTCTCGCCAATGATGGAGGCCAAATCGTGATTTTTATAGTGAGGCTTAGAATGTACCAGTAAGAATTTTTTTTTTCTATATTAAATTTTTTTTTTAGCCTAATGTTGCAGATTTCTTAGAAAAAAAAATGGATTGATGATACTACTGTGCAGAATAGATTGTGTCATTTGAAACCTACTTGAAATCATTGGAATAAAATCCTGTAAAAAACCAATTAATCTTTAAATCATTTTAATAAGATCCTGTAAGAAATCATCGGAATAAAATTCTGTATAAAATCCATCTTTAAATCATTGGAATAAAATCCTGTATTAAATCCATCCTTAAATCGTTGGAATAAAATCTTGTATAAAATCCATCATTAAATCATTGGAATAAAATCCTGTACGAAATCATTGGAATAAAATCCATCCATTTAAAAATCATTGGAGTAAATTCCGGTATGAAATCATTGGAAAAAAATCCTGTTGGAAATCATTTTAATGAAATCCATCTTCAAATCATTGGAATAAAATCCAATACGAAATCATTGGAATAAAATCCTGTACGAAATCATTGGAATAAAATCCATTTTAAAATCATTGGAGTAAAATCCGGTACGAAATCATTGGAATAAAATGCTGTAAGAAATCATTGGAATAAAATCCTGTACGAAATCATTGGAATAAAATCCTGTACGAAATCATTGGAATAAAATCCATCTTTAAGTCATAGGAATAAAATTTTTATAAAATGCATCTTTAAATCATAAGATTAAAGTCCTCTATACGAAGTTGGACATCAAATCCTTAAACTATTTTGAATTAGTCTTTTGGAAGTCTTGTTCATTTCCGGCAATCCAATCGCATCTTACGCAAAAAATACCATTTCATCATCAAAATACCATTTTTAAGTCATAATAAGTATTACTTACAAACTGTTATGTTTTTAGACACAAATAAGAGGCTCATTCTTTCGCCATCTTGAATTCGAAGTAAGATACAGTCGAACTCACTTATAACGAGTGCGAAGAGACAGCATTATTTGCTCGTTAAAATCGAGTTAGTTAAAAAAAAGTGCTCGTGAAACAATCATAAATGCTCATACATACTAATTAAACTATAGGCATAATACTTATTATATTTATTTTTATCTCTGCACAGTAAATAGGAAAGGAGTTAATTTTGTTTGTATTGTCTCTTTGTATTTTGTTTGTTTGTAAACTCGAAGGAAAAGCATGGTCGTTTGCATTCCTACTTTGGAAAAAGGCTCATGTATTTATTAGATTTATGACTTTCCGCAAATTTTTCAGCTGTTTTTGGAAGGTAGAAAATACCGATTGGAAATTCCGATTAATCCCGAGATTTCTTTTCCTACAAATGTTCCCATGGGATAAGCATTAGACCAATGGTGCAATTTAAATGTAGACGGTTTTGTTTTAAAGTTTTAAAAATGATCATACAGAAATAGAGAAATGTAGAGAAAAATTTTGAATTTGAAATAAAAATTAAATTTGGTAAAATGTCAAAATCAGAAAAAAATTTTGCAAGGAGTTACAAAATTTACTAAAATAAATTAAGCGGTGAAATTTCTTTTATAATGTAATAACATCTTTAATATGAATTTAAGCCTAAAGTTCTTAAAATTAGATAATTATATTGCAAGAGGGGGGCTGTAATTTTTTTTATTTTTGCTGAAAAAAGGAGGGATAGGCTTACAAGTAATATGATTGATAAAATATGATTACGTAAATGAATGAATATGATTACGTAAAAATATGATTACGTAACATTTGCAAATATGATTGCGTAACATTTGAATTCAAACTTGCAGGCTTTGCAATTTATTTGCAATCTATTGCAATGCATTATTTGTGAATTTTAACGTACTTTTTATTTTAAAAGAAACTCTTTTACTAAATGGAGACCATTAACGAAATTTTTTTTATTTCAGTTTATAAAAGGAAATGAAGAACTCATATTTATTTATTCTTACCTCTCAGCAATTTGGAGATTTCATACATATTCGCAATAAAGTAAAAAAAAAAAAACCTTCAGTCACTTAAAAACAAAATAAAGCTTAAGAGTTACGATTTTTCATTTTCATCTTTTCAAACGAAAGAAACAGGTAAACAAGGAAGGGATCATTACTCTCATTGAATTCTGTGTTGTAACAATTCTCAACAGAATAAATTTAACTGTCAGGTGCCCATTAAAGTAAAATACTCGAATGAATACTCGTCCTTGAAGTAAGCGTCTCCACCAAATAAAAAGTCTTCCAAAAAGTTGAAAGAAATAATAACAACAAAAAAAAGCAACTAACTACCCCTCACTTCGAGATATGAGTCAAAATCCCATTAGAAGGTTATGGCAATTGTTCCTTTACGTACTTACCCACAAATCTTCCAGAAAGAAAAAAAAAAAAAAAAAACGAGGAGGAGGAGGCAGCAGTAGCTATAAACTAGAAGTATGTAATATAGAATCACCCACCCCCTATTATTCTAGAGCATTTTGTGCACGGAAGCCCAAGTAGCGGTGACAAAATACCTGTGATCAGTTATGGCTCATCTGATATACTGTAAGTCGTCCGTCAAGTGGGTCCCAACTATGACCCGGATGTAGCTACCTTTTTTCTCTCTCTTTTTTACCGGTTGGGGATGTCCCCGCAAGAAATCATTCATTTCGAATTTTCATCGAAGAAAAGTGTTCTTTTTTTTTCTCTATTGTTTTTAGTTTCTGCAATCGGACGATGCATAGTGTATTATGGTAATTGAAGAGCTTTATATAATCGGGTCCTTGTACGGTTTTAATTACCGGTTATGGATCATCTATCTCCACCCCTATTCCTCCGGTTACAGTGTATGGACTTGGTTATGAAATTTTTGACGAAATTGCTGCGTAAAAATTTTATATTCTACTGACACATGATTAAACGAATAAAAATTGTTAGAGTTCTTCTTATTTCTCTGGAGGGGGGTCAGTGGAAAATAGAAGTTAATATTTAAGGAAGGGGGGCTAATGTGAACAGCAGACATGTATTTATCACAGAAAATTTCCATGCAAATTCTGATGTATCGGAAAAACTGTGTTACATGTTTATATGTTACATATTTTTTTTTTATTTCTCTGCAGGGGGGTCAATAGTAAATAGAAGTTAATATTTAAGGAAGGGGGGCTAATGTGAATAGCAGGCATGCATTTATCGCAGAAAATTTCTGAGTAAATTCTGATATATCGGCAAAACTGTGTTACATGTTTATATGTTATATGTTTTTCTTATTTCTCTGGAGGGGGGCCAATAGTTAATAGAAGTTAATATTTAGGAGAGGGGGGAGGCTAATATGAACAGCAGACATGCATTTATCACAGAAAATTTCTATGTAAATTCTGAATAATCGGCAAAACTGTGTTACATGTTTATATGTTATATGTTTTTCTTATTTCTCTGGAGGGGGGCCAATAGATAATAGAAGTTAATATTTAGGAGAGGGGGGAGGCTAATATGAACAGCAGACATGCATTTATCACAGAAAATTTCTATGTAAATTCTGATATATCGGCAAAACTATGTTGCATGTTTATATGTTACACGTTTTCCTTATTTCTCTGGATGGGGGTCAATAGTTAATATTTAGGAGAGGAGGGGCTAATATGAGCAGCAGACACGTTTCTGTTATTTATCACCGAAAATTTCCATGTAAATTCTAAAAAATCGGCAAAACTGTGTTACATGTTTATATGTTACATGTTTTTCTTATTTCTCTGAGGGAGGGGGTCAATAGTAAACAGAATTAAACATTATTCAATGAGGGGGGGGGGCAATGTGAACAGCAGACATGTTTCTGTCATTTATCACCGAAAATTTCTATGTAAATTATGATAAATCGGCAAAACTGTGTTACATGTTTATATGAGCATTAAGGTCTTTTTGTACTTAGCAAACTTATGATGAATACAATACCCTTTGAAAAAAAAAAAAAAAACTGAAATTAAAGGGGTCATTCCATAGATTTGGAAAAGTAGTACTCGATCATTTATAAAACTTATATGGATTTTTCCGAAACTTTGATGCTATAAAAATATGCGATGCGTGATTTGGAGTCAGTCATTTAAAACAACACGCTTGTCAGTTTTTAAATTTTTTTAAAATTTTACTTTGAAATGATGAAAACCGATTTGGATGATGAAAAAAAATTATTATAATATAAATTGCACCGGAACAAAATCAAATATTAAAAATCTAAATATATATATATATATATATATATATATATATATATATATATATATATATATATATATATATATATATATATATATATATATATATATATATATATATATATATATATATATATATGCTATTTAACTTTCTTTCAAAAACTGTTGATTGCAGAAATGCACGAGTAAAATTTTTGACAGAAAAAAATTAAACGATATTTCTTTTTAGAGAAAACTGCATGATTTATATATCAAATTTTAATTGTGTAGCAACCTTGCATTTTTCCTGCATCAACTACTGCCAAAAAAAGTAGAAATCCACCATTAGTCAATGTGTAGAAATTAAACAAAGATGATTAGAACCATATTTAGAATCCCTTCCCCTATCTCCACACCCTTCACAATTAAATTCGGATCGGAGGAAAGAATTCTCTAAACGTTAAAGTTATGGTGAACCGTAACGCTAGGCAAAATGTCTTTATAGTTTGTAGAAAAAAATGTAGTTTATTAACGATGGCGTATGCAATCTAATAAAAGCATTGAACATGTATTAACAAAAGGAAACACATCAGACGGATTTAAATTTTATAAAAAAATGTTATGACCCTTTAACTTGCTAAATATTTGCTATTGAATTCGAATAAGAAATTTTTAAAATTCACTGCGTTACATCAATTATAGATTCAATAGATAGCACGGAAGGCTCTTAAATATATTCTTTAAAATACATCCGTCCCTAATGAATTGTAAAAATTAAATTAGTTTAATTTCATTTTTATATTTAAAACCAAATCGTTTACTCCGAAACTTATGACCTTTTCAAAACAATTGTAAAAAAGCACTTTTAAAAAATTATCGTCAATGAAAATTCCGCTTAACAATTCATTTTCAGTTCCTTTCATATCAAATCTCAACTTAAAACTTTTTTAACGAGAAAAATATTCGAGACAAAATGAGCATTTATCCTCAACTTGACTTAAAAGAAGGATCTTCGAATTTAAACAAATTGAAGTTTTTATTTTATTCACTTTTATTGTGACTACAAACCCTATGGGGTCCCCTACCACTTTGCTGGTGGAGGATGCTCTATGGAATAAAAGATTCTAAAGCATTTTCGGCTTCTTCAGAAATCGGGTGTGAATTGCTAAAAGAAATCAAGAATAAAAAAAAAATTGAAAAGAAAAATCTAAACGCATCTTTTATCTTGAATTCAAGGCAAAAGCCTCTACCGATTTACAAGATCCCCCGCAGATCGAAAATCTCTTTGCGCTTTTTCTTTTCTTTTTTTTTCTTTCCCCGTCTTAGAATTTGAATGTATTTTATGCTCGTTGATGACGTCCCAGAATATTCGAAGTGTTTTATGAAAGGTATGCGTACCAATTAGGTAAGTATGCGTGAAAGTTTGTCGTATGAAATTGCGTTATCTTTTCATGGAAAAATATGTTTTTTTCTTTTAAAAGGATACGTTTCAAATTTCGATTTTATATAATGGATTTATTTAAAATTGCTGCAAAAAAAAAAAAAAAAAAAAAAAAAAAAAAGCAATTTCAAGCAAATTTTTAAAAAAATGTTGATCGCCGAAAAGCGATCACAGGTTATCCATTGGCAATATGGTTGTTGTCCAATATTTTTGTTGTTGGGCTTTTGTGTTGAGGGCATCGTTTTTTTCTTTTTCTTTTTTTTCTTGCTTCAACTCTAACCTTTGGGACCATGTCAATCAGTTTGGGACCCTCTTTATTTATGATATTCACCTGAATTAGTATTGAAAACGATCCAGCTTGAACTGTAGGCTAGAATTTCTGAGTCTTAACTTAAACAATAAAAGCAAAAATATCGCTCAAATGATGAAATTCTTTTTTATTCACCACCTAAGAAGTGGTCCCATATCCCAACTCAATGCGTTACGAAATTAAAAGTGAAAAATATAATTTAAAAAAAAACATCAAACAGCAGCGGCCGCCATAGCAACGCATACAATGACGACGCATGCGCACTGTTTACTATTACTCTTGAACACAGTTGAAAAGTGTGATGACGTCCAAATAAGGTGCGCACGCCATCAAACCCGAAACAACACCCATTTTGCTAATGGATGGGTATAAAAAAAATTTTTTTTGAAGTTTGTTTTTATACATTTCATTATCTCATTCTATTTTGATTTATGTTTTTATTATATGTTTAGATTAAAAGAACGTACATTTGAAATTTTTTTATTAATCTATTTTATTTAACTTAAAAATCAATTGAAGCCCTTTTTTAACGTAACTCTTTGCTCTTGTTGTGTCTCTACACCAAGTAACAAGGATAATTTATACTGTACAAGGATAGTGTATATACTTAATGTATAGTGTAACACCAAGAAAGCTCTTTTCCACTACTCCGTGTAAAGTATCTGGTACTCTTTTTTATATTCAGTAATATACATACGTAGCAAAAAATGATACACGTAGAAGTCACTAAAGTTATTTTTATGATAAAGTAAGAATCATTAATTTAGAATGCATGTATACATTAATTCTAAAGATAAAATTAGCTTGTTAATCAAACATAGACATAGAATATAAAAGTGACTTTGGACTAAGCTTAACGAAACAGAAGCGAGTCAAAATTAAATGTTACAAAATTATTGAATTCAATTTCCAGATTTATGTAAATTTTCTTAGGAGAACATATCAACTTTATCACACGACTAAAGAAATATATATAGGGCCTTTTATAAGCGTTAACTATTCTGTAACTATTTCTGAAAGAATTTCATCGCCGTGCAAGGCGTCAAAAACTTGATTGCAAATAATCCATTGGTTTTTCTGGCGATTTCTGCAAGTACTTCAAAATTCACTGAAATAATCCATGAATGGAGTAAATGCATCTCAGCTTGGTGTAAGCAATTATTGGTGCTAAAATTTAACTACACGCTTTAACGCGTGTTTGAACGCTCTGTTCGCTATTAACTTGAAATTAAGATTCATTCTCACAATTTTTGGAGTTCTTCTGGAACAAATTCGGTTGGGTATTACGCCCACAGTTTTTACCGTGTAGTGCTGAACAATTTGGCAGGATACAAGTGATGAGCGAAAAATTTGAAACATTCGAAAATGCTTTATTTAAGTAAAAAAAAGAGAACAAAAACTTAAAATCAGAAAATAAAATGCATTAAACATTTCCTTTATGAAACATTCCACGGAAAATCAATTCTTTCTCATTTAGCAACACTAATCATTTGAAGCCGTCTTGGAACAGATTAAACCAGAGCTTTCAGAGCTTGGCATACAAGGACTAGACTGAGCTTAGCATACAGAGCTTGGAATATAGTTTGTCTACAGTTAGAACTCCCCCGCCACAAAGTCTGAATGCAGTCTGCTGCTATGGAAACAAGAATAGCGCATTTCAGGGAGGGCAGCTTCTCTTCACTCAAGGGCTAACACAATAGACCGAAGAAAAAGATTCCCTTTCCTTCGCCGAATCGACCCATAACCTGCCCTAAATTGCGACCCCACATCCCTAGTTATACCACGTTACCATAGTAACCGCCGCGGGTCCAGACGAATGGCTAGGGAGGTCTTACTTTACACAAACTATACTATATCGTTGATAGCCAAGTTTCAGAGTATCGAAAGTTGTTTATCCATGTCTTCTTTTCTGCTTCTTCAAGTTTATCTTCCATCATTCCCCTGATGGACTGATATCAGAAGCAGAAGTAGTTCACACTAGAGCTGCACAATGGGCTATTGGCGACGATCTTGGAAACATCCATACGGAGAATCCGAAGACATGCAATCACAATTTTAATCCTCAGCGGATGGGGTGGCACCCCATCTTCGGTAGTCCGGTGACCTGTGCGCGAAGTCGAGCACTTTACTGGGGAACAGTCTAGTGAGGACTAATATCGTACACCCTCGGTCCCATCGCAGGCTGATCAAAGTGGTGACCCACCCGCACTCTGACCACAGCCAGTAGTGATGCTTGACTTCGATTATTGGGAACCTTGTCTTGACGATCAGTGCACTACAATATGGGAATGAAGCAGGCCATTTTAAAATATTTGTTCCATTATTATCCAGCCATTTGTGGTTTGTCTTGAAGTGTGTGTGAGAGCTAGCATTGTCTCGTCGTAATAAAAAGCCGTCAAGTGTTTCCATAACAGGAAGAAACTTTTGCCAATTATTCAGAACTGCAATGATTATTTTTTTGAGTCGCGATGGCTCAAAGGATAGAACGCTCATCTTCCAATGAGATGAATCGAGTTCGATCCCAGCGATGGCTGATCGATACGAATTCCGCATCCGGCTTGCACCGACCACAGTGCTGACGTGAAATATCTTCAGTGGTACAAGCCATGGTTTAGAGTCCCCTTGCCGTCAGGCTAACCGTGGGAGGTTCTCGCAGTCTTCCTCTATATGGAACGCAAATGCGAGTTCATTCCATCAAGAAGTACTCTACGAAGGCAAATTTGCTTCCAATACTTAATCCAGGAGTTTCCTTGTCTTCTGCATTGGGTTCAAAATGACAAGGCTACGGAGTGGAGCTGAAGATTAGTAGTCGTAAACCAAAAAATTGAGTAGGTTGTTCAACGACGGTTATGAAATATAAAATTATAAAATAAAAAATAATTATTTTTACGTGCTACGATATTACAGATCAGCTAAGCACGATATTACAGATCAGCTTTCACCAGTCTATTTTCGTACGTCATGGCATACCAAAGATCCAAGTTTCTTTCTGTCTCTTTTGTACCTGGACATAATTTTTCACTCAAATCAAAGTTTTAAAATTAATAATATTTGTAAGGCTACAGAGGTGAACATTGGTAGTCGCAAACCCAAAAATTGGACTGACTGTTCAACGACGGTTGCAATACAAAAATATTAGCTCTGATTCGATTTTAACTTTTTTTTCAACTTTTTCATAACAATAAACTGCTTTTTGTCCAAAAAAAAAAAAGAAACTCAAGCTCAGTAAGATATTTATCTGTTGTTATAATTTTTTTTTACAGAGTATTATCAAGTTACCGTTCTAATCAAATTTCATACTCTTATTTTGGAATTTTCATACTCTTATTTATTTTTCATAAACTTATCTATCCATCCTTAAAAAATATTTTCTTCACTTGATTAAGCAGTCTGTTACTTTTTTTAGGACAATATTTCTGCAACAAAATACCATTTTGTTACTCCTGAAATACAAATCATGTTACATAAATGTTCATCAATTACACAAATGGCCAAATCATGTTACGTACGCAACGCCGATATTACCCCCCTCCCCCCATAAATTGATTATTAAAGATAATTTGATGTCCTAAAATTCAATCAAAAAGTTTCCTCTATATGTAGTGTTTGACTTTTTTTTAATCCTTTGATGGACCATTTATTTCTAGTAAAGGTAAATTAAAGTATGTTTGGAATTGAAATTGTTATAAGAATAGTAATTGATATAAGGAAAAAAAATCATTTAGTTTATAAAATTACCTTCTTTTTTTGGTTGAAAGTATATTTAACACGACCTATTAGGAATTTAATCACTTTTATTTTTCTTTATTTATAAAATAAAGTTTATAAACGTTACAATCTTCAAAAGGAATTATAAATTTTGTAAGTTCTATACGTTTTCTTAAACTAACAAATGGTAACCAATTTTATTGAAACGCACTTCAAGAAAGCTGAAATTATTAACAAATGGAAACCTAAATTAAAAGTGGAAAAAAAGTTCATCCTAGACTTTAAAAACTTGTGGTAAGTATATACTTACCATGGCTTTAGAAAGGGTTAAAATAGAAAAATATATTGTATCCATAGGGCACATAAACATCAATAGAATTCGGAATTAGAGGCTGTTGGGCATTATTGTTTTAGCTTTTGTTAAGAAGTGCCCATTTTAAAATTTCAAATGATGGCGAGTGGGCGCCAAAGTTGGCGCAAGATTGGGTTAGTGACATTGTGATAGCCATTAGGGGTGGGGCTGCTATAAGTCCGGATCTAGCACACCTGCAACTCCCACCCGCGCTCTCTTGCCACGCGCAATTCTAATTGCAGTTGCTATGGTAACTGCCTCCTTTGACCGCCATTACAGAGGGATGATAAATGCTTCCGAAAAGAGAATTGATGTATCAAAAGATAAGACGAATTCTCCTAAAAATGATAAGTTGCATGAAGGTGCATTTTTTAAAAATTTTTATACATATATTTTTTAATTTATATTTACTATAAAATAATAAATTTTAAAATTTATGCTTCTCAAGTAAAAATTTACTTTATGTTTGTCAGATATTAAATAAAAAATGTCGGATGCGTCACTTATCGGAAAGACATTTGAGCGAGTTTTGGTGGTGATTGTAATTTTTTGGAGGTGTTAAAAAAATAATACTTAGGGTTCATTTCTTATCCGAGAGATATCTGCAGAATTTTCTGCTGCGACAGTCTTTTTTTTTTATTATTATTATTATTTTTTTTTTGATGTTGATAAAAAAAAACGTTGGACGCAATCATTTAATCGAAACGGGTCTGAGGATTTTTCGGTGGTGATAGCCTGAGTATCGCCTAGGCCCAATAGGCATGAGCCTAGTGCCCAGAATTTCTGAGGGGACTCAAAAATTAGTAAAAAGTCCGCAATATCTTTTAAATACTGAAAGAAAAAAAAAATTTCTCAAAAAAATTCATTTATTCTATTTCAATTTTTTTATTTTCTTCTATCGTGATACAACCAAATTCACGTAAACATTGCACTAATCTAATTCGAAAGAACAGCTGAATTTTAATCGGTGCAATTTTTACTCAAATGTTTTAAACGAGTGTTTTAAACTGATCTACATGCTTCTACAATATTAAAATTTTCATTTTCCTGATATAGTTTTGGATTTATGAAACCTAAGTATCAATCTGGTTGCACAGAGAGAAAGAAAAAGCTTTAAATGAAAAAGCCAACAAAAAAATGAGAAATTCTTTATCAAAATATTTCTCTGTTGAAAAATTAGAGCCAACTGTTTCTGATGAAGCTGCTCTCATTAGGAGTTTGATTAAATTTTTTGTCTAAGACTTTTAATTTAATCTATTGAGAATTTTAAATATTTTGAACTTAACTTTTTCATCGAATATGAATGTTAATTGTTTTAAATCGGTTGCATATTAATAAATTATTATTTAAACGTGTTTTTAATTTACGAGTAGATATAATTTTGGCTCTTTTTGGATATCTTTTCTGTGCTGAAATGTATTTTTCAATAAAAATTATTAATAATAACCTTACTATATTAGCATACATCCTGAATTTATCGTTAAATTTAATGAAAGGTGGGCTAGCTTTGTGTTGGTTTAAGTACTAAATAAAAAATAATTACGCCTTACAATAAATAAAAAAAATTCAGCTAATCAGTGACTTTTAGCAAGAATCTCTGATTTCAATTGTTTGTGGTCACCAAATTATTTTTATTTTGATATAACATTGTTTTGTTGTTTTATAGTTTGTTTTGATGCGTAATAGATTAATGCGCTTGCTTAAACTTTATCTTAAAAAAATAATCTTCAATAGTCTGCTTTCAAAATTTCTTAGAATGTTTCGCTTGAATCATGCAGTTCAATAGATTTTTTTTCATTGTTTGGACTACTCTTCAGCAATTTAATTTCAAAATATTTTGTAAGGGGCCCACAAATTTTGGTGGGCCTGAATTAGTCTTGATCGGTCTCTGGCTATTTTAGGCTGTCAAAAACAAATTTATCTTTTCTTCTTTGAAAATTAAACCTAAAATTTTTGTTGGAGTTTGTTCAGTTTCAGTTTGTAGCGAATTGAAAGCTTCCAGTATTGAAACCTGGGATAATATATTAGTGTTAATATCCTCCACGATTTAAAAAATGATACGCAACATCAGTAATTTATAAGAATTGTGGATTTATTAGCTATACTCAGAAGTGGCCTTACTTCGGCGGAGCACTTTTATCCCTTCTTTTTTTCCTGTCTTGCTAGAGCAGGAAATGAGTTATTCCTTGTAAATTTCTGTTTAAATGTAGACTTTTTTATAGTTTGTCTTAAGTAAGAACTCCCCTAGCCATTCGTCTGGACTAGTGTTGGTGACTGTGGTAACGAGATATGACGATTTCAAGTAGGGGTGGGGGTCACTGTTTAGAACAGGCTTTGGCTCCGGTCAGTGAGAGAAAGCAGCAGCAGCAGACGACTTCAGACTTTGTGGCGGGGGGAGTTCTTACAGTAGACAAACTATGCTAGATATGTAAGGTCCTTATCGGTTTTCGTTGCGTCCAATAATGACACAAAGTCAAAGTCGCATTATTTAAGTGGAACACACTGCATTATGGTTTAAATAAATACTAGTTTGAACTTTTCAGAACTAATCAGACTCATATTCAATTGAATGCAAGGATGTCTCGATTTTAAATTCAAGCAAGATATTAAAGTCTCTATCAACGGAAGGGTTATTTTTTTAAAACAATCCCGATTAGAGTAAGAATTCTTTGACTTTAATAAGATATTAATTTCTGGGTATATGGTAGTAAGTTTTTCGATGCAATTCAGTTTGGAGTAAGAATTCTCTGATTTTAAATCTGAATAAGGTAATAAGGTCTAGATAAGCCATAAAATTTTTTTAGAAGTAATCAGACTGAGGTTATTTGAATGCAAGAATATCTTAATTTAAACTTTCAATTCAAGCAAGACATTAAAGTCTCTATAAACGATAAGAGTTTTTTTAAGAAGCAATTCCGTTTATAGTAAGAATCCCCTGACTTTAAATCCAAATAAGATATTATGGTCGAAAGGAAATTTTCAAAAGCAACTTATCTTAGAATTAAAATCCAAATAAGATATTTAGATCAGAAAGAAATTTTCAGGAGCAACTTAGCTTAGAGTGGAAATCTCCTGAATTTAAATCTAAATAAGATATTTAGAGCAGAAAGAAATTTTCAGGAGCAACTTAGCTTAGAGTGGAAATCTCCTGAATTTAAATCCAAATAAGATATTAAGATCAGAAAGACATTTTCCGAAGCAACTTAACTCAGGAGTGGAAATCTCCTGAATTTAAAATCCAAATAAGATATTAAGATCAGAAAGAAATTTTCAGCAGCAACTTAGCCCAGAGTTAAAATCTCTTGAATTTAAATCCAAATAAGATATTTAGATCATAAAAAAATTTCAGAAGCAATCCAACTTATATTGCAGCAACTGGGCGTTCCAGAGAAGAGATCGGCTGCTGAAGAAGGAATGGAGATCAATATACGCCCAACTAAAAGTGGCTGCCAACTCATTACATCCCTTCAAGTGGCAGCACATGGTTGTCAACTATTAATCGGCCTGATGTACTACACTCCCCCCCCCCTCCTTCACGTGACACCATAGCAGCTTCCACACCCGATGGCCCCAGAATTAATCTCGGGCATCCTACAGTGTTGGGCAAGAAATTTTTTTTTCTTCCATTATATTTTTGTGAGTGTGCCTCGTGCCTTCATCGAGTTGAGTTGCAAGACGGGTTTTCGCGGTAATTTTGCGAGGGTGGGGTCCTCAAAGAAGATTGCCCCATTGGCTATAAACCTAACGCCATTTTTCTTTTGTGTGTTGTGCATACTTTATAATTGTATCATCATCCGGGCCTGCTTCACCTTTTGCTTCTTCCTTACTCAAACTAACCATCTGAATTAAAATGCACTGAATATTCAAATGGCTCTTTATTTTTTCTTAAAAAAAGCAATGAATAAAAAAAGAAATTTATAGTCAATTCCTACTGAGAAAATTTTTTATTTTATTTATGAAAGAAAAATTTTATTTTAGTTACGTTTAATTAAATAATAAAAAATTTTTCTCCCATATAAAATTAAAACTAATTAATTAAATTTAATGAATTAATTATTATTTGAAAAAACTGTATCAACATCAAGTATCATCCACTAGAAGTTTAAAAAAAAATTTATTTGAACTTGAAAAAAAGTATTTTATTAACGATTGAAAATTTGAACATGATGAACTTTTATTCAAAATGATGAACATATTAATTCAACATATGAATTTTTCTTCAAAACTTTAAAGCAATAAAATGATTCGTTTTCTGCTTTTGAGTAAGTTATTTAGAACTACACGTTTTAGATTTTTCTTTTTTTTTAGCATCTAATTTTATTATTGCTTAAACTGGTGATAAACCGATTTGGATGACAATAAAAAATTACATAAAAACAAAGATATTTATTAAAATTTCAAAAAAAAAGAAAAGAAAAAGAAACAGGCAATTGTAACACTATTTAGCTACATATCAAAAGCTGTTAATTGTAGAATTGAATTGGCATAATTTTTTCACAAAAAATTAAGAGAGAATTTAAAATATTCCACCCTTTATATCTCAAATTGTAATCGTATGGCGGCCTTGCATTTTACATGTATTAGAAGATAATACCTAATAGATTAACTATTCATCATCAGTTTATATGTAAAAATTAAAGGTATATTTAGAATATTTCCTATCCGTCTCCACCCCTACTACAATTAAGTTCGGTCTTGAGAGGGGGGCCTCTTAAAAGGACGCCATAGCACGGGAGAAACTTTTCGTTACAAATCCTCTTTCTCCTCTATTACTAAAGCAAAAATTAAAAGTTTAAGCAAAGTGAGTACAGACAAACCTAGAGTACACCATAAAGTTCCAGTTGCTGAAAAAAATATTCAAAATATCAAGATGGGGACAAATTATTGGAAGAGAACTTCTCCGTCGCGCAATCCTAAAGTTGCGCAAAGGAGAAGTTCTTTTCTAATAATTCTAATAAATTATATTTCATTATTCATTGAAACTTCAATCAGTACCACAGATTTTACTTTTTTTTTTTAAACATATAAGTAAATAGTTTTAATTTTTAGCAATATATTTTCTGATAAAAAAATTAAAAAATATATAATAACTTTTTGTTCGTAAGATTATCTTTCCTACTGCGTTTCAGGAAGTAAGGGGCACGTTTTTGTTCTGCAGATTTTTTTCTTCCTTGATCCCACATTATAAAGGGCCCCATTAACGGGACCTCCATTAACCCCTTTCTTCCGAGATTTATTCTGTTTCATCTTGTTTTTTACCCCATCTTATAATTCTTCTTAGGATTTTGTGCGTCTGTAGGTTTTGAAGGTATAACAAAGAAGAAGACCCCATGCTGGAATAGATAAATGCCCTGTCTTTGAAAAGAACAATTGACGTCCTTTATCCTCTTGGAAAAGAAGTTGCTCCCTTATTTAAAATACAATTTGAGGTATTTGATCGCTAACTAAAATTAATATCTATAATGTCTATTTCAGGATTGACGCGATTCTTCTTTCTCCCTGGGGTAAATGTTTACCCTTTATCTATAGATGAGCAAACAATATTGCTGGGTAATATGCATCTCGATCGAATTCGAATACTCGAACGAATACCGTTTGCATCTTGATCGAATTCTGCTGACGAGAGGGAGAAAAAATTCTAAAAAATGATTTTTAATCCTTTTCATTTAATGTTTACAAATGAACTGATGGTAAACGCGATGGCTCAGGGGATAGAGCGCTCGCCTTCCAATTAGGTTAACCGGGTTCGAATCCCAGCGATGACTGGTCGATATGAATTTTACGCATCCGGCTTGCACCGACCACAGTGCTGACGTGAAATATCCTCGGTGGTAGACGGATCATGGGTTAGAGTCCTCTTGCCGTCAGGCTAACCGTGGGAGGTGCTCGTGGTCTTCCTCTCCATGTAACGCGAATGCGGGTTAGTTCCATCAAAAAGACCAGAAGTTCAAGAAAAAACGAAGAGTCCTCCTCTTCAACCTATTTAACAAATTGAAGCGAACTCTTTAGTAGTTTTAGTCTAGTAGTTTCTTAATGGCATTTATTATGTAATAATTTAATAATAATATTGTAAGAGTTAAATAATTATTATATTTTGGTGCGTATAAGATAAAGTAAAGTTATTTGTGTAATTGTAATTAATAGATTGGAATATTTGGTATATGTACTAGTAATTGGATATAGTCATGATTAAAAAATTAGTTAAATGATTGAAACGTCGTGATAAATATAATTAAGGCCGAAATATATGAAAGGGTAATTAAATTGAATTAAGGGGGGAATGTGATCGTTAAGGAAAGTGGTAGTACAATGCTAATGTGGGATAACAATAACCCAATAGGTCCAAAGGGTCACAAAGTGTGAGGTTTGAACAAATTGGATGATTTGGTATCACCAAATTTAGAATAAGGGTGAAAACTAAGACAATTAAAAATTAATGGTAAATACGATAAAGTCATACTATATCCAAACAATATATGATTTAATACAGTAAGCTGATGTTTCCAATAAAAAAAACTAATGAATTCACATACATGCATGCCCATAACAATAATTGAAAGGTACTCACCCTGTACACACAGGACATGATAAATCATGAAAATAGAGGCAAATAAATTCTCCAGCACAAGATTAAATTATTAACATATCATTTTATTTAGAACATACATCTTTCACCACATCTACCAACATAAGAAAGGCATTTTATTGAAATGGGTGACGGGAGAATTAAAACACAGAAGGCGTTATAGATAAATGTTAATTATAAAAGAACGAGTAATTTAGAGGTTAAAATAAATATGGAAAGAAAGCTTCAATTCGAGAAGGTTTTTCTTATGTTAAAGAAAATTAAAGGTATAAAATTTTGATTTTAAATTTACAGAATTTGATTAGAGATATGGATTTAATTTAAGATAAAGGTTAAGAAAAAAAAAATAAAAAGAAATCCCTCGATACGGACCGAAGTCCGCATCTCGGAAAAAAAGGAACCAGCAAGAAGAAAAAACCAACAGAGAATGTTTTTCAAAAAGTCACTTAAAAATTCCTTAACTGGGGTAGACCAGAAAAACTACGACCAATTCAAATTAAAGAGGCGGAGAGTTTGAAATTTAAAGTAAAGGGATTGGCTAGTTAGCCCCCCTAAAATTAAAAGAGGAAAAAGAAAGGCGTGAATAGAGGGGTTGGTTGACTTTCCCCACAGGAAGTGCGATGACCGCAACGACCATGAGAAAGGTCACCAAGAAAGTTAAAAAGATTGCTAAAATAAAAAAAAGGAATAACGTTTAAAGAAAAATTAAAGCATAGGTAAAATTAGATATTAATTTGTCACTTTACATTAAGTGTAAATGTGACAAATATATAAATACAACTTCCTCAACTAGTTATTCATTAAGAAAAATAGTATTAAATTCAAATACTTTATCATTTTCATTACCATTTTTAACTCATCTGAAGATTAAGCTCCTCAGAGACCATTGTTAGTTGATGAACTGTTCATGACAATATTATTTCATAATTGTCTTTACAGTTAAAAATAAGAAAAGTATTCAAAGTATCGTTCGGCTTAAATTTTGCATCTTTAAAAAGTATACATAATCAGATCTCTTTTTAACGAAGTCGCTGAATCCCGATAATAAGTTCGTTATATGGAAAATTCGTTAAATTGAAAATCACCTTTTGAAATACTTAAACAACACAAAACAGGTTTTAAATTCATAATCACTAGACGTAATTAAAATAGCAATTAATACTCCTTTATCTTGCAAACTAGTATTAACTATTTATTTTATAAATCTTAACCACAAAAGAATTCTGCATGGAATGCAAGAATAGAACAAAACTTTATCCAGTGTTACACTATCATGCTACATACATTTTCAACTAAAAAAAGCTAAATTTATGCATAAAATTATAGCTGCATTTATTATAAAAGTAGTTTTAAACCTACATTATCACGTGCGTTCTTAAGTGTAATTACTAGTGTTTCCGTTAGTTTTGTCTGAGTTTTTCGTTTGAAATGAAAACAAAAAAGGAAAAGAGATTTTACTGCTTTCTCTATAATTTAAGTGGCTTCCAAAATCAATTCAAGGTCATTTCCCCCATAAAATGCTTTAACAAGTTTGAAATGTTCTGAAATATTTTGGGAAATAGGTAAAGTGGATCTCAAAGAAAAGTTCGCTAAATAGAAAATTCACTTCGCTCTTTGGAAGTTATTTTACGAAGAAACTTCCAAAATGTTCTTGGATCCTCGAAAAAAATCTCAAAATAGAGAAATTCGCAAAATGGAAGTTCATTAAACAGAAGTCCGAGTGTATTCTTGAGTCCAACTGTTAAAAATACACAGTTAAAAATAAGAAAGATTTACAGTTAAAAAAAAAATACACAGTTAAAAATAAGAAAAATTTACTGTTAAAAATAAGAAAAGTATTCAAATTATCGTTGGGGTTATTTAAGATTAAATTTTGCATCTTTAAAAAGCATATAATTATGATATAATGACATTAAATTCGGATTCAACATCTCCCGGATCGAATGTGTTCTACCTCTTATACAGGATGGTCCTAAAATATATGTCAAAAATGTAAAGGTAGGTAGAGGGGACTTAAATAAGTATATTTCGTATTGGATTGTGTGTGCGGTAATGCCGCCTTGAGCCGGTAGGGAGAGCTGATGACTGCGGCGTATAAAAGCGCTTTCTAGCTGGATTCCCGCACGGATCTCAAACAGCATGCATCGTTTCACCAATGTGGAGCTTGCCGACGTGCATTTCATGTATGGGGCTGCACAAGGAAACGAATTAGTTGCTCAGAGGATGTACAGGGAGCGTCAGAAATCACCTGGACGCTGTCTACGGCCAGCATTGGATAGGACGGGGTGGTCCAGTTCCCTGGCCACCGAGTTCTCCTGATTTAACCTGCTTGGATTTTTTCTTTTGGAGTCATATTAAAAGCCTGTTGTACGAGAGTCCCATCAAGACGATCTTGTTGCCCGCTTATCTGTTGCTGCTTTACATGTGCTCGACATGCCTAACGTCTTTTCTAATATACGTCGATCTATGCGCCGTCGTTGGGAATCTTGTATCGATGTTGGTGGCTGCTCTTGTAAGCTGTTGATAAATTTTTATTTTCTTTTGTCTTTACATCATACTGCTTTACAAGCTAGTGCTTCAATGTGCCATTATAGCACACACATTCCTATCCGAAATATGCTTATTTAAGTCCCCTCTACCTACCCTTACATTTTTGACATATATTTTAAGACCACCCTGTATAATAGTTAATGAGCTACTATTTTCTTCTTTTTGTGCATTTTCTTCTTTTATTTCTTTGATTCTTTGCTTGAATCTCTATTGCAATGTTCAATATACAGTCAGACTTCTATTTAACGAACTTCCATTTTACGAATTTCTCCATTTTGCAATTTTTTTTTTCGAGGAACCAAGAACATTTTGGAAATTTCTTTATAAAGTAACTTCCAAATGGAGCAAGTGAATTTTCTATTTAATGAACGAACTTTTCTTGGAGAACCACTTTCCTTATATCGAAAAAAATTTCAAACTTGTTTACTCATTTTATAGGGGAAATAACCTTGAATTGATTTTCACAGCCACTTAACTTTTAGAGAAAGCGGTAAAATATCTTTCTCTTTTTGTTTGCATTTCAAACGAAAAACTCAGACAAAACTAACTTTATCAGTAGCAATTAAACTTAAGAATGCATACGGTAATGCATGTTTAAAATTACTTTTATAATAAATGCAGATATAATTGTTTACATAAATTTAGCTTTTTTTTAGTTGAAAATGTATGTAACTTGATAGTGTAACACTGGATAATGTCTTGCTCTATTCTTGCTTTCCATGCAGATTTCTTTGATGGCTAAGATTTATGAAATAAATAGTAGATACTAGTTTACAAGATAAAGGGCCATCAATCGCTGTTTTAATTATGTCTAGTGTTTATGTATTTAAAACCCGTTTTGCATTGTTTAAGCATTTCGAATGGTGATTTTCCATTTAACACTAGAAAGACCGAAACTTATGAAACTTAATATACACCTATATTGCCCAAAAGCAGTGAAAATGACTGGATTGTAAAAAAATAAATAATATGTAAAGAAATTAGATTATAATTAATTTTTAATATTTTTTGTATTGTTTACAGTTATATGACAAGTTATTAGAAAATATTAACAATAAAAAAATTATATGCTGTACAAAATTCCAAGAAATTGTGTCATTATATACATCACTGTTTTTCTAATTGAAATTAAAAGCAGTCAAAATGACTTCCTTGGGCAATCTAGTGTTAATGAATTTTCCATGTAGCGAACTTTTGATCGAGATTTAGCGACTTCGTTAAATAGAGGTCCGACTGTGTTTAGTTTTCGAGTTAGTTCAAAGTTAGTGAACAGGGTAAGCAGAACAAAACCACATGTTCGTAAACTCACTTAAAATTTTTCTCAATAAATGAAATCAACGTTATCGGAGTTCCAAGAAGGACTCCTGAAAAGCCCCCACAACCACTCGAGTTAAAGTGGGTGTCGAAAAGACTGTTTACTCCAATTTGTATACACGCGCACCTGCGGAACAAAGAAAGGCATGTGCGTGCGTGTGTGCTACCACTAGACACTAGAAACAAGAATCGTGCCATATGGATCTTTTGCTTTGTGGTGGTATGGAAGTGATTCCAGAAATTATGTGACCTTTGACACTCGTATAAGGGACACTCCTCTTCACAAAAGTGTTCCTAGGGTCAACTTCTTTTTCTTCTTCTTCATATCCTCGTCTGAAATAAATTGAACTTCGAAAGACTTCAGCGAATTACGACTTTTTATTAACTTCTAGGAGAGGAAAAAGAAAAGAAGAAAAATTATAGCTTCTTAAATACGAGACACTTTAAAAAAAAAGAGAAAAAAAAAAGAAAGAAAGAATGCACGAGCAATTCTAATCAAAGAACAGGCTTCGATATTTAGGATGGTCTTTTAAATTAAAGGGGCATATATCTTTTTCGACAGCAAAAAATTATTTATACTCTTTTATGTATATATATATATATATATATATATATATATATATATATATATATATATATATATATATATATATATATATATATATATATATATATATATATATATATATATATATATATATATATATATATATATATATATATATATATATATATATATATATATATTCAAATGAAGATGAAACAAAGGAAAATTACAGACATATGAAAAAAAAGGGGGGGGGAAAGAAAAATAATAATAAAACAAAATTAATAATAGAAAAATAACAAACAACAGGAGAAAAAAAAAGAATAATTTTTTTTTAAAAAATCCGGAAAATAAAAGATATAATCTTTTCATCAGCCCACACGATTATATCCGCAAAAAAGAGTGCATTCTGATATTGTATCCATATAGCCAAAGCAAAATATATTAATACAATAGTGTGAAGAACACTCAAAAAATTTTTTTACAAAAATTACAACAAATAAAATAGAACACAATAAGTAAAAACAACACGTAAAAACCGAAAATAATATAAAATAAAAAGAAAAAACAGAATAAAACAAAAACTATAAAGTGAGTAGCGAATTCAAATGTACTTACATGAACGGGAAATTTTTCAAGAATGATTTAAAAAATATTTTTGTAACAGGATTGCCAGATTGCAAAATATGAAAACAAAAGCGCAAATTGAGCGTAACTAGAGGAGTTTTGTTTTTAAGTGCCGCTCTTACTGCATTGTTGAAGTGCGTTTAATTTGTTAGTTAGCAAGGATGGGCCTGAAATGAATGTGCGCAAAGTAATATTATACTGGATAATTTAAAAAAGTTGACCATGAATAATTTTAGAAAATAAATATTTATTTAAGAAGAAAATAGAAAAGAGAAACATGAATTGTCTGTTTTGCACATAATATGGAAATACGATAAGAAGCCGCCAATATAACTTTTATAGTATATATGTAAAGACCTATTGAATGATGTGTATAGTGTACAATTTTATTTTTTTATATGAAAACCTATATTTAAATTAATGGGGCAATTCTACGTTTTAAGGTACTTAATCTGAAATTCATATGATTGTATTGTTTTGCTTCTCTGATTGCTGGAGCCCCCTGTTTGGCTGTAGAAATAAGTTGCTCCTTATTTTTAAGGCAGGCAGGTTCCTCTTCATAGAACTGAAACTAATTCTAATTTGTTCGAAAGATATTGCAAAAAGAGCTTTTGCAGTTTCTTTTTATTCTTTTTTTTCTGTAAATAATGAATTTTTATCCACTGCTGTAGTTCATGTGAAAATCATCTTTTTCGGAATTATCATTTTAAAATCTCGTGCTGTAGTTGATGTCCCAAATAACAATAAATAAATAAATAAATAAAAAATAATAATGAATAAATAAATAAAGGACAGAGGGATAAAGAGAGATAAGATGTTGCCGAATATAAATACCAATACATTTTTTTTGGAAATTAAAAAAAATAAATAAATAAATAAAAAAGAGGAAAAAAGAACTTAATTTAAGAGAAGCGAAAACCTTTTGAGAATTAAGTTAATACATTGATACAAATTTACTGTAATAAATCATTAACAAGTAAAGTTACTTCTCATTACTGTCTAATAATTGTGTCAGGCATTATGCATTCCTAAAATAATAATTTTTTTTTTGAATATCTAGGTAATCCTTAATTTTGTCGAGATCATTAGCAAAATATTGCAGACTGCATCGATATCAAACGTGCAAGTTTGTGGCGTTTTACCCAAATGCTTTTTTTTTAAATTCTTTTTTTCTTTTTTTTTACGATTAACATGAGGAGTAACTATTTTTCTTCTAAAAAAAAAAAAAAAAACTTTTGTATTTTAAAATGTCGGTAGAAGTTCTAAACTAGCAGGAATTCCAAAACGGTCTAAACGGCTATTATTAACGTTATGAGGAATGTATTTAGTAGCGTTTGTAACAAGACGATGCATACTGGAATTATGGATCGAGAGTTCTGTTAATAATGTCGGTGATTATTAACATGGTTCTCAATGCTAATAAAAATAATTTATAAAATCATACAGATGGCGCACTGCGCAGTAATGTAAAAGGATTGATTGTATTCAGCTTTCCTCTATGGTACTTTACCATGAACATCATTCCTTATTTTTTTTTTTTTTTTTTTTTTTTTGCTTTGTTATTAAATATACTTTGTTGAAGGCTTTTGTTAAGCTTTAAAACCCAGAGATCATCGTATCTAACATTGGCGCACCAACCTGGGATTAGGAAATTGATAAAGGTGAGTGCATCTGATTTGAATAATGGAATCCTTTGATTATACTGATGGAATCCTTTGATTATACTTTTGGATTATACTTGTGTACACGTATAAAATCGCTATCTAAATATGTAAGATATTATTTCCTATGTATTTTTTTTTTTACAATTATGGTACAATTATGATAAAAAAATTTTTACAATTTCATTTTTTTTTTACAATTTTCTTACTATATGAGATTGAAATCAATACTCGAATTACTAGTTCAGAGATTGGGAGAGTTTTAACTCTTTCAACTGGTAGCGCTTCGTGCTCCCTTGCCACAGGTCCGGGGTTCGATCCTCGGGCCGGGCAAGGTTGACCCAGCCTTTCAACCCTTCAGTGGGTCTATAAATGAGTACCAAGCATGCTTGGGAACTGAACACTGGGGGTTCCACTCTTGGCTGACCACCTAGCTGGAACATTTGCTCCTGCACCCTAGAACCCAAGGTCAGGAAAACTGAGATAGTCACAGTAGGCCTTAGCCCTCGATGGGCTGTCGCGACACTGAATTTAGTTTTAACTCTTTCAACGCGGCGGACGAGATGACTCGTCTTCCAAGAATACTCGTTGTGATCGATTGTTGTAATAGTGAATATGGTTGTTGATTTCAATTGATTACTATTTTTTAAAGTGAAATAATTGAGTTTTAAAAGGAATTATTTCAATTTTAGTGCTGCGGGGGAGCACTAAGCACAGAGGGTGGGACAAAGTGCTAAAAATGTAATGTTTCTACTATACACTTTTATGCATACCTCCCCCCCCCCCTGATTGAATCTATCGACTTACTTTTGATTTTATTGATTTTAACGTAAAGAAAATTAGATGAAACATCGCCTCTCTTGTCTAAATATCTATATCAAACGTATAAACGTATTTAAGTTTATTTAAAATGCACATTTTAGCCTTTCAAAATCGAATAACTTCTAAAATATAAGTCCTATATCGACTTGGATTTGATGTCTTTCGATTTGAGTAAGAAAAAATATATATAGGAAAAAATATCTCGCTGTTTATGCCAAGAGATTTAATTTCCCACCCTCTTTAACCCCTTTCCCCCCCCCCTACATTTCAAGTAGATGGATAAACAACAGTTAGGGGGAAGGGACATTCTTCAAGTATCCATGTTTTTTTTTTTTTTAAATATTTTTTTTATAACCGACGTTGAACAGCCGACCCGATTTTGTTTTTACGTCTACTAATGTTCAACCCCGCAGCCTTGTGATTTTGAACATATCCAGAAGACAAGGAAACTCCTGGATCAGTAACCCCAGAGGTATGATTTGTTATGGGAATATGAAGGACTTTGTGACTCGACAGATTTAACGTGCATCAGTCACCATTTCCTGCACGGGGGAGTCTTCGACCGGCAGGGATCGGACCCACGACCTCTTGGATATGGGCCCAGTGTCAAACCAACCAGCCTATCCCGGTTAAAAGTAACGCTGGCTCACAAGGGGAACAAACCCACGACCATCGCGTTATCAGTCCAACCTCAACTTATAAGATAATACCCTGCTTTTCACTTATTATTTAAGTATTACGCCTCTTTTTGTGACACAGGAATCTGCTGATCTTCATTTTTACGACGTTTTTCTTAAACCCGAAAACATAGCTAAAAGAAAAAAAGAGGGGGAAAAAATGAAATGGTCTGGGGGGCGGAAGTGATAGAGCATTTTCCTCAAACTTGTTAGGAAAAGTATACGACTTGTATTTCAAATAGCGAGATGATTTAAGAACACGATGACAGGAAGAAAGGATATATATATAAAAAAAAAAAAAAAAGAGAGAGCGACAGAAACTTCTTTAATCTCCCAGAATGTCAAGAGTTGGAGGGAAGGGGGATTTTAATCGAGTCGTTAGAAAGTCTCCCAAAATGTTGACATCCAAAATGACGACTTCAATTAGGACGCCTAACTCGTTTTTGACTGGAAGGTGTCTCTTCCTTTGCCAAGATCGATGAAATGTTTTTGAAAAAGAGTTTAATATTGCGAATGAGGTACAATCATCATTTCAAAAGAAAGAAAATACTTATTTTATGGCTCGAATAAGAATTCGCTCTAAATAAGAAAAGTTCTCTAATAAGAATTCATTCGAATAAAAAAGAAAAAAATTTCTAATAAGAATTTTTATTATTAATCTTAAAAAGAATTCGCTTAACTCAACACTTTTAGAATTCTTGTCAAAAATGATGTCAGAAAAGTATATACGTCAAGAATCTAAAATAATATTAAAGCAAAAAAAAAAAACAACAGCAAAAAAAGTTGTTAAAAGCTTACAGATGTTTCTAGTAATTGCCTTCCAATTCTTTTCTGTTTTCACCATCAATTAAGCACGATATAATGTTTGAATTTTCGTCTTCGTTAGATTTAGACAGCGTTTTGTCGTTTCTTCACCAACTTTTCAATCGTAATCTCCATTCTTAATACTTAATACAATACAATTAATATACTTTAATACTTGATACATATTTCACAAAAGTTTTAAATATCTATATTAAGGGCGGCCATTGCATAGCACCGAGTGAATTACTTATCTTGTTAAGAAAAACAAAGGGATATAAGTGTCGTAGTGCAAAAAATACTAGCCCACTAACAACAGGATTTAATAGTACTTTCTGTAAATGAATGCTTAAGCACAGTTGGGCTCCTTTAATGTGATCCTACAGGAAAACTGCAAAAGCTCAAAGCTGCAATATTTTTTGAAGTAAATTTTAAGCTTTCGAAGAAGTGTAATGCTATTTTAAAAAATGAAATTTCTTTAAGGAAATTGTTTGGAATGAAAATACTGCTCCCATAAAATTAAAAAGCAAGTTTGAAATTTTCTGAATCAAGTGATTTATCCCGTGAAATTGTAGCAGCTCCCATAGGAATAACAGCACAGGTCTATAAACTTTAGTGTGCACTATAATGTAACGGTTGCTACAATGACTGATATTCAAGGGAACTACTTAGACTGTAAAATATATATTTCTTTTTAAAGCTTATCAATGAAAAAACGTTAAGAAAAAACGCACACAATACATACGCTAAAAAAATTAATTTAAATTCAATTTTGAATGAAATTTGAAATGAAATTTTCTGAATCAAGTGATTTATCCCGTGAAATTGTAGCAGCTCCCATAGGAATAACAGCACAGGTCTATAAACTTTAGTGTGCACTATAATGTAACGGTTGCTACAATGACTGATATTCAAGGGAACTACTTAGACTGTAAAATATAATTTCTTTTTAAAGCTTATCAATGAAAAAACGTTAAGAAAAAACACACACAATACATACGCTAAAAAAATTAATTTAAATTCAATTTTGAATGAAATTTGAAATGAAATTTTCTGAATCAAGTGATTTATCCCGTGAAATTGTAGCAGCTCCCATAGGAATAACAGCACAGGTCTATAAACTTTAGTGTGCACTATAATGTAACGGTTGCTACAATGACTGATATTCAAGGGAACTACTTAGACTGTAAAATATATATTTCTTTTTAAAGCTTATCAATGAAAAAACGTTAAGAAAAAACGCACACAATACATACGCTAAAAAAATTAATTTAAATTCAATTTTGAATGAAATTTGAAATGAAATTTTCTGAATCAAGTGATTTATCCCGTAAAATTGTAGCAGCTCCCATAGGAATAACAGCACAGGTCTATAAACTTTAGTGTGCACTATAATGTAACGGTTGCTACAATGACTGATATTCAAGGGAACTACTTAGACTGTAAAATATAATTTCTTTTTAAAGCTTATCAATGAAAAAACGTTAAGAAAAAACACACACAATACATACGCTAAAAAAATTAATTTAAATTCAATTTTGAATGAAATTTGAAATGAAATTTTCTGAATCAAGTGATTTATCCCGTGAAATTGTAGCAGTTCCCATAGGAATAACAGCACAGGTCTATAAACTTTAGTGTGCACTATAATGTAACGGTTGCTACAATGACTGATATTCAAGGGAACTACTTAGACTGTAAAATATAATTTCTTTTTAAAGCTTATCAATGAAAAAACGTTAAGAAAAAACACACACAATACATACGCTAAAAAAATTAATTTAAATTCAATTTTGAATGAAATTTGAAATGAAATTTTCTGAATCAAGTGATTTATCCCGTGAAATTGTAGCAGCTCCCATAGGAATAACAGCACAGGTCTATAAACTTAAGTGATTTACTGTGTACTAACGGTTACTACGTGACTGATATTGGATGGAATTAGGTAGACTATAAAATATAATATCTTTTCAAAGCTCATCATTGAAAAAACGTTAAGAAGAAAATACAGAATACATTCATTAAAAAAAATTAAATTAAATTCAAGGTTTGAATTGTAAAAAGATTTATGATAACTATTATTCTCTTTTGTTCAGAAAATCACGCAAATCGTAATAAGTAAAAAAGAGAAAGAAATGAAAGAGAGTAAAAAGGTTATATAAAATAAAGCGTATTATTTTCGTTTCAATCTCAGTTCACTTCTGGATGAGTATTTCTTCTGATTTCCTGCTTTAAGAAGGAAGAAAAAAAAATTTCGTTCTTTTTAAGAATGATTCGTGAATTTTATTAGTCGTGAGATCCGATACCATTTAAAGATGTGTGTGTTCCATGAATATTGTTATTCCATTTCCAAATTAACAAATACTCTGCATATTACTTTACATTCCTATCCGGGTTCGGGTTGAGATCATTCATAACGAAAATCAAGGAGTAGTGGTCATTTTGAAAACTTTGACCCTAATTTCAGTTTCAACACTAAGTGCTACTTTTATCACGTAAGTCCTAGAAAGCTTTTTTCGTCATTACTGTACCAAACACTTTCAATACAGAAACATCATACATTGTATTCCAACGAGAACAGTCACTTCAAATACTTTAAAAGCTGAAATATCATATTGCATAATTGCATTGCATTTAAATGAGAGCAGTATTTTTACTCCAAGCACTTTCACAGCTGAAATTTCGCATTTCAAAATTCCATTTTCATTAGAACAGCATTTTCACTCTGAACAATTTCACTACTGAAAAATTATATTTAAAAATTGAATTGTATTCCCACGAGAACAGTAATCCTTTTTGTCTGAGTTTTTCGTTTGAAATGCAAACAAAAAGGGAAAGGGCTCGTAATGCTTTATCTAGAATTTAAGTGGTCTCCATAAAAGTCTCCCATAAAATGCGTTAGCAAGTTTGAAATGTTCTGAAATATTTTGGAAAATAGGGAAAGTGGATCTCTAAGAAAAGTTCGTTAAATAGATAATTCTCCTCGCTATTCGGAAGTTCATTTTACGAAGAAATTTCTGAAACGGTCCTCGAAAAAAAATCACAAAATATAGAAATAGGCAAAATGGAAGTTCGTTTAAATGGAAGTCCGACTGAAAACTCAATGCAAAGAGACAATATCGCGTGGAAATAGTTAATAATTCCGTGCAAGCAAAGAAGTGAGCAACGGTTGCTAACAATATATTTTTTTAAATTGAATGTAGCAATTTGTTGAAAGAAATAAAAATAATTGCAAAGTAATCGTAGGGACAGATGAGCAAAGCGAGCTAAACCATCTAGTAAAGAAAACTTTACTTCCACCTGCCAACGCATGAACTAAATTTTTAAAGGAAAATAAACCCTAATTTAGGTTACACGAAGAGGATAATCACGAAAAGTTTTCACAGCGACCGAGTGTTTAGTTTTTTTTTATATATATAAAGTTTAAATTGAGCAAATTTTTATGAAATATGATTTTTAACTGCAATTTATCTCACAGCCCAATTACATTGGTGTAAGAAGTTAAGAGAATTTGCAGACCTGATCGATTATCTCTAGAACTACTGGACCGATTTTAATCAAATTTGATCTGTACATACATTGATACAATACAAAACGAATAACCATTCATCAATTTTAATACGCATTCATGATCATGCGTAACACTCGTTGGAGTTGGAAGGTATGAAACAGCGGTCGCAGAATAAACAAGAAAAAAATTTGTTAATAGGGGATATGGTCCCCTCTTACAAGTATACAGCCCTTGCAGACGTGATTTCATACTTGAAATAAGGCAGTTTATCATTTTCTGTGGTAATTGTCCTGTGGTAATTTCATACCTTCCGACTCCAACGAGTGTTACGCACGATCTTGATCGTGTATAACAATTGTTGAATGGCTATTTGTTTTGTATTGTATCAATGTATGTACATATCAAATTTCATTAAAATCGGTCCAGTAGTTCTAGAGATAATCGACTAAGTCTGCAAATTCTCTTAATTGCTTACATCAGTGTTCTTCAACCGATTCCCCACACGCGCCTTTGTCACAGCCCCCGTGAAAATGACGGGGTAAGATTTCGCCAGCTATTTCTCGCTCCCGTGATATTGACGGGCTGGAGTGTTCAGTAGTAACGCGCCAATAAGAATAAAACTAATTCATTTCTTTTGCCCGGAAAACATTTCATTTCTCATTTCACACACCTGATGGCAGTACCAGGATATTTTTTAGGTAATTGTAGATAGTTAGTTTATTTTAAACTAGTTGCAGCACTAATCAAAAAGGTAATACAAATACAAAGGCCAAAAAAATAAGCACTTTTATGACCGTTTTCTTGAAAATTAACTGAGCGTTAAGGGGTTAATTGATGCAGGGTTGTCCCACGAGAAATACAAACAAACAGACATAAAAATCCAGTCACTGTCAGTCCGACGGAACCCATCATTGCTTTCACAGATGGCTGCCTAGCGACACGAATAGCAAAGCTCACGTTGGCACGTTCTGAAAATAATTTATAGTTGTGCAACAGGTGGACACTGTGAGTAATAACACAACTTCACTCCAAAAACAAATATGTTTTCTCGACTTCGAAGGGCATCCGCGACAAAATACAAAAGAAATTATAAAACGATAATGCGCGTCTTGGAGAGAAGTGCGTTTTGTACCACTCTTTATTCCATTGCGCAATGTACCTTCACCCGGATTCAGATGTTATATTTCTTTTGACATTGATGAATGAAGGTGGAAAAAAATCTCAACCTGCTGCCCACCACCCCCGCATGAAACCTTCTAAACGCACACCTGCTCACCTTCTTCTACGACTTTTTTTTCTTCTTCTGTTTTGTTTTCACCTGTTTCATGTAAGCGACCGTTGGGATTGGCTTAGAAAACGAGTGTTGAGAAATGGAGGAATTTCTTCTTGTGTTCCATTGGAGGAATGGAACGCGGACGTTTAAAAAAAAAACAGACGCATTTGCCTAAACATTGCTTATAATTGCACAGTCAGTTACAGTTATGATTGATACAGAACTGCCAATTCAGTGTTCCGAGTTTTATTCGCCATTTTTCTTTTTTATTTCTTTTAATTGTGTGGTCTTCACAGCTTCCATATACTTTTCAAGTGTTGATTTTTTCCCCCTGAGCGTTATTGCAATTACATTTGGTAGGAAGTAGGAGGTCTACGTTTTACGCGGACGGACCGCAGGTCAAGCCACGTGAGAGATGGATTTCCACTTCAATTTTGACAAGTGGACTAAGAAGCAGAAATGGGGATGGGAAGAAAGAAAAGAAAACTGAGTAACTGAAATTAAAGTCCGCTATAAACGAACTACCAATTTTTCAGCTGTCCATAATAGAAGTACAATACACTCTCGATTATCCGTGCGCGGATTATCCGGTTTGCGGATTATCCGGTTTGCGGATTATCCGTGCTCATTCCGGAGTCACACAAAAAATATAAAGAGAAACATTTTCAGGATTAAAAAATTTTGATTCATGAAGTTATAACACTACCAAATTTTTGGAAGCAATATTCGTTATTGGATTGAAGTATATGGAATATCAGCAGCCTGGTCAAAATTAAAATCGTCTACGTTATCACGATCTTGGAGAAAGATCATACCGCTTGATGAACAATCTTCTTCAGATGTTCAAGAAAAATATGATAACAGTATTCTCGAACAAGCAAAAGAAATCTAAGGTTTTAAAATTCTTGATGAAGAAAATTTAGAAGATTGGTTTCAAAGTGATGCATGTGAGTCTGGCTTCCAGTATTTGACTGATGAAGACATCGTTATGTTGTTAAATCAAATAGTGATGATAGTAACTGATGCAGAAGATGTAGTAAATGAATGAAATACAATTTCTCATTCTGCTGCTCTGTGGAAACTTTATTAGATTATATGGGAGGATTTGATTACGGTGACATTAATGCGGTTCGTACAATATGTGTATCGATATATGGCGAAGACGCATTACACATTTTTTAATAAGGGAAATTCCTAGTTTGATGTTATGCATGCAAATGTCAGTAATTTTTATATTTTTTGCACTGATATTGAATTTTTCTTTAATAAAAGGAGTTTTCGGATTATCCGTGTTTTCCGATTGTCCGTGCGACCTGTCCCGGTGATTAAGCCGGATAATCGGGAGTGCACTGTATTTAATTATATGGGAAATTTGCTTAACAAGTTTACTACAACCGTGTGTTCACCATATCCCAGGTTCATTATACCGGGGTTTGACTGTGTATAGTTATTACTGTGAATGATCGAAATTGGTGGTGCTTGTGTAAGCAGCTAAATGTTTCAAGGGCGAGCATAAGTATGACTTGTTTGCAACGTGCGTAAATATTGTTTTGGAATTATTATGTTTCCATGTCTAGTTTGGATTCGAATACGATTAAATAAAGATATATTTAAAATATACGTTAAATATCTCTTACACTTGACTTCCACGGGTGAAAGTTGACAAGTTGAGTTAGTTTGGTAAACGTCTGAAATATATATAAGGTCTGGTTAGGTGCCACTGCCCGGTATGAATTTGCCCGATGTACCCTAGACTGATGTTTTTTTAAGGTTCAGTGCCACTACCCGGCATACAATTACCCGATATATCCTACACTGGGCCGGAATAGTCAGGTTGGTAGGGCACTGTGCCCATGTCTGAAGACGACTGAAGACAATAAATGGTGACTGATGTACGTGAAATCTGTCGAGTCGCCAAGTCCTTCATGTTCCCATAGCAAATCAATACCTCTGGGGGTACTGATATAGCAGTTTCCTTGTCCTCTGGATTGGTTCAAAATTTCAAGGCTATAAAGTTGAACATCAGTAGTCGTAAACCCAAAATTGGCGGCTGTTCAACGACGGATATAAAATAAAAATTAAATATACCCTAGGCTGATGTTATTTAAATGTCAAGTGCCATTGCCCAGAATGAATTTAACCGGTACTTCGAACAATGCTGTTTCTCCTAATCTATCCTTAGCAGATGTTAAAATTTGGAATAAATATAATAATATCAAGGAATAAATGAATATCAAATCGGATATAACAGATATTTCGAACACCAAAGTGACTATGTGATTGTTGACATTCACCAGTGACATTCTCTTGATTTCGATCAATCAAGGTAACATATTTATTAAAAGTATTTTCGCTACTTTATCAGTCAAGGTAGATAAATAATGAGAGGCGGAAAATATATTCTGAGAAATCTCAAATCGTGTAGAGTAAAACGATTAAAAGTAAGACAAAGAAGAAAAATAATAATAATATAGCTATTGTAAATGAACTCCACCTAAAACTGTACACTTCAGGGTATAGTCAGTAGCAGCAGTCGTTAAGAAACCACCCTTTACTTCTCAATGAAAATCGAACAAAAGAACTTTTCCGCGAATATAAAAGTAAAAAATTAAAAAAGGACTCGGAACAAATATCGCTGAGAGAGAAAGTGTATTTATAAGGAATGAGAAGAAGGGAGAAGGGGGAGACAGTGGTGGTGTATTGCGCGGCCTTTTCTTTAACCGGAAGTCACGATTCTTACACGCCTTACCTTACGTCATAGTGTGGCTTTTCTAAAGGATTTTCAAGACGGATCTCCGATTAGGTTTTTACGGTAACAAAAAACTACTAAAGAGAATGCGGGGGGGAATGGTCTACTTTTTTTAAATTTTTTTTTTATATTAAACAAAAAAAGAATTCTTCATATGCGCTAACCAGGAGTACAACTACTCACGGCACTTAGAAAAAGATTAATTTCATATTCCATCAAATAAAATTGAAAAGATTTTCATTTTTGAAATCATTGTCTTTATTTGGATGTAAAATAACACAGCAAAGCAAAAAAAATTTTTTAACGTCGCTGTGCGTTGAAAATAGATGTGTTTGTTTACTGTGAATGACCGAAATCGGTGGTTGTTGACTTCCACCGGTTAATGTTGACAATCACACAGTCGCTTTGGTGAATGTCCGAAATGTATACTAGGTCCAATTAAGCGCCACTGACTGGTATACATTTGCCCGGTATGCTCTACATTAATGTGTTTATTAAGATCAAGTGCCACTGCCCAGAATGAATTTAACCGGTACTCCGAACAATGCTGTTTCTCCTAATCTATCCTTAGCAGATGTTAAAATTTGGAATAAATATAATAATATCAACGAATAAATGAATATCAAATCGGATATAACAAATATTTCGGACATTCACCACAGCGTCTATGTGATTGTTGACATGTGATTGTTGAAAGTCGACATTCTCTTGATTTTGATCATTCACGGTAACATGTTCATACAATAAGTTGGAAATTTATAAGCAAAAATGTTTGGAGCTGTTAGCCTTATAAAATGGAGTCGCTGACTTTATAAATTTTAGAACTGTTCGCTTTATAAAATGTTTGGAGTTGTTAACTTAAAAAATGTTTTGTAATGTTTTAAAATGTTCTGTAAAAAATGTTAAGTAAAGAATGTTTTGATCGAAAACAGCATGGCAAAGCAAAAAATGTTTTGATCGAAAATGGCATGGCAAAGCGAAAAATGTTTTGATCGAAAATAGCATGGCAAAGCAAAAAATGTTTGTAGCTTAAGAAAAATCGCTAAGCGAAGTCTTTTGGTCGTCGCTTGTGTAAGTCTTGACTTTATTCGAAAAATATTTGGAGCTGTGAACTTCATAAAATGGAACTAATGGCTTTCAAAATTTTAAAGCTGTTAAAAGCAAAAATGTTTGGCTTCCGATGTACGTTGTAAACACCAGTCTTTACAGAAGTCTAAAACAAGCCAAAATGTTTAGCTGCTAACTTAATAAACAAAATTGTTCGTATAAGTTGAAATCGCAAGTCTTGTTGGAGTTAAATTAGCACAGTAAAGCAAAAAAGAAGAAAAAAATTTTTTTTTGGCTATCGCTATGAGTTGCAAATACGTGTGTTCATCACATAAGTTTGAATTCTGTTTTATTTTATTCATTGTAATAAATATTTATTTTATAGTCTATTTCATGTTGCGTGGTGCGATACATTTTTAAGACGCGTTCATCCCGTAAAGAACCGCGTTTGATTTACTGTTACCTTGGATTGGCCGGAAAACTGG
This sequence comes from Parasteatoda tepidariorum, assembly GCF_982258835.1. Lineage (NCBI taxonomy): Eukaryota > Metazoa > Arthropoda > Arachnida > Araneae > Theridiidae > Parasteatoda > Parasteatoda tepidariorum. The sequence goes on from NC_141762.1 coordinate 93,945,266, forward strand.
ATTTGCGCAAGGTAATTATATATATTATACTGGATTATTCAAGGTTCATAATTGAAGGATTAAATTAAAGGTCGAATTTTAAATAAAACTTTTTAATACGATGATTTTTTTATAGAAATCAATGACATTTATTGAATAATATTAAACCAGACTCTAATTCTTTTCATCCAACAAATTTAATTACATTCCATACAAAACCATTGAGTTAATTGTGTATTAAAATTAATAGATCGATTATTTTCTTAAAAACTTTTAAATTATCTAGATTGATATTTTTGCTATTTTCAGATCCAATTCGGGCAAATCTGCCGCTACAAATCCAATATAATTCATTAAATATTTTTTTATGAAAAAAATCAAATTAATATACTATATATTTATATATATCATTGGTACATGTTAGTGCTACACGCAGCCACCTACATGTTCATGTACATATGTATTGCTTATACTACAGAACAATCTCGTTTTATATATAGCTTGTGAAGAATATACATAAGTGAACGTGCAGGACGCTACGTGAAAATGATGCAGATACCTTCTTACACGGTTACGTACACATGTTTTGCGTAACGCAGCGACTAGAAAACATGTCGTTTCTCTAGCAACTTGCACATGATACATGTAAGCGAACGTATGTACTAAGTGAAAATGTTGCATGCAGCCTTCTACGCGTTTACATACGTAGGCAGCACACTTGCTGCAGAACAATCTCTGTCTTCTACATGGCCTCTACAGAATGTACGTACTTAAACGTACACGATGCTACTGGGCCCGGGATAGCCTTGTTGGTAGGGTACTGGGCCCATGTCCAAGAGGTCGTGGGTTCGATCCCAGTCGGCTGAAGACTCCCCGTGTAGTAAATGGTGACTGATGCACGTTAAATCTGTCAAGTGACAAAGTCCTCCATGTTCCCATAACAAATTATACCTCTGGGCTTATTGATCCAGGAGTTTCCTTGTCTTCTGGATCAGTAAATCCAGAGGTATGATTTGTTATGGGAACATGGAAGACTTTGTCACTAGGCAGATTTAACGTGTATTAGTACAGATCCAAACGTTTCCTTTACTTCTGGTGATCGTTAAGACACGGTTCCCAGCAGATCACTGAAGTCAAGCATCACTGGCTGTGGTTAGTGTGCGGGTAGGTGACCACTTGGATCAGTTTGCGTAGGGACCGAGGGTGTGGAATATTGGTCCTCGTTAAACTGTTCTACCGTAAAGTAGAGTTCGCGTGCAGGTCGTCGGGCTACCAAAGCGGGGGTGCCATCCCCTCTGCAGAGGATCGAAATTGTGATGGCATGTCTTCGGATCATGATCAGGGATGTTTTCCAGACCGTCGCCAATAGCCTATTGTGCAGCTCTAGTGCGACGTAAATGAGCCACAACAGCAACATCCTTGTCTTCTGGATCGGTTCGAAATTACAAGGTTGCGGAGTTGAACATTAGTAGTCGTAAACTCAAATTTGGGTCGTCTGTTCAACGACGGTTATAAAATAAAATAAACAGCTGTAACTTGAAAATGCTCAATATCTTTATTATTTAAATTTTCCGCAAGAAATTCAAAGCTATTAAAAAAAAAAGTTTATCCTGCAATGCAATTGTTATTTACTTTTATACTACTGCTTTATGAGAATATAAAGTGAATAAAATTACTTAAATCCTTCTGCACCTCCTAAAATTTTTTTTTTAATTACTTTCATTATGCATATATTTTTAATTTTGCTCATAAGATTTAAGGTTACAACGTCAAAAGATATATTTAGGGCAAATGATTTTTTTTTTAAATTTTTATTTATACTTTCATAACCTTTGCTAGATGAATAGTTCATCAACCAATGACAAACAAGATAATACACCTACTGACGAAAAACTTTAGAAATCTTTTAATTAATCATAAATATTCAAATTATTCGCTATGCTTTAACGAGTCAACTTAAATGAGTATTATAAATTAATTGTTCATTTAAATAAACTTGAAAAATTTAAAGCAAAATTTAATTACCTTATCTCCAACTTATTTTGTACTACTTAAATGAAAACTTCATAAATACCATTATTGAACTTGTTTAAGTTTAAAAGAGCTTATTTATGTCGATATACAATTTGAATTTTTTTCACTGACTCCTACTGATAAAAAACCAATTAATTTTTTTTCTCTTTTGATATGGTAGACATTTAATACTTAATTTTAATTCTTCAGACTCAACGAATATTAATTCAGTGTTCATTAATCAGAAATTTAAATGCCGCGATAAGAGATAGAAAGTGGACAAACAATGCCCCGAGCTGCAGCAAAAGTAGCAGGTGCGTAAGGAGTGCCTTTATTTGTCTGTTTTTGAGGTCATCTTAAATGAAGCATTTTATTGGTGTAGCGCAAAGAGAGGGTTGGGGATGCTCCACCTGAATAAACAGCGCACACTTTTAAAAGCAGGTACTTTCGCTGTTTTAACGGCTAATTTCCAATCACTGCTTACGCTGACTCATACGCCGACAAACATCAAAAGAAAGATTTTGAGAAGTTGACCATTAGTGGTGCAACAGCTTGATGGTCAAACAAGGGGGGAGAAATTTATATGAGGGAGGTATTGTATAAGAGGGAAGGATATATATGTATAATTTAGTAGTTTATTATGTGTAAATTGTTATTAATATTTTTATCATATTGATAATGCATGCGTAGGAAAAAGTAAAGCACTCCCGCCAGTTGTTGGCCAAAAGGGGTCATCGGGGTAAAGCCTGGCATGAAATTGAAAAAAACTACATAAGTGCTTGACGAACGAGTTGTATTTACATTATGTTTGCAATCATACGACCGTAGACCCGTCTTTTTTGGGACTAAAGACATGATATTTGCAATGTAGCCAGCCAGACGAAGACTCTCCGTGTAGTAAATGGTGACTAATGCACGTTAAATCTCTCGAGTCACAAAGTCCTCCATGTTTGCAATCATACGACCGTAGACCCGTCTTATTTGGGACTAAAGACATGATATTTGCAATGTAGCCAGCGGGACGAAGACTCTCTGTGTAGTAAATGGTGAATGACGCACGTTAAATCTGTCGAGTCGCAAAGTCCTTCATGTTCCCATAACAAATCAATACCTCCGGGGTATTGATCCAGGAGTTTCCTTGTCTTTTGGATTGGGTTCAAAATTACAAGGATACGAAGTTGAGCATTAGTAGTCGCAAACCTAAAATATTGAGTCGGCTGTTCAATGACGGTTATAAAATAAAAAATAAAATGTAGCCAGCATTGCGCACCAGCCTCCTTAATTTTTCAGACAAGTTGGTTCCCGGACCCGACATGCCCGGAGGGGGGCGAAAATTGCAACTGGGTATGTAAATTATATAAGAAGAAAGTATAATCAGAATTATACTAAAACAGCGACGAAAAGTTAGCTTATACATGCTTTGCGCTTGTATATACACTGGTTATCATAAATTAAGGAAAAATCACAAAAATAGCGATAACTCTTTCAAAAGTAAGCCAAACCGTGCAAAATTTGCATATGTTGTCCACTAAGAGTAGCTGAGTAAAATTGCAATATGCAAATTAGTGGCGCTGCACTCGGCTTACGTCATCTGCCTGGAGCATAAAAGTCCAAGTTTGAGAGAAAGCACACAAATTTTACTGTGATTGCGACATTGAAAATCTGAGATAGCCAATTCGTAATAATGACCTCTAGGCATCATTTGCCTGAAGAACTACGATGGAGAGCCATCGGGAGACTAGAGGCAGGGCAGAGTCAATCAGAAGTGGCCAGATGGCTAAATGTGAGTCCATCTGTGGTTCATAGACTTTGGAGGCAATTTCAAACCACAGATTCGGCATCTAGGAGGTTCAGTCAAGGACGGCCAACTGTTACGACCAGTGCCGATGACCGATATTTGACATTAAGTGCACGCAGGAATAGAACCGCTACTCCGACACATTTTAGATCCTCTCTTGCTGCAGCCACCGGAAGGTTGGTGTCAACGTCAACTGTGCGCAGAAGGCTCCACGAAGGTGGTCTGTATGCGAGACGACCAGCCATTTGCGTGCCGCTCACATCACGCCATAGGAGAGACCGTTTGCAGTGGGCCCGACAACATGTCCACTGGACGTCAGATCAATGGAGGCCTGTTCTCTTTACGGATGAGTCCAGGTTTAGTCTAGAAAGTGACAGTAGACGTTATTTGATATGGAGAGAACCTGGGACCCGTTATCATCCATCAAACATCCGTGAAAGAGATGCATACGGAAGAGGCAGTGTCTGTGTTTGGGGAGGCATATCCTTAGGAGGGCGCACATACCTCCATGTCTTTCCAAGGGGAACCGTGAATGCTCAGGTTTATCGAGACAACATCCTTGATGCTTATGTGCGCCCATATGCCGGGGCAATTGGTGATTGCTTCCTGTTACAGGACGATAATGCAAGACCACACAGAGCTCGCATTGTTGATGATTATCTTCAACAGGAAACAATTACTCGCATGGAGTGGCCAGCTCGATCCCCGGACTTGAATCCTATCGAGCACGTTTGGGATGCTCTAGGGAGGCGTGTATCTGCCATCAATCCGCCCCCTCAGACCCTTGCCACGCTTGCAACTGCTTTACAAGAGCAATGGCTCTCACTTCCTATTGAACTGATAGACCGCATAATTGAAAGCATGGAGCTAGGAATAGATGGAGGAGACACTAGCAGAAATTCGTGAAGCCGAAAACTCGGCAATGTTAACCGCGAAATTAACCGTCGGCCATCTTACTTACTTCAAAACATTGGCAGTTGTAGCTCGTTTATGCTTGAATTGTCGTATGTTCGGACAGTTATTATCATTTTTATTTTATTCGTTATTCGAGTAGTCTTACTTTGTCTTATTATTTTTTCTTGGACTTCTTATTATTTTAATTATGACTTCTTGCATCTTAAGGTTTTATGTTACTTTGTAAAAATTTCAGCTGTAGTTTTATTTATATCTGTCGAAGTTATTCATCTGAAAATTGATATTTTTTAAAACCAGAAAGTATCCCATTGCATTCCAAATATGAAATAGATAAAAAAAATTTAAATTTATTAAAAATCTAATATTATATACAAGTGATTGCATGTAATATTAGATAATAATAAAGTACTCCATGATTACATATACATTTATTCTAAGCTTTATAGTGATGTAGTTTTTGCTTAATGTTAAGGTATTGATAGTTTCTGTTTCATACCTTCATTTAATATATTTCCCCTAAAAAAATAATAATAATTTTTATTAAAGCGTAGGGTTTTCTAATCCCTAAACAAAGTATTTGTGAAGTTAAACATAAGGAAACATAAGGATTTGTGAAGTTAAACCTTTTTAAAGAAATTGTTTATTGCTCTCAGGGCTAAGATATTTTGAGTTAGTCACTAGAATACTGTGATAATATTTTCTCAATCTCCAATTTTTATTTGTTTTTAAGAAATATTTTGACAAAAAATTTTTAAACTAATTTTCTTAGTAAGCTATTAAAAATGTCATATTTTAAGTATTCATAAAATTTTCATAGTATAAATTATTTAGGTATATTAATATGGATTTGTATAGACTAATTTTTAGCAAGAGAAATGAACATAAATTATGTATTGCACTTTCTGAAATTCTTTTTTTAACAAGAAACATCTTTCAATATTGTGGTATTCAATTTTATTTTCTATATTGAGCTATGAGTTAGGTCTATGGATATGACATATTCATAACCGCTCAGAGCTTGCTCTTTAAATTCTAATTTTTCTTAACGTAATAAGTTTATCTACCTTTACTGGTATAATAATTAGTAAGTTTGAACTCTTAAGTTTGAACTTATAAAACTCTCAGGGTGGTTGAAATTTTACAATTCTTAATAAATTTAATTATATTTTTTAAGTTGTATTGATAAATACATAGCGATTGTAAAATGAAATAGATCTACTTTTGTTTTAAAAACTCTCCAAGTTAAAGTATATTTTTTCCTAAATGTTTTTGTTGTATACCTTCATTGAAAACATTAAATGTGTTTTTCTCTACATTTAAGAATCTTTTTCTGGATTTATAAAGTTCAATGCACCCCTCTAAGAAAATTGTTAGTTGCTTTTTGTTGTATACATTAAATGTACATAGCTTCATTGAAAGCATTGAACATGTTTCTCTCTCAAGGTATATATTATAATATGATGTAATATATATATTATTATTGTTTTTTTTAATGCATAGAATTTTCTAATCCCTAAGCTAATTTTTTTTCTTTCAAATTTAATAATTTTGAAAACAGCTATATTCAATTTATAAACAAAATATATGTATATATTTAAGGATCTGTTTCTAGATTTTTTTTCAATGTGCCTTTGCTCTGGTTTAAGAATTTTTTTTTTTAAATAATCACTAGAATACTGTAATAATATTTTATTAATCTGTAACATATTTTTCCTTTTTTTTAATAAACATTTTGACACATTTTTCTTTAAATTAATTTACTTTGTATGCAATTAAAAATGTCCTATTTAAGTATTCATAAAACTATCTAAGTATAAATCTTCATATGTATGGATTTATTTTTAGCAAGAGAAATTTGTATAAATTTATGTATTTCACTTTCTGAAATCATTCTTTAACAATAAACATCTTTCAATATTGTGGTATTGTGGTGTTTTCTACTTACAACTGTAAGCCTCATGCTATATTTTGGGGTGCATGAGGAGTTTTAAGTTGTTTAAATAAAATAAAAAAATATTGTGGTATTCAATTTATTTCTAAACTGCTGTTAGAAAATGCAACACCATGAAGGAATCATCAGAATCAAATGAAATTCGCAGCAAATGTCAATTATAGGATATTATGCAAATTAATAAAGTTTCAGAGCCATCGCGCGTGCGTGGCGCGCGCAGCGCCCTCTGAATTGATGCTGAAAGCGTATAAATAAAGTGCTGTAGCGGGACGTTGAAAATAGTCTATGATTATTTGTTAGTGGCAAACGTTTAGTGAGACCTGAGTATGCCTCCACGACGGAAGAATAAGAAATTCAAGCAACTTACGGAGTTTGAACGAGGGAGGATAATCGGCCTTCGAGAAGGAGGATTTTCCTATCGCGCAATAGCAGCTCGTATGCAGCGGAACAGTTCCACAGTGATGCGAGTTTGGAAGCAGTGGACCGACGAGCACCGAACAACTCGAAAAACAGGCACTGGACGACAGAAGGTGACGTCAGAGCGCGATGATCGACACCTGCTCCGCATGGCGGTGAATGATCGCACAGCTTCCTCCAGGCAGCTGGCAGCACATTGGTCTACTGCTACAGGTGTACAATTGTCGGCTTCGTCAATTCGTCGTCGTCTGCTGCGCCGTGGATTGCGTGCAAGGGTGCCATTATACAGGATTCCCCTCACGGCGGATCATCGACGGCTGCGTCGGCAGTGGGCTCTTGAGCACAGAGACTGGCGAGCTGATTGGCACCAAGTTGTCTTTTCAGATGAATCACGCTTCAATTTGTGGACCCATGATGGCCGTGTTCGTGTTAGATGTTATGCCGGTCAACGCTGCCTTCCTGAGTGTATTATTGAACGACATAGTGGTCGAACACCCGGAGTTATGGTCTGGGGTGCGATTTCGTGTCATGGACGATCCAATTTGATACGAATTGAGGGTAATCTCAATAGCAACAGATACGTCCGTGAAGTGCTACAGCCCGAAGTCGTTCCTTTCCTTCAAGGCATCCCTGGAGCTATCTTTCAGCAGGATAATGCACGCCCACATGTTGCGCGGACTGTTAGAGACTTCTGTTCAGCACAACGCATGCAACTTCTTCCTTGGCCTGCTTATTCGCCGGATATGTCGCCTATTGAGCACGTGTGGGATATGGTTGGTCGGCGTCTCACTCGTGATCCGCGTCCTGCAGTTTCCAAAGACGAACTTTGGTTGCGCATACAAGCGATATGGAATTCTCTTCCTCAAGCAGATATTCAACATCTGTTTGACTCCATGCCACGTCGTATAGCAGCACTTATTGCAGCGCGTGGTGGCTGCACCAAATACTGATTTCGGACGCTTAATTTGTTTCTTTTGTTTTGAAAATTTCATCATTTATTTGTATCAGTACAAGTCGTTTCTGCATTAAATTTCATTTGATTCTGATGATTCTTTCATGGTGTTGCATTTTCTACAAACAGCAGTTTATATTCAGCTTGGAGTTAGCTCCATGGATGCAACACATTCATAACTACCTAATATTTTTTTTCCTGTCTTTTCTTAAAATAATTAGTTACCTGACTTTATGGACCTAAGAATCAGGGTTCGTGATTTTTTTGATTTTTTTAAAAAAAATCAAAAAAATCGGATTATTTTGATTTAAATCAGATTTTTTTGATTTTAATCAGATTTTTTTGATTTTTATTTAAATACACTATAAGAGCTTTAATTTATGATCAAAAAAACTTTATAAATGTTTAATCAAAATTAAATTAATATTAAAACTATATTACAACAATATTTTAGAAGCTCTAACTTACTAAAATAATTTTTCATTATTATGCATAGCGACCATTTTGATTGTTACAAAGGCATGATTGAAATTAAAAGACAAGATAAAATAGATAATTTAAAGAATACTACTTTAACTAATAACACAAAGTTTCAATTAGCACAGCATAATTTTAATTTAAAATTGTGATCTCTTTTTTTTCTCATGATTTATAAAATGGCAAAATAAATGCAACAGATTGTGTTTATAAATGTTGTTATTCATTAAAAAATAAATATTCAATCTATATATTTTTATTAAAATATTTATTTTTAATCCTTTATCAAAATACATAAGTTAAGCTAAAAAACATTTTTAAAAAAATCTATGTACTCATTGGAATTTTTTTTCACAAAAGAAAATCTGATAATTTCAAAGATACTGTAATCATATTATGAGAAGAAAAATAAAAACCAGTTAATAACCCTACTGCTTCAAATAGACTTTGATAGGGAAGAATGACACTATATCAGGAAAAAAATATCTGAACTCAGCTTTTTTTTTCTTTCTATTTTTGGCATATTAAGGTAATTTCTTTTTAATATAACCTCAAGTTTTAGAAATATAGAAATTTCCATCAATAAACTATAATGTAGATTTGAATTTCATGCTTTTTTAATCAAAAGGTAGAATTTTAATTAACATTTGCTTTTTGAAAAAAAAGCATGTTTATTTACTTTCTACAGCTATTCAAGTCTATATTGAGACAGCATTAAATATTTACTTTAATCTGTACTTTCAATGTTAAGAATCAAAAGATTTTTAAACATGTAATTTTAAATGTGTTTAACACACTCCAAGAAAGAAAGTAATTTCGTTAACTAAAATTAATTAATGCAGCAATTTATTTAAAATAAATTTTAAAACTAAGAAAAGAAAATAATAAAAGCATCAATAATTTAAAGCACTGTTTTTTAACTTTTAAAATCAATATAATATATATATAAAAATCAGTTGATTTAAATCAATGATTTTTTTAAAAAAATCATTTGATTTTAATCATGATTTAAATCGTGATTTAAATCAAGCTGATTTAAATCAACAAACCCTGCTATGAATTAAAACTATCAGAGTAATATAAATTTTAAATTTCTAGATAATAAACTTTTTTATCTTCTTGAAATTGTTTTGAAAAGTGCATAGTGATTGCTAAATGAACTTGACCTAATATTAACTTTACCAAGAATTCCATTTGTTTCAAAAATTCTGTCAAGTTGAAATGTTTTTTCTAAAAGTTAGAAATACGAAAATTCTAACGGCTAAAAAAAAAATGGAGAAAGCTTGGATGGATGGATCTTTTATTTAACTTAAAAGACTAAACTCGACACTTTAAATCAAATTAAGAACCCTTCAAAACCGCCCTCCAAGCTTCGTTAAAAAGCATGGATTAACTAGAAATAGAAAGATGTATGAGCGCACAACGACGCAGTAAGTAAGATGGCGGAAAACTCTCGCGGTTGCTTCACCTTGAAAGAAGTGGGCTAATGGGAGTGTCTTCTCCACTTACTCCTAGCTCCATGATTGAAAGCATCACACATCGCTGTTTGTGCTGTATTGCTTCTAGAGGCAATCATATTCCATATTAAAGGTACTTTTTCTATTGCAAACCGATACTTCCAATTTGTTTATTTTATACATGTGCTAATTTCTATACTACTATTAATGTCTGATAATTTCTTTTTATGTTGTTTAATACCTTACTATGTGTTGTATATTGTGGGTAAGTTTCATAAAATTCCATGTGTAATTTCTTGAGTTATCGCGATTTTTGTGAATTTTCCTTAATTTATGATAACCAGTGTATATAGACACACACAAAAGGCAAAGCCTTCACTAACTTCACTTCCGATGAGCTAGAGATCAAAAATTTTGAGCATGTGTTCTTTTTGTAAACTGAACATGTTTCGTTCCGATATTTAATAATTATTATAATAATTAGGGGAATTAACAATAATTGAAATACAAAACCTTAAACATAATATATGTTTCATTATAACTATCAGGCGATAATCTTTTCCCCTATAAAGGCGGGGAAAAAAATTCATCGATTAGGTGGAATTTTTCCACTTAAATGAAAATCGTTAAAAATCAATGAATGTAACGGGCCGGGATAGCCTGGTCGGTAGGGTGCTGGGCCCATGTCCAAGAGGTCGTGGGTTCGATCCTCGCCGGCCGAAGACTCCCCGTGTAGTAAATGGTGACTGATGCACGTTAAATCTGTCGAGTCTCAAAGTCCTCCATGTTCCCATAACAAATCAATACCTCTGGGGGTACTGATCCAGGAGTTTCCTTGTCTTCTGGATTGGTTCAAAATTACAAGGCTACGGAGTTGAACGTAAGTAGTCGTAAACCCATGAAATTGGGTCGGCTGTTCAACGACGGTTATAAAATAAAATGAATGTAGCGCAGACGTAACGGTTCCATCAAAAGTTCCTTCACGCTGGCTACTTCGTCCCAACACTTGATAGGGGAGTGCTTCCTGGGTTGTGTTCAAAATAACAAGGCTACGGAGTTGAACATGGATCGTTGTAAACTTAAAATTGAGTTACGAAACATAACAAGTAATGTAAAAAAAAAAAAAATTTAAAAAAATGAAAGTTAATTACTACTAAAAATTTTAATTAACCACTTTTCATTAATTAATTACAATTTTTCTTCTTATATAAAACTAAAATTACTTAATTAAATTTTATAAATTAAATTTAATTAATGAATTAACATTTGAAAAAACTGAATTAACATCAAGTGTCATCGACTACAAATTTTAAGAAATGTATTTGAACTTGAAAGAATGAATAAAAAGTATTTTATTAACGATTGAATATATGAACAAGATATAGGGAGATTGTGAACTAATACTAGGAATTGAATAACCCATAAATTATGACACAACCCAACGATTATGAAGGACTGTTACGGATCACAACAGTTATAAAATGAGAGTATAAATTCTTCTCTTATTTCCATAACACTTCCGTGAAGATGTTTCAACTTTGCGATGAAAAAACAACTTCTGTAATCGACAAATGGCAACTTGTCCGGTGACTAAATTTCTTAAAGAACAAAGAAACCGGATTATCGTTTGCATCCTCCACCCCCACATTAAGCATCCTTTTCTTTTCTTACATCCTCTTCAATGCTACCTGAAACTAATGATTTTGTGGCATTTCAGGGTGATTCAGTTATGCCACTGTTACACCCTGAGCGTCGTCATGACAGCGGTGGATTCTAAAGAATGGTAACCACAGACAGACAAGATATGCCAATCTATTCAGTCTTGGTTTTAACGAATTAATATCATTCAATACCAACAAAATAAACTTTTAAAAAAAACTTAATCTTTCATTTTTCGCTTTAATAAAAATATTCAATTTGGCGTTTTCATTAATTTATGAGTCCATAACCTGATATATATCTGTTGGAATGGAAAAAGAACGACGAGGAAGTGAGCCAAATCGAACGATTAAGTAATAAAAAAAAGCGCGTTTTAATCACGACGGATGCTCCGCATAAATTCTTTTCTTCCGTCTTGGTGTTGATTGAAATGGAATTAAGAATGTTTATATCTTCGAATCCGCATGTTCTTTCGGACTTTTTCCCACGACCAAGTGGCGGTTGCTGCAGTCATTTCAATCACTTTGATAAGATGGTGTCCCTTTTTTCCCCGGACACGTTGCGGTTAGTAAACATTTAAGGCCAGTCGTCATTGACTTTTTTTATTTATTGTTCAATCATCAATCTGTAAAAACACTTTTTTTTTTGTTTGTAAAAGAAATGATAAATGTAATAAATGCTGTTTAATACTGTTGTTATATTGGGTGCGAAATTAGTAGCGAGCTCAGACACCCAATTTCGCTGATATATATATATATATATATATATATATATATATATATATATATATATATATATGTTACGCTTTGAAAATCCCAAAAATGAGAACATTACATGATGGTGTATAGATAGAGAAAAGGATTGACCTTGGAAAGAGGGATTTTATATCTTTCTGGAGACAATATATTTAAATATTAATAGGTCAATTCCTATTAATAATTCCAATATTAATGGGTCAAAATATTAACTAATCAATTTCCCAAGCTACTAAAGACACATCATCACATTTTCTGAGATAATCAGATCAATATTATTACTTTCTTTGTGGGATTATTTGCTTTTTTAAATCATTGCGCGTTAGATATAAGTTCTATTTATGGATTATACTTAATATATATATATATATATATATATATATATATATATATATATATATATATATATATATATATATATATATATATATATATATATATATATATATATATATATATATATATATAAAACCATCACTGAACAGCCGATCCAATTTTTTGGGCTTACGACTAGTAGGGGAGAGTGGGGTCAATTGTAACATTTTTTACATAACTATTTATAACTAACAAAAAATCCAATATATTATTAGTATTAATTGACAGACGAGTAAAGTAGACTATCCTCTACTAGAAAAAAAATAAGTACCTTATTTTAAATGTTATTATATTAGTTATTTACAATTTTTGACCATCGTGCACTTGTTACAATTGTCCCCACTTACGGGGTCAATTGTAACAGTTCATAAATTCAACTAAAACATAGTTAATTATACATATTATCATAGTTGTGATATATTTTTTTATTGATCAAAATGGTAGTGATATTTTAGGAGTAAAAATAATAATGAGTAGAGACCTAAAGGGTTAAACTTTTAACTTTAAGGGGTTAAAAATTTTAATTTATGCTGTGAAAGGTGACAAATAAATTAATGCACATGCAACATAATATATATGATATAGGAAACTATGGGTGGTTCTTAAAGAGTTAAGTAATGGTTTGTAAACATAAGATTATTTATTTTCAGCTGTTACAATCGTCCCTTTACTTATTGTTACAATCGTCCCCAAGACGCCATTTCATCTTCATTTGTTAAAAACAATGCTAGTTAATTAACAAAACTAATCTTTTTTTTTTGAAATGTTAATTAAGGTATCCACTTACATATTCCGTTAATAATTTTTATTTTTTTAAGCAAAATTACTTTGTTACAATATAATATTCTAATGCCAAAAAAAGTACTTACGTTGCATGAAAATATATTTTGTGATGTAACTCTTTCAAAAGTACATAAAAATGATTGCCAGCAGGAGTGTACATGTAGATTTATTAAATACACATTATGCGCCACCTAGGAACCAAATCTAGAACCCGACACTGGAAATTTTTGCTCTGTAACAATCGTACCCTGTTACAATTGACCCCACTCTCCCCTACTATTCAACTCCGTAGCCATGTAATTTTAAACCAAATCCAGAAGACAAGGGAACTCTTGGATCAAGTATTGGGGGAAGTTTGCCTTCATGGAGGAACTAACCCGCATTGCCGTTACATGGAGAGGAAAACTACGACAACCTACCACAGTTAGTCCGACGGCAAGGGGTGTCTAACCCATGACCAGTCTACCACTGAGGATATTTTACTTCAGTACCGTGGTCGATGCAAGTCAGATGCGGATTTTCACTGTTAGCGGATCGTGACTAGGTCATAGATGGCTCCACTGGAAAGCAAGAAAAAACGCATCGCCTTTGCTTAATACGACGACAACAACAGCAACAGTGGTTGGAGTATAGTTTGCCTAAAGTAAGAGTTCCTCTAGCCATTCGTCTGGACCCGTGGCGGTGACTATGGTAACGGTGACTATGGTAAAACTAATACATTCTGCCCTCAATACTTTTTTAAAATTTTTGGAAAGGTACGATTTATGCAACTTTACTATAGATACAATATAATCGTTAAAAGTAATAAAAAAAAGGATGAAAAAGTAGAATAATTTTTGAATCATTTTCTATTCTATTAATTAATCTCAATTATATTATTATTAATGTATTCTCTATATCTGAGCTCAGTAGAGTATTAAAAGACACGATGCCACCGTTTACGTAGGCGATAAAAAATAATGATTCCCCCCCCCCCACTCCTTCTACTTTCTTAGAAAGAGATGGGATGGGGGAGTACTATTTTGTTATCCCTCCCTTACTTCAAATAAAGAAACAAATATTAAATAAAAAATAAAATAAAAACTGAAAACACCAAATATGAGTTACCTATCATTTAAGTTGGTGCTATGTTAAAAGAAGAAAAAAAAATATCTTTACAAATTGAGAATGGGGGAGGGTGTGGTGATGTGTGGGTGGGTGGGGGGTAGAGAGTCGTGCGCGCACGTGGCTTATCCTATTCAATATGGCATCTGCGTTCTCTTGCATATCCGGAATACCAGTAATTAGACTCTTGCAGCAATGTAGGATGTTCGAGGGAAAGTGCACAAATTGATATTTTATCATTATTGGTCAGATTTCTCCATGGAATAAAAATTCAAGAAAACTCGAAATCATGGAATATGAATTATTATTATGAATCAAAAGAAGAAAGAGCACAGGAGAAAGTTCTCTATTTACTATTATTTAAAACTAACTTCTGTTTTTTTTTCATTTCGTGGAAACCAAATTCAATGTAATTAAATTCATATTGAACTTAATTAGATGGTTTTTAAAAAAATTAATTAGGACACGAAAGTTTAAAATGTAGAGAAAACATGGAAAAATTTACAGCGAAATTTTTTTTCCAGATATGATTATGAAGAGATTATATCTTTCTTTTTTTCCCTCCAGATTATTATTATTATTATTAATTTTTAAATAATTTCCCTTTTCTCCTTTTTCATTATTCTGTAATTTTTTCAGGTTTTCTCTACATTTTGAACTTATTTTACGAGTTCTTTATAGCACAGCAAATAAAACTTACTGATTTTCTTAATTTTCTTCGTTCTTCCTTTTGTTCTTTTTGTATGTCTGAGGAAAGGTTTTATTAGATGAAAGGAAACAAAATAAGTTATTATCTTAAAAAAGAAGTGCCTCCACTTATATTTCCTTTTAATGTTTTTTGGATTTCTCCTATTGTGATAATCCTTTTAGTTCTCTTATGTGGAATTATATCTTATTTTGTTTTATTTCATCTTATAAAATTTTTCTCCAAATATTCTTCCAGTTGGGACATTAGCAGCTTGGCTCTATCACAATTTGGAAGTATGCTTTTTACACTTTTTCTCATCATTCTTTTCATTATTTCGTAACTGAAATTATATATATATATATATATATATATATATATATATATATATATATATATATATATATATATATATATATATATATATATATATATATATATATATATATATATATAGAGAGAGAGAGAGAGAGAGAGAGAGAGAGAGAGAGAGAGGGATCTTTTACCCAATGCTTTTTTTTTTCGTTCAACGATTATTATCCTGTGTTTTGAATAAAATTTTAAGGGAAATTCAATAATACAAAAATCTTAAGTGATGGGGCTCAGCTGGTAAGGATACGTACCAGTTCTTAAAATGGAATTGGAAAAAAAAAAAGATTATTTTGGAAATTTAAGTTTTAAAAAATATTTAAGTCTTGAATAACGTTAAAGAAAATTTTCAATCTCGCGTGCTAGTTCTTAAAATGGAAATGTTTAAAAATGCATTTGAAAAATTATGCATTCTTGAAAATTTAAGTTTAATATTTAATTCTCGGATAGATTGAAAATATATTATTACTTTAATCTCTGAATATATATGTTTTGCTGATATTATATGTTCTAGAATTTCTTCATAAACTAGGAGGCTGCACACACTACTTGCTTAGCTCACCATCTCACCACCTCCTCATTGTTTTTTTTTTTTTTTTTTTTTTTTGTTAACCTAACTTCTTTCCATTTATTTTGATTAAAAAAATGCAATTTTCGCTATATATAATTAACGTTTTGCACAATTTCATTATTTTGTACCGATGCATTTTTTAAAATTTATTTCTTCAATTGTGAACATTTTAAACAAGTATACGTTAAATTTTGAAGATTACGCTAAAAAACACGCTCTGATATCAATTTAAAAATTGAATAACAATTTAATTATTTATTGATGTGTTTATATCACAGTTAATGGAGGCAACATTGAATCTTTTTAGAGGTGTTACTTGATTAATTAAGATCAGCACTGACTGAAGTTGTTTATATCATCGACTATTAAGTTGTTTATTGTTAGATAGATTAATTATAAATCACCCATGAACTCAGGCGACAAATAAGTTATAGCGCAGAAACGGAAGTGTTCATTCAGAGCTACTTTATTTATTAGACTTTCAATTGAGTCTTATATATGTATATATATTTTCATTTATTTATATATTTCTTTCTTTCTTTTATTTTTAATTCATTCATTTATTTTGAGATAGAGAGAATGTTGAAGTTCAGAGAGAGAAAGATAATGTTTTTAATGGTGGTTTTAATAAACGGCTGAAACGAGATTTTTCAAATTTTATTTATTTTAAATATAGCGTGACTGATCACATCATTAAATGGTCAAATTTAATTAAAATAAATTTAAGTTTTAAATTAAGCTCATACTTTGTTAGGAATAAATAAGAATTAAATTCTGATTAGTTCTTCCCTAAATTTTACGAGTGTTTATATATAATACGAATAAGTTCATTTAATTGTTTAATTAAAATAAATTAAGTTTTAAATAAAGCTCATACTTTGTTAGAAATAATTAAGAATTAAATTCTGATTAGTTCTTCCCTAAATTTTACGAGTGTTTATATATAATACGAATAAGTTCATTAAATTGTTTAATTAAAATAAATTTAAGTTTTAAATAAAGCTCATACTTTGTTAGAAATAAATAAGAATTAAATTCTGATTAGTTCTTCCCTAAATTTTACGAGTGTTTATATATAATACGAATAAGTTCATTAAATTGTTTAATTCAAATAAATGTAAGTTTTAAATTAAGCTCATACTTTGTTAGGAATAAATAAGAATTAAATTCTGATTAGTTCTTCCCTAAATTTTACGAGTGTTTATATATAATACGAATAAGTTCATTAAATTGTTTAATTAAAATAAATGTAAGTTTTAAATTAAGCTCATACTTTGTTAGAAATAATTAAGAATTAAATTCTGATTAGTTCTTCCCTAAATTTTACGAGTGTTTATATATAATACGAATAAGTTCATTAAATTGTTTAATTTTATCACCATCTCTGAACAGCCGACCCAATTTTTGGGTTTACGACTGTTAATTGTTTATTTATACCTCGACCCGCCCTATTCAGGGCACACGAGAGTACAACAAACATTCTACAGACAAAACATACGTAAAACACAAAAAATTACATTAGCAACAAGTATAAATGACATATAAAGAATAAACTAAAATAAGAAAATATTTACACTATAAAATACAAAGGCATAGTGAAATGCCTTAAAACAGGGGTGTCATACTCAAAAGCTAACTTGGGTCAAATAAACAATACTTAACTTTAGGTGGGCCGCAAAAAAAAAAAAAAAAAAAAAAAAATCAATCATAGAAACAAATATTTTTATTTTGAAAAGCACATTGTAATAAATATATATAAAGTTAAATTATTGTTTGATACTTGACATCTCTTCTCTGCTACTATCTTTCCTAATTCGGGAGAAATTTTTTTGGCCGAGACTACTTTCAAAATTGACCCAACATGAGCGTTATTAATACGGTTTCGGACAGGAGATTTATTTCCATTCATAACAGAAAATAATTGTTTGCACTGATAAGTACTTCCAAACATGGAAATAATTTCATATGCGAATTTTCGAGTATTTTCAAACCTTGCCGGTAAATATTTGTAAAATTCAGGCATAACCACTTCAATGAATTTTGCCTTCAAATTTGAGTCGCACTGAATCTCAATCACTTCCATTTGCATACTACTGGGTACTGAGTCTATATTTATTGAGAAAATCGACGAAAACAAACAAAATTTGTTTTCCGAGGAATTAAAATCTTTACACCTTGTTTCAAATTCCGTTCTAAGATTTGAAATTTTTTCTGCGTATTTTTGATAAGATGCAGTATCCCTGGAATGGCAGGTGCCGCAAGCCAATTAGAATTTCACATTTTCGCGCGTACAATTTAAAATGATCCGTATAGTTTATAAATAAAGTATATTATAATTTCATATGCCTGTTTCCTTTCTAATTCACATTTCCAATTTATTTTTACTTTGCATCGGATATATTGACTGGGCCACAAAAATGTTCATCTCGGGGCGCATGCGGCCCGCGGGCCGCGAGTTTGACACCCCTGCCTTAAACAAAAAGCATAGAAAATAATTTTAACGTAACTTTAAACTAAAGCACAGAAGTTAAAATGCATTTTAACTCTAGAATTAAGTATAAGAGAAAGAATATCATTAATTGAAGCAAAATATTAGAATCACAAAGAAATTTAAGATACAAAAGGTTCAAAAGTCATGGATAACCTGAGAGTTTGACTAAAACAAATATTGTAAGATGAGTTGATAGAGTTTGTTGACACGGAGTGACAGCTAGGTTACATTGTTAATTGAATCTGGTGGATTTAACATGTCCTCAAGTGTAGTTTTAATGATTTCTTTAATAATTCTTCTGCAGGTAAAGTTTGAGAATAGCTGATGTTCTGTTTTGTCCTGGAATTCCATGCCACGCTGTGCATGAAATTTTGGGCAGTGGCAAATCAAGTGTATTATACCTTGTTGAGAGTCACAATAAGAACAAATTGAGGATTCTTCTAAAAAATCTTGATTGATGGGTGCCAAATACTCCGTGGCCGGTTAAAAATTGATTTAAGTAGAAGTTGGCCTGCAGTCTTGATGTTTTAGGGTCCTTAAAAAATTTGTGTGTTTGACGTCCCTTTGTTGAGTATGTCCACTCTAGTTCCCACCTTGTCATGATGCATTCATTAATACGACTGTTAATGTTCGACTCCATAGCCTTGTAATTTTCAACCCAATCCAGAAGACAAGGGAACTCCTGGATCGAGTATTGGGAGAAATTTGCCTTCGTGGAGGACTTTTTGACGAAGCTAACCTTCATTTGCGTTACACGGAGAGGAAGATCACGCGAACCTCCCACGGTTAGTCTGAAGGCAAGGGGACTCTAACCGATGACCCGTCTACCACTGAGGATATTTCACGTCAGCACTGTGATCGGTGAAGCCGGATGCGGAATTCGTATCGATTGGGATTCGAACCCGTCTCGCCTCATTGGAAGGCGAACGCTCTATCCCCTGAGCCATCGCGACTCAGCATGTCTAGGTTTTTTTTTTATTTTTTTTTATTTATTTATTTTTAAATATCCGTCATTGAACAGCCGACCCAATTTTTGGATTTAAGACTACGAATGTTCAACTCCGTAGCCTTGTAATTTTGAACCCAATCCAGAAGACAAAGAACTCCTGGATCTGTACTCCCAGAGGTATTGATCTGTTATGGGAGCTTGGCTAGTTTGGAAAATCTCAAGCTCATTATTTTTCAGACTTGTTATAGTGAGCACATGTGCATTTATGCTAACAAAAAAAAAAAAGTACTACAATTTACGCTAGGGCATATTGGCCTATATTTTCTTGTATTGTAATCTCAATATGAATATCTTGATATATTCGCCCACTTTGAATACAGAAATTAGAAAATGCGACATGTCAGGCACTAATATTTTTTTTTCTTCCAATTAACCTACAAATATTTACATGGGCTCACTAAAACAATCTGAAATAAATCTTGGCTCTTGAGCAATGAATGATGATGAATCTTTTTGGCCAAAATATATCTGGACTAATTAGTTTGAAATAAATATGGCTCATTGCGCAATGGAAGTTCTATTTTTCCATTAGTCTAAAAGTAACTGGTTTCAGTTAAAAAGAGCTTAAAATAAATCAGGCTTATTGAGCCAAGAAGGATATCTTTTCATATTTAAGTAAGAAGATCTATATACTCTTTGCAATAAGCTTGAAATGCGTCTAGTTGATTAGAAAATGCTGAACAAATTTCTAAAAACAGTTTTCTACATAAAAGATTCATTTGTGAACTATACTTCTAGTTAAAGCATAACCCAATACATAGCTCTAAGATTTTTCACTTTTATTCCTTCCTTTCGCTCCTATTGAAATTTAATTTTTAGACGACCCCTTTGTTTCGAACAAAACTGTAAAGCATGTGCCACTTATTACTAACTCGCCGAATGAATTTTGGAACATCAAAAGAAAATATATATTGAAGGGGGGGGAGGAAGAGAGGGGGGTTCAAACATTGATTGCTCTTAAGTTCTGATGAAGGTGTTATGGATGGATGAGGATGACGTCATAGATTGGAAAAAGAGGGGCGGGGCCTAAGAGGAGGTAGTGAGTGATTGGTTACCTGGTGGGATCGGGAGGAAGAGGCGGTGTGAAATCCGGGAGAGATGCTTTTATTGTTGTTTTGAGAGGGTTGATGCGGATCATTTTTCATAAGAGCTCCGCTCTCTAGTTGGAGTAGTCTGCTCTTTGTGTCCTTTATTTGTTTTAATCTTTATTTCGAAATTTTAAACAACTTATTGTTACTTTTCCTTTATTTTTAAAATTAAACAGCATTGAATTAACAATTTGAAAGATAATTTTAATGTACCGATTTTACTAGATAATGTTACTTTATATATAGAAAAGAAGTGTATATATGAGAGAATAACTATATATATCAGAAGAAGTGCAACAAAACCATTGTAAAATAATGATATAAAAATATATAAATATTAATTCAGATAACTATAAAAAAATATATATTTATTCAAATCAATATATGAAAATATATTGATTCAGGTAACCATATAAAAAATATATTGATTAAAATAACTACAGAAATATATTGACTCGGATAACTATACAAAAATAAATATTTAAATAACTATATAAAAAATATACTGATTCAGATAACTATGTAAGAAAAATATATTTATTCAAATAACTACATAAAAATATATTGATTCAGATATTTATGTAAAAAAATATATTGGTTCAAATAAATACATAAAAATTATATTAATTCATATAACTATATAAAAAACAAATTGATTCAAATCAATATATGAAAATATATTAATTCAGATAACTATATAAAAAATATATTGATTTAAATAACTGCAGAAATATATATGACTAGGATAATTGTACAAAAAAAAACTTTGATTCAAATAACTACATAAAAAATATATTAATTCAGATGTTTTAGAAGATAAAGTTACAGTTAGGGCTGCAAAAGCAGATGTTACAGACTGGAGGGAAGTATAACAATATATATATATATATATATATATATTGGTTTAAACATATATTGGTTTAAATAAATATCTGGAAAAAAAATATTAATTTAAATTTAAGTAACAATGTATAACAGGTTCTATATAATTTCATGTTCAAGTGGAGGTAAATAAAATGTACACAAATTTAAATGCAAATAATGATAGTACAAGTAGAATTCAAAAAACGATAACGCGCGCAGGTATTATATATTATTTTAAACTTTAAATGATGAGCCTGATGAAATAATGAGTGGATCCTGATGAATGGTTTGCTTTATGTGTGAGGCTCATTCAGTTAAAGATATGGGGCAATGTTTGCCATGAAGAATTATTTGGGTTTATATAAAAAATAAGCCGACTTAAAGTTGAAAAAAAGAAGGAAAGAAAGAAGACAAAAAATAGAAGTTTGTACTTTATGCCTTAAACGTAACTAAACCTTAAACATAACAAGTGGTGAACCTAATGAGGAATTTAATGTGCAATGATTATTTTTATAATTGATTGTGTTTAAATTTTTAGTAATAAAGTTATACTTAATATATACTTATAAATCATACTTTCAATTTGTCTTCATTAATTAAGTCATGCATTTTTTTTAAGTCACACTTGAGCTTTCTAGCAAACTTTTCTAGCAACTTTTCTTTACTTATAATAGCAATTACAGAACACGTGACGGTACAGAAATTGTAGTACTGCATTTTCCATGATAATACAAAACACTTGTTATTGCCTATTTATTTTTTTAGTTATTTTTGCATAAATTTCCTAGGCCGAATTAGGGAGCTGTTTGTACAAATTAGGCAAGCAGTATCCTAACTCATACCATATGCAGAACTTGTAAAAATAGTTAATTTTCAGTACTTACTCCACAAATAAAAATAAATACCAAAAAATAATATAGGTAGCAGAATGACTGTATTTTATTATTAAAATATTTCATACATAATTTTCAGTGATATGTGATAAATAAAAATTTAAATGTGAAAAGTGGTACAATTTTGACAACTCTCTTCTATTCTACATTTATAATACAGTCGGACTTCTGTTTAACAAACTTCCATTTTGGGAATTTCTCTATTTTGCGATTTTTTTCTCGAGGAACCAAGAACTTTTCGGAAATTTCTTCGTAAAATAACTTCCGAATTGCGGAGTGAATTTTTTATTTAACGAACTTTTCTTCTTTGAGAAACCACATTTCCCAAAATATTTCAGAATATCTTAAACTTGTAAACTCATTTTATGGGGAAATGACTTTGAATTGTTTTTCGAAGCCACTTTACTTTTAGAGAAAGCAGTAAAATCCCTTTTCATCTTTGTTTGCATTTCAAACAAAACCTCAGACAAAATTAACGGATTTTATCAATAGCAATTAAATTTAAGTACGCATGTGGTAATGTATGTTTAAAATTAATATTATAATTTTATATATAATTTTATACGTAAATTTATACATAAATTTAGCTTTTTTTTAGTTGAAAATGTATGTAGCATGTACTGGATAATGTTTTGCTCTATTCTTGCTTTCCATGCAGATTTCTTTTATAAAAAATAAGATTTGTAAAATAAATAGTAGATACTAGTTTACAAGAGAAAGGTGTATCAATTGCTTTTTTAATTATGCCTTGTGTTTATGACTTTAAAACCTATTTGGCGTTGTTTAAGTATTTCAAAAGGAGATTTTCTATTTAACGAATTTTCCATATAATGAACTTATTATCTGGATTTAGCGACTTCGTTAAATAAAGATCTTTCTGTAATTAGTTTCTGCGGAAATTTCTCGAGGATTTCTTCACGTCTAATACAAAATTAGTTCTACAACAGAAATAAATAACGGGTTTTTTAAACAGAAAAGTTTAATTATTTATTTTATTTTATTATCATTATAATTCCTACTCAATGTCCATTCACCTTTACCTCAATCCTTCAACTTATAAATACAATCATTCCGATTTTAGCCGAAAGTCAAAGATCATCAGAAGGTAATCTCACACAATGAACTACAGACCCCACCTCCAAATGACCAAAAATCTTTTCGATCTCATCTCATTAATTCTTTACACAGGAGACCTTTAAGAATCTCGCGAGTTATTCAAGAATTGGTTCGAGAATTTAGATGCTAATGTGTGTGTGTTGTCTTCCTTTTAATTTAAATACTGATTTTTTCCTTCTGTTTGTTTCGAACTAATGGACTGCGGTGATTAATGGAACGGTATCACGTGATATGCGAGAAAAGAAAAGGTAGAGGGTGTATGATGAGAGGTTAATTGAAAAAGATTTTGATAAGTCTTCCCACACACTTTTACACGCCATCTCGAACATTAATAGGGAATGAAACAATAATTAAAGAACGCTTTTGTATTCATGAAGTATGGCGTCAAAGGAGTTAATAACTTGAGAGAGCCATCTTCCACAAAATACCAGTTAAAAAAAGAATATTTCAGAATAAAAAGGGCTTTAATTTATAATAAGACTCGATTTAATAGAATCCTTAAGTGTAATATTCGGTGAATAGTAAAAATGTTGGATAGCTTGGTTGGCGGGACACTGGACTCATGTTCGCGAGAACGGGAGTTTCAATCCAGCCGGCCTAAGACTCCCCGTGTAGTAAATGATGACTGGCACACGTTAAATCTGTCTGTTCACGAAGTCCTCCATGTTCCCATAACAAATTACACCTCTGGGGCACTGAATTGGAGATTGATCGTTCTCTGGCAGTGAATGAATGGATGTATGTATGTATGAATGGATCTTCTCTATGAGTGAGTTGTGACATATGGGTGTGGAAGAAGTCGAATTCTTGGCCATGGATGGCGACATTGAAAAACAAGAAGAAGCCTGGGGCAGCACACTGGACTCACGTTCGCGAGAACGGGAGTTTGAATCGTGCCGACCGAAATGGTGACTAGTGCACGTTAAATCTGTCGGATTACAAAGTCCTCCATGTTCCCATAACAAATTATGCCTCTGGGGGTTCTTAATTTCAAATTGATCGTTCTCTGGCTCAGGTCAGAATTTGAATTCTTGGCCATTGATAGCGCCACTGAAAAACAAGAACAATCGACCTAAGACAACAACAGTAAAAAAGTTTATAGTTTATGACTATGGCCGTGGTGGCTTAAGGGTATAGAGCGTTCCCCTTCCATATGAGGTGAACCGGGAACCAGCGATGGCTGGTTGATAGGAATTCCGCATCCGGTGTGCACCGACCACAGTGAGAGCGTGAAATATTCTCCGTGGTAGACAGATCATGGGTTAGAGTCCCCTTGCAGCTAGGCTCACTGTGGGAGGTGTTCGTGGTTTTCCTCACCACGTAAGGCAAAGACGGACTAGTTCCATCAAAACGTTGTCCACGAAGGCAAATTTCTTCCAATACTTGATACAGGAGTTCCCTTGTCTTCTGGATTTTGTTCAAAATTGCAAGGATACGTAGTTGAACATTAGTAGTCGCCAATCCAAAAATTGGGTCGGCTCTATAACGACGGTTATAAAATAATAAAATATAGTTCATGAATAGGCCTTGGCAACAATTTAGTTATTGCATTTATTGTGGACACAAAACAACAATGGCAGTAACAAGAAGAGAATGTTTCAGATTAATTTCAATTGTGACTCGGATCTTAAGCACAATTGTCTGAATTTATTATGAAAGTTTAGATATCATAGTTGTTGTGCCTTTTAATGTAATCGCATCGGAATGTGAAGGTTTTGATTCAATAAACGGCTGATACCAAAAACCAATTTACCTACTCGCATGACGTCAGTTTTCTCTGCATATCAAAATACAATAGTATTAATTAAATTGTCGTAAATTTTAACAGTCAATTATACTTCTTCATTTAAGAGAATGTTAGTAATTTTAATTTATATTTAATGTTAGCACAGTTAGAGACGCACAAAGTCGATTCTCCAAAATCCCTTTTCAAAGAGCGCTGAAAATTAATACAATGGCACGTCATTAAGTAAATCAGCAAAAGAACCTCAGTGCTGTTATTCGATGCCTGAAAACGGACCGGTGCCGTGAGTTTGATAACCGAAGAAATATTCAAAGTTATCATACATAAGCGATTCCATGGCGTTGCATGGAAAAGAAGACCACAAGAACCTCCCACAGTTAGCCTGATGGCAAAGGGACTCTAACAACTCATGATCCGTCTACCACTGAGGATATTTAACGACAGCACTGTGGTCGGAGCAAGTCGGGTGCGGATTTCATATCGACCAGCCATCGCCGGGATGCGTATTTACAAAGACTCAAGGATACAGCCCACTTGGCGCGATAAAGAGCATCTAAGCATTTTTGGTGCGAAAAAGAAAGCTGCGCATGCGCTGTAAGGAAAAGGCATATAGAGCAATCCTTTGCGTTTGGGTTAGTTCCGTTGTTGACACTTTTAGTCGCTCGCTATTTTAGTTTGTGACATTTAACCAGGTTCAACCTTAGTAGTTTATTAATCTTAGGTATGACAGATGATAATTCAAAACAAATGCCCTTTTCAAGAATGTAAAACATAAACCCATTTTTTTTTCAAAAGTACCGATAGTATATCATATATCCAATTTCTTATAATAACGTCTATTAGGGTAACAATTTTTTAAAAATAACAATAGTGTTTATCATTAATCAGCAGTTTGAATATTTGTATAATATATATTCAATTTACTACACCAGTGTAAGCAGTAGAAACACAGTGGCGATCTCAAAAATGCTATATTAGAAATATCTCCATACAGATTTTTAAAATTAAAACATCTATGCTTTTTTTTCAAGCAATCAAACACTTTAATCTCATCTTATTAAAAAAATTCGTTCTGAGCTAAAGTATTATAATTATCTCAAATCGTTTTGTTACAGCTCGATACTAAAGTATTGTTATGCTAATCACAATTCGTCGATTTCATTTCGAAAGACGATAAAAAATTTATAAACTGCTGTTGAAATATTGTACACATTTTCACGATTCCTTAACCTTAAATTGAAATGTAAACAACGCATTCTGTACGGGGTTACAACAATCGAAAGAGGATGTGTGGGTTTACCACAAATCTGGCGACAATCCCTAATATCGCGCCAAGTGGGCTGTATCCTTGAGTCTTTGTAAATACGCCGCCGGCGTCAAACCCGGTTCACCTTATTGGAAGGCGAATGCTCTATCCTACGCATAATATTTTAACCACATAAAATTCGTTTTTCCAAAGGTGACACTGGAGAGCAATTTTTTGTGTGAAAATACTTGATCTTGAGTCGTGGTGGCTCAGGTGGCAGAGCGTTTGAATTCCAATGAGGCGAGCCGGGTTCGAATTCCAGTCGATACGAATTCCGCATCCGGATTGCACCGACCACAGTGCTTACGTGAAATATTCTCAGCGGTAGATGGGTCATGGGTTAGAGTCCCCTTGCCTTCAGGCTAACCGAGGGAGGTGTTCGTGGTTTTCCTCACCACGTAAGGCAAAGACGAACTAGTTCCATCAAAACGTTGTCCACGAAGGCAAATTTCTCTCAATACTTGATCCAGAAGCTCCCTTGTCTTCTGGATTGGGTTCAAAATTACAAGGTTACGGAGTTGAGCATACGGTTACGGAGTTTGGGTAGTTGTAAACCCAAAAAATTGGGTCGGCTTTTCAACGACGGTTATGAAATTAAATACTTGATCTTGCTTTATTGGAATGTGGGGATTTCAAATCTGCTATCAGTTTCTCTCTTCCGGCTAAAGTTTTTAAAGACTAATTTTGTCTAAAGGTTTTTGTCTAAAGATTTTTGTTTAAAGACTAATTTTGTCTAAAGACTAATTTTGTTTTAGTCTAGTTTTGTCGAAATGCATCCTTTTAAAGACATTATATAGCGGATAGTTTACGTAAGAGTAGCGTAAATGTTACGACAAACTGATTATAGAGTTAGAAACTTATTATCGGAGTTAAAATATCATCGTTCGCGGCTAGGGGCAGTTACCAATTATGACATGTTCTAAGGCATACGAAGGAACACTAAATGGTCGACTTTTCCGGATTTACAAATAAAATTCATTAGCAATTATGAACATATTAACCAATAATAACTGCAACTTTTTTTTGATGGGAAGTATGAGATCCCCCCCCCCCATCGTTTTGACAATAATTATCTTAAAACTAGATTTCATGTCCGATAGTTAAGTCTATTGCGGCATCTAGTCTAATTATAAATTGATTCTCAGAGTGTACATATGCTGATTATGTTTCTAATATGCTGAGTTATGGTTTTTCGTTGAAAAACGAAACTGTTATAAATGAAATGAAATGTTATAATGAAAGTGAACTGTTATAGAAGTTTAGAATAATTATCAGGTTATCGATGATTATTTTTTTTTATTTGCACTGGGATGCTCTATGGGATACTTAATGGGAAATGCTAGTGCAAATTTTTATAAATGCCTATATTTTACATAATTTATTCAAAATATTGCTTGTAGACAATTTTTTAAAAAAAAAATTTGCTATTTTCTTTTCCTTGAACTTACTTTACTTGATTTTACTTTAATCTCATTAACAAAAACCTAAATATTAATTGGAAATAGGAATTATTGATGGGTTAAAACTATAATTTCAGGTTTTACTGGTTTAAAAAAGAAATTATCTGAAAACTAGATTTTATGTCCGACAGTTAAGTCTGGTGGGGCATTTAGTCTGATTATAAATTTATTTTTGGAGTGTACATATATTGATTACGTTACTAATATGCTGAATTACGGTTTTTCGTTGAAAAATGAAACTGTTATAAATGAAATAATATGTTATAATGAAAGCGAACTGTATAGTGAAAGCGAACTTTAGAATAATTATCAGGTTATCGATGATTTTTTTTTCCTTTGCACTGGGATACTTTATGGGAAATACTAGTACAAATTTTTAGAAATGCCTACTTTTTATATAATTTGTTCAAAATATTGCTAGTAGACTATTTTTTTAAAAAAATATTTTGCTATTTCCTTTTCTTTGAACATTTTACTTTAATTTCATAAAGGAAAACCTAGATATTAATTGAAAATAGAAATTATTGATGGGTTGAAAATATAATTTTAGGTTTTACTGGTTTAAAAAAGAAATTATCTGAAAACTAGATTTTATGTCCGACAGTTAAGTCTGGTGGGGCGTCTAGTTTAATTATAAATTGATTTTTAGTGTGTACATGCGTTGATTATGTTTCTAATATGCAGTATTATGATTTTTCGTTGAAAAGCGAATTGTTATAAATGAAATGCGACATTATATTGAAAATGAACTGTTTATTAAAGTTACAGGCTATCGGTGAATTTATTACTTTTTTCTCTTAATTGCACGATGGGAAATGCTATAGCAAATTTTTATAGATGTTATAATTTTCATAGTTTATTCAAAATATTGCTAGTAGACTTTTTAGAGAAAAAAAATAATATTTTTTTGCAATTTCTTTTTTCTTAAACATTTTACTTTAATTTCATTAGCGAAAACCAAAATATTAATTAAAATAGCAATTATTGATGGGTTAAAAATGTAATTTCAGGTTTTACTGGTTCAAATTATTATTATTATTTTTTTTTTTAATCTGAAAACTAGATTTTATCACCGACAGTTATGTCTGGTGGAACATCCAGTCTAATTATAAATCTATTTTTAGTGTGTGCATATGTTGATTATATTTGTAATATGCTGAATTATGGTTTTTGTTGAGAAACGAAACAATTATAAATGAAATAATATGTTATAATGAAAACGAAACTGTTATAAATGAAATAATATATTACAATCAAAACGAACTGTTATAAAAGTTAAGAATGTTTATCAGACTTTCGATGAATTTATTACTGTTTTCTTTTAATTGCACGATGGGAAATACTAGTGCAAATTTTTATAAATGCCTATTATTTTCATAATTTATTCAAAATATTGCTGGTAAACTTTTAAAAAAAAATTTTTTTTTTTTTTGCTCTTTCTTTTTTCTTAAGCATTTTACTTCAATTTCATCAACAAAAACCTAAATATTAATTGAAAATAAAAATTATTGATGTGTTCCAAATATAATTTCAGGTCTTAGTAGCTAAAAAAAAAAGTCTGAACTGTCAGATCTTAACCCTTTCACGGAACACCTTTTTCTTCTTTTTTTTTTCCTTCCTAACCACCTTTGTATTATTACCGGGATATATTTCATCTCAATCTTAGCTAAGCTGATAATTTTAAACGATGAACTTCATTTATAACTTTAAAAACTGTTCTTCCGTTTCTCGCCAAATTCTAATCAACGCTTCAAAATGAAAAAAGAATGTCGCATTTATCAAAACAAGAATGAATTGTGACATTTTTATGGAAAGGCAATGACTTCCTTCACTTTACCCATAAACAAATAATTCACAAGCACATTGCAGCAGGATGTAAGGCCTAAAACGCTGCCGCACCCCCGTAGCATCTGCCCGGAGTACGGGGCGGAGCAGAACACGATTTGCCCGCTGTAAGACCTGTCATCCTGCTGGCAACTGGCGGTGTATGCATACATAGAAAGAATATATCCTCGCCAATGATTACTGGAGAGGTGATATAAGAGTGAACAATATGGAACTCTCCCCCTCTTTCCCATCTTTAAAAAGGTTAGTGAGGGACCGTGCTTTATAAAACATTCGATATTTATGAAAGGGAGGGAATAAATAGTTTAAAAATTACATTTTTTCAAAAAGACTGAGAAGATGAAAATAATATTAATTTTGTCACATGAAAAACGAAAAACGTAGACACATCACTTTTGATAGATGTGAAGAACTAAAGCTACGAATTTTTGACCATAACAATAGAGTAATTTGAGTACATAATATTTTATAGAATATCGGAAAAAATTTTTTAAAATAAAAACCAACAAACAAATAAGTAAATAGATAAGTAAATAAATAAATAAGATGAATAATTGAGACGATGGGGCAATATGGTCTGTTCCTCTTCCCATCTTTAGAAAGGTTAGTAAGGGACAGTGTTTTAAAAAAGATTTGATATTTATGAAGGGTGTATGAAAGAGATTGAATAAATATAAATATCTAATTTAAAAATTACAGTTTTCTAAAAGACTAAAAAGTAGGAAATAATTTTAATTTTGTCATACCAAAAACGAAAAACGCAGATACATTACTTTCGCGAAAAACTAAAGCTACGAATTTTTTACTATAACTATTTTTTTTTTTACTATTTGAGTACATAATATTTGATTGAATTTGAGTAGGGGAGAGAGGGGCACATGTGAGTAGGGGGCACATGTGAACATGGTATGTTTTACCAATATGATTTGAAATAAAAAATCTTGAAAAATTTTCAATTGATGGCAGTACTAGTCCTAACTCTTTGTAAAACTTTCAGAGCAATGTTTGTTGTTCTATTCTGACAATTTCTTCGTATAAGCTGGTGTTGTATATATTATAATCCCTCACTTCTTCAAGTGAAAGCATAGTATAAATCCACTAATAAGCTAAAATTAACTATTGCAGACCATGCTATGAACATTTGGTAAGTTTATGACAATTATTCTTTTTTTTTTACTCAATTAAAAATTCTTTATTTTTCAAGTTAGGTTTAAGAAGGAAGATGGGGCACTTGTGAACAAAACATCTGGGGCAGATGTGAACAGTTCACATGTGCCCCTACATAGTATTAAGATTATTATCCTCATGATATTATAAGTTTAAAAAATATGTATGCATTTAAAATTATTATTATTTAATTTTCCATAATTAATTTATTAATTTTTTCCCTAAAAATTTTTTTTTTATTAAATGGTTGATCGCGCATCACGCATATTAACTCATACACCTGAGAAAGATGGAATTGCTAAAGCTACAAATGAAAAGATAGAAAAAATGAAAAAAAAAAAGCATGAAAGAGTATTAGAGAAGAAAGAAAAAGGCCCATTACAACTCCTGAGGAACACGAAGTTGCGAAAAACCCAGCAGTAGAAAAATTATTGTACAGCTGAAAAATTATTTTCTTACTGACAGTACTGTTGTACAATTTAAATTCACATAGTTAGCTACAACCCCTTCAGTATAATGCGTATCTATATCTGTTATATTAAAGATTTTTTTCTCTGAAATGTGATGATTGCTTTGTGTTTTTAATCTTGTTAATATGTGCCCCAGGCATGTTCACATGTGCCCCCAATAGGGGCACATGTGAACAATTGAAGTAATTTTTCTAAACTATCATAAAGTAAAGAAATATTTTATCGAAAAATCTCAAAAAATTCCATAAGACAAAGAAAAGACTATTTAAACATATGGACTTCTTTACTGTGAGAAATTGATGATATTTTTTGAAAAATGAAGAAATAAAAAAATTTGTTCACATGTGCCCCCCTCTCCCCTACATGATATTTTTTTGAATTTGAGTGTACAATATTGTTTAGTTTGTTTGTGTTAGTTTGTCTTCCTTTGTACTGAAAATACTATCCATTCATTTCTCGCGAAATGCAAGAAAAGTTTTTTTTAAATAAAAAATAGACAAGCAAATAAATAAATAAAATAAACATGAAGTTATGAATATTTGAAACTATTGGGGCAACACGCAGCTGATTTTGAATCCTATTGATATTAATGATACATTACTTATCTCTAGATACCATTTATTTAGGATGAACTTAGGATTATACTCGTAATTTTATTTGTAAGTTTATTTTCTTTCTCATGTGAAGAAGCATTCAAACTTAATAATAAAATTTACTTACACTTTCATTATACGAGGAAATATTTCTGGTATTTTGTTAGAATAATTATATAAACGTGTGTGATAATAATAATTATATAAACAAGTGTGTTAATTATTAAAAATGATTTACTAAAATTTCCGAAATTCTGAAATTCCACAAGAGAATTATGATCCCTTTTGGCTACACCCCTGTCTTGAAAGGAGCAGGCATTAATAAAATTTTTTAAAAATTAATTCAATAATTTATATGAACAATGAAAATAATGCCTAATAATTCCTTAATAATTCCTGTGTCCTATTCTACCAATTAACCTTATTATGAAATGTTATGATGCTTATAATGTTTTCTTTAATTCCGTATTATAATGTATTTAACTCCAATATTGGCCACTTTCTCTCCTTTTTTGCTACCTTATGCCACCAACTATCTGCCTTTCTGTCCAGTGCCAACTTGAGGCGAAACGAAGCTTAAAACTTTTCTTTTCTCTTTATTTTTATTTTTGGAAAACTAATATTTTTATACCTTTTCCAATTTGTTAAGGTCAAAAATCATTTTATTCTAACATTATTCTTTTCATTTTTTGTTCTAAAAAGAAAAATTAGTAAAGATGTAAAGATATACTTTATTTCGGATTAGAAAATTCACCTTAACCCCCCCCCCCCAAAAAAAAAACATTTAAATTAACTGAAACCACGTCACAAAACCTACTAGCTAACCTTTAAAAATGGACTCATTTACTCAAAAACGAAAAACATAATTAACAGAAAAACGGTGTTGCCATTTTTTGTTAAAAGGCAATAAATCCTGGTTAAACCAAACATTGAATTGAGAATCCCATTCCTTTTATTAACTTATTGTAGCGTCTTTGAAAAATTTACCCATGTTTTAACAATTATTAATTTTTTAAAAAAAAATGTCCCTAATATGCTTAAAAACTATCAAAATGTTCTACAAAGAGCTAAAAATTGTGTTATTCATTATCAGTTATAAAATAAAAAGTTTTACTTTCTGGTGTAATAAATTTACATTTAATGAATTAAACACTGAAAGAAATTAAGGAATGAATTGAAATTTTTTTCCCCTTTACATTTTATATTAATCTTCCCTTTTTTATGCATTTTCAAGTATGTTTGTAAAAAGAGGTAAATCTAGATATCTAAAATGGTAATGTATAAAAAGGTAAATCTAGATCTGCTTCTAAAATATTTTTATACGAAAAGTGAATATATAAATAGTTTTATAAATCATTCTATAAAATCTTAACCCTGTCAAATAAATTATACATCTAAATATACCATCTCACGTGACAATTAATATGTTGTTTTTAAATCATCAAGATGTCTTCGTGTTGATTTTGATTCATCATATTGTCTTTATGTTGTTTCTGAATCATCGTGTTGTTTTTTTAATCATAATGCTGATTTCATGTTGTTTTTGAATAATCATGTTGTCTTTATTTTGATTTTGAATCTGTATGTTATCTACATATTGTTTTGATCTTTGATACATTGCTTTCGAAAAATATTATTCAATAATGTTTAATGACATTAATCAATTTTCAAAATGCAGTCGAGCTCTACTTTTCTACAATTAAGAAGTAAAATGGTTAAG
Source organism: Parasteatoda tepidariorum (assembly GCF_982258835.1). Taxonomy (NCBI): domain Eukaryota; kingdom Metazoa; phylum Arthropoda; class Arachnida; order Araneae; family Theridiidae; genus Parasteatoda; species Parasteatoda tepidariorum. The sequence goes on from NC_141762.1 coordinate 93,979,292, forward strand.
AATGTTTCAACTACTAGGTATAATTATGTTCAAAAGAAGCATAAAACTCCCTTAAATAAAAAAAGAAAGGAATGAAGAAAGATTCAAAATAATACAAATGTCACGTTTTAATTTTTTTCCCCGGAATTATTTGGAAGATTGACATGAAGCAAAGTTATTTTGTGGGAATTTTCGAAACTTTGATATCAAATAATTGACCAAAATAATCACCCAATCTCATTTTTTTTTCTTTGTTAAACTACTACCCCTTAATGATTTCGAACATTAGAAACTACAACAGATAATATCATATTTTTAGCATTATCATTACACCCCATTTCGAAAATTTTTATTCTATAGAATACATATATTTCGGGTGCTCTATGGTATATATGAGCATTACAGCTATGTCACGAATTTCAAAAGTCACGTTTTGCACAGTAACCACCGACTCACTACTGCCAGTAAATGGGTGTCATCCGCGCACGTAAACACAATTACACGACATCCCTATTGTTTCGCAAAGAAGTGGAGGGGGGTACTTATTGATTATCCCCTCCACCCGCGCACCCTATCATTTTGCGGTCTTCAGAACACAACCGCGGAAGGTGGAATGCGGAGGTGGAAATCCATAGGTGGGAGTGGCCATTCGGGTAATCAGTACCCTTAATGGTACCCGGAGGGTTTTAAAAGACAAGAGAGAAAAAGATGGAATGTTATTATCTGCCACCCTCAACTAGTGTTCCGTAAGTCAACGGGAACGCTACTCTATGAATTGGCGATTCTTCAACATGATTTGGCGTCATATATTGCAAATTATTCCTCATACCTAGAAAGTAAAAAACTGATGAAATTTAAAACTCCATATTTTATACAGTAGACGCTCGATACAGCGACCGTCATAAACAGGGGGGAAACAGACGTTATAATGTGAAATCGTTCTATAGCAACTGCATAAAAATGTCATTATTAACTCAGAGATGAAAAATGAAAATTTCGAAACTTTGAACTCAGGGGATGGAGGGCTTGCCTCCCAATGAGGTGACGGGTTCGATCCCAGCGATAGCTGGTCGATTCGAACTCCGCACAAGGCTCACAGCGACCACAGTGCTGACGTAAAATATCCTCAGTGGTAGACGGATCACAGGTTAGAGTCTCCTTGCTGTCAAACTAACCGTGGAATGTTTTCGTGGCTTTCCTCACCATGTAACGCAAGTGCGGGATAGTTCCATCAAAATGTAGTCCACGTAGGCAAATTTCAGCCAATGCTTGATCCAGGAATTCCCTTGTCTTCTGGATTGGTCTCAAAGTGACAAGGCTACGTAGTTGAACATTAGTAGCCGTAAACCCAAAAACAGGGTCGGCTCTTCAACGGTGGTTATAAAGTAAAATAAAATTTTGATAATAAATAATTGACGAAAATAATCACCCAATCTCAGTTTCTTAAAATTTATTTTTGTTAAACCACTCCCCCTTAATGATTTCGAATATTAGAAACGACAACAAATATTATCATATTTTTTAGCATTATCATTACACGCCATTTCGAAAATTTTGACAAAAATTTTTTTTCGCCAAAATTCATAAAATTTTTGAATGAATTATCGATTTTTCAACATCATTTGACGTCAATCCATCCTCATAGAAAAATAAATAAACTGTAACTTATAGAAAAAATGAAATCTCCATATTTTCTACAGTAGACGCTCGATACAGCGACTTTCATAAAACGGGCGAAAACAGACGTTATAATGTGAGATCGTTATATAGTGAGTACTTAAAAATGCCGTTAACTCAGAGATAAAAAAAAAAAAAAAATGTAACCAATTTTCTACAGCAATGCTTTAATTTAATTAAAATTCGGAAGCTGACAGAAAGATTGACAAAGCAGCTTTTTCCAAATTAATATATACTTAAAAGTACCCTTTTAAATAACTTCCTGGGTAAAAAATGCATTAAAAATAACATTCTGGTACGAGTCAGTCATTTTCGCCAAATCATTTACGTCAAGATACTGCAAAGGCCTCATATTTAATGAAATTATGCTAAAGTTGGTGCTTTCGGGATCAAAAATAATTAAAAAACGATGTGAATTAGCGGCGCTAGGTTTAAGATTTCTCCATCATTGGCGTTTGGATTTGACTATTCGCTTTAATGAGTATACAAAACTTTGACTGGTTCTTAACTTGAGATAAAGTATTCGTAACACATTAAATTCGAAGAAATATTTTTACAATGCAGTTTAAGTGATGAATATGATATCTATTTGTTGTTTTAAAATTGTTGTTTTAAAGAGAAGTTCATTTTCATATAAAATTTCTGTTATAGTGGTACATATTAAAAATTATTTCACCAATGCGATTTGCGCAACGCATAGTTAAAGGATAGTTTAAGAAATATGAAGGAAGTCGTATGTTTAAAATTCGATTTCTCAGGAATTATTGAACCGATTTCGCTCAAATTTTATATTTTGCCATGCAAAATTACATACTTTAAAATAACGTAAGAAATTGCATACCTTACAAATCAAAATTTTTTCGACTGTTATTTAATAAAATTATAAAAAATAATAAATATTTACGAAAATTTTTTTTTTTTGCGTGGAATAATTTTTAGGAAAGCGAATTTTATAACTGTAAGCAAAAATTTTTCCATTCTCTCAATATGTTTTCGAGAAATGATGAAATACGCAAAAAGTAAAATTGACATTAAGGGGTCCAAACTTTGGATCTCTCTCCTGACTAAATTATGGGGACCATTACGGCTACCCCCTATATTTTGAGGGACAAAAATTTAAGACCGTAAAAAAAAGGTGTATTTATTCAGAGGAAGTAAGTTTTTGTGTCTGATTTCGTAACTTAATATATTGTCTACACTAATTAATCAGCATAGAGGTCACCCCCCTCGAACCATTAAGAATGAATCCTAGAAAGGGAAGATCCGAACATTAGATAAAAAGCTATTTAGGGTAGTCCGTTACTTTAATTGGCTCACTGTACAAATTAATTTTGAAAGGTGACCAAACTGGTCATCAAAGACAGTTATTTTAAAAACAGGTAGGTAACAGTATTTATTCCACACGCAAAATTAAAAATGGCATTTTTTCTCCCCCTTTATATCTGAAGTGAATACCTCAAATATTTCATTACGATTAAAACTTGCTTCATGCTCACTTCGCTCATTTGTTTATTACACATTTTGAAACATATTGAGTCAGACGTGACTTGTTCTATGTATGGTTGAATATTCTGATCTTACGCAATCGCTCGTGTAGATTGTACGCAGAAATGATTGTAGATTTACGGATGCGGTTAAAGCGTATGTGGATGTGAAGTTGAATGCGGATACACTATGAGTTCCAATAAATTGGAATTAACTTTATGGTAATGACAGGGTGACAATATTCGATTCTTAAAGAGATAAGAATACTTATGTTTCGCAATGGTATGACGATGATTGTTTATTGTTCGAAGCCGAATTTCTTAACTCCATTTTGCAGCGAATAAGAAACCTAAAATTTTTTTTTTCACTTAAACTATTTGTTCAAATTTTAATGCAGCTTGATTTTGTTTTAACGAATTTTTTTTATTTTTTTAAAAACTTTTTTTTTTGTTTTAAGATATATTTTGTTTTGCTGCGCAAAATCAATAGAAATTTGAAATTACGATGGTGATACGTAGAAAGAGTTTGATGTAATAAAAAAAATTTAAGATGCAGTTATTATCTTGCGAATTACCAATTGTTAAACTTTTTGTAGTCTCTTAAAAAACTTGTCGGTTAACAAAAAGTTTTAAAAAATAATTAAAAAAGAAAAAAATGAAATTTGACAACTGTTATTGCAGTTCCAAGAACTTTTTTGTGACACGTTTTTATTTTATTTATTTATTTTTTATTCATTATCTATATATATATTTCTCTTACACGGCGGAAAAAAAGAGCCTCATTACAACTCCCCGAATGGCAACGCTAGAAAATCGACCAATGATTGCCGCTAAAAATGTCACATGCCAAATCTAGTTGAGGTGGCTCAACATATAGCGTTTTTAAAAACGGAAACTGAAATAACCAGAGAGAGCATTCTCACCAAATGTGATTTCTTCCGAAATTCATCCTATCAGCTGCGGCAATCTCATACTATTAAGCTAGGCAGAAGTGAGTAGTCTTTGTCGATAGATCTCTATTTTAGTATTTTGTCGAAAGCGCTTTTTTTCACGAATTTATATATTACGAATTTCTTTGACGATTTTTGATTTATATCACGAATTTATTTGTTTTATTATTGTTATCAGTTATTCATTGAAAAATGAGTCTCAGTCGTGCTGTTACGCTTTAAGATTTTATACTATAGCACATTTCTAATAGGTTTAACGAATTACATGTCATTTATTTGAATTCAAATTTATTTTAATGACTTAGAATTTAATAAAAAGATGTAATTTCTTTTTTAAAAAAAAGTTGTTATATGGATTTGAATGATTGTTTTGAATTCTTAGAATTTTGTGCATTTGCAATGTACATAAGTTAGTAGCGAGCGTAGCGAGCTTGGTTTGAGAAGCAAACCATATAAGATTGCGTAGAAATTTTCGGGGGTTGGCGAGCGTTAGCGAGCAGAGGGCACAGCCCACTAGTTATTATTATTAATATATTATTATTATTTTTTTTTTTAAATAATGTTTATTTATCCATTGTCGAAAATTTAATCTCTCTCGAAATTTTCATTTCATAATATCGTGCTTAATTTGATTTTAAAAAGCAAATAAAATAAATAAAATGAAATAAAAAAGAATTAAGAGAAACATATGTCAGATAGATATTTAAAATATTAAAGTTTCAACAGAGATAAAACTCGTTTAAATTTTTATATAATACAAGGCTAACAAATTGTAAACAAAACTTTTCAAATATATTATTTTTAATGTATCACTCATTCGTCATTAATAACATTAAATAGATTTTCTCAAGTCCAGTTCACTATTTTTTAAATCTAAATAATCGTTTATTTTGTTGCAATTAAGAAAAGAAAATGTTCTAACGCAGAATTATAATAGTAATATATTTCATAAACAAATTTTTTTTTGTTAGTGAAATGTAACATCCTAGTTTATATTAGTTTTTTTATTATAATTATTAAAGAATTCTTGTTTTAATGCAAGAAAATATAGAATTTATTTCAACCATTTATTAATTTTTTAGATCAGGATTTTGTCTACTAAATTTCCTTGGCGATTAGGAATACAAATTCAAGATACAAATGGTGATTTGGAAATAGTCTACCAACCGCCACCTTACTATCTTATTTTTCTCGCAATTTATTATAATTATTTTTAATTAATATGGAGTTACCATAAATATTTATTATAATCTGAAAATTAATTTATTTTTCGTTCGTTTCTTAAAACTTTTTTTCGTTTTAGAAATGAGCCCAGTAATGTTTACTATTTACCAAGTTTTGAGTCATGCTTCAAACATCATTAATACCAAAAGGGTATTTAAAATCGTTTCAAAATTGAAAAGGTGACCACATGTAATAAAAAATGGCCAGAGCTACAACAGGCCACAGGTCAGTAGCAAAATTGTCCAATTTTTTCCCTAAAGTTTGGGATCTTATAAATGGTGTTAATACACATTTTTCCAAAAAGATTAATTTTGCGAAACTTTTAAACATTTGGTATTGTTAAAATAACCTTTTTATTTTATGAAACCTTATAAAGTACCAGGCTAAATTATTAAAGCACTCTAAGATTCTACGTAAAATCTTAATTATTAGGTAATATTACACAGCTTTATTGTTTTTACGCGACTAAAACCGGTTTGCACTAGTTTACGTTCGTATATCAATTGGTTAAATTAGACGAAATATAATATAAATTCGACGAGTGGATAAATTAGACGGTATATTATTAATATAGAATATTCATTATATCAGGTATTATATTAGTATATTATAATAATTCGACTAAATATATTAAACGCACTGTAGTGATTTAATAATGACATGTTTTGCATGACTTTATGCGCAATACTTTTATATTCAAACATACATGAAATGTGTTTTTATTCAGGAGATTTTTTATGTACTTCCTATTTGTATTTATTTTAGAGCATTACAATGTTAACCCATTGATAGACGAACGTAAACAAGTGCAAACTGGTTTCAGCGGAGTAAGAACAATAAAGCTGTATAGTATCACCTGATAATTGAAATTTTACGTGGAATCTTACAGTGCGCCTAGTAATTTGGCCAAGGAATGTAAATCCCGAAACTGAGAGAGTTCGAAATATTTGGCGACCAAAAGTAATGTTTGCTCTAAATTGGGGCAACCCTATGGATAGATATAAGAGAGAACACGAAGATGTTAAAAAATTCATCCACTTTATTCTCTTTTGTGGATCTTTTAATGGCTGAAGATCAGATCATCAAATATTCATTCACATTCAGCCACTATAAATGGGCAGCTTTTGAAAGAGGAGAAAAAAAAGAAATTATTCCGCATGTCCCCCCCCCTCCCCCAAATCTGTTCACTTTCATATTTTTTTTTTTTTTTTTAGTTTCAAGGCCATACATTTAATGAAATGACTGAAAAAGTGTTCTCCGGGAAATTAAAATCCCAATTTGTATCTGAGATGACAATCTGAATCGGGGTCGATACGATCCCTAAAAAAGGTGGCGACGTAGAGGGAAAATTCCAAATATGAGATATATAATAATAATATATAATAATATGTATTCTAAACATAAAATATATATTCTAAATATAATATATATGTTCTAAATATAAAATATATATTCTAAATATAAAATACATATTCTAAATATAAAATATGTATTCTAACTATGAAATATATATTCTAAATATAAAATATATTTTCAAAATTTAAAATATATATTCTAAATGCAAAATACATATTCTAAATACAAAATATATATTCTAAACACAAAATATATATACAAAATATAAAATATATATTCTAAATACAAAATACATATTCTAAATATAAAATGTATATTCTAAACATAAAATATCTATTCTAAATATAAAATATCTATTCTAAATATAAAATATCTATTCTAAATATAAAATATCTATTCTAAATATAAAATATCTATTCCAAATATAAAATATCTATTCCAAATATAAAATATCTATTCTGAATATAAAATTATTCTCTTTATTTAATTTTCATACATGGTGGATATTTTCTGTATTCGGCTTCGTTATAAGTAAAATACAAAGCCGTCACCCAATCACAATTTGAAAATATGAAGAGAGTTGTATTTTATATTTTATATTTTATTTTGTAATCGTCGTTGAACAGCCGACCCAATTTTTGGGTTTGCGACTACTAATGTTCAACTACGTAGCTTTGTAATTTAAAACCCAATCCAGAAGACAAGGAAACTCCTGTATCAAGTATTGGGAGAAATTTGCCTTCTGGGAGGACTTTTCGACGAAGCTAACCCTTATTGCGCTACATGGAGAGGAAGACCACGAGAACCTTCCACGGTTAGTCTGACGCTAAGGGGACTCAACCCCCTGATTTGTCTACCACTGAGGATATTTCACGTCAGCACTGTAGTCAGTGCAAGCCGGGTGCGGAATTCGTGGCGACCAGCCATCGCTGGGATTCGAACCCGGTTAGCCTCATTAAAATTCGAACGCTCTATCCCTTGAGCTATCGCGGCTTTAGATTTTCTATTCATTTTTTTTCTAACAAAATTATATGACACAAGATTCTGATATCAGCAGATTTTGAAAGATACACAGAGGTGACAAAAATCATGGCATATCTCTTTAGGTCGTGTCGGACCTTCTTTAGCTCTAGGAAGTGTAGCGACTCAACGTGGCAACAAATAGTTGGACAAATTAGAGGAATTTATAAGAATTTTTTTTAATAAGAAGAGAAGAATTTTTAGAATGAGAATTGAGAATTTTTATAAGATTTTAAGAATTTTTAAGATATAGGAATTTTTTTTCTTCTTTTATCACCATCCGAGTCTGGTTTTTTAGTACTGATGTATTTTAATATTAATATATCGTTCGACGACTTTTTTTTAATATTAATATATTTTAAAAAGAGTATCCGAAAAGTACTGAATGCACATCCGGCTAACACAGACCACAGTGCTGACGTGAAATATCCTCAGTGGTAGACGCATCATGGGTTAGAGTCCCCTTGCCATCAGGCTAAGCTTGGGAGGTTCCTGTGGTTTTCTTCTCCGTGTAGCACAAATGCGGGTTAGTTCCACCAGAAAGTCCTCCACATCGGCAAATTTCTCTGAATACTTGATACAGGAGTTCCCTTGTCTTCTGGATTGGGCTCAAAATGACAAGGCTACGAAGTTGAATATTAGCAGTTATTAATACAAAAATTGAGTCAGCTGCTCAACGACGGTTATAAAATAAAATAAAATATCATTTAGCTGAGCACCTTATTAAAGTCTGCGGCAAACTTGAACGATATTATGTTCGAAATTCGAGCCAGCAAAACAACAGTTTTTGTTTTGTTCATTCCTACAAATTATGTACAGTCAAAATGTAAAGTTATTAATATGAATGACGTTGCACGTCTGGTTGCACGTCAGATTACAGTATTGCTCTATGTTTATTTGCTATCTACATCCGTCCATTTCCCTTGGTTCATCTAGAATTTTTGAATTGCTTCGAACTTATTGTGAAGACATTTAAGTGCAAAAAGTAGAAGGTACTTCTCGTATTTTAGTTTTTATCGGGGAGATTTTGGGCTCATAATTTCGAGCCAAACGTGATGGTGGTTATCGTATCAAGGAAAAAGAGATGCGGCTCTTCTTTCGATTTGAGGAGCGCCGCTTTGGTAAATGCGAGCGCATCTTCACAAGATGGAAAATCTTATAATCATTTAGGGATCAGTCACAAATTGAAAATGAATTAATACTATCCATAAGGCCTGTTAATAACTTCTATATAAAACGATGGAAAAAAAAAAAACCCCAACATATTTCATATTTCGGGGGGAAAAAAATCTTTTATACCTATGGAATGTGGATATGACCCTACTTTTAATTTAAAGATTCATTTTTTGTGAATGTTCTTTCAATTATAAAAAATGTAAGGAATATTAGTAAAAATAGTTTTATGATGCCATTTTGAAAGTTTTTATAGACTATCTCGAGATTAAGCTATCGTTGCAAATTTAATTAACAGGACGAAATAAATTATTATTACTTTTAATTAGATAAATAAATATTTATAAGAAATGTTTTAAAAATCGAAACTGATAAATTGCATTTTATATTAGAAAAATAAACTTTATTTTCCTATCTTACACGGTGGATCCTTGTTAAATTAGGAAAGTATTAAACAATTATTAGAACATTTTCGAAAATTGAAGTAACTAAACGAAGTAAATTAATAATATTTTAAATTTGAAAATTAATGAATATTAATAAATAAAAAAAATCTTTGAAAACCGAATAACATTAATCCAATATTCATGCTTTGGTTAAAATACAATTCAATCATAATAAATTATGAGATAAATAAATTTATAATTTTTATTTAACACAATTGGATATAATATAAAAAAAACACAACTCCTTCCACTTAGTAGGAATAACATTTACCATGACGCAATGCTAAATTCTATGCCACTATCCACATAAATCAATTATTAATCAAAAATCGAATATCAATTACTTTTCTTTATAATGCAATAAAATCTGGCGAGCAGCTATTTAAACGATCAAACACTTCGTTTGTTTATTTGTGGCTTGAAGTTAGGCTTGCAGAAAATGCCGTTCATGGGTTAAATTTAGTAGGAATAACACAACCTGTGACGTAGGCTATAGTATACCCAATTCAGATATTCAATTTTTTTAAAAAAAAGGAGAGATGCGTTGCCTGATTTATTACTTTTGCTAACCAGAGTTACTAATATAAATGCCATTAAAAATCAAACACCGCTAATGTATTTCATTTTCTGAGGTAAATATTATTGATAGGTTAAAATTTAATGCATTAGGTATTTTTTCAGCAGCTTGTTATTACCCAAATCACGTTCATCTTTAGTTTTCTTTTCTTAAATAACAGTGTATGTTCCGATTAAAAAAAGTAATTTAAGAAGCTAAAGATTTGCTTAATTTGCATATAACTATAACGCCCACTTTTCTTATCCACAAAGAGGAAATTTTGGATATTAAAAAGAAATTACGCATATATTACTCAATACGTATATATTACTATTTCATAATAATAAGTATATATTACGTAATAATTTACGTACGTATAATAAAACGTAATAAATACGTAACAATTTACGTATAGTATGTAATAATGCGCATTAATTACGTATATATTACTATTTCAATTAGCATCGAATTATTTTTCGAATCTAAATTCCAAAATTTTTAGATGAAACCAACGAATTATTTTTAGTATATAGTTGATCCCCTCAAACGAAATGTAGATAGGCGGCAGTACGCAAGGCAGGCGCACGCGCGCATCCCCCATTTACCTGGTGTGCCCCTCAGCATTCGTAGGTGGGGAGTCACGACTCTACCACGAGGCCGAAATTGCGCCACTACACGATGACCCTTGATCCGGCAAGGGTCAAGACTTTACCCTGGCGAACCTATCGCAGGTGAAAAGAAGAAATGTAGAAGATAATTTTAGCTGATTTCCCCCATGTCCTTTCCTCCCCCCTTCATTTTAAAGAAATATTTTTCGGTATCCAAATATCATAGACTACCATCCGCCCCCGTAAGTGCATGATCCATTAGTGCATTCCTTCTTTCACGTTCCTTCTGGTCATTCGGTTGTGAATGAAGGGTGCTGCTGGCCCATTCTTTTTTCTCTCCAATGGAATGATTCTTGTCAGTATGGGAATAAGAAGAATTTTGGTACTAAAGGTCACGCAATTACGATTTCTTTCTATTTTTTCGTGATGTACTGTCATTTTCACATTCCTTCTATTTTTCCGCACCTTCAGCAGGAAGGTGGATGGAAATATATGGAAAAGTTCTATTCGCTGTGACGGAAGAACGTACAATCTCAGAAAGAATCGGTTTCACCAAAATGCAGAGCAAATTTGCTACAACTCAGGTTGAACCTGAGTTTCGTTTCATTACCAGGACGCCATACCGAGGAAGAAAATTTTCGTCTTAAATTTTCTTTCTCCTTCATTAGTAATTTAAAAGAAGGAAAAAGTAAGTTCAGTCAAACCTAGAGTAAGTCATAAGGTTTCAATTACTGGGAAAATACTTCAAAATATTAAAACGCAAACAAATTATTAGAAAACTGAGTAACCATCTTCCTAAGTTATCATCTCATGATTTATTTTCATTTGTATATTTTAAAATTTTCTTTTCAGTATCTGAAAATTTCATGGCATACTCTAGGTTTTATTTTTATTTTACAACTGTCGCTGAACAGCAGATCTAGTTTTATGGGTTTACGAGTACTAATGTTCAACTCCGTTGCCTTGTAATTTTGAACCCAAATCAGAAGACAAGGGAACTCCTGGATTGAATATTTGGAGAAATTTTTGCCTTCGTGGAGGACTTTTTGATGAAGCTAACATGCATTTGCGTTACATGGAGAGGAAGACCACGGTTAACCTGACGGCAAGGAGACTTTAACTTATGATCCGTCTACCACTTAGGATATTTCACGTCAGCATTGTGATCGGTGCAAGCCGGATGCGTAATTCGTATCGACTGGGATTCAAACCCGGTTCGCCTCATTGGAAGGCGAACGCTCTATCCCCTGAGTCATCGCGGCTCTTACTCTAGGTTTGTCAGAATTCACTTTTCTATGCTACAAATTTTAAAATAGTAATGAAGAAGAAAGAGAATTTGCTAAGAAAGTTTTCTTCAGTGGTATGGTGTCCTTTTAAGTTTAAGAGGACGTTGTATCACGGGAGAAATATTTTCTGACAAATTCTGTTTTTACCTATTTTGGTATTTTGAGAAAAGTGAATTTCGGTAAACCATGAAGTTTCAGGTGTGGGAAAAATGCTTTCGAAGTATCGAACAAATTAGTGCATCCCTCTGCACAATCCTGAAATAATTTGTTTGAATTTTGAAAAAATTAGCCTGGTTGAACCAGATTACTTTACTCTGGTTCAACACCATCCAAAATTTCAAACAGCGTATGATGGATTGGTTCATTCGAAAAACAAAAAAGAATCATCTTCTTTTTAAATAAATTTTTTAATAACAATTTCTTTTATACAAATTTTTATGTATGGCAGCAAATATGCAATAACCCATGCAAACAATTTCACCTTGGCCCCAGTTCGGCTCGAAATCGGCTCAATATGGGTCTATAAGAACATGCACCGAGGGACTAATTTAGGGATGTCTAGATTCTTTATTATCGGTCCTAGGGCCTACATTGACCAATATAGAACCTATATTGGTTAAATAATGGATATAAAATATCGAGTGAATCTGACAATTCGATATAGGACCTATATTGGTTGTAAAGTGGCTGTAAAATATCGACTGAATCTGACAATTCGATATAGGACCTATATTGGTTGTAAAGTGGCTGTAAAATATCGACTGAATCTGACAATTCTATATAGGACCGATATTGGTTGTAAAGTGGCTGTAAAATATCGACTGAATCTGACAATTCGATATAGGACCTATATTGGTTGTAAAGTGGCTGTAAAATATCGACTGAATCTGACAATTCTATATAGGACCTATATTGGTTGTAAAGTGGCTGTAAAATATCGACTGAATCTGACAATTCTATATAGGACCGATATTGGTTGTAAAGTGGCTGTAAAATATCGACTGAATCTGACAATTCGATATAGGACCTATATTGGTTGTAAAGTGGCTGTAAAATATCGACTGAATCTGACAATTCTATATAGGACCGATATTGGTTGTAAAGTGGCTGTAAAATATCGACTGAATCTGACAATTCGATATAGGACCTATATTGGTTGTAAAGTGGCTGTAAAATATCGACTGAATCTGACAATTCTATATAGGACCGATATTGGTTGTAAAGTGGCTGTAAAATATCGACTGAATCTGACAATTCGATATAGGACCTATATTGGTTGTAAAGTGGCTGTAAAATATCGACTGAATCTGACAATTCTATATAGGACCGATATTGGTTGTAAAGTGGCTGTAAAATATCGAGTGAATCTGACAATTCGATATAGGACCGATATTGGTTGTAAAGTGGCTGTAAAATATCGACTGAATCTGACAATTCTATATAGGACGGATATTGGTTGTAAAGTGACTGTAAAATATCGACTGAATCTGACAATTCGATATAGGACCTATATTGGTTGTAAAGTGGCTGTAAAATATCGACTGAATCTGACAATTCTATATAGGACCGATATTGGTTGTAAAGTGGCTGTAAAATATCGACTGAATCTGACAATTCGATATAGGACCTATATTGGTTGTAAAGTGGCTGTAAAATATCGGGTGAATCTGACAATTCTATATAGGACCGATATTGGTTGTAAAGTGGCTGTAAAATATCGTCTGAATCTGACAATTCTATATAGGACCGATATTGGTTGTAAAGTGGCTGTAAAATATCGACTGAATCTGACAATTCTATATAGGACCGATATTGGTTGTAAAGTGGCTGTAAAATATCGACTGAATCTGACAATTCTATATAGGACCGATATTGGTTGTAAAGTGGCTGTAAAATATCGGGTGAATCGGAAAGTTCTGTATAGGGCCAAAATAGAAAAATATCGGCCCTGTGAACCCTTATTGAGCCAAGATTCGTGAATATTGGCCCAATGAGAGCCCAAGTTATTTTTCTGCTAAGGAAGTGCCGTTTTAAATAAATAATCCTAAGAAACTAAAGCTAGTAAGATATTACTTGATTAAAAAACTTCATAGCCTTCAAAAACATGCAGATGGAAATAAAAGTCAGCATGTTTCAAGCGCTCAGAAACAGGCGCCCATTTTCAAGACTTGCCAACTGTGAATTCTGTGTTCTTTGTATTTTATTGTTTGTAGGAGTGGCTTCATTTTTGAAAAGAACTGACGAAAATGTGATACAATTTAGCAGAAAAATACATATTTTAAAAATATGGAGTAGACCAAATCCATAAGTAATTGAAAAGACAACGAAAAAATATACAATATCTCACCATTTCATTACTATTTTTACAAGAAATATAGAATAAAACTATTAAAATGTTAAATGAATCATACCCATTAGCTTCCGATAATGATGTATATGTTACCATGAAAGTTCGATATTTATCAATTTGATCTGTCACTAAGTTCTACATCAAAGAAGAAGAAAAGATCAAATAAAGAAAAAAAAATTTATAAAAGACAAGCATAATTTTTTTTAACTACAATTATTTAAACTAAATTAAAGAAAAAAATTATGATCACCGAAAATAAGCAAAATAACAAAAATATCGTTCAAATGATGAAATTCTCTTTTATTCACAACTCAAGAAGTATTTATGGGATCTCTCTGGTCCCATATCTCAAAAATAAACTCACAAACTTAATGCATAACAAAATTAAAAGAGAAAAAAAGAATTTTTAAAAAAATATCAAACAGCAGCAGTCGCCATAGCATCGCATGCAATGACGACGTACGCGCATTGCTTACTATTACTCTTGAACATAGCTGAAAAGTGTGATGACGTCCAAATAAGGTGCGCAAGCCATCAAACCCAAAACAGCACCCATGTTGCCAATTAGTAAAATGAAAAGCAATATATTTTTCCCTTACATCAACAAAATCATTTGCATAGCAGTAAATCTAAATAAAAGTTTTTTTAATTTTTTTTTTTTTAATAAAATATCATTATTTCTTATTTAGCAAAGATAGAGACATTTGTATGCGCTGATGATAGAGTTTTGTGTTAAAAAAAAAATGATAATTACAAACTTTTATTTACATATGATTTACAGTCAATATTAAAGTCAGCATTAGGAGAAAGAGAGAGATTAATCTTTTTAGTAGTAAGAGCTCTATTTAAAATGATAAGCTAAATATACCTCTTCTATTTAATAAATATGTCTAGAAAATAATGATTTATCATTTCATGAAATGTTTTCAAAACAGGTTTATTTAACTGTTTTCATAAACTTGCAAATCGAGATCAATTTTGTTTAAATGATATATCACGAACACATCAATCAATTTCGCATAACTGTTTCGAAGAAACACTTTTTAACTCATGTTTTGATTTTAACTCTTTTTTTTTCTTCTTATTTGCATGAGATGGTCTGGATTTTAGATCGTTTTTTCCGTCTTTTTTTACGTGATTTTTCAAACTCCGATATTTTAAATACGATGCTAGTAAGACATACGAATTTCAAATTGATAAATATAATAATTTTTTGAAGGACTCAAATCGCGATGATTCCGTCATTAATCTGCGTAATTTTTCAATCATTTTTTGAGAATTGTTTATCGATTTTTGGTCGTTTAAACATAGTTTTTTTTAAATTTTGATTTTTTTTAAATATGATGCTTTTCAAAATGTGAGCAAAACTGAAAATCTGGAAAGAAAATAATAACCTTTACCATATTTAATATAGCCTATACCATGAAGTGTTGTTTTATCACCTTAATGCAAGAGAGACTTATTCAGAAGGTTAGTAAATATTAATTCACCATAGCTGTTCTATTTTTCAACCAGACTGTTGCCATCCAACATATAAGAAATAATTTATAATCATCTTGCTTAAACGATTCATTATCGATTAAGAATAATACCACAACCATATAGAGAAGAATATATAACCTTTACCATAATTAATCCTTCATATAAAAATTTTCTCGCTACTCTCCTGTCAAGCCCAGATAATAAATCCGCTTAAAACAGTTGATTAAAATGGAAAAGATAGGCAACCCACAACATGGAAGCCCATCAAACAAATTCCATTCCAAGTTGAAAACGAGAGATAAAGAAAACTTTATCAAAAGCTCCAAATTATCGTCAGCATCTCTCGCGTCTCCGTCCAATTTCGTCAATTAAAGCGGAGTTCCTAGTCCAAGATAGCCGCGTTCAGAAGCCCATAAGGTAGCCCGTCGAGCACCTGCAGTTATTAAAGCTCTTCCTTAATTATCGTCTTGATCAACCAGTGATCTTAATATCGGCATGGCACGCCACTATTACCACCCCTCATATGCATAATGGCCTTCTTTTTCCAAAAGAACAAAATGGTGCAGGAAGCTGGAATATCGATTAGTTCCAAACGGTTCTCTCTGGAGTGGATGATGACTACTATTGATTTTCGGTATTGAGAACCTCTTCCGTTCGAAAATGGAGTTTCTGAGCACCCCTCCCCTGCAATTTCCTCGAAACTGTAGGAATTTAATGTCGCGTTGGTGGCTATCTAGAGAAATCTTTTGGCTCGGGGACTCAAATGGAAAATCCATACTTCTTGAATTAGTAATTAGGCGTGGAAAAGTCATTTTGTCGCGGAAAACATTATTGAGAGAATAAATTGCTTTGCCTGAAGTAAAGAACATTCGATTTGGTTCTTTTTATTTTGGGGGTGCTTTTATCTGGAACGACAGCGAAGTAAATCTTTGGCATATTACCGAATAGTTAGAAAAAAGAAACATATTTTTATTTGCAGTTCTCTAAGAGGATTGCTGTTTTATGAAAAAGAAACATTACTTTGGATGCGAAATTTAATAAAAACAGGATGAATATAAGTAGAATAATATATTTTATTAAAGCTGTACTAGAGCTGCACAATGGGCTTATTTCAACGGTCTGGGAAACATCCCTGAGGATGATCCGAAGACATGCCATCACAATTTTTATCCTCAATAGAGGGGGTGGCTCCCCTGTTGTGATAGCTCGACCACCTGTGCTCAAAGTTGAACACTTAAAGGAAAAACAGTTTAACTAGGATCGATACCACAGATCCTCGGTCCCTACGCAGGCTGATCAAAGCGGTCACCCACCCGCTAACTGACCGCAGGCAGTGATGCTTGACTTCGGTGTTCTACTGGGAACCGTGTCCTTACGATCAGTCCACTGCGGGACTAAATTGAGAAAGACTACGTTGATCTTGGATACGTAATTTAATGAAATCAGAATGTCTTGAATTATTGGATAAATTAAATTGGAATACCTTGAATTATTTATATAAATTAAATTGAAATATATTTGAATGCTTAAATAGACAAAATTACTATGTCCTTGTTTTTTAGACAAATTAAATTGAAATATCATGAAAAGTCAGATAAGTTAAAATAGAGTGCTTATTTGCTTGGAATTAAACATCAGAAGCAATTAATGAATTCATATAGATTACTCGTTGAGAGGACGCCATACAGCGGAAGAAAATTTTCCTTGCCAATTCTCTCTCTCCTTCATTACTAATTTAAAGTGTAGAAAAAGTAAGTTCAGGCAAACCTAAAGTAAGCCACGAAGTTTCAAATACTGAAACAGAAAATTTTAAAATAAACAAATGAAAATAAATTATGAGTTGATGACTTAGGATTACGCAATTAGAAGTTCTCTTCCAATAATTTGTTTGCATTTTAATATCTTGAAGTACTTTTTTCAGCTATTGAAACTTCATAACTTACTCAAGGTTTGCCTCAACTTACTTTTTCTTTCTTTCAAATTTTAAATTAGTTATGAAGGAGGAACAGAGTTTTCTTCCACGTTATGGCATCCTCTTAGAGCAATATGTTACAGACGGAAAAAGAAAGATTGATGTTCAATTGTACCATAATTAAATTTAATGGTTTACTTTTGAAAACTAAGTTCCAACTAAGCGACTGTCTCCAATTTCGACAAAATCAACAAAGAACAGAGTATTATTCAATGAAAAGATGAATTTTTCAAAATAATTTTCTATTTATTTCTCTTTTTTGTTATTAAAAAGGGGTACGGGGGCAGAGAAAGTGTTGTAGAAGACGTGAGAACTTCCCATACTTCTCATGGGGGGGGGGAGTTAATTGATCCGAAAAGCTTCTCTCTGATCACGCTAATATAAGGGGACGGTTAGACGGGGTTGTGTAAAACATGCAACATATAGTTACTTGAACTCGTTCAACGTTTTTAACAGAGCAAGAATTTTTAAATGATACAAAATGCTCAACAATCTGCAAGTTTAAAGACATTTGTAAAAGTGAAATAGTTTCAAAACATAATAAAAAACGAAACTACATATTTTTGAAACCGCAGGTTGTTTGTATTGTAGAAGATCGTGTTTCCTTCTATGCCCACTGAATGGAACCGCAAAAGGTCAACCCGAAAAATGGCAGGTTCCGAAAAATAATCCAACTTATGACATTTGGCGACTGAAAGTCGGTTTTCCTGATTACCTGTCGGCATGAGCACAGAACGGTGGCAGTAAGACCCCCTTTTATTCTTTCCCTTTTGAGGGTGTACAGACCCCCCTCAGTATGAATTACAGGTGTAGCGGGAATTGTCCGCCAACACAATACTTTTTATCCTTAGAGCCCAGTGGTTAAAATGTGTGTAATTTTTATTCCAAATGGAACAATTTGTCCTGCAGACGATTTTTTTGCGCATCCTGTTTACCTTCCTGGAGATTCGAACGGTTATCCGAGATAGTTGGGGGTGGACATGAACACCACCTGTCATTGATTTTGGAATTTTTTTTATTGAATGTAACAGGTGGTTAGTCCTTCCAGGGGGGAGCATTCCCGGATTTTCGGGAGTGGTTGCTTCTTACCCGTGCATTTATCGTTTTTATAAATTACATGATGTAAGAGGGTTGGGCTGATATGTTCCCTTTTGTGGAAGTAACTAAGGAACAATGGGCAGACACAATGGTTTGTCTGTAATCTTAACTTTGATTTCATATTTTTTATTCTCCCTTACTCCCTTAGTGAAGGCTTCAATGATTTTGGTGAATAAACAGCTTGTAAATTGTGAGTGCTCTGATTTCCTTGCTGAAGAAAGGATAAATATTCTTTTTTTCAGTTGTTGGAATGGAATCGGGTCTAGACTAATCATATGTTTGGTTACCCTCGTTCGTTTCTTTATATAGAAACACAACCAAATGATTTAATGTTGTCAAAACTGATTTCCATTGTTTACGCTCTAATGTCTAGACATTAGAGACGTTAAGGATAAGCTTAATGTCTTTTAGATGGCGTACATGTGTCATTTTTTCTTATTCATTTCGACAGAATGGTGGATGAAATGTGGTTGGAGAATTTTTTTATTTTTTTTTTTTTATTTGAGCATGCACACTAAATCTTTTAATTGCTAGATAACTAAACATTTCTCTAATTGATTAGTAACTTATGCCAGCTGTTGGTAGTTCAGTTGCTGCTCTAATAATTCAACGTCCTTACGAAACGCAAATGAATGTCTTTACTTATCTTTTCCTTGTATCACGCAATTCATTGCAGAATATGTCATCACTAAATGTATAAATTTTGTGTTAAAAAAAATTAGTTTTTTAGTGAATAGCCATACGTGCTGTTTTTATTATTTTGCTGTAAGCTTGTAACAGTTCACTGTTAGGTTACGTTTTGTCGATCTTTAAACAGTGCTGCCTATGCTAATTATGAAAAAGTATTATGAAAATATATTTCTTCAAAGTCAGTTCCTACTTAGGTCAACAAAGAAATTTTTTTATTTTAGTTACTTTTTATTAAATAATTACCATTTTTTCTTCCATATCATACTAAAATTAATTAATCACATTTAAATAATAAATTTATTTTTTAAAAAACGGTATTAACATCAAGTGCTCTATAAGTTTAAAAAGTATATTTAAACTTGAGTGGACGAATCAGAAGCATTTTATTAACGATTGAAAATTTGAATAAGATTTAAGGAGAGCGTGAATTAAGAAAAAAGAAAAAAAAGAAAGAAATATGCAAGGAACGATGCGGTTTTGCGAAAAAGAAAAATGTTTTTTGTTCTAATTTTTTAATGGTTGAAACGTTACACCAACCGTTGCATCGGGTCATAAAAATATGCAATAACTGAAATGACTCAATCTGTTTTTCTCGCATGAAGTAACACTTTTTTACGAATCACTATTTTCGTAACTTTTTCAACAGTTAGTCATGAGCTGTTAAGCCAAGTTTAGTTTATCTTTAGCAAGCTCCCCATATGCTTATTCTGAAAATCTGAGTTACAAACCAAAATTTTGTAAAAAGAGAGGCCATCGGGAGCTGATTTTTTATTAAATTTAATTTTTAAAAAGTGATTATATTATTAATATTTAAAAAGTGATTCAAACGCTGCATTATTTAGGATCAAATTGAGATTTATTCATTGATTTTGTCAATTTTCATCTTGGTGGAAAAAATCTCGCCAAGTTGCGCTTTTTTAAACAGCTTTAATAACTTTTAAGTCAATTATCGATTTTAAATTCCAGTCCAATTTCTTCACGACAACATGGTAAATTAAATTAAAAATTAAAACTTTGCCTAAAGTGTTAGGCACTTTTATTTTCTTTGGCACATTTCTTAGTTATTCAGCTCACACGATTATATCTGCCGAAAGGAGTGCTTTCTAATATTGTATTAACATATCCAAAGCAAAATATATCAATACAATAGTGTGAGAGGCACTCAAAAAAATTGAAACGAAAATAGAACACACATTAAATAAAACATATACGAAAGAAAACGTGTCAAGCTAAAAACAGAAAATAAAATGCAAGAAAAATAAAGAACAAAACATAATCGAATTCAAATGAACTTACACGTACCGGAATGTTTCACGAATGATTTGAAATATTTTCGTAATAAGATTGCCAAATAACTAAATGTGAAAACAAAAGCTGAAATAGAGGAATCTTTTATGACGCATTCTTGCAGCAGTACTGAAACGCGTTTGATTTTTTAGTTACCATGGATTGGCCCGAATGAATATATATATATATATATATATATATATATATATATATATAACGTATAACGTCGTTGCCGAGTGGAAGGATTTAGAACAGGTCTTAAGTCGGGAAGGAGGGTACAAAATTTATTTATTAATTATTAGACAGTGCAGTTATGAGAAAAGTGTACATGAAAAGTTGCGCTCCTTGGTTATATGTTAGGGAAAATCTTGCAAAGTAAAATCCGTAAAATGTCTTAATTTAGGGAAAGAGGGAAATCTTAGGAGTTGCTATTGGTTTATGAAATAGATCGAATGTTTCCCACACAGAGCAAAGGGAAATATGTCCTGCCCTGCTTTTAATTAAATGCGTACATGAGCCAAAAATAGATTTAAGAAATATATATATATATATATATATATATATATATATATATATATACTATATACATACATACATACATAAAACCGTCGTTGAGCAACAGCCGATTCAATTTCTGGGTTTAAGACTACTACTTTTACAGTAGCCTTGTACTTTTTAACCCAATCCAGAAGACAAGGGAACTCCTGGATCAAGTATTGGGAGAAATTTGCCTTCGTGGAATACTTTTTGTTGGGACAAACCCGCATTTGCTTTACATGGAGGGAAAAACCACGAAAATCTAATCTGTATTTTAATATATATATATACAGTCGAACCCCGTTATAGTGAACATGGTTTATAGTGAACTTCCGGATATAGTGAAATGAAGTGTTTGCTCCAGTGCCTCGCTATACACATATAATATTATTTTTTGTGGATATAGTGAACCAAAGGAAGAGAGAAAATTCGACTGATTTTTTTCTTCATTTTTTCGTAATTTTGAAATTCTTACCTAAAATACATATACCAATTTATAAAACCATCTATTGAGTGTAATGTAGCCATAAGCATTTTTTCTTGTTTGTTTCTTCTATCTCAGTTTCCCATTCCTAAATAAAGGACATCCCTAAATTTTTCGTCTCATGACGAAGAGTAATAAAAAATAAAAGTTAGCACATTCTTTGTTACTACATATATTTTGTTTTTTAATCGTTTTTGTATCTCGATTTATTGGTCATTTATTTAAATAATGTGTAATAAAACGGAGCAGTTCGGTAAAATTAGTTAAAATTGTTTGCAGAACGGATATAGTGAACTACCGGTTATAGTGAATCAAAATTTTGGTCCCTTGAAGGATCACTATAGCGGAGTTTGACTGAATATAAATATATTAAAATGTTACTTCAAGTTTAAGGTATTCAAACTGTGGCATCTTACTTTTCGGTCCATTTTTTTTCTCTTCTTTTTTTCGAGAAAAATGTAAGGCAAGTAAACGAAGGTTTTCGGCTTCTTCCTTTCTTTTCCTTTCATAAGTTTAAAGGCCATTTTTCTTCGCCTGTTTCAGTTAGCAGAAAAAATGCAATGAGAAGCCAAACAAAAAAGGGTGCCGCCTTTTAAGCAATTAACAAAAAAATTCATTATTTACGCCCAGCACTCTTTCTTTATTTTAAAAAACAAAACTTCTTGTGTTTGAAGAAACAATACCCGACTTAAATCCAATCAGGAGAAAGTAGCCAATAATTATAGTGTAGTGCTTAATGAATCGGTGAACCACTAAAAACTGGGTTGTATTTTACCTGGTTATTAATCGATACCTGTTAATCAGTTCGATCTCAGTTACTCCCTCCCCCTTCCAGAAACTGCAATAGAGACGGAGAGGCACCCCCGAACCGTGGGGGGTTGACTAATAGCTCTAGGGGGTGCCTTCATTGTTCTACTAATAACCGGGTTTGCTTACGCTTTTATTTGGAGTCTATAGGGTTATAAGGTTGTGGTAAGTCTCCAGGTTTGGTGTTAACATTTTCGCCAAAAAAAAGGAAGGAAAAAAATTATTTCGCTACTATTTTGTAGCAGGTTAAGATTATTCGTCATATTTCAAATCAAATATCCTCAAATGATAATATTTTGCGGAAAAAATCTATTACAGTTAATTTGGCCACTTTTTTCCTTTGAAATTTCCTTTCACATTAAAATTGCCAATATGGGCTACGCAGTATGTGATATTTTAATTTTAAATCGCTAATTGCTTTGAAAAAAAATATTTAAATAATCCAAGTAAAGTTTATAATTGTTATAATAAGGCTTGTTTCGTTGAAAAATTATACTAAATTCGAATAATGTTTATTTTGATTATTTGCTATTTTTTAAAAATCAAAAAGTTGAAATTATGTTCTATTTGTATTCAATTTGTTAATGTTTTAGCTAAAACAAATTGCATTTTCATAAACATATCTTTTTATTTAAAACTATAAAATGATGATTCTAACTCTTTAAAAGGTAGCAATAAATAAAGTAGCAAAAAAAAAATAATTTTTTTTAAATTTTTTATTTTATCTTCTTGGTATAAAAACTCGACAGTAATGAAGACATTGCAAATAAATTTGCCATCAAATTGAAGGTGTAATATATTAATTGATTAAAAATTTCATTCCGTTCAAAAATTTGTATAATCAAAAATATACAAACTGTTTCCAATTTGTATATTTTTTAAGCGATTGAAATTTTTAATAATGAAGGCTAACACAGATCAAATATTCATTATCAATTAAAATTATTCTTACATTAATCAAATATATCACATTTCAAATAAACATTGTTTATAAAAATTATTCTTATATTAACGAAGCAAAGCACATTTTTTAAATTCATTATCTATTGATGCAAAATTTATTTTTATATGTAATGATGGTTCACATTTTTCAAATTATCAAAATTAAATAAAAATTTTCTTACATTAATAAAGTATAAAACATTTAATATGTTAACTATCTGTTATATCTTAAAGTATTCGTGTAATTGTTGTATTCATTGTATATGTATTGTATATGTATTCATTGTATTGTAATTGTATGTATTCAGTAATAATATAAAATTTAAAAAGAAATTAAAAACGTGGAATTTTAAGTTACTTATTCAAAACCATACTTCACATCTTTTTTAGTGTTTTGCATTTTTGAGAGAGAAAAAAATGAGTGCGAATGAGTATGAAAAAGCATGAAAAAGTTTCTGCCTTCTCTAATAAATCTTTACAATAAATAAATTATTTAATAAATCTAAGTCTTTGTTTTGGAAAACGTTAATTAAAAATTAAACCTAAAATCTAAGATGTCAAGGAAACGGCCTCTTATTGATTGATTTAAAAGAGAAAAATCAGGAAAATATTGCATCACACGTATTGTGAAATAAAGATTTAAACAATGGCTTAAGTGAAATAAAGATTTAAAATAATTTTGAACATTTAGGGAAACATTTTTCTAAAAATTGGGAAAAAAAATCTAAGAAAGGGAAAAAGATAATTTTCAGCCAAATGTGGCTATAGGTACATTCTTAGGGAAATGATTTCGGGTTCTTCCTGTATTTCAGAAGAAACCATAAATTTCCTTCAGCAAAATCCACCCCTTTATTTTTGTGTTCAAAGAGAATGAACCCCGGGGAGGGGGATGACCATTTCCATTTCTTCTAAAGACCGGTAGCGTCGGCAGGTTTACTTTTGTAAAAGAAACTAAACAATTCATATTTCTTTTTCTATAAGGTAAGGATACCTTTTGGAGGGAGTGACCATTCCGAATTTGGGTTTGTCTATAGGATAAATGACCCATCGAAGTCTATAGATATAGTGATTACTTTCATTTCCTGTGGAAAACTAAATGTTCCTCTTCTTTTTTAGCCTCAATAAAGCTTTTTATTTTACAACCTATTTTACTAGTTGAACAACCGACCCAATTTTCTTTGCTTGCGACTACTAATGTTCAACTCCGTAGAATTGTAATTTTGAATCCGATTCAGAAGACAAGGGAACTTCTGGATCAAGTATTGGGAGAAATTTGCCTTCATGAAGGACTTTTTTGATGAAACTAGCTCACATTTCAGTTACATGGAGAGGAAGACCACGAGAAACTCCCACGGTTCACCTGACGGCAAGAGGACTCTAACCCATGATCCGTCTACAATTGAGGATATTTAACGTCAGCACTGTAGCGGATGCGGAATTCGTATCGACCAGCCATCGCTGGGATTCGAACCTGGTTCACCTCATTGGAATGTGAACGTTTTATCCCCCGAGCCCTCACGGCTCCCTCACTAATACTAAAGAAAAAGGATGTAATCAATTTTTTAAAAAATGCGATGGTACAACGTTACAAAAACATCAATAAATACCAAGTAAATATTTTTTTTATGCCGTATATAATTTTGAAATGAAATAATAAAAGAGTATTTTAAATAACGAATGTGTGCTGAGTAGACCTGTCATTTGTACTGCATTAAAAATAAGTCACCTTTGTGGAAATTATGAAAAAATAACTGGGGTAGATGAGGGGGGGGGGAAATCACTTCGTTAACTATTATATAAATACATCGACTGATTCGATTTTTCAATATAGTAAAAAAAAAAACTAGGATAACTTTTAAGTAGCCCAGAAAGCCTCAAATAAGTGGCAAAAACGTTCATTAAATAAAGAAACAAGGTTCAAACGCAAAAAAAATTTCGAATATGATTGGCGGGCGCAATTCCTTTGTGCGCCCATCAGCGTGCGCAATGAGAAGGCCTCTGTGGCCGAGCGTTAATGGGATCTACGCCTGATGGTGCGAAATCGGTGGAGTTGTTCCTGAGAAGCCGAGTTTTAAAGTCTGACTTTTTTAAAATTCAATTTCACAGGAACCATAAAGTACGTTTTTGTGCCTGATTTCGTTACTTAAAATATCGGTTGCATTAATTAACTAGAATATTTGCGGTCACCCCCCTCAAGCCATTAATATTGAGTCCTAGAACGTGAGGATCTGATCAATAGATCAAAAGTTATTCAGGGAGGTCCGTTTTTTGTTTTTCGCTCTGTACTTAATTTCATGGAGAATATTAAAAAAAAACATTGATCATCACATAAATTACGAATATTTGATAATTTCCTAGCATTTCTTAAATCACTGTCGCATAGAGTTTGAAAGTTTAAAGGACATATTTATAAAAAAAGTGCTTTAGAATAAAAAACTATTTCATGTAAACATGCATTATAATTTCTTAATATCTCCTCATATTTAACCAAACTAATTTTTTATTTAAACGATTTTGAATATATATTGGTAAAAGTTCTCCAGTTAAGTTTGTTTTCTAAAAGAAGCGAAGTAGTGGCTACATTTCGAAAGTAGTTAGTAGTCGTTACATTAAAAAAAAAAAGTACTACTTAAAGTAGTTGCAGTTAACTACAAAGAAATTGTAGTTTTTCCGACCACTGGTGAGCAAGTACAATATATAGTTCAGCTTAGCACCTCAATTCATCAAGATTGAGTTCTAGAACGTGAAGATCCGATCATTAGATCAAAAGTTACTCAGGGTAAAGCGCATTTTTGTTTTTTACACTCTACTTAATTTCTTGGAGGATATAAAAAACCATTGATCACTAAAATCACAAATATTTCATAATTTCTAGCATTTCTTAAATCACTGTCAAGAAAAGCATAGAGTTTGAAAGTTTAAAGAACTAATTCGTAAAAAGTGATTTAGAATAAATAACATTGCAGCAAAGTATTAACATTGCAAACTAATAAGTTAGCAATGTTAATACTTGTTCCAATGTTAATAATGGTAAATCAAACGATGCATTTTTGCACATTTGGAGTTTCTAAAAAAACTTAAGATCGAAACTATTTTCCGGCCATCTATCAAGAAGGGAAGTGTCAAGGTTGTTTTCGAGAAAACCCAACGTCGCATCTCAGAAGTACCCAACAAATACTTTATATTCACGCTCGCGGCATAGATCGAAGTATGGATGATCCAAAAAAAAAAACATTAAAAAAAATGCTGGATGCCATATTTTGGTGAAGAGTATAAACATCCCAAAGCTGCAAAGTGTGCATCCCTACATAGCATGGGGAGGGCTTCCAAGTCATTTTTTTCTTTCCTCTTGGAATATTTTTTTCCTCCTCTCTCTCCGCGGGTCAGTGCATCAGGGAATCGGAGGGGTGCCTTCAATTTACCACAAACTGAGCTTTTGTGATATGCTACCGGATTTCGGTTGAGGTTGAAAGGACCCACTAATGTATCGGCGACAGAGTGAAGGTGATTTTTGACCTCAGTTTGGCAATCCTCAAAGAACATGTAATTTGTAGGGATGTCTGTCCATTGTTTGGCATGGCGACGGAACACTCCGCTGGTCATTCAAAGAAACTTATGTTTATTCTTCCTAAAGGGGAGTCCGCTTAGAATGTCCATACA
The DNA here is from genome assembly GCF_982258835.1 of Parasteatoda tepidariorum. Classification (NCBI taxonomy): domain Eukaryota; kingdom Metazoa; phylum Arthropoda; class Arachnida; order Araneae; family Theridiidae; genus Parasteatoda; species Parasteatoda tepidariorum. The sequence continues at coordinate 94,006,360 of NC_141762.1, forward strand.
GATTTGAAAAGGATTTATTTACGCGTTAGTTTTGGCACAGAAAAGCAGTGTTTTATTTATACTGTATAATTCAAAAATAGGACAGTTAATGACGTATTTTCAAATTGGTAAATGCAACCTTAAAATTAGGTAATTTCATGCTCAAGAAATATTTTATGCCCAATAGGTCATCAGCATCATAGTTGGCTAGACAGCTCCATGTGGGCCAATCTCTTCCTCTGAAGATTTCTCCATAACGACTTCCGATAAATCAATTTTTTTCATTAATTGCAAGAAAAGGCCGGGATAGTCTGGTTGGTAGGGCACTGGGCCCATGTCCAAGAGGTCGTAAGGTTCGATCTGCGCCAGCGAAGACTCATCGTGTAGCAAATGGTGACTGATGCACGTTAAATCTGTCGAGTCACAAAGTCCTCCACGTTCCCGTAACAAATCAAACCTCTTGGGGTACTGATCCAGGAGTTTTCTTGTCTTCTGGATTGAGTTCAAAATTACAAGGCTACGGCGTTGAACATTAGTAGACGTAAACCCAAAAAGTTGGATCGGCTATTTAAAGAGGGATATAAAAAAAAAATACTAAAAAATAATACAGAATTATTTCTCTAAAATTGTATGTTACAAAATTTTATTAGAAATAAATTATGCTAGTTGATATCAAAATTTTAATACCGTGATATATCACCAAAAATACTTATCTTACAGTATAACGCGATCTTTTTTCTGCTTAACTCATTTACGTTACTTGTAACTTTGGACGATATTCTCACTATAGTGTGTCTATGTAAGGATCTCCCCAAACCATTCTTCTGGAATAGTGGCGGTGACTATGGTTACGAGGTTTAACTATTTGAAGTAGGGATGTTGGGTCATTATTTAAGACAGGTTTCGGCTCGGTTCGGAGAGAGGGCAGAAAAAGCTCTTAAAATGCGCTAATTTTTGTTTCCATAGCAGCAGACAACTTAAGACTTCATGACGAGAGTTCTTTCTATAGACAAACTATACCATAAGGAAGAGAAAACATTTTTATAAAATATAATTAAAATTAAGATAGTGGATAGTAGTATTAAAATAAATCAATATATTTGCCTAAGGAGTTAGACTTAACACTTATGATAGCTTCGTTCTCGATAATTTTCTAAATATAAACTCGATATTATCGTTGTCTCGATGTACTCGAAGAATGAACTCGATATTATTCTTACAGGTCGAAAATCACTGTTTTAGCACAAACCATTCTCCTAGTGGGACCAAACGAAAAATCCATTAGATTCGAGTCTGGGGACTAAAGCGACCATTCTTCTGAATTGAAAAATTAGGAAACTGTGCTTTGCACCATTCTTGAGTTCGTATAAGCATCATAATAAATTATGTTTACGGGTTACATTGTCGCATTATTTATTTTATTATTTATTTATTTTTCTGTGCTTTTGGATTAATATTTATCTTTAATAACTTTTAAACCATCGCAATAGATAAAAAATATTTGTTTTTAGGCTTTGTCCATGTGCTATTTTTAAAAAACCAGTCATATACAAAAAAATAAATAATGACTTAGCTTTATAGCAATTTAGTAATCATGAATTTGTTGGAAACATATTGACATAACAAAATTTGAGTTCAGAAGTTTTAGTAATTCAAATGTAAGTACATGGTATTTACATTTGCAGATTTCTTTAATAATATACTATAGGAAATTTTGGACGGTGGCAACTGCAAATCGTTCGAATTCACTACAAATTTAATTCGGTAGAACCTTATTATCGGGCCAATTGGTTACAGGATACTATGGTTCAACTTAAAGAGACACTAGGTTCAATTCAATACCTTTTATTAATACTGCAACAAATTTGTATGATAATATGGTTCAAGGCACCAATATTGCGGACCAACGTTCAACCAGTTTCTCTGAGAATGTAAAAAAATATTTATTTACCGTGTTATTAGAATTTTTATACGATTAATCTTTTTTTAAAGAAATAATTATTCGAGTGTTTATTTCCAGGGGCTGCATGTTTCGAATGTTTTGAAGAAGAGGATGGAGAGAGGGGGATGGTCAAAATCAGGAATGACAGGAACGTTCATAGATGGATCACGCCCAACCACCCCACCCTCATAACTCATGCCCAAATCACTGGCTGTCCAACATTTTGTGCTGAGGGGCACCCACCTGTTTTCTGGCTACCTGAAGAACTGTCCCCGCTGCTTCTCGTATAGAATATGACCCATTTCTGAAAAAAATAAAATAAATTTAGGGTTGGGTAGATTCTTATCCTCTCATTAGGACGAATGACATTAGACATGATGGAAAAGCTACTGTTTGCTGATTTAGGTTCGAATTTTTTTTTTTTTTTTTGTGTGTTTTTCCAGCAGAGAAATTTGTTTTGCTGACTTGTCACCGAACGATTTGTGAGTTGAATAACCTCCTGATGGGACATATTTTGTTGAATGCAGTTTTACGTTGTTTAGAAAATAATACTGAAGGCAGGAGTATGCTGTTTATTTCTAGAGCAAAATAATTTAGTTTCGGGCATGTAAATATGCATAAAAGAGCTTTAGAAATATTGCAAAAAATTTTTGTGCAAAGATCAAGATAAATTTCTTTATTTTTATGTAGTTGCCATCATTTATAGTGTTGAAATAAACATGAATTTTTATAATTTATTTTTGTAGTCGCATTTTTTATTTACCTTTTCCTTATTATAGTTTTATTTCCTTATTGGGTCATTTTTTGTTTGTTGACTTACTGAAAGCACTTAATTTTTTGCCGTGGTGGCTCAGGGAATAAAGCGCTCACCTCCGAATGAGGTGGCACGGGTTCAATCCCAGCTATAGCTGGTCGATTTGAATTCAACATCCGACTCGTACCAACCATAATGCTGACGTAAAATATCCTCAGTGATAGACTGATGATGGGTTAGAGTCCCCTTACCATTAGGCTAACCATGGAACGTTTTCGTGGTTTTCCTCTCCATGCAACGGAAATGTGAGTAAGTAGCCACAAAAAGTTTTCCACGAATGCAGATTTCTCCCAATACTTCCCTTGTCTTCTGGATTGGGGTCAAAATTACAAGGCTAGGGAGTTGAAAATTAGTAGTCGTAAACACAAAAGTTGGTCGGCGGTTCAACAATGGTTATAAAATAAAATAAAATTGAGTGCGTGATCATGAAGTTACAAAAATATGAAGAAAAAAAAAGTCCAAATATTCGACTGATTAAAGTTCACTTTTTGCATATTTCAAATTAAAAAACCGAAACTACTTTCTTCTTAACCCAATATGAATTAAAATAATTCACGAAGTGTAAGGAGCTTGTGAGCATAAACTGTGAACTTGTTAGAATAGTCCAGTATTGGTATTTAGTACAAAAACAAAGGTATATCTCTCTGTATGAAAGAAATTGTAAGGGTCGCCGCAGTTTTAGGCGTTCAAATTAACGTCGCATTTTGTTTGCGCAAAACCCATAAGACTTAACTTGAAACTACAAAGGATTATAGAAAAACGCACGGGTGTACAATGGAATGAAAACTTAAAGCGTTTTATAATTAGTTCTAGAATTACTAACTGTTCAACTAGTAAGAAAAACATCATACAGCTCGATCTACAGGCTGCAAGAATGAGTTAAGACTTTTAATTTTAAAGTTTTAAAACCTGAAACTATATCTAATCAATTTATGTTTAATCAATAATTTATAATTTGTTTAGTGTCTTGGTGATTTTTAAATAAATTAAAATAACACTTAAAAACAACAAAATCTTAAAAAGAAGAATTAAACAACATGAGGAATAAATTGTAAAAAGGATGGAATTATGATTCTCTGATATTCATTATCAACACTTATAAATAGTTCCTTTTCGAAAACCTCAGCTTACTTTGTTCATTTTGAACTTTTGTTTATTTTTATCACTAAAAACAATTTAACTAAACTATAAACAACTTCAAGCCTTTGAATTCATTGCCTGATATATAAACCAATTTTTAAAACAATTATTGATTAAAAAAATAAAGAAAAAATACCATTCTTTTAGGATTTATCTTTCGTCAACTGCGAGTTAATTGCAGCAGTTCTAGAAATGCTGCGATACTGCTGTAAAAAAGTTTAAAAAATTTCATCGAGAAAAAGTGGATGTTTACATACATTTGACAGAGGCAAATTTAAATACCAAGTCATCCGTGTAAGAACTTTTAAAAACCTCGAAAAATTTTGGAAGTCAACGAGCATTCAATACAGAACAAAAATAAACATCAATAAAACAATAGTCAGAGTAATTTTATAAAATTTTTCTGAAACATGGTGAATTAGAAAGTCAGATATCCAAACACTTAAAGTTTTTCAAAACAACTGTCTCAGAAAAAATTTTCAACTTTTTTAGACCTATTAAAATTAGAAAAGAAACAATAATAAATAAGTAAACCTAATTACAATAGAAGATGAAAACAATAAGATTAGGTGGACAGGGCAGATATTGAGAATGCCAAGAGAAAATTAGCGCGTGTCTCTCTTTCCTTGGTCCCTAATGGCAAGAGAAAAAGAGGAAGACCAGGAATCACCTGACAGCGACAAATGGAGGAGGTATTAAAAAGATATATTTTAGAGGAGGCCAGGTCCCAGGCCATAGACCAGGGGTGAATGGAGAAGTAAGCTAGATGCCTTATGGGCTAAACGGTGTGAAGAGCCTAAGTAAATTCATATATATGAATGATTAAGACTCAAAAAATCTGGTTACTTATAGCCAGGCTCCGATCTAGAAATTCAGGGGCCCTAGGCACAAAATTCTCAGAGACACCATAGTGAATTAATTCTAACTAGATACACTGTGTGTATTACTGATTTTTCTAAATTATTATTTTTTTTCCTAAATATAGTACACATGGAATTGTTTTTATGAAAATGCAAAAATTAAGATTTTTAAAATTACACTTGAATTACTTAAATGTTATGTAAATATATTCAGTGAACTAGGTTACAGTATACTAAGTACATTTTTCAATCAGTTAGGAAGCTGCGAAATATAATAAAACGTGCTGTCCAAAAAGACACAACAAATTTTTTAAACTTTTGAGTTTAATCTTTCGTTTGAAAATAAAAGTTTGAGGGGTCCCTAGGAAATTGGGTGCCCAAGGCCCGGGCTTAACGGGCCTTATGGTAAATCAAGCACTGCTTATATCTTTATAAAATTTGTTTATACATACAGAATAATTATTTTCTTATGAAATGGGAATCCTAGATTTTTATTATTATGCATTAGCTTTAAATAAATATGCACTGAGAATATTTTTATGTCAGGTATTATCACACTTTAAATTTACTATGATAACTTTATTTTCAGATATTGTGGTTTTGCTGTCATGTTACAGGATGAAAAATCGGATTATTTCCGAGATGTTGGTATTTAAAACAGAATTGAATTTTTTCCAACTTATTATTTCAGTGTGAAATGCCGATCGGAGAGTGTAATGGTCAGGGAGCTGAGCTCACATCATAAAGATCCTGGGTTTGAATCCCGGACAAGGCATGGATGTTCTTTCAGTACCATTGTGGGAGCAACGTTGTCCCACCTAGTATGGTGCCCCTGTAAGAATGGCCAACAAATCTGCCTTTCTGATACCTGAATGGCAAATCTCAAACGGTTGGGTATTGGGGAAAAAAATTTAGTACAAAATTTGAAAACTTTCTCAAATGCTGGTATTAGAATCAGTCTAGGTTGCTATCGAATTCTAAATCCTTCAAAATATTGGCTTTCGTTTATTGGCAATGAATTTGTTCTTACGGCAACATTGACTTAAGAAAAATATTTAAAAAAAATCCCTGTTTTACGACCGTTTTCCTTTCAGCGTAGTTCCGCCACCAAGACTATAAAAATCCAGTCATTTAGTCAAAGTAATCGTCAATTAAACGCGGGTTTATACCCACACAACAACCTGCAGATACGGACCTACCCCATGGAACGATCTTTAAAATGAATTAAAGGCAGCAATTTGCTTTCAGATGGAATTTAGAACCATTCAAAACTACCTTCCCAATAAAAAGAACAAAATATATATTTATTAGACTCTTTTTATATTCCACTAATCTTCTATTTAGCACTTTATTTATCTCTATCTCCTCTGAGATGTTTGGAGGGGTGGCGATAAAGTAAGGGGAGGGAGTTCGTGAGTTACCTAAAAGATAAAACACACTCTGGCGCCAACTTCAAACAGTATAAAACGCGGAAGGGACGTTTTCCAGAAACGGGGGATGGGGAGCATGGGTGCTTTACTCCCGCTTGTACCCCACAGCAGTATGGAAAAAAATAAATAAAAATATGAACTACCAAAATTCCGTTCCTTGATATCTCTCGCGCCAAAAGAAATCTATCGCAAAGTTCCAACCCCTCATATGGTAGAGACCTACAATTATAGAATGGCATACCCAGGTATTTGGTTCACCTCTACTCCACCCCCTTTTCTCCATCAAAACGGACTCATTCCCCTCCCCCCCTTCCCCATCAATGCACTTTAGTTCATAGGTTAATCCGTGTCAACCCGGGGCTATGTCTATTTGGTAGATGCTGTAAGATATGCTCTTTTGCGACTATGGTTTGGATAAGCACTAAAAGCACTAATTCTTTATGTTTATTGAACTTGCACTAGACTTTGCAGGTCTGGGTTATCCCATAGGATGAACATTAACTTATATGGTATTGATTCAAATAATTGTTGTACAAAAAAGTATTTTGCATACCTCCCATAAAATGCTCGTAAAAGTGCATTTCTTAATACGGCATTAATTTGAGCTTGTACTGTGGGAAAGAAAATTTTGCATTTCACCCCCCCATGGAATGCTCGCAAAAGCACATTAATAATTATGGATATTGTTAATTGAAAAATACTGTACTGAAGACAATTTTACATATTTTCTATAGAATGCTCGTAAAATCACAGAACTAATCTGAACATTGTTAAATAAAAATTCTATGCGAAAGAAAGTTTTACATATCTTTTATGGATTGCTTGCAAAAGAACATTAATTGAAATGATTATTGCTAAAAAAAAAAAAAAAAAATACTGCTCAAAAGAAAATTTTGCGTATCACCCATGGAATGCTCGCAAAAGCACATAAATCATTATGGATATTGTTGAATAAAAAGTACTAAAGATAATTTTACATATTTCCCATAGAATGCTCGTAAAATCACAGAACTAATATGAACATTGTTAAATGAAAATTCTATGCGAAAGAAAGTTTTACATATTTTTTTATTGATTGCTTGCAAAAGAACATTAATTGAAATGATTATTGCCCCCCCCCCAAAAAAAAATACTGCTCAAAAGAAAATTTTGCGTATCACCCATGAAATGCTCGCAAAAGCACATAAATCATTATGGATATTGTTAAATAAAAAGTACTAAAGATAATTTTACATATTTCCCATAGAATGCTCGTAAAATCACAAAACTAATATGAACATTGTTAAATGAAAATTCTATGCGAAAGAAAGTTTTACATATTTTTTTATTGATTGCTTGCAAAAGAACATTAATTGAAATGATTATTGCCCCCCCCCCAAAAAAAAATACTACTCAAAAGAAAATTTTGCGTATCACCCATGGAATGCTCGCAAAAGCACATAAATCATTATGGATATTGTTAAATAAAAAGTACTAAAGATAATTTTACATATTTCCCATAGAATGCTCGTAAAATCACAGAACTAATATGAACATTGTTAAATGAAAATTCTATGCGAAAGAAAGTTTTACATATTTTTTTATTGATTGCTTGCAAAAGAACATTAATTGAAATGATTATTGCCCCCCCCCCCAAAAAAAAATACTGCTCAAAAGAAAATTTTGCGTATCACCCATGGAATGCTCGCAAAAGCACATAAATCATTATGGATATTGTTAAATAAAAAGTACTAAAGATAATTTTACATATTTCCCATAGAATGCTCGTAAAATCACAGAACTAATATGAACATTGTTAAATGAAAATTCTATGCGAAAGAAAGTTTTACATATTTTTTTATTGATTGCTTGCAAAAGAACATTAATTGAAATGATTATTGCCCCCCCCCCAAAAAAAAATACTGCTCAAAAGAAAATTTTGCGTATCACCCATGGAATGCTCGCAAAAGCACATAAATCATTATGGATATTGTTAAATAAAAAGTACTAAAGATAATTTTACATATTTCCCATAGAATGCTCGTAAAATCACAGAACTAATATGAACATTGTTAAATGAAAATTCTATGCGAAAGAAAGTTTTACATATTTTTTTATTGATTGCTTGCAAAAGAACATTAATTGAAATGATTATTGCCCCCCCCCCCGCAAAAAAAAAATACTGCTCAAAAGAAAATTTTGCGTATCACCCTTGGAATGCTCGCAAAAGCACATAAATCATTATGGATATTGTTAAATAAAAAGTACTAAAGATAATTTTACATATTTCCCATAGAATGCTCGTAAAATCACAGAACTAATATGAACATTGCTAAATGAAAATTCTTTGCGAAAGAAAGTTTTACATATTTTTTATGAATTGCTTGCAAAAGAGCATTAATTGAAATGATTATTGCTAAAAAAAATACTGCTCAAAAGAAAATTTTGCGTATCACCCATGGAATGCTCACAAAAGCACATTAATTAATATGAATATTGTTAAATGAAAAATACTGTACGGAGGACAATTTTACATATTTTTTATAGAAAACTCGGAAAAGCATATTAACAAATATGAATTTTGATAAATAAAAATTCTATGCGAAAGAAAGTTTTACATATTTTTTGTGGATTGCTTGCAAAAGAACATTAATTGAAATGATTATTGCTAAAAAAAAAATACTGCTCAAAAGAAAATTTTGCGTATCACCCATGGAATGCTCGCAAAAGCACATTAATTAATATGAATATTGTTAAATGAAAAATACTGTACTGAGGACAATTTTACGTATTTTTTATAGAAAACTCGCAAAAGCATATTAACAAATATGAATTTTGATAAATAAAAATTCTATGCGAAAGAAAGTTTTACATATTTCCTATGGAATGCTGGTGAAAGCGCATTAATTGAAATGATTTTTGCTAAAAGAAATAGAGTACAAAAGAAAATTATGTGTATTTCAAGCGGATTGTTTGCACATGCATATTATAATTAACATGAATATTTTAAACAAAAATATTGTTAAGGAAAATTTTGCTTAATTCTTACGAAATTCACACCAAAGCACATTAATCAATATGGGTATTTTTTAATAAAAATATTGTACTAAAGACGATTTCACATATTTTCTATCGAAAGCTCGCAAAGGAACATAAGTCAGTATGAATATTGTTAAATTTAAATGCTATACAAAAGAAAATTTTGCATATTTCAAACGCAATGCTCTCAGTTCCGTCGAAGAAAAAAATGTGATGGAAAAAAGGTCCCCAAAAAAAAGGTCCCTGGAAAAAAGTTCCGGAAAAAAAGGTCCCTGGAAAAAAAGGTACCGGCAACCAGGGCCCTGGTAAAAAAGGTACCAGAATAGGAAAATCTATAGGGAAATTTCACCTCATGCGTTCCATGCTGCATGAATGCTTCGCTCTCTGTTTCAACTAATATTGGTTTTTATTGTTAACAGCTATAATTCAGTTTCGCTGATTGAGGTAAAGAGAGGATGACTTTTGAGTTGGGTGTATTTATTTTCCCTCCTTTTATTTATTTTTTTTTTTTTGAGGGAGAAGAATTATTTTATTATTATTTAATGGGAAATATGTTATTTTTCAATTTAAATAACATTTTGTGTAGAAGTTGTTAATATTTAGATAAATCAATTGTGGAAGGAAAGGGGAATTTTGAGTCGGGAGTATTTTTTTTGTTTATTTTTACAAAAGGGAGATTATTTAAAATAGCTTAAAATTTTTTTTTAATTATCATTATTATTTTTTTTTGTTATAAGAGAAACGTATTTTTTTAATTTTCAACTAATTTTTTATAGAAGGGTCTGACAACAAGCCAACGCACCATGAAAGTTTTTCTCTCCATTTTAACAGTTATACTTATTCTTTAATTTTATTTTTATTTCATTACCGTCGTTGAACAGGCGACTAAATTTAGGATTTGCGACTACTAAAGTTCAACTCCGTAGCCTTGCAATTTCAGACCCAATCCAGAAGACAAGGGAACTCCTGGATCAAGTTTTGGGAGGAACTTGTCTTCGTGGAGGACTTTTTGGTGGAACTAACCCGCATTTGCGTTACATGGAGAGGAAAACTACGAAGACCTCCACCACGGTTAATCTGATGGCAAGGGGACTCTAACCCATGATCCGTCACCACTGAGGATATTATACGTCAGCACTGTGGTCGGTGCGAGTCGGGCGCGGAATTCATATGGACCAGCCATCGCTGAAAGCTCTATCTCCCGAGCCACCACAGCTCAATTATTCTTTAATTAAAGTGAAGGAAAGAGGACTTAATTAACAAGAAACATTAAGTTAGAAAAAAAAGCACCTTAAAACAACGCGACAAAAAAAATCTCGGCCATGAATGAAAAAGCAAAGAGTCTCTTCAACCTCATTTTTTTATTTCAAATATTTTTCACAACACAATTTTCCCTACAACGGTACCTTTTTTTATCGGGAACATTTTTTCCGTATCCTTTTTCCTTGAACCTTTTTTCCAGGGACTTTTTTTTCTGTGCCTATTTTTTTCCGGGATCTTTTTCTTTTCCTAGAACCTTTCAGTTCATTGTTCGAATTTCATGTGATCCTATCCCGTAGAATGTTTTAACTAGATAAATTAAACGATACTTTTACCTTCCCGTTAAATTCCATCGAAAAAAAAGAAAAAATGTGAGGCCTCCTTTTCTTTTCCGATCCTTTCAAATGCCCAAACTACAAATCAACGATTATTGTTACAAGTTGTTACTATAAGCTATTTCGTAACGATTTCTCCAACAGTCAATACATAATTCCTGACGGGAATTACGTTCCTAGCTGTTCCTGACGTTCGTAAGTCGTAATTTTTGGAATGATACTCCACTGAGGTAGGTCATTAAAGTAAAGCTACCACGCGATGCCCCACACCGCCCATTTTTAAGTGATTTTTTTCTTCGCACCTGTGAACGATCCTACCTTTGTCTTCCCCATTTGAATTACTACCGGATTTACTACTCTGCTGATCCCAATATTTATGTCACTCTTAAATGACGTCACAAGTATTCTCTCCGGCACAATTCCATGCTTATGAAATTCCTCTGAATTAAATCACTTTGATTGTTGTATTTGAAATTAACTTTTGAGTAAAATATACTAGTTGAATTGAGTGATTTTGTGTTGCATCTCGCATGTTCACGTACTTATATTTTGTAGAGCACTGTTTTCTACTGAACAAACTCCATTCTCTACAAAGCTTGCGTAGAAACTACGTGCGGAATAGTAGTTGAATTGAGTGATTTTGTGTTGCATCTCGCATGTTCACGTACTTATATTCTGTAGAGCACAGTTTTCTACTCCGTTCTATACAAAGCTTGTGTAGAACTTACGTGCGAAATACTAGTTGAATTGAAAGATTTTGTGTTGCACCTCGCATGTTCATGCACTTATATTCTGTAGAGCACAGATTTCTACATAGCAAAATCGGTTCTCTACAAAGTTTGCGTTGAACCTACGAGTGGAATGCTAGTTGAATTGAGAGATTTTGTGTTGCATCTCGCATATTCACGTACTTATATTTTGTAGAGCACAGTTTTCTACTGAACAAACTCCATTCTCTACAAAGCTTGCGTAGAAACTACGTGCGGAATAGTAGTTGAATTGAGAGATTTTGTGTTGCATCTAGCATGTTCACGTACGTATATTCTGTGGAGCAAAGTTTTCTACAGAACAAACTCCGTTCACCACAAAGCTTGCGTAGAGCCTTCGTGCGGAACTCTAGGCAAAGCGCGGTATCTCATCTTCAAATTACCCCGAATTGTAGAGTAGGTAGATGAAATGTTCGACTTCGACGTCAGACTTTCCCAAGAGCTCAACTCTTACTTTAACTTAAACTGAAAGTTTACACCAAATTCCAGGAAACTAATAACATTAATATTAGCTAATTGTATTATATATATAGATTTATCTATATAATATAATATAGCTAAATATGAATGCTGCCCCTCATATTGTAGATGGGAAAAGAATGAGTTACAAGGCAAAAAAAAAAAAAAAAAAAAAGAAGAAAAAAATGTAGCAAATTTATTCACTATCTTGTTTTCGTCGTTGAACAGCCAACTCAATTTTGAGTTTATAACCACTGATGTTCAACTCAGTAGCCCTGTAATTTTGAACCCAATCCAGAAGACAAGGGATCTACTGGATCAAGTATTGGGAGACTTTTGTCCTTGTGGAGGACTTTTTATGAAACTAAAAATCATACATGGAGCGAAAGATCGCTTAAAATTTAGAAAGAAAGGAGATCGCTTAAAATTTAGATCAAAAATTTTAAGCGATTGAAACTTCATTACTTACTTTAGGTTTGTCTGAATTCACTACTTCTTCACTTTAAATTTTAAAATAATAATGAAGGAGAGAGAATATTTGAGACAAAAATTTTCTTCCGCGCTATGGCATCCTCAAAGAAAATTTTCATCGCTAATTCTCTTTCATCCTCACAACTAATTTAAAATTTAAAAGAAAGAAAAAGCAAGTTCAGGCAAATCTCGAGTAAGTTATGAAGTTTTAATTGCTTAAAAAAATTTTTAAAGTATTAAAATGCAAACAAAGAATTTCCATGTTGCGTCATCCTATGTTATCGTCTCCTAATTTATTTTCATTTGTAGGGGAGATTGGGGTCAATTGTAACCAGAGTACGATTATAACAGAGCAGGTTCTAGAGTGTCAGGTTCTAGATTTGGTTCCTAGGTGGAGCAGAAGGCGTATTTAATAAATCTACATGTACACCCCTGCTGGCAACCATTTTTATGTACTTTTGAAAGAGCTTTGATCACAAAAGATATTTTCACGCTACTTAACTACTTTTTTAGGTATTAGAATATTATATTGCGACAAAGTAATTTTGTTTAAGCAAATAAAAATTATTAACCGAATATGTAAGTGGACACCTTAATTAACATTTCATAAAAAAATTAATTAGTTTTGTTAAATAACTAGCATTGTTTTTAACAAATTAAACTGAAATGGCGTCTTGGGGACGATTGTAACAATAAGTAAAGGGACGATTGTAACAGCTTAAAATAAATAATCTTATGTTTACAAACCATTACTTAACTCTTTAAGAACCATCAATAGTTTCCTATATCATTTATATTATGTTGCATGTGCATTATTTTATTTGTCACCTTTCACAGTATAAATTAAAATTTTTAACCCCTTAAAGTTAAAAGTTTAACCCTTTAGGTCTCTGCTCATTATTATTTTTACTCCTAAAATATCACTACTATTTTGATCCATAAAAAAATATATCACAACTATGATAATAATTAACTCTGTTTTAGTCGAATTTATGTACTGTTACAATTGACCCCGTAAGTGGGGACAATTGTAACAAGTGCACGACTGTCAAAAATTGTTAATAACTAATATAATAACATTTAAAATAAGGTATTTATTTATTTTTCTAGTAGAGGATAGTCTACTTTACTCGTCTGTCAATTAATACTAATAATATATTGGATTTTTTGTTAGTTAAAAATAGTTATGTAAAAAATGTTACAATTGACCCCACTCTCCCCTATATTTTAAAATTTTCTTTTCAGTATTTGAAACTTCATGGCTTTGACCGGACTCACTTTTTCTATGCTACAAATTTTAAATTAGTAACGAAGGAAAAATAGAATTTGTTAGGAAAATTTTTTTCCTCGGTATGGCGTCCTCTAAAGGGCAAAAAAAAAAGTATTGATCAACCCATTGACGAATCAGCCCATAAAAAGAAGAAGAAAAAGGAAGAGGCAAAGTTGACCGGCCACCCATGAAGACTTGTTCTTTTGTATGGAGATAGAGGGGGGTGGGATGTTCTCCTACTTTACGATCTCCTTTAATACATTTAAATAGTCCGGCAAATCATGATTTAATGATGAAGAACTGAGTTATTAAGAGATGTTGTCAGGAATGCCACTCCGTGAACACCCATCCGTGAAATTGGTTTATGTTGATATATCGGTCACCACCACCGCACCTTCACTCGGACCTCCCCCCCCATCCATTTCTTCTTTTTGAGAATTAGATAAATTATTTCCCAATGTTATGGTTTCTTGAAAAGTGTTACATGAATAATGTGTTATGCAAGTATGAAACTTGTTTGCAAAGTAAAGCAGCAAATATGTTATATGTTGTATTACTATTTTTTTTTTAAAATTATTTTTCCGTCCATCTCATGCGTTGACACAAATTTAATGGCATCTTTGTGAATATTTTCCGGAACTAACATGTTCTTCAAAAGTTCTTGGCCAAATTGTTAGACGCACTATAAGATTCTATGTAAAATCTTAAATATCAGATGATACTAATACAGCTTTATTGTTTTTACGCGACTCAAACCGGTTCGCACTTGTTTACGTTATGAGAATCAATTTGTTAAATTAGACGATATATAATATAAATTAGACGATATATTATATAAATATCGAATATTTATTATATCAGGTTTTATATTAGTACATTATAATAATGAGGCCAAATTATCAGACGCACTGTAGTGTTTTAATAATGACGTGTTTTGCACGAGTTTATAGGCAATACTTTTATACTTAAACATACATGTAATGGGTTTTTATTCAAGAGATTTTTTATATACTTCCCATTTGTATTTATTTCAAACGTATTGCATTACAATGTTAACCCATTGATACAAGAACGTAAACAAGTGCAAACTGGTTTCAGCCCCGTAAAAACAATAAAGCTGTATAGTATGACCTGATAATTAAGATTTTACATAGACTTTTGTAATGCGTCTAATGGTTTGACCAGGGACTGTACGTCTCGTGTAAAACTTCTCATATGTGTTAACCTCTCGTCGGTGAGGGTTTTTTTTTATTTTTATTTTTTTATTTGAGGGGTGGGGGTGGAGCCCTAAACGCCTGCTTAAAATGGAATCCAGCTCGAAATGTGTTTTTAAAAAAATGGACACAGCTATTTAAGAAAACGAACGCAGCATTTGATTCCGTTCTTAAAACTTCTTTCATGATTATTGTTCTTTTTTTTTTTTTTTTTTTTTTTTAAAAAGAATAAACTGGCGAATCTAAATAAATCCGTAGTGTGATATCCTCTATTTGCATAAATGACACGGTACATTTTATGAAATTAGCATTTTTTCGAAAAAAACTTTCAAAAGTCAACAGTCATTTTTAATTGCTAAATTTATAATTCTGGTAGTAAATTTACGCTGTAGTAAGTTAAATTTCTGAAACTTATTTCAGCGTTGAGAGTTCTGAATACAAAGACATCGCCTGAAAAGTTACATCGGTAATATACACAGCCACCCCTATCCCGAAGTCCGGGACTTAGCCTGATAATTATTAATTTAGTTATTAAATAAGTAAGGAAAAGAAAGCACAATTTTTAGTCGTTTAGTAGTTAAATCTGGGTAGAAAATTGAAAAGGTGCATTTGCTGCGTCCACTTTCGTAAATGCGCATTACGAGCTGCATTCATTTTCTTAAATGCGCATCATAATACGCCCATTTCTTAAACCTGCATTATAAGCTGCGTCCATTTTCTTGAATGCTCATTATGTGATGTGTCCATTTTCTTAAATGCTCATTAGATTCGTCTTAAATGTTCAACACGACCTGCGTCCATTTTCTGAAATGTGTATTATAAGCAACATCCATTTTCTTAAACTGCGTTATAAACTGCGTCCATTTTCTTAATCACGCATTATAAACTAAGCCTATTTTCTTGAATTCTCATTATGTGCTGTGTCCATTTTCTTAAATGCTCATTAGATTCGTCTTAAATGTTCAATACGACCTGCGTCCATTTTCTGAAATGTGTATTATAAGCAACATCCATTTTCTTAAACTGCGTAATAAACTGCGTCCATTTTCTTAATCACGCATTATAAACTGAGCCTATTTTCTTGAATACTCATTATGTGCTGTGTCCATTTTCTTAAATGCTCATTAGATTTGTCTTAAATGTTCAATACGACCTGCGTCCATTTTCTGAAATGTGTATTATAAGCAACATCCATTTTCTTAAACTGCGTTATAAACTGCGTCCATTTTCTTAATCACGCATTATAAACTGAGCCTATTTTCTTGAATTCTCATTATGTGCTGTGTCCATTTTCTTAAATGCTCATTAGATTCGTCTTAAATGTTCAATACGACCTGCGTCCATTTTCTGAAATGTGTATTATAAGCAACATCCATTTTCTTAAACTGCGTTATAAACTGCGTCCATTTTCTTAATCACGCATTATAAGCTGCGTCCATTTTCTTGAATGCTCATTATGTGATGTGTCCATTTTCTTAAATGCTCATTAGATTCGTCTTAAATGTTCAACACGACCTGCGTCCATTTTCTGAAATGTGTATTATAAGCAACATCCATTTTCTTAAACTGCGTTATAAACTGCGTCCATTTTCTTAATCACGCATTATAAACTGAGCCTATTTTCTTGAATGCTCATTATGTGCTGTGTCCATTTTCTTAAATGCTCATTAGATTTGTCTTAAATGTTCAATACGACCTGCGTCCATTTTCTGAAATGTGTATTATAAGCAACATCCATTTTCTTAAACTGCGTTATAAACTGCGTCCATTTTCTTAATCACGCATTATAAACTGAGCCTATTTTCTTGAATGCTCATTATGTGCTGTGTCCATTTTCTTAAATGCTCATTAGATTTGTCTTAAATGTTCAATACGACCTGCGTCCATTTTCTGAAATGTGTATTATAAGCTACATCCATTTTCTTAAACTGCGTTATAAACTGCGTCCATTTTCTTAATCACGCATTATAAACTGAGCCTATTTTCTTGAATGCTCATTATGTGCTGTGTCCATTTTCTTAAATGCTCATTAGATTTGTCTTAAATGTTCAATACGACCTGCGTCCATTTTCTGAAATGTGTATTATAAGCTACATCCATTTTCTTAAACTGCGTTATAAACTGCGTCCATTTTCTTAATCACGCATTATAAACTGAGCCTATTTTCTTGAATGCTCATTATGTGCTGTGTCCATTTTCTTAAATGCTCATTAGATTTGTCTTAAATGTTCAATACGACCTGCGTCCATTTTCTGAAATGTGTATTATAAGCTACATCCATTTTCTTAAACTGTGTTATAAACTGCGTCCATTTTCTTAATCACGCATTATAAACTGAGCCTATTTTCTTGAATGCTCATTATGTGCTGTGTCCATTTTCTTAAATGCTCATTAGATTTGTCTTAAATGTTCAATACGACCTGCGTCCATTTTCTGAAATGTGTATTATAAGCAACATCCATTTTCTTAAACTGCGTTATAAACTGCGTCCATTTTCTTAATCACGCATTATAAACTGAGCCTATTTTCTTGAATGCTCATTATGTGCTGTGTCCATTTTCTTAAATGCTCATTAGATTTGTCTTAAATGTTCAATACGACCTGCGTCCATTTTCTGAAATGTGTATTATAAGCTACATCCATTTTCTTAAACTGCGTTATAAACTGCGTCCATTTTCTTAATCACGCATTATAAACTGAGCCTATTTTCTTGAATGCTCATTATGTGCTTGTGTCCATTTTCTTAAATGCTCATTAGATGCGTTCATTTTCTTAAATGCTCATTAGATGCGTCCATTTTCTTAAACGCGCATTATGATCAGTTCCCAGAATAAAAAGCTCATTCACGATCTATTTGTCGGAATTCTTGAGTTTGTTCCAAAAATAAGATGTAACTTGCCCTAATTATGGAAGATTCTGAACAGAGTAATTCGGAAAGTATGTAGTCTGATACATATTGTTAAGCTGTCAATGCATTTCTACTTTCTTCTATTAGCTGACACGTTTTTTTCTCCTTCCTGTTAACAATTGCATGCCATCAACACGCTGAGAATCACACTTTGCTGGATTAAAAAAATTTATAATTTTCTTAGAAATATGTTTCATTGTGTTTAAAGTAAATCCATCAAAGAGAAGAAAAAAAAAATGGAATAGGAATGACAACTATTTTTTTCTACCTCTGTGATAATTTTATTTTATTTAATAACCGTCGTGAACAGCTGACCCAATTTTTTGGGTTTACGACTACTAATGCTCAACTCCGTAGCCTTGTAATTTTGAACCCAATCCAGAAGACAAGGGAACTCCTGGATCAAGTATTGGGAGAAATTTGCATTTGTGGAGGACCTTTAATTTGGGTGATTTTTTTTTTGTGATAATTCTTTGATAATGTAATACCAATGAAAAAACTTATCAAAACTTAAAATATATTTATTTCAATAACAAGGTACGGATTAAACTATGAAAAGAATAAGACATTTATAAAAAATTTAATAAGTATTTCCCACCAAGTTTTTCAACTCAAAATAAAATAGCCGAAATCAAGTAGGAAAAAAAAATTACTTCTTTCTGATAACTATTCCCAACGTTTATAACAGTTCTTTTGGAAAATCATTATTCAACTTATTTTATTCACTTTAAACATGTACTGCACACTGGATGAACAAACTCACAATTTAAAATAGTTCATTCTTCATATTAAATATTTTATACACATAAAAAAATACATTATATGTATAAAACATCAAATATGTAAAATATATATAATATATGAATATCAAATGTTAAAAAAATGAAAAGAAAATAATTATAAGTATATATGAAATATACTTATTAAATATTTTCGAAATGAATTTTTTGTTCAATTATTAAATTACAGCAGGTAAGGATAGATTTGTTTTTATATAATGCCGGTGTTCCACCAAAGAAGATCGGCCATTCAGAGTTGCGTTGGCGAAAAAAATTGAGAACACTTGGCTTAGAATATTTTTAAAACGCTTTTTTTTTTTTTAAAAAATGAATTAAAAATTCTATTTATGTAATAATTTCATGATTATTTAGCAATCAAATAGTGTGTTTTACATTAGTATCAGTTACATTTGCCATAAGCAACTAAAAAATAATTCAAGTTTAAGTTACTAAAATTTAAAAAAAAAAAAAAAAAACGGATCTAAGAATTTTTGCTTTAAAATAAAGTATTGTTCTGTTATGATAAAAAGATTACTGTTGAATCGTTTCTCTGAAATAAAATATTCTTTTTTAATACGTTATTCCTTTCCTCTTTCTTAAAAGAAATTTTACTTTTATTGAATAAAAAGCTGTGGATTACGAAAAAAATTCTCTCTTTTTTTTTTTTAATGAAATATTGCTCTTTCCAAAAAGTTGTTAATACGAAAGTCAGAAAAATTTAATAAGCTAGTTCAATAAATATTTTTTCATTGAAACAATTTTTAAAACGAGGTTACTTTTTCCTTTATTTCCGACTTACGAATTCAATTAATGGAACTATAAGAATTTTGAACCCTTTGACTTTTATACATTTATTTCCATTTTAAATCTAATTTAAAAATTTTTTCCAATTTTTAAATACTTAAAATAAAAAAAAACATTGAACAAGGAGATAATTTTGTCAAGAAAAGTCTGAGCTAGTTTTTTAATTTTATTCTAAAACTTTTGAGTAGGGCAAATAAATTTTTCGGATTCTTTGATTCCGACTCCACAGCACTGGAGTCAGAGTCAAAGAGGAGGAAAAATTTACTTAAATCCGAATTCAGTTAATTAATAGTTAGGCCTAAAGATTAAGAGAGTGAACAAAAACTGTTTTTGATTTTTTAAAAATTTAGATAAATGTTTATATTATATGCATACACTATTTGAATGAACATATGAAAATCAAATTTTAACTTATCACAAAGTTAAATCATCTTAATAAAACGTTCCTAACCTATTTTTGGTTGAATTAATAAAAAAGAGAACAAATAAGAAAAAATTTAAGGGGGAAAAAATAGGAAATTATTGAAAAATCAACATTATTATATGAATTAATAATGAGCTACAATTTATTTCCTAAATTTTAAAACCATTTTTATTTAATTAAGTTTTTAAGTTGAATAAAAAAAAATCTGTGAATGAATTTAATGTATTAATTGCAATAGTTTCATAGTTCATGAATATTCATTCTATAATTTCTTTTCCTGTAAATGTAAACACGTTTTGTACATTTACAGGAGTATGAGTGAGATTTTGGTGTTTAGTTGTTTTTTTACAATGATTTTGCATATTAACCAGTATTTTGCGCACAAATGTTTTTGTAAAAATTTTTTCTCCAACAGTTATGTTATAATATAAGATGTAATTTTAACTGAAATATCTTATTACGCTATAAAAATTAGAAATATATTATTTAAAATTAACATTTACATCATGATAATATTTTTTCCCCTCTAGGCTTATTTGTTGTCTTGCAATAGTTTTGCACATTAACCAATATTTTTTTTAAAAAAATTTCTTCAACTGTTATGTTATAAAATAAGATGTAATTTTAACTGAAAAACCTTATCACTCTATAAAAATTAGAAACACGTAAATTAGGTTAACACTTGCATCATAATAATATTAATTTCATAGACAATCTCATTCAAAAAATTTAATTGATCAGTGTTGAAGTAGAGCACTCAAGAAAGTTGATTCCAGAGCTTTTTTGATTCAAATTTACAAAACTAGAGTAAATTCTTGTATACTTTTCCCCACTCTTACTTAAGAATGTATTACAGTGGAGCATCGTTTATACGACGATCACTTATACGACGTTTACATTTATACGACGTTTTAGTGTGGTCCCAAATCATTCCTATTCATTTTAATGTAAAAATATATCGTTTTTACGACACGCAGAATCGGTTATACGTCGGTTTTTAGATTTTGTTCACGTTTATTTAATTTTTTATTTTTTCTTGTGTATTTTAAAAAAGGGCGGAATTTGCCAACATGAATGATACAGAAAAGGGTGTCAACAAGAATGCTTGGATGACGACCGTAATTTTTACTAGATGACTGAAAAAACTAGACAATGTTTTGAAGAGGCAAAAACGAAAAATTTTGCTATTCATCGACCAATGTCCAGCGCACCCATCGATACTAATTATTTTGGAAAATGTAAAAAATCTCTTTTTTCCTGCAAATTGCACAAGTGCGCTTCAGCCATTAGATTTGGCCGAGATTAGAAATTTAAAATTGCATCATAGAAAGCAGTAAGTTCAACTCGCTATTCAAAGCATTGTAGAGACTAATAGCAAGAAAATATAATTAAAGGTAACATACATTCAAATTGTTCACTGCAATTTTTCTTCTTTGGTCATTTGTTTGTTTTGTTTTGTCTAATTTAGAAATTTATGTAAATCAACACGTTAAACATTAAAATTAACTGAAAACAGAGTTAGTTTCAGTTTTAGAAGTAAAAATCGATTATACGACGTTATCGTTTATACGACGTTCTTCGGTGGTCCCTTCGGCGTCGTATAAACGATGCTCCACTGTATTTCATTTAAAATATATTTAATTATTCAGCATTTAAACAGTTTAATTATTTCTCAAATATTTTTTCTCTTCCAATCCGCAACTAGATATCAACACAACAATCCATAGAAAGAATAAAATTTTTAGTAGCGTTAACAATATCCAACTTAATAATTATTTCAGGTATAATCATCGCCGGAGCAACTCTTTATATGAATTTGTTTCAGGCATTATACTTATTTATTGCTGGAAGATCTATGTGATTAACTGAAAAAATGTGTATAATTCTGTAGTTGGAAAGAGTACTATTCCACTGAAAAACAACAGGGAACAATTATACGGCCGAACCTCCCCCTGTCATTGTACAGTTTGCGGTTCTGAACCAGCACCTGGGATTCTACTGATATATTTTTTTCTCTTAAAGAGGGGAGGACCCATAATCTGGGTCCTTCTTCACAAGGGTCACGAAAAAGATCAAACAGTTTTATTTTGTCACTTTGATTATAGGTCTCAAAGTTAGAAACACAACATTTACGAACCTACAACTGAGGGTTTCGCGCATTTTTCAACGTCAGCATTACCAATCGTAATGGTGCAGAGAAGGGAGGGCAATCACAGGTTTCTGGTATGGTCAGTTAATTCCTTCTGTAACTCCTCTATATGCCCCCCTTCCCCCCCCCCTTCGATGAGCATTTAAGTTTCTCTTTTTAAACCTGCGGGCATGCGCTGAAATAAAAAAATAAATACAGGGGCTGTGTTTTTTCGGTGGCTGTTTCAGGATTTTTGCTTTCGCTAGTAGGTTTTGTGGTGGGAACGTATTTTTCCTGAAGCTTAAATTGGTCTAAAGGTGATAGATTGAATTGTAATGGTAGATTCGGAGTTCGAATCGGCGCCGAATGATCATTTTCGGCTGCTGCAGTTATTCGCTATCCTATTGTTTTTCGTAGAAACCGATATGCCACTTCATTGCCAATATAGTTCCTATTTGGCTCTGTTTCATCGTATTTGGCGAAAAATGCATGAGAATAGAATGGGTTTATATATATTATTTAAAATACATATTTTAAATACACGAGATGTCCCATAGCTGATTTCTGTTGCTAGAATGATTGTCAAAAATGGTGTAAAACTCACTCTAAAGGTCCAAATTTTAATCTTAAAGTAGAAAAATATTTATCAAATTCTGCCAAATCATGATTAAGCTTAAACTAAACAAAAACTTTAAAAAATCCCATCAAAACCAACTTGACTGTCGAATGGAACAGAAAGGCAGAAATGCTTATCAGTTATATGCAATTGGTAATGATACACCGTTATTTATTGACCTCGATGAGGATTCGCTAAATTTTGATAATGATTCTAATTTGTATATTATTATTTTTCTTATTCATGTTTGACTAAAACTCAAAATTCGCTTGATAAGAGTGGCATTAAGAAACGCTTTTTAAATAAACTCGTAATAATATTATTTAATAAAAAAAAATCTTCATTATGTTATCTTTTTCTTTTTTTACATGAAATTTTAAAAATTTCTAATTTACAAACACATAACAATTACGCTTGTCAATATCTGCATTCTTTCGAGCAAAATATTTTCAGACAAAGTAAGAAAAATATAATAAACTATACAAGAATCATGCTTATGACAAAATAATAAACAATGAGAGCTGGGTTTTTAGAATGTTTTGAAATGCTAGAAATATATTAAATTTTAAAGAAGTTTAAACATCTTTAAGATTATTTGTATGAAAGTAATTTAAAAAATATTAAGTTAAACTCGTTTTTATGTAAAATATTAATCACTTTAAAAAAAAAAAAAAGTTCAGTATTATAATTTATGTAAATGTCATTGTTTCTGATATTTTCAAATTTCACAGAAACTTCTTGTAGACATAAAAAAGTGGTTAATCTATGTGTTTATGCAAGCAGTTTTATACATATATTTATGCATTAAGTATTTTTTGGTCAAGTTAATTATAAGGTTAATACACCCATGCACCAAGAGCATTGGATTTGTTTTCATTTAAATGGTTGCATTTATTACAATGGTTGCATTTTGATTTAAACGGTTGCATTTTAAATGTTGACTAATCAAAAAAAAATTTTAATACATTTTACGAATTGAGTTTTCATAATACCCATTAGTGATAGATGAGCATAAGTCATAATTCAATGCTTATACATGTTATTAGTTATACCTGTCAATAAATGTTACTTAATTAGTTAAATAATAATCTTTTTTTGAATAATAAATATATTATTAGTTTTATTCATTTTAAGTATAAAAGGTAAAACCTGCGTGATAAAATGGTAGTAAGGGAAAATAACTGATTTTGATGAAAGTAAATGTTGAAAGAAAAAAAAAAACATAATACAAATAGTATATATAGAAATAACTGTGGGTATTTGGCGATTTGGCGCTTTTTGACTGAAGACAGACAGAGTAACCTGTTCGGAGTTCAAAAATGACCGTCACGACGCCAAGTCAATGACAATAATGTTTTTCAAAATGAGACAGGTAGAAATTGGTCAATTGAAATGGGGAGTTTTGTGGCTTATTATTGAAGCCTCAATGACACACTTACAAATTGCTAATTGACGAAAATAGGTGAGCGGTGGTTTTTTATTGGGGAGTATTAGCATATGGGATAACAATCATCCCGCCCCGCTCTGTCCACACTATTCTATATCAGTTGCATTTTTCATTTTTTTTTAAAACAGGAAGCAATAGTTACTTTTATTCACCGGGCTCATTTTCTTTTAGAAAATCTTTTCCTCAATATTTTTTTATGTATTTTTACGAAATTTAAATTAACTGTCGCTTTTTTTACAAGTTAAATTATTTATATTTTCTTATCTATGAGTTAAATAAGCATTCCGCAATTTCTAATTCGTATTTTAATTTTAAATAAAATACATTATATTTTTTAACTACACTATTAATGTACAATTATATTATTACTAATACATAATAAACATTATTAATACATAAGAATAATATAATTGAAATACATTAAAACACATTATAATAAAAATTTAATATTATATAAATTATAATTCTTATTTTCTTATCTGTAAATTAAATTAGCATGCAAATTTCTGAAGTTCACGTAACATTCCATCTTTCTAAAAGTTAATCTGCAAATTATTTTTTCACTACATTATAGGAGCATTTTTTAATTTTTATAAACTTAACTATCATTTAAGTTTTTCTAAAGTTAAATGATGAGTATTAATACTTATCTAACTTAAGTTAAAGTTTAAGTTTAATTATCATCCACATTTTTTATAAATTAAGCTAAATTTAAATTGGCATTTACGTTTCCTATTGGTAAAAATAACATCCACATATAGTATAAGTTAAACTACCATATTTTCCGGAAATTAAATGTGTATTAACATTTCAATCAATTAAAAGAGCATTCACTTTTATAAAGGTAAATAAACATTCATATTTTCTATAAATAAGTTAAGTTGCAGCGACTCACATTTCCTCATTCACGTTTTTATAAGACCCACAAAACTTTTTATTTATTTATTTTCAAGTTTAGCTAACATTCACAATTTTTTCGAAGTTAAAAAAATATAGTCATTTTAATTGATCCATTTTATAGGATTTATTTATTGATTCGTTTAAATTAGTTTCTATTAAGAAAAAAAGAAAGAAAGAAATTAAAGAAAAAAATATTTTGAAGGAAAATAACTATCTTTTTGTTACTTCTTTCTGTTTTTTGTACTTTATTTAAGACGGCTCCAAGTATGGTAATTCCGTTAAATTATTCATGCATAATTTTTTTATATATTGTTATTATTGCAGATTTCCGCTATAAAAACTATGGCGTAATATATATCTGAATCTGATGTTAAAAAACTCTAAAAATAGAAAAACTTTAAAAAAATGTTTTTACTCTGATAATTACCATAAAATTATATAGCATGAAATACAAAATGAAACGCGCAATAAATGAAATATAATTTTCTATGAAGTGTATTTTATAACTTAAATTTATTGCATTTATTCGCAAAAATCCTTTTTAAACGTACACCACAACTGCTGCAAATATATTATCAAATTTAAAAATGGGAGCAGGGGAGAAAAATAAGAAAGAAAATATTCAGTTTAAACCATTTTTTTTTTTTTTTTTAATGTTTTGAAAACGCAAATCAAAGTACGAAATAAAAATAAACAAGTAAATTAAAAAAAATTTAAATAAGAAATGAACATCAACAGCTTAAAAAAAAACATGCCAGACACAATTAGTTTTTAACCTCTGTATCGAACAGAAATTGAAATGTTGCTTTTCAACATATTTCTGAAGAATTAAAATAATTTCTCCGTTTAACGCGCTCTCATTACCTTGAAAAAGAGTAAATAAGTTACCATTTACGAACCGACAGATGAAAAAAATTAACTAAGTACACGTTTGTCGTTTTTTTACTTATACTTGTGTGTAAACTGCAATCATAACAAGTTTCAAGTTCCTAAGTAATTGTCAGGAGGTTGGCTATCTATGTTGCTTTGCTCCATCCCGGGGGCAATTTCTCCATGACAAATGATCTGTCATCTTCTATTTTCTCTCAATTGACAAGGATAACTTTCTTTTTTTATAAGTAATAAAATTAAAAATATAAGTAAACATTTTTTTTTTGTTACACATGATTCTTTCTTGTTATTATAAATTTATTTATTTTAATCTACGCACAATTAGCAATTTTAATGGCAAATATAAATTTTGAGATGAAAATTGTAAATTTTTATTCACTTGCAAAGTCAATGTTAAACTTGACTGCAAGCGGTTGTATATAGTTTGCTTATTACCTAAATTAAATCTGACGGAACATATCAACTCTAGTGGTTAAAATGTTGATAGCTCAGAGAAATTTACAAAGAGTTTCCACTTGAATGCTAAAGCATATTTTTTATATCTATATAATTAATGAGCGCTGAAATGGCAACACTCTGGCCATAACGTTTTTAGCGCCATACTGTGGCAAAAAGCTTAACCATCAATTAAATTGATGAATTGGTGAGTTTATCGTTTTCTTATTTTATTTTCATTAAAACTTATGAAGTTCTTTGTAATCTTTTGGTTATTTGTTTCAGTTTAGTTCTACGTAAGTTATTTCGTTAAGAATATTGTGTGTTAATGAAGACAAAAATGGATTTTGCAAAATTAGTTAAGATTAATATTAAATATTTTAATTTCTCCCTATTTTTCACGGTACTCCATTTATTTAAATTTTGAGTAAAATACAATACATATTTATCTGGATGGTATACACTATTCCTCCTTTTAAACTAAAGAATAAATTGCGAAAAACGTTATTAATGTAGATTTATTTTATCTGTTTACAGAAGAATACATTGCATAAAAGATATAAAGAAATAAAGGAGTAGAGTTTCATAAATTGTACTACTTTTCAAATTTTATTTTTTAGTCATAAAGAATTGACAATTATATATCAAATATATTAAAAATAATTATCCTGCTACATATTTTATAATAAAGGTGATGTAAAAAGGAGTAGAACATTAGTAGTCGTAAACCCAAATTTGGGTTTACGACAATCAAATATTGTATAAAATAGTGTATTTTTATTTGTATTTCAAAAATTTTGTATAAAATACAAATACAAATAAAATATGAGAGGAGTTTTTACACTGTATTTTGGGAATATTCTCTTCTAATGAAAAATGCATTACCCTCCAATAAATAATTATCGTTATAAGTATCATTGGCAGCCCAGGAGTGGTAAACTGATTAAAGAAAGACATCATACCTTTGAAATTATACAATACAATACAATAATCAATGTTAAATAACACAATATATGTTTCGAACTTCATTCATTATTATTAAAGGCTTAATATATTGCATTATTGTAATAGAGAAGTATAAAAGCGTATTTGATAAATAAGATAATCTTTAACTTCATGAAATATTAATCGTTTAGGTTAAAATAGCTTGAAATTTTTTTTAAAGCGAAATTACACTAAATAATTTTTTGACGTGATTAATCACATTTTATATTTTTATGTTGTTGTTCATTTACGTCACACTAGAGCTGCACAATGGGCTATTGGCGACGATCTGGGAAACATCCCCAAGGATGATCCGAAGACATGCCATCACAATTTTGATCCTCTGCGAAGGGGATGGCACCCCCGCTTCGGTAGCCCGACGACCTGCACGCGAAGTCGAGCACTTTACGGTAGAACAGTTTAACGAGGACCAATACCGCACACCGTCGGTCCCTACGCAGGCTAATCTAAGTGGTCACCCACCCGCACACTGACTGCAGCCAGTGATGCTTGACTTCGGTGATTTTATATTTTTAAAAATAACTTAAAAACAACTTCTTTTCCCTCAGCTGGATTTAAGAGCTATTTTTTGTATAGAATGAATATTTTGAAGAGATTTTTCGAAATAAAGGTTCAATAATTTACTTTCTGCTATTATATTAAATTTGTAAAAAGTTTTTGTACAAAAAAATTCACTTTTTTTTCGATATTATTCCAATCCACTCTTTATCTCAGTTTAAAAAGAAATCTTGGTTCTAACTATTTGTTATGTGTTTTAAATTCTTTGAAATTGATCATAAAAAGTTACAATAACATCTATTAAGTAAATTTTCGTTAAATTGATCACACACAAAAAAAAAAAAAAAAAAAAAATTGCACGTTAATAAATAAATATAATGTATAAGTATATATAAAAAATCCCTTAAAGGTTCTACTTCGAAAGCTCTGCTTTCCATATAATAACGCTTTTTGCAGAAGAATATGCTTATTTTTAAAACTGTTATAATTTTGCGACAGTTATTCATGACTGTTTTCGCTGAATTTTGTCAATTTTTAACTAAATGTAAAAATGAAGCAAAATTTCAGTTTTAAAAAAAAAGTCATTGTTTTTTGAAAATAAAAACAAACATTTGAGGTCAAAATTTTTAGGTTTGATACGTTAGTCAAAGCTGAACCGCTTCGGCTCTTAAAATGGAGCATTTATTGAGAATTAATCTTAAGTTTTCAACAGTTTTGGTATGAAATAAAAAAGTTTGCCACATGATCTATTTTTTAAAACGTTCAGTAGTTTTTCAAGCATGTAAATCAGTGGTCATTGTAAAACCTGATATTTCTTTTCAGCAATCGATGCAATTTAGAATTAGAATTCCGCTCCGAGTTAAAGATATTCAAAATGTGATTTCTCGCGGAGAAAAACCTTCGGAAAAAAAACTTTAAAAAAGATTTTTGGAATCTGAATAATACAATGAGAATGATATAATGAGAATGATTTGAATTACTTCTATAGATGTTATTTGAGCAGCCTTTTTTAAAAAATATTCAATGGTTTTTTAAACATGTAAGTCTGTTGAAAGTGTAAAACCAGATATTTCTTTTCAGAAATAGATACAATTTAAAATTAGAGGGTCGGGATAGCTTGGTTCGTACTGCACTGTGCCCATGTCTAAGAGGTCGTGAGTTCGATCTCCGAACACTCCCCGAGCAATAAATGGTGACTGATGCAAGTTAAATCTGCCAGGTCACAAAGTTCCCCATAATCCTATAACAAATTCTACCTCTGGGGGTACTGATCCAGGAGTTTCCCTGTCTTCTGGATTGGGTTCAAAATTACAAGGCTACGGCGTTGAACATTAGTAGACGTAAACCCAAAAATTGGATCGGCTGTTCAACGACGGATATAAAATAAATAAATTTTAGAATTAAGAGCCGCAATGGCTCAGGGGCAAGAGAGTTCATCTTCCAATGAGGTGAAGCGGATTCGAATCCCAGTTAAGGCTGGTCGATACGAATTTCGCATCCGGCTTGCACCGACCAGAGTGCTGACGTGAAATATCCTCAGTGGTAGACGAATCATGGGTTAGAGTTGACTTTGCAATCAGGCTTACCGTGAGAGGCTCCCGTGGTCTTCCTCTCCATGTAACGCAAATGCAGGTAAGTTCCATCAAAAAGTTCGCAAATTTTTCCCAATTCTTGATCCAGGAAATCCTTTGTCTACTAGATTGGGTTCAAAATTACAAGGCTACGGAGGTGAACATTAGTAATCGCAAATCCATAATTGGGTGGATTGTTCAACGACCGTAATGAAATAAAATTTAGAATTAAAATCTCAGCTTCGAGTTAAAGGAATTCAAAATGTGACTTCTCTCGGGGAAGAACCTTCGAAAAAAAAATCTCAAAAAACATTTTTGGTATCCGAATAATACTGAGAATGATTTGAATGTTATTTTGAGCGGCCGTTTCTTTTCTTTAATT
Organism: Parasteatoda tepidariorum; assembly: GCF_982258835.1. NCBI lineage: Eukaryota > Metazoa > Arthropoda > Arachnida > Araneae > Theridiidae > Parasteatoda > Parasteatoda tepidariorum. Next base: position 94,036,107 of record NC_141762.1, read on the forward strand.
GTGTACATAAATGTTGGAGAAGGGAAGGTGTGTTGTTAGCAGAGGAGTATATATGTTAGCCGAAGAGGTTGCGCAAACAGAAGATACAAAGAGGCCGCCTTTGTTTGCAGAGTATCGCGACAAGGCTTCTCAGCCGCTCTTCTGTGGACATTTCTTTGTTTTTGTTTGCCGCGGTCTCCTTTTTTCTTCTAATTTTCTCTATCCTCCGAATTATCGGATTAGATGAAAACTGATATAGTCTTACAGCTAAGAAAAGCAATCCTCGCGAAGAGCAGATAATATAACTGAGTTTACATTCTTTATTTTGAATGGGAAAAAATTCTAATGAATACTACAACTGAAAGTGTAAGCGAATTTATGCTCTATCTTTAATCCAGCTATAATATATGTGGGAAAAATTTAAATTAATTATCTTTCAGAAAGTGTAAATAATTTAAAATAGTTAAATTTTTATTTAACACTAAAATATTAGTTTTGAATGCAAAATTTCAATTAGTGATTTGCAAAAAGAGTGAAATTAAAAAGAATTTACTCTCTGTATTTTAATGAAATTTTTTATTTCAAACATAAGAATGAGATTAATAGTACACATACAAATTTAAAATTAAATATTCTATTACCTTTAATTGTTACACATTTATGCATGGGTTGAACTATGATTAACACAGTATTTTATATACGCTGTTAAATATGATGATATCGCAAATTAACCTAAAAACCTAAAGACGTTTGCTGTAAGAAAACATTTTGCAAATAAAATAAACTTATTTCGCTAGTTAATAATTATAAAGCAAATCACGTACTATTGCTGCTACTTATTTCTTTTCAACATATACTACTGAATATTGTTTCAACGATTTTGGATACATTAAATCACAGGTTTACAGGGTTTGCATATTTTCCACTAAAGCAGGGTCCGAATGAATATCTTTAAAAATGTTTTTAACAATAATTATTTTTCTTTTCTTCAAATTTTTAATTTTGAAAAATTAGAAGTGGCATGCATCATTTTATTTCTTCCTAACGTAGCACCACACTTCCTGAAGGACTCCCCGGTTCTAAGTTATGATTCCAGTGACGGGTGCACGATAAATCTGCAGGGGTCACAAAGTTCTCTAAGTTCCCAAAACGAATCAATACCTTAGGAGTACTGAAATGGAGTTGATCGTTCTCTGCTTCAAGACCAAAATTGCGATTTCTGGATCATTGAATGAATGTATAAATAAGTTCGCCCTGTAAAACGGACTGTGACGTGTGTGTGGCTGAAATCATATTCTTGGCCATAGATGGCGCCACTGAAAAACAAGAAATGCCTTAAAATTCTCTTGGTTTCCCAAGCAGGTTTGCTGGCCAGGTGAGAGCAACCACTGAACTAGCAGCGTTTTCGTCCTGCACTGAAATATATATCCCACAAAAACAAATTGAAAGAAATGTTATATTCCACAAAAACAAATTGTTAAGATAAGGCGTTCTACATCCTAAATCTATCAATATTTATCTCCCCTTCTGCTGACAAGACGAGTGGTCCTCCAGCATCCACTATGTAACTTAAGTAAGCAATAAAAACAACAACAAAAGATGATTCACTTTAATTTCATTCAGATGTTTGTGTTTGCTCCTCGGTGAACCTTTTTAACTCAATTTAATTTCCCATCACATATTTCTCAGATTATCTCCCTATTGTAGAAACTAATAATAACTGTAACCTAATTTTAAACTTCATTTGCTCTCATTCTCATCGTCTCAGCAAAATTGTTCGCCGACCACCCCCACAAACAATTAAGAACAGACCTTTCTCACGAAAAACGATTCACTTAAAAAAAAGAACACAGATTTATTATAGTGTTGACCGTCATTTTGTGCTCTCATCTCGTTTCTGAAAAAGGGTCTTCGATCGGACAGGAACAAACGCATTGTAAGGTCATGACCACAAAATGTGGTTAACAAGGTGTGGCAACGGTGATGACAAGGTGCGATACCAGAAAAAGGAACGAATTACTTCCCACGAGAGAATGTTCTGCTTTTGTTCTAGGCATTGAATCGGTACGAAAATGAAACATTAATATAAATTGCGGCATCATTCTTAATTATACTGTTTTTAGGCCAAATTATAAGACTTCGTTTACAACAGTTGCGTTTGCAGAAGGGTGCTCATACGGGCAGAGAAGAAAAAAATAAGTAATTGATATATATATATATAATAACAGGGCTACATTCCTGTTATCATTGGTGTATTCATCTTTAGAAATACAGTCAAAAGCTATAATAAGTTATCAAAAGGTTTATTAAAAGTTATGCTGGTGGTTATAACAGTTCACATCCCAACTCCGCAAAGGTGGGTGTGTGGACGAAACTACGGATGGTTCCGGCAGATGTTTATTGGAACACGTTATTCAACAAGAAACATGCGAAAACCTTCTGTCCCGCATTAAATACTACAAAGATTGGTGTAAATAGGTCCCAGTCGTACATACCTTTGTAACTCTACGCATTATGGAAAACCATTTACTGCTTTCTAATATGGAAGTGAAAGAGGGACAAGATTCTAAAAATAACTTCTCCTTTGAAATATAAATCTAATTATTATTCAGTGGTATGTTTTCAGCCTTGAATTCCCAAAATAGAATATCTCTACGCTTACTCTTTAACAAAGCCATTTTATGAAACCGAAAGAGTTTTAAATCTTTTATTAATACAAAAGTATTTATTATTTTTGTATTACATATATATATGAGTAAAAGAGTCATGAATTGAATTTTGAGCCATTTATGAAGTAAAATGTTACCAGCAAAACGGTAAGACAGTCCTAAGTTATTAAAGATGGTGTGTTACATCTATATTAAAAAAAATAAAAATTTTATGTTGAGAAGTACTAGATTATTGAGTCACTATATGGTCATGCTATTTCCTGTTAAAAGAATCAAAATTGGCAGCCCAGATCATGCAATTCAATACTATAAAATTTTTTTCTCATATATTTAGAGTTCGTGTCATCAAGCTTATAACCACTTACGCCTGGAAGACAAAAAAATGGACCTCACCCATCAGAGGAATTCTTCTGCATTTTATCTATAACAATGCGGTAAAAAAAAATTATTATAGAAAAAATGCAATATTTTATCTATGAACTAAAAAAAAATTTATAGATGAAAATGTAATATTTTATCTTTATATGTGTCGTTGAAAGTTTTGAGAAAAAGTAACATACATGATACCAATGCTTGACGAAGATACATAATAGGGTCATATATAATGTTTGAATTCGGCTAATCCGGGTATAATAAAACCGTGGTGGCTCAGGGGATAGATGGTTCGCCTTCCAATGAGGTGAACTAGGTTCGAATCCAAGCAATGACTGGTCGATACGAATACCGCACCCGGCTCGCACAGACCAAAGTTCTGACGTGAAATATCCTCAGTGGTAGATGGATCATGAGTTAGAGTCCCTTTGCCATCAGACTAATCATGGCAGGTTTTCATGGTTTTCCTTTCCTTGTAACGCAAATAGGCGGGTTAGTACCATCAAAAAAATCCCCCATGAAGGGAAAAATTTTCCCTTATACTTGATCCTGGAGTTCCCTTGTCTTCTGGATTAGGTTCAAAATTACAAGACTACGGAGTTGAATATTAGTCGTCGTAAACTCAAAAAATTGGATCGGCTGTTCAACGACGGTTATAAAATAAAATTATTATATAGCAATTAATTAAACAATTATGTAAAGGTAATTACGTATTTCTTAAAAAAATAATAAATATAAGAATTAGTTTTAGGTTTACGGAAAATAACCCTTCTCACTAAATTATGTTTAAAAATTAAAAATTAGGATTCTTCAGCAGTTCTAAAATTTTTCTAAAGTTTACAAAGTATCTAAAAATTGTTCGTTCCGTGGCGTACTACTATTTGAGTAGTACGCTATGGTTCGAACGACGATTATAAAATCCATGTACAATTAATGCATACTTTGATGCAACTGTCAGATTTAAATTTTTAAAGATTTAAATGAAATGCAACCCATAAATATTTCGTCGGCAACAAAAAAGGAAAATGATTTGTTTGTGTCCTCCAAAATTAGACTAAGGAGAAGTGGCGGATATACCATTAAAAGTAGTGTGTATGCCAAACTTTTACTCTTTTGTTCTTTTGCCAAGCCGCCAAAGGGCACCTTTCCTCGCCAGGTAGATTAGTTTCCGCTGTTTATTCGGTGTCTCGCTACGCACCGACCGCCTCGTGTTGTTTGTCGAAGGTGGAGAGGGCCATTTAAGTGACTCGCGACACTCTAAACTTAATTTACGCAGAGAGAGAGAGACAAATGTTTGATTTGCGGCGTGTGTTGTGCAGGTAAAAACAAAAGGGAAATTCCTGGTGGTAGTTGAAAGGTTGAACGGCAAGCAAAAAAAAAAAAAAAAAAAAAAAAAAAGAATTATGCAAATTTGCATATAGAGTAAAACGAACAAGAGCAGCCCGCTTTACGAGAAATTTTAAGTTACCAAAATTGCATGTTTATAACGAGTTAAATATTTCTAGACTTCCTCTATTGCAGCAAAAAGTTTTCATTAAAAGTTTCTTCATTTTTATGCTATTCAACGCTTTCATCGCGACGGACGAGATAACTCGTCTTCTAGAATTCGCTGTGCTCTATTGCTGTTTGCATTTTTATATATGGTCATTGATAGCACTTGATTATTATTTTTTTACGAGATTATTTAAGATCGAGATTTTATTACGAGATAATTGATTATTATTTTTTTACGAGATTCTATAACGAGAAATTTAAAGATGCCAAAATTGCATGTTTATAACGAGTTAAATATTACTAGCCTTCCTCTATTACAACAAAAGTTTCTTCCTTTTCATGCTATTTAGCTCTTTCATCGTGACGGACGAGATAACTCGTTTTCTATGAATATTCGCTGTGCTCCATTGCTGTATTTGTGAATATGGTCATTGATTGCAATTGATTATTCATTAAAAGTTTCGTCATTTCAATGCTATTTAACTCTTTCACCGTGATGGACGAGATAACTCGTCTTCAAGAATTGGCTGTGCTATTTTGTTGCATTAGTAAACATGGTCATTGATTGCAATTGATTATTATTTTTTCAAAGTAAAATAAGCAATCGTTTTGTTTCAATTTTAGTTTGGGGGGACTCTAAGCACAGAGGGGGGGGGGGACAAAAGTGATGAGAGTGTTAAGTGAGCAATATCATACGAAAAAGCTTTAAATGAATGAGGATAATAATACGGAAAAGTGAAAAATGAATTTCAAGTTCTTCTAACAATTTTAACCCTTTAACTAACAATTCTAACAATTTTAACCTAACTTTAACAAAGGTAGGTGCTTTATTTACGTCGCACTATCTACACAGTTGGCTATTGGCGACGGTCTGCGAAACATTCCTCAGGATGATCCGAAGACATGACATCGCACTTTTGATCCTCTGCAGAGGGGATGGCTCCCCTGTTCTGGTAGCCCGACGACCTGCGCGCAAAGTCGAGCACTTTACGGTAGAACAGTTTAACGAGGACCAAATAACGCGCACCGCGGTCCCTATACGCAGGCTGATCAAAGTGGTCACCCACCCGCTTGCTGACCGCAGTCAGTGATACTTGACTTCGGTGTTCTACTGGGAACCGTGTTTTTACGATCAGTCCACTGCGAGACAAAATTAACCAACGAGAATTAAAATCAATGTTAAGAATAAAAAAAACTTTTAGAATTTTTTCATTCAAGTTCCTCTTCGACAGTTGAGCTCAGGCGAGAGAAGTGAGACCTCTTAAGAACAAGTACAATAAAAAATAAAATAATAATTTTTAAAAAAAAATTTTTTTTTTATTGAAACATTATAAATAATTAAAAAAAATTATGTCAATTTTAATCTTCCCAAATACGGTATAAAAAAAGGGGGGGGGAATTCAATTTCAAAATAATTCAAGTGAAAAATGTTTTTTATTTTTAACAATTGGAAATATGTATTTATGAGAAAATAATTCAAGTGAAAAATGTTTTTTTTATTTGTAATATTTGGAAATATGTATTGATAAAGAAATAATTCAAGTGAAAAATGTTTTTTATTTGTAGTATTTGGAAATATGCATTTATAAGAAAATAATTAAATCGAATTTTTTTTTTTACTTGCAACATTTATAAAAAATAATTCAAGTGAAAAATGCTTTCTATTTGTAATATTTGGAAATACGAGTATATATTTATAAGAAAATAATTCAAGCAAATTTTTTTTTTATTTGCAATATTTATAAGAAAATAATTCAAGTGAAAATGTTTCTTTATTTGTAATATTTGGAAATATATATTCACAAGAAAATAAATCAAGCGAAAATTGTTTTTTATTTGCAATATTTATAAGAAAATAATTCAAGTGAAAAATGTTTTTTATTTGTAATATTTGGATATATCTATTTATAAGAAAATAATTCAAGTGAAAAATTTTTTTATTTGTAATATTTAGAAATATTTATTTATAAGAAAATAATTCAAGCGAAAATTGTCTTTTACTTGCAATATTTATAAGAAAATAATTCAAGTGAAAAATGTTTTTTATTTGTAATATTTGGAAATATTTATTTATAAGAAAATAATTCAAGCGAAAATTGTTTTTTACTTGCAATATTTATAAGAAAGTAATTAAAGTGAAAAATGTTTTTTTTATTTGTAATATTTGGAAATATGTATTTATAAAAAAATTATTCAAGCGAAATTTGTTTTTTGCTTGCAACATTTATAGAAAAATAATTCAAGTGAAAAAAAAAAAAATTTTTTTTTTAATACTTGGAAATAGGCATTTATGGGAAAATAATTCATGTGTATTTATAAGAATTATTTTTGATGTGGACAAGAAAAAAATGGCGTGGTAGTGGCCCTTCCCATTTCTTCGATCTTACCTTTTGATATGTTAATCAAACATCTCTTAATGAGAAGATTTAATATTCTGAGGATGAAACACACGGTGGCATTTCCGCAAATGGTTCTTTCTCTGCCCTTCCCCCCACATTTTGACGCTTTTCCTTCTGAATCTGTGATCAGATAAAAATCACCTTAAAATGAGATACTTATCTTGATGTGATTCTTGATTATCTTGAAAAGATTTCATTCTGATTATTAAACTAATAAGGAAGTCTCTTCTTTTTTCCACCTTGTGTCGCTTAGTTTATTTGATTGATCGTGCATTAATTATTATTATACGAATCGTTTTCAGAATTCTGTGGAATCGAACTGAAAAAATATTTTTTTCTCAGAGACTCTGATGGTTATAATTAAGGCCCGGATTTTGATGACATTTGCATTTTTTTGCATTTTTGGACATTTTTTGTCCTTTAGAGCATTTTTTGAGATTTAAAGGGCATTTTCTTTAAAATTTTAAAGCATTTTTTAAATTTTTTGTTAAATTTTTCTAATTTTTATTATTTTTTATAATTTTTTATTATTACACTGGCTTCCAAACAATGAAGAAAATTTCTAGGATATTAACAGGTGAAGCAACATCTTTTCAAATTGAAGAAGAATTGTCAGTAAGTGTGACCGTCCTTTTCAAGTACGCACCAATAACATCAGTAGACGTTGAAAGAAGCTTCTCCTGGTATAAAAATTTGCTTTCAGACAAGAGACGCTCGTTTACATTTCAAAATATTAAAAAAAAAAATTTAATAATCCACTGTAATTCTGATATTTAGTAATATTATGAGATGGAAGTTGTTATATTCATTTAAGTTTCTATACAAAATGAAAATGTTTTGGAGTCAATATATTTTCCTTTCAATATTTTTACTTCTATTTAAGTCATGTCATAAGGCATTTTTAGCGCAATTTTCGCATTTTAAGGGCATTTTTTGCACTTTTAAGGGCATTTTTTGCACTTTTTAAGGGCATTAATTGAGATTTTTTAGGTCATCAAAATCCGGGCTCTAGTTATAATATTAGCAAAATTTGATAAGATTGGGTAAGAAGATCAGAAAACAGTTTGTGTTAGGAAGGGGGGGGGTCATACTCTATAAATTAACGTTGTTATTTTACGTAAGAAATATTAGCAAATAATATTAATTAAAACAATTCAGTATCACTGTGTTGGGAAAATTTCTTATATATATATATATATATATATATATATATATATATATATATATATATATATATATATATATATATATATATATATATATATATATATATATATATATACATGTGACAAACGAAACAACCTCTGTGTAAGGAAACCAACGAAGACCAATAGATGTCGCTTCCTCCGTAATTGAACTGTTAGAAATATTTCGATGTAAAGGAAAAGAAGTTAGTTGGAAATGTAAAAGCAAACTTGTGTGATTTATAGATGAGTCTGTGTGACTAGTATCTAAATGAGCTTCTTTATTTCAAATATTAAATACTAAGCATCATCCTTATTGGTTTTTCAATTGTGCTAGTTAATTTTCATCCAACATTCATATATATATATATATATATATATATATATATATATATATATATATATATATATATATATATATATATATATATATATATATATATATATATATATATATATATATATATATATATATATATATATATATATATATATATATATATATATATATATATATATATATATATATATATATGGGTGATTCTTTTTAAATATGAGAATTCGGACCAAAAAAATTCTTCAAATTTAAAGCCTTCAAAATAATCTAAAATTTTTTGTGTATACTTCTTTAGTTACATTTATTAATATTTCACAGACATCTGTGTAGTTTATTGACATTTGCTCGAGAAAAAAAATAAAACAGAAATTCACCAAATCTTGAATGCCAGGAAAATGACATATTAGCTTAGAAGTTTAAAAAACAGTCATTTTAAGTTAATGGTAAGTAACTCGACTTAAGCCTTTATGTTAGATGGACCGTAAATTGCTTAAATTAATTATTTTTATCCACCGAAAAAAGATAGCCCATTGTGCAGCTCTAGTACGACGTAAATTAACAACAACAACATCCACCGAAGAAAGAATCAAAATTTTTCTGTTGCTGATATGTACAGAATAAAATTGTGTATAATAATCAATCATTAAATAAATAAATAACTTTGATTACATCCAACCATATAACAATCATACATAAACTTGGTATTAGATTAATATTTGCTTTTCCTCCTAACAATATTAGAAGTTTAAAAAAAAAATTTGGCAACACTTCAATGTCCTGAAATTCATAAGCCAGAAAAATGACTGCCAGGATAATGACAAATTCGCCATTTTATAGCATATAACTTGACTTTAATTTAATATTTCGGCCTAAGACGTTTACATTCTGCAGAAAACAACAGGATTTCTTAAAATGACTCAGATAAATCTGTGCAGTTTATGTTATTAATGATTTTAAGAAGCCAGAAAAATCACAACACAAAAGCATACTCACCTTGAAAAATTTTTTGAAATAGATTTTGAACAAGAAAATTGGTTCTTTATACATGCAACAAGACATGTTCATATAGGAGGGTATCTAATCAATCTAGTAGCATAAGATATTGATTGCTGGCTCTATCTATTTTGGTTATGAACCACTAAGTAAAAGTAGCCAGGAAAATGACAGATTTTCTTGGAACAAACAAATTATTGACAGAAAAAATTATTTTAAATGAAGTTTTTGTAAATAATACCCTCCGCATATATTCTAGAAATGCTTACATCGGTTGAGATAAAAAAAAATTAGATATTGAAAAATGTATGGGAACTTTTGAAGCTAGTTATTATTGGAAACATTGTTTGGGACATGCCAGGAAAATTACATTTGGAAGTTCAATTAAATTTTTTAACTATACAGAACAGTCAATGCTAGTGCAAAGTCATTTTAAAATGCTAACAGCAATACAATTTATTATATTTTTTAAAAAAAAGTTCTTTTAGTATTATAGTATTAGATCTTGGAGCAAGGGACAGACAGTAAATTATCATATTTCGTGAGAATCACCCATGTATATATTCACACATTCAAATATATCCCTTATTCTATAAGTAAATATAAATCATTTTTCTAAGTAGCCATTTTTTGAAATAACCTTTAAAATTAAAACTATATTTGAATAACAAATTCACAACCATAATTTACTATTTTTGCTTACGAAACGAGCGGATGTATATTTTAAATACAATTTTTTCATTCATCACTTTGTGCATGAAGCTAATAGTTAAGTTCTAAATCATATAACGAATCTCTTTAATCGTAATTCATAATAGTGTGTTAATGTAATTTTACCCCCAAAGAAATAATAACTGTAAAAAGGTTATCGGACACTGAATTAAATAACTTTTTCTTAGAATGTAACGTAGAATTACGCTATTCTAATAATAATAATAATAAAAACAATCCTTTTAAACTCTTAATTCAGAAAAATAAGAAGCGTAATAAGAAAAATAAAATAAAAACGTAATAATTACAGTACAGGTAATTACCTTTAAATTAGGAATGCAAAAATATTTATAGGAAAGCAAAACCTTAATGGCTTATATCAATTTCATGCTGATGACAACCAAACCAATATGAAAATTAATGTGGGAAAACTGGATCCTACCACGCGATTTTCCGAAACATGTACCGACAACAATGGAAAACTGCGACACCATCATTAGATTTTTATATAGTTAGATAATAAACAAATGAAATAAATCATAAAAGCTATAATAAAGTAAAAAAATCAACAACAAAAAATCAGAAAAATACAAATCAGAATAAAAAATTCAAGAAGGCGAGTTGGAGAGGCCTCTCTCTACGGTTCAGGAATAACTTGAAAAAGTGAAGAAACAAAACAACATTTCTAAAGAATCTGTCACAATTTTTATTTACGTTATTATAAGAAACTATTAGAACAGATTCTAATTCTACACCAAATACTGAATTGCTTCATTATGGAAAGTCTACACATTTCTAGGGGAAAGGGAACAAAAACTTATCCGAGATCAGAAATGCGATTCGAATTCATCAAATCTCATTCTCAATTTCCAACCCTTTCGTTTCCTAATCAAAAAGTTCCTTCAATATAGCAGTGAATTATAAAGTTCTAAAAGATATCCGAAAATCTCATCCCATAAATTAGATCTGTATCGGCGGTAAAGACAATAAATCCGATCCCTTCCCCCCTTTTTCCAACACCCACGACGTCTGGCGGTATGTTTGCCAGCCAGCAGGATCTAATACGGCGTGTCGTGCTGCTAAAGGCGTGCCGACACACGCCCGTCTTAATAATGGACGAGGTGACACACACCGGTTTCTCGGACGCCCCCTGATCACTGTTTCGCGTGCACAAAATTCTCCCTCCTCCCCCCCTATCCTTTTGAGGATTCCGTAGATAAACAGTCTCTCCCCTCCCCCACTTTTTCGAATAGAAGTCGATAAGTCGGCATTATTCGATTCGACAGTAGGGATAGGTGAAGACACCGCCCCGCAAAACGTGATTCGACTGCTATTAATTGCACCACATGGATGGGCTTCAGAAATAATTTATAATTCGGATGCAGTTATGGTTATGGCTATTGTGGTGATTAAAAAGTGGGAGTCAGGATAGGGATTACCCAGGAAGAGAAAAGAGGAATAACTTTATAAGTAAAAATGTAACATCCATCTTAAATGGTTTTGTGGTCAAAAGTGGTCAACGTTCGATTCCAGGTGGCAGCTTCAAATCGATGGGTATCAGCTCGTCTGGGAACTAAAGGTGGACAATACTGACTACATTTGCGACAGTTATGTTATTGGCCATGAAACTGCAGAACCTTCATCAAAAAAAGAACCATTGTGTCTTATACTCTCATTATACAACAAAAGCTTTCCATCGTATTTTCGGTTTTTAAAGCTGGCATTATTGCTTGTTGCTTCAAGCGAAATATTTTTAAATATTTCTGTTTGCATAAAATAAAAAACGTTCACGACAGATACTTTGAAACAAAAATTCTGCGATTTAATAAAAACAATTTTAAATTAAATTCGTGGAAGCGAAATTTCTGCAACGACAGTCATTTTGCTACATAAAAACAAGTAATATGTACACAGAAAAAAAAAACTTAAATCAATTCTTACTTAGGTAGACAAAGAAAAATTTTATTTTAATTACTTTTTATTAAATAATTAAATTTTTTTTGAAATATAAAAGTAAAATTTATCAATTAAATTTAATTAATATTTGAAAAAAAAACTGTATTAACATCAACTGTCATCCGCTATAAGTTTAAAAAAATGTATTTGAATTTGAGAGGATGAATAAAAAGTATTTTATTAACGATTGAAAATTTGAACAAAATATATAAAGTGTGTAAAGAGTGTGTAAACCAATAGGAGGAGTTGAAAAAAAAAATCTGACTCAGCGAATGTAAAATAGCTAAATATTTAAATGTGCGCAATAAATTACTTTTTTTCTCTTTCAAATAGAGCTATAAGTTAGAAATTATCACTGACGTTATTTTTAAAATATGTGAAAACTGAATCCTTATAGTAAAATTTAAAACAATGACTAACGCTTAACCAATCAGAAAATACCATTTCGTGCTCATCCCTATTTAATGAATGAATTAATATTTGAAAAAAATGTATAAACATCAAGTGTCATCCACTATTAGTTCAAAAAAAAAAAAATTGTATTTGAACTTGAGTGGATGAAAAAAAAGTATTTTAATAACGATTGAAAATTTGAACAAGATAGAGGGAGATAGTAGGAATTGAAATTTTTCTTTATTTGACTTCTTTAAATATTCTAGAAATGCTCCGCATTTGAAGCTATGCTGATGCAAACCATCAAGCTGCAAATGCTGAAAAAAATGTCTTCAAAACATCAAAATGCAAACAAATGATGGCAGGCTTCAATGCATTAATTTTTTTCAAAGTGTAGTTTTCACTCACTCGTTTTTAAAATAATTTAAAAACGAGGAAAAATAAAGTAAGAGATACCTTATGTCGAAAGTATTCTTTAATTGCTGTTATTGCATCATTATACATTTTATACAGCCGCAAGAGTAAGTGTTCTCTTTAAGAAAAACGGTCCAACGTTGCACATTAAAAGCGAGGAAGCTGCAAACTTCATAGGGTGTTAATTTGAACAATGTTTCATTAATGCAATCAAAATAGTAGATGTGTAATCAAACAAAAAAATGACGCAATCATTTGGTTCAACTTAATACCGTAATAATGTTTTAGAAAATTTGAAAATTTTTGAAGGTTCATCATTCTCCAAAATTTTTAACAGTGTAGAAGCACCTGTTTTTTATTCTTATAGAAGAACACCAGCTTCTCGTTTGTATTTCGATATTTAGAGTAGTCGAGTTTTGGAAATGCAACGGAAGTTGTTTTGCAACCATCGATGAACAGCCGACCCAAGTTTTTGGATCTACGACTACTAATGTTCAACTCCGTAGCCTGGTAATTTTGAACCCAATCCAGAAGACAAGGGAACTCCTGGATCAAGCCTTGGGAGAAATTTGCCTTCGAGGAGGATTTTTTGACATTTGTGTTTCGCGGAGAGGAAAACCAGGGATACCTCACGATTAGCCTGACGGCAAAGGGACTCTAACTCATGATCCGTCTACCACTGAGGATATCTTTCATGTCAGCACGATGGTCGGTGTAAGCCGGATGTGTAATTCGTATCGACCAGCTATCGCTGGGATTCGAATCCGGTACTCCTCATTGGAAGGCTTATGCTCTATCCCCTGAGACACCACGCCTCTCTCTACTATCTGTGTTTTACAGTGCATACTGTCCATACTGTGGGAGCAACGTTGGCCCACCTAATATGGTGATCAATAAATCTGCCCTACTAATGCCTGAATGACGAGCATCAATCGGGTGGGTAGGGGAGAGTGGGGGCAATTGTAACACTTTTTACTTAACTATTTTTAACTAACAAAAAATCCAATATATTATTAGTATTAATTGACAGACGAGTAAAGTAGACTCTCCTCTACTAGAAGAAAATAATAAAAACCTTATTTTAAAGGTTATTATATTAGTTATTAACAATTTTTGACAGTCGTGCACTTGTTACAATTGTCCCCACTTACGGAGTCAATTGTAACAGTTTATAAATTCAACGAAAACATAGTTAATTATACATATTATCATAGTTGTGATATTTTTTTTATTTATCAAAATAGTAGTGATATTTTAGGAGTAAAAATAATAATGAGCATATAGCTGAAGGGTTAAACTTTTAACTTTAAGGGGTTAAAAATTTTAATTTATGCTGTGAAAGGTGACAAATAAACTAATGCACATGCAACATAATATAAACGATATAGGAAACTATTGGTGGTTCTTAAAGAGTTAAGTAATGGTTTGTAAACATAAGAAATGGGGCCTAAGGGGTTAAACAATTGCAATTGAAATTATGAATTTTATTTTCAGCTGTTTCAGTCGTCCCTTTACTTATTGTTACAATCGTCCCCAAGGCGCCATTTCAGCTTCATTTGTTAAAAACAATGCTAGTTAATTAACAAAGCTAATAATTTTTTTTTGAAATGTTAATTAAGGTGTCCACTTACATATTCGGTTAATAATTTTTATTTGCTTAAACAAAATTACTTTGTTACAATATAATATTCTAATACCAAAAAAAGTACTTACGTAGCGTGAAAATATCTTTTGTGATCTAACTCTTTCAAAAGTACATAAAAATGATTGCCAGCAGGGATGTACATGTAGATTTATTAAATACACCTTGTGCGCCACCTAGGAACCAAATCTAGAACCCGACACTCGAAATTTTTGCTCTGTTACAATCGTACCCTGTTACAATTGACCCCACTCTCCCCTACTGATAAAAAAAAAATTAAATAAAAAAACCTCTTTAATGCATTAGATATGCATTCGAGTGGCAACAATATAGGTAAAGCTGGTAGCCATACTATTTCTTTAACAGTTTATTTGTGGGCGGGGTAATCATAGTCTGTTCCTCAAATACATTCACATTCATCAGAATGTCTGATAATTATTTCTTTCTTAATAATTTTAATTTCTATTCAAACATTAGAAAAGAATAGAAAAGTAGAATATTAGAATAGAATAGAACTTCTCTAGAACAGAAATATAAGATCTAAGATAATCTAGAATGGAATGTAAATATTCTCTAGAATAGAAGAATAGAATAGAGTATTTTGCACTGACAGATTCCTTGACTGGAGTTATACTGACAGCATCCACACGAACACTAATGATTGTTCTTTAAATGAACTGACACTCGCTCTGTTGAGTCAGTCAGATGAAGGAAAAACAAAACTTTCTGACTGAGCGTTGTTTGTTGATGTGATATGTTGGCATCCATTTCATTTTACTTTGAAGCAGCTGCCTAGTTATTCATTTCTTTTTTTTCTTTCTTTCTCTCTCTCTCTAGCTCTTCTTTTCTTTCTTTTTATTTTCTTCTTTTTTTTTAAAGAGGTTTTAGTCGTTGCATTGGCCAAAGCAAATGCATAGATACCCTCCAAATTTCCTTATCCGAGAATAACTTATTAATTAGCCTAGGTTGTTGATGACCTAAAAGTTTCAAAAAATGTACTTAAAAAAGTTTTTTTTTTTTTTAAGTCTTTAAAAACGATTAAAACTGATCGAGAAAATGAAAAAAAATGCTCTTAAAAATTTTGAAAAGACTTCTTTTTAAAAAAACTTATAAGTCAAAACTTTTTAATAATAAAACAGGATAATTTTAATTTTAAAAAAAAACTAAATATATAATAAAAATAAACATATAATTAATAACTGCATAATACAAAAATGCTTTTTTTTTTTAAAAAAAAAAAGAAAGTCTTAGAAAACGATTGAAATTAATCGAGTAAATTAAAAATAATGCTCTTTAAAACTTTGAAAACACTTTTATAAATAGTAATAAAACAGGATAATTTTAATAAAAAAAACTAAAGATATAATAAAAATAAACATGTAATGTATGAATAAAAAACAATTTAAGTAAAAACCCTAATAAAATCTAATAAGGATTGATAAATATTTAGCTACAAACTTCAAGAACAACGTAACTTACTGTCTGAATGCAAATTATTACTCATAGAAAAACTTCGACATCGACACTTGTTATGAGAGAACACTTAAAACAACATGATTACAAAATTTACACTTATTTACAAAGAAAAAAGTTTAATCCGCGAGTAATATGTTTTTAAAATGAAACATATTCAAAATTCATTAAAATATAATAAAAAAATCTAAAAAAAGGAGTAATTCTTTTGCAGCGACAATATTTTTCTTGAATGACAGAGAATTCAGCTGTATAATAACCCATAATATCGTGCAAATTTGTTGCAGCCTCAATAGGGTTATAAATTAAACCTAATTTAATTCCTACTATTAATTCACACTCTCCCTATATCTTGTACAAATTTTATATATATATATATATATATATATATATATATATATATATATATATATATATATATATATATATATATATATATATATATATATATATATATATATATATATATATATATATATATATATATATATATATATATTTGGTACTTGTTTTTGTTCATGTTATTTAATCTAATGAAATGTAAATATCATTTTGTTTTTATGAAGTATCTATATAGATTTTTATGAAGAACAGTGGTTCAAACACCAATGACGGCACGAAGCCCACCCAACTTCAGATGGATGGGTGCTAGCTTGTCTGGGGGGCTGTCCCAACGTTCATCATATTATCGTGATCATGCCGTTGATCATGAAATTGTGGAGCTTTAACCTTCTGTTCCACAGCGGGCTGTTGCGGGAATATTTTACTAGGTTGTTTATGTAATTGAGAAATGAGAAAATTTGTTAAGTATAAATTTTAAATTAATTAAAATAACAAGAACAATTAAATTAATTGTAGTCTAAACGACAAGAAAAAAATATTTCCTTTCACGTTCGGAAAAAAAAATTCTTTCTCAGTTCATGCTTGTTTTTTAACCGATAAACTAATGATCAATAAAAATACTTTTCAAATTTTATTCAAAAAATACTTTTAAAACTAGATTTTCAAAATTGTATCTAAAATGCAACACTATACCCTTGGAACAAATTACTTAGGGAAAAATTTCAGACTTCAAACATAAGTTAAAACTGGAAAAATAATAAAAAATAAAAATTTCTTCAAGAAATTTAACAATTTTATAAAGTGGATACAAGTGGGTTCTATAAAGTGGGTACAAAATTTTGATCGATGCAGAGTTACATTTCCATTTGACTCGAATGCTAAAATTCTCAGAATAAGACTATAGTCAAAGCAAAAGATAGGATGTGAGACGATTATCTTACGTAACTATTGGATGGAATTTGCAGTTTGATTATTTTCGCTTACTTAAAACAAAACTTACATGAAACATTAAAATTTGCTTATTTTTTAAAATTTTCTTTAGATGCATAAATGAAATTTTTAAATATAAAACAAATAAATGAATGTGTCAAAAAATTGCTATACGTCGGAAATGTTTACTTCGCGAAAATTTAAAAAAAAAAAAATGCTTTGAAGTATGTTGGAGGTCAAAAGTTCTGAGAACAGAAGAACACTAAAGGTTCCCAAGGAACATTCATGTCGAAATTTTATAAAATGAATTTAAACTTAAATGTTGCATTATTACATCTGTTCATCCTCTTTTCATTTTATTACGTCTTTGCCTCTCAAAATGTCGTTTTTTATATTTAAATTTAATCCCAAAATTTGGTTACTATAGTAATATTTAAAGCTAAAACCAAAGGGGGTGGGGGTGCGATATTCTCATGTAAATATAAAAGGGGTTTTGTAATTGGGGGACAAGAGGGGAGGAGGAATCAAAAACTCCCAAAATCATTTTTATGTAAAATTTGAAAGGCTGATTTGTAAACTTAGTTCCTTCAGACAATCAAACTGCTTTCTATATTTTTCGCCTCACTTTCTTCAGTAGTGATTCATCAGAGCATGTTAAGGAGTTTATTTTTTCCTAACCGAAATATTAATATTGGATGGCCCACTGTGAATATTTTTCTGACTTAATTTTAATAAGGATATTCATTTCAGAATACCTTGCAGTATTGAACAGAACTTTTTCTTTAATATAAAATGTCTTATTTATTCCCTGAATTTAGGTTTTATAAAAAACAATTTTATTTAATACTCTTTCTAAGTATAATACATATTCACATAATCAATGTTAATAATTTATTTATTATCATTTAACATTCTAGTTAATATATGCTATTTACAGTCTCTGGCCAAATTATTAGACGCACTGTAAGATACTATGTGAAATCTTAATTACCAGGTGATATTATACAGCTGTATTGCTTTTACGCGACTGAAACCGGTTTGCACTTGTTTACGTTCGTGTTTCAATGGGTTAACATTATAATGCAATACGTTAAAAGTAAATACAAATAGGAAGTATATAAAAAAATCTCCAGAATAAAAACCCATTACATGTATGTATAAATATAAAAGTATTGCCTATAAACTCGTTCAAAACATGTCATTATTAAAACACTACAGTGCGTCTAATAATTTGGTCTAATTATTATAATATAATAATTAATACCTGATATAATAAATATTCTGTATTTGTATTATTCGTCTAATTTATATTATCTATCGTTTAATTTAAATAATTCATGCACGAGTGCAAACCGGTTTCAGCCGCGAAAAACCAATAAAGCTATATATAGTATCACCTATTAATTACGATTTTACATGGAATCTTACAGTGCTTCTAATAATTTAGCCAGGGACAGTAGGTACACAATTTTTAAGAAATGAATTAAATAGGTAAAGGGAATCCAAATGAATAATAAAAAATACTTCCATTCTAAATCAAAATATCTTAAGTCCCATAAATTAAAATATTCAAGAAGGATGTAAAAGAACAATACGGTCATAGGAAGAAAAGGGGGAAAGCACCCCGACAGGTGTTTCTATTCGAAACACACCTGCCCTTCCACTGAATGAGGAAGAGAAGAACAGGAACCAAGATTATCTTTGAAAAAAAAAACCTCCCACAAAATCCGCATCATCAACCTTTATGAAACAAAAGAACAAAAAAAAAAAAAACCCACCCCCAAACGGAGGCCTTTCTGCGGCTCACCATAAGGACCCGCACTTTGTTCCAATCCCTACAACAACAAAAGGGGGAGGGGTGACGATAAATGACTAAAACATTCCCCATCTAAAGTAATCACAGCAGAAAAAACCCTCACGCAGCCTCTAATGGTTCTCTTTTGCGTGACCAAATCATTTGGCTTGTAGGCGTGGTCAGTAGCGGTTTCGAAACGGCTTCTGGGAGCAGTAATCAGAAGCTAGTTTCCTATTGGCTCCTTGCTTCCAGACGGGCGTGGTAGAGAAGCGGGTGTACTACCAATAGGGAGCTCAGGTGGGCTGCGGCTACTGCGGAGCGTGAGCAACCGTGTATGCTACCACTGATCTAAACCTGGCGGATGCGCTATCGGCTGTGGTTTACCGTAAATTGCTAGCGCGGTGGGGGTTCTAATAATTTAGTCGAAGCTGTCACCTTCTAATTATGGTCCATAATTAACCACCACTTTTGGGCAATTAATTTTTTTGGAGACTGATCTACTACCGCATCGGATAGCAGGTAATTTAATATTTTTTTACTTAAAATATTTTATTATCATTCGCTAAATTGAACAAATTGCAATTAACTAAAAATACTACCTCATTTTTTTTAATAAATATTGTTTTCTGTATCCTTTTTTTTTTAAAATTCAATGCCTGTTATTAGGAGTGTATGTTTTGCACTGTGATCATCATGAAACATTGTTCTAAATTGCAATTAACACTAAATTGAAGAAATTGCAATTAACTAAAAATACTGCCTCCTATTTTAATAAATATTGCTTTCTGTATCATTTCTTTAATTTAATGCCTGTTGTTAGGAGTGCATGTTTTGCACTGCGATCATCAATGAATCATGAAACATTGTTCTAAATTGCAAATAACGCAAAATTGAAATTAACTAAAAATACTGCCTCCTTTTTTAACAAATATTATTTTCTGTATCCTTTTTTTAAAATTTAATGGCTGTTAGTTGGAGTGCAAGTTTTGCACTGAGATCATCAATGAATCCTGAAATATTGTCTAAATACAATTAAATAATAAAAGGTGTTTTGTGATGACAACCCTTAATGTGTATTTTTAAAATCCTATTATTCTGTCAAAAGTACAAAAACGCTGTAGTGAAGTTAATATTTATGGTGAGAAAAATATAAAAAAAAACATGGAATCACTACTAAGGAAAGCGCGACAGAAAACATCAAATCCTACTTGAAAATACCGTATTTAAGGACAATCCAACTGGTTTTGAAGTTTGCTGTCCTGCTCTCCTCAGTCG
Source organism: Parasteatoda tepidariorum (assembly GCF_982258835.1). Classification (NCBI taxonomy): domain Eukaryota; kingdom Metazoa; phylum Arthropoda; class Arachnida; order Araneae; family Theridiidae; genus Parasteatoda; species Parasteatoda tepidariorum. Next base: position 94,056,465 of record NC_141762.1, read on the forward strand.
TGATTCGAAGGAGTTTTTGCTTTTTCCACCCTTAAATATTAATTAGCGGCCCCTAATGTGTTGATTCGCTTTGATTCGTTTTTTTTCTTTCTATTTTTTAAGCAAGGATTTTAAAAACATGCATGTTACAGAATGTGGTAACAGAACACCCCATATTGAATCATTTCATATTGAATCATATCATATCACCCCATATTGAATCATATCTGGCTTCATCTCGCTAATTATAATAAAGAAGTAATATTAAAAAATTTAAAAAAAAAAGCATCCTTCAAAATAAAAGCTTGGGATGCAAGGGCTGAGCTAGGAGATTTTGCGAAAAAATCAGCAAAATTAGAAATTAAAACATAAAAAATAAAAATTATAAACTTGCTTAATGTTCTTAACTTGAACTCGGTTAACTTTACAAGAGCAATGTTGACTACTTTTGTTTTTTCCATTTCTATTTAGTAGTTTCACTTAAATTTAATACAACTGCTCTCGTGAAACTAAGAAAACTCTTTTACGTTATAATCACGGAGGATAGGAGATCTAGTACATAACACGTAGGAGAGATTATATTAATAGTGGCTACATTTAAATCCTAACTATACTAATTGAACTTAATTGACATTGTTGTAAGGATTTAGTAAATAAATATTATATTAGGAGTACATATATCAATCTAATGATAAAAAAATAGGTAAAATTAAGGATTTTTAAAAATAATTAATAAATTTTAATAATAGAGAAATTTTAAAAAAAAACAACTCCAGAGTAAAAATAACAAACTATCCCATTCTAGTATTAGAGTTTGATTATTTAAAGATTGCTAACTTCCAGATGGAATCAGTTAGCCATTGTCATGAGAGTTTTAAAGTATTATTTTATAGGAATTTATGAAATGAATTTTACAATTATTTAATAAGTAATTTTATTAAAAATATAATTCAGTAATTTTATTAAAAATATAATTCAGTAATTTTATTAAAAATATCATTTTATTAGAAATGTAACTGTATTTAAAACTTAAATTTATCAATAAATGTTAATAAAACTATAATTTTATTGATGTGATTTTATAAAAAGGCAGTTTTATAAAATACATATGTAATACAAAGTAGTTTTTTTTTAAAACAAAAATTTTAATTTAAAATATATACTTGCTTGCACAATTAGCTAATTCAGAGGAAGTTGACACTGAAGAAGAGGAAGTAGACATTCAAGTAGACACATCCAGTTTAACATTTCGAATTCGATACCTCAAAAACTATTCGAACGATTTCGATTAAATTTCGCACTTTGTCTTTTAAAAAATTTCATTCTTTAAAATGATGTAAAAATTTGCATACCTTGCAGTTCAAAATGTTTTCGACAATCAATGAATAAAATAATAAATAATTAAATTTATTTTTACGTGGAATTTTCTTTGGATAAATAAATTTTAAAATTGTGTGCAAAAATGCTTCGATTCGCTTATAATTTTCTCGACATTTGACGAAATGTGCAAAAAGTAAAATTATGACCTGTTGTAACAATTGACACCCCATTTTTTCGATTTTTCTTATTTTTCTAATTTTTTTATTTTGAGAGGCATGGATCAGAATCTGTCTGAAAAAAAAAAAGATATGCATGTTTATTCAGAGAAAGTACGTTTTTGTGTCCGGTTTCGGCAATTAAAATATCGTCAGTAATAGTTAATTAGTGTTTCCGAGGTCAGGTTAGTGTTTCCGAGGTCGATTGTTACATCAAAAATTATTCAGGGTGTTACGCACTATACTCTTTTCCCTGGATCGTCTTTGAGCTGATCTTTCTCACCGCTCAATCTCTTCCAGTTTTACTTCGTCTCTTTACATGCATTATGTCCTTCTTTACATAATGGACGAAGTCTTTGTCAAATTATGCACAAATATTATCATTCGTAACTTTTGAGTTTTCATTTCAATACGTGATATTATTTCAAATATTGTGAGACTTAAGCGTATAAAATTTGGAAGTTCTTTCTTTTTTTCTTCCTTTTTTTTCTTTTAAATTTAAAAAAGATTCTGCATATATTTTTTTTAAAAAGGAGACAATTTTAAAAAAAGAAATGAAGTTTCAATTTTCGAAATTTTTGGAGATAATAAGCAATTAAGGCTAAAATCAAAGTATGAATAACTTTTAGAATCAAAGTATGAATAACTTCATGTAAAATAGATTTTAATAAAAATATGTTATAGTGAATGTAATATAGTACAGTTATCATAATAGTAGGGGAGAGTGGGGTCAATTGTAACAGGGTACAATTGTAACAGAGCAAAAATTTCGAGTGTCGGGTTCTAGATTTGGTTCCTAGGTGGCGCACAAGGTGTATTTAATAAATCTACATGTACACCCCTGATGGCAACCATTTTTATGTACTTTTGAAAGAGTTACATCACAAAAGATATTTTCACGCCACGCAAGTACTTTTTTTGGTATTAGAATATTATATTGTAACAAAGTAATTTTGTTTAAACAAATAAAAATTAGTAACCGAATACGTAAGTGAACACTGTAATTAACATTTCAATAAAAAAAAGGATTAGTTTTGCTAATTAACTAGCATTGTTTTTAAAAAATGAAGCTGAAATGGCGTCTTGGGGACAATTGTAACAATAAGTAAAGGGACGATTGTAACAGCTGAAAATAAATAATCTTATGTTTACAAACCATTACTTAACTCTTTAAGAACCACCAATAGTTTCCTATATCATTTATATTATGTTGCATGTGCATTATTTTATTTGTCACCTTTCACAGCATAAATTAAAATTTTTAACCCCTTAAAGTTAAAAGTTTAACCCTTTAGGTTTCTGCTCATTATTATTTTTACTCCTAAAATATCACTACTATTTTGATCAATAAAAAAATATATCACAACTATGATAATATGTATAATTAACTATGTTTTAGTTGAATTTATGAACTGTTACAACTGACCCCCGTAAGTGGGGACAATTGTAACAACTGCACGACTGTCAAAAATTGTTAATAACTAATATAATAATATTTAAAATCAGGTATTTATTTTTTTTTTCTAGTAGAGGATAGTCTACTTTACTCGTCTGTCAATTAATACTAATAATATATTGGATTTTTTGTTAGTTAAAAATAGTTAAGTAAAAAATGTTACAGTTGACTCCACTCTCCCCTATAGTTATCGAATATAATATAGTCATCGTATAGTATTTTCTTTGACAGCACTTTACCTTTAAAAAAATGGACAATTAGATAGGGAGAAATAGCTCTTGATCATTTTCAAAAATTCCACGGAATTTTCCTCAAAACTTTGAAGCAATCAAGCTCAGCGATGCGTGGTTTTAAGTCAGTCATTTAAAACGACGCATTTGTCAGCTTTTTTTTTAAATTTAATTTTAATTACAGTTTAAACTGATAAAAACTGATTATATGATAAATTGCACATTTGATAGAATGCAATTTATCATAAAATTGCTTTTATGATAAATTGCATTCCATCAAATATCTGAAAAATAGATAACTATATACCATTCATTCAGAACCTACTGAAGTGCGTATTAATGTAATTTCGACAGAGAATCTAAAATACAAGGAGCTTTATATCGCTATTAGGCGACGACTTGGCTTCCTTGGGTGACGAAAAATGCTGTCAAATAAAGTAAATATCCATCACCACGAAAAATTTAATAAAGAGAATTAAAAGCAATATTTAGAAATTTTCCTCACCGCCTCCATCTCTTCGACAATTGAGTTTGATCAAGAGGAGAGGGGGCTTCTTAAATTGCTCCTCTCTGGAAACAGTATTGAGAAACCTTAAACCAATCCGAATTCGAAATACGGAGTCTAAATTGCAATTTCAGTTTGTTTTTTCAATTTCTACTATTAGTTCACCCTCTCCCGATATCTTGTTCCAATTTTCAATCGTTAATAAAATACTTTTTATTCACCCACTCAAGTACAAACACATATTTTTTAAAATTGTTATTACAGTTTTTTCATTCATTAAATTTAAATAATTTAATTCATTCATTAAATTTAATTAATTAGTTTTAGTTTTATATGGGAGAAAATTTTTTAATTATTTAATAAAAAGTAAATGAAATAAAAATTTTCTTTGTTAACCTAAGAAGGAATTGACTTTAAAAATTTTTTTATATAACTTGTTTTTTGGTACATTTGAGGAAATTTTTACACTATATTACCATAAAGGATATTTTACACTTAAATTAGTTTTGTTTGGTGGATTGATATAAATGCATAAAATGCACAATGCGGAAAAAAAAAGACTACTCTGATTAACTTTTAATCTAATGATCGGTTCCTCACGTTCTAGGTCTCAATTTTAATGGTACGAGTCGGTAATCTCAAATATGCTAATTAATTTGTGCAGACGATATTTTAAGTTACGAAAACCGACGCAATGATGTATTTTCTCTGAATAAAAATACCTTTTTTTTCAGTGGATTCGGATTTCTGACTCCCGAAATATAAGGGGTAGTCACAATTTGGGAAATGTTAGTTTGTACAGGAGTTTGGTCAGGAGAGAGATCCAAATTTTGGACCCCCTAATGTTAATTTTATTTTTTGCGTATTTTGCTGTATCTCGAAAACTTATTATACGAATTGAAAAGATTTTATACACAAATTTAAAATTCATTTCTCCAAAGATAAATTCCATGCAAAAAAACAAATCTTAGTAAATATAATTTGATAAATCTTTTTGGAATTAAAATTAATGGAATTTTTCAATTAAAATTAAGTAGCATAAAGTGACGTAATAATTTTTATATCTCACATTTCACTATACCCTACAAAAGTTCTCAATCATTAATATATTAAATAACAAAATTAATAAAACTGTTTTGTTTTTTTCTTTCCTGCAAAAGGTTTTCCTTAAATCAAATCACTGTGGTTCATGACTAGGTTCAAAGATTTTTTTTTTCATGGCCACAATTAATTTTTTTGCAAATTGCAAATAATAAAAGTAACATTGAAATGTTTAAACTGTTATCCCAAGATTTAAAATCAAAATGCTTAAAAAAAAAGATTGTGATATTTTGTTACGTAAGAAATAGTTTTAAAAATTAAAGATAGACTTGTAAACCGGGTACCACTTTTGTTTCACACCATAATATTATAATACAGTATGCTTTATATGGCAGTCTAAAATTATTATTATTATTTTTATTATTTTTTGTTTGTCTTAAAACTATTAAAATAAAGAGACAGTTAAGTCAAATCACGAATCCATTGGTAATTTAATTTGTTATTATTGAAATTTGTAAATAAAAATCCCGATTTACACGGCACTGTATAAATAACTCTGGCTGTCCTCTTGCTTTTTCATATAATCATGGATTATCTTGAAGTAACAGAAGCACTTGATACAATTTTAAAACTTACAAATCTATTGATTTTTGAACATCAAAGTATACTATAATCACGTTCATATTTCGAAAATTGATAAAAAGAAATAATTTAAAAAAAGATTAAGAAAAACGTAAAATAAATTAACTAATAGCGAATTTAGTTTAATGCGATTATTTTAAAATAATACACTGAAATGCTTTTCGAAATATATATTTTTCATCATACGAGATTTGCCTTGTCTTGCATGTACGCAGCTATGTTTAGGTTGGGTTTGAAAATACAAGCATCGAATAAAAATATAAGCAAGCATGCATCAAAAGCTTACTTAAATAAATGAATAAATCACAAATAAAGATTAATTATTGTCGTAATTACTAATATCAACAATATATACAATTCCTTTTGTTTCAATGGTAACAAAATCTCATAATACTACTAAATTATTTTTAAACGAAAATATAAGTTTATATAACAAATAATTCGTGTGCAGAAAGAAGTTAAAAAAAAATCAATGAATTTAAAAGAGAGAGGGAAAGAGAAAAAAAATTATAGTCTTTAACTATGGTACCTTAACTTATAGGTTTAAAAATTTTTTCTTTTTATCTAGAAACTAATTTGTAATATATATATATATATATATATATATATATATATATATATATATATATATATATATATATATATATATATATATATATATATATATATATATATATATATATATATATATATATATATATATATATATACAGAGAGAGAGAGATAAACACAAAGAATAATAATGAAATAAAATAACATAGAAAACTTCTAATGGGAAAACGTAGAGGTCTTCAGCAGGACACATCCTTTACGATAAACGCGATATTTCTGAATAAGGAATAATTATCCTAAGATAAAAATTACTCTTTATAATGTGTCTGTATCGGTAAAAAATAAAAATGCAGTTGAAATTGAGTTTGGAATAAAGCAGAAACTAAGTTACCGGCGTGTACCAAAAGTAAAAAAAAGAAATGTTTCAAAAATAAATATACTAATTAAGCAGTTACCAAAATTTCGCGAAGAAGAAAATTTTTTTGTATATATGCAGCATCAGCAACTAGGGTATTTATCTATTAGCAACACTATAGTTATCAATCATTTTGTAAAATTTTCTTTAGTAATAATTTAAGTAATAGTTAGTTGTACCTTAAGTATTTATTTAGAGTCATTCTGTATTTTTATAGAGCACTGTTCAATTTTTCAGCGTGTTGAACTTTCAATGTATTAACTGTTCAACCTTACTGCTTGAACTGTTTCAACCTTAATAAGGGGCTTATATGATTGAGCTTATCAAATTTGAGCATACGACATTTTAGTTGAACCAGAGTATTTATGGTTTCGTTTCAAGGGAAACTAATTAAGAATAAAAAATTATCAAAAAAATCGCAAATCCAAAATTTAATCTAAAATCCAAGATGGCTGCTATTCAACGTGAGATAGCGCAACCAACGCTACAACAATGAAAATCAGCGTCTTTGTTAAAAAGGCTTAAGAAAACGGTAAACAATACTCGTTTTGACTCAATGGCACACCAGATGCCACCTTTATCTTTCATTGCCCGTATAAAAGGGGGAGTTGCCCGTCGATTAATCTGTCAACCACAGCACACAAAACAAAGAGGTCACTTCAAATGAGCTCAAACAAGTCCTAACTTATCGAAACTTATTGTAATTATACTTTCAACTAATGGAAAGGACTGTCACTTAAAAATGGATTCAATATCAGCAGCTCTCAACAATTGAGCGTTTCATCAGGGGTGGAGACGGGGGGAGAGAGACGCTCTCTTTTCAAGAGAAGATTTCATCGAAACACGAACTCCGTATTAGCCATTAGCGTCAAAATGAGATGGTTTTTCCTGATAAAGAGATATCATCCTTGTTTCTCAGATGATGTCTGATTCCGAGAGTTTATAAAAGATACACATTTTAACTTCAGGCAGTTTTCTTTTTTATCTCTTCTTTTTTTCTTTTTTATAAGCAAACATTATTTGTGATAAATTGATTCCATTATTTTTTCAAGAATTGTAATGGATTTGAATTAAAGGAGTTCTCAACAAGGGGAGAGCATAATACAGATCTAAATTTAAGTTTAAATTTAAAGCAGAGAAGAAGAAAAAAAAATTTAGAATTGTTTTATAATTCTGTTTAAAGATGAGTAATAACACACATAAATTGTATTTTAATTTTATAACCGTGGTTGAACAGCTGATCCAATTTTTTCTTTTTACGAATTGAGGTGAACCGGATTTAAATCCCAGCAATGGCTGGTCAATACGAATTCCGCATTCGGTTCGCACCGACCCCAGTGCTGACGTGAAATATCCTCAGTGGTAGACGGATCATGGGTTAGAGTCCCCTTGCCGTCAGGCTAACCGTGGGAGGTTCTCGCGGTCTTCCTCTGCATGTAACGCAAATGCTGGTTAGTTCCATCAAAAAGGCCTCCACGAAGGTAAATTTCTCCCAATACTTGATACAGGAGTTTCCTTGTCTTCTGGATTGGGTTCAAAATTACAAAGCTACGGAGTTGCACATTAGTAGTTGTAGACCCAAAAATTTGGGTCTGCTGTTCAACGAGAGTCATAAAATATAAAATAAAATATAATATTTAGGATAGAGTGCTAAAAAAAAAGTGTTTTTTTTTTTTGAAGAAATTGATCTGCACATTTTAAAAAGGATTTGACACTTGCTTTTCCTTAAAATTAATACGCACTGTTTAATAAAATCTGTATATATAGTAACCGACAGCGAATTAGAGAAATATTTCAATATTGATGAATAAAGTGAAATTCGGTAATTACGGTAAAAATAAATAACTAAACCCAAACCGGGCAATTATCATGTTACAAATATAAATAATTAAATATACCCATTACAGCAAATATAACTAAATTCACTTAAATCGACCAATCATTATAGTACAAATAAATAAATATCTGAACCTAAATCTGGCAACCATTGCGGTACAAATATAAATAAATACACTCAAATAGGACAATCATTACAAGGAGGGAAAAAAATTCTGATAAAATTACCGTATATACTTGTATGGTGATGACATTTCTAGGGGGGAAAGCCATTATTCTGATTATAAAACCAAAATGTATGGTATTTAAGCCATTCATTTGGCTTAAATACCATACCCTTTCAATTTTTCCGTTCGCATGTTCTTTTCGATTTAGTGGACATTCTGGTTTTCAAAATTAGAGTTTTTATTACCACGCCTTAAACGAAAATCTAGAACTGAAAAGTATATTTTAATCGAACAAATGGATTCTGTGCCATGCTTTAGGGTATCATAACAAAATGATCAAATTTCACAACATTCACTGCCAAACAGTATGGTATAACCAAATTTTATTTAATTTTAACAAAATTCATTAGCAAAGCACTTCCGTAAAATGCTCTCACAGTGTAAAAACACATTAAATTTTGCGATATTCTGGTAATTTTGAACATACTTTTTCTCTGTGCACCATAAAAAACTTAAATAAATAAACGCATCCAAATTGGACAAATGTTACGGTACAAATAAATAAAAACAATGAACCTAATTCGATCAAACAATACGGTAAAAACAAATGAAAACAACCTAATTCAGTCAAACAATACGGTACAAATAAATAAAAACGATGAACCTAATTCGGTCAAACAATGCGGTACAAATAAGTAATAACAATGAATATAATTCGGTCAAACAATACTGTACAAATATAAATACACATTATATAAATAAGCCCAGATCGTTCAGTAATTTCGGTGGTTTTATTGTTTGAGAAACTTTAAATTCTGTGCTAATAAAATCTTACTGAAAATTATTTTTTATATAAGTGTAATCAAACACCGCGTTAAGGAAAGTATAAAAAAAATAATAAGAAGATTAATTTAAAATTAAAATATAAAAATATTCAGTAACTGCTTTCTACCAAATATGCAAATTAATCCATCCAATTTCTTTTTCTCAAATGCGCATTTTTTTTTCAACAACACTGCTCGCTGAAGATTCTTGTTAATCATCATATCAAAACTCTTTCTTGAAAAGGCGAGTTATTACGGTTCAGTTGAAAAAGTAATTTCCGGGTGAATGAAAATTGAGCCAATATTTTATCTCGGTGTATCAGTGGAGAGAAAAGGTCAAAGAAGTCAATTCCAAACACGTAGTGTTTTCAGTATCCGTGCGGAATCACATCGTTTTGTTTCAGGTTCCAAATAGTAATTTAAACGCATACAGTACATAAGGTTTTAGTAGATTGTGATGATTATAAGTAAACAATTTATGAGTAAAAACTAGCTCAAGCATCAATTTCATTGGTTAAGGTTAAAAGCATTTAACCCATTAATGTATTCAATCCGTTTAAAAAAATCAAAAACAAAAAAAAAAAAATCCGCAAGAACTATTATTATTATTACTACTGCTTATTTAATTTAAATTAGACAAAAATTATTCTTAAGTATTCGTTTCTTTGATATTATATTATAACATCTGATATTATAGCATCTCATCTAAAAGCTTTTTTATTCTGGAAACAGCTTGAAATGTTCGTAGTTACTTTTCCGAACTATTTTTAACACCAGCCTTAACGGGGTTAAGTCTCAGACTTCAAGTAGTTTAGGCATATTTTATAACCGTCGTTGAACACCTAACCCAATTGGGTTTACGAATACTAATCTTTAACTTCGTAGCCGTAATCTTCAACTCCGTAGTAATTTTGAACCCAATCCTGAAGACAAGAAAACTCCTGGATCAATAAATTATTGTGAGAAATTTGTCTTTCTGGAAGACTTTTTGAGGGAACTAACCAGCATTTGCTTTACGTGGAGAGGAAAATCACGAAAATTTCCCACGGTTAGTCTGACGGCAAGAGGACTCTAACCCATGATCTGTCTAATACTGAGGATATAATACGTCAGCACACTGTGGTTGGTGCGAGCCGGGTGCGGTATTCGTATCGACCAGTCATCGCTGGGATTTGAACCCGGATCACCAAGTCGGAAGGCGAACGCTCTATCCCCTGAGCCACCACGGCATTGAGACATATCTTTGTATTCAGAACACCAAATAATTTGGTAGTTTAATTTTTAAAACTCTTGTCATTGCCTTGAAAAAAAAAAGATAACTATTGACTTTTAATATCCTTTTTTAAAAAAAAAATGACTAATTAAAAAAATATACAATGAAGTACGAGTTTCTTTGGATTCATTAATTTATGTCTTAAAATTAACAACAACAAAAAAAGAAAGAATTTTTTTGAAACAAGTTTGAAAAATGGAATTCCATTTTTTATCTTTCTTATCTATTTCTTATATATTCCATTTCTTCTATGCCCATTTTCTTAGACACGCATTTTGTGCTATGTTCAGAATAAAAGGCGTACTCACGATCGTTATTTTCAAGTCTTAATTCGTCCATATTTATTCGATGGCATTCAAAAAAGGAATGTTAAGTTAGTTTAATTTTTTCTTGAAAATCTATTATATTCGAATACATCATTTAATAAATACTACGTACATCCGACAAAAACAGAATCTTTAATTATTAATTTCTTTTAAATTTTTATCAGTTAAATCCTGTATTAAATATTTCATCAGTATCCGTCTAGATACAGAAAAAAAATTATAAGTTTAATTATTTTTTACTCATCAATTTTTTCTATTCTAGAAATATTACAGAAAAATACTCTGCAAAAATCTTTACTACCTAGTATTTTTCTTATAATTTTCGAATTTGGAGAAAATGCAAAGTTTTTGAGAATTTATTGGTTATTTTTTTAATAAAGTTAATTATTATACAGGAATTTTATAAATAATTTCATCTTTTCATTTGATTTTACACCATTTATTTAAATAGACAATGCAATAACAATATTAATAGCATAATAATTTTTAATTTAATGATCGGGAAAGCCCTAAAAATAGATTTCGGGTACGACGGTCCAAATCGATTCGGACATAAAATTTATACAATGATTAAATAAGTTTTTTTTTTCTGTGTTTTTTTAATGTGATTCGGTTAAGACAGATTTGAATTTTCGATTCGTAAAGTAAAGGGGAGAGTCGTAATTTGGGAAAAATAATCTCATTAGTTTAATCAGAAGAACAAATGAACATTTTATTTTATTTTTTAACAAGCGTTGAACAGCCGACCCATTTTTGAATTATGTAGCCCCCTATAATTTTAAAACCTACCCAGAGGATATGGGATATTCTGGAATAAGCATTGGGTTTAAACTACTCTACGCGGAAGACTTTTTGATGAAACTAACCCACATTTGCGTTACATGGAGAGGAAAACCTCGAAAACTTCCCTCGTCTAGCTCGACGACAAGGGGATCTTAAGTAACAACATAACAAATGGTGGTAAACAAATCATAGGTTATATGATTTGTTTACCACCGAGGATATTTTAAGACAGCACTGTTGTCGGTGCGAACCGGGAGCAGTCGACCAGCCATAGCTAAGATTCGAACGTGGATCATATTTAGTATTTAGAGCATATTTAGGATAAATTTGCCATCCTAAATATGCACTTCTTCATTGCTTAAATTTTCACGAGTATTCGGAAAACATCGATAACCAAATAAAAAATAAATAAGATAAAAAAAATTTAAAAAGAACATGATGTGACCTGCAAATTCATCAACTAAAAAGAAAATAGTCATGGTTTTATCACGAAAATTCCATTTGATTCGTAGCTACGATGAGGAAGCGAGTTTGGGTTTTCAACTATTTGCTGCACACCAGAAGAAGAAAAAAAGAAGGAGAAAAAAAGAAGAAGAAAAGAAAGAAATCCCAAAATTTATTTTAGACCCCTTTCTTCTTCATCAGTAATGAATGGCTTCTTCTTAAATTTCAAAAGAATTTCTTTTTTCCCTCTGAAAAGCAGAATCGCATTCACAACCTAATAAACCAAGACCAACTTATAACATTTATCAAACTGCTTTTTTTTTTCCCCCTCTCCTTTTCTTCTTCCGAAAACAAAATCGTAATAAAGCGAGAATTCGTAGAGCAGAAAGTGATAAGAGAAGAGGCCACCACGAGAAGAAGAAAAAAAAGAATTGCAAAGATAAGGAAGGTACTATTTTAGGTACTAATTCTTAAAAGGCGCAAGTTGTGCCCCTTCTCGCGCCAGAGGTCTAAGGATTTGATAGATCGTCAACTATTTCTTTCAACCCACCACCCCCACGCAATTCCATATTTGTAGGAACTTAATACTGATAGCACACACAAACACTCTGTGTGTTTTTCTTGGACTTCTTCGAGAATTTCGGTTGAGAACAGCGATTTGAAAAATAATTTGGATTTCTTCCAAATTCCCAACACAAGTAAATATTAATAAAAGCTGGAGCGACGTAAATAAAACCGTATATGAGGCACACCAATAGAGAGGTGTAAATAAGCCACACCAACAGTGAACAGCAAGTAATAATAAAACAGTTAGGCCGGGATAACCTGGTTGGTAGGACACTGGGCTCATGTCCAAGAGTTCGTGGGTTCGATCATCACCGACCGAAGACCCGTGTAGTAAATGGGTGACTGATGCACGTTAAATCTGTCGAGTCGCAAAGTCCTCCATGTTCCCATAACTAATCCATACCTCTGGGGGTACTGATCCAGGAGTTTCCTTGTTTTCTGAATTGGTTCAAAATTACAAGACTGCGGAGTTAAACATTAGTAGTTGTAAACCCAAAATTGGATCGGATGTTCAAGGACGGATATAAAATAAAATAAAACAGTTGCAACAAGCAATATAAATAACGTTGTAAATGGAATATACATACATAGTAAGCTACCTAAATAAATGTATAAATAAGCAACACGAATGAATCTATGTTGTTATTGTTGTCGTAGGCCCATTAAGGCAAGGGCTTCGAGTGTTTTTGTTTTCCAGTGGCGCCATCTATGGCCAAGAATTAGATTTCTGTCACATTCATACGTCACTTCCGTTTATAAAGCGGACCCATTCATAGAACTATTCATTCATCCACAGATCGTAATTTAGTCCCGAACCAGAGAACGATAAGTCCTTTATTCAGTACCCCCTGAGGTATAATTTGTTATGGGAGCATGGAGTACTTTGTGACCCGAAAGATTTAGCTTGCACCAGTCACCATTTACTACAACTTTGGTAGGCCGGATTCGAACTCCCGTTCTGGCGAATGTGAATCCAGCGCCCTGGCAATCAGGGTATCCTAGCCCCGAACGAACCTTTAAATAAACTATAGAGCTGTGAATAAGCTGTACAAATAAAGAACTGTATAAATAAGTGACTCAAATAAAGCTGTAATAAGAATACAAATAAATTTGTAAAATACACAAATTAAAGAGTTGTAAGTAAGCTGCACAAATATAGCAGTGAAAAAATGACACAAAGAATTATTAAAAGAGTGAAACAAGTAATAGAATTGTAAATGACACGTTAAGCTTTAAATAAGCGAAGCAAATGTATATTTTTGTATGATCCATCTTCTAGGATATAGCACTAGTTCTAATTATTTTATTCTTATCCCCTTTTTTTAATCGCAATTTTTGTGTCTTAAAATATAGCCAAACGAACTGCGTATTGGTCAGGGAGCTGACCTATCTGTCCTTACTATGAGACCAACGTTGGTCCACCTAATATGGTGCCCCTGAAGGAGTAACCAACAAACGTCCCCCTACTGATACTTGAATGACAAGTGTCAATCACGTGGGCATGGGGAAAAATTTCAAAATATAAATGTTATTAGGTATTTGCATAACAATTAAATATAGGACGGGAGAGCCTGGTTGGTAGGGCACCTGAGCCCATGTCAAAAAAGTCGTGGGTTCGATCCGCGCAGGCCGAAGACTAAATGATAACAGATGCACGTTAAATCTGTCGAGTCTCAAAGTCCACCATGTTCCCATAACAAATCATACCTCTGGGGGTACTGATCTAGGAGTTTCCTTGTCTTCTGGATCGGTTCAAAATCACAAGGCTATGTAGTTGAATATTAGCAGTCGTAAGTCCAAAAACTGGGTTGACTGTTCAACGACGAATAAAAAATAAAATACAATTAAATATATGCCACTCTGTAACAATTAATCAAATTAATTGCTGATGAAATGTGATTCGGGGAAGTGATTTTACATATCAATGCATTTTCTGCTGTGGACAACTTTTATTTCACAATTTGCAAAATCACACTATTAAAAATTTTTTGTTAACTTATTCAATCATTCCTGAAACATTCTTACAATTTTCTTTTTACAGATTTTCAACTGTATACTCTTACTTTGTTGAGAAAATGTTTTGATTTAAATAATTCGATGGGAAGGATGCTGGATAAAAATGTTTGTCTCCGAATCCCCTTTCCCCTCGGAAAGCTCCTCCAGTGATGTCGTCACAGCCGGAACATTTCAAAAACAAAATGACCATACCTCAGGTGAGCTATTCACAAAACTACTTTCTCTAAACGCATTCGTGAATGACTAGTATTCATGATCGAGTTCATCTTCAAGTTTGCGTAACATTGTCTCATTTTCATGTCTACATGCCATTCACAAATTATTCGTATTCACGTTCACGTACATTCCCTCGCTGATGTGGTTGGAGGGAAGAAAGGGCCGGAAAAACAAAACTACTAAACTAAACTCAGTGCTGGAACAGCTCATAGAGGGCCAAGGCCTTCTGTACCCATCTCAGTTTTCTTGACCTTGGGCTCTGGGGTGCAGGAGCAGATGTTCCTGCTGGGTCGTCAACCGAACGCGGAACCCCTACTGTATAGTCTCCAAGCATGCTTGGCACTTATTTTATCGACACACTGAGGGGATGAAAGACTGAGTCAACCTTGCCCGGTCCCAAGTTCAATCCTCGGGTGTACGCATGGAACGAACCCGAAAATTCGTCACATTGAGAAGAAACCACGAAAATATCCCACAGTTAGCCTAACGGCCAGGGACTTTAACCCATGATCCGTCTACCACTGTAGATAGTTTACATCAGCAAGGTGGTCGGTGCAAGCTGAGTGCGGGAATCATATCGATCAGCCGTCTTTGAGATTCGAACCCGGTTACCTCATTGGAAGGACATCCAATAAGCCATCACGGCTCGTATATATGTATTATAGACGTCAATGATACTTAATGTTCTTGGGACATAAGTACTAGCTATAATGACATTAATTCGTCACGAAGAAATGTTAAAAAATATCACAATCATATCATTATTAACGCCAATGACGCTAAATTAATTTGGCAATAGGTACTACTCGTATTATGGTAATTTCTTCAGTACTAAATATACAAATATAGGTAAAATGTGGTATTTAATAGGTAAATATTAGTATATTTGATATCTATTATAACTGCATCAATACTGGGAAGCTTTAATATAGATACTATGAAGTGAAGGTTTTTAAGATCCCCCTTAAAGGATAATTACTGGTGAAAATCACGTGATTGAGGTAAATTTTGTCTATCATGAATTGGTTTCGGGCAACATGATGATATATCGGTCTGAATACAGCTAATCTTTATTTTAATGCGATGAACTATTAAAAAAGTGCTTTGCTTAATTTAATAGCATAAAGCCATCGAAAAAAAAAAAAAATACAGTCGGCACTCTATTTAACGGAGTCGCTAAATCCCGATAAGTTCGTTATATGGAAAATTCGTTAAATAGAAAATCACTTTTTGAAATACTTAAACAACACAAAACAGGCTTTAAAGTCATAAACCCTAGACGTGATTAAAATAGCAATTGATACACCTTTATCTTGTAAACTAGTATCGACTATTAATTAAAGCTTAACCCTAAAAGAAATCTGCATGGAAAGCAAGAATATAGCGAAACGTTGTCCAGTGTTACACTATCGTACTACATACATTTTCAACCAAAAAAGAAAGCTAGATTAATGTTTAAAATTATAGCTGTATTTATTATAAAAGTAATTTTAAACATACATTACCACATGCGTTCATAAGTTTATTTGCTACTGATAAAATCTGTTAAATTTTGTCTGAGTTTTGCAATGCAAACAAAACAAAATGCAAACAAAAAGGGAAAGCTATTTTACTGCTTTCACGAAAAGCTAAGTGACTTCGAAAATCAATTTCCCCCATAAAATGCGTTAACAAGTATAAAATGTTATGAAATGTTTTGGGAAAGTTGATCTAAAAAAAAAGTTCGTTAAATAGAAAATTCACTTCGCTCTTTGGAAGTTATTATACGAGGAAATTTCCAAAATGTTCTTGGTTCCTCCTAGTACGTTAAATAGAAGTCCAACTGTATAATAA
The DNA here is from genome assembly GCF_982258835.1 of Parasteatoda tepidariorum. Classification (NCBI taxonomy): domain Eukaryota; kingdom Metazoa; phylum Arthropoda; class Arachnida; order Araneae; family Theridiidae; genus Parasteatoda; species Parasteatoda tepidariorum. Next base: position 94,073,105 of record NC_141762.1, read on the forward strand.
TAAATGCATTATTCGTAGACACTCTATTATGACAGAAAAAAATAACAATAAATAAAAAAACTTAAACTCCTAGATGTTTGCAAGTGACGTGCCCTTTTAAGAATAAATCAAACTTATTTCAGAGAAATTACTAATTAATAGTTAAAGGCAAAATCAATTAAATGAAAAAATGAAATGTAATGCGAACTATCCTTTAATTACCATCTTATTAGTTATAAGTATGAGTTTAATTTTTACTTAAATAAGTTTTTTAAATAATACGCTGTTTTAAAACTTTATATTTCATTTCACATTTCTTTCAATTTTGAAATAATGGATTAAATATGCATTTATTTCGTGACTTAATTACAAAATAGTGCTAAAAGGAATTTATGAATTTCTAATTCATATACTGAAATAATGAAGATTTCAATCTTAAAAGAATAATTAGAGACATAATGAAATATGTATATTACGTAATATTTGAATAGAAATTAAATCAAAATTAATATTGTTTAAGCATTATCACTACATTCTACTTTTTTCATTACTTTTCACATTTTTTTAAAAAAAATAAACAAACAAGTCTGTGATTTAATTGAAAATATATCTCACAGGATAATTGAATAGAAATAAAGCATAATTTGAAATTACGATTCAATCAGTTTAATTTTAAATTCACTATTTTTCATATTTTTTTCTTCAAAAAATAAATAAATCATTTATTTAATTAAAAATGTCTCTTTTATGATATGGTACCTGATATAGGAGAGAAACTGGAATATAAATTAAATTTATTTTTACACAGTAGTAAATTTTCTCCTCAACTCCTCACAATAATTTTCTTTTAAGGATAAATAAATGAATATTTAATTTGATTAAAATGTATCATATATTTGAAAATAAAAAAATAAATATACATGCAATTGATATGAAAAATATGTCTCTGTTGAGAAAAAAATAAATGATTTTCTTTTCTTTTTCAAAAAATTAAAATTCTACACAATTTGATTAAAAATATGTCTCACATGACTGTTAAAAAGAAATACATACATATATTTTTTCCTTTTGTCACAAAATAAAAATTCTTGCAATTTGATAAAAAATATATCTTATATGATTGTGAGAAGAAATAAATGATTTTCTTTTTGCTGTCAAAAAACAAAAAGTTCGGCAATTTGATTAAAAATGTATCTTACATGATTGTTGAGAAGAAATAATTATTATTATTATTTTTTTTTTTTTTGTCAAAAAATAAATATATCTGCAATTGATATCGAGAATGTGTAATACCTGTTTGTTGAGGAGAAATAAATGGTTTCCTTTTTCTTTTTCAAAAAACAAAAATTCGTCCAATTTCTTTTTTAAAAAAAGTATCTTACATGATTATTGAGAAGAAATATTTTTTTTGTCAAAAAACAAAAGTTCTTGCAATTTGATTGAAAAGGTATCTTACATGATTGTTGAGAAGAAATAAATGATTTTCCTTTTGTTGTCCAAAAAAAAATTTTTTTTTGGCAATTTTTTTAAAAATGTATCTTACATGATTGTTGAGAAGGAATAAGCATTTTTTTTTTTTTTTTTTTTTTTTTTGTCAAAAATAAAAGTATCTGCAATTGATACTAAAAATGTGTTTTACATGATTGTTGAGGTAAAATAAATAATTTTCTTCTTTTTTCAAAAATTAAAAATTCTTACTATTTGATTAAAAAAGTTTTTTGTCAAAAGGCAAAAATTCCTACAATTTGATTATAAAAAAAAAAAAAAATTTACCTTGCATGATTGTTGAAAAGAAATAAATGATTTTTTTCTCAAAAAATAAAAAAAATCCCACAATTTGATTAAAAATATATGATATTTGAGAAGAAATAAAGTTAAAATTTCGGTTACAGAATCATCACTACTTTCAATTTCTTTTTTCATCCTTTAAATAAGAAAGATAACTCACGAACAAAACTATTCACGAGGAAAAGAATTGTGATGCCTTGACACCTATTTAATTCTCCACTTCACACCTTCAGCACACACAGACAGTGCCAAAGCAATTTTACGATCGTTTTGTGTGACGGTGCACCACAAAACATGCAGATAAGACAAGCCACCACATCAAAGGATGCCGCAATCAAGGTTTCCTTCTACCCCCCCCCCACACACACACATTTTGCTACTTTAAGAATCGTGATATTGTAAATTTCGGTTATTTTTCTTTGTGTCACCTACCTGTTTTGGAAACCGACAATTTTTATATGCAGGATGTGCTACTTTTTTGTTCAGATTGTTTTTTCGATAGTTTTTATTTTTTTAAAACTACAAATGAATCTGAATACCGCTTTAAATAAGCATCACATTTTGTAGTCTCAGTTAAATTCCGTGTAGTTTTCTTCGGTAAAAGATGTTTTTAATATAAGATAAAAAGTCAGTTAAATTTATATCCTAAAATGATTTTACTATAGTTTCTGTGTGTTTATTACAACTTTGGATAGCCCTATTTTTCACAATAAAATTTTGCCTATTTTGAAACAGTCAGCTATAAAAAGTTATAATATATATATATATATATATATATATATATATATATATATATATATATATATATATATATTTAAAAACGAAGAAAATTAATAAGTTTTATTAACTGCGCATAAGCTGCAAGTATATAGAACTCATGAAATACCTTAAAATATTGAGAAAAAATATAGAAAATAAGGAAGATTAAAGACAAGAGAAGAAGAAAAATTATTTTTTAAATATTTAAAAAAAATATAAATTTTTCTTAAAAAAAATAATAATTCTAAAAAAATTATCAAATAGCCATAGCATCGCAAGCAGTGACTACTCATACGCATTGTTTACTACGCTTGAATACTGTTGAAAAGTGCGATGTCGTCCAAATAAAGTGCGCAAGCCATCAAATCCTAAATAACACCCATTTTGCCAATGGGTAAAAAAAAATATTAAACATCCAAGACATTTTTTTAATCTTACACCTTAAAAAACCATGCATAAAAATGCTTTTTCATTTAACATTATCAAATACGAGTATATAGAGTTATAGTTGCGAACAATATGTTTCCTTCTAATAGTTATGAAACTGTTTAAAGTCGTTTTATTAGGAATAACCCATGATTGCCTTCTTTAAAGTCTTCTTTGGGGGCGACTTAGTCATCGTGCTGGGGATAGGGTTACGTTAAGTATTGGATCCTTCATAAATTGCTTGGCAAATCTTAAAGTTTTGATAATCGTAACAACACTCGGGTTATAAAGCAATCAAAATTCTCACTTTGATAGTTTTGTAAATTTGACAAAAAAATAAAATAAAAAAATAAATAAATAAACTGGAACGTTTAGCAATGTCGATTTCTCACAAGAGGCATGATGGTAAACGCGCCCCCGCCAATAAATATTAGGAAAATAATCTTTCTATATGCCACTAAGTGCACTATGAGATTGTTGAGTCGCACAATAACTAATTAATCTCTGAAAAATAAAATTAATTTTAATTACTACAATTTTTATTACACTACGACATCTTTAGTTTTTAGATTTAAAAAAAACATTAATAAAAATGTGTATTTATTGCAAATAACTGTTTATAAATGAAAAAAAAATCATTAAAAATGATAGACAACATTAACCCGTTCAGTACCCTGATCACACCCATGGTATGTGTGAAAGAAATCTTTCCGACTCCACAGGCCCAAGATCACACTGACGGCACTCTCGTATTACATCTCATATTAGTATGCGTACACTGGGAGTGCTCGAGCCTGGGCTCGAGCACTCCAAACACTCTTTTCTCCTTTATGTTGGGCTTGAATGGCTTAATGGTAATATTCAAATCATAATAGAGAGATTTTGCATATCTTAACTGCAACGGTAACCTTATTATGTGCCCTTTAGTGGCACAGCGATTTGTTACGGAAATTTTTGCTCATACGCTGTGAAGCTCAATTGCTTTACAAAAATTTGATAATTTAAACTATATCAATATTTATAAGTTCTTCTATGTGATAGTTCAATCTAGAAAATTTTAAATACTGCATAGTTTGAAAGGAAAGAAAAGTACGGAAATTGTAACAAACTGGCAGTTTATTTTAGGACAATAAATATTTTCTTTCAAGTAGTTTTTTTTTTCTGAGAAAGAAAGGAATAGTTTTAAAAGTATTCATTGTCTCTGTTGTAAAATTTCTTTTCAACACTGTCCATATAATAATTTGTCTACATGGTGAATATTTTCTATTACAGAGTCGTTTGAAAGCTGACCATATGTGTCCATGTTCTTCGACGGACAACGCATCACAGTCTATACCCAAAGGTAAGTTTTACTTTAGCTATGTCAGCTTGATTTTTTTCCACTAATATTGATAACAAGAATAAAAATAGCATCAATTATAAGTTGCTTTTCGTCAAATAAGATACTCTGGGCCTTGTGCCAAAGAGTCCGCTATTGCTTGGCCCTCCAGTACTGTTGCTGTCATGGAGACGACACATCCTTGATTGCGTATGGGCTTTATGATCCTGGGTCGGTTTTGCAGATTCTTATTCAAGATTGATAAGGAAAAATAAAAAGCTATATATACAAAGAAAACCATTGAATGTAATTAGATGTGGATTAACGTTTAACATCATGACGCTGCTGCTGATTAACTAATTAAATTCTTAGTCAAATTTTTACTCATTGATTGAACTATTTCTTTTCACTTCTCTTGGTATAGTTCTGTCAAATTATCATGAATGGTTACAAAAGTTAGCGTAGTTTCAAATATTTAATATACTATCGAGGTATCTACTCTACTCCTCTTTTGGTCTTCGATTTCATTCAGGTCAACGGGTTCGTAGATCTGGTCTGACTTCATCAGACCAGATGAGGATAAGCAACAACAACAATCTGGGTTCTAAGTTTTCCAATTCTTTCAACCACCACCTGTGCCACTACCTTAAAAAAATCCCTAAGTGTTTGGGATTCCCCCCCCCTCGTGTTACAAAAAATTTGCAAATTCCTTTTCTTTTTTTTTACCCAATTAAGTTATCAATAGCATGAAACTAATACGAAACTTTTAGCTGTAATACTTCCTGGGATACGGCTCCTTCAAGTTGAAAATTTCTTTGGGGAAAATTTGATTCGACTATCAGCGAAACAATTTTATTGTGTGAGTACATGATTAAAATGGGTGATAATTCAATTTTAAAATTATGGGCTGCATGCTGTATTTTTATTTTTGTTTTGAAGCTATAGTAATAATGAAGGAGCTAAAAAGAAAAGCATTTTGATGGTATTGATTAAAAAGTTTCTGCATAAGTAAGGCTTTTATAGAAAGGTTTTTGCAACGTTTTATAGAGGAAAAAAAAAATAAATAGATTCGGTAAAAATTTTACGGGATAAACTCTTTTAACACTCATTTATCAAAGCTGTTTTGTTAACTTTATATATTCCAGTAAAAATCAATTGTTTCGTGCTTACATCATGCAAATTAATATGTAAAAAGCATTTTATTAAGTGTCAAAAATATTTAGCAGACGTATTATCACCAAATATAGTTTAAACACAACTTTTTGTAAAAATTTGCAATTTTTATCGCTTCAAGTACTTCATGGAAAAACATTTAAAAATTTATATTGCTGATTTTTAATGCATAAGCATTTATAATCTACAAATTTGTGCTGTTTTGGGTTTAAATAATTTCTATTCCATTCTTTGTCATGCGTTCAAAGAAGAGGAATATTATTTTATAAGCAAATCAGTTTAACACTAAACATACCATAGCCGGTCAAATGACCGTTTAAGAATTTTTGCATCGAAAATGAGCTTATCATCTTATCGTTTTTGCACATTTGACTTCATGACTTTTTCTAACAATTATATGCAGTTAATATTCTATTATTATTCGTGTTTTTTTTTTTGTTTGTTTTTCTGTATTTTGTTTGCTTCGAGTAATACTTGTCGTATACCTATTTCTACCACAACCGGTCATTTGACCGGGAGAACAATTTATTGCTTTATAAGGTTATCGGACCGGAAATGACGATGTAATGCGTGTTCAACGTATTGCATTCGATTAGTAGCACATTTCTGAAAAGAATAACTGTAAATTCAAGAAAGTACCAAAAATTTTGGATTGGCATTTTTGTGTATGAAAAAGTTACAATTACAATTCTTGTATATTCTTATAATTATAAGAATAATTATAAGAATAATTTTATAATTATAAGAATAATTATAAGAATAATCTTATAATTATAAGAATAATTATAAGAATAATCTTATAATTATAAGAATAATTATAAGAATAATCTTATAATTATAAGAATAATTATAAGAATAATCTTATAATTATAAGAATAATTAAAAGAATAATCTTATAATTATAAGAATAATTATAATTATAAGAATAATTATAAGAATAATCTTATAATTATAAGAATAATTATAAGAATAAGAATAATTATAAGAATAAGAACAATTATAAGAATAAGAATAATTATAAGAATAATTATAAGAATAAGAATAATTATAATTATAAGAATAATTATAAGAATAAGAATAATTATATTTATAAGAATAATTATAAGAATAATCTTATAATTATAAGAATAATTATAAGAATTCTTATAATTATACTTATAATTATAAGAATAATTATAAGAATTATAAAAATAATAATAATTAAAAGAAATATGTTTGCCGAAAATGTACTGTATGGAAACACCCTGTATATGTAAAAAAATTCTTATTCTTTGTGTTTGTAATACATAAAAATTGGCAATATACAATTTTGTGTAATTATAATAAAGTTGCTTTCAGTTTATTTCCTTCCTAACATCCATATTTTATACATTCAATCAAGAAACATGAAGTCTGGTTAGAAATAGGTATATATTAAGTGTCGGTATGCTTAGTGTTAATAAAATTCAGCAATTACTGATATGTGGTGAAAATAAAAATAAAACTATCACTTTACATTGTTTTTTGATAAACAATTACTGAAAGGAATTTGTACTGAAAATATTTGTGTAGAACTACTCATTTCCCTTGATTCATGTTTCCTCACTTGGTTTCCGGTTTTGAGATAAGAACAAAATTACAGGTTTGTCACCTTTTTTTATTTCTATTCTTCGCTCAAATTATAATTATTACGAATTTTTACTTTATGCGTGTTAAACGACGTTTCGTTGTTAATAAGCAACTTATTCCCAATAAAGTAAATCGCGACCATTGTGTGAATGTTATGCCTTACACTTAATATTTTGACAGTTCATTAACACGCGCGAGTTATACGTTATAATCATTTATTTCATATGAGCTTATGTGATGAGATCACAATGCCGTTCATTTTAGGATTTAAATTGATGTGGCCGCGAATATTCGAATTGAAAGCGTAACGGGCTTTGTAACTTTGTAATTTCTGTTTTTTTTTTTTTTTTTTTTTTTTTTTTTTTTAAAGAAGCGAATGCATAATTTGTGAACCACAGGCATAACAAGGATATTAAAAAATACATACTCAAACAAACAAAAAAGGAGGAAGAAACATATCCAGAAAAAGAGTTTGAGTTAGAATCTAATGTGATAAAAAAATTTATTTAAATGAAATTAGACTTTTTTTTTTAAAAATTAATAAACTTTTAAAAATTAATTTAAAATGTACGAAATGAAACTTTTATTATTTTCCTTTTTTAATCGCTTAATTCCTACTAGTATTATCATAAGTAAATATATAATAGACTCACAGGCTGTTAATTTTGTGATAAATTAAAAACAAAAACGAAAATCAAATGTTTCATTGAAATACAAATTAAAAACGATTAATAAATAGATGTATAGTTAAGTATAGTTTGCATGCAGTTACATTACTATTAGATGAGAGATATAATAGAAGATGATTTTTCTATTAATTAATGTGCTCAAATTTTAACTGAAGCTCTGTGTTGAATGATAATAGGAGCATCAAACATTACCCATAACCGCTACAAACAAAATTTAAATTACTAAACAGAATCGTCCTGTCAATTAAAATTTTGATAATTTTCCTAGCAGCTGAAAGAGGCCTTTCGTTCAAACTCAACTGTCAATGGGGCGGAGAGAAGGAACGAAAATTCTAAATATGCTTTTTTCACCGCTTTATTTAATTTTCCTCAATAAAAGTTTCATAAAAAATTCAAGAGGAACACAAGGCCGATAACCAATTAGAATTTCTGATACAAAGCATGCAATTGTTACTACAGTAAACCTTATAGATTACCAAAGAATTCAAAGTTTCCGCTTTTGTTCAGTTAAGCCTAATTTATATTTATCCTATTACTATCTTTATGCTGAGTGTTTTAAAATTAACTAGAGGACTGCGCCCCCTGCTCGCTGACGCTCACCAACCCCCGAAAATTGCTATGCAATCTTATATGGTTTGCTTGACAAACCAAGCTCGCTTCGCTCGCTACTAACTTAGGTACATTGCAAATGCACAAAATTCTAAGAATTCAAAACAATCATTCAAATCCATATAACAACTTTTTTTTTAAAAAAAATTACATCTTTTTAGTAAATACTAAGTCATTAAAATCAATTTGAATTCAAATAAAGACTCATTGACTGAGACTCAGTTTTCAATGAATAACTAATAACAATGATAAAACAAATAAATTCGTGATATAATCAAAGATCGTCAAATAAATTCGTAATATTTAAATTCGTGAAAAAAAGCGCTTTCGACAAATTACTAAAATAGAGATCTATCGACAAAGACTACTGCTAGCCTAATAGTATGAGATTGCCGCAGCTGAATTGTTATTTCAGTTTCCGTTTTTAAAAGTGCTATATGTTGAGCCACCTCAGCTAGATTTGACATGTGACATTTTTAGCGGCAATCATTGGTCAATTTTCTAGCGTTGCCATTCGGGAGTTGTAATGAGGCTTTTTTTTGTCACCGTGTAAGAGAAATATATATATAGATATATATATATCTATATATAGCGGTTTAGGTTAGATCAACTTATTTAAAATTTTATTTTATTTTCTTACTTTAACCACTCTTCGCGACACATATACCGTAAATCTAGAAAAAAAAATTAAAAAAATTATCAAGGGTGATGATGACATGAAAATACCCCTCTCTCGTAGAAAAATGAGAGTCTTTCTTAGAGCGACTTTTTTCTAAAAGAAATAGCCAACAATATAAGAGCTAACTTTATCATTCAATGTCTATCCAGTTTTTGTTTTTTTTTCCTTTTTCAGTATACATTTAAAATAAATAAGACAGAACACCAGAAAAAAAAGGGTGTAATAAGAAAAACATAAATATATATGGACTCAAAAGCGGCACGCTTTTTGTGGCTCTCTCCTTCTCCACCCTCCCCCATTTCTTTATAAGAAATGACTATTGAGGGCCTCTTGAGGCGTTGACATAAAGTTATAACGATTATCGCCCCGTGCGCCCCTTTAGGAAACGATAACGAGCAAAAGAGAAGAAAGAGAACGGGATTTAAAAATAAAAAATAAGAAGGAAGAGGTCGAAAAGATAAGTTCCCCTCCGGACGGTTGGTGATAAAGGACAAACTGGATGGAATTTTTTGGTGCGTTATGTTACCTCAAAGCGATATCACCGACGCAACACTCTCCCCCTCTCGTTTGACTTGAATTTTTTTCCTAATAGTAATTTGCTCCAATTATTATAATCAATGTTTTTGAGAATTCAATGAGTAAGGGACAATGAGTTTTTTTTTCTTTTGTCATCTTAATAAACGCATTTTGTTTTTGTTACACATTTTTCTACTTTTAAAATTGTTGTTATTATTATTTTATTTATTTGTTTTCTTTTTAATGATGTCACTTGTTTAAACTTGCACTGCAACTGCAGCGAATTCACACAACTTACTGCCGTGAAATTGCACACACTCACAAAACTAAGCATTTTACTTAAGATTTGTGCTTGCGTTGTTTTTTTTTTTTTTTTTCAATTGCACCTCAGCAATCGAAATATCCAAGTAAGGTGACGTAATTATCTTGGAAGGGGTTATGGACACTGTTGAAAATGATGATATCCAAGGTGTTAAAGTTAATTTTGGTTAATTTCTAATCATTTAAACTTTGGCTTTAACCCCTTGGGGACGGGTGATTCAGAAAAACATTCGTACAAAATCAGAATCAGGAGGTAATTAAATAAAAAACGGTAACTTAAATGTAGTCGCTGCTAATTTGACAGACTTACTTTTGCTTTTACTTTAATTATTGTTAGTTTACTCATATGTATAAGCAATGTTAATTCTAAGTATAACTAAATAGTTTTATTTTGAACAAAGTAATGGTGAATTAAATAAATCAAACAATTATAACTCCGCCTAAAAATAAACTGCTAAAGAATTACTTTGATTACCAGTCTTATCTTTTTACCCTGGTTGATATGGTTTTATGCTGGCACGTATTTGTGACAGGGTTAAGAGTCATAACGCACCGAAATCGAATTTTGATGCTCAATAGTAAATGCTTCGATCCACAAGGAGAAAAAAAGGAAGAAAGCATTCAGATTGTGACATTAACTGTCATCGAAATATCACTCTATGCATTACAACATATAAGTTTCATCTTTTGTGCTCGGTCTATTCCCCCCCCCTTTAAATTGTAGCGGTATGATCAACTGATGATTCGTTGCAACATTCTTTCAGTTGAATCTTCTGCGCTGTTCTTGCACTTAATATATTGTTCAAGTTGCAGCATCAAAAATTAACTTTTGTCGATATTTTATTCTTTCATCACGTTACATGTCTTATCTTTTATGCACTTCTATTACATAGGGTTTTATACAGTTCCTTGAAATTTCTTTTAAATTTTCTGTTAATTTATTTTATTTAGTTTCTTATTATTATTACTTTTTTTTTAAATTAGAGAAGGAGAAAACGAATGATGCAATCTTCACTAAGCATGCGCGTTAATCAAAATAAAAAGCTCTGGAAAAAAAGCGCCTCAATAATTACTAATTAAATTTAATGTTTGATTCGATTCGGATCGTTGAGCCCGAATTTCATGTAATTAAATATAAATTTGATATTAATAAGATATTTTTAAAAAAAAAAATCAATTAACCTCTTGCTTACGGCTGGTGTAACAGGTGTACCAGAATGGTGGGCCTCAGCATACTAAACGGCGCAAGTTGAGGGTTAAGACGCAATTTATTTTGAAGCTGATTGAAAGGAACTCTCAATACTTTATACATTTTTAATTGTAAATACAATTATATAACGTTGTTGTCATTGGCCATTAAGACACTGGGGGAGGCATTGTTTTTGCTTTCCAGTGGCGCCATCTATGGCCTAAAATTCGACTTCAGCCGCACCCGTTTATAGGGTGGACCCATTCATACAACTATTCATTCCAGAACCAGAACCTGAACCAGAGAACGATTAAACTCCAATTCAGTACTCCCAGAGGTATAATTTGTTATGGGAACATGGAGGGACTCTGTGACCCAACATATTTAATGTGCACCAGTTGCCATATACTACACGGGGAGTCTTCAACCCGCTGGATTCGAGCTCCCGTTCTCACAAGCATGAGTCCAGCTCCCTACCAACCCAATCGATACAATTATATAATAATATGTAAAAGTATTGATAATCAATGTTGTATAGATTAACAGTAGTCTCTAAAGGGGTAAATCTTTTTATAAATTAAAATAAATAAATAATTTAATAAAATAAAAAATTTAAAATCACTTATATATAAATAATATCTGTGTGTTATTATTATATCACAAAACTTTAAGTGAAATTATTAAATTAAGAGCAGTTTTAGAACTGCTTAATCATTTTGTTAAATAGTATGAAGGAAATTAATTTTCCATTAAATTTAAATTCATTCTATCGATATTTTATCGAAATGCATTCTATCGAAACAAAAGATGATCTTCCTCTTGTATTGAGATGAAAATAAAAATGGTGGTAAAAATAGTTCCTAAGGTGTGGTTGATGATTGTAATCAACATGGAAGAAAAAAAACCTTTTCTATAAAATTCTATTGCGCGCTTGAAACATTAGGGACGCCATTTTTCCAACCGATGAATAATTTAGATTCCAGAAACTAGTTTAAATCGATATCTTTTTCTTTTAAAGTTTATTTATTTTCGTTGGCTATTGATCAAATGTTAAGATATCACAATGTGCTATTCTTTTCATAAGAAAATGAGGCGGTAAGTGTAGATAATGTATTTTAGATGGAGCATTGTTGCAGATGGTAACTTAAGAGATTTCAAAAAATTTAATATTGAGTTCTACAAAAGAGAGATTTCTGAGGGGGACGCGTTCTGGATATTATTAAAGGAAAAGATAATAGTTTATATGCAACTTTTTTTTCTTCCGATATCTTCGAACAACTCGAATGAAACTTCCTTTTTTTTTATATATATAACCTTCGTTGAACAGCCGACCCAATTTCTGGGTTTACGACTACTAATAATCAACTACGTACGCTTGTTATTTTGAGCTCAATCCAGAAGACAAGGAGACTCCTGGATCAAGTATTGTGAGATATGTGCCTTCGTAAAGAACTTTTTGAAGGAACTAACCAATGGGCTATTGGCGACTGTCTGGGAAACATTCTCAAGGATGATCCGGAGACATGCCATCGCATTTTTGATATTTTGCAGAGGGGATGGTTCCGCTTTGGTAGCCCAACGACCTGCACACGAAGTCGAGCACGTTACGGTAGAACAATTTAACGAGAACCGATACCGCGTATCCTCGGTTCCTGCGCAGAATGATCAAAGTGGTGACCCAACTGCTTACTGACCGGTGATGCTTTACTTCGGAGTTCTACTGGGAACCGTGTCCTTACGATCAGTCGGATTTTAAGTGATAGTAAAGGATACCTCCAGTGGTTCGTTGCTTGCATTCCGCCCCAGGCATTGTGAGGTGAAAGTCATTAATTTCGATGGTTTCTATAACATTTTAAATTTTAGCCCACAAATATCGAAACACCACGTATTTACGATCATAGATTACACCAATTATTGCTTAATAATGAAATATGCAAGCAAATAAATGAAAATAATTAAAATAATAACCTCGAGTGATGAACAGAAACTATATTAATCACAATTCTTATACTTAGAAAAATAAATAAGTAAATCAAAGGAGCTTCGAGAATATGGAGAGAGTCGGTAATTTAGCCATGGGATTCTCAGGCCCATATTGGGAGCTCTTATCAGGACCATGTGCTGGTACCCAAGGCTGGTACCATAGGAATAGATATAGGAACAATCCCCCAATCCCTTGTGTGGTTTTAATATAAACAACAGAAATCATTTCTTATGCAGTGATGAAAAGGTAGATAAATTATCTTCGTAGAGCGTCAGTGCTACTTCAAAATAAGAAAAAGGTACATAATTCTCATCTGTCTTCATTATGGAATGGTGGTGTGCTTACTTTTAAGCGTGAAACCTTCACTTTTTTAACATATTTCATTTCATTAAGCTTTCCACTTCCTTTTCTGCTAAATGAAGATGAAACTTTCGATGAGTAGTGGATTTTTGGCCTTCCTCTCATCAGAATTTCTCATATCGAAGGAAAAAGAATTCAACGAAATATGATTTGTTTGAGCAAAACTTGGGATAAATCACTAAACATCTCGTATATAAATATCTTCTGTTTCATTTTAGTCATTGATATACGTTCTATTGAATTTAGTTCCAGATTTTTAAGGTTAAAAGTGTTTTGTTACTTTTAAATTTTTTTTCGAAGTTTACACTTGTTTTTAAGAAATTTAAAAATACTTTATTTTTAAGAACCTTACAGTTTTTAATCCGACACCAGAGTTTCGTCACAATTTTTTAATCAGTCACAGAGTTTCTGTTTAACAATGAACACTCTGACTTGATGAAAAGTGATCTATATTTGGATTGACGAAAAATTTCTTATGACTATAATATAACGATAAATTCAGCTTTTAAACAGTCAGTAAAAGTGAAAGCTTATTTTGAAATATAACAAAGATCTACTGTTAAAATTTCGTCCCTCCAGTTAGTTGTCAATCCCTTTTTACTGTAAAATTTCACACCGAAGTTTTTGATTTAATTACAGTGATTCAGTAAATATTACCTCTATATCAGATTTTTTGTTCCATAAAATTTTACGGTAAAAATGTACTGACACTTAGGATACTGACACATACGTTACTTTTTACCGTAATTTTATCCAAATTTTTTTACAGAGCGAAAATGCGTGGTACTTTTCTTATCTTCCGTAAAAATATTTAAGAATTCTAGCTATTCGGTCAAAAGTAGTCAAAATTTCGATAATGATAATGACATACAGAAAATATATCTATGATAAATTTTCTGTAAGAGCCATGGTGGCTTAGTGAATAGAGCACTCGCCTCCCAATTAGCCAAACCGGGTTCGAATCCCAGCAATGGTTGGTAGATACGAATTCCAAATCCGGCTCGCACCGACCACAGCGCTGACTTAAAATATTCTCTGTGGTAGACGGATCATGGGTTAAAGTCCCTATGCCATCAAGCTAACCGTAGGATGTTTTTGTGGTTTTCCTCTCCATGTAACGCAAATCTGTATTGTTCTTTAACATCAATCGCTACGCAGTCAGTATTGTTCTTTAACATCAATCGCTACGCAGTCAGTATTGTTCTTTAACATCAATCACTATTAAGAAAACCGGGAAACATGAAATTGCTCCGATCCGTCATTAACAGTCATATATACTCGAAACAACTGTATCGTATTTTTGTTTTTTTTTTCTATAATTTTCGTGTAAATTAATCAATAATGAACACATATAAAATGTATTTTGTATTTCAGAGGAATAAAGAAAAAATAACAGATTAGTGAACCATTTTTTCCCTTCCTTTTTTTGCACCAATTGCATCCAGAAGGGATGCTCACGATAATTTATCACTGATGCAATTAGATCAGAATGAATCTCTAGAGGGCCGTTATAAGAAGGGGAAGAGGAGAAACAAACTTTTTCTTTCTTCTTCATCCTTATCTCTATTAAAGAGATATAAACAAATGTGAGGATTACATACGAAGAAAAAAGTTTTATTTTATTGCTGAAGAAAATATTAAATAAGCAATGAAGTATACAAAAGTCTAAAAATAAATAAACAAACAAAATATATTAAAATAAAATTTAAATAAGGTTTCCGGAGAGATCGAACCCACGACCTATCGAACATGGGCCATTTGCCCTACCAACCAGACTATCCCGGCACCATAATTCGAAATTGTTAAAATATGTTAAAGACCTCGACGGTAAAAGTCAGTTCATAATCTCGATAATTTAAGTTCAAAAACGTGTACTGCATGGTATCGCCCATATAAAAAAAATGTTTTTTTTCTTCTTTTTTTTGTGCACATGATCTCAAGAATTTCATTAGTTCCGTAATGAAATCTTACAAAATTTTTGCCTCTTTTTTTTCATTTAAGAGAAAGAGAAAAAAAAAGCGTAATATTTTCCCCTCAACAATTTGCTCTTTGGCAGTACGTTCGGCTTCTTTTGTCCATGGAAGTTACGGTTGAAGTTAATGTCATACCTAAGAGCACGAGTAGCCATTGAGGCCCATAACTCCCACACATGAATACGGTACGGAACCTCACTAAGTATATACAAAAGTAGAATAAGTTCCGAATCACGTCCCATTCCACCCACGAAAATGGAACTTTACAAATGGGCGCTGAGAAAAAAAAAATGGCGCTAATCTCGAAACCATCTTTTATATCATCGTTTGTGATGGACACTCCAAATATCATTGTGAAAACGTCAATTGAAGTCTATTTGTAACCGTGGCCTCTGAAAGCGGAAAGGTTGTCTTGGAAAAAAAGGCGGTTCAAGCAAACGTTCTATTACTAGCAAACGAGATTCAGAGGCGAGTAATTTGTTCTTAATGCTTATTTTGTATAGCGATGTTCGGTGGCCATTTTGTCTAGATATCAATTTTACAAACTTGATAGTTATCGGTGGGAAGGTTTCTCGGAAAGTTGGGCTGCTTGAAGATATAAATTGATTTGAGGTAGATTTCTTTTTCATTGCTTTTAATGTGGAAGCGGTTATCGTTTTTATAGTTCACTATGGAAGTTAATGGAGGACTAAGGAGCACATAGTTTGAAAATGCTTCTAAGTTTCTGCTTATGGTTATTTGCAGTATATAATTCTGCCATTACCTATTTGAACTTGCGCAAAGTGTCATGGGTTCGCATTTGAGAAAGAGATTACAGTTGATGGGGCATATTGCACAAAATTATCCGCCATAAAACAACTATAAAGTAAAATATTAAAAAAAAAAAAAAAAAAAAAAAAAAAAAAAAAAAAAACAGTTCATCATTGAAATTTCCTTAATTTTCGAAATCAATTTTTTTTAAAAATTGTGATCGACGAAGGGCAATCACAGGTTACCCATTGGCAAAGTGGTTGTTGTCGAATTTCTTTTCTTCTTTTTTTACCCCCTATGTGATATTCGCCTGAATTAGTATTGAAAACGATCCGGTTTGAACTGTAGGTTAGAATTTCTAATTCTTAATTAAAACAATAAAAACAAAAATATTATTCAAATGATGAAATTCTCTTCTATTCCCAACTCCAGAAGTATTTATGGGATCTCTCTGGTCCCATATCTCAAAAATAAACACAATGCATAACAAAATTAAAAGTGAGAAACAGAATTCTAAAAAAATTAATAGACAGCAGTCCCACAACAGCTCATGCAATGACGACGACGCAACGCACTGTTTACTATTACTATTGAACACAGTTGAAAAGGGTGATGACGTCCAAATAAGGTGCGCACGCCATCAAACCCAAAACAACACCTATTTTGCCAATGGGTAAAATAATTCTATGCCAGACATTTTGAAACACTTTATAGAATGTTAAAGAGCTATTTTATTTATCACTTACGCCAGGGGGGGGGGGATTATAGTTTGAGAGCCTTGAACGCCAAGCAAATCCTTAATTTCAAACTAAATTTACTACCTTGTAAAAATAGGTAGGTACTTTATTTACGATGTACTAGGGCTGCACCAAGGGCAATTGGCGATGGTCTGGGAAACATCCCTGCGGATGATCCGAAGACATGCCATCGCAATTTTTATCCTCCGCAGAGGGGATTTCTCCCCTGTTTTGGTAGTCCGACGACCATCGCGCGAAGTCGAGCACTTTGCGGTAGAACAGTTTAACGATGACCGATACCACGCACCTTCGGCAGGCTGATCAAAGTGGTCACCCACCCGCTTACTGACCGCAGCCAGTGAAGCTTGACTTCGGTGTTCTACTGAGACGATCTGATCCCTATTTGGGTTTTTTAAAGATCAGTCCACTACGGGACATAAGAAAATTTGGAAAATAATGCCAACAATAATGAAATTAAAACTCTTCATAGAATATAAAAGAAATTTATTCTGAATAAAATGAAGAGAGAGAGAGAGAGAGAGAGCTGGTCCACTGCAGGACTCCTAGTAAAATAGAATTGTTTAGACTTAAAAACGGTTAAATAACTTACGCATTCTAAATAATTATAAAAAATTTTGTTGTAAACTTTTCATTCAAAGAAAAATTATTAAAAAATTCTTTCTCAATTTGTGCATATTTTGTGAGTTAAAACGATGAAGTTCCAAAATAACCCATAATGATACATTAATAAATTTGATCACAAAAGATGTTCCTTTTCACAAAGTTGTTCTTTTTCTTGAGACATAGCGCCATTTTCCTCTTGAACATCAAGGTTGATATAGTTCAAGATAAACAAAACTCTAACAGTTATTACATTAAATGTATAGCATTCAAAATTATATATATAGCACTAAAAATTGAAATTTATATAATACTTTTTTTAAAATTCTTACCTCAAGGGGGCTGTTCGAATATTACGCAAACTCTTTTTCGAATTCCATCTTTATCAACATAATTAAGCAAATCCCCTCCCGTGTTTAACTTAAGAAAGAAATAACACTTATAAAATTTTAAAAGGGAATATTTTTTAGGGTTTTATGTGCTTTAATTTTGTGTTCAAAACTGTTGAAAACTATTTTGTGTTCAAAACTAAAACACTATGAAGAAATATTTCCTTACTTCTAGTTCTCCTTTTATTCCTAATTTGAAAATTTTCCGCTTGTAATATTTTTTTTTCATTTATGTTATATACTTTTTAAAAAATTTCGAAAATTGGAGATTTATAATGCCTTACGTAAGCATTTCTCATATCCCTCCCCCATTAAGTGTTTACTTATTATTTGAACGGCACCTTATCCGTTTGAGTTTTAAGCGTTTCTAACACAAATCTTTAATATTAAAACTTTAATAACGTGAATAACTTTTGAGATTTTTAACAATCTTAGAAATCGGTCGAGCGTTGAACTATGATATATCGTGAAGGAGCAGCGATGGCTTAGGGATAAGAGCGCTCGTCTTCCGATAAGGTGAACCGGGTTCGAATCCCGGCGATGGCTGGTCGATACGAATACCGCATCCGGCTTGCAAGGACCACAGTGCTGACGTAAAATATCCTCAGTGGTAGATGGATCACGGGTTAGAGTCCCCTTGCCGTCAGGCTAATCGCTGGAGGTTCTCGTGGTCTTCCTCTCCATTTAACGCAAATGCGAGTTAGTTCCATCAAAAAGTTCTCCACGAAGGCAAATTTCTCCCTATGCTTGATCAAGGAGTTCCCTTGTCTTCGGGACTGAGTTCAAAATTACAAGGCTACGTAGTTAAACATTAGTAGTCGTAAACCCAAAAATTAGGACGGCTGTTCAACGACGGTTATGAAATAAAATATCTTGAGCCATAATGTCGTGCAAAGTGGATGTTATTTTAATACAGTTTTAAATGGTACCATGTTTTCGTTTAGATCAAATCTTACAGTTCTAGAAAGAATGATTTGCACCATATTATGGATCAATCTAGCACCGCATTAAGGTTGTTAAGGCTATTTGAATAACATTATGGTTCCATTAGGGAACGGGTTTTAATGTATGTTTATCATCAGTAATTGTTCGAATTTCAAATATTTGTTTAAATTGCTTTTGAGGATAAAAAATATCTTTTAAAGTAGGTTTTATCTGATAAAAAAAAGCAGAGTTACAACAGACATCAGGGGGAGGGGAGGGATGAAGAGATGTTATTCAAAGGTGCACTTCATTTATATCGTAAAAATGACCTCCTAAAGCTGAAAAAGAGGGAAAGAAGAAAAAAAAAAGTTCGAATCAGCTTTAGCAAGCTTTTAAATGTGCAATATTGTTCTTTTAGAAAAAAAAATCTATATAGCTCCGTAGGAGGCGGAATGCCGTGCACTTCCAGATAAAAACAAGTCAGTTTTTTTTTATAGCGAAAATCAATTTTTTTCTCTCCTGTTGGCGCAATTTTAACGACGCACGCGCGCAGGTGTTTCGTTTAGATGGACAAAAGCGAACAAATTTGATGATCGTCCTTTCACTTTTACCGTTACAGATGAGAGGAAAAGATACAACGTCATCCGTTTGGCGAGTACGATCATGTTAGTACGATGAAAATTTTGACTGCCAGGCTTGCCATTAGAAAATTTATTAAAACATTGCGAAGAATTATTACTCTTCAGTTTAATTTTTGAATGAAGAAATTCATAAAAATTGTTCAGAATCAATCATTATCCCCGTTTTGTTATAGTAATATTCATTAATATCTAGTCATTATTATCGATATTTTTATAATTATGTCCATCAACACCTAATTATAAACATCTTTTTTGAAATAATATCTATTAATATCCAGTAATCAATATTCATATTGTTATAATAATTTTCAATTATTATAACAATACCTTATATTATAACAATACCTTACATTATAATAATTTATAATTATTGTTATAATTATTGATATAATAATTTACAATTATTATAACAATACTTTATAGCAATAATATCCTCATTATCAAAGTCCATTAATATAAAATTATTAACATCCATATTGTTGTAATATCATCTCTTTATTAACATCCATACTGTTGTGATAATATATTTTCATTTTCATTAATCAATATCCATAATTTTATAATGAAATCTAATTATTATTATCCATACTGTTATAATAAAATCTCATAATATCCAAATATTATCATCCATATTATCAATGACCATTTATATCCAATTATTCATATCCATTTGTATTCATATTATTATCAATGACCATTTATATCCAATTATTTATATTCATATTATTATATAATATTAATATATTTATATCATTATTGATCGATCTACCACTGCGAGATACTTTTCATGGGTAGAAGGATTGTGGGTTAGAGTTCCCGTAACCGTCAGGCTAACCATGGGAATTTTTCGTGGTTTTTCTCTCCTTGTAACGCAAATGAGGGTTAGTTCCGTCAAAAAGTCCTCCACGAAGGCAGATTTCACCCTATACTCGATCCGGGAGTTAGTTCCCTTGTCTTCTGGATTGCGTTCAAAATTATAAGGCTATGGAGTTAAACATTGGAAGTCTTAAACCCGAAATTGGAGTGGTTGTTCAACAACGGTTATAAAATAAAATAGTTTCGTTTTAATTGTGGTTAGAAATACAAGTTTTATTTTAATGGAATATACATTCTTGAAAAAGCTGATTCAACGTTAAATCTATGCCCTGAACCATATTATTTTTCGAATTTGCAGCAAACTTAATACGGTGTGAAATTGAAGCATCTTTCTCTTCCAAGTCAAGCAATCATATTATTATGTAACCAAGTTCAGGAAGAGATAATTTGCACGATAATATAGTTCAAGGCGCTCCAAAATTTCCAGTAGGAAAAAATAAGATTTTTTTAAACAGCTTTCATAATTTATTTAATAACGGAAATAAAAAAAAATCGTGTTTTTTCTACAAAGATTAACTGGAATGTTGTGATTTTCTAAAATATGAGTATTCTAAAACAGGTCGAAGCAGTTTAATAAACTTTTTTTTTTTTAAATCTTTTTCCGTAGAATGAATGGGTGCAAAACTACACTGTTAGTTCTGGCGAGAGCAAAACTACACTAGTAAGAAATTAAGAGAATTTGCAGATTTGGTCGATTATCTCCAGAACTAATGGACCGATTTTAATGAAATTTGATATGTACATACATTGATACAATACAAAACAAATAACCATTCAGCAATTGTAATACACACGCATGATTGTGCATAACACTCGTTGGAGTCGGAAGGTATGAAATTGCCACAAGAAATGATATAAACTGCTTTATTTCAAGTATGAAATCACACTGCAAGGCCTGTATATCTGTAAGAGGGGACCATACCCCCTATTAACCCATTTTTTTTGTTCTGTTTATTCTGCAACCGCTGTTTCACACCTTCCGACTCCATCAAGTGTTACGCACGATCATGCGTGCGTATTACAATTGCTGAATGGTTATTTGTATTGCATTGTATCAATGCATGTACATATCAAATTTTATTAAAGGTCCACTTTATTTCTTACACTAATGTTTAATAGATTTGGAGCTAATGCAAAATCTACTGCTCTGGATTCGGTTGGAGCTACTGAGACAGCTATGACTACAATTATTCAAGAACGTAGCGTCAGAATTGGAAAAAAAATTCTTATCAACGCTGTTTTTAATAGGAAAAATTGTTTCATCAACAGGGTCAAAAAGTTCTATTCTAAACTCTCAGAAAAGTCGATTCAACGTTGAATCATAATAGGATGCATATTTGCAGATACCCAATTCCCTTTTTTATTGAGAGAAATAAAATTGATAAAGGCAAATTCATGAACACAATTTACAATAAGAAGGGCAAAACATAATTTATGCCTTTCTTATTAAGGGAAATCGGAGATGCATTTAATACTTTGCCGGTTTCTCATTTGGCATTCTGTAGTATGCCTAGGAAATGTATGAAATATAAATCGTTTCATACATTACCGGCTAGTTTTAGGTATTATATATACAATGCCTAGGCATTCTAAAGAATGCCTAGGAAATGTGTGAAATATAAATCGTTTCATACATTGCCGGCTAGTTTTAGGTATTATATATACAATGCCTAGGCATTCTATAGAATGCCGGATTTCAAACTTTGTCGGTAACATATGCTTTGTAAAATTTATGTTTCAAAATAATTAAATCATATTAGGAATAAAAAAGGACTATAAATAGATAAACAGCCATTCATAGGTACCGCTTGACGAATTTCCAAATCGGCCACTTAATAGCTTTCACTCTCCTGGGAGGTTGAAGATCATCTGATGCAGCAGGGATGTTAAGAGGCAGATGTTTTACACCTCCGGATGATGAGGCATATGGGAACGAAATTGAGCAAATTCTCCCCCCCCCCCTAAGTGGGAGATGTTAATGGGAGTGGGGGGAGGCAGTAAGGCACGGAATCCAAAACAAGTAACCGTTTTCGTGTAAACAATGGAATGGCTTTTGTAACTGCCTTTCTTAATGGGGTTCCATTTTTCTTTGCCATACCCCCCTCCTAACCATTTGATAGGTTCTTTTTTTTCGGGGGTGCATTGTCATCACAACGTTTTGACGGCTTGGTTCGAATCATTTGATGACTCGTTTAGAATTGACGTACGTTTACGATCTTGCCTATCCCTGTAATCAAATTTAACTCGGCAGAAATTCGTTCCACTGTTAGTTTAATGTCGTCGTTTGGGAATTATTGCTCGCCAAAATATATTCTAATATATTCCATGTATTTCTTAATTTGTAAACATTTAAATTGAATAATTGCTGTTTGCTTCAAGGGCTGAAAAATAAATAATAATAAATAAATAAAAATTAAGAACTTTAAAAGCAATTAAAAATTTACCACTAGAAAGACTGAAACTTAGTATATACCTACATTGCTCATAAATAGTCAAAATGACAGCATTGTGAAAGAATAACTAATGTGAAAAAACTTTGTTTAAAACTAATTTTTAATATTTTCATATTATTTACAGTTATATAACAAGTTATTAGTAAATATTAACGACAAAAAAAATTATATGTTGTACAAAAAAGTCACAAAATTCTAAGAAATTGTGTCATTATATGCATCATTGTTTATCTAGTAATTGAAATTAAAAAGCAGTCAAAATAACTTCCTTTAGCAATCTAGTGTTAGTAAAAGAAGCGATCTTTTTTTTCTTATTCGGACGTAGGAGTGAACGTAAAGAGATTCATACAAATCAAAAATTAATAAATCAAATCAATTTGAAAGTAGAATTTATCTTAGCATTTTTCCATGATTATTTAAGAATTCAATTTAAACGCTGAATCTCAAAATTCTGAGCACACTATTTTTTTACATAAAAAAATCAAACAATGACATACAATTTTTAACGGAGAAAGAAACGTTAATTTGTTCGTTTTTAAGAATAAAATTCAAGAAAAGAAAAAAAAAAGCCATATTTATTTCAATATTTAAGGCGTAAAATCTTAAGTCGTATGTGATTCATTTTCTTAGAATCACCGCAAAATTATTTGACAGGGTTCTTTAAAAAGGGATTCGAGCAAAAATTAAAAATAAAAAAAATGAGAATAACCCTACAATGCAGATTTAAAAGCATCACGCGTACGAATTTCCATTTTTCTTTTCTTTCTCTCATAAGAATGATACCTTAAATATTGAGTAAATATTTTTTTTTTATAAATATCTTCATTTGTGAGGTTAATTGTTTGATGTAATTTAAAGTTTCATTTCTTGTTGAAAGTCCCTGAATTTTATTGATTTCCGAGACATAATTTTAATAAATACACTAATTTTAAAAAGATAATTCCTTTCTCCTCAACTTTCCCCGTTCTCTGTCATAAACCCATACGAGCTCAGTCGTTACGCAAGATAAAAAGAACATTCACCAAGAATAAATTTAACTCGTCTGGAGCAAACGATTTCGTAACCCCGATCACGTGTTGTGAAGTGAAGAATTAAGTAGCCAATAACTTTCTACTACTCGAGGAAAATATAAATCTTGCGAAGTAATGAGGCTTTGACGTTGATTGCTATGATTCTACACTTGTTGCCAAATTGCGATTGAGACACTATTATCGCCCGATAATTGGAAACAGCAAAGAATCAACGAATCAATTCAGAAATCAGTGTAATTGACGCACATGATTTGATTCAGTAATTGGATGAAAGGAATACTTGACGCTGAGTGGCGCGGTTAGATTCTTTTTCTTTTTTATTATTATTTTCAAACGGAAACAAGAAGCACATAGTATAGTGCAATTGAACAGCTGGAAAGAAAAGTATTTGGGGGAAAAAAATAGAATTTTTAGAAAAACGCTAATGAAGTAAATAATTTTTAATTCTGCATAGAATTCATTTTGGAATACAATTATAAGAATTTTGCATGAAAATTGCAGATAATTATTAAACTATGTTTTAATTTTAAATTTTTTTTTGCCTATTTAAAAAAGACAAATGAACTGTCAATATTGCTTTTAATTATTATTCTTTGTAATAAAATACTTTTAGAACATTTAAAAACTAGTAAAATTCTTGTCGTAGAACATTTTATTAAATTTTTCTCGTACATGTATATTCTTGCTGTATGTATATTTTTCATGCAAAATAGAAAAAAAAAATCGCAAAATTTAAAAAAAAAAAAAAGAAAAGAAAAGAAAGTGAGTAACCATTGCTCTAATGAGCAGATTTTCAGGTAGTAAAACTCAATCTTAATGGTTCAAGGGACTAACCTTGAGTATGCTAATTGATTAGTTTTATTTTATTTTATAACCGTCGTTGAACAGCCGACCCAATTTCACGGGTTTACGACTACTTACGTTCAACTCCGTAGCCTTGTAATTTTGAACCAATCCAGAAGACAAGGAAACTCCTGGATCAGTACCCCCAGAGGTATTGATTTGTTGTGGGAACATGGAGGACTTTGAGACTCGACAGATTTAACGTGCATCAGTCACCATTTACTACACGGGGAGTCTTCGGCCGGCGAGGATCGAACCCACGACCTCTTGGATATGGGCCCAGCGCCCTACCGACCAGGCTATCCCGGCCCTTAATTGATTAGTTTGGACAAAATGTAAATAAAACATATAGAACGAATATTTTCATTTTATAACCGTCGTTGAACAGCCGGCCCAATTTTGAGTTTACGCCTACTAATGTTCAACTCCGTAGCCTTGTAATTTTGAACCCAATCCAGAAGACAAGAAACTCCTGGATCAAGCATTGGGAGAAATTTTCTTTCGTGGAGGACTTTTTGATGGAACTAACCTGCATTTGCGTTACATGGAAGGGAAGACCACGAGAACCTCCCACGGTTAGCCTTACGGCAAGGGGACTCTAACCCATAATTCGTCTACCACTATGGATATTTCACGTCAGCATTGTGGTTGGTGCAAGCCGGATGCGGAATTCGTATCGACCAGCCGGATATGGCTGATAGAAATTGGCAATTTTATAAAATAACATAGAAATTGTTTATTTTTACCTTTAGCGGTCTGTCATTAGATATTTAATAGAATAACTATTTATTTAATAGAATAACTATTTATTTCATTAAATAACTGGGTAAAGTATGACATTTTTCATCTATTATATACCTTAACTGACTTTTCTAGTTATTTCATGAAAATCTTATTCTATGAAATGACTGAATTATACACTTTAACTTTGACATATGCAGAAAAAAATGCACAAATGGCTTTAACATTGAAACTCGGTAACGAAAATCCATAAAAAGCATTTTAATAAATGAAATATAGTGTAAAAAAAATCCCTAAAAATTTTTCAATGACCTAATGAATAGTTTAATGTAGGGAGATGAAGAATCTGACCCTTATTTATTTAGAATGGAATCACTTCTGATAAAGCAATGTAGTACACGAAAGTTATATATCATGCAATTTTAAATAATTTTTGGAAATGCTGGATAACATAATTAAAAGTTCAAATGTATTATAATTATAAAGCCTATAATCGAAGATGAAAATGCCCTCCCAATCGTTCTGAATATAATCCATTGTCATCACTTGCATTGAATATTATCCATTGTTATCAGTTGCGCTAAACATCCTTAATCTCTCCCCAAATTGTATTGCAGAACCGCAAGCATCTTTCAACAGACGATATCTCCCTGTAATGAGTGTTCCACGAAGTGTTAAATGAAGTTCCCAAATCCCCCCCCCTCTCACTTCCCTTAAGAATTAAAAAGAAAATAGTAATAATAAATTAATAAATAAAACTAGCAGCGTGAGAGAAAACGATAAATAAAAAAATAAAAAAGATTGTGGGGAGTCGCTTCGTGACGTGAGAAAGAGACACCTGCGCTTGCGCAGTAGACATCAGCTGCTCCCGATCGTCAGGAGATCGAGTCGGATCGTGATTCTGGTGATCGGAGATGCAAAGATAGATCGTGAGTTCCAATCAGCTCACGTGGCCACTCGGCTTCCGAGATGACCGGAACTGAACGGAATTTTCGAATGTATTCTTCTTACTCCCCGCAGACGATATATTTCCCCCCATTCCATTGGTTTAAAAAGTTTTTAGGTGAGAGGTGATTTCCGACAGCTGCGGTGGGAAGGTTTACTCTCCGTCGATCTCATATCAGTCTTTAGAACAAATTTAATTCCTAAAGGAGGCCCTAGTAGAATAAAATAAAAATATTGTGGCAGATATTATTCTCACGAAATTAGTAATATTATAATAACAAGGAGAAATTTCTTACAAAAAATAACGGAATACACACTCAGCAATTTTCACAATTCAGTTATCCCAAAGCCATGTTTTTTTTTTTTTTTTTTTTTTTTTTTCCGCAATCATTTTGCATCATCATTTGCAATAATTTTTTAAGCAATTTTCTGTAATCATTTTGTCTCCAAATTAGATCTGAAAATTTAAATTTTCAATTAGTAACCAGTGGTCGGTAGATGGTAATAATAGCTTATAGGCGGGTAATAGCTTATTAGCAACTTTTTCCTCAAACCTAATGAGTCAGTGACCAATATCGATAGGCTTCTTTTCCTTTTATAGCCATTTTTTGCGAACCTTTTTTTTTTCTGCTCAGATCAAATTATTTTTTTTTAAAAAAAATCATTCTAGAAATAATATTATTAGAAAAATTATCATATCATATTTCATATCATATTAGAAAAGGAATCGTATTAGTAATAAAATCGTATTAGTAAAAGTAAGGAGTCGTATTAGTAATCGTAAAAGTAAAGGAATCGTATTAGTAATATCGTAATATTAGTAATATCGATCAAATTAGAAACACTGTAGTGTTTTAATAATGACATATTTTGCACGATTTTGTATGAAATACTTTTATAATTAAACATACATGTGATTGGTATTTTATTCAGGAGATTTTTTATATACTTCTTATTTGTATTCATTTTTAACGAATTGCATTTCAATGTAAACCCATTGATACACGAACATAAACAAGTGCAAACCGGTTTTAGTCCCGTAAAAACAATAAATCTGTATAATATCACGTGATAATTAAGATTTTGCATAGAATCTTATAGTCTAATAATTTCGCCAGCGACTGTAATTAGAAATCATGCACCATTTGCTATTATTTTTCACTTTTAACAATCCGCTTCCTAAAAAAACAGTCATCATAATACGTAATCACATTCTTTTAACGAAAAGTAATTACCAATAATTATTCAAACATATAAATCACATTCCTGCAAAAAAAAAAAAAAAAAAAAATGTGCTGAAATAAATTCTTCGAAGATTGTTCTCTTTCATAAATTATGAATTCAGAGAAAGTATGTTTTTTTTACGACCCATTTCCGACAAATGAATATAAAAAGCCGACGAATGGACGGTGTAATAAATTATCACATCCTGACGTAATCAAACATATCATGCAAATTTAAAAGGCGAAAAGAATAAAGAAACACTCGAAGTTCAAACAGAAGAAAAATCTGATTACCTTACCTAATCGCTTTCATCATTTACCAAAAAAGAAGGCAGTTACGAAGAATTTGAGTTGAGAGGATAGCTGCCTGTCCCATTTTCGCAGACGATTCCATACGGAATTCAATTAAGCGAGTTAATTCGTCGCTGCAGTCCTTGGGAGGGGCCTTTTCTCTGCACAGAATCAAACATTTAAGTTAATTGCTTTTTCGATAGCTGCAACTGTCACCTTAATGACAATGGATGGGCAACAAGGGGGGCTCTACACCCCCTCCCCTGAGATCTGAAGTCGTAGAGGAGAAGAATGGTAGATAAGATTTCTATGGATCGTCTGGCCATAAAAAAGAAATGACTGGAAAATTAGTTCCATCGAACTACAAATTATCTTTTGATGAACTTTTAGTAGACTTTTTTTAAAATCGCCCTTCCTATATCAACTCTAATTCGGGCTTTCAATCAACACAGCTCACCTTTCACTATTTACTTAAAGTTAATTTACTATTTAACAGCGTTAAAAGATCTCTACATAGGCCATCTTAGATTTTTAGAACAGTCGTTGAACAGCCGACCCGTGTTTTGGGTTTACGACCACTAATACTCAACTACGTAGCCTTGTATTTTTGAAACCAATAAGGAAGATAAGGGAACTCCTGGTATTGGAAGAAATTTGCCTTCGCGGAATACTTTTTTTGATGGAACTAACCCACATTTGCGTTACATGGTGAGGAAAACCCCGAAATCCTCCCACGGTAAATCTCCAACCCATGATCCGTATAACATGGAGGATATATTACGTCACTGTGGCTGGTACGAGAACGGATGCGGAGTTCGTATCGACCAGCCATTGTTGGGATTCGAACCCTGTTCACCTCGATGAGAGGCAAACCTCTAAAGCTATTATAAGTTTATATGAGAAAATTAAATAAAAAAGGATTAAAAAAAACATTTTTTTGAATTTTCTCTCCTTCGATAATTGAGTTAAGAAAGAGGCCACTTTATTACTGCATGTCAGCAATCATTTTTTCGATGAATTTTTAGAACTATAACTACATTCGAAGACCAATTTATAAAACTCACTTTTACTATAAGATAATATCATGCAAAAATATTTTCAATAATCATTTATTATTTTATTAATGACTGAAACATTTTGACTTATAAAGCATGGCAGATTTTACATCTTTTTAAGTAATTTGATAAACAAAATAAAAAAATTAAAAAAAAAAATATTCAGCGGAAATTTTTTTTTAATAAAAGATTGAAAAAAGTTCGAAATTCTTCATGATTTAATTCGATTTCTTCTAACTTCTATCAACAGAATAGAATATACACGATAGATTTAAATTTAATTCAGTACTTTCAACAGCTTAAAATTAATTTTACGTTAACAAAAATATAGCTAGTTAAATATCAAAAGCTATGTTTTCTTTAAAAAAAATCTAGCAAAAAGTTTTAATTTTTAAGATTTAATGCAGTGTTAAACAAAAAAAATAAATAAAGGAAAGAAATTACAATGGAAAAATGTATATTTAGATATTGATGCTTAATATCATGGTTATGTTCTAAATGCAAGCTTGAAATTTTGTGATATTTGAATTTTAAAATTATGAAAAAGAACTACTATTTGAAATGTTTTAACAACATAACGTTTGTAGTTTAAATATGTATGAAATAATTATCAAATTTACTTTCAATGCAAAATAATGTGATAAATAACGATAAGTAACATCATTCAAGAATAATTTAACTGAAATATTTTGTTTTTTTAGAACATAATTTTAAAAAAAATGATTCTGTATTAACATTCCAAACGAATATCAGCCTCAAAAAAAAATATGTTTTGGCATATAAATGATTTTATCATTAGAATGAAAAAAAGATTTTTTTGAATGTCATCTTTTTATTTTAATTTCATTTTATATTATTAATTGCTCACTACCCTTCTGAGAATAGAAATCTTCTCGAATAACGTAGTAAAACTGTCAGAATAAAAAATAAATTAACTGGAATTCGGTAGTTTCGCTTTTTTTTACGACACAACTTGGACAAATAGAATCTTTTTTTCGGTATACTTTTATCTTCTGTAGTTAACTTCAGAAGCGGCCATTTTGCGAGCGAAGAAATTTTTAAGATGCCCTCATAAAGGCGATAAAGTAAAACATCAACGGCTGATTTCGTCTGCGTGTATGAATTTTATATTGTTTTAATTTCCACCTGTTGCGCAACCGGTTATGGCTTCTGCTGCAGTTACAATGACATTGAATTACATTTGCACGGATTGATAACCACGTCACGTGATCTAATAGACATTTCTAGATATCAGATATAACTTGCTTATTATTTTCTGACGACTAATCTTCTGACTGATGTTTATTTCATTTTTCTTTTAATTAACTGTAAACCGTCATTTCAATTTTTCGTTTAATTACGATGGGAAGGGTAATATAAATTTTTGATGAAATCATATTTCGTTCACATAGAGCCAGGGGCCGAATTATAGTTCGTCTATTTAAATGACTCCCCTAGCCATTCATCTGGAGTGATGGAGATGATTATGGTTACGAGATTTAACTAATTTAAGTAGGGATGGCTCAGGGGATAGAGCGTTCGCCTTCCAATGAGGTAAATCGCTTTCAAATGTGAACCCTAAAATAGGCTCCTAAATCGTACCGGTACGATTTAGGAGCCCACTTGAGGTACAATTTAGGCAAGAACATCGCTTTTTAAACAAAGCGTT
Source organism: Parasteatoda tepidariorum (assembly GCF_982258835.1). Taxonomy (NCBI): domain Eukaryota; kingdom Metazoa; phylum Arthropoda; class Arachnida; order Araneae; family Theridiidae; genus Parasteatoda; species Parasteatoda tepidariorum. Next base: position 94,103,665 of record NC_141762.1, read on the forward strand.
ATTCCTAGCTTCAAACTAGTTAACTGCCAAAGAAACAAGTAGAATAAAACAGAATAAGTTGTTTAACTGATGAAGATAATAATCAGCACACAACATTAGATCTGCTATATCTTTAAACAGGAGGCTTAAAAACTACATTGAAAACTTGTGAAACCAATCATAATTTAATGCGTGTACAAAGCGACTTGATTCTTTTGCCTGGATCTAAACGTAAAAAAAGCTTCCTGATTTATCCGCTAGGGGATTCTGCCCTAATAACCGTGGGTATCATGTTTTAGAGAAATCAAGATTTTGCGTCTGATTTCGTAATTTAAGATGGACTGATTAATCTCGCTGATTAATTAGTGTAATTATAAGTTGAATTAATTAATTAACTGCTTGAATTAATTAAATGCATTAATTAGTTAACAAATTTTAGGTTATATGGATATATCACCAAAACAATAAGATTAACTTATACTTCGTGAAAATCCAATCATTCAATCAAAAATTATTCAAGAAGTTTACTTTTTTACTTTGCATTCTGTACACACTAATCTTAACTGTTAAAAAAAATAATTACATATTATCAAAATATTATATTTCATATTATTAAAATATAATACAGAAGAAACTGTTTCCTTCTGTTTAACTCATGGTACATACAATAAGGAAAAAGAGAAGACATACGAGCAGTTATGAAGGAAAGTTTTTCACTCATTAAGCGGCAATATCAAAAGGAAATTTGAAAAAGAAAAAAAAAGGAATTTTATCATTGTGAATTCCAATTAAAATGCACATTACCTTCAACATTCGCGTTTAACAAGATAACATCTAAAAGTTGGCTGCTTAAGTAATAAAAATTTTGAGCATTATCACCTAAAACTGAATTAGGCAATGGCATAGATTGCGAGAAATATGTCGAAATGGCACGTTTTTGGAATTCTGAAGAAGCAAATCGTTCCAGAAGAATGAACTATTATTCCACAGTTGTAAGGACGAGCTGTCATAGAGATAAAGATGCAAATCGTTTGCTCGCAGGACTTGGAACAAATTGATACACAGGTAGTTGATTCGGTATTTCGGTAGCGAAAAACGACAATTAATAGAACAAACACAGCACGCGCCATTTTTCTGAATTAAAAAGATAAAAAGTAGTAGTAGATAGATTTTTTTTTCCCGCTAGAAAATGAGGTGAAAGATGAGAAAGTTTGCTCTTTATGAAGTGCTAGAAGTCACCAGGCACGTTTTTATCTGGAGTTAAAATGGAACAGAATTTGTTTTTTATGAGAAGTGAGAACTGTTTGAAGTGGACATTTATTTTATTCTTTTGGAAAATAGAAATTCATCGTGATAAAACCCAAGACCACGAAACTAGTTAGGCTTCTGAAAGAGATCGTAACTCTTTTGTTGAGTAGATTGAAGTGTCAACTTCTGAAGATTAGATTAACAATGTTGATTCGTTTCATTTATTATCGGACAACGTAGTAGTTACATATGGAAACTCAGCAACTAACATTTAGTAAGAGAAGTTTATCGAAATTAGCGTTCAAGAAATGTTTTAAGACTTTTTATTTACGACAATAAACGTTTTAAGTTAAATAAGTTCTTCCATGAGTGTGGAAGTTGTGTACATTTGAAACTGAACTTATAAAAAATTCTTCTGGAACTTATAAAAAAACTTCTGAAGATTAACATTCTTGATTCGTTTCATTTATTATCGGACAACGTAGTAGTTACATATGGAAACTCAGCAACTAACATTTAGTAAGAGAAGTTTATCGAAATTAGCGTTCAAGAAATGTTTTAAGACTTTTTATTTACGACAATAAACGTTTTAAGTTAAATAAGTTCTTCCATGAGTGTGGAAGTTGTGTACATTTGAAACTGAACTTATAAAAAATTCTTCTGGAACTTATAAAAAAACTTCTGAAGATTAACATTCTTGATTCGTTTCATTTATTATCGGACAACGTAGTAGTTACATATGGAAACTCAGCAACTAACATTTAGTAAGAGAAGTTTATCGAAATTAGCGTTCAAGAAATGTTTTAAGACTTTTTATTTACGACAATAAACGTTTTAAGTTAAATAAGTTCTTCCATGAGTGTGGAAGTTGTGTACATTTGAAACTGAACTTATAAAAAATTCTTCTGGAACTTATAAAAAAACTTCTGAAGATTAACATTCTTGATTCGTTTCATTTATTATCGGACAACGTAGTAGTTACATATGGAAACTCAGCAACTAACATTTAGTAAGAGAAGTTTATCAAAATCAGCGTTCAAGAAATGTTTTAAATTTTTTATTTACGACAATAAACGTTTTAAGTTAAATAAGTTCTTCCATGAGTATGGAAGTTGTGTACATTTGAAACTGAACTTATAAAAAATTCTTATCGGAAAAACTATGTCCAAAAAACATGTTTAGAGTTATCACATACAGATCAACAACAAACTTTCAAAATCCAAATTCTTTAATATTTAATATATATCAACCAATATTCATTCTTCGTGATTTAAGGATATGAAAAACGTTAGTCAATTGATAACAGCAAAAATTAATATACGTCATTAATTTGACAAAAAAATACTTTTCAAATTAAGTAAAATTTAAATTTTGAACGTTCGAGCTTACATTTAATTTCCAAAAAACGCGAAAAAACTTCTATTTTTGAAAATAATCCTTTTTTATAATTTTGTTATCCAATTCCTATCATTAGTTCACACTCTCCCCGTAACTTGTACAAATTTTCAATCGCGAATAAAATACTTTTTATTCATCCACTCAAATTCCAATACATTTTTTTCGAACTTCTAGTGGATGACATTTGGTGTTAATGCAGTTTTTCCAAATATTAATTCATTCATTAAATAGGGATGAGCGAAAAACGAAATGTTATTTTATTTATGATGGGTTAAGCGTTAGTCATTGTTTTAAATTTTACTATAAGCGATACAGTTTTTCGCATATTTTTGAAAAATAGCATCAGTGATCATTTCTAACTTATAGCTCTATTTGAACAAAAAATAGTTCATTGGGCACATTTAAATACTTAATTATTTTATATTCACTGTGTCAGATAAATTCAGTAAAGCATTACGTGGTAGCACGCGTGTTCCACTTTACTAAATTTACACTTTTATAGTTACCTGATACCGCGCGCCTTTTTTTCAATTCCAACTATTATTTCACACTCTCTCTATATATATTTATATATCTTGTTCAAATTTTCAATCGTTAATAAAATAACTTTTTATTCATCCATTAAATTCAAATACATTTTTTTAAACTAGTAGTGGATGACAATTGATGTTAATACAGTTATTTCAAATATTAATTCATTCCATAAATTTAATTAATTAATTGTAGTTTTATATGTGTGAAAAAATTTTAATTACAATGTAAAAAAATTAACTAAAATAAAAATTTTCTTTATTGACAAAAGTAAGAATTGACTTTTTAAAAAAAAAAATATATATATATACAGTGCACTCCCGATTATCCGGGTTAATCACCGGGACAGGTCGCACGGACAATCGAAAAACACGGATAATCCGAAAACTCCTTTTATTAAAGAAAAATTCAATATCAGTACAAAAAATATAAAAATTACTGACATTTGCATGCATAACATCAAATTAGGAATTTTCCTTATTAAAAAATGTGTAATGCGTCTTCGCCATATATCGATACACATATTTTACGAACCGCATTAATGTCACCGTAATCAAATCCTCCCATATAATCTAATAAAGTTTCCACAGAGCAGCAGAATGAGAAATTGTATTTCATTCATTTACTACATCTTCTGCATCAGTTACTATCATCACTATTTGATTTAACAACATAACGATGTCTTCATCAGTCAAATACTGGAAGCCAGACTCACATGCATCACTTTGAAACCAATCTTCTAAATTTTCTTCATCAAGAATTTTAAAACCTTAGATTTCTTTTGCTTGTTCGAGAATACTGTTATCATATTTTTCTTGAACATCTGAAGAAGATTGTTCATCAAGCGGTATGATCTTTCTCCAAGATCGTGATAACGTAGACGATTTTAATTTTGACCAGGCTGCTGATATTCCATATACTTCAATCCAATAACGAATATTGCTTCCAAAAATTTGGTAGTGTTATAACTTCATGAATCAAAATTTTTTAATCCTGAAAATGTTTCTCTTTATATTTTTTGTGTGACTCCGGAATGAGCACGGATAATCCGTAAACCGGATAATCCGCGCACGGATAATCGAGAGTGTATTGTATATTACTTGTTTTTAAGTGAGTAAAAAATACTATCTAAAACTAGCTTATTAATGAAAATTGAATTTTTACTGTCATTTTAGTAAGAATTCGTTGAAATATTTCGGATTAATAATGGATACTTTTTTTCGAATGTATTTTTTGTGTTATATTTTTATGCCAGAAACTCCAGTTTTGCTGATTAAACTTATTGCATTAAGAAGCTGAAATATGAGAATTCTTATCCTCTTTAATCGGATAGCGAAAAATCTCTCAGAAAAAATAAACCTTTAATCGGATTTAATGATTTTAGTAGATTAATTTCTTTGACTTCAGCATAAATCATGACTTAATCTAGATACCTTTAATAAAATTAAGTTATCGGAAACCACGAAAAAAAATTTATTATAATTATTTATAATATTTTTTACTTGCATGCATATATATATATATATATATATATATATATATATATATATATCTTCAATAAAATTAAGTTATCAGACACTACGAAAAAAAAATTATTGTAAGTTCGTAGAAGCCATAAAATAAGTCAAAAATACAAAGAAGACACGGAAAAAAATTTATACATTTATTAAAGTTAAGAAGAAAAATAATTAATAAATAAAATATATTAAAAAAAATTATTTAAAACAATTAAAAAGCCGGAAACCAAACGTTATCATCTCATACGATTATATTAGCAATAAGGAGTGCTTTCTGATAATATATTAATATAGCCAAAGCAAAATATATCAATACAATAGAATGAATAGAATCAATATAATACAATACCTATTGTTTTGATGTATTTTACTTTGACTATATTAATACGGGACATAATCGTGTGAACTATAATGGCGAGGTTATATTTCTTCCTTATTTTGTTTTCCAGATTTTTAATTTTTATTCTTTTTAGGTAGTTTTTCAAATATGTTTCATTTATTAATAATTTTCTTCTTCAAAAAAAATTATAGACCAAAAAAGTTACATATGCCTTCTTTGTATTTTTAACTTTATATATGCATTACTCTACAATAATGGAGCAGACACTTTCAATTTTTGACATTTGTTTAATTTGTTTGAAATTTCTCAAGAAATGCTTAAATTATTATTTTATAACTTTAGAGATAGTTCATGCAATGTTATTATACTTAGCAATAAGATTTAAAACTTTAAGAGGTTTGGGAAACCGACACTAAATTACGAAAGGAAAGAAGTATTTTTTAACACCCTATGCCAAAAAATCAAACAATGAGCTCGTAACTTGTACTTTAGTTGTTAATTGAAATAACTGCATAATGTCCTGCCCTACTAAAATGTTTAATCGAAATTTAGCCCGCGCTAAGGATTTCAAATTATTCGCCAGTAAAATTAGCCAAATATCAAAAGTATTCGTTAATTTTCGAAAATCTTCGCCAAATGCAAATCTTAGCAATTTATTATGATTAATTTTTCTTCCATAGAAAACTATTTTACGGTAGTTTGTTTCAGGCTTATATTATTTCAACCCAATTCTAATTTGGTTATGCTGCGCATCTACCGAAAACTACTGTAAATGGAATAAAAAATACTGATTTCATTAGAAGAACTCATTTTGACTTAATTTTGAGGATCGAATTAATTTTGAGTGAAAAAAATCATTCGCCAATACTTTCGCCAAAACACAATTTTATTCGCCAAATTTACGATTTTATCGCATTTGGCGAGATGGCGAATGCTTAGCTTAGGACCTGGTTTAATAATCTAACTGTAATAATGATTCACTTTTGAAATTGCAGGAACGTCATTGAAATATGGCAATTTAAAAAAGCTCGAAATGTTCAGCAGTAAAACTGCATGTGGCGCCTCGTTGTCGCTTATCTAATGATTGAAACCAACCTTAAGCTCTGATAATGCGAGTTAGAAAGAGAGAAAAAAAAGAATAAATTCTTGGGTTGTAGAATGGCAGCAAATAGTCAGCGTTATCATAAGTCTACACATTACTCTATCGCCCATAAAGTTTTGTATTCTAGTCCCGTGGGACTCTCTAGAAAAATCGTCTGCAAATTAATCATGGCAGATTATTTGAAGGATAAAACATAAATTAGATTCACTCATCATAACTCGAAACTGCGAGAGGAGTTCTGAATTACCTAATTAATGAATACATATAGGTTAATTGAACGCGCTTCTCATATTAAGGATTGTAATTATTGAAGAATCGAGAATTATTATTATTATTATTATTATTTTTACTTCTGCCACCTTATAGGAAGGCGAACGCTCTATCGTCCAAGCCACGACTGCTCGTTTGGTAGAATTGAGAACTTTTTTTTCTTCTTATTTGTGAAATTTATAGAACTATTGTGACAGTGAATTTGACCCCTTCAAAAATTGAACCCCTGCTTGCCCCTCGACTTTGATGCGAAGCAGTTGTCCCCATTTTTGGTGTAAAGATGCACTAAAATTTGTTACTGTGAAGGAGAATTTAACAATTGAAAAAAAAAAAAAAAAAAAAAAAACCAGTTAAAAAGGGTATTTTATGAACACATTTGTACATAGCGCCTTTTAAAGAGGATATTAACTTTTTTCAAAAAATTGATAGCACAAGTGGTTACATGCTGGGATTATCTCTGCAGAAACAGGGTAGTTAACAGGGTAGCCATTAATTTTAATCTTCCGAGTTGGATTCCGAGTAAGGCACATCAGTTTTTTAAATCTCAGATGGAAGGTAAACGAAAGAAATATCCACTTCATATAAATTAATATATACAACCGCTATTTTTTTTAGTAGCTTTTCATATACAAACCGATTTTTGTGCCTGGACATAAACGGGTCAAAATAAATTGAATAACTTGAAATACAAATAAAATAGTGATTAACTTCATCTCAGTCTACAAGTTAGCATTTTATTTAATTCTATAACAGTCGTTAAATAGCCTACCCAATTTTGAGTTTACGACTACTAATGTTCAACTCCGTAGCCTTGTAATTTTGAACCCAATTCAGAAGACAAGGAAACTCCTGGATCAAGCATTGGGAGAAATTTACCTTCGTGGAGGACTTTTTGATGGAACTAACCCCCATTTGCGTTACATGGAGAGGAAGACAACGGGAACCTCCCACTGTTAGCCTGACGGCAAGGGGACTCCCATAATTCGACTACCATTAAGGATATTTCACGTCCGTACTGAGGTCGGTGCAAGCCGGATGCGGAATTCGTATAGACCAACCATTGCTGGGATTCGAACCCAGTTCACCTCATTGGAAAGCGAGCCATCCCGACTCACCATTTAGCACAGAGGTCGCCAAAGTGGTATGATAGACCCCCAGGGGTCATATAGACCCCCAGGGGTCTATTTAACAAAAGCGGGGGTCGATCTGAGACAGGGGGGTGAATGAGGGTCGATCCGAATCGGAAGGGTCGATTGTGGGTTGGAAAAAAAAAACAGTTCCCAATACGCAAATCACACATACCTAATTAAGAATGTAAAATTTGTGAATTTTTTTATAATTGACTCAAAATCAGTTTCTTTATAAAACATAAATTAATAAACGTGCATTCATTGGGGTGAAACAAGTATTTACGTACCACCGCGCAGTGGCACGAACACAGCGCAGTTTATAAGTCATGTGCATATGTGCGTTTGTCCAAATGTCACGTGTGACGAGCGTTGACGTAACAAATGCAAATATCATACGCAGTTTCAGCCATCTTTGCAAACTGTGTTGAATATTTGCAGTGTCATTATTAAACCTTTTATAGTTTTGGATAATTATTGTTTCGATAAAACCATTCGTTTGGTTTAGATATCAATTTTAATTATCAATATCCAAAAAAGAAGGTAAGCATTAATAATAGGGATTAGTACAGCCCGCGACAAAACTATAGTACACTTTGTATTTTTTTACGAAAATTACAAAATTGACCAATTTTGACGAAAATTAAAATTGACCAATTTTGAACCCAATATAGCGAACCTTGCAAAAAAACACCAGGCACACCCATCTCATTGATCAAGAAGCAGTAAATCTTTAGTTACTTTACTTATTATATCTACTTATGCATAATTACTTATTATTTAATAATAAGGTATTTAAATTTCAATATTAATATATTTTTCATAAAACTATTGTTACACAATGTACTATTACTTTAATAAATGTTTAAAATCACAAAATAAATGTACAAACACAGTATCTAATAGAGTTTTATTTTAATTAACAGAAAATTACTTTTGTGGTGGTCGATGGAGATTTCGAAAAATTATATAGGGGTCGATGATCAATAAAGCTTGGCGACCCCTGATTTAGCATTTTATTTTATTTTATAACCGTCGTTGAACAGCCGACCCAATTTCATGGGTTTACGACTACTTACGTTCAACTCCGTAGCCTTGTAATTTTGAACCAATCCAGAAGACAAGGAAACTCCTGGATCAGTACCCCCAGAGGTATTGATTTGTTGTGGGAACATGGAGGACTTTGAGACTCGACAGATTTAACGTGCATCAGTCACCATTTACTACACGGGGAGTGTTCGGTAGGCGAGGATCGAACCCACGACCTCTTGGATATGGGCCCAGCGCCCTACCGACCAGGCTATCCCGGCCCCTAATTTAGCATTTATTAACCAAACTCAAACTATGTTCTTCTTTAGCCCAGTGTTACAGCATTACTATGTATTTGTCAAAATCAACTAGATCCACTTCAGCCTAGTCTTGTACACTTTTAAAAACTGTTTAATTCCATAATGCAATTCTTAGTACAACATATAGTCTCTCACATATGCACTTGTATTGTTTTGCTTAAACAACAGCATTTCCATTTTCTTATAATTTAACTGGAAAATTTTTTACTTCAAAATTTTTAATTTAATTTGAGAGGCCAAAAGATTTTAGAAGTTATTTCTAAATTATTATTTATTCATGCATTTTATTTATAACAAAATTTTTATATACAGCGAAAAATAGGATATGCTATGGCGTACTACTATTTGTCGCGGTGTACTCAAGCAGTAAGTAGTACGTTATGGGATGTGTTATGTAGACTAAAGTAAACTACGTGAATAAAGCATAAATGAAAGACCATCAATGAACATACTGAGGGCCGTCATTGGTAGGGCACTGGGCCCATGTCCAAGAGTTAGTGGATTCGATCCCCGCAAGCCGAAGACTCCCCGTGTAGTAAATGGTGACTGAAGCACATTAAATCTGTTTAGTCACAAAGTCCTCCATGTTTCCATAACAAATCATACCACTGGGGGCACAGATCCAAAAGTTTCATTGTCTTCTGTATTGGGTTCAAAATTACAAGGCTAAGGAGTTGAACATTAGCAGTCGTAAACCCAAAAACTGGGTCTGCTGTTCAACGACGGATATAAAAAATGGACATACTAAAGTTTCAGTTCTATATACAAAAACCTTCCTTAGTGTCTTGAGTCTTTTATTATTTGTTTATAGAACAGAAACTATAATATGCTCATTTATGTATTTTCATTTGTGCTTTATCAACGTTGTTCTTTGCTTTAGTAAAAATTTTTACGGATTATGTTTTGTGAGAAACGTTAAACGAATATCATCTATCTGTATTTAGTAATTATGCTATATCTAATATTTGAATTCAAATATTAGCTGTTATTATATAAAGATTAAGCATTATACATCGCAATATCAAATATCTTCTAAATTATTTTTGTCATATGATTCATTTTATCTAATTATTCTTATTCTTGCTAGACGGTAAAAAGAAAATACAACGAGACTTGCAAATTTTGTGAAAAGGAACCTTCTCATTTTCAAGGTAAAAGCCAGACAAAAAAAAAATTATCGAAAAGATCTCTTGGATTGCAACTACACTCAAAACTCGTTAAGCCAAATTAATTTGCAACAACTGCTGCATTCTCCAAAAAAACTGCCAAACAATCTGACCCATTGTTCAAGGTCCTCATTCCAGATTTCCTCCACAAATTACGCGATACCAGCGGAAGATGAAGAGGGGGGGAAATGGCGAATTATGACACCTAGTGTTATGTTTCGAGTGGCATTTAAGGCTGTTCCATCCTATAAAAGAAAAAAAGAAGAAAGAGATGGCTTATCAGTGGTGACAGTCTTATGACGGACAAGACGCGCAGCCTTGTCTTTGCCGCCTGTTCCGTCCAAAGACCATCCCTTCTGTTCGAAGATGGCTATCTCATCATGATGACGATTTCGTATGAACCATTCTTCACTCGACGCCCCCGACACGACAAATTGATTTTTAATTAGGATTTCGTGGCGGAAATGGGTTCTCGGAGACGACACATAGATGAGATTTTCTCGTATACGCCGTTTTATAGCTTCCGGTAATGCCTTAAACAAGCGAAGTATGAAGCAATATAAAATGTTACATCTTATAATATTATTTCGTATTTTGTAACCGTTGTCGAACATCAAACCCGATTTTTTGGGTCTACGACTGCTAATGTTCAACTACATAGCCTTGTAACTGTGAACTCAATCCAGAAGACAAGGGAACTCCAGGATCAAGTATTGTGAGAAATTTGTCTTCGCGGGTGACTTTTTGATAGAACTAACCCTCATTTGTGTTATATGGAGAGGATGACCACAACAACCTCCCATGGTTAGCCTGACTGCAAAGGGACTCTAACCTCATTGGAAGGCGAACGCTCTATCCCCTGAACCATCACGGCTCGCCTCATAACATTAATTACAAATCGTTGCTTTTTAAATTGATGCCTTTAATAAGGCTTTATGTCGTTTCAAAGATGGATTCTTTAATTTTCGAGAAAAAAAAAATAGTTCAGTGCCTTCGATTTTAAATGCAAACACTCATCGGAAAAAATCTGAGGGCAAAAGATAGCACGGGATCTGATGCCTCAAGAACCAGTGTGTTGAAGCAAGCGTGGATATTGTCCTCTCTGAATAAAGCATAATCGTTCAAAATAATAAACCTCACATGAAAAAAAAATCTGCGATTGGACATACGAACAAAATTGTTAGCTGGTATGGTGGAAACAGTCCAGTTTAGACAAAATCAAGCTGGCCACATTCTTTTCTAAATAAATTTCTAATTTGGCAAAAATCAAAATCAAATCTCGCATGGACAAAATTTGGCAATAGCAGGACCAAAGCCGTGATGGATCAGTGGTTAGAGCGTTCGCCTTCCAATGAGGTGAACCGGGTTCGAATCCCAGCGATCACTTGCCAATACGAATTTCTCATCCAGCTTGTATCGCCCACACTACTGATGTAAAATATCCTCAGTGGTAGACAGATCATGGGTTAGAGTCCCCTTGCCGTCAAGCTAAACCGTGGGAGGTTTTTGTGGTTTTCCTCTCCATGTAACGCAAATGCGGGTTAGTTTCATCAAGTCCACCAGGAAGGCAAATTTCTTCCAATATTTGATCCAGGAGTTTCCTTGTCTTCCGGATTGGGTTCAAAATTACAAGGCTACGGAGTTAAAAAACGGTAGTCGTAAACCCGAACAATTGTGTTGGCTGTTCAACGACAACTATAAAATAAAATTGGAGGACCAGGTGATGGTATAGTGGTAGTAGAAATCTAGTTTGGGCAAGTCTAATGCCGGTGTTCCGCGGAACCCTTCGGATCCGTTGGAAGGTCACAGGGGTTCCGACAGTTAGAACATTATCAATTACGTTACCCTGTAATAAAATTTATATCCAATCACAAGATTGTGTAAGTCAAACATATAGAAATTTCATTTAGATGAAATAAAAATAAAGCGTACTTTTCATTCAATTTAATATTGTCTTCATACTTTTTTCACGTATTGTATGTTACTCCGGATTTCGTTTCGATAGCTTGAATCTTCAATTATTTTTTTCGTTCATCATTATTATAAGCCATGAAACTTTCTTAATGGTTACTTGAATCTACCTTTTTTTTTTATAATATTTATTATCATTATAAACTTCGATTAACGAAGGTAATAAATTCAATTATATTACTTGATTTAAAACTTTATTTAATTTGAAAATATACAAATTGGAATTTACAGTTGCGTTTCAAGCAATCAAAAATAGGCTTCCATTTTCAACAGTTGCCAGACGTAGACTAGAATAAGATATGAAATAAGACATTCACATCTGGCAAGTCTTGAAAATGAGTGCGAAACGATAGCGACGCCTATATTTGGGAGCTTGAAGCATAATGACTGTTAATTCCGCTTTGTTTATTTTTTAAACAAATGAAGTTTTCAATCTAGTAATATTTCACCCCTTCAGTTTCTTGGGATTATTTATTTAAAATCTATTTTTGTTTTAACAAAGGCATTTGCTAAGCCATATTTACAGAACAAAGAAAACTTTAAATATTAAGCTCTGATTAACATGATCTGAATGTGTAAAGAAATTTGTTTAAAATTAATTTTTAATACTTTTTATATTATTTTCAGTTATATAACAAGTTATTAGCAAATATTAACAATAAAAAGCATTATATATTGTACAAAAAAACACCAAATTCTAAGAAATTGTGTCATATTGTTTTTCTAATTAAAATAAAAAAGCAGTCAAAATTACTTCCTTGGGCAATCTAGTGTTAAAGTCTGATTAACGAAAGTAATAAATCAAATCATATCTCTTGATTAAGAACTTCATTTAATTCGAAAACATACAAATTGGAATTAACAGTTATGTTTCAAGCTCTCAAAAATAGGAGCCCATTTTTGAGAGCTTGAAACATGAATATTGTTAATTCCAATTTGTATATTTTTGAGACAAATGAAGTTTTTAATCTAATAATAATTTAACGCTTCAGTTTCTTGGGATTATTTAATTAAAAATCTAACATTTCATTTTTACAAAGGCTTTTGTGAAGTCATATTAACAGAACAAAGAAAATTTTTAATATTAAGTGATAAAATTGAACCAAATGGTGTCCAATATGTAGGACTTTCAAAATTGTAAATTTTTTCCTTCGTGCGTTTTGTAGTTAACTGTTTCTTTCCAAAGGATGGAGCTGTAGAGCAACTATTAAAAAAAGGGCTTTAATCAGCCACGTCATGCAGAGCAGACGTTTGATGGGGCTGTTTGGCGCGCTAAACGTTGATGTTTTAAGGCACCTCATATTAAAACGGGTCATAAATTGATGCGTTGAGTTGGACGTCATTAAATGTCGTCATTAATTAGAAATGACGGCTAGAGAATCATTTGGACGAAAATTCGGTCCCTACTTTACGACAGGATTTTGTGGCGTTTTTAATGGCGGTCGCGCTCTGCTCATAAAGTTTAATATGTATCTTAATAAATGGCCCTGAATGTTGGCGGAGAGTCATGAAAACCATCGCCAAGCGATTTTTTTTTTTTTTTAATTGCTCTTCGTCAAGACTAAATTCAGGAAGAAGGGGCAATTGTCCCATAGCAAGGTTGCAACCTTTACAAAAAGTGTGCTAATTTTTACTTAACACTAGAAAAAATGAAACCTAGTATATATGCACCTATATTGCCCAAAAGCAGTCAAAATTACTGGACTGTGAAAGAATAACCAATGTGTAAAGAAATTTGTTTAAAATTAATTTTTAATATTTTTTTATGTTATTTACAGTTATGTAACAAGTTATTAGTAAATATTAACAATAAAACAATTATATGTTGTACGAAAAGTCACAAAAGTGATAAACCAGTTACGATTACCAAGATTTCCCTCTTTCCCTAAATTGACGCATTTTACGGATTTACTTTACAAGATTTTCCCTAACATATAATCAAGAAGCACAACTTTTCGTGTACATCTTTCCAATAATTGTCTAATAAACATGTCTAATAATTAATAATAAATTTTGTCCCCTCCTTCCCTGCCTAAGACTTGTTTTAATCCTTCCACTCGGCAATGACGTTAGATATATATATATATATATATATATATATATATATATATATATATATATATATATATATATATATATATATATATATATATATATATATATATATATATATATATATATATATATATATATATATATATATATATATATATATATATATATATATATATATATATATATATATATCATTTATTATTTTTTTTGGTGTATAATTTTACTGAAAATAAATAAAATTAGCTGAATTACAGTTTTTGAAGAAGAATTGTTATAAATGTTGAAAATAGTAATCAGAAAGAATTTTTCCTACTTTTCGAACTTTGGTATCTATGTTTAGAAAAGTGACTTTGCGCTATACCAGTTAAAGCAATGGTGACGTAAGAACTTTGTAATTAGTGTTTCTATTCCAAAACAGTACGAGGTATGGGAAAAAGATGAACTTCAAAATTGTAGAGCATCATCGATTAATTATGAATAGATACATCTAGGATATGAATATTTAAGAAAAGAAAGCTTAAAACACGAATGTGTCTATTTTGAATTTTCTACTCAATGACCTGACGAAACTATCCACCGAAAGGGGAAACGAAACACCACTTTTTTCCAAAATAACTTTGTTTTCGTTGTAGTACTAAGTTTAAGAGAAGAAAAATTTGACTTCAAAATTTCAACTAATACGAAAATTAAGCGAATACGAAAAGATATTAAACTTATATGGCAGATATGGACCCTGAAATACGCCCCTTAATCGCACCGGTACGATTTAGTAGCCCACAGTGGTTCAATGCTCCTTGAAAATGTCTTAAATTTTTTTCAATACTACTTATAAATAAAAGGATAATTGCAAATACTTAATTTTTCAATGTTGCTCAAAAACGATACGCACAAAACTATATTTGTAAATGTACCTAATTCTTTAATGCCACGTAACAAAACGATATTCGTAAATATACATAGTTTTTTTAAATGCTACTTAAAAACAAAACGATATTTGTAAACATGTAGTTTTTCAATGCCACTTAAAAACAAAACGATATTTGTAAACATGCAATTTTTCAATGACTCTTAAAAACAAAAAGATATTTGTAAACATGTAGTTTTTCAATGCCACTTAAAAATAAAACGATATTTGTAAACATGCAATTTTTCAATGACACTTAAAAACAAAACGATATTTGTAAACATACAATTTTTCAATACCATTTAACAAAACGATATTTGTAAACATACAATTTTTTTCAATGCCACTTAAAAACTTTGAAACGAGAAAAGCAGCATTTGAAGTGCGATAAAAGAAAAGAAAATTCGAAAATAAATCATACAGTTATAAAATTTAAATATAGCTATTAAAAATGTTCTATGTGTGTTTTTATGTAAAGAATAAAAGCTTCCTTTGTTGTTCCATTTGTCGCTGTCAGAGGTTGTCTTCTAATAGAGCAGCCACCCAGAAGTTGAATAAGTTACCGGGACATCCCTTTTTTACGATGGTCCCCTCATTGTGGAGTTTTATTTGCTTTTTTACGATTTTCGGTATGGGACAGATCACAGGGGTGGTCCTCCTGCCACGAGCCTTTCTCCAAGCTGCCCAATTGGTGGAAGATTAGTCCTAAAAGGTATATTCAAAAGCGTGGGTGTTTATCAAAAGAAAAATCGTCTTCCATAAATTTCGTTTGCACTTTCCTTAAAGTGCGGGCGTAAACTTTAGTGTGTAGCACTGCACTTTTTAAGATATCATGCTTACTTAAAATCCATTCATCTGTAATATATACTCCTACGTAAGATATAATTCGTGTTTTAGAGCCTAATAAAAAAACTGTTTCAATAATTCCTCCGATGTTAGAATACAAGTAAAATGCACATAAAATATATGCTAAACATTCAACAACAACACATTTTTAAATATAAATGTTTATATCTACTCAACTAGAAACAATATCATTTAAATTTTCTGCAAACCTTATTTTGAAGTGGTTTTGATTTCAACCAGTAACATCAAATTACTTCAAAAATTTCACTTAAAGATTTTTTTTTTTTAACATAAGTAAGTTACAAGCACTTTTATGAGGCAATGCAATGAATTGCATTCCTTTTCTGCGAGTATTTGAAGGGAAATAAAACACGTCTTTCGCGCACGATAAATGTCACAAAAATCCTGTTAATGGCTTGAAGATCCGATTTTTCAGAAACTACTCAACCGATTTCGCTTAAATTTCGTATTTTACCATGTACAATTACATTCCTTAAAATGATGCAAAAAATTGTATACTTTACAATTCAAAAATTTTTTCGACTCTTAACAAAATAATAAAAAATAATTAATATTTACTAAAAGTAATATTTTTCATGGAATTATCTTTGGATAAACGAATTTTATAATTATGCGCAAGAAATTTTCAACTCGCTTTAAAAATTCTCGAGACACGGCTAAATATGCACATAATGAAATTTACATTAAGAGGATCAAACTTTAGACCTCTCTCCTGAACAAACTATCGGGACCATATTTCCCTGATAGTTTCTACCCCCTATAATTTGGGAGTCAGAAATCCGAATCCGTTGAAAAAAAGGCATGTTTATTCAGAGAAAATACGTTAATTGCGTCTGATTTCCTAATTTAAAATATCGTCTGCAGTAATTTGCACATTTTATGTCCCCCCCCCCTCAAACTTTAAAAATTGAGTCCTAGAACTAGAACGTTGTTCAGGGTGGTCTGTTTTTTATTTTGCTCACTGTACTTCTATGTAGACATACGTTTATTCATTTTCATTCGTTACTATTTTTAAACTAAATTTAAGTGATATTCTGTAGTTTTCCTTCCATTATATACGACATTTAAGTGATATTCTGTAGTTTCCCTTCCACTATATACTATATTTAAATGATATTCCGTAGTTTTCCTTCCACTATATACGACATTTAAATGATATTCTGTAGTTTTCCTTCCACTATACACTACATTTAAATGATATTCTGTAGTTTTCCTTCCACTATATACGACATTGAAATGATATTCTGTAGTTTTCCTTCCACTACATACTAAATTTAAATAATTTTTTGTAGTTTTCCTTCCACTATATACTAAATTTAAATAATATTCTGTAGTTTTCCTTCGCTATATAACATGCAATAGAACAATTTTTATACAATTATTACATCATCACAAAAACAACCAGTAAACTACTTTAAAAAACATTACGTAGTTAATTACTTTGTTCAACCCAGTGGTCGGAAGTAGCGCTCTACAAGTAGCGAAACTACTGTAGTCGCTAGTTTTGTCCGTAGTTAGTAGTGTAGCGCGCTACTTTTTAAAAGAAGTAGTCTAGTGAGCAGCTCGATACAAAAAAAATACAAGTTTTTAGAGATTCCTAGCAACTATTTTTAACGTTAGTAAAATAAAGAAACAAAGTTCAAACAGAAAAAAAATTTCGAATCTGATTGGTGCAAATCTCTTGCAGGCCCGTTAACGTACGCAACGTTTCTGTGGCAGAGCGTTAATAAGAATCTACCTCTGACTCTCGGAAAAATCGGTGCGAAATCGATTGAGTTGTTCCTGGGAAATCTAATTACAAATGTCTGACTTTTTAAAAATTCGATTTCACAGCAATCATAAAATACTTTTTTTGCGTCTGATTTCGTAACTTGTAATATCACCTGCCCTAATGAATTATCATATTTGCGGTAACACCCCCTAAACCATTACGATTGAGTCCTAGAACGTGAAGATCTGATCTATTAGATCAAAAGTTATTCAGGGAGGTTCGTCAAGGTAGTGACTACGTTTCGAAAGTACTTTGTAGTAGCTACATTTAAAAAAAAAGTAGTTGCTGTTAACTACAATTGTAATAAAGTAGTTGCAGTTAACTACAATTGTAATAAAGTAGTTGTAGTTAACTAATATTGCAATGAAGTAGTTGTAGTTAACTACAATTGCAAAGTCGTTGTAATTGTAGTTAACTACAATTGTAATGAAGTAGTTGTAGTTAACTACAATTGTAATAAACTAGTTGTAGTTAACTAATATTGCAATGAAGTAGTTGTAGTTAACTACAATTGCAAAGTCGTTGTAATTGTAGTTAACTACAATTGTAATGAAGTAGTTGCAGTTAACTACAATTGTAATAAAGTAGTTGTAGTTAACTAATATTGCAATGAAGTAGTTGTAGTTAACTACAATTGCAAAGTCGTTGTAATTGTAGTTAACTACAATTGTAATGAAGTAGTTGTAGTTAACTACAATTGTAATAAAGTAGTTGCAGTTAACTACAACTACTTTATTACAATTGTAGTTAACTATAATTGCAAAGTAGTTGTAATTGTAGCTAACTATAATTGCAAAGTAGTTGTAATTGTAGCTAACTACAATTGTAATAAAGTAGTTGTAGTTAACTACAATTGTAATAAAGTAGTTGTAATCAACTACAATTGTAATAAAGTAGTTGTAATCAACTACAATTGTAATAAAGTAGTTGTAATCAACTACAATTGTAATAAAGTAGTTGTAATCAACTACAATTGTAATAAAGTAGTTGCAGTTGTAAACTACAATTCCAATAAAGTCGTTGTAGTTGTAAACTGCAATTGTTATAATGTAGTTAACTACAATTGTAATAAAGTAGTTGTTGTAGTTAACTACATTTGTAAACTAATTGCATTTGTAGTTAAATACAATTGTAAAGTAGTTGTAGTTAACTATAATTGTAATAAAGTAGTTGTAGCTAACTACAAAGAAAATATAGTTTTTCCGGCCACTGATTCTACCCTATTTAAACAAGCCATGTTCATCAACTAGAAGTAAGCAAGGCGCGTGGGCAGCACGCGAAATTCTTTTTTTCAAAGCCTCCTCTTTGAAGTGAAGATTTTCTTTTGTCAGATCGCCAACAGAAAGAAAAAAAAGTAGCCAAATAAAAGTTAAGGAAAACTTGTCAACCGCTAAGTAAAATTTACGGCCTTTCAGCAAATGCTTTGGGTGGCTTGAATTTCGGAACCACAAGCTTCTATAAACTGGAGAGCAGGTCGCGCTTTAAACTGAATAAACCATTCATCTTTTTTGCCCTTAGCTTTCAGCTTTTCTTGAAAAATGATCGGACTCACTAGGCTTGGCTGAATTGCAATCGTAAATGACTTAACTCAGAAGTTTATTTTTATTCTAAATGTTAAAAAATAAAAAATAAAAGGAACTTTTATTGTCTTTTTATTGTTCTTTCAATGGTGCACCAGGGAACAGAAGAGAAGAGAGTGCAACCTTCAAAATGAATGCTGAAGTTAGCCTGTCTCATTTTTTAAGGGATTAAAGTGAGCGGGCCACCGTTTTACGGTTATACATCTCAACTCTACTCGATCTACCCACGTATGGCAGGTATGGAGGGGGTCCATAGGCGTGATAAACATATTGAATAGGTAGTTTGTTCGTTTATTTAAAAGCTTTGAAGGCACTGTCATCTTTCAGAAAAGCACTTCTCAGCGCATAACATGCAATTTTTGTGAATATTGTGAGTTGATTACAATCGACGTAAAATGAAGCAAAAGTTTTGTATAAATGGAAGGCCTGTAAGAGACGTACTGCGGGTATCTGGATCCTGGTTGGTTGTAGAAACGTGGCATTTTCTTTGCGTTAGCAACTGCTTTTTTCATTATATTTCGAGTAAGTCCAGCTCGTCAAGTATCAATTCTCTGAAGTGACACATTCTAAATTCTTTCAAAAAAAATTTCTTCTCAAAGATATCAATTCTTTCACTATATATTTACCCAAAGACTTAACACAAAGACAGACGCGAAACCATGTGGAACAAAAACTAATTATGCATCGAAGTTGCCAGGTGCGGAAAACAAAATACATAAACAAAAGTTAAGTAAAAGAAGTAGACGTGAAGGAATTCTATTTCAACTAAGTTCATGCGCGATATGATTTAATTAACTTATCCTTAATTAACATTCTAACTTAGGTAGATAAACTTAACTCCACTTTAATAAGCCATTTTGCTGATAAAGATTAGCTGCCGCTGACGTCATAGGTCACGCGTGTGGATGCGGGGATCTTCTTCTTGAAATGCAAGTACCCAATTAAAGGGCCTTTGATATACAATTATTTAAATACTATTTAAAAATGCACTCGAACATTGCATAGTATAGTCTCATAAAAATATTCGAAAATTGAGAATTATTCTTTGGGTTGGATAATTTTTACAAAAGTGTAAAAATCTCGCTAAATTGAAGACAATATTTTTAAAGAGAAACGGAAAGTAATGAGGTAGCTTTATTATATAAGTATAAATAGTGCTTAATTATTTTTTGAGTTTCCACGGATTTTTCCTCAATGCTTTAAGACAATAAAATCAAACGATTTTTGATTTTGAGTAAGTAAGTTAAAACGGCACATTTAGATTTTTTTTTTAAAAAAATTCAATTTTATTACATTTTAAACTTATGGAAACCAAGCTGGATGTTGCTGAATAATTCTTAAAGCGGTTTAATTGCACAAAAACAACGATATTTATCAAAAATCTAATAACAAGCAAATGTATACTTTTTAACTATCTTTTAAAAAATTTTGATTGTATAACTGCATTGGTATAATTTTTTCAGAAAAAAAATAATTGAAATATCACTCGAAAATATCACCAATCTAAATATCACTCTAAATATCATAATAATCTAAAATATCACTCGATTTTTATCTCAAGTTGAGATTGGGAGTCTGCCATAGGTTTTACAAGTATCGAAAGATACTGCTGAGCAAAGAAAATATCCACAGTCAGTTTATGTGTGAATATTAAACGAAGATTATTTTCATCGTAAATTCTCTTTCTCCTGCATTATAAATTTAAAATATTAAAGAAAAAAAATGAGTTCGAGCAGACATAGAATAAGCCATGAAGTTTCAATTGCAGAAAAAAAAATGAGTTCGAGCAAACATAGAATAAGCCATGAAGTTTCAATTGCAGAAAAAAATGAATTCGAGCAAACATAGAATAAGACATGAAGTTTCAATTGCAGAAAAAAATGAGTTCGAGCAAACATAGAATAAGCCATAAAGTTTCAATCACAGAAAAAGAAATCCCAAAATATCAAAATGCAAACAAATTATTGGAAGAGAATTTATCAATTGCGTAATCCTAAGTTATCGTCTAATTATTTATTTTTATTTTGATATTTTAAAATTTTCTTTTTAGTAATTGCAATTTGACGGATTACTCTACGTTTGTTTGAAGTCACTTCTTTCATACTTTAAATTTCAAAATAGTCATGGAGGTAGAAGAGAATTTCCGACGATAAAATTTCTCCCTTGGTATGGAGTCCTAAGTTCCGCATCACGAAATGAACAACCATTCATATAAAGCCTTCATACATAGCAGGACTGTATTGTTCTGCCGAACACCCCAAAATTATCACGACTCTCAGCGTCCTTGGTTGTTCCGTCCTATTTAATTCATAAATTTCTGCTCTCTGGTAGCGTCGTCATTTTTATAGCTACCATTAATTACTCCTCTACTTGACAACGGAACAAGATTGCACGTGGGGGGTTAGCAGTACGATTTTGAATCTGTTCCGTTGTCCTGCTACTGCCCCCAACCACAACTTTTGTTTTCTTGTTCATTAGCTATCATCGGACAATGAGAAAAGACATAACTTCTTTTCAACAGAAAGAAGAAAAAAAAAATTCTGAAAGCGAGCACTTGTGCACGAATTTCGAACATTTTCTGATTTTAAGAAGAAAGTAGTGTGGAAGAAAGAAGAAAAAAAAAGAAGTAGAATTTACGGTAGGATTTTCGGTTGTTTTTGGTATTGCATGTCTGGGGAATTTACGTGCTCTTTGGTTGTAGTTGTCCATCAGTATCTGTCTGGAGACCCGAGTTCTGAGATTGTTTATGGTGCGTCTTGTTCGAGAATTGAACATGACGCGTCCGGAACGTGTGCTTATTTGTTCTACCCGAGTTCCTGTTCTGTTATGTAACTGTCACCCCCGGGAAAAAATTTACTGAACTTATTCACGTGAGCCAGAGCGTAGAATTAATGCTGTAAGCATTTAGCATGGCCATAAATAGCCTGAAAAGATCTAGCTTACTGAATGTGTCTTTCAAGTCGAATGAGACAGATTAACCTTTTCACTACCGGAACACATACATCCCACAGGTATTTCCCATGTAAACTGAACAACACGCGAGCATTATTTAAAGTAACAGGGAAGCTTATTTTTATTATTTTATTTATTTATTTATTTTGCGGGATTGTTATGGCATTGTTTTATTTATTGGCTTCAGTACATTTTCAGGCATTTCTGTTCAGTTTGCTGCCCTCAAAAGAAGTGTTTTCCCTTAAATTAAAGCGTGTCATCAAACTAAAGAAGCGTTTGTTGAAAAGTAGCAGCAAAATAACTTGGGCCGTCATTGGGCCAATATTCAAGAATCTTGGCTCAGTAAGATTTCAAATGGCGTTTATTTTTCCGATATTGGCCCTATATAGAATTTTTCGATTCACCCGATATTTTACAGCCACTTTACTACCATTATCGGTCATATATAGAATTTTCCGATTCACCCAATATTTTACAGCCACTTTACTACCAATATCGGTCTTATATAGAATTTTCAGATTCACCTGATATTTTACAGCCACTTTACTACCAATATCGGTCCTATGTAGAATTTTCAGATTCACCCAATATTTTATATACATTATTTAGCCACTGTAGGTTCTATATTGGCTAATGTAGGCCCTATATAGGCCATTGTAGGACCCATATGAAAAAATCTAGACATCCCAATATTGGTCCCTCTGTGCACGTTCTTATATGAAGCCAATTTTGAACCCAACTGGGGCCAAGGTAAAATTGTTGTTAGGGTATAAGAAATATTAGTATTCAACATGCTGCAAAATTGTTAACAGTGTAGTATAACATTAGTTATAACAATGTAGTGGAAGTTCAATTTTAGTACAACAGTAGTTATAACAATGTATTTGAAGTCAAATATTAGTATAAAAGTAGTTATAACAATGTATTTGAAGTCAAATTTTAGTGTAACAGTAGTTATAACAAGGTAGTTGAAGACAAATTTTAGTATAATAGTTATAACAATGTAGTTGAAATCAAATTTTTAGACAATTTGTGTCATATGTTTTACATAATTTCATTGATTCATATCAAATCTCCTAATTTTTAACGATTTTAAATATCTATTTTATGTCAAATATGATGTGACGTTTTCCTTTGAACCAAATTTTTTAAAAATGGACTCATTACAACTTCGCAAAATATTTCCGAGGTTTTAACTCCATTAGTAAAATTTAACTTTTTAAAAAAAATCCCTCTTAGTGGCAAGCAATATCTAAAAAAAGAGTTTTTCTCTGGGGTTTTTAGTGTGCTTCTGGAATATTTACCCTCTCAAAAAGTTTTTTTTTTTTTCATGTGACGACACAGTGTGACAGGTTGTTTCAGGTGTTGCATTCATGTTTGTTTTAAGGGGAATTTGTTAACTGACATGCATGTGCACACGTGCGCATTAAAAACTTTTGAGTTCAGATGTATACAAAGAACTTGTGTGTGCATAGATCTTAACAAAAAGAAGTAGTTGAGTTACAGGTAACTCGTGATTTTTAACTAAAGAATCCTTTACTCTCGAGAATTGAATTGAATGTAGGGTTTAATGGAACAAAATCCACAAACGAACATGCTGCGCCAAACAAACGGTTTTAAAATAAATCTTAAGTAAAAGCATACTACAAATTTTTCTTACTGAAATCACATGGAATTTATAAAACTGAATACAACAAAACAGACGTATTCAAAAGTGAGTAAAACCAGATAAAATGTATATATAGTAAAACATCACAAAACAGTTGCATTCAAAGATGAATTAAAACAGATAATATTGCAAATAGGATAAAACAGTTATATACAGTACAAAAGACCAATTGCGCGTTGAAACGCAAACCTTTACCCGCAAGAAGTTATAGTAGTAGTTAGTCTAAAGTTGAATTTTAGAAGTTCGTAGGACAGTGGAATATCTTTCAAATGTAACTAAGCTGTTATACTTTAAATAGTAAGCATAAAAAATAATAAGGATAAAAAGTTATAAGGATAAAAAGTAATAAGGATAAAAAATAATAAGGATAAAAAATAATAAGGATAAAAAATAATAAGGATAAAAAATAATAAATAAAAAATATTGTGTTCAGAATAATAGAACTTAAAAGTCTAAATAAGGGCTCGAATTTCTGAACATTACTTAAGGACATTCTAAATGTTTTCTCCACATCTTATTAAATATCGTATTATTTACGTATTATACCGAATTATTTAACATTTTTACCCAACTCAACTCGGAACATAGTAAAAAGTCATGATTTTATTATCAAACAGAGTTCCAAACATGGTTATTTTTAAACATAATTGCAACAATGATCCGATCCAGAATCCCACCAACCGAAGAATCCCTGTGTATTAAATGGTGACTGGTGCACGTTAAATCGGTCGAGGTCACACAGTCCTCTAAGTTCCCATAGCAAATCAATACCTCTGGGGGAACAGTCATGGCTCAAGGGATAAATCGTTCGCCTCCTACTATCACATTGGAAGGTTAGGGCTCTAGCCTCTGATCCATCACAGCTCCTATCACGTGATTTGATCTTCAGTTAGTCTACGGAAAGCGAATGTCAGTCCCTTAATCACTAAATATGTCGTAAGTTAATGGAAAAATCCGACTCGACACAAAGTTCTCTGGCATTAGGCTAACTGGAAAAGTTTCAGGGCTTTACTATCTGCTTGATATTTTTAAATTTATTACAATCAGCCTGTTTGCGCTTAGGGCTAATAATGAAATGTACGAACAATCTCACTCAGATTTCACTTTATTAGGCTTATTGCGGGAAACTGCGAATAAGACTAAGCCTTTACTACTCTGAGCTAATTGTAATAAATATCCTAAAATAACTCATGCAGATTTCACTTTCTTAGACTCATCGTGGGAAACGGTTACAACTCTGGGCAAGTTGTAAATACCCTGAAATAACTCATGCAGATTGAGCAATAAATATTATACGCATTGGAAAATGATCAGGACTATATAGTTAGCTTACGATAGATACACAGTTAAAAAAAAAAAATAATAAATCTGAGATAGTTGACTACAAGAACGGAACAAAACGTGCTAATAATAAAAAGGGAGAGAAACCCAAAACAATATGTAAGTTCATGAAAAATGCGCTCAACATGAAAAATGTGCTTAACAGAATGTGTACAGTATATTCTGGACATCAACTAAATCTCCACCCACAACAAACCGCTTTATTTTATTTATTTTTTTCATTTTGAGTGAAGAGAGTTCCTTGCTGTGCGACTATAAGCGACCAACAATGGAACACGTCTCTTTGGAATGAAAGCTGTTCCATGGGATTCAAATGAGAAATGGAATTTCTACAAATCCGAAAAAGAAAACAGGGGATGCCCCGTGACGCGTGCCTATTTCTTTACTTGCGTTCGGTGGGGCACAAATAGGGTGGGGAGGGTTGCGCCCCTTGACCCTAGGCGGATGTCCCACAAGCTGCCGTTGAAATGATGACGAATGGTGAACACTCAGAATGTCCGAATGTTGAAATTGGGCTATGTTCTAAACGTTCATGTTAATGGAATGAATTTTTATTCAGGAGACTACATGCTGGGAAATCGAAGGGCATATACAGACTACATCGTTTGTTGTTTTGTTCCATTGCTAAGAACATTTCTCCCTGATTTTTCTTTTCAAAAACACTTTCTTCGAAATTGTCTTGGAGAAGATTTATTGTGAGATCCAAACGATAAATTTATGATCCAACATCGTTTGGGTGTGTTTTGGAATGGTTCGGAGTATTGCTGCGAACTTTTGAACATTGACCTTTAACCCTTTCGCGACGCAAAGCGCGAAAGCGCGCTTACCGCTGAGGCCGGCAGTCTCTCTAGCGTGTGTCTCCCCAGGGCCGGAGGGTTTTTTGATGTTAAGCCTAATTCCATGAAATTACCGAAATATCAGCGCTTTGTTTAATATTGTTCTGTAGAGTATTTAAGTGACATATGCTTTATATATATTTCTATGGATACTTTATTTACTTAAGTTATTTCTTGTTTAAATGTAATATAAATATTAATAAGTTTAAATATTTTGCATAATTTCCTCTATTTCCAGCTCAGTTAAAAATTTTCGACGCTTCGACATTCTAACGGTAAAAAGAAAAAAAAATTCAAGCCTACAAGATCTAATTATCCACTAAAAACTAATCCGAAAATCGAAAGTAGCGAGAGATAAAAAAAATCCCTTACTTACTGTAAATAAATATCACGTGCTAATTTAAAGAGCCCTCATAAAACATTCCCCCCCCCTCCACTGCTTCCCCTAAAAACCACGTGAATGTACTTTCATCTTGAGTAGAAGGTCAAATCTACATGTATCTGAAACCATATGGACATACAATGCCATCTTTTGGAAGAAATTTCATTTTTTAAAACGTTCCAAAACGCTGGCACAAATAAGTGACGGTCGGGGGTGAACGAGAAAACTCTCTGACACGCGGGTGTGTCGGCCGGGAAGTGAGCGCGTTTCTTGCTGTCACATATATGTGACAGTCGGCTCGAAAGGGTTAAGCAAATGTATTCATCTGTTGCATCGATCAAAATTATGGAACCAACACAATATGTAGTTTGTAGTGAAAAATATCCCATCGGATGACAAAATAAATAATTACAGTAATTTCGTTTGTAAGTTACAGTTTCGCCCGAACAATTTTTTCTGCGAATAGTAACTTTAAGTCTATAAGTATCTCTATAAGTCTATAAGTATCTTAAGTCTATAGTAGCTTTAAATCTAAAACTATCTTAAGTTTATAGTAACTTTAAGTCTATAAGTATAGTTAAGTCTATATCCACGTGTATTTACAGCTATTGCGATAGAAAATCCTCAAAGGACATGTACAATAATTTTACTACAAGTCTACCAAGTAAATATCATAGTACCCATTCTGTGATTTGCCTTTGTAGATTTCTTAAAATAATACTTGCGATCAAAATTCGTTTAGAAAAATCAGTTCAACGTTGGACCGTAATATTGGTACCTTAAACAATAATTAGGTTCAAACTTATAATGGTTGTTAAATTGAACGATGTTTCTGTTTAACCATAGTATCATGGCATTTCTGAACTGTGAACTAGATTTCTGATTCTTATATAAACAATGCATACATACTAATTTTTCCATGCTCTAACATAACTAATTTTTCCAATTTTATGGCTTCTGGGAATTTCTCGGGTCTATCAATGGACGCTATTCAAAATACCCCTGTGACAGTGAGTTAACAGGAATTCGAATTTAGAGTCACGTATAACTAATATTTAAGCTAGTCATTACAAATATTTGGTCACACTTTTACATGCGAGTGTACAGTAGTGAAACATTTGTCGTTATTTTAAAGGAAGGACACATATTTTCGATGTACTTAATTTCTTAGTGAAAATAAAAGATCATTAATTAACTTAACGAAATTGCAAGTAATGATGACTCCCTAGCATTTCTTGAATTATAAATATTTGCTGTTGAGGACCTAAAAATTTGAAGATTAAATGAACAATTCAGCAACAACTAAAAAATTTAGAATAAAAAACTGGCTCATGTAAACATGAATAAATATTTCTAAATAATTCTTCATGTTAAATATAAGCAAATGTTTTACTCAAAACCATTTTGAGCGTGATGTGCAAATTAATTTATCCAGCAAAATTCGGTTCCTTAAACTAGTGAAGACTACAATTGGAAGGTAGTTAGAAGTCACTACATTTTTGAAAAAGTAGTTGTAGTTGACCACATTTGAAACAAAACAGTTACAGAAATAACATAGTTTTTCAGACCACTGGAAATTAATGTCGGTGTTAAATTGTTCAACGTAAATGGTTCAAAAAAATTGTCCCATTGCAAATCCTGCCATAAGCGATAGCAACGCTCGAATACGCCATCTGGTGAGAAGACCGATTCCATGCCTTTGGCCCCTCACCTTTCCCTCTCCTCCTCTTTTCAGTTATAAAGGAATGTAAGAGTAGTACTACGATATTTTTCCTTTTCTTAAATTTTTTTGTATTTAATTGCTAAGAATATTTTTTTAAATTTCCATGATGCTTTCTTTTGGAACGATGTTTAATGTAGTTTTAAGTTCCATTTAGTATCTTAACTTAAGAGATTTTAATCTATTTGAAAATCAAGACAGAAACTAACGTATTGCCATAGGTAAAAAGTTCTGCTCTACGCCACCTGTAGCCCATTTCGATCGCCAATCGCAACCAACACTGAATTTACTAACACTTCTTTATCCGTTGAACGAAGACTGAATAAAACTTTTATTTAGATTGGGTACAGCATTTTGACACTATTACAATGAAAGGGATGAAAAGTTGTTTTGGAGAGGTAGTAGGGGGAAGGGGGTCTAATCTTCAGGGAATATCAAGGGGAAGTCTTTATATTCGAAATGGCTATTTGTGTTAAAGTCAGGTGAATGAAGTGCACGTGTTGTTGGAAGAAGTGGTAGGAGAATAATGGAAACTCCGTGTAGGCAAATAAACAAGTACTAATACATATAAAGAAAAAATTTAAAGTCAATTCCTAATTAGGTGGAGAAAGAAAAATTTTATCTTACTTACTTTTTATTAAATAATTACAATTTTCTTCTCCCATATGAAACTAAAATTAATTAATTAAATTTAATGAATGAATTAATATTTGAAAGGACTGTATTAACATCAAGTGTCATCTACTACAAGTTTGAAAAAATGTATTTGAACTTAAATGGATGAATAAAAGGAATTTAAAAATTGAACAAGAGATATATATATAGATATAGATATAGATATAGATATATAGATATATATATATAGATATATATAGATATATATATATATATATATATATATATATATATAGGGAGAGTGTGAACTAATAGTAGGAATTGACAAAAAAAAAACAAGGCTTACTTTCATGGTGGTCTTTTTGAAGGAGCTAACCCGCATTTGCTTTACATGGAGAGGAAGACCACGACAACCTCCCACGATCAGCCTGACTGCAAAGGGACTCTAACCCATGATCCGTCTATGACTGAAGATATTTCACGTCAGCACTGTGGTCGGTGCAGGCCGGATGCGGAATTCGTATCGACAAGATATTGCTGGGATTCGAACCCGGTTCACCTTGTCGAAAGGCGAACGCTCTATTCCCTGAGCCATCACGTCTTTCTAATAGATGGTTGATTGTGAAAAGCGAAGTATAGATGGCGCTAGGAGCTAAAACTCGTCGTGAGATTTCCAGGTAATCACCCGGATTGAGTTGTACGCCTAAGATTGAAAAAGCGCTCCATCCAATATTATTATATCTGTAGTGATTAGAATACAACGCTTTCCTTCAATTTGTCCCGCAGTGGACGGATCGTTAAGACACGGTTCCCAGCAGATCACCGAAGTCAAGCATCACTGGCTACGGTCAGTGTGCGGGTGGGTGACCTCTTGGATCAGTATGCGTAGGGATCGAGGGTGTGCGGTATTGGTCCTCGTTAAACTGTTCCACCGTAAAGTTCTCGACTTCGTGCGCAGGTCGTCGGGCTACCGAAGCGAGGGTGCCATCCCCTCTGCAGAGGATCAAAATTGTGATGGCATGTCTTCGGATCATCCTCAGGGGTGTTTCCCAGACCGTCGCCAATAGCCCATCGTGCAGCTCTAGTGCGATGTAAGTTAACTACAGCAACTTTCCTTCAATTTAAATTTCACTGAAACAAACAAATTCGGAAGATTCAACAAACATGCTACGTTTGCTATACAAGATAAAAAATTAAAAAAAAGAAAGAACAAGTGGCAATATTTTACACTACTACAGCTAATAAGGGATAACATTCAAAACATGGCAAACCTTATACTTTATGTTGTGATATTAATTTTCTTAAATTTGTCTAAAACATGGCAAACCTTATACTTTATGTTGTGATATTAATTTTCTTAAATTTGTCTTAGGTTCACGACCTGTTTAAATTTAAAAATTACAGAAAACTCTTATGAATGGTAAAATAACGGGAAAATTTAAGCACAATCACGATAATAAATTCCCTAGAATATTAAGTTCACACATCACTTCGTAAGCATAACATAAGCGGAGGAATACATAGCTGTATTAAATATACATCAAACTCTAACATTAGACAAAGTGCGCAGTTCATTCGCTATACAAGAAGAATCTCATCAGACAAAATTTTAATCCAGCCGCACACAAAAAAAAAAAAAATCTGCTTATTTGTCCATCTTTTTCTGTACCCCCTCCCCTATAATTTTTATCCCGCAATTTCTGTCAGACGATTCCGTCTGCCGTAGACTTCTGACACACTCGTGCACCCCCACGGAGGTGGGAGCCACCCCGCAGCTCTGGCCGTAAGTGACGGCAGAGGACGAAGCGGCGGGTGACCGTTGACTCTGAAGGGCGTTACCGGTCTACAGACCATCGGTAACTGCGTCCGGTATTTACGAGGGATGGGTTGGAGTGGGAGGTTGTCTGCGTGAAGTTTTTTGCTGATGAACCTCAGGATGTGATGTGGATGAAATATGGGCATGGGGACGATGACAAGGATTGGAGAACTTGCTTTAACAAGACGCAGCAAGCTACCTATTT
This sequence comes from Parasteatoda tepidariorum, assembly GCF_982258835.1. Taxonomy (NCBI): domain Eukaryota; kingdom Metazoa; phylum Arthropoda; class Arachnida; order Araneae; family Theridiidae; genus Parasteatoda; species Parasteatoda tepidariorum. The sequence goes on from NC_141762.1 coordinate 94,134,376, forward strand.
CCCCCCCTCCAATATTTTTACTCTGACGCAAAAAGATAAACACTTATCCTAAAAGTAAATTATCATTTTTTAATAATTTTCCAGGATAAAGTAATTAAATGGCTGATTGTTCGCTCTCGGGGCATTTTTATTACTGGACTTAATGATGTAGGAATGAGCGAACGCTAGTTGTCTTTTTATTTATTAATTCAATGGTTCGAAAGAGTAAAAAGCATGGTGGACACTAATGACGGTTTGTCACAGAGATTGGTGGTCACAAAATAAATTCTTGTGTTTTATAAGATATTGCAAAATATAAATAAATAAAACAAAATGACCACATAAAATAGAATTAATTTTTTATTAATTATTATAGAGTAAATTCAGATTTTGCAACAAAAAAAAAAGAAAAAAAGACTAACATTTAAAAAAAATCGAATAGCAAGATTTGATTTTCGTGAAATTTTATTTTGACGGTGGTGTTTTACTTAGGATAAAATCACGGATCATTGACCCCATTGTCAGCACTGTATGTATATTTTTTAATCTGCACTTAAAAATATTTCTGTACCTTCGCTATTTCCTGTTTCAATTTGTTTGCAAAAGTCTTTTTACGATAGCTTAGATAGTCATAAAAATAAATAAATAAATAAAATAAAAAATAATTGAAATTAAAAAAAATAACAATTGCTATTTTTTTAATAGGTTCGCTTTTTTGAGGAAAGTACAGCAATAAGAATTGCAACCTTATTATTACTAATTTTAAAAATTATTGTTGCTAGTTGGCAGTTGGGATCAATTATTAAGGTTTTTTTTTCTTTTTAATATAAATACAACTTTTTATTGTTAAAGAGGAAAATACTGACAGCATCATTATTATTATTTACAAAAATTCTTATTATCCCTCATCTGATAAGTCATCCTATTATAAGATTATTTCGACTGTCACTGAGAAGCAAATACTTATTATTTAAAAATATTCTCATTGTTCCTAATCTGATAAGTAATTTTATTATAAGATTATTTCGACTATCACTAAGAAGCAACTAATTATTATTTAAAAATATTCTCATTATTCCTAATCTGATAAGTAATTTTATTATAAGATTATTTCGACTGTCACTAAGAAGAAAATAATTATTATTTAAAAATATTCTTATTATTCGTAATCTAATAAATCATCTTATTAAAAGATTATTTCGACTGTCACTGAGAAGCAAATAATTATTATTTAAAAATATTCATATTAATCGTAATTTGATAAATCATTTTATTATAACATTATTTCGACTATCACTAAAAAGCAAATAATTATTATCTAAAAATATTCTCATTATTCGTAATCTGATAAATCATCTTATTATAAGATTATTTTGACTGTCAGTAAGAAGCAAATAATTATTATTTAAAAATATTCTTATTTGTCCTAATCTGATAAATCATCTTATTAGAAAATGATATCTATTGTCACACCTCAATGAATTATTATTATTTTAAAATATTATTATTATTATTCTTAACCTTATAATTTATCTAATTCTAAGATGATTTTGACTGTCATCTCCCAACAAAATATTACAAATTATTATTATTTTTTAAAAATATTCTTACTGTCCTTAATCTGATGAATCAGCTTATTATATAAGATGATTACTATTATTATTGGCTGATGATTATTATTATTGGTTATTAGACGATTCTATTAGATGATCATTTTATTTCGAATGTCACTAAGAAGCAAATAATTATTATTTAAAAATATTCTTATTATTCGTAATCTGATTAATCATCTTATTAGAAGATGATTCCGATTGTCCCTTCGCAACGAATTATAATTATTTGAATATATTCTTATTATTCTTAACCTTATAAATAAATTATCTAATTCTAAGATGATTTCGACTGTCACCTTCTAAAAAAATATTACAAATTATTATATATATGTTTTTTAAATATTCTTATTATTCCTAATCTGATAAATTATCTTAGTATATAAGATGACTATTATTATAATTGGTTATTATATGATTATATAAGATTATTATTAGATGATTATAAAAGACGATGATTATTATCATTGGTTATTAGATGATTACATAAGATGATGATTATTATATTTTGACTGTCGCTTCGTAACAAACTATCATTAATATTTAAATATAACAAGAATATTTTGTTGCGAAGTGGCAGTCAAGAGAAATCAATAACCATGGTTTTTCTTCTTAGAAAGAAAATTCGAACATTCTTTTAAACAGCTAGTTTTAACCATGAAAATAAAACTTGCATTTTTGTCAACCTATTTTTATTCAATTCCATAAAACGAACAAAGAAGAAATGCGGAATGAAATAAATGCCATACGTTATAATCTTATAAAGAGAAGCGAACCTTAATCCTTCTGACCGAGCTTCTAAGTTTGTATTCTTAATCCCAGCATTCTTAGATTTTTATCAGTTCTACCTGCCTTAAGATGGAGAACAGAAATGATATCAATACACACACAGCTCGGATGAGAATAAAGAATGAGATCACCCTCATCTCTTTCTTTGGAGAATTGTCCAATCTCCTCCCCCCTCAAGACAGACTTCTTGATCACGTGATGGCAGGACAATGTTCCTGCATGTGGAAATGTGAAGTTGACTTGATTTCACCTTTGTTGCTTGGGCACACGACTCCTGACAGCTATCTTGGTCAAATGTCACACGCAGATCATTTTCCTGTCTTTATTTATTTAGTTTTGTTTTATTGTAGCTAACTGTAACTTTATGAATAGCTTTTTTTTATGAATACTGTAATACAGTGGTTCGCAAATGGCCTTACACGGAACCTCAGAGTTCCGTGAAACGATAACAGGGATTTCGAGAATTAGGAAAAAAAATTTTTTTAACCAGTTACGATTTCGAAAACACCTGAAATAAAATTTATATCCAATAAATAATCCATTATTTCCGTTATTTACCGTTTTTTACCGTCTTCAGGCATTTTCCGTTATTTATATTACCGTCATTTTTATGAAATTGTTTAATTGAAGATCAAGTGAAGAAAAAAATTTCAAAACAATGTTTTGTTCTAATAACAATATAATGAATTATGAAAATCTTCATTCTATGAAATAATGAATGGACTATGTAATTGAATTAATTATGAATTAGGAAAAATTAAATTTATATTCAATTAGTAATCCATTATTTATTTAATATTTCCGTTATTTTTATGAAATTATTTAATTGAAGTGCAAGTGAAAAAAGAAATTTTTAAACAATGTTTTTCTAATAACAATATAATGAATGAATTATGAAAATTTTCATTCTATGAAATAATAAATGGACTATGAAACTGAATTAATTATGAATTATCAAATTTTTTAACCAATTATGATTTTTGAAACCCGAAATTAAATTTATATTCAATTAATAATCCATCGTTTATTTAATATTTCTATTATTTTTATGAAATTATTTAATTGAAGAGCAAGTGGAGAAAGAAATTTCCAAACAATGTTTTTTTTTTTATAACAATATAATGAATGAATTATGAAACGAATATATACATTTATGAAGTATTTTTCATAGAATAAAACTAATCAAAAGGGAGGAAGTTTATTTTTCTGATAACCATTCTCAATTTTTATTTTCCTTCTTTTTTGTTTTTGTTTTAATGGAAGCCACATTTCAGCTCATCCATTATCAGTTTATGCATGTACTAAAATCGGATTAAAAATTAAACTGCCACTTTTACTATCTGACATAAAACCAAATTTTAAGACTGATAAAGCGATTGAATGAAAAAATTTCATTCCTCATTTAATTCACTAAATATTTTTAAAATAATTAATAAAATTAAAGTTAATACAATATACTCTGGATATCTCGAAAACCTTGTTAGGTCAAAAACATATTTTTTCCCTCGGCATCATATATCCACCTAATGTTAATTTGAATTCCTATGTCGAAGGGGTTCTTCTCTAACTCATTGTTGTGTCGAATTATTTTAAAATAGAAAAGAAATTTTTTCGGAAATATCATAATGTAAGTTTATTGTAAACCAAATCTTTATTATTTAATGCATGATTATTTTTGTCTTACTTTTAAAAATAAAATTATCATTGTCCTATTTAGTTATAGTTGACTTATGATAGATGAATGATAGTTGACTTATAGTCAACTATCATTACTAACATATTTTTTTAGTAGTTATTCTTATGTTTTACGACTCTACTTTTTAGTGTAATATCTTAGAATGTATTTTTTTTTTTAGCATATATTTAGTTCTGAACTTGCTATCTCGAAAACTCGCTATCTTGAAATTTTTTTAGCTTCCCTTCAACTTTGAGATATCGAGAGTTTTATATATTTTCAAAATGATGGATCGTTCCTAAATATGTTCATATCTGAATTCTATTTATCAAGTCTAAGGCTCGGGGTTCCGTCAAAAGAAGGTCGAACATTTAGTGTTCCACAACCGAAAAGAATTGGGAACCCCTGCTATAATGATTAATTTGTAAGTATTTAGGAGAAGATTGTCCCCTTTTTTTGACGATTTATACATCGAATTCGGAAGTTTTATAGCTTTGTGCATATTAATGTAATTTTTTACTTTCCATCCTACCCATACAATATATATATATATATAAGCACCTTTGTATGGGTAGGATGAAAAGTAAAAAATTACATTAATATTAAATAAAAGTTCATTTTCTAAAATTATCAATTGTATACTTCTTTCAATTATCCAGTATAATATTACCTTGCGCACATCCATTTTCGGGCTCATCCTTGGTAACTAACAAATCAATCGCACTTCAGTATTGTAGTAAGAACTCACTATAAAAACAAAATCGCTCTATTTATTCTTTTACCTCAATTTGCGCTTCTGTTTTCATATTTTGTATTCTGGCAATCTTATTACGAAAATAAATCCAAACATTCTTGAAAATTTTCCCGTTCACGTAAGTTCATTTGAATTCGCTACTCGCTTTATAGTTTTTGTTTTATGCTTCGTTCTGTTTTTTCTTTGCATTTTATTTTCCGTTTTACGTGATATTATAATTACTAAAAGTGTTCCATTTTATTTCGTTTCAAGAAATTTTTTTGACTGCTCCTTACACTATCGTATTGATATATTTTGCTTTGGCTATATTGATGCAATATTCGAAAGCACTCCCTTTTGCGAATGTAATGAGCTTAAGAAGAGATTATATCTTTTTCTCTTTCCCCCCTAGTGCTTTAGAGTTTTATTAATTTTTTTATATATACATAATTTTCCTCTTCTCTATATTCAGTATTTCGTAATTTTTTCCTTGTTTTCTCTACATTTTGAGCTTTATATATATATATATAGACACACAGTCGAATATGATATGCGACACAACGGTGCTAATCAGCAACCATAATATGTATAAAAGTAAAAGGTTTCATGAGAAGTGGGTGATGTGAGGGTGATTATACAAAAAATGAACAACAGAACAGCGTTCATTTTTCGAGCGAATTTTCGCGCCCCTCCTCATTTGCCGCTTCATTTGTTTCTGCAGAAATACTCCCCCCAGAAAACATTTTCTCAAGTTCCACAGAACAAAACTTTTCTTTGATAGAATGATTACAACACCTTCCTTGTTTAGGATCCTCTTCAGCTTCATTAGGTGCCACGACACCCCCTATATCAGAGGTAAACATTTTTTTTTTTTTCTTTTTCACATGGTGAAGATATGGGCAAATAAACAGCCGAAACATTCTTAAAATTGTTCATGAATTAGTCAGCGTATTAAATTATCTTCATCTATACGAAATTACTAGAATATGATAAAAGCTATTTTGCTCTATGGGAACACCAAAGTAAGTGCGGTAATTTTTACCGAAGCGCCTTTTCGTGCGGTAATTTTTACCGAAATGACTATTTCGTAAATATAAAATTTTTTATTATTATCGCTATTTTGGTAGAAAATTTCGCACTTCTATCATGATATCTCAGAGCATGGCATGCAAACCATTTATTCAGTTGAATTTACTTTTCAGTGTCTTTTTATTTTTACTAAATATAGTATAATTTTGATTAAAAGTATAATTTTAAAAACCGGTATTTCCGGCACACCATATGCACGAAAAAATTACCAAATTACTGGTTTAAATATCGCATACTTCGGTTTTATTACCAAAATTCTTCTTTTTTTTTTTACTGAAAGTATCATTAAGCCATACAATAATGATCATTTTACCGGGAAATTTTTATTAAAGTGGGACGATGTGCCGCTGGAGTAACACTTCATTGAGAATTCTCTTTCAATCCCATTAGTAATTTAAAATTAAAAGTAAAGAAAAAATGAATTCAGGTAAACCTAGAGAAAACCATGAAATTTCAAGTGCTACAATTTTTATTTTATTTTATTTTATTTTATTTTATTTTATTTTATTTTATTTTATTTTATTTTATTTTATTTTATTTTATTTTATTTTATTTTATTTTATTTTATTTTATTTTATTTTATTTTATTTTATTTTATTTTATTTTATTTTATTTATTTTATTTATTTTATTTATTTTATTTTTAAAATTAAAATGCAAATAAATTATGACAGGACTAAGCAGTGAGGAAGTTATCTTGCAATAATTTGTTTGCATTTTAGTGTTTTGAAAACATGTCAACAGGTCCAAATTAAACTTCATAGTATATTTTAGATTTAGCTCACTTTCATCTAAACTTAATATTTATTTAAAAAAAATTAAGAAAAAAACGAATGTGAAACAGAATCTGTTATGAAAAATTTCTCCCCTGTCATTTCGTCCTCCCATAATAGCTCATATATTTTATTTTATTTTTTTTTGCTTTTTTTTTTAAGGCTGTGCCACGACACATAACTTGAAATGGCATACAACAGCATATTATTGGTAAATTGGTATTAAAGTTATAAACAATAGAATATGGTTAGCTATAAAGGCTAATAATTAGCAAAAAAGGCCAAATATTCCTTACTTTATTGCAACATCGTATTTTTTTTATCGCAGCGCAAACTGCTACAGATTAATATCAATCGTAAATATTTATAATGGTCACACTCTCAGTAAATATATTGTAGGCAGAACACTGTAAATAAATTAACATACTGTAGACGACATTATACCGAAAACTAATTTATGCAGCGAATTACAAATTTTTTTATGTTGTAATTTAACAGACCATAAATTTACATACAGTGTACTGTCAATAAAATATCATGCTATATATACACACTACACATTTATTACATTTTTTAATTAGGTTAAGAAAAAATAGGTTATATTTACACTACATAAATTAACCACTATAGGCTGTAAAGAAAAAGAAAATGAAGGAAATAAAAATAAAAATATGACCACCGAAGCCGACGTCTTCAGGGGGTACCGGCCCCGGTAGCCATAAAAACAAAACCATTTCTAATTGAGGCAGAAGCAAATGCTTAAATTAACTCCCTCAGTACCCCGATGGTTTTGTATAGAAGTCCAGGAAAAAAAACATTCAATATAAATAACAAATTAAGAAAAGAAACTCAAACAAAATCATCAGAAAAATAAAAACTCATATAGTCACAGGTCAAACATCAATTTCACAAGCAAGCCGAATGAAAAGAAAAAACTGAAATCTAAAGAATATATAGGCTGTAGATTAATATTATATTGCTAATTAACCTGATGTTGTAAACATACTGTAATCTGAAGATTAATATTATACTAGGCTTACACACATTACACTTTTACTGCATAATTTTTTTTTTTTTTTTTTTTTTTTTTTTGTTATCAGACTAAAGTTCTTACTGTAGCTGAGCATTAAGCTGTAAGTTGGCATAGAATAAGTTAAAATGCTGTATGTTGTCACACCATAAATTCTGTTAATGGTAATAAAATTAACGTAAATTAATGGAAGGAACGGTCAGGAAAACAGCACATTCTGTTGGAAAAATTTTCAAAATTCAATCAGCAATTGATTTCCTAATTTTAATGTAGTAATCGTAAAAGCACAAAAATACCATAAATACTAACTCACTGTAAGCTGCTAATTAACAACTGTTACTTAACATAACAAATTGTAGACTGAAGATTGACACTTGGTTTACAACCAATTAATAGACACGAAAGCTGCAATTTAACGAGCTATTCAAAAGTCTTGAGGCAGAATTTTTTCGGGCTTTCTGCGACGAAACTCTCTAGCACTAATATCTTTCTGCAAGACACTTTCAATAATAACAAACATATAAGTTACTAATTTAAAATAGCAAAAGCACTGTGCTTATAAAAAAAAAAAAAAAAAAAAACTATATAATTGTTTTTAATTGAACATGTAAGAATTTCTTATTCTAATATTATGGGTGATATTCTTGCATTTTGCTTGCGGGGGGGGGGCACGCACAAATTATTTCCTTCTTCGAAATCACGTGAATCGGATTCCTCAAATGCTTGTTTCGTTTCGAGACTACAGGTAGTTGCAATAAATAATATCGTATAAAAAATATTTGATTTAAAAACTATCAATAGCAATAACTGCCAAACATTCGATAGAATTATTGCCTTAAAATGCTCAAATTCACGGTTCGAATTTTAAATATTGCTTGAAATATATCGGGATATTTAAAATCCGCGTGAAAATCAATATCAATAAACAGCCGAAAATACAATCGAAACATGACATCGATTTACGTTACCATCGGCGTAAATTGAGAGCGTCAAAAAGTGATCATCTGAATGCATGATTAAAATATTAGGTGTAAATTTCTGTAGAAAAGAAAAGTAATTTTTTGTTACTTTTCAAAAGAAAAATCTTTCTGCAAGAGCTCTTTAACGTTCTGCGACTATGTCGCTGTGATTCTGCTACGGGGTTCAAAAGGTTCTCAATCTCAGCGAGGTAGAGACGGTTTATATGTACCCCTAAGGCAGTGTTTCCCAAAGTGTGTTACGCTTACCCCCAGGGGTACGGGAACAGTTTAGTGGGGGTACGCGCTCCTATGCGAAATATCTAGCAACAAACGAAAATTTCAAAAATTTTTATTTAAAAACAAAGCTAGCCATGAAAATTTACGATTACGTAATTTTCCATTGGCTACTTTTTGCAGAGTTAATAGTTAATAATTAGTGGCGTCAACAGCCAGTTGTGATTTTTAACTTTTGTGCAATTTTTTTATAGTAGAAAATGCATTATTTTTTTTGTTAGTGGTACACAGCGTTACGAAAAATTCAGAAGGGTTACACAGAAGTCATAAGTTTGGGAAACACTGCCCTAAGGGATCAGTTAATAAATCATAAGAAGAAATTACATTACAGTAGAACATTTTTAGTTAGTTTAGTAGTTCGGTTAATTATTTTTAGTTGTGATTACTTTCTCTTAAATAAATTACAATAAAAAGCGACCTTTGAGAAGGGATTAGAAGCTTAATTCATTCCCAGAAACATTGTGTAAATAATTGACGTTTTCATAAAAACAAAGACATTTATCTTTCACTCAAATGACCAGAGAGAGAGAGAGAGAATTATCCAAATATGAACATCACCGTACAATAACTGTGTGTCACACACGTCAACGTGACAAGTGCCTGTCCAGCTGTCAGTCATGAGTGAAGGTCGACGCTTGTTGACACACAGCGCAAGTCGAGTGTCCCCCGTGTCACTTTGACTGATGCGTCCTCAGGAAAAAAAGGAGCAAATTTTTTACATTGATCTCTCTGGTGCGTAGCGTTTTTAAAAAGTGCTTAAAGGTGCTTATTTTCGTTATTTAAAAGCCCTTGAAGGTGCTTTTTTATTGGGTGTTTTTAAAAAGTGCTTCATTTTCTTTTTTCGAAAATGATATTTTTTTTCTTTACCATGTCGATTTTCACTACGTATTATGCAAAAGCGTTGTTTTCACATTGTTCTATTCAACGTTTTCACAATTCATTCAGACGCAATGCATTTCGGCGTACCGTCGGTCCGTGGCGTATGAAAGCGCCAATCGTTTTTAAATGATTGATGGCCTACTTGCTGGTCCGCATGTGCGTCTACTGAGTTGGGTTCGGTGAGATTCTCGCACTCTTATGTGCAACTCTGCTGCATTTTGCAAGATATTCTCAATTTCAGGCTTCATTTTTCACCCTCTGAAATCGAACCGAAAAATCTCTCGATCTTTTTATGGTGGCTAATATAATCAAGAAAAAGAGTTCTTCGTCAGAAACTAGTTCTTTTATCATGATCACGTAAAATCTTTGAAAATTATTCTGCCTTTTGTTAATGTATATAGGGCTTAAAAATATTTTTATGCGATTAAAAATATTTTTATGTGATTGAAAATATTTTTATGTGATTAAAAAGTACTTAAAAGGTGCTTATTTTATAACGAAAGATTTGCCTACGTACCTTATGCCATCATCCATGTCTTAAAGATTTTCAATTGACAGAAATGAATAACTGTTGAACCAGGGTTTCCGCTACGGTAGCTTTTTTCGCAAAATGCGAAAAGACCCCTCAAAAATGCTAAAATTCAACAAAGCATTTTCGCATTTTTGCTAATGGATTTTACTAAATTCCATTTAAAAAAAAGCTTCCGCGAAAAACCATGACGTTAACATCTTTAGCTGCCTTAATTTGATTAAAACTAATATTCGAAACAGGTTGTTAATGAACCATGTAAACAATTTGTTAATGATTAATATTGAGGGCCCTGAAAGTGCATTTAACTTTCAAGAAGCATTTGTAAAATGGGCAAACATGAAAGAAAGGAAGATTGTTAATTATAAACCAAAATGTTTTGATAAATAATAAATGTGTTTTTTTTTGTTTTTGTTATAGGTATTCTTTTTGATATTCTTGTACATTAAGCTATTCTTTGTCAGATAACTTACAGTACTTGTTTGATATAAAGTAATTTTATAAGCCTAATGGCATTTTAGCATTTTGCTAAAACTTTTTTTCAGATTTTAGCTTTTTTGCTAATGAATTTTTAGACTCAGCTTAAACCCTGTGTTGAACCTTCATTTATGTATGGATCATTGTGTCACCTATAGTAATAGGACCTATAGTATTATGTCACCTATAGTATAGTAGTATTATGTCACCTAGTACAAAAATGCTGTTTCACTATTTCAGTATTTTATTCGAAAAAACTGGCTCAATCAGATTTATTTTCAAAAACATAAAATACGGAATACATACGGACCGCCGCTAAAAATTTATATTAGGAAAACAATTACAGATAAGAAGAAAAAAACACTTGTTGCAAAATAACTTTTCCTCTCAGAAATCTGGTTTTTAGTTCAAAAGTTTCCTCGGCAGATGGCGTTATAAATTGTATGCATGCAAATGAAAGAAATACATTAAAATTCTACAAAATCTTTCAAAGAAGAAAAATTCAATTATTATAATTTGGAAAATTTCCTCTATCAGCTATGAATCGTAATCGGAGAAGGAAATCTGCATTCACCTAAATTCAATGGAAGAAACTGTCAAGAAAACAGCACAATCTGTTTGAAAAATTTTCGAAATTCAATCAACAATTAATTTCCTCATTTTAATTTAGTAACCGTAATCGTAAAAGCACACATCATAACGCAAGCATAAAAATTTAACAGATTAACAGATCAATGCTTTACTTGAATAAATTTTTTAAGTAGGTAACGAGGAGAAAAATAGGTTATAACACAACTTTTTTTCTATATTAATGTGTACGCAAAAATACTTTTTTAAATAATTTATCACAGGTGAAAAATGCATGAAAAATAATATGCATTATACAACAACTAACATACCTCAAGATAAGTGCGAGGACCATATGTTTTATTTCGAAAATGAACTTCACAATGGGTCAGAACGCTCAAATAAAATAACGCTTTTAATATTTCTTTTAAAACTTTTTCTAAATTACACGACGTTATTTTGTTCGTTATATTGGAATAAACCGTTCTGCTTGAACCTTCTAACAGACATTGAAATAAAAATGCGTGTATGGAATACTGAAAGGGATTTTATGTATCGGTATAAGGGAAGTGTCGTTGTAATGGAGTGCGTAATAAAAGGCCTAGACTGTGGTTATGTATTTTCCACATCAAACTGACTTACTGAACTAGCCAAACAAGCCAAACTCTAAGAGGATTGTGAAAGCATTCAAAATTCTATTCATTGTTTTTATTTCCAAAGTTAAAACTGTATCCCACACCATACAACAATTTGCGTTGTAATTTGGTGCAAAATAACAATTTGTGTTGTAATTTGGTGCAGGTGTTAAAGTGGTTAGTATGGTGGCTGCACCATACCGTCCAATCTTCTACAGCGTGAAGTAATTTTTCCTAACTGTTAGCATCGCCTATCATTCCAAAATTAGCACTTCGTCTCAAATAGCATGAGTGGATGTCAAAACATAAACAGATTCATTTTTTTTTTATATATAACATGTTCCTCGCATGTCAGTAACATGTCTGACCGAACACATTGTAAAGGTTCTGACCAGTGGCATCCTGACAGCTTCAGAAAAAAAGAAAAAAAAAAAAAAAAGCTGGTGGCTAAAATGGACTCGCTTCTCGATTACAATATAATGCATTTCGAATGAAGGTGGCAGCTTAAAAAAGTTTTAAAAAAAATAATAAAAAAAAGAAGCGCAAGCTGCTACTTGCCCTTTCGACTTCAGGGATTCCGTACACGGCTGCATCAGATCTCTTTCTCAAAAGAACAAAACAAGGAAAAAAATTTGATGGCCCCCGACTAAGTTTCGTTAAAAAAAATTCCCTACCTGATAATGCGGTCAGATAGCATTGATCTCGGGAAGAAATAGGCTACCACTTTTTTTTCCCCTGTTTCTTTCTCTCTCTCTCTTTTTTTTCTTGTCCAAATGTCAGTATTGGACGTACGCTTTATGTCTGATCTGTCAGTTTCTTCATTTGAAAAAGGGCGGCAGAGATTAGTATCGCTTATGAAGGTACAAGATTGCTTATGCGAGTTTCTTTATTTCTTGTTCCACAATTTTAATCCTAGGAGGGGGGAAAGTTAAGAGAAATGACTCACGGAGTCGCTCCGGATTCATCAAGGATTCCAAGAGAAAGTCAAAAGTCGATATTATATTCAATCTTACATCTAATAAAGCAATTGAAAAAGGCCTTTATAATATATAACCATCCGTGAACGCCGACCTAATTATTGGGTTTACGACTACTAATGCTCAACTCCGTAGCCTTGTAATGTTAAACCCTATCCAGAAGACAAGGGAACTCCTGGATCAAGTATTGGGAGAAATTTTGCCTTCGTGGAGGACTTTTTAGTTGATGGAACTAACCCGCATTTGCGTTATATGGAGAGAAAGACCACGAGAACCTCCCACAATTAGCACTCCCACACGGCAAGGAGACTCTAGCCCATGATCCGTCAACCACTGAGAATATTTCCCGTCAGCACTGTGGTCGTGTGCGGAATTCGTATCGATCAGCCATCGCCGGGATCGAACCCCGGTTCACCTCATTGGTGAGGCGAACGCTCTATCCCCTGAGCCATTGCGGCTCTAGGTCTTTATAATAGTAAAATTTCATAATGTTGATGCTATTATAGTACATTTCTATATCCTTAAGCCATTCTTGATTATATCTTTCTTCTGATGTTTAGCACGGAATGGATACAGAGGCTGCGGTGTTGAATAATGAGAAGGTTTGAACATTTGAATGCAATTACAGAAAATAAGTAATCGTAGGGGGCATTCAAATACAATAGAGTCTTGATAATTCGGGATGGACGGACCGAGCCTACCTCGAATTTTCGAATTATCGAAAACTCAAAATTCAATAAATATTTAAATAAATGGAAAAATATCAATTTTTAAATTTTAATATTTAATTGAAAAATATATTTAAAGAAAATTTGCTTATATTAGAGGATCAGGGTATATTTGCTACATTGAAACAAGCTATAATATTCATTATATTGCTGCTTAATTGTAATTTAAAATTATTGTATAATGTCTTTTGTTTAAACACATTAATCGCATGTGTTTAGCACACAATATCGTTTTTCAACATTCAGTTGTTAAAGTTGTAATCGTCAGCTAATTGCAAAATCAATCGTAGTAATCATTCCTTGTTATTGTGCGTGCGTTGGTAATTACTTGGGAGCAAGACTGACTTTTTTTTTTCTCACTAGCTCGGATTTATGGGAAACGCGAATAATCGAGACTCGAATTATCGAGACTCTACCGTATTGAGTAAGGCCCCTATATCTTGATCAGTGCTCTCGTACAAAAATCCCTTTAATTCCTAACTTCTTTTTTTAAACGAAAGAGAGAAAAAAACCCTGTATCAACAAATTTGGAGCAAATCACTGCTGAAAAAATTTCAAATATAAAATAAAAGTTAAATTTGGAAAATGGATATGATTTTAAAAAAAATAATAATAATTCCTCAAAGAGTTTCAAAATTATATGAAAATGAAGCAAAACTTAAATTTTGCTTTAGACAAAGCTACATTTTTATTAGAAATGAATGCTCAATTTCTTAGAATTCGATTCCGACTGCAGTAAAAGTCAAAGCAAAAGACAAGAAACATTTGCGACTTTCTTAAGAATTGAATCAAGTAGTTTTGGTTATGTTTGCTGACCCCCCAACAAATTTCAAAAAATCAGTATTCAGACCATGTAAAGATCAACACGAGATCTGATGGTGTGTATAATCAAAAACTCATATTTGTGAGTTGTTTCAAATTGGTTCAAGGTCAGTGTGCAGGCGGAAGTACATGCTGATGGCAAACAATAAATGTATGACGAGGGAGAGGAAGTTGCAAATTTCTGTTCCAATGTTCGATTGTTCGAAAGATGGATGGGGAAGGGTGGTAGATCTGAAAGAGTTGATCATCTCCCTTCAATCCTTCATTCATAAAAGATTTGAATCATTGGGGATTGACCACCAGATAGTCCGAATTGCAAAGATTGCCCTATTGAATTGTTTTAGTCCAGTTGTGTAAGTGATGAATCACTTTCCGAACAAAATAGGAAACAAAACTAACATAATTGGAATAGTTTTTTAATATTTACATATTCGTTTCTTTATTTTTTTACATTATTTTACGCATCTTTTGAAAAATCATTTTTAAATTTTTGATTTGCATCTTGATTGCACCGTATAAAATTTTTGTAAATTTTAGAATAAATTTTATTTTTTCCCATCCGAATACTGTTGGCGAATGAAAAGCAAATGGGCGTATAATTTAAGTTTTGTTAAATATTTCTAGAATCTTTTATTCGAAATCTCTTGAACCTTTTATATACGAAATTTCTCCATTTTCGATAGCTTTATGTACGTCAAATTTTATTTTTGGCATCGGCTATTTAAAAATTTAAACAAGAATGTCTGAAACTATAGATATTAATAAAACCAGAAGGGTGCGTAAAACCTTTAAAACAAATCAATTTTCCCTCCATAACGAGGTAATATGCACAATTCTGTAAAGCTTCTTTCATTTTTTTTAATGGATTTGTGATACTTTTTAAATGATCTTAGGGTAACGCAAGAAAATTGAAATGCGTTTTTTTACAAAAACAGTAACTTATTTTTTTAAAAAATGAAAATGTTCATGTAAACAATATATATTAAAAATTTTAGTACGCCTCTGTTATATGCGATTTCCACAAAAGAGTCGGAATGTATGAAAGAATCGAAATGGTTCAACCATCACAGTAGTAAAGAAACATGTTCCATCTTAATTTGATGGTTGCTGTTTGTCCAACAATACTAAACATAACATGATGGTTGAACCATTATATTTGTAAAATAATATCTTCCATCATATTCTAATGGTTGTTGTTGTTCCAACATTAATAAACAAATCTTGTTGGTGGACCATCAAAATAGCTATACAGCATCTCCCATCATATTTTGATAGTTCTTGTTGGTCCAACAATAAAAAACATAACTTTATAGTTGGCCATCATAATAAAACAACCTCTGCCATCAAAATATGATGGTTTATATTGGTCTATCAAAAATCAAACATTGCTTGATGGTTTACCATCATAACACAAAAGTAACATTTTTCTTTTGTAATGATGGAAAATGTTGTAGGATGGTCACTATCAACACATATTAGACCATTACGAATCTTACTGACACCAACATAAACCATCAAAATCCTTTGACGGTACCATCAAGAATTTTGTCCTGGATTGCGTAGCATACTTGCTGCAAAACTATCTCCAGAATATACATGAGCGTGTGCAATGCTGCGTATCAGTGATGAATCTTAATATTTAAAGCATACTGGGTGTCTACTTTATCTAGTATGTAAAAACGAATTTGCATCTGGAAGAACTTAATTCTCGATTGGATATAAGAAATAATAGAGAAATTCTCATTTCAGCGCAGGTGCGAAAGCTTCCCAACGAATCACAGTTATGTGAAGGGTTAGAAAACAAAACTAACGGGACTGGTAATGTAAGACAAACACTTTGCAAAATAAGAATAAGAATTAAGATGCATAGAGATGTTGCGTAGCAACCTATTCGTTCACGAAAATTGATTCTGCGCTAACTCTGAAGAGAACTAAGGATGCTCTGTAACGAAATTGAAACTTGAAAGAAAAAGATTTGTCTATTAAATAAATAAATAAAGAGGAAAGGAAACATTTTTTCATTCATATAACTTTAGGTGATCAGATTAATTATCAGTGTTCCATATACTAAGTTCGGCTACGTAGCTATAGCTATTACCATTTTTGAAAAGTTATGGCTACGAAATTACGATAAACACTTGCAATGCGATGCATTTAAGTCTCAAAAATATTAAAAAATTTTTAGTTGAAACTTTCACTCGTCTATATACATTACACTGTATGAAATTTTAAAAATATTTTTGTATAACATATGTAAAACAGCACTTTTGACATTTTCGAAACGTGAAGAGCGTCTGTCATAAAATATACGAAAATACTTCTTGATTTTAAAATAATCGGAATCGATATCGTAGTGTGATGGATGCTGGGAAGGAAGTGATCACGTGTTCGTTCGCCGTTGTGGTGTGCCCATTTCCGATGCATAAAATCGGATGAAAGTCGAAAAGGATTTGATTGATGACTGCTTTTTGAAAAATAGGATCTTAAATTTTTTTTTCCTTCATTTTTTTTTGTTAAAGAGAGTGAAGCTCTCTTTTTTTCTTTTCTGGAAACTTCCACCATTTTTTCTTCTTTCCTTGCCAAATCAAGAGGTGAAGAATTACCAAAGATCTACCCGAGATGATAATGGAAGCTCTTTCTCAAACTCTTTTTTCTTTATTCGATATAAAAGGTTAAAGGGGGAGGGGGAGAAGATAAGGAAAAAATATATATATCTTTTGGTGCTAAGACATCATCCTTTTTTTTTTTTTTTTTTTACATGAATGCTCTAAATCTGGTTGAGATAAGAACAAGATTATTCTTTTATACTTAACATCAATATTAAAACTTAAATCAACGGTTACAAAAAATCAAAATTATACGAAAAGAAAATGCATTTATACTGGCTTTCTTTCTAAAAGCCACAAATATATTGTGTTCAAAAAATATAAAAATTAAACTAAAACATAAAGTTGAAAAAGAATGAAAAAAAAAAATTATTAAGTTGTTCATTTTTTGGAATGAAATTCGAAAGATTCCGTTTTTCTATGGGCAATGCAGAAAAAATTATTGAAAGGGCTCTGCAAAATGGTTATATATATATATATATATATATATATATATATATATATATATATATATATATATATATATATATATACTTCATATATTGTTTAAAGTAATAATAATTTTAAAAAATGAAGCATTTAAAAGTTATCTGTTTGCGAGTTTTTAAATAGTGTCGTCACTACTAGCTAATAACTATTCTTACCCCTATATATATAAGATATGAGAATAAATTGTGCACATTAACATTTTATTTAATAAAATACTCATATTCTTTTTTAGCAATGCAAACTTTAGTTAGTACGAATTAAACTGTAAAAACTAAAAATTTGAAAGGTGAATTTTAAAAAAAAATTTTTTCCCTTCTACAGGTAACGATTTTTTTTTTTTTTTTTTAAATTTCAATAAAAAGAGCAAATATGAAAAGTTCCCTGTCATACTTTTCATTCTTTCTTTCCATTTTCTTTCAATTGTCATACAGTATAATTAAATAAAAAGAGTAATAGTACTTACTTTCTCGATTCTCTCAAAAGTAAAGAAAAATGCGTTTACAGCGCCATCTGTTATAAACTAGGAAAGTTAAAAAAAAGGAAATGTTATTTTCTTCTGTTATAATATATAGTTTAAAATTCTAGCTTTGCGGCTACGGAACCAAAAATAATTAACCTTCCTCTGGCGTAATCCCGAATGTTATAAACAAAGTTTATTGAGCTAATTGTGAACGTTATAAGCTATAAAAGACTATTTTCAAAAATAATTAATTAGAGGCGTTTTATCAATAATTTTCTTAAATTATATTTTAACTCTTAGTATAGTTATGAGCTTGTTATAAAGTTATATATCAGTCATGTAACTGCTATGAACGTTGAAAATGGTTATTAGGGAAACCTATTACTTTATTAAAGAGTTTTGTTACTTTATTTTGATTTAAATGCAATATTTTATAAATGCGTGTTTTTCATAATTTGTTAAATATTCGAAGCATTATATTTTCTTTTGAAAAATTCCATTTTTATTTCATTGGCATTTTACTTGAAATAATTTTATAAAGGCAAACGGAAGATTGAATTGATCTAAATATAATGAGAGGATTCAAAACTTATCACTTATTATAAAAACTACCTACTCGCGGAACCACTTTAACTTTTTCAAGGAACCATAGGGTGTCACAGAACTCCATTTGGAAACCTTTGCTTTAGTATACGCCACTTAAACTGAAGATTTCTTAATTTCTTTTTGGAGAAATCGCTTCAAATAAAATTGTTAACAAAATCATCAGTTTACCAAATTAAAGTTATCAATATCAATTCTCTCATAAGAAAAAAGAAAAGAAAAAAAAACTCGTAAGTAAATAATGCAGCATCGAAGTCACTTTTTAAATATCATATTATATCGGGGTATAAGCTGACTCTTTAAGCTCCGAAATTTCTCGAAAATCAGAGGGTCGACTTATAACCCGCCATATACGGTATTAAGTATTAGTTCAAAAACCCTTTTCATTCTCCGAAAACTTAAGGTTTTTTTTCCTCATGACGTTTCATGTTACTTTAATAATTAGCATAGTTGGTTAAAGATTAACAAACTTTAACATAACAGTTTCGAATAACTACACTGGTGTAAGATATTAAGAGAATTTGCAGACTTGGTCGAATATCTCTAAAACTACTGGACCGATTTTAAGGAAATTTGATATGTACATACATTGATACAATACAAAACAAGTAACCATTCAACAATTGTAATACACACGCATGATTGTGCGTAATACTCGTTGGAGTCGGAAGGTACGAAATTTCCACAGGACAATTCAGGCCAATTTCTATAGGAAAGGATAAACTGTCTTATTTCAAGTATGAAATCACGCTACAAGGCCTGTATATTCGTAAGCGGGGACCATATCAACCATTTTTTTGTTTTTTTGTTTATTCTGCAACAGCTGTTTCATACCTTCCGACTCCAACGAGTATTACGTATGATCATGCGTGTGTATTTCAATTGTTGAATGGATATTTGTTTCGTATTGTATCAATGTAAGTAGTACACATCAAAGTTCCTTAAAATAGGTCCAGTAGTTCTAGAGATAATAGACCGAGTCTGCAAATTCTCTTTAATTTCTTGCACCAGTATATTACAATCTCAAAGCATTTATGAAAATAGAATATTCCTTTCTAAAAAACGTAATTTCATTTGACAAAAAAAAAAAAAAAAAAAAAAAAAAACAGCCACTAGCCTCAAAAATTCGTTCAATATTCATCGAGTGAGAAAGATTGTGTGCAAAGAGCTTTTCTCTTAAATATACCATCCTTGGAATGAAAAAAAAAAAAGAATTACTTTTTTTATTCTCTGACCATCCAAGTGCAGTCTCGATTAGCGACTGAATAAGAGAGACTTCACTATAGTCATTTCAAAGATATCCACCACTTACGACTTTCTTTTTATTAATATCGTCTGAAGCACACTTTAGGCGCGTGCAGTACGTGGATATGGCTAGTTATTGTTCTACAAAACGAGCATCAGACTAGTGGGCGAGCCCTTGAAACTTTTCTTTTTTTTTTCTTCTTTAAATTTCTTTTTCTCTTTGATGGTTTTGTTTAGGAGTGGGACTGCCTTAAGTCGATAACTTTTGCCACTGTTTCCGGTTCTGGCTTCTTTTTTTTCATATTTTTAGCCTCTTTTTAATGCGATGCAATAAAGTAATTTTCAAGATGCGGCCACAAACGCATCTTTGTATTGCGATTTAATGACAGTCTGCGCGTGGTCTTTAGTTAGGCGTTGGGGAACGAACGGATTAAAAAGAAGAAAAAGAAAGAAAGAAAGAAATTTATGAAGAAAAGAACATTTAGGTCGTGATAGTAGTGTGATGGCATTTATTTCTTTATTAAGAAAGTAAGATGAAAGTGCATTCGCTGTCATTAAAATTTATTTCGAAAATAATTTCTTTAATTCGGTATAATTTTAAAAATAATGCGAATTGCTTTCACAGGAATCACAGGTTGGATTAAATAAAGGGAACACTAGAACTGGTCGATATATAGTGAAGTATAGATACACTTAAGCATCGCCTTAGAGTCATTTCAAAGATTCTCATGGCATATCGTGAATACCGTTACTTACGATAAATATCGATAGAACGATAATTATCAACAATGATGATATCGTGATCGATGTCGACAAAATAAATATCCAATGCAATAAAAGAATGTTGCAAGTACTATCAATAAATTAGGTTATAAAATACGATAAAACCGTGATTATTATTAGAAATACTAAATATCTGATATAATAACATGGTGAGTATTATCCATAACGATTGTTTTCATAACAACATTATCGTTATAACTTATTCCACACGAGTGACGAAAATACTAATCCAGGAATTTAAAAGAGAAGATGGAAAAATTAAAAAATAAAATATTTTTAAAAAATATGTAAAAATTTTTTAAAAAATTAAAAACCCAGAAAAAAAAACGGAAAATATATAATCTATGTTAATACAATATTAGCATGCACTCTTTTTTGCGGATATAATCGTGTGAGCTGATGATGAGATTATACAATCCATATTAATACAATATTAGCATGCACTCTTTTTAGCGGATATAATCGTGTGAGCTGATGACGGGATTATGTATTTTCATTATTTTATTTTCTGGGTTTTCGATTTTCTTTTAAATTTTTACATATTTTTAATTTATCTTATATACGTTGCCCGTAAAGCTCAAATGTACGCATTATCTTCTCAGTGAAGTTCAAAGAATTGTTTATCTCAATCCCTCAACTAATTTGAAATTGATTGTTTAGATTTGATTCCTTAAGAATCGAAAATGAAATAAATTACAGGTTAATTTATTTAAGTTCAATACAAATTTAAACTATTTGATACTTAGTACTATTATTTTATATAGTGATAGATGATTGATTCTATCGGCTTATCTGCATTGTGGGATTTTAGTAGCTTAATTTTTTAGAAAGCAAAATAAAAATTACATGAATAAATTACAATATGATAAAGCTGGTGTTATTCCAGCAACCATTATACGGGTATTATGCAGATTGTCTAGATAATTTCAGAAATTATGCAATTTAACAAAAAAAACAACAAATTTTTGAAAATTAGTTATTCTAATAAACAATTTTAATTTGAAATTTTCTTGTGAAATTAATGCACCAATGTTTTCCCATTATAATTCTTATCCATTTTATAAGTGCCAATTTTTACTGTACGCATGTTAGTTTAAGCCTAACTTTTTCAATAATAGTTGCAGATAAATTTGAATTCATAGAGATTTGCAGATAAGGGACACTGAATTCTGCTAGCGGACACTAAGCGGATTGTGAAATGCAAATCGCGCATCCTCTGAAAACATGATGATCACTCAAAAACTCATTTATTTTTCACCTTAATTGCAACATGCCATGGTGGCTCAGGGGATAGAGTGTTCGCCTTCCAATGAGGTGAGCCAGGTTCGAATCCCAGCAAAGGCTGGTCGATACGAATTCCGCACCCGGCTCGTGTTCACCACAGTGCTGACGTAAAATATCCTCACCTGCAGATGGATCATGGGTTAGAGTCCCCTTGCCGTCAGGCTAACCACGGAAGGTTTTCTCGGTTTTCCTCACCATGTAATGCAAATGCTGGTTTGCTCCATCAAAAAGTCTTCCTCGAAGGCAAATTTCTTCTTATACTTGATCCAGGATTTCCCTTGTATTCTGGATTGGGTTCAAAATTACCAGGCTACGGAGTTGAACATTAATAGTCGTATTCCCAAAGGAGGGTAGGCTGTTCAACGACGTTTATAAAATAAAATAGACTATCTGATTCTGTTAGGGTTTCGGATAATTTTTAATTTATAGAGATTGCAGATAAAGGACTGTAAATTCTACATCCAGGCCTTGTGAAGAGCAAAGGGTGCATCCCCTGAAAACATGATGATCACTAAAAAAACCCATTTATTTTTCACCTTAATTGCACCATTATTACAAAAGCCTGTTTAAAATGACCGCAAGAGAGAATCACACTCTTTAAACACCGTCAATTACATATCCGAGTGACAAAAAAGGCTATACGTTACAACCTTAAAATAGAGGTGAGGGTACAACGGACAACCCTCTATTAGGACAACGAAAACAAAAAAAATCCTCAATAAGTATTATCTTAGGACTCCTCTTAAAACTTGAGGCGGTTTCCTAAAATGGATGATTTTTGTAACTACCGGCGTTTCACTCATAAAATATAAGTTTTGTCAATAGAAAGGCAAACAAATGATCTTCCATAGCTTTCTGATAAACAAAACAATTTGCATTCCTCAAATTGCGTTTGGTGAACATCTGTTATGGTGACATCCCGTTTTTAAGAATTTAGTAATGACACATATGAATAAAATTTCCATTTCTGATAATGGATATGTTACATCTGGAAATCGGTTATAAATAAATGAATATTCAAGTGTTTATGATCTTTCCTATCTTACATTACGCAGGTGAAAAATAGCTCCTTGCATTGGTTTTGCGCCTATTTTAATTATTGGTTGACTATGTTTTTCGAAACTTTTTCGCCAAGGAAAATATTAAAAAAAAAAAACACAGATTAAGTTCCCCAAATTTAAGAGAAAGTTATAATTTTAAACTTCATATAGAATAAAGATTTATCTAGGCTATAGAATAAACAAAAACGAAATTAAAAGTTGTAAATTTTTTTAAAAAAATTTACCCATTTGACAAGATTTTTTCACCTAGTTGAAAAGTATCCAAATCCATGAATAAATCACAATTTTTGCAAATTCTTTGTGCCGAGATTATCACAATTTTTAAACACTTCAAACAGTTAATCACAATTTTTAAACACTTCAAACAGTTAATAACAATTTTTAAACATTGCATATCTAAATAATGAAAAATTTTCCGAGAATAGTTTGCTCTCGTTTCTTTTAAAAGTACATAAAATGATTCCTGCGAGTATTTCATAAAAATTAATGAACATTCCAAGAGAATATTTAATTATTAATAATATTATAAGAAATAATGATAAAGACTCAAAAAATTTTAAATGTGTTTTTATTACATTCAAAAGCAAAACGCAGCGACGTTTATCTTTTTTGTAACAAATATATTACATAACAGTAATAATAATCAAAAAATGTGCCATGTATCTATTAAGTTTACATTTGAACCACAGAATAAAAATCGAATTTATTTTAAAATTCTGTTTTAAATTGTTAGTTAATATTGTAAGTTACTGGATACAAAATAATATTAGTTATTAGCTTAATTTTAAACTAGTACGTTTTTTTTTTTTTTTTTTTTTTTTTTTTTAAATACTTTTCTTGTACCTATTATAAAAGGATTCTTCATTTCTTTTTTTTTATTTATTTATTTTTTGCAAAAAAACAAGAAAAGTTAACTTTAAAAGATCTGAAGTCTTTAACATACGCATCGATTTGAAAAATTATAATTTTAAAGTCAACGATAGTTATCAAACTATAGTTGTCAAACCCTTTGGCATGTCCGTCTTGACATATCCGACATGTCAATAGTTCCTTATCCGTGTGGGTATTGAAATTCAAAAATTACGAAATTTTGTCACTATAACCGTGAGAGCTGAGCAATCATTTTTAACATCATTTATGAGCGCATAGATCAGGGCTGTCCAACTGCAAGGAGCCCATGGGCCAGAATTCCGGTCACTGATCACCTGGCGGGGCGCAGTTTGAAAAAGTTGAACAATAACCTCTTACCTCTTATACAATAACAATTAATAGTTGAATTATTAATTATAAAACAATGGAACAGAAGGATTATGAAGCAATTTGCTTACGGGAAAACTAAGGCCGATCAGCCTGAATAAGAAGTTGGTGGGCAGCACAATGTGTGTTGGAGGGCCGCATGCGACCCGCGGGCCTCCAGTTGGACAGCCTTGACATAGATCATAATACCTTTAAAATTTTATTCCGTTCATTCAAATAGTACGCTCTCTGGAGCAGTGGTTACCAACTGGCGTCCCGCGGACCGCATCCGGCCCTCAAAGCCTTTTTTTGTGTAGCCCGCGAACTAAAATATATTAGTTGTCGTTTTTTTTGCGAACAATTTTCGTGAAAAATCTGTATAGGTTTAAAATACTTTTCTTTCGCTTAAAAAAAAACCTAATTTCTTCGTTTCTGTGAAATTTAACATAGCAACGTTGCAAAAAAATTTATTTCGCAGATTTTGCATCCAAGAAAATATTGATTCAAATACAAAAATAATCGTGAATGTTGCTCTTTTTTATTTCGTTTTTTCGTGAATATAATTTAGCATGTGTGTATCAGAAATTTTCCCGAAGAAATTCTCCCATTTATCTCTTCGAAACCATTCATATTGCACGAAATTATTTCCATTTGTAAATTTTAAAACGCATAAAAGAGGGAACGAATATCATGTTTTATTTAAATTCCTTGAATTGAATATCGCATGAGCGGAAAAGAAGAAAACATTTAATTTCAGATGCTCGAGAATTTTTTTTCCTGTAATTCCTAATAAGTCGAAATTTTTTTTAATTTATAGCAGAATTAAATTTAAAAGAAAAAAAATTCTTGTCACTAAGTTTTTGATTAAGAGAAGATTCAAAATGATACGTAACAAGCATTATTTGTAATGCTAGTTATTTTGCTTTTTAATATTAAAAAAAAACTTTGATAAAAATCTGACAGTAATATTTAATATCCCTTCAAACGTTAAAAAGTCCTATATAAACTTTTGATAAAGTTGCGGCCCGCCATTTGACTGGTGTTTTTAATTGCGGCCTCCAGCCACATGTAAGTTGGAAACCCCTGCTCTAGAGGGTTATGCATCGGCGAAATTATTTTATAATCACCCTGTACATATATTCCCCCCCCCCCCAAATGAACTATCTTTATGTGAAATGTGTTTTTATGAAATGTGTAACAATATTTTTACCGAGTAAATAAATATATAATTAAGCTCCACCATTCCGCCTTAACTTTTAAGGGGAAAAAAATTCCTGTTACTAGATTCACAACTCCATTTGTAAGGACGATTTGTACACCTCATAGTTACATTCTAAAACGACAGAATAACAGTAATTTTGAAATAAGACGAATATTTTCTAAATAAGCACTCTAACTCTATTCTAAAATGACACGCCGTCCATTTTGTGGCGTTAGACCTTTTATTAAAGGCTCTGACAAATAGCCCGAGGCACAAGTTACGGGTCTCACATTTCAGAGCGCTTGTTTTAATAGCCCGAGTTATAAATATTCATTTTAACGAGGTTAGATAGTTTTCTACTATTCTGAGGGAAATAACTGCGTTTACTAATAACATGCATCGTTGAAGTGAAATACCATGGTGCATCATTGGAGCACGTGGCTTGCTGCGTTCGTAAAGTGCGCTCAACATGGAGGACATATCATTACTCGGCGATCAAGAACAGTCATTAGAAAAGTATGACATTTTTTTAAACGACAAAATTGATCAGAATATGGAATTTGTTTTTTGTCCCCCCAACATATTTCTTATGCCTGTCGAATTTCAATAAGGTCGGGAAAAAATTCCTTTTGTAGGACATTTTTGAGACATTTCATCTTTTTTATGATAATTTGTGAGAGTTTGAGTCAATAATTTTTAGATGTTTTTTTTTTTATCATCAAACCTCTTTGAATTGTTTTCAACATTGTTGTCAAAAATATTTAAAAACGAAAGCTTCATTCTGAAATAGCCTTAATCTAAAATACACCCTATAATTTCTTAAAATAACTTTTTTTATTCCTTATTTTTTCGTTATAAAAATTTTCCAAATGACAATAGCTCAAACGTTTCATACGAAGACACCCGACAATAGCCAGGGTCGATCGCTGCATTGTTTTGAGCCTCAAACTGACGAACTTCTATCGAAATATATTGCCATGCAGTGTAACTCTCCATCATGTGTGAAAGAGGACAAAATTTAGAATATTCCCATGTCAAGATTCTTGATGGTTCCATCAAAAAATAGTTCGATGGTTAGTGTGATTCTTGATGGTCTACATCATTTGATAGTCACTCCTCATCCTACATTTTCCATTATGTGTTTATGGTTTATGACATGCCAACAAACTTCTATCATTCCGTGATGGAAAATGCCATTTTAATACTATTATGAGGACCATCAAGAAGAACCATCATGAGAAGTTTGACATACAAGGACCAACAATCCATGATGATCCGTGATGGTTCCAACTATACATTTCTATGATGGTTTAATGAGATTTCTTGCTGGTTCTCAGGAATGTACGATCAGAACAATTTGTTTTTTTTTTTATTTTGGACCATCATAAGTCAGTCCGAATTCCTACAATGGGATGGTGGTTGTTCATGATCATTCCAACATTTGATTTCTAAGATACTACGATGGAAATTCGTGCTGTTTCAACATGAACAAACCATCAATGCAAGTAGCTATTCTTATGTTGGACCAGTGTAAATCAGTCCGAATTCCTACATTGAGATGATGGTTACTTTTGTTGGTTTCCATCAAAAAATATAATGGCTCATGATAGATGGTTTATCTAGGGAAAACCATTAAAATTTTTGGCTTTGTTTTCCTCAATCCCTTCGAGAGTGATGACGGAGAAATGTAAAAAAAAAAAGATTTGAAAAAAGAAACTGCAAGTTTTACTTTTTACTGAAGCCTTTTACGACAACTTATGAGAAAGAAACTGAACTATCTGTATCTTAATAAAATAACCAAAAATATTGAATGTGTTTTTAATAATTACTCACACAAATGTAATTACCCAACTTGACTGTATCTTTCGAAACACATAAAATTTTAGCGATCGTCAAATCAAAATGGGAAAGAGTCTTATTTTAGCATTTTGATAAATTCTTTTGAGCGCATAATTATAAAAATAAAATTTTCCAATTTAATTTTTCAATTAAATTTCTCACAATGCTTGATCCAGGAGTTCTCTTGTCTTCTGGATTGGATTCAAAATTACAAGGTTACGGAGTTAAACATTAGTAGTTGTAAACCCGAAAAGTTGGGTCGACTGTTCAACGACTGTTATAAAAATAAAATAAAATAGGCACTTTAAGAGTCGTGGTGGCTCAAGTGATAGAGTGCACGCCTTCCAATGAGGTGAGCCGGACTGGAATCCCAGCGACACAGTACCCAGCTGGGGTCTACTACAGTGCTGACTTAAAATATCCTCAGTGGTAAACGGATCACGGGTTAGAGTACCCTAGCAGTCAGGCTAACCGTGGGAGGGTTTCGTAATTTTCCTTTCCCTGTAACACAAATGTGGGTTAGTTCTATCAAAAAGTCCTCCACGAAGGCAAATTTCTTCCAATACTTGATCCAGGAGTTCCCTTGTCTTCTGGACTGGGTTTAAAATTACAAGACTACGGAGTTGAACATTGGTAGTCGTAAACTCACACTTAGGACGGCTGTTCAACGACGGTTATAAAATTAGAAAAATGGGCATTTCAAGACAAAATTTTGATATTCACGCTTATTTATTCCTTTAATTTTTTCTTTTTAATTTTTTTTTCTTTTCACGTTAAATATTAATCAGCGTCTATATAGGTTTTCGTCGATTTCGTCGAAAATAAGACCAGAATTTATGAAATCTACAAACGGGAAGACTTTTTCTGTCTAAAATCTACAAAAACTTTTTTTTTTGTATTTTTAAATTGAAAGCAGTGGAATAAATATCAAAATTAAATGCTATGGAACACTATAAAATTGAATGCAATAGAACCCTTTGTAAAATAGAGGGAAATGGAATGCTCTCAAAAATTAAATACAAAGAGATACTTTGCAAAATTTAATGCAATGAAATACTTTTATAAGCGGATATCAGAGGAATAATCTGCAGAATTAAATGCAAAGTACTCTAAAAAACAGAAAACGAAAGAAAACTCTAAATAATTGAATGGAATGTATAACTTTTAAGAACGGGCTCCAAAGAAATTCTCTGTAAAATTGAACACTTTTTAAAAACGGACAGAGGAACACTCTGCAATAATTGTTGACTAAACGAGTTCAATAAAAAAAAAATATGAGAAATTTCTAGATTTTTTTTCTTTCTATGCTAAGCTGCCATGATCTAAACAAAGTTATCACCTGGCCCGTTGTTGGCCAACAGTTTCTATCGAATTCTCACGATTTGTTCTTTTTCGAGAATGTAATTTGTGTCTGAATCATATTCCCTCGATTCATCTCATAATTCCCTTGAAAAGAGGCGCGGAACACCCTCCGGTTATCCCCATTCCAAATTCACCGAAACGGAAGAAAATTATAGTCGTTTCCCAAACCAATATGAGCATTTGTGGCTTAACCTCCTTCATTTGACCTCCTAATGCAGCGGGCAGCTGGACGTGGCGTGAAAAATATGGAGCCAAATTATGTTAGATTAATAAAAATAATGAAAAAAAAAATGGCTTCCAGTACTGTACTTATTGTTCTAAAGAATCGATATGGCTTCTTGTCAGTGTCTTTTCCAAGATTTGAATATTTATGAAAAAACCCTGAGGTTTCGTGATATGAAAGACACTTTTTTCTTTCGGGACAGCAGAAGCTATAGCCTATAATGACATAGCTGCTGTGGAAGCGAAGAAACATGAATATATTAATAATTATGCTCGACTTGAGAATATTCTTATGCGTTGTGAAACAACAGTTAAACGTTATCTTCGGCATTTTATAATAAAAGAGCGTAGTATTTCTTTTGATATTATCCAACCTTCGCGCTTATATATAATTTTAAGAACCACTTTAATATTTCTAAGTATAAATAAAGGTGGAGGAAAAACGCTTTTTTCAACACGTAAATTTGTTGAGATATAGGCTTTTTTTATATTATTTCTGAGATTAATGGGAGAAAAAAAACCTTTTCGTAGTTCTTATAGTTGATTAATAAAAAGATATGCGACAAAAAGAAAAAAAAAAACGTCTTAGAATATTTTTGAGGTCGACACTGAGATACCTTATTAGTTATACATATGTATTTAACAATATATACCTAACTGTCTCCTATACCGTTCATCATATCATTTTGCATTTTCATACACGATCACGCATGAATCTTTCGCGCAGTTCATTTACTACAGAACAATCTCGCGTTCTCAACAGAGTTTGCGCTGAACTTACATTTGATAGCGTGCAAGATGCTCTAAGTGTTAAATCTCTGTATTCTAACCGTCTCTTTACTGTTCTGATCTACGACTGTAAATTTTGAAAGGATATTCTTTTGCTCTATCGAAACGAATAGTTTTGCTTCCTCTCTATGGTCCCACTTACAATATGATTCCATTACGAGTCTATGGTCTCGTTTGCATAGTGAGATAACAATCGAATACAATTTTAATTTTTTATAGAATAATCCTTCCTGTGCACAATCAATCATTTGCTCCATGGAAAGATCGAAATGAAACTTTCTTCGAACTTGGAATATAGTTGTATAACCTGCAAGATAATTTCAGGTCATACTCCATTTTACATGAGTCCAAATGATCAATGTGTGCAACCTTGGCTGCCTGGTACATAACATAATGATAAAGCCAGTTCCACATCTACATTCAATAAATAGCATGTTATATCAATGTTTGTCACAGCAGTGCGTTCCTTCTATGGCGTTTTCGTGAACTCAGTCAGTCACAAGTTGGTATTGGTCACAAGTCATATAAACCTTGTCACAAGTTATATAAACCAGTCACAAGTTATATAAACTAGTCACAAGTTATATAAACCTTGTCACAAGTTATATAAACCTTGTCACAAGTTATATAAACCTTGTCACAAGTTATATAAACCTTGTCACAAGTTATATAAACCTTGTCACAAGTTATATAAACCTTGTCACAAGTTATATAAACCTTGTCACAAGTTATATAAACCTTGTCACAAGTTATATAAACCTTGTCGTTTACAAGTTGGCATTAGGAATACATAAACCTTGCAGTCCAAAATTTGTAAAAAAGTTTTAAATATTTAATGTTTTCTAAGTATTGTAATAAAAAATATATATTTAAAGTGATTTATTTTTCAGATGACAAATTAGATATGAAGATGCAAGAAATGAAACCCTTTTGCAAAGCAACCACAGCTGAAGGATCACTTCAAGCACCCCCTGAACCACACTTCAACAAGAAACTCCTGGTTGCTGGAGCCCAGTTCCTACCCGGCCTGGTGATGCACCCATCGGCCATCCACTCTTTCCCTCAACCCGTATTCTCCAGGACTCATTTACCACTGTCACCATTGCCGATGGCCGGATGCGTTCAGCAGCTCGGCACCTACCACCCCTTTGTGATTTCAGAAGCCCATTCTTGCAAATCAGCACCTGCCGACTTCAATCCGGACACTATGTCCCCAAAATCAACCAGGCTAGCGAGACCTCAAGACAAACTAGCCAGTTCCCAATCTACATCGGGTTCCACGTCCTCCAGAAAAACGAAATTCGACTTTTCGAAATTGGCTGAATCTGCCACCAGCAAGGACGACCCACCTCCCGCCCACAGCAACAGTGGCGGAGCAGAAGTTAAACGAAGCCAAATGGACAGTCCGACTACTGCTGCCTCGAAGGCTTCAGTAGCACTCATCACCAGTCATACCTATCCTTTCATATCTTCCTATTATACTCTAGGTGCCATGGGCCTGGCGACGGACTATTTCGAACGAAAGCTGGCCCGGGGCAGAGGATCTTCGAGACCTAAAAAGGAGTTTATTTGCAAGTATTGCCAAAGGAGATTTACTAAGTCTTATAATTTATTGATCCACGAGAGGACGCATACAGATGAGAGACCATACACCTGTGACATTTGCCACAAGGCGTTTCGACGGCAAGATCATCTTAGAGATCACAGGTAGGGACTTTGAAGCATAAAACAATGGTTCTTAATTTTATTCTTCAGCTATGGAAACTTAAAAGATCGAGCTTCTTTGGCAAACGTCGGCTTTATTAAGTTCATTAGCAGCTGTAAATTTTACTATCCAACCAAATACTATATAGAAAAAAAAAATTAAAATCAATTCTCTCTATATAAATATATATATAGAGAGAGTGAACTAATAGTAGAAATTGGAAGAAAAAAAAGGCGCAAGGTATCAGGCAACTAGACTAGACTCAACGCGACTAGAAACTTCATTTATAGTAATTGAAAATTAATATTTAAATGTAAATAGTACACGCTTAAGTTTGATAAGTCTATTCTTTCTCATGCTTATGCCAGCTCACTCACTTGATGCATTTCAGTTTTCAGTTCCTTACTGCCAACGCGAAATATATCCTCTCGGTTCGGTGGCAATACACACACGCGCATTAGTGATTGGAAATAATATAACAAATGACACTGTGGAAAGGCGATAAATATACAGACAATACAGATGAATATTGGCTTTAACGATCTCACTGTATACATTAAGAATAAAAATATAAAAATAAAAGTACACCACTCAGTCAAGGTAAATAAAGATCATTCAGGTTTAAGAACATTGGCAATGCAAGTATTATGTTACTGTGAATGACCGAAATTGGTGGTTCTTGACTTCCACCGGTTAATGTTGACAATCACATAGTCGCTTTGGTAAAAGTCCGAAATATATACTAGGTCTAGTTAAGTGCCATTGCCCGGTATACCCTACACTGATGTTTTTTTAGGGTTCAGTGCCACTGCCCGCTATACATTTGCCAGTTACTCCGAACATTGATGTTTCTCTTAATCTATCCTCAGCAGATATTAAAATATCGAATAAATATATAATAATATCAGCGAATAAATTAATATCAAATCTGATATAACAAATATTTCGGACATTCACCAAAGCGACTATGTGATTGTTGACATTCACCGGTGAAAGTGGACATTCTATTGATTCTTTCAAGGTTCAATGCCACTGTCCGGTATGCATTTGTCCGGTACTCCGAACACTGATGTATCTCCTAATCTATCCTCAGCAGATATTAAAATATCGAATAAATATATTATAATATCATCGAATAAATTAATATCAAATCGGATATAGCAATTCGCTCATGGGCTGCAATAGCGGCACAACTCAAAAAATCAAGTTTTGAGATAAGTGGATTAAAGTTTTCATTGCTAAGGAAAATGCATGAGAAATGCTTTAGTTTGCTTAAACGAAGATTACCTTCAAGTTGAATTATGAGTTGTGCTAGTATTATTGCTGAAAGAATGTGTACTATTTTCATATTTACACCTGTTTCTGGTCCAAAACGGGTGTTTTTTTTAGTTGTGTCACTATTGCAGCCCATGAGCGAAATATTTCGGACATTCACCTAAAAATTATTGACTCTCACAGGTGAAAGTCGATATTCTCTTGATTTTATTGTAGAATATCTAATTGTAAATCCTTGTTGATTTCCAGGTACATTCACTCGAAGGAGAAACCCTTCAAGTGCACGGAGTGTGGCAAAGGTTTCTGTCAGTCCAGGACGCTGGCAGTGCACAGGATCCTGCACATGGAGGACTCCCCCCACAAGTGTCCCACATGTGGACGCACATTCAACCAGAGGAGCAACCTCAAGACCCACCTCCTCACACACACTGACATCAAACCCTACAACTGTGACTCCTGCGGAAAAGTCTTCAGGAGGAACTGCGACCTCAGGAGGCACACGCTGACCCACACTTTGGGGCTGCCTGAAGCCCCATGCGAAGAGGGGCATGGGTCCCCATCCAGTAGCTGTGATCGTTATTATCCGGGTGAAGGCGACAACGATGATAGTCACTCCCAAGAAATCGTTGACGTCGAAAATTAAAAAACTATTTATTTTTGTTAATAAAACCTGCTTTAGTATTCTTGGTTTGAAGACAAAATATCGTGCCAGCATCATGTGCACAAAATTATTTAACTTGCTTTTTACATGCAAGAAACTTGCACATAAATTATCAGTAGACATTACAAGGTGGAGATTAGACTGTTTTCAAAAACTGGGAGAATAATAATTATTTTATTTTTTTAAATAATAAAAATTCTTTCGGAAAAATCATTTTAAAACGACATACATTTTTCCTTCAAAAGTTTTTGGCTTCAGGTCAAAAAATTAAGAACAAATAGCTTTACAGATAGTAAACGTGGAAATCAAAGAAAAATAATTGAAAATCCCAATTTTTAAAAATCTCTTAATAACTGAAAATCACATAAAAATATTTTGGAAATATCAATCATGTTTCGAAATGAGGTATGTTGGGTTATTACTTTTAATTGTTTTTCTTTGATTTATTCTCCCTAATTCCATTAATCGATGACACTTTTAAATCCATCGATAAACATTAATCCATCGATAAAACATTAATAAATTCTAAGAGGAACACGTCCCACAAATTTGCAGGAAGAATTATAATTGATAATACCGTTTTCATAAAACGAATTTTTGAAAACCAACAGTTTAATTTATGTCAAGCTGTGTATTTATAGAACATAACGTAGTGTCACTATATAGTTAACCCCATGCAATATAAATACTATATAAGGTTATATCAAAGAGTTCGTTCCTAATTGTGTTATTTTCTGGTACGAAGAAGATAAAAGTTTACACTGTCAGAAATGTTAGATCATGTTGAGCATTGTTGTCCAAGCATATATTTGAACAAAAAAGTCTTAAAAGAAAACATGATCAAAACCTACAGTTTTAATGTAAAAATAAATTATTTTCAAAATTAAGTCTCAAATAGTTTCGAGCAAATTTCTTAAATAAATACCGAAAATTCAAAACAATTTCAAATAACTTTAAAACCCGCTGTCGGCTAAAAATGCTGTAAAAAAATAAATAAAAACGGGTCCTCCTTATAATTTTTTTTTTTTGAACGGTTGGATGGATTTTCATTCTCTAAAGTGTTTTGGTAACATCTTAAGGAATCTTTTAAAATAAATATATATGCATATATATATTATTTCATTACAGTCGTTGAACAGTCGACCCAATTTTTGGGTTTACGTCAACTAATGTTGAACTCCGTAGTCTTGTAATTTTGAACCCAATACAGAAGACGAACTTCTGGATCAAGTATTGGGAGAAATTTACCTTCATGGAGGACTTCTTGATGAAACTAACCCACATTTGCGTTACATGGAGAGGAAAATAGCGAAAACCATTGAGGATATTTAACGTCAGCACTGTTGTCGGTGCATGCCGAGTGTGAAATTCATATCGACCAGCCATCGCTGTGATTCGAACCCGGTTCACCTCAATGGATAGGCGAGCGCAATATCCCATGAGCCACCTCGACTCTGTTTTGAGATATCGTAGTAACTCTTTATAATATGAAAATCCGTCCAAAAGTTTAAAAAAGTGGCCGTTTTTTTTATTCGTTTATTTTGCTGATTTTACATAGGGGCTATATGCAGAAACTATTTTGAAAAAAAACGGTATCCGCATTTTAAATCTAAGCTTCCTGTCTCACTTAAGGGTTGTAGGATAACAATATAATTTTCAGTAAAAACATGTTATTGATACTCTTTTTTTTTTGTAAGAACGGGAAATAATGAGTACAATAGAATAAAATTAAAAAACGAATATTGATGAGTAATTTTTGATCAAATGACTTTCGTTTCACGAACTAAAAAAGTATTTTTATTGTCTGAGATATCCCCATTAAGATATTTTAGCTTAAAAATTTATACACAAAAGCATCCTTTATCAAAATAAGCGTAACGCATTCGTGTGTAAGGGAAAGCATCTAATTAGTTTAGTTTAGTCTGAAAAAGAGGTTAAAAGCATGACCCCTTTCATGTAAAATGTCCACAAGTCACTGCGCAGAAATAAAACCTTCTTAAACAAAATTATTTTGAATTCAAAGGCAATGTGACATTTTAAAATGCGCAATTATTTGTTTCAAAAAGTAATGTAACAACTTAAACAACTCAAAATTACTTATTATTTTAAATGAAAACTGTAATTTTTAATGTTTTTTTCTCTTTCTGTAAAATTGTTAATTTACTTTTATCTTTCTTGTTTAAATGACTGCAAAATTTTTTTGAATAACGATAGCTCAACATTTTTCTTTTGCTAATAGAATTAAAACGGAAAATAATCGAAATTCTTAAGGAATTATTCGTTGATCATTAATGTATTTAGCTTGATAGAATTTAAAATTATATGCCTAAATGCCAGAGCCCTCAACGGAAGAAGTTAAAATGTTCAGGCTTGAATTTGATTTTATAATTTAATTATTGTTTACAAGACTGTATTCAAGAAGAGAGAAGACCGGGCGATTCCTTACAAAAAGAGTAGGATTTTTTTTGCGGAGAATTTATTTACATATTATTATCCATTCATAACAAAAAATAAGCACTTATTAAAATAAGTGGTATTATCTGGCCATCCGGAGATAAAGGTTGAAAAACTCGCTCGTTTTGCGAAGAAATTGAAGTGGCGAATATTAACTAAAACCTACCCCCCAAGCTTAAATGAGTTTTTTGTTCAAAGCGACCGCTAAATCAAAACCTGATTTTTATCTAAAAATAAATGTACATATTACTATAGCAACCGGTGTTCACCTCGTGATAAACACGGTAATTAATAATTTACAAACAAAATATTTGAGAGACATGTTTGATATTAACTACTATAAATATATTATCCAAAATTTATTATGACATTAAGGCGAGTAACAAAAAATAAACAAATACAATCAAATTAAAAAAATTGCGATAGCCGAAAGGCGATCACAGGTTACCCATTTGCTAAATGGTAGTTGTCTAATTTTTTTTCTCCCGCCTACGTTTTTTGGCTTTAGCTTTTTCAGCCTCGGTAAGTTTAGGAATTGACATCGTTTTTTTTTCTTTCTTGTTTTAACTCTAACCTTTGGGACCGTGGGACCCTCTTTATTTGTGACATTCACCT
The DNA here is from genome assembly GCF_982258835.1 of Parasteatoda tepidariorum. Taxonomy (NCBI): domain Eukaryota; kingdom Metazoa; phylum Arthropoda; class Arachnida; order Araneae; family Theridiidae; genus Parasteatoda; species Parasteatoda tepidariorum. The sequence goes on from NC_141762.1 coordinate 94,170,810, forward strand.
GAATTAGTATTGAAAACGATACAGTTTGAACTGTAGGGTAGAATTTCTGATTCTTAACTAAAACAATAAAAACAAAAATATCGTTGAAATGATGAAATTCTCTTTTATTCACAACTCAAGAAGTATTTATGGGATCTCTCTGGTCCCATATCTCAAAAATAAACTCACCCACTTAATGCATAACAAAATTAAAAGTGAAAGAAAGAATTCTTTAAAAAAAAAAAAAATCTAACAGCAGCGATCGCTATAGCAACGCATGCGCACTGCTTAATGTTACTCTTGAACACAGTTGAAAAGTGTGATAACATCCAAATAGGTGCGCACGTCATCAAACCCCAAACAACACCCATTTTTGCCAATGGGTAATAAATAAAATGTGCATTCATTCGGACGATATTTAAGGAAAACCAATATTTTAATACATTATCCTATTTAATTAGAATATTTTATGAGATTATTATGTTCTTTAATTCACAATATATGAAAAAATAATGTATTTCAATGATTTTATATATTATAATTACGGAAAGAATGATATAACAAAGAGATCTTTTATTACGGGATTGATTTTTTAAAACTTTTTTATAGTATTAATCTGTCTAGAATTTAACCGATCATGACTAAGTAATAATTGCTTGAACAAATATTTTCAATATTGTGTAATCTAAAATCTTTTTTTGAGCAATTTAAAATTTAGTTTTATTTTAAAATATTAATATACACCACTAACTTAACTAATTAAACAATGACTTAGAAAATGTTTTTTTCAAAACCTTACAAAAAATGAAAACATAAATTTTAATGATGGGAGGAAAGTATTAAAATGCTTATTAATTTTTGTTCTGTGGCTTGTAAACCTTGTGTCCGACCTTAACGACTCAGCTCTAGTTACGGAATAAATTTCAGAACGAGAAATTAATTTACAAAACCGAAACTGTCATTCAGCCCTATTTCATTTTGTCGACTGTGCATTACAATAACGTAGTAAAAAATGTCTGAAGTATTTAATTTTTTTTTCTTTTTTTGAAATTTTAAATTTTTTTTTTCAAATACAAGTGTCATTTTTTTTTCTTCCTTTGTCGTCGTCTTTGTATAGTTGATTTGGAATTAGAGATGTTATTTAAATCTGTAAATAAAAATTATTTTTTCCTCTCTTCAATTCATTGTACTGAAATGTTTGAGAATTGTAATTGTGTCATTTAAAAATTTGAATTCCTAAATGTAATAAAATTAATTAAACTAAAAAAAATGCCTGGTTATTTTCATCAGCACAAAACATTGAGATTGTTTACAAAAAATGTTTAATTAACATCCTGACCGAGTCCAGAGTTCAGTTATTCAGTTAATCAGTATTGTGTAACCACCGCTCTTCAGAGACCTCTCTCCTGTAGACCGAATAGAACTATCGAAAGGGTAGAGACGAAAGAAGAAAAAGAAATCAAAATTATTCTCTACTTTTCTCTTCACGCAGGCTGGACAATTACCTCTCTATTTTGCAGTACCTTTCTATGCTGATGCTATCACAATACCCTCTGTTTTCAACCTTTTGGCATTCGCCTAAATTTTTAATATCATTTTTGTGACTGTGCCTAGCACCTAGACTGTGACCGTGAGCCTTCCTAAGCCAGTTGCCCGGATGGACGCTCATATTTGATTTCTGTAGCTGTAGGAACAAGGAGAGCTCAATCTTCAAGATTTAATTTCCTTCTCTGCATGCTCAGGAGATAAAAGTTAATTCTCTAATATTTGATTATTTATGTGTAACTAAATCTTGCATTTATGCAGGTTCAGTAATTCGAATATATTAACCACTTTTCATACATTATTTTCGAGGTAACGCCAGAGCATGCAGAGAAGGAGACACGTGTTCCCTTCGAAATTCAGGATTTGATTTATAGGTTCCAGTGCCTCTTGTGATGTGAAGAGATGTTAAAATAAAGAGAATGGATTCAGAATACGTTCTCCTCTTTTTGTTTCGTTCTATATTTTTGATCAATGAATTTGGGATCAGCCGCAATGGCCCAGGGGATAGAGCGTTCGCCTTCCAATGAGGTGAACCGAGTTCGAATCTCAGCGATGACTGGTTGATACGAATTCCGCCTCGGGCTTGCACCGATTACACTGCTGACGTGAAATATCTTCAGTGGTAGACGGTTCATGGGTTAGAGTCCCCTTGCCTTTAGGCTAACCGTGGAAGGTTCTCGTGATCTTCCTCACCATGCAGCGCAAATGCCGGTTAGTTCCATTAAAAAGTCCTCCACGAAGGCAAATTTGTCCCTATACTTGATTCCCTTGTCTTCTGGATTGGGTTCAAAATTACAAGGCTACGACTTTGAACATTAGTAGTCGTAAAACCAAAAATTAGGTCCGCTGTTCAACGATGGTTATAAAATACAAAATAAAAATGAATTTGGGTTGTACTCCATTGCCTAAAGCAGTCATACGTCACTTTCTATGCAAGCAAAATACAAAACCGTCATTATGCAATGCGATTTTGAGATTGCCGCATGCTTCTTTCAATTTCATATAACAGAATTGGAACAATACAGTTCTGCAATCATTAGTTTTTGAGGGGCTGTTAAATAGCGAAATTCATTTATGAGTTAACTCACGAAGCAAGAATTAAAAACAATAATTTCATTACATGCATTGATGAGACAAGATTGGACTATAACAAAATACGACCTAACAGAATGCTTGATACAAACTACAACTATCTGTCAATGAGCGCAAAAGGAAGCACATTTCAAACTAAAGTACTAAAAAAGAGTTATATAGGCATCAGAATGGATAAATAACTCAAATATTTTAAAAGTTGGACTTTTTTTTAAAAATCGTCAATTTAGAGACATTTTTCTACCTAGATAAAAATTATCAAAAATCAGTGCCTTATTACCCTTTTTGCAAATTCTTATCAGCCCAGATAATGCAGCATTGGAGTAAGTTTTTAAACATTAAAAAAACAGACCACAAACGTTTTTTACTTTCTCAAAACTGTGGCTTTTCTCCCTTGTGGTGTTTGCCCCATTTTTAGAATAAACTAAGAGGCCACTGGCTAAAGATCGGCTACACTTGACCTAACAGTCGAAATCACATCAGTTACGAAAATAGCATATTATTCGAAAAAAACAACCTCTAGCCTGACGTTACTATAACCAATGATTCGTCTACCACAGAGGATATTTTTACTTTAGCAGTGTGGTCGATGCGAGCCGGGTGCGGCATTAGTATCGACCAACCCTTGGATAAAGAATAGGACAAAGACGTCGCCAAGGACCAGTCATCACTTAGATTCGAGCCCTGCTCATCTCATTGAAAGGCAATCGCTTTATCCCCTGAACAATCATGGCTCCGGTTTAACATTTAAAAAAAAACACACACACATAGGTTACACAAAAAACGCAGCTTATCCATTGGCAACATTTTTGAAATTATTGACAAAAATATCGTTCAAATGATAAAGTTCTCTTTTATTAACAACCATTTATGGGATCTCTCTGGTCCCATATCTCAAAAATAAACTCACCAACTAAATGCATAACAAAATTAAAAGTGAACAAAAATAATTCTAAAAATATTATCAAACAGCAGCGGTCGCCATAGCAACGCATGCAATGACGACGCATGCGCACTGTTTACTATTACTCTTGAACACAGTTGAAAGGTGTGATGACGTCCAAATAAGGTGCGCACGTCATCAAACCCAAAACAACACCCATTTTGCCAAAGGGTTTAAAAAAAAAAAAAAAAAAAAAAAATCATGCAACTGCAGAGCTTTTGCAATCTTCGCAATTTGAAGACAATATGTCATATAAAAATTTTTTTGCAAAGATGCAGTTTTAACATTTTTCCTAATGAAATTTTCTTTTAATCAGATAACTACTAAAAATACACCATTGGTTGAATGCCCGGGGTTTTTATCCATTTGCCCTCAACTTTTGGGAATCACTAGGAGGAAAGAAAAAAACACCAAAAGGAAAATCCCCACATTAACCAATACTTGAATTTAACATCCAGTTCGATTCGGGTGGTTGAACTCAAAGTTAAGATAATTTATAGTTATTGGAACGTCGTTAGTCATTTTTGAAGAATAATCAGCACACAAAGTTTTAATTTGTATCAATCTCACCTATAATATTTAAATAATGTATTAATTAAATCTCAGGATCTTAATCTCTTGATAACTTAAAAACACAGTCGAACGTCTATTTAACGAAGTTGCTAAATCCCAAAAATAAATTCGTTATATGGAAAATTCTTTAAACAGAAAATCACTTTTTGAAATACTTTAACAACCTGAAACAGGTTTTAAATTCATTAACGTTAGACATAATCATATATGGCAACGTTACTTTTAAAAAGTAACGAGTAATAGTACAAGTATTTTTAAAAAAAGTAACGAGTAAAAAGTAAAAAGTTCTCATTTTAAAAAGTAGCGAGTAAAAAGTACAAGTAAAAGTACAAGTACTAAACAAAAAAAGTAACGATTTAAAAGTACATTTCTAGAAAATCGAAAATTCAAAGTAACCTAAAATTTTATTGAATAATATTCTTATGTTCTTTAATGTTTTTTTTTAAATTGTTGTTATTTATTTAATTATTTTTAATTTTGAAAGTTATGGATATCAATTTATTTTTAAATTCAGAAGAATATTATATAATTTTATAATATAATAGTATAATATAATTTTAAAATTAAATATAATTTTAATATCAAACTTTTTATGGATTTGCACGAAAAAGAAATTTTATCTATTGATTTTAATTTTTAGTTTATTATTTTCATTTATTTAAATTACCATTAATTTAAAATTGTTTTACTCTTTAGAAACGCGTTTTAAAAGCACAAACATAAACAAAGCAAACACGGGGTTTCAGATAGCTTTGAGCTAGTGATCTTTGAGCTAGTAAGAAATAATTGAATGTGCAATATAAGTTGAAACAGAAGGTATTTAAACACGAAGTTAGCTATGAATGCATATATATTGCTCATTAATTTTATAAATTAAAAAAACATAAGTTTTTTAATTTAATTTTTTTTTTAGAAAGCTTACCGAGTTTTAGAAAAAAGTAACGATTTCATTCGATATTTCCGTTACAAATACTTGTACTTTTTCTCTACAAAAGTAACGAAAGTACAAGTAAAAGTACTAAATTTAAAAAGTAACGAAGTACAAGTAAAAGTACGTACTTTCTACTTGTACCGGCGGTACAAGTAATGAAAGTAAAAGTATTGCCATATATGGACATAATTAAAATAGCAATTGCCACAATTTTAAACCGTAAAGGAAATCTGCATAGAAAGCAAGAATAGAACAAAACATTATCCAGTTTACACTATCATGCTACACATATTTTTAACTAAAAAAAGCTAAATTTATGCATAAAATTATAGCCGCATGCGTTATAAAAGTAATTTTAAACATACAGTACCTCTCGCGTTCTTAAATTTAACCGACAAAATCCGATAATTTTGTCTGAGTTTTTCGTTTGAAATGCAAACAAAAAGAAAAAGGGATTTTCTAAAAATTGACTTTGAAAATCAATTCAATGTCATTTCCCCCATAAAATGCGTTAACAAGAAATGTTCCAAAATATATTTGAGGAAATAGGGAAAGCGGATCTCAAAGAAAAAGTTCGTTAAATAGAAAATTCACTTCGCTATTTGGAAGTTATTTTACAAAGAAATTTCAAAAATGTTTTTGGTTCCTCGAAAAAAAATCGCAAAATAGAAAAATTCGCAAAATGGAAGTTCGTTAAATAGAAGTCCGACTATTGACAAAAATGATAACGTATTTCATATTTATACGATTAAAAAAAGTTAAATGAAAAAATTATTATTTGCAGAATATTATTATATCACAATACAATAAATGTAATTAATACAATTTTAAAAGAAAACTGGAATTGTTTAAGTATCCTAATCATTTTGTTAAATAGTGTGAAAGAGGGGGGAAAAATCCTTTCTTTAAACGTTAATTCTTAATAAATATTTTTTTTTTAAAAACGTCTAATTTAATTCGAAAAAATATTCAATTACGTTAAATTTTTACTTAACTGCCTGAATGGATTCGGTTGTTAAATTCATATAATTACTAATGAGGTGTTTTTTTTCTGGTACTCTTTTTCCCAAGTGCTTTTTTGTGGGGCTTTATCTTCTAGTGCTTTTTTCCGCCTACCGATTTAGATTGAAGTTCTGATAAGGATAGTCCAGTTTTTTTCCTTCAAACCCCAATTCGTGAGCCGCGATGGTTAAGGGGATAGAGCGTTCGCCTTCCAATGCGGTGAACCGGGTTCGAATATCGGCGATGGTTGGTCGATACGAAACTACATCCGACTTGCACCGAACACAGTTCTGACGTGAAATATCCTCAGTGGTAGACAGATCATGGGTTACAATTCCTTTGCCGTCAGGCTAACCGTGGGGGGTTCTCGCGGTGTTAACACAAATGTGGTTCAGTTCCAACAAGTCCTCCCAAAAGGCAGATTTCTCCAAATACTCTATCCCTTGTCTTTTGAATAGGGTTCAAAATTAAAAGGCTACTGAGTTGAACATTAGCAGTCGTAAACCTAAAAAATTGGGACTGCTGTTCAACGATGGTTATAAATTATAAAATTAAAACCAGTCTTCGTCAAATCACGGCAGCACAAGTCTCGAAGCGAGAAAAGGGTGGTCATCCTACTGGATGAGATACTGGCCTACCCCGAAATAAAGTTGGGAGAGCAGCCTTGTCCAGAATGCCCACATACACCTCAGAGTTTATGTTTCCAATCACAAGAGCTAAAAGAGACCCATGGCGAATCCCGAAAAATACTCCTGATACTTATAGTCAAGATAGGGTTTGTTCTTCATTTTATCGTTACGAAAAGTAAGATTAGTAAGTGTTAATGTGTTAAAAAAAATCGTATCTCATATGGAATTCGTTGTTTCTTCCTTTTTTTTACAATCTCATAACTGTTTCGACTTTAAAAAAAAGTTAGGAAAAGTAAGATAGGGAAAAACATCATTGAGCGCAGCATTATCGGCAGGCTCTTTGACAAGAGGCAAGAGTAATAAATTGGTTTTAAGAGAACCAGAAATAAAAACTTGTTGTCAGTTTCATTCTTGAGCTGTTCTCGAACGATGAGGTAGGGGGGGGGGGAGAAGCTAAGTGAAATTGTTTTCTACAAATCATTTTACTCCACTTTTTTTTACCCTCCTTTTTTGACAAGCAGCAAAAACTCTTTTCGCCATCTGCTCAGCGTCGGCGGTAGCTCATTTCATAAATTCTTTCAGTTCCATACGTTCTTTTCCGACCCCTGGACAACCCTCTTGAACACCCCCCGCAGGTCGGAACAAGACTCCTTGAGGTCACAAGTATCACTTGACAAGCAGTGGCAAAGGCATGATTCAATTACTCGGACTGCGCAATATTCCTTCTTTTTAAACAAGATAAGGGGAACCTACACAAATTTAATCATTAAAAATGAATAAATAATCAGAGGAATCCCATGTATAAGAAACGACAAATATAATAAAAAGCCCGAAAACAAAATAATGAGAAGATGTAATCTCTCCGTCAGCTCATACGATTATATCCGCGAAAAGAAGTGCTTTCTAATATTGTATCAAAATAGTCCAAACAAAATATATCAATACAGTTGTGTGAGGAGCACTCATCATATATCAAAATATATAAAAAACATACAAAATATATCAAGATATATCAATACAAAAGTGTACTCCTCATACTACTGCATTGATATATTTTGCTTTGGCTTTATTGATACAACATTAGAAAGCACTCCTTTTTTGCTGATATAATAGTGTGAGCTGGTGAAGAGATTATATCTTTTCATTATTTTGTTTTCCGGCATAGTTCGAGAACAATTTGTATAATTAGTTCGAGAATTATTAACTGTTAAATTTGCAGAAAAAAATGCATCCTGCTTAGTCGATCTGTGGTAGCCTCTTGAAAGGCAATTACAGGGTTAAAATTTGACTCTCTGAAAAAGGCTTTTTTATTTGAGAATGTAATTCAAATTTTACTTTAAAATTCAAATTTGTTCCAAAATTATTACAAATTTAAGTTCTTCCTCGTTATTATTATAAATTTTTTGTTAGCTTTTATGCTTTAACAATTACTATTTATCCATTGTTGTAAAAAATTTATTCTTCCCTCACGAGCTCTTTATCTTATAAGCTCGTGCTGAAGTAAATGTCAATCAAAAGTAGCAAAAGAAAGCGAGGGATAGATTACGTGTTGCCATTTATAAATCTTAGCATTCATAGCTCAATTTTTACAAAATTAAAAATAATAATAATAATAATAAAAACGAAATTTATATTTGAATTGATATAAGTTTCGTCAACGATTCCGATTTCGTCAAATTAAATTTCTTTCCATTTATTTCTTCTTGTTGAGTCTCACATTCTGTGTTCTTCAAGTTAAATTCTGATTATTATTTTTTAAATCCAGGTATTCGTCCATTTCTTTGTTTTTAGCATGATAACAAAATGTTCTAACATAAAGCTACAACAATTGCATATTTTGAAAACAAAGTATTTTGTGTTTTTATGGAAAATATTAACGTTTAAGAGAAGAAAAAAACAATGAATGAGAAGCAATTATGGGCGTTGGCGAACGGAATTTCCTAGTTATTATAAAAAATGAATCAATTAAAAATAGTCTCTCAGAGGTTTAATCTTTTAAAAAATTTAAAACAGTGACAAAGATATTAATGTATTTCCATTAAATACAATATTTTTGTTTTTAAAATAACTAATTGAAAAAGTAGTATTTATATATTATTATATCACAATACATTTAGTTTCATTACTGAAATTTAGAAAAATTTTAGAATTGCGCAAAAATCCTAGTAATTTGTTTAAATAATATGAAGCGGGGGAAAATGCTTTATGTAAGCTTTAAACCAATCTTTAATATTTAATTTATATTATTTTTTTTAAATGTCTAAATACATTATAAATAACTTAGCGGCCCGAGTAAAATTAGTTGTTAAATTTAAATAATAGTAAATAAGTTGTTGTTTTTTTTCATGTGCTTTTTTTTCCCCCGTCTACCCTAAAAAAATACTACCTCAATTTTTATTCGCTCCCTCAAATAACTGTTATAATGTGAGTAGATGGCACGTGCTCAGAACAGACAGCTACGAAAATGAAGAGGGGAAAGGGGAAAGGGAAAGGAAAGATGAAGTAAAAAAAAAAAAAAGAATATTTTTTTAGGAAGGAAAAAAAAAAGATATTCTGTATATGAAAGATGAGGAGTCGTTCAAAAAATGTCTCCTTAACAAGTGGTTGCTACTTTTTTTGAAATCGAATCTTTTCTGCGGAGGAGGCCTTCTTCAACAGCGACTGGCACTAAAACATGCTTTCGTAGCCTCAAGCACAAAAAATAATAAGAATAATGAAGGAGCATTCGATATACCGCCGCCACTATACGTGACTAAAACCACCTTTTTGCAATCAGTTCGACATTCAATACCCACAACATAGGAAGCTGTCGACAAAAGACATGCGATACCCCCTTGTTTTACGTAATTCACTCTTTGATGATGATGAAATCAACTGACAAAGAATAATTAACTTTGGAACTTAAATATGTTTTAACAAATTTGAATGAATAATATTCTCTAAAGTGATATGTATTATTCCATACTCTATTTAATCCTGTAGTATTCAAATAAAAATGGTATATATAATTCCGAATTTTATTTTTATTAGTAATATTTCAAATAAAGATATATATTACTAAAAATTATTAAAAATTTGGGATTATCCCATCGAGCTGTCAACGCTCGCGAAAATGTGCAAATCCTTTTGCGCCATCTATAATGAAAAACAATTTCCAAAAAAATATTCTAAACACATTAAATTTATCAAATAATAACTAAAAAAATTTAATGTAATAAAAAATTGAATAAAAAGAATCAAAACAAAGTAAAAACATCTTTTTTTTTATAATTACACATTGAATTATTCTTGAATCGAACAATTATTTATTTATTTATACTGAAAAAAAATTAGTTTAACACGATTTTCATTATTATTATTATTTATTTTTTTTTTTTTCTGAATTGGCAAAGTTTATCAGAAAATGCAAGTGCAGTTGCAATAAAGGTCATCAAGTTGTTATTACATAATCTATTTTTCAATACTCAATTTTTTATAAAAGGAAATTTAAATTGAACAATTAAAATGAAATTTCGTCAAACATAATCAGAAATTCATTTTCTTTTATTTAAAATTTTCTTCTAGTTAAAATGATTCAAGGAAGAAAAATAATTACCTTTTAATGAAAACATAAATATTGCAAAATTCATTCACAATTTAAAACTTTTGCATTGGACATAACCATAACTAAAATTATGAATATTATTGAATTGTATCTCTGTAATGAACTGATTTAGTTTATGTATAATTTAAAATGCAACTACTCACCCAATAACTTAATAATACCCTAGGCAAATAAATACACATCATAATTTAAGAAGGTGGCAGTCGTTGGTCGGATATTGCATGGAACATAATGTGACTGTAGTCAATATAGCATGCAGAATAGTCAACAACAACAAAAAAGAGCACTTATAAGTCTTATAAAGCTTCAATAATGAACGATAAAAACTAGACATATTTTAATTATTTTGTTACACATATCACTTTACAACTACAAAACAAGGAACCAAAGACACATCACCTGAACACGTTTATTTACTAAATTATAATTTTTTATTTATTGGTACCCATACTTGCTGGTTTGAGTTCTCAATTACATAAGCACGGCTTAGAAGCCTTTGACAAATAGAAAGACAGCACAAAGATATATGCAGGATTACGACGGAGATTCGAACCCGCTACCTTCACGCCGCAAAGCGTTTGGCGAGAGATACAGCTCGACCAGGGGGACTCCTCACATTTATTTATTGTATTGCATTGTATAATAGAGCTACGAGCTTTTTGCGTAAGCTTATAGCAATGTATTTCCATTATTGAGGCTTATGGTTGAGGCTAGATAATTCTTGTTGTTAATTTACGTCGCACTAGAGCAGCACAATGGGCTATTAGCGGTGGTTTGAGGCTAGATAAACAGCAGACTGTAGTTGTAGTTGTAATTTATATACGTCACACTGGAGCTGCACAATGTGCTATTGGCGACGGTCTGGGGAGTGTCCCTAAAGAGGATACGAAGACATGCCCTCAGAATTTTGATCATCTGGTACCTGGAGATGGCACCCCTGATCTAAAGATGGCACCCCTGCTATGGTAGCCCGACTACCTGAGCACGAAGACGAACTCTTTAAGGTAGAACAGTTTAACTAGGAACAATACCGCACACCCACGGTCCTATCGCAGGCTAATCAAAGTGGTCACCCACCCACACACTGTCCTCAGTCAGTGATACTTGACTTCGGTGATTTGCTGTCCCACAATGGACTGATCGTTAAGACACGGCTCCCAGCAGATCACCGAAGTCAAGCATCAACGGTTAGTGTGCGGGTGGGTGACCACTTGGATCAGTCTGCGTAGGGACCGAGGGTGTGCTGTATAGGTCCTCGTTAAACTGTGCTGCCGTAAAGTGCTCGACTTCGCACGCAGGTCGTCGGGCTACCGAAGCGGAGGTGCCATCCCCTCTGCAGAGGATCAAAATTGTGATGGCATGTCTTCGGATCATCCTCCGGGATGTTTCTCAGACCGTCGCCAATAGCCCATTGTGCAGCTCTAGTGCGACGCAAATTAACAACAACGGTGATTTGCTGGGAACCGGGCCCACTGCTGGACTACAAGTTAGAGAAGGACATCATCAAGATGCAATCCATGGGATACGGCGGTATTCGAACCCGCTATCTTCACTCTACAGAGGATTTTACGGTATGCCTAGACCACTTAGTCAAGACGGCTCTTTGCTTGTATTATTGCTTAGACTATTTCATTATTATTATTATATGCTTACGTATATACCGCGCACCGTCGGTCCCTACGCAAGCTGATCAAAGTGGTCACCCACCGACTTTCTGATTATAGTGGGTGATGCTTGACCTCGTTGTTCTACTGGGAACCGTGTTTTTACGATCAGTCCACTGCGGGACCATAAAATAAGGAGTTCTTTATTGTATTCCAATGAACTTTCTATTATTTATTTATAATAGTCGCTGAACAGCCGACCTAATTTTGAGTTTACGACTACCAATGTTCAACCCCGTAGCTTTGTAATTTTGTACCTAATGCAGAAGACAAGGAAACTCCTGGATTAAGTATTGGGAGAAATAAACCTTCGTGAAAAACTTTTTGATGAAACTAACCCGCATTTACGTTAACATGGAGAGGAAAACCACGAGAACCTCCCACGGTTAGCCTGCCGGCAAGGGGACTCTAACCCATGATCCGTCTACCACTGAAGATATTTTACATCTGCACTGTAGCTTTCGATTATTAATCTTTTCGAAAACTAAGGCTCATTCAATACGATTTTAAGAACCTTTCAAGACCGAAGGGCTATCCGCCTAGCATTCTGAAGCACGGACGTAGTGGGTTAAAATTCCACAGTTACCCTGTTTTCATGATTTCATATATGGGTTGTCTTTCTCATTTGAGCTATCTGTTTGACAAGCTTATTTATTTATTAATTTAGTTATATATTCAATTACTTATATATTTATTTGCTCATATCTGTATTCACATAAGTGTACTTGCGTTCAAGGTCGGCTTATAAATCCTTGTCAAATACAATGGCAGATAATGCAAATGAGAGAGGCAGGGATAGCCTGGCTGGTAGGGCGTAAGGCCCTTGTCCAAGAGGTCATGAGTTCCGTCCTTCACAGACTGAGCATTCCCCCTGTACAAAATGGTGACTGGTGCACGCAAAATCCGTCGGGGTCACAAAGTCCTCCAAGTTCTTATAACAAAATCAATACCCCTGGTTGTTCTGTATCAGAGATTGATCGTGCCCTGGTTCAACTCAAAATTACGATCTGCGGATGGATGGCGTGGGAATGTGTCCTCCTTGTAAAATGGGGTGTGACGTATGCATGTTGTCTCAGAATCATCCTCAGTGATGTTTCCCCGACCGTCACCAATAACTCATTGAGGAAATCTAGTGCGATGTAATTAAAAATAAAGAAATGAGAAAAGCACAAAGATACGTCCAGGATTATGGAGGGATTCAAACTCGCTGTCACATCGCTTTCGAGCGTTTGGCAAAAATACCCCACACGCGCTTATAATCTGTTCTTTCTATTGAATGCTCAAGTCAGCGTATGTAGGAGTAAATGAATTATTAAATAAAGGTAAAATGAGACACTAAATAATTAAAATAAAATTGCTCACCAAATATTGTCAAACATATTTCCCGCTATACCGTGGACTTCATGGCAAATTCTGTTTCTGTCAAAACTCTGCAGTGGATCAAATTTGCGATGTCATGTCTTTGGATCATCTTCAGGGATGTTTCCCAGACAACCGCCAATAGCCCTATGTGCACGCCTGTCCAAATAGCAATGTCCAGTGCATCGCAAGCAAAATACCTACCCGTTTTATCTACATAAGTAATTTAAAGTACAGAAATTTAGGTAGGTACTTTATTTACGTCACGCTAGAGCTGCACAATGAGCTGTTGGCGACGGTCTTGGAAACACCCCCGAGAATGTTCCGAACACATGTCATCGCAATTTTGGTCCTCTGCAGAATGGATGACTCCCCTGCTTTGGTAGCCCGACGACCTACGCGAAGTCGAGCACTTAAAGGCAGAACAGTTTAGCGAGAACCGATCCCTATGTAGGCTGATCAAAGAGGTCAGCCACCCGCACACTGACCGCAGCCAGTGATGCTTGACTTCGGTGTTCGATTGGGAGCCGTGTCTTTACGATCAGTTCACTGCGGGACGGTAGTATAGAAGGAACCAAGAGTAAAGTTTCAAATGCTGGAAAGAAACTTTAAAATATCAAAATTCAAGCAAGGATTGCACAGTCACTAAAGAATCCTGCCATTTTAAACTTCATACGTTTACCTAACTCGTTTTTTTTCACAGCGGAAGTAAAACGGAATTTATTTTCCACGGTGTAGCGTTCCTTTGAAGAGGATATTTACCGGGAATGAATTAAAATACTCCTTTTATTCGCTGGGGCCATTTAGTTTAGTATTAAATTCTAAAACCAGTCTTTTCCATGCGCCGCTCCATAAGCTCCTATCAACACCACAGCTGCAGAATGTCTTATACCGAATCATTAAGAACGGCTGGGTGACACAATTCTCGTTCGCAATGTGAAACTTGAAACACTTCCAGAGTACTTCAAAGGACCTCACAAAACAAATAACGGATTACACAGAAAAAACAGAATGTGAAAAATTGAAACAGCATCCAAGCTTACCAAGAAAATGGCTTCTCGGAGGTGTAAAATATAGTGATATTAACGAGCTTAGTTGATGGATGGACGCATAGGGCTTCGCCTCAACGACCAAGGAACGATTCGTCAAAGCATTATTCTGCGATGGTTTGCTAAATACGATCCAATCTAAACATTTGAAACTGCGAAGGAAGAGTAGTTTTTTTCCCCTCCTTATTTTTTTTCTTTTTCTTTGAACAAGGATGTCTTTTTAGATATGTTCTTCTTCATTTGTTTTATGGCGGAAAGTCGTTCTGAGAAAAAGGTTCCATTATAAATAATTCCTTTTAGACCAAGAGGCAGGAAATAGTCAATATTACTATGTTTTAATTACCTCGCTTTCGTGTTTGTGAGGGTGGAGTTTGGCGAATGAAAAATAGCCCGCTATTCGACTAGCTAGAGCACTATAGTCTCTAGTGGAGCACTGCGTCTAATGGTAGTGAGCGCTTCCATTGTTTTCTGACAAGTACATGCATATTTTTTTTGCCAAATAAAGTGCATGGTCAATTGAAATTTCTTCCTTTTTCCAGCTTGCTAGTTAGAGTGCTCAAATTACAACTAGAATTCTATGCCTGATAACAATAATGCTGTGCTATAGAAAAATCAAAGTAAATGAAGCAAAATTCAAAATTGAGATTTTTATACGTGTGGGGAGAGTCATATAGACAATGTCGACATTCATCGATGAAAAAGTACCCCAACATAGAATCGAGTTAACGTGCCTTATATAGGGGAGAGTGGGGTCAATTGTAACAGGGTACGATTGTAACAGAGCAAAAATTTCGAGTGTCGGGATCTAGATTTGGTTCCTAGGTGGCGCACAAGGTGTATTTAATAAATCTACATGTACACCCCTGATGGCAACCATTTTTATGTACTTTTGAAAGAGTTACATCACAAAAGTTATTTTCACGGCACGCAAGTACTTTTTTTGGTATTAGAATATTATATTGTAACAGAGTAATTTCGTTTAAGCAAATAAAAATTAGTAACCGAATATGTAAGTGGAGACCTTAATTAACATTTCAATAAAAAAAAGATTAGTTTTGCTAATTAACTAGCATTGTTTTTAACAAATGAAGCTAAAATGGCGTCTTGGGGACAATTGTAACAATAAGTAAAGGGACGTAACAATAAGTAAAGGTAACAGCCGAAAATAAATAATCTTATGTTTACAAACCATTACTTAACTCTTTAAGAACCACCAATAGTTTCCTATATCATTTATATTATGTTGCATGTGCATTATTTTATTTGTCACCTTTCACAGCATAAATTAAAATTTTTAACCCCTTAAAGTTAAAAGTTTAACCCTTTAGGTCTCTGCTCATTATTATTTTTACTCCTAAAATATCACTACTATTTTGAGCAATAAAAAAATATATCACAACTATGATAATATGTATAATTAACTATGTTTTAGTTGAATTTATGAACTGTTACAATTGACCCCGTAAGTGGGGACAATTGTAACAGGTGCACGACTGTCAAAAATTGCTAATAACTAATATAATAATATTTAAAATTAGGTATTTATTTTTTTTCTAGTAGAGGATAGTCTACTTTACTCGTCTGTCAATTAGTACTAATAATATATTGGATTTTTTGTTAGTTAAAAATAGTTCAGTAAAAAATGTTACAATTAACCCCACTCTCCCCTATTAGTAAATTGGAACTGAATAATTGTAGTGGTAGATACGCTATAATACTCCCTCACCAGAATTTTACCTGTGATAGAATTCGATGAATAGATACACTAGTTGATTCATTGCTGTTTTGCGAGAAGCTGGGAGAGCTGTATTAAGATTACCGTGCTTTTGAGTGCTGATCATGAGAGCTGTATTAAGTTCACGGTCGTCGTTAATCCTGTGTTTCCATTAGCAGTTTAGTACATATAGGCCGTAAGATTTTGAATGCTGATCGGAAGTTTTGTATTAAGATCACGGTTGTACGCGTGGTCATACTTATGCTGGTACGAGCAGTCGAGTGCTTACTGGCTCCCGTTTTGTGTGATCCAGACTGAGCACCAATAGCGCGACGAGGACAATGTGCACTGCGTTCCGTCCATCAAAGTAGGCGTGTTCAAACGAAGTGAGCGTATTTATTGAGGTAGGCGTGTTCAGATCACGTCCGGGTCACCAATGTGGGGAGAGACTAACAGGCAATGTTAACGTTCATCTATGAAAAGGTATTCCAACATAGAAGCGAGTTAACATGTCTTATATACTAGTGAATTCGAATTAAATATCTGTAGTGGTAGATAAGCTACATATATTTGAAACTCTTGCATTGCATCAAAATCAAGAGAAAAGGAGTCAATCAAGTTAGAGGGTGTGCTAGTTAAAATTTCTATACTTTAAAGTTCAAAGCTTTTTTAAGTGAAATATAATATCAAAAGTAATAAATAATTGTTAAAAGTTAATGAACTATTCATTGAATTATCTTCTGATAAGCGGATCTTAAACGGAAATTGTGTGCAAAACCTTTTTTCACATCATTTCTCAAAATAAGGCGAAAGTAAACTACAATTGTAATAAAGTAGTTGTAGTTTACTATAATTGTAATAAGCTAGTTGTAGTTAACTACAATTGTAATAAAGTAGTTGCAGTTAACTACAATTGTTATAAAGTAATTGCAGTTGTAGTTAACTACAATTGTTATAAAGTAGTTGTAATTAACTACAAATGTAATAAAGTAGTTGTATTTAACTACATAGAAAATGTAATTTTTCCGATCACAAATTATCATTCAGCATGATCCAGTGTATTTTAAATTAATGAGATACATAGTAAAAAATATTTTCTCATCTTCTGTCAGGGACTAAATAAAATATTAATACTACATCCCATCCGAAACTTGCTTGCCTACCGTTCATAAATATCGAAAAAGAAAAAAAAATAACCATAAATATTTAGTAACTACATTTTCTCCTACCGAACACATATTCATTCTCGATGAAAATTTCAAAGGAATTTTTCATTCCTCAAGAAACCCGGTTTGTGCGCACCACCCCCACTCTGCGGGCGCTCGTGTCAACTACCTTGGTTACATCCGGGAACCAATACATCGCAAGAAAGGAAAGGAAAAAAAATAAAATAATAATTTGATTTTTTTTCCTTCTTCTTTATATTCTTTTTTTATTTTTTTAATCCCTACCTTTACTTAAGGTATGTTGCCGCTGGAAAGATAATGTAAGGGTATTGTTTGTGGCGCGTGGCCGATACGGGGCCTTTTGCGAGCCCCGGGTCAGGCGATGGCTAAAGTTTCGTCGTCGGTGATGGATGGTATTTGATGTCTGAAAGGGGTACGGTTAAAGTTTTTTTTTTTTTTTCTTCTCTGTCGAATTTTTTTTTTAGCTTTCGAATACAGATTTTAACTGATTTAGCAAGAGTTAAGCTTCTTTTCTTTTCATCTTTTTTTTTTCTTTTTCTTTTTAATACCCTATCTGGTAGGCGATAGTGAAATGCTTGCATCTTGAGTTGAAGGTATTCGATCCAACCTGACGCAAAACTTTCTTCTTTTTTTTTCATTTTACTATTTATATATTTTTTTTTCATACTTCGTTTTTGAAATGAAGATTTTTTTTCTATTCATTTATTTCTCGTTTAAGTAATTTGTTCAATTTTTTATTATTGCTTTATAATAATTTAGAATGTGATTCAAAACGCTTCTAACTAGCATTTATAAATTATAAATGAACAGCAGATATTCTTTAAGTATAAGAAACAGGAACTTGTTGACCTCGATCCTCATTCTCTAGTTCTATTGAACCGTAAAACGTTTAAATACCGTTTAAAAGGGTACTGCATATCCGACGAAACTATAAGGGAGAGCAAAGCTTTTTTTTCTTTTTAATCAAGCTAAAACAATTTTAAAGATTAATTTTTATACAAATACTACTAAATATTCTATTTAAGCTCGTAGATTAAAATGTGCCATAGTACGTGTTCGAGGTTACACCAACCGTGTTGCTATTGATGGACGGTAAAATGAACACCGGCAAAAAAAAAAAAAAGAAGAAAAAAAAAGTCAGGGAAAAAAAAGCCTCGAAAAAAATGATTCTATTTGTAATTAAATGAGTTTAACAACTGATTCAACTTGTGTTGTTAAGCCAGAATTCAATGTAATTATTCAAATGAAAATATATACACAATTTTTGTTTTTTAAGAACTAATATATAAAGATTAATCTAAATTTTACGAAAAAAAAAGAAAAAGATTCTGGCTTTTAAGTAGTCTGAAAGTGTTCTAAAATTCATCAGTTTTAACTTATGGCATTGTTATATAATAAAATATAAATAATACGTTTTCAACTAGTTATTTTTTCTAAAAAAAATTGTGTTGAATTGAAATACCTTATTTGATAATATTTTTAAATTATCAAAATATTATGACTCCGAGTGAGTATTGTTAATTGATACATTTTTATAACAATAACTTTTATATCTAGTATATAACTGTGATTACTATTAAATTACTCTGTAAAAAGAATTTCTACACCAAAAATGGTGGCAATTACTTTACACCTAAGCAGAGTAGTCAAATACAATCACAAATAACTCTTAAAAATGGTGGCAACTACTTTACACCAAAGTAGAGTAATAAAATACCATCATAGATAACTCTTTGTGTTTTGATGCACCAAGTATGGTGGCAACTACTTAACCCCAAAGTAGAGTAGTAAAATGCCCTCATAGATAACTCTTTGTGTTTTAATGCACCAAGTATGGTGGCAACTACTTTACACCAAAGTAGAGTAGTAAAATGCCCTCATAGATAACTCTTTGTGTTTTACTGTACTAAAAATGGTAGCAACTACCCTACACCAAAGTAGAGTAATTAGATACCATCCTAGATAATTCTTTGTTTTATTGCACCAAGAATAGTGTGATGAAACAACGTTCTTTTACACTACTTTTTATATTTTTATTTTATAACCGTCGTTGAACAGCCGACCCAATTTTTGGGTTTACGACTACTAATGTTCAACTCCGAAGCCTTGTAATTTTGAACCCAATAAAGAAGACAAGGAAACTCCTGGATCAAGTATTGGGTGAAATTCGCCTTCGTGGAGGACTTTCTGATGGAACTATTCTACATTTGTGTTGCTTGGAAAGGAAGACCAGGAGAACCTCCCACGGTTAGCCTGACGGCAAGAGGACTCTAACCCATGATCCGTCTACCACTGAGGATATTTCACGTCAGTACTGTGGTCGGTGCAAGCCGGATGTGAAATTCCTATCGACCACTTATCGCCGGGATCGAACCCGGTTCACCTCATTGGAAGGCGAACGCTCTATCCTTTGAGCCATCGCGGCTCTTTTACACTACTTGGTGCAAAGAAGCTGACACCATTTTTGGTATTCAATAACAATAAAATTTATAATTACAGTAAGCACAAAAGTACAAGAGAGTAAGCACAAGAGTCAGTTAAATTATTTTTGAGATGCAATATAAAGTAAAAATCATTAAATTAAGGTGCATAATGACAGAAATTTTCAAAATAAGATTCGTTTGTTAATCAAATGTATGCAGGGAGAATATTAAGATGAAATTATACAGGGCTTAACAAAACAGAAATGAAATGTAAGATTCTTTATGGAATTGAGAGCTTTGTGTAATCATCTTATGGTAAGATAATTATCTTCATTACACAACTTAAAAACGTTTTGTTTAAGTTAACTTCTGTTTCTGTGGAATGTTCAGCGGTGTGCGATATGACAAAATAATTTTCATCAATTACTAGTGAGATGCTTTTATTCTAGTACTTTTTTCCTCGTACCAATTTCAAGAGATTTTTATTTCTTGAGTACTTTTTTCCGCGTACCAATTTCAAGAGATTTATCAAATTTTCTTTTTTATTCACAAACATACTACTAGGGTAGACAACAAAAGTGCAGTTGGTCGAAATATGATACAAGAGATGATCCAAAGCTGAAGGATAAATAAGTCAATTGAAGTCAGCTCGTGATGCCTTCGAAATTTCCTCACGACAAGGTCCATTAAATATCTATGCAACCTCCAAATTATCTCTCATCGGGTAGAGCCCGAGTTGTTGTCCATTCGCGTGCCATTCTGTAAGGTCAAGGAGGTCACCTTCTTTCCCTCCCAACATTCATCCAAGAGAACCACTTATTAAATCAGAGGAATCTCTGCTTTGTGAGGAGTGTGAAAATACTTTTGATAGCGATGATTAATTCTAGTTTGATTATCGATTGTCAGAAGATTTGATCGCTGATCGATTCCGCGGATGATGGCTTGATCCCCACCCTCCTCCGAGATGCCTCTAGAAATTTTTTTTAAAATATGAAGAATTTTTTTTTTTTAATTTTTTTTTTTTTTTTTTGATGTTTGATGTTTAAATTTTTTGAAGTTTGAATTTTTGAATATTTTTTTTGAAATGTGAATTTTTTTTAAAAATTTTTTAAAAATTTTGTTTTGTTTTGCTTGTTAAGTAGAAAATTTTTTTACAATTTTTTTTTTTTTAATCTTTATAAGATTATTGTACCAACATGTTGAATTGATTTTCTTAAAAGTATGAAAATTACAGTATGATAGTGGCACGTGACGCGCTGTGACATGAACACTCAGTTGATTAAAGGATTTGCTCACTCCTATCAAAACATTTTAGTAAAATGCTAGTATTTTATTGAAACGATTTGTTTAAATTATGCTATGTTAATTATTATTAATATTTCATAATTATAGTAATTATTAATTATATAATATTAAAAAATAATATTATAATATAATATTATAATATAATATTATAATATTTATTAATAATATTATATTAATTATTATTATGCAATATTAATTAATTATTAATTATTGAAAATATCATTAATAAAAATAAATTATTTGTACTTTCAATATAAATACAGTATACTCTCGATATCTCAAATCAACTTGGAGATAACAAGTTCAGAGCTACATGTGTTATAAAAAGTAGGAAACATATTCTAAAATATTACTCTTAAAAAGTAGAGACATAAAAAATAAGAATAACAACTATTAAATATGTATGTAATGATAGTTGACTATAAGTCTAAATACAACAACGATCATTTTATTTTTAAAAGTAAGACAAAAATAATTATGCTTTAAATAGAAGATAAAAAAATTGGTCTACAATGAGCTTACATCGCGATTTTTGTGAAAAAATACATTTTCTATTTCGAAAAACAATAGATATAGCTAAGTTTTGAGAAGAAACTCTTCGACATAGAAATTCAAATTAACATTAGGTAGATGTGTATTGACAAGGGGAAAAACTATTTTTTTGACTTAACAAGGCTTTCGAGATACCGAAGTTTTATTTTATATTATAACCGTCGTGGAACAACCGACCCAATCTTGGGCTTACGACAATTAATGTTCAACTCCGTAGTCTCGTCATTTTGAACCCAATCCAGAAGACAAGGGAATTCCTGGATCAAGTATTGGGAAAAATTTGCTTTCGTAGAGGACTTTTTAATGGAACTAACCAGCATGTGTGTCACATGGAGAGGGAAAAAACCACGAAAACCTCCCACGGATAGTCTTCTGGCGACAAGGGGACTCTCTCTTCTGATGCAAAGGGACTATTTACGTCAGCACTGTGACCGGCGTGGGCCGGGTGGTGAATTCATATCGACCAGTCATCGCTGGGATTCGAACCCCGGGCACCTCACTGAGACGTGAGGGCTCTATCCCTTAAGCCAGCACGGCTCTTACATTTACATTATAATTAATGAGGTGCTTTTTTCCGGTGCTGTTTTTCCGGACTTATTCCTCCGTTGTTCTTTTTATCCGCGCACCCATATTTAAAATGTAATGACACATTTTAGAAAAGTCTAGCTCCAGCAGCAGCGATAAATTCGAACGAATGTTTTAAATCAAGCCCAATATTCGTAATAAGTACCTTTAAAATTTAAAAAAAAATGGATAAAAATAAATAAATAAAAAATACAACTAAAACACTAGACGAAATCGAGGGATTAAAGGGCACTGAAGAAACCATTTTGATTCGAAGGTGCAGGAGGGGGGTCAGCAGAAAGAGGGACCCCCAACGGATAACGATCTAGCACGCGCTTTTTTAACAATTCTACCCAATATGTCCGGTTGTGGCTCTTGTACATATCGTGACTAGTGGGAGTAGTAAAGAATAAAAAAAAAATGCTCTTGGCGATGTTCTTCATTGATAAGAGTCTCTCCCTTCTCTCCTACAAAAAAGAGATATTTGCTCATATATATTGTATGACGAAAAGGTGTACTGTAAGAAACAACCGCTGATAACATAGTTCTGAAAATTACGAAGAGGAGTTTTTGTTGCTGGAAGATTTCTCTGGGGAGGAAAAAAATAAAGCTATGTCTGAATTCGGTAATACTCTCTTTTGGTTACCCTTCCCAGATCATGTTTAAAAATAAAAGGAAGAATTTACAGTCACCATGCTTCTGGCTCTAGTAGTACACATATAAAATTTCAGCCAAAAGTACAATACACCAGGGCAGTTTTATATTTTATTTATTTCATAGTCGTGTTGAACAGCCGGCCCAATTTCAGGCTTACGTCTACTAATGTTCAACTCCGTAGCCTTGTAATTTCGAACCCAATCTCCGTAGCCTTGTAATTTCGAATCCAATCTCCGTAGCCTTGTAATTTCGAACCCAATCCAGAAGATACCCTGGATCAAGTATTGGGAGAAAGTTTGCCTTCATGGAAGACTTTGATAGAACTAACCAGCATTTGCGGTACATGGAGAGGAAAACCATCCACTGGTAGTCTGATGGCAAGGGGACTCAAACCCATGATCCATCTACCACTGAGGATATATTTTTACGTCAGCACCGTGGTCGATGCAAGCCATATGCGGAATAGCCATATCTAGGACCTCATTAGAAGGCTAACGCTCTATCCCCTGAGCCATCAGGGTTCTCTAAAAAATATTGTATAGGATGCAGATAGTTATAGTTCGTGATAACGAGATGGTTAAAGCACTGATTTGTCATTGGTAGGACCCAGGTTCTATTCTGCCCAGCCTCGGTTCGACGGGTACCAGCTTTTGTCTGGAAAGGAAAGGCAGACGGTACTCCACTTCCCCCCTCCCCTTCATGCAATTGGTTTCAAAATATCCCCTTTTTAAAGTTTCTGTATCTAAAATTCAGCAGAACTTAGTTTCGCAATTCGAGGCAGATGTATGCTACTCGTCCATGTAAAAGAAGGGACCACTTTTCTTCTTGACTTAAATATTGACGTCAGTTGGTTATATAGTAAAAACAAAACTTACATAGTCGATATAGTCTGTGTAGTTGAATGATATAATTTATTTTACTTTACACAGAATGTTGATGTTACGTTATATTGGTCAGAATTTTAATAGACACGTTACTTATTTAATCTATCGTAATACAAGAAAGACTTTTAATCGACGTCACTTTACAAGAATCGTCAATGTTGCATTTTTAAGCGATGGAATTTTAATCCATGTTATTTTACAAGAAACGTCAATGTTGCATTTTAAGCGATGGAATTTTAATCCGCGTTATTTTACAAGAAGCAGCAGCATTACGTTATGAGAGAGAAAATTTCAAATGTCGTTGCAAGAAACGTCAACGTTACGTTTAAGACGTTGAATTTTAGCCAACGTTACACGAAGTGTCGATTAAAGAATATAATTCAAACCGACGTTACGTTATAGAGGATAAATCTTTCATTCACGATTTCATTTGAGAAGAAATTTTTATCAACTTCTTTTAAGCACAAAAGATTTCTGCTCTACGTTCTACAAATAATAATCGTATCCAAATAAATTGCGCTAAATCTGAAAACCATATGCCTCTCTCGGGAGAGGGGGGAGGGGTGAAAATAATCATTTTCAATATTTATAGTGACCACACTTCGGAGGTAAACAAGAAAAGAAATTTGCAACCCCAGAAATCAGAGCTCCTTCCCACTTTTGTTCTTATCTAGAATAAAATAGTGCTTTCAGGCCTCTCTATTCCATAAATTGAAGTGGGGCATAGCTCACAAGCTGAATGACGATGCGTCCCATTAAAGACTTGCAGATTTGGCCTCTACTCTGCAGATTTATAGCGATAGATAGCGAACGGGTACGACACACGCACCATTCGCTATCTCCTGTAATAAGCTCTCTTGGAGGTTGCAATGTTGGAATGTCTCATTGGCGATCATTTGGCGTAGAAGTTTTAATGCAACTTTCAATCAAAATATTTGGAAGAATTAATAGGAATTAAAACAATTCGCAGGTATTACTGCTAATATGTTATTAAATTAAAAACGCGCAATGATACTTAAAAAGGAATAGTTTCGACATTGTTCATAGAACTAACTTTTACATTTTGCTGCGAGCGATTTTTGAATCATCATCATATTATAAATAGATTAAAAAAAAAAAAAACTTTTCGAACCACTTTTCTTTTAAAGTAAATAAATAACTATAATTTTTCTTATGATTATGCATACACTCTTAATAAAAATAAAAAGAGATATTATGTTAAAATATTTCGACGGAATGACTCTAATTTTAACCTCAACGATGTTATTTTCATAGATACCTCGCTGAGCTGGCATCATATTTGGTTGTTGTGGTACATAAGTTTATCCCAAAATTTCACATTTTCTATGCTTAAAATTTAATTGAATATTAATTTTTTTTAAATCTGTGCATATTCGCACTTTCGTACAGAGTTCCGAAAAGAAAAAAAAAGGGTAAACTCGCAATATACAAATAATTTATAAAAGTAATGAGTAAAAGTGAAAACACATATTAAAGTAAAGATTATGAAATAAAAATGAAAGTGTTTGAAAGATTATAAGCAAAAATAAAAAAATGGAAGTCTACATTTGTTGATTTGAATAAACATTTTTATATATTTTATAAAATTATTCAATATAGCGTTTCGCACATTTTAGTATTAGAAAGAAAAGAAAGCCGTATCAAAGATTTCAAAATAGTTCGACAGTTAAGAAAAAAAATTATAATTTTTTTTTGCATTCACAGTGTGCAAAATAAAATACGGAAAACCTTAATAAATTTTGATCTAAAGATCGTATTTTTATACATTGAAAGGCATTTTATACAGTGTCCAACCTTAAACTTTTAAGTATGCTAACTAATTTGGCAAAAGTTTCTAACAATGGATTTAAATTTTTGAACTTCAAAATATGGGGGTGGGGTTGCATGGGAGATAAAAACTGAAAACAAGACCAATAATCTTGTTGGGAGACAGGTTGACCCTTTTAATGTTAATTTTTATTTTTGGGAATTCTACCATAATTCTGGAATTATTAAACTAGATTTTTAAAAAAATGCGCACCAACTTATGAAACTAGTTTATCCAAAGATGAATTCATGCAACAACAAAAAAATATATTGTAACTTTTTATTATTATTGTGACGCTTATCGTCACTCAAAATTAAAATCAAGAGAAAGGGCTAAAATTAGATTTCTAGAACATTTCAGAGTCTTCGATTAAATAAAATAAAAAAAAGCAATCAAAGGAGCAATCAGGCAGAGTGTGTCTGAAACCGAAACAATGACTAAACTTGGTAAGTCTCTCTCCATCTATTCTAAAAACACGTAAGAATTAATAATGATAAGTTGAATTAATGATAAGTTGAATTAATTATATTGATATTGATAAGTTGAATTAATTATATTGATATTGATAAGTTGAATTAATTATATTGATATTGATAAGTTGAATTAATTATATTGATATTGATAAGTTGAATTAATTGTATATTCTAATTCTAAAATAGTTCTGTAATTGCTAAATCGGGTTAATATAGTTATGTTATTTCTTAAATTGTTTAAATAATAAAATGTTACTTGTTAAAAGCAAGACTTCTATTTATTCTTTATCTAATTTTATCAAAAACGCCACATTGTTTATTTGAACGAAGAAAAAAAATTAAGGCTGTAAGGTGATTTTTATTCTATAATCATCACATTTACTGTAAAGTATGCGTAATAGATTAGAAAGCTTAATTTTTAAGTATTTCTCACCTGTAATAAGGAGGTCAAAACCTAATTGCATCACGTTTCCTACTTGTTATAAGAAAATTCCAAGACAGACTTGGTTATACTACTACAACATTTAGGATGCTAAAATGCGGCGATAAGTTTCCAATTCTGGCAACAACAACTTTAAAGAAATGTCCCTTTAGGTGGGAATAGCGCACCACAACAGTGTGACAATTCAGATCACGTTTGCGGTCATATCCAGCTGCGAATGTAGCACTCTTAGGCAGTGCGGGTGGCCCTCTGTACACGAGACAAACCTTCCAAGATATCTGACTTTTTTCCATATAAACCCCACCCATGGAAGCGAACCACGAGTCTTCCGTAGTATCGCGTGCCAATTTTCTAGTGTGTCTTTTAGAAAATTAAAAATATATATATAAATAAATAAATAATAATAATAAATACTTCAAGCATTCACTGGTTAAATAGTAAAATATCAGAATCGAGAGTCGCACACCTTAAAATTTAAGCAGTTCTAAAATTCATCTAAATCTCAATAATGACGCTGATTGTGTAATACAATATATATATATATACACATTTTAGCATTTTAAAACTTATCAAAATATTTACTTCCTTAGAGACTATTTTAAAATGATACGCTATTTATAATGTTAATATATATTATGTATTTGTGTTATGCAATTGTATTATATATTTGTATTATATATTATACAATCGTATTATTTATTATATAATGGTATTATTACAATTGTATTACATATATAATATGATTGTAATTAAAAATACATAACATATTAAAAACTCTTTTCTCGCGACTTCTCATTGTAACTTGTCTATTCATGTTTTAAAAGAATATCTAATTATTTTTGAACAATTATTGAATTTTACTAAATTTGGGTTCAATGCCCCGAAACGAATCGGGTGTTTAATTTATATAATAGTTAACAAATAGATTTTTCTAGTTTCTCTTTTGGTACTTTTTTGGTACTTTCTTTGGTGCTTTTTTCTGTGTTTCTGTGTTTCGTTCTCTGGAAGATCACAAAATGCTTCCGGAAAAAAAAAATATTATTAATGACAAAAAAACAGGAAAAGAACACGAACATTCGGCATGTTAACCCGAAATGCCGCATGTTCGGCATGTCTAAAAAAGAACCGTTTTTAGAAAGACAATGGTTCAAAAACAGGAAAATATAAAGTTAGTTTATAAATTTCATTGCTGGATAGACACTTATTATTATACTCTGTTTATAAATATACTATTCCTACTTAGACTTCTTCTTGATATTCCTATTCTTGATATCCTATTTCTACTTCCCAATAATAATGGTAACTGGTGCATGTTAAATCTGTCGGGGTCACAAAGTCCTCCAGGTTCCCATAGCAAATCAATACCTTTGGGGATACTGCATTTGAGATTGATCCTGCTCTGGTTCAATTCAAAAATACGATCTACGGATGGACGGGATATAAATGCGTCTTCTCTTTCAAACGGATTGAGACGTATGTGTGGGGTCGAAATCGAATTCTTGGCCATAGATGGCTCCACTGGAAAACAAGAAGAAACGTACCCCTCTGTCTTAAGTAGGCTTGTCAGTATTGACATATGGCAATCAATACTTCTGGGGGTAGTGAATTGGAGATTGATCGTTCTCTGGTTCAAGTCAAAATTACGATCTGTGAATAAATAAATGAAATATGAATGGGTCTTCCCTGTAAAACAGGTTGTGACGTGTGTAGGACTGAAGTCGCATTCTTGACCATAGATGGCGCCACTTAAAAACAAGAAACGCAAAAATCTGTCTTAATAACTCGCTTGGATTCACACTGCCGGCTTGCTGATATTGGCAAGTGGCATTAGCAACAACATCCCAATAATAGCAAACGTTTTTTATTTTCGAAATTTTTTAATTTTGCAGCAATTTTTTGAAAAATAAATATTTAATATACAAAGTTAGATTGTTATCACGTGGTTATTCTAGCCATGTTTGAGTAGTGGTAAAAATTGTTCAGGAATACTTTAATGTAGGTAGAGGATGATTTAAAGAATTCTTCTCTCCACCGAACTCATCGCTCATACTCTTCCTTCCCAACAAAAATAAGCAAACCCATAAAACCTTCCCCCTCTGTTTTACTTCAAAGAAAAAAATCACAAAGTTATAGAAAACGATTCACACAACTTAAATAATATTAAAGAGAAATGTAAAAAAATATTTTTGGTATTTGATTTTACTTTGAGCCTAGTTGAACTCATAACAATACCTAGATGAACTCATGACAATAAAAGAAATCCAGAAATAGTAACAAAGTTTGTCATCAGACGGCGCCTGAATCGATTCAATCGCCGTTTTATCTTTTCCTTTTTTTACCGACTCTGAAGATAACCAAAAATACATCGCTACGAAATCATGGAAAAGCCGAGAGAAAAATTTAACGCAGCTCTGATTTCCACAGATATCTTTCGGAAAAACCGGTGCATCGGAAATATCGTTTGGACTACTGATTTTCCGACACGTTCAGGCAGAGAATGAATAGTAGAATAAGAAAAATAAAAAAATCGTCGCCAATGTGTCGTATTAGATGCCAAGCGATGTCTCTGTCAAAAAAAAGAAACAATCACCACCCGATCTGAAATTCTATACCGTTTGTGTCTTGGGAGCCGTCATGCTTCCAGCTACTATGATTTTCACTCTTGCTTTTCGAACAAACAGAAGGTTCCTTGTTCGAAATCACTGATATGACATTTTTCTCGAATTTTTTAGAGGTACTTGAAAAGATTAGATGCTTAGGAAATTTTTTTCCCCTGCCATTTCTTTTTTTCCCTGAGGAGTTTTCAACACTTGGAAAGTTCTTCCTCGCCCTTGCCCTATTATGGTGACAGAATAGTATAAGGGGCAGGGGAGGGCGCATTCGACAACATGACGTGTCAAAACTTCTTTGGTCAGTAAAAACATACTTTCGACTTGAAACAACAGGAGAATAACCGTTTTTCATGTTATGTGACACGCGAATATTTATATTTAGAAAATATATTAAACAGACAAAATAACTGTGAGGATAATATTTTACTTTGACGCCTTTTTGGATTCATAAAAGCGTAGGTTTTTATGAGTGAAAAAACGTAATTGTTGTAATTATTGCTCATAATGGCATTGCATTTTTTTTAAATTTCATTTCTAAAAAAAGAGCGATTTAAAAAATCCTTACAATTCGTAATCTATTGCTCGCGGTATAATTTACAGTGAACCAAATATATGTGTATAAATCTGAATAGCTTTTTATGTAATGCGCATACTTTTACATTCTAAAAAAGGATTATAACTATTCGAAGAGTAGAATTTTAAAAAAAATGCTAATTTGTTATGAACTACTTATGAATTAAAATACGAAAATCGAATTAATAATATACGTTCACCAAATAACCGTACACTTTCTTTTTGTGATTTGTTAAATAAGGGAAGTTGTAAGGTATTAGCGAATCATATAGTCTTAAATAATTAAAAGGAAATTTGTCGAAAATGTGGTCTCTTTAACTTCATTTTTTTTTTTCTCGATTTGCAATTGCTCGCTTATCTAATTAAATGTTTACTCATTTTTTTAGTTTTTAAGGTGAGTTAACGAAAACAATTAAAATGTTTAATATTGAAAAAGAAAAGGAAACAATCACCATTTGAGTTTTCTTAAAATTTGATAAGTTACTTTTTAAGAAAACTAATTTATCATCATTTAAAAAATTAAATCGGAATATTAAATTGATAAGTTAGTTTTTTAAAACAATAAAAAATTTTTTATCATCATTTAAAAAATTAAATCGGAATAATAATTTTAAGATTTTAACTTACGTCAATATTGAACAAAAAGAAAGACTTGGAAGAATTGCTTTATGACGCTTTTTGTTGAATAGATTATAATGCTTGGAAGAGTTACTTCACTAATATTTCAACTGAACAAAATAATATGGTGAAAAAATATGGTAATAGAAATATGGTGAATAATATGGTGATATTACAGAACAAAAAATTTTGTTCTACAATATCACCATAGTAAGCAATGATACAAACTCTAACTTACAGCAGC
Organism: Parasteatoda tepidariorum; assembly: GCF_982258835.1. Taxonomy (NCBI): domain Eukaryota; kingdom Metazoa; phylum Arthropoda; class Arachnida; order Araneae; family Theridiidae; genus Parasteatoda; species Parasteatoda tepidariorum. Next base: position 94,201,256 of record NC_141762.1, read on the forward strand.
TTACATATACTCAAATAAAAAATAAATAAAATCTAGTACTTTTAACAGCAATTATTGTCTTCAGTAGAACACCTTCAGTAGAACACTCAGCAAGACTTGAAACAATTCCCTTACCATGCTTATTCCGTTTTGCACTTCGAATCAGAAATAATTAATAATGTCAAGTGTTCTTGATTATTCCATAAACAACTTACAACACACGAAATTATTTATTCTACAGTTCTATTTATAAAAATATAAAATACTAACTTCGTCAATAAAGCTTGAAACACTCAAAGATATAAAATGGCGTAAATATTAATACATTAATGCTCAAAAATAAACTAATGTGAACTCAAAGCCATTTTGTTTCTTCTTCATAAAACAAAAAAGAAAGAACAAGATGAAAAAAAGGAAAAAAAAAACTGTTACCATAGCAACTTAATTTTATGAACTAGATCAAAGTTAAAAATTAAGCAGACGATAATTCCCAACAATGCTTTTTATTGGAAAGAAAACGATTTTTTGGCAGTTGCTTTACAACATTTTCTTAGAGAAAAATTATTAAGCTCGGTTGCTTGATGGCGACTTCTGTTGGATAGGAAGTATGGCTCTGTACAGTTACTTTATGACGCTTTCTATTAAAGAGATTATTACACTATTGCTTCATGGCACTTTCTTTTGCTCTGAAAACAAGATTTAGGACAGTTGCTCCATAAGTTTTCTGATAAATAGAAAACGATTTTTGGTGAAGTTGCCTTATGAAATTTATGTCTCACAATATTTTAGAACGATTAAATTTGTAATAATTGTAGCTAAATTTGGAAATTTTCAGCAAAAAGTTCATTAGAAAAAAATAGTTATTTATCTATATGTTTTATGCAATAATTATATGAACAAATTATCTCCTATTTGTTTATATTTCTTGAGAAATAACTTTGAAAGAGTGGTGACAACAACATTAAAAGAAGGAAACGAAATTGGGTCGCAAGGCGTAACCCGATCCCCCCACCCCAAGCTACGCCCTTATCAATTCCTGGTAGTTCTTCACCCTAACCGCTTAAGACAAACGACGATAATCCTTCAGAATTGGGTGGTTGTTATAAAAGAATACTCAACGCTCTAGAAGTCTGTGTTTATGACAGACCCCTAGAATGAGCCTCATTCGTAGAATTCATTTTTTCCCTTCTCACGTGCCTCCCTCCATCTCAAATAACTCTCGTTATAACGATAATAATGAGAACTACGCGTGCGCTTTGTTTTTAGAATTCACGCACGGAATTCAACACGATTCTGGAACAAAATTGCAAACCGAAAACATATTAAGCAATCTGAATAAGGTTCACCATTATTTTTTTATTTTATAGGACAGCTTTAATAAAATTTTTAATTTTATTTTTGGTAAGTCCTAATATTATATCTAAAGTAAACTTTAAAAATTTGTAACATATTTTTTCAAAATAAAGTTAAATTTGAGCATAAAAACTTTTTAATCATTAATATATATTTTTTTCTTGATCAATTATATGGTTACTTGTGTTTTGTAGTAAAATCTTAAAAATAGTTCATATATACAATGAAATAGAACAAAATATATTGCTCAATATTAATTTTTCAAAGAAAAATTATAAACGTTCTTACTTAAATCATGATAAAAATAATAAATTTATTCTTAAACCTTAGCTTTTAGCTTAAAACAATGCTAATACTATACAAAATCTACGTATAAATAATTCTATGATAAGCTTTGTTTTGTAATGTGTATTACCGTAAAGAAATTTTCTCAAAATCACGTCAAAATCACGAAATTTTCTCAAAATCATAATTGCCACAAAAAAAAAGAAGAAAAAAAACAGTAAAAAAATTACATTTTACATGAATGGAATAATTATAAATCGTAGCATTCATTCTCAGATGAAAGATTATTTAAAAAGTTAATAAACAAAGATTCAAGCACAGACAATAAAAAAAATTTAAAAAATCGAAATGGCCGATTTTCACCCATTCGAATATTTTAATAACCTCTAAAAAAAGTTGGTGACCATAATTTGCCAAATGAGCATAATTTGCGATAAATTTTAAATAAAAAAAACACAGAAATTAACTCTTTTTAAAAGTGCAGATGAATTAAAATAGTTGAAGCTTAATTTAAGGCATAGGAAAATCCTGAGGAAAAAATAAACCAAAGAAGAAGTATGCTATAATTTAGAACATACAGGATATGGCTACACAGTTTTAAATTATAAATTTCTGAGATTCAATTCTATATACATTAATCTTGTAACTTAGAACTTGGAAACTAGTCACATCAAAACAGTTATTGGGGCTACAATTGTGTGCAATTACATACTATATATATTTCAATTTAATAATTTGGAAAGATATGAGCTATATTGAATTAATTTATAGTTAAAAAAGTCTATTTTTTCATTGTGTTATAATCATGAAAAAATTTAAAATATTTGCAGTAAAAAATAAAAGTTCCTCTTCTGTTCACCCTTAGAAGGTTGTTTTTCCACCACAGCACTTTTCATGCAGGGAAAGTAACTAGAAGACAGTTCCTCTTCCATTCACTCTCAGAAGGGTTGTTTTTCCACCTTAGCACCTTTCACGCAAGGAAAGTAACTAGAAGACAGTTCCTCTTCTATCCACCCTTAGAAGTTTGTTTTTCCACCTAAGCACTTTTCATGCAGGAAAAGTAACTAGAAGACAGTTCCTCTTCACCCTTAGAAAGTTTTTGTCCACCTCAGCACCTCTTGTGCAGGAAAAGCAAGTACAAGATGGTTCCTCTTCTACTCACTCATAGAAGATTGTTTTTCCACCTCAGCACTTCTCGTGCAGGAAAAGTAAGTAGAAAACAGTTCCTCATCTATTCACCCTTAGAAAGTTGTCTTTCCACCTCAACACTTTTCATGCAGAGAAAGTAACTGGAAGACAGTTCCTCTTCTATTCACCCTTAGAAGGTTGTTTTTCCACCTCACCACATTTCCTGCAGGGAAAGTAACTAGAAGACAGTTCCTCTTCTATTCACCCTTAGAAGGGATTGTTTTCCCACCTCAGCACTTTTCATGCAGGGAAAGTAACTAGAAGACAGTTCCTCTTCTATTCACCCTTAGAAGGGATTGTTTTTCCACCTTTGCACTTTTCAGGAAGGGAAAGTAGCTGGAAAGTGTTTTCTAGTGAGACTGAGAAGAATCTCTTTCCAACTCAGCAATTTTCATTAGTTCTTTCTTGTTCCTTTTCTACTCACCCTTAGAAGATAATTTTTTTTATGGACTTTCCCTGTGGGGAAAATAAAAAGCAAACATTTCCATTTCTACTCACTCCTAAAAGTTTCTTTTTCACACATTGCACTTATTATACAGGTAAAAATAACTGGGAAAAGATTTCTGGTCTATCCATTTCTCAGTTTTTCTTCTTCTTTTTTTTTCACCGTTGCATTTCCCGTTGTATTTCTCCGTTGTATGCGCAGAAATTAATTAGAAGACAATTCCTTTCTTACTTCCGCTTAGAAGGTTTACATGTACTTACGCTACCGTGAATGGCAGAAATCAAGAGAATGTCGACTTTCACCGATGAATGTCAACAATCACATAGTCGTTTTAGTGAACGTCCAAAAAAATTTTATATCTGATTTGATATTAATTTATTCCTTGATATTTTTGATTTACTGCTTTGATTTACTAATTTTTATGATTTTTTAGTCGCCTTTTAAAGAAGTCTCTTTTTATTCAGAAATAAGATAATAAAGCTATCATCTCTTTTCGTTTAAAGTGTTATTTTTTCTTTGAAGAATGTAATATATTTTGCCTCTTGTCTACTTGAAAACAGTACAAGAAAAAGAAATGTGCAAAATAAAAAGATTTACGATGTTTAGTTTTGAGCTTATGCATAATCAGCTGTTTGGTTGTTTTTTAGACAATTGAAATAATTTTTGTAATATTTTTTCAACTCAAAAATAATGTACTTAAAATATTTTAATTGTGAAATATATAAATGAATATGTATGTCAGAATTTTATTTTTTATTACGTACGTATGTTTTTTTTTTTCTTTTTTCTTCTTCTTTAAGTCGCCTTTAGAATCAGAAACTTATTCAAAGGAAATGCGATAGTGACGACATCTTTCTTTTAAAATTGGAAGTAGAAACTGATTATTGTGATATGGAAGGAAAAAACAGATTACATTATGAGGTTTGTATGAATTACGTATTTTATTTTCATTCCTAACCTGCAATCTTCGAAATATTACATTAGATAAATACATAAATATCAAATAACTACACCATCACTCAATAATTTCAATCTAAACCCCTTTTTCTTTTCAATTTTTGATCGTAAGCATGATTTATAATGTACAGAAACTGTTGCAAAGCAGATAAGTTTATAGCTAAATTTCGATCAGGGTCCGATGGATTGCGATCGATTCTACTGTAAAAGCTGATAAAAAATTGCTCGACAAGGATTCCAGTAAAATACAAGTTAAATGAATTAAAAATAATAAAAAAAGCCAAAAGTTAAAAAAAAAAGAAAAAAAATCATTTCTGCGAATTTTTAGAATTATGCGAAATAATTTATTTCATTTTACAGTTTTTGAGCTTATGTTTCAGTGAACTATTGAAAAGGAGCACTGAAAATTACTAAAACAATTTAAAATAAATGTTGATAAAATAATTATTAATTAATCATCATTTGATTCATCTATTCAAAAACAAAATTTTTTTGATTTAAAAAAAAGAAACTGCAACTGAATTTAATGCATCGTTTGTAACGGTTTCTGATTTGATGGTATTGGAAGATTTAAAATGGTTTCCGATGATGGTATTGGAAGATTTAAAAAAATTTGCACACATGTATTTATTAACATTTATTTCTTTAAAGTTATGTCTAATTAATTTTAAATAAAATACCTTTAAGTATAAAAACTATAAGTCGCGCTGTAAAACAAAATCTTTCTATTTTCGCTTTTAACTCAATTTGCTCTTCTGCTTTCATATTTAGTAATCTGGCAATCTTAGCACGAAAATATTATAAATCATTCTTCAAAGTTTCACATACATGTAAGCTACTCACTTTATAGATTTCGTTTTGTATTTTGTTCTGTTTTGTTTTTCTTTCCGTTTTATTTTCTGTTTTTTACGTGATATTTATTACTCAATGTTTTCTATTTTGATTCCAAAAAAAATTTTTACTACTCCCACACTATTGTATTGATATAATTTGCTTTGGCTATATTGATACAATATTAGAAAGCACTCTTTTTTGCGGATATAATCGTGCGAGCTGATGAAGAGATTATATCTTTTCTTTCCTGATATTTATAAAAAATTTTTAATTTCGTTTTTGTTTAATTTTTCTTTATTTTAATAATTTTCTGCTCCTTTCATTATACCGTAATTTTTCTCTTTTCTCTATATTTTGAGCTTATTTTATGAGTTCTATATACTTGCAGCTCATGCGCGGTAAATAAACTTATTATTAATTTTCTTCGTTTTTCCCTTTTTTTCCTTTTATCCTTTTTGAATTTATTTATTTATTGTGCTATATATCTATACACTCATGGACCAAAAAATTAGCGCACCAAGAGGTAGTCATCGAAATGAAACGAAATTTTACATACCTAATGAATACTTTGATATAAGTAGTCATTAGATTAGAAAATCAAAGATTATCGTTTTTCTTAATTTATTTATTTATATACAAGAGGGCCTACGCTAAGAACTTCAAATTAGTCAGTAAATTAGCCAAATATCAAAAATATTAGTCAAATTTCAAAATTCTTGGCCAAAGGCCATATTTCAATAATTTTCTTCTTAACTTTTCATTATTCTGTAATTTTTTTCTTCCATGTTTACTCTATATTATTGTTTTTTTTCTCTCTCTCTCTCTCTCTTTATATATATATATATATATATATATATATATATATATATATATATATATATATATATATATATATATATATATATATATATATATATATATATATATATATATATATATATATATATATATATATATAAAATTCTCTTACACGGCGAATCGACCAATGATTGCCGCTAAAAATATCACATGCCAAATCTAGCGGAGGTGGCTCAACATATAGCGCTTTTAAAAACGGAAACTGAAATAACCAGAGAGCATCAGCTGCGGCAATCTCATACTATTAAGCTAGGCAGAAGTGAGTAGTCTTTGTCGATAGATCTCTATTTTAGTATTTTGTCGAAAGCGCTTTTTTTTCACGAATTTATATATTACGAATTTATTTGACGATTTTTGATTTGTATTACGAATTATACTATAGCACATTTTTAATTGGTTTAGCGAATTACATGTCATTTATTTTAATTCAAATTTATTTTAATGACTTAGTATTTACTAAAAAGATGTAATTTTCTTAAAAAAAAAAAAAAGTTTTTATATGGATTTGAATTATTGTTTTGAATTCTTAGAGTTTTGTGCATTTGCAATGTACCTAAGTTAGTAACGAGCGAAGCGAGCTTGATTTGCGAAGACAACCATATAAGATTGGGTAGCAATTTTCGGGGGTTGGCGAGCGTTAGCGAGCAGGGGGCGCAGCCAACGCCTCCTAGAAAGAACAGGCCTCAGCACGGGTTACCATAAATATCCCTTAGTAGTCCAAACGTAATGACATATTTTGTATTTTCAACCACTGCGCAGCTCAGTATCCCTAACGTAATGACATCTTTCTTATTTTTCGTCTACTGCGCAGTTAACTTCGTCACATCGGACTACTAAATTTATCCGTGCTGAGGCCTTTCTACTTCTAGGAGGTGTTGGCGCAGCCCACTAGTATATATATATATATATAGTTCAAGTGCCTAGCACATGAGTTAATGCCATAAGTTTAAACTCCTACCAGTTGTTTATGAATTAAAAGGATATAAAGCAAACATTTCTTATGAAGAAAATCATTATTTCTCCTATTTCGCTCAAAGTAAACATGTTTCTTTTCCTCCCCTTTTTGTGAATGAAATAAAATAAACATCCAGACCATTAACATGGGGCAACAGCTTCGTTATCCGGTTGCTTTTCGGCAACAAATCACCACTTCCTATCGCGATTTTTACAAGTGCCACCAACTTTTCAAGATAGGTGCGAAAGCCTATCAAATGACTACAAACGATTTTTTTTCTTCCTCGGATAGTCCATGTGAAATATGGATGCTTCCCTATCTACTGTGTAAAGAGACCTCCCACATGGTTGACCGCCAGACGATGTTTGGGTGTCCTCCACCCCCAGAGTTGCAGACGATATTCGGGTGTCGTTCCCCAGCGAGTACGCACGATAATGATCAAAAAAATCAAGACTGCTGGTTGTGGAAAATTACTGAGTCCTACAGGATAAGATAAGGGGGCACTAAATTACGATTTTAACCTGTTTCGTTTGCCTCTGAAGATCTGCTGATATTGAAGACGAGTCGCATCGAAGGAAATAAATTTATGTTTTTTAATGCTTTCCTTCAATATATCAGTTCCTTCACTAGTAATGCATATGCATGTATACTAGTAATGCATTACTAGCATACATGCATACTAGTAATGCATATGCATGCAACATAACAAATGAAATACATTTGTATTTGCAATACAATTATTAACGCATAATGTAAGTAACATTTTTAAACATAGATAACTTTTTTTTAAGAACCCCTTTTGAAATTTTAGAGTGAGTTGATATTCTGAGCCGAATCACCGAAAAAAATAGTTCCTACAAAAGGGCATAGAAAAAACAACTCATTTACTATAAGCTATAGATGCGATACGGTAAAAGTGATAATTCCGGTTATTATTTATAATTATCGGTCATTATAATGATAACCACTTACAGGATATTGGATATTATAATTCGTTATTACCCTTTTGGCTACTATATTTGGTTGTCATTAATGGCCGGTAATTATTAATTATATGCCGTTATTATTAATAAAAAGCAATGAAGTTTGATAAATGTGATTAAACGGTTTACAAAACTAAGGCAAACAACGTTAAAGAGCTCAAAAATATTTATAAAATACAGACATCTGTTTCGGACTCTCAAAGGCTAACCTTCATCAGTGCAACAGAAAGAAGAACATCTTTCTGTTGCACTGATGAAGGTTGCCCTTTGAGCATCCAAAAAAACAGCTGTCTGTATTTTATAAATATTTTTGTCCTCTTTAACGTTGTTTGCCTTAGTTTGTATTTTAGCACAAAGGTCGCCCACTTGTGTATTTATTAAACGGTTTAGTTAGCATTGGGACATGGATGTTCCTCTTTGTTTATGTGTTACGGTTAAAGTTATAAATCTGGTTATTATTAATACAAACTGTCAAGATTAATAATAACTGCTTATTTTGGTAATTATTAATAATGACCGCTAATTATTAATTTGGTAAATGTGATTAAACGGTTTAGTTAGCATGGGGACATGGGTGTTCCTCTTTGTATATACGTTACGGTTAAAGAGATAAATCCGGTTATTATTAATAAAAACTAAACTCAGTGGCGCAACAGCCCATAGAGGGCCAATGTCTACTGTTCCCATCTCAGTTTTCTTGACCTTGGGCTCTGGGATGGAGGAGCAGATGTTCCGGTTAGGTGGTCAGCCGAACGCGAAATCCCCATTGTCAGTGTTGAATCTATTTTAATTTCTAATCATATCACTTTTCTGAAAAAAAGAAGAAAAAAAATTAGAAATACATAACTTAATCATTAAATTTTTTGTAAAACAAATTACTTATTTTTGCACGAAAGGCTGCTGTGACACTTGGAATTGCATAGTGTTTTTCACTTTTTACATTTCCAACATTCTTTTTACATTATTTTTACATTTGCAGTACTGAAATCATTTACCTTGAAATCCTTACTAGAGCATTCTCTTAAACATATTTCATTCACTGGAACTAAAAGCTTCCTTACAGACAGTTAAATCATTCCTTGCGTACAGTTGTTTTAAAGTGCCATGTTTTGTACCAAGTTTATATAAGTTTTAATTTTTACCTTTTTTTTTTAATTGTTTTGAGCATGTCTAACTAGTAGTTAAAACGGAATTTCATGACACGGAATTTGTGACGTCGTAAAATTTGTGAAAAAAACTATCTTATTTTGTGAAAAACTGTAATATAAATTCCAATAAATGACAAAGTAAGAATCAGGGGCCTAAATTCTAAAATAAACAATCAGTTTTTTTTTGTAGGCCAGGATAGCCTGGTTGGCAGGGTTGCTAGACTCATGTTCACGGTCTCACGAACGTGAGTTCGAATCCAGCAGCACAAAGACTCCCCGCGTAGTAAATGGTGACTGGTGCACATTAAATTTGTCTGGTCACAAATGGATGTACGAATGGGTTCCACAATGTAAACGGGTGTGGCGTATGGGTGTTTTCGAATAGAAGGAAGTCGATTTTTTGGTCATAGATGGAGCCACTGGAAAACACGAACAATCGCACCTCTTGCCTTAGTAGCCAACGACAATCACAACAACAATTTATTTTGTCATGCTGTTGCCAACACACGAAAAAACGCGAAATATGAATAATGAATACGAATAATGAAAGTGTTATGAACCAGAATGCTTAATATCAAACATTTAATATACTTTAAAGTTAAAACAAAAACGGAAAAAAAAGCTCATTTTTTTCTTAAAGAATTTATTTATTCATATATATATATATATATATATATATATATATATATATATATATATATATATATATATATATATATATATATATATATATATATATATATATATATATATATATATATATATATATATATATATATATATATATATATTTTGATATCCCACAATTAGTGTTGTCGTTTTAATGTCAGTGTCATACAATAATTATCTTATATAAGTATAGTATTAAGAAGTACAGTTTTAAGTATTGAGCGAAAATATTATAAGTACACTGTTTTAATGCAGAGTTGAGCTGGTTGGTTTATACCATCGCGATTTAAACCGAACTATTTTTCTTAAAAAATCTTTTTTTTTTTTTTTTTTTTTTTTTTTTTTTTTTTTTTTTTAAATTTGGAAAAATTAAATTTTCTCGCAATTTTGAGTTTAATTGAAGTGAAATTGCTTCCCTTTAAACAACATAAAATGTTTACTTATCATTACGTTTCTGAAGAAATATCTAAGTAAAATAAATTAATGTGAACAAGTTTTATGTTAAGGTCTCTAAAAATGCTTTATCACCACCAACTCTGTTTAGTATTCAAAATGAGTTAAATAAAGTAATAATTGAAAGAGTGTTGAATTGCATAGCACTGTAAATTTGAAAGATGAGCTCTCACTTCAAACAATAACAAAAATTTATTTTGGTACATTGGACTTACATCTGCCTTTGAATTCTTAAATCAATCTATATTGCATTCACATTATAAGACACCATCTAGTGGCTCTGAATTACATTTATATTATCAGAGGCCATCTAGTGGCGTCTTATAATATAATTTTTATCAGATTCTACGACCACTATGGGGCAGTAACTTTCAAACTGGTTATGTCTGTTGCGTTTTGAAAAATTTTTTAATAACTGCTAAGTTAGTCAAAATCATTCATACTATTTGATTTTTTTTCTTGATTTGTTATACTTTTATGTTTTTTTTTAAACTTAATTATTTTAATTAGCTTCCATTCTTTTGAAAATTATTTTGTTATTTGAGGATTGCAACTGGTCAGCATCTCGAATTTTCTTTAATTATGCATAGTTTAAAAATGCTTTATTTTATGTTCATTGAGTTTTTAGGGGTAATCAAATTGTGTTTAAATTTGTTAAAATTTTTGCATAGCTTAAAAATATTTTATTTTATGTATGTGAAGTTTTTCAGTTCGATTTCAAATAATATAACATGTTAAGATGGTACTGAATTTTGTAAATATTTATGACGAATCACAAGGTCGACCCAATAAGGTACTTTTTTTTAAAATTAATACATTATTTATAGCGTAACACTAGCGTAAGAGATTTATATTTTAAAAAAAAAAAGGATTTAAAATATTATAAAGTTCCTCTCCTTAGACTTCAAAATTTATACGTATGCATCAATTTCTTTTTAAATGAACCATTCGAATAAATTCATTAAATTCTTAACACATGGCCCACAATGGGTTGATCATTAAATTAAAATCATATGAATTAGTGCAGTATTTATCCCCCTCCCCCATTATTTATTCTTCTCACATTGTAAGATAAAGAAAAATCTTAGATGGGAGAAGAAAAAGAGAAAAAATTTCCGACATGAAAAGAAACTGGAATAGTGCTGCCATCTATGATAAATAAATAACAACTTTTGTTGGTCGCAAAAACCCATTTAATAAAAGTTTTAGCACTAAAAATTAATAAGAAGAAATAAAATTAAAAAGAAGTAAAAATATGCTTACATTTTAGACATGTTTTATAGTAATTCTATTTTAGTTATAATTTACATATATGTTATAAGTTATAAATATTTTTCTTGCGAATCGAGTGTAGTAAGATATGTACAAAAAAATGCTTTAAAATTTTTAATCATAAAATATACTAATCATATAAAGTTGTAAATAGTTTTTACCCCCCCCCCCCCCCCCGGTTATTTACTCTTCACACATTGATGGACAAAAAAAAAAATTAAAGTTGGAAGAAGAAAAAATTTAGCTCTAGGCGCAAAATGAAACGTACCTAGTGCTGTCATCTATGATAGAGAAATAATAATTTTGTTGATCTCAAAAACCCATTTTATAAAAGTTTTAGCATTAAAAATTAAAGAGAAGAAGTAAAATAAAGAAAATTAAAATTCTTCTTACACTTTAGATATATTATGCAGTTATTCAATTTTACTCATAATTTACAAAAATATTTTTGTTGCGAATCGAGTGTAGTGGGAAATGTAGAAAGAAAGTGCTTCAAAATTTTTTATCATAAAATATACAGTCGAACTATAAAGATATAAATCAGAAATACTGTTTTTATAAATATTTCTTCTAGAAGAGCTAGTAATATAATATAATATAATATAATATAATATAATATAATATAATATAATATAATATAATATAATATAATATAATATAATATAATATAATATAATATAATATAATATAATATAATATAATAGTAAACTTATTTAAGATTATATTAAAACCTTTTCCGCAAAGAAGTTTTCCACTTTCGCAGCCGAAAACTATACAACTTAAGAATCGAAATTTCTGTACTTAAACTTAATGCTCCAGCTATTTTGTTATGAAATAATACTGTAATTATTAATTGTATAATGTAATAAAATAATGTAATTGTTTTATTGCATCATACAAACAAAAAATGTAATAAAATAATATTATTATTACTGTAATTGTCATTAAATACTGTAATTATTTACATTAAGTAATTCTGTAATTAATTCAAGTGGACGTAAAATCTTACATTTTTTTCGGACATTTGGTTAATGATAAATGCATTTTTTTTTCAAAAACAATCGAAAAGTAGCTAAATTTTTAATAAAAGTGACTTTAAAACTTAAAATTACATTTTTGCTTTTCCAGAACAAAATTTTAAAATATAGAAAGCAATTAAAAAAAAAAAAAATTATAATGGCCAGAATTACACGTATTAAGACTTAATCTTAATGGTTCGAGGACCTCACTTGAAATATGCTAATTAATTGAAGAAGATGATATTTTAAGTTATGAAATCAGTCACAAAATCTAACTTTCTCAAAATAAACTCACTTTTTGTTTTCAAATAAACTCACGTTTGGATTTCTTGCCCTCAAAATATGGGGGCAGCAGCAATCTGAGAAATATGGTCTTATAAATTTGTTCAGGTGAGCTGTTGAAAGCTTAGACCCTTAAGTTAGACCCTAAGTTTTTTGCTAATTTGACTTTTTGCGCACTTCGCCATATCTCTCAAACTGTTTTAAGCGAATAGAAAAATTTTTGCACACAATGATGAAACTCGCTTATCTAAAGATTAGTCCATGCAAAATTTAACTTTTAACAATAATTCATTATTTTATTAAAAAATGTATTAAAAAATGCATTAATTGTTAGCAATAATTTATTATTTTTTTATTATTTTATTAAAGAATTTATTAATTTTTAATTTTTACCAATAATTTATTATTTTTTATTATTTTATTTAAAAATAGCAGAAAAAATTTCGAATCGCAAGCAATACAAACGTTGACCTTATTTTTAAGTATGTAATTCTATAATACAAAATTTGAACGAAATTTCTCGAAGAGTTTTTGAGAAATCAAATTTTAAATATACAAACTTTTTTAAAAATTTAATATATTTAAAATTTAGCAATTCAGCCATGTCTAGTTTCTTAACTTAAAATAAAATCTACACTAATTAATTAGTATATTTAATGTGTGACCCTCAAACTATTAAGAATGAATACTGGCATTTGAAATCCGATCAGTAAATAAAAGGTTATTCAGTGTATGGGTGTTTTTTTTTCCTTCTTTTTTTTCCCTTTTTGTACTACACGATATTTGTGATAATAATTGTCATTACTCTGCTACAAATGTTTCTTTCGTTACATTTGAATTCATTAAACAAGAATTGCCCAAATCGTACCACCTTTGATTTTTAAAGAAGCATTGTATATGTTACTGGGAATGACCAAAATCGGTGGTTGTTGACTTCCGATGAATGTTGACAATCATGTAGTCACTTTGGTAACTATCCGAAATATATACTAGGTCTCGTTAAGTGCCACTGCCCGGTATACATTTGCCCGGTATGCCCTACATCAATGTTTTTTAAGGTTCAACGCCATTGCCCGGTATACCCTACAATTGTTTTTTTTTAGTTAAGTCCCACTGCCCGGTATGCATTTAACCGATACTGCGAACACTGATGTTTCTCCTAATATATCCTCAGCAGATATTTAAAATATTGAATAAATATAATTATATCAGCCAACAAATTAATATCAAATCCGATATAACAAATATTTCGGACATTCGCCAAAACGACTATGTCATTGCTGACATTCACCGGTGAAAGTCGACATTCTCTTGCTTTCGGGTATTCACTGTAACATATACAAAACACTCTAGAGCAGGGGTCGCCAAATTTTTTTGATCATCGACCCCTACATAATTTTTTGAAGTCTCCATCGACCTCCACAAAAGTAATTTTTTGTTAATTAAAATAAAACTCTATTACATACTGCGTTTGTGCATTTATTTTATGATTTTAAACATTATTAAAGTAATAGTACATTGTGCAACAATAGTTTTATGAAAAATGTATTAATGTTGAAATTTTTAATGCCTTAATATTTTTTAAATAATAAGTAATTATGAATAGGTAGAAATAATAAGTAAAGTAACTACAGATTTATTGCTTCTTAATCAATGAGATGGGTGTGCCTGGTGTTTATTTTTGCAAGGTTCGCTATAAAGGGTTCAAAATTGGTCAATTTAAATTTTCGTCAAAATTGGTCAAATTTGTAATTTTTGTAAAAAAAATACAAAGTGTGATATAGTTTTGTCGCGGGCTGTACTAATCCATATTATTAATGCTTACCTTCCTTTTTTACATGCATTAATAATTAAAATTGATATCTAAAGTAAACGAATGGTTTTATCGAAACAATAACTAATTATCCAAAACTATAAAAGTTTTAATAATGACACTGCAAATATTCCACACTGTTCACAGTTTGCAAAGCTAGCTGAAACTGCGTATGATATTTGCGTTTGTAACGTCAATGCTCGTTACAATATAAACTGTGCTGAGTTCGTGCCACTGCGCGCTGGTACGTAAATACTAGTTTCATCCGAATAAATATCCGTTTATTAATTTGTGTTTTATGAAGAAACTGATATTAAGTCAATTATAAAAAAAATTCACGAATTTTACATACTTGAGTATGTATATTAGCTATGTGTGATTTGCGTATTAAGAACTGTTTTTTCTTCGACCTCCAATCGACTCTTCCGATTCGGATCGACCACCATTCGACCCCCGCTTTTGTTAAATAGACCCCTGTGGGTCTATATAGACCACTTTGGTGACCTCTGCTCTATAGGATAAATTAGGAAGCATTTTTTTAAGCGGAGAATCATTTAGAAGCCACAAGTAGTTGTGATAAGTTTTTTTAAAATAATCGGTTTAACAAGTGCTTAATGTAGTTTTTGAGCATCCTGTGAAAGGATATAGCTGAACTAAAGTAACACAGATACAGATTTTTAAATACATTATTTAATAACTTAACAACTTAAGCAACTGCTTCCTCTTTCCTTTGTTAGTTAACTATCGTTTGAGGATTAGAGCAACACTTTGTTTAAAACGTTGCGTAATAGTTTAAATCGTACCTCGTGTGCAGTCCTAAATTTCAAGCAACATAGCAATTTCACCTACGTCAATTCAACACATGGTTTACTTATTGAATTGAATCATAAATACTCAATATTTTTGACGTTAGTACGATTTAAGGATCAGGTGATACAAATTAGGCAACCAGTTTCCAAAATCATACCACTTTCAAACCTTGAAAAATTATAATTAACATTAAATTATGATTAATATTAATTAATATTGAATTATAATTAATATATAAAATTAATATTATTTCCAAAAATATAATATAAGTAGCCGAATAACTGTATCTAATTACAGTACACTCTCGATATCTCGAACTTCGATAACTCGAAAACCTTGTTATGTCGAAAAAATATTTCTTTCCTTAGCCTTATATAGCCACCCAATTATAACTCAAATTGTTATGTCGAAAGTTTTCTTCTCAAAACCTTGCTATGCCGAATTTTTTTCGAAATAGCAAATGAATTTTTTCGTCAAAATTTTTGCTTTTCGAAAATTTGAATTTTTTCGAAAAAATTACGAACCAATTTTTTTCTAGATCTCGTCTTACTTTTAAGAATAAAGTTCTCATTGTTATATTTTGACTTGTAATCAACTATCATTCTGTATATATTTAATAATAGTTATTCTTATGCTTCATGACTTTACTTTTTAGAGTAATATTTTAGAATATATTCTTTTACTTTTAAGAACATATTTAGTTCTGAACTTGTTATCTCGAAAAGTTGCTATCTCGAAATTTTTTTAGCGTTCCTTCAACTTTGAGATATCGAGAGTATGCTGCATAAAAATATTTCAAATGAAATTGTCCGTGATTTTTGACAGATAAAATTTGATTGATTCTTTTATTTATTATTATTATTTTTTTTTATTTAATTTGGATGAACACAATTTTATACACAGAATGTCTTAATCACCGTTCATAATACTCGTCAAAAATAAAGAATTTATAGAATTTTCGACAAGGATTAAAAAACTTTCAGAATTCTTTCAGAAGAGTTTATAAAGAATCCTTGTCAAAAATTAGTAGATTTCTTAGAATCCTTGTCAAAATTGAAAATTTTTTATTAATTTTGTCGAAAAAGAAATAATTTTTAGAATCATTTGCCAAAAATGAATAACTTTTCGATTCCTCCTTGAAAAATGAATCGAATTTTTTAGAAACCTTCACGAAAATGAATGGAATTTTCAGAAGCTCCTTGTCAAAAAATAAATTTTTTTATAATATTTGACAAAAATGAACAATCTTTAGCATTTCTCGTCAAAAGTGAATAGAATTTTTAGAATCCTCCTACAAGCATTAATAAGCAATAAAACTGGTTTCGCTGTTTTTCATTCCACTTTCCTGACAAATGATTTGACAAATTTCGAAGCTGAGACGTGGGGGGGGGGGGGTTAACAGAACGCTCATCCCTCGCAGGTTCGAATCTCAGCGTTGCGTTGGATGAAACGAATTGAACCTATGTAGGAATTGACTTCAAAATTTTCTTTTACTACTACTTGCTATATTTTAATCAAAAGATTGCTAAACACTCTGAAAAATTGAATTTTGAAATTTACTGAATAGCAGACGATAATTGAATAATTAATAGAAAATTGAGTTTCGAAATTAAATTTCGAATTTACAGGACTTTCTTTTTTTTATATATATAATTTATTAATTAAAACGTATTATTATTTTTACGTACGCATTTTTTACAATATATTTATTACGATATTTATCGTTTGAGCCGCTCCAAGCTGAATTATAATTTAAACTGGTATCTTCAATTTTTCCGAGAGTTGTTTTTTTGGTCCCAGTTAGGGTTAATTACCGTTCTCTCACAGCAAAAGAACAATCACAGAACAATATTAATTAATTATAACATTTTAGCACGAAGTTGAAACATTAAAAAAAAAAGAGAGAGAAGCCGGTGTGGTGGCGCAGTAATTTATAATAATAAACGCACAAGATAATAAGGCAGATTTTTAGTGTCATACAGATAATTCGCTGTTAGCAGTGAGAAAATTATGCTGCGGTCAACAGCTCTTACTATTCGGAAACATCTGTTGTTTTGAAATTTTTTGTCGTTTTGTTTCTATTTCGTGCCAAATATTCGTATTAGCAACCGTCTGTTAGCAGATAACCTCATTTTAGTGATCAATATATCGTCACCATGTGAGAGTGGAAAGAAAAAAAACTATAGCAGGTGCTGCCATCTACACCCAGTGAAATTGTTTATAAGCGTTGCATCATTTCCCTTCTCCATCAATTTCTAAAAATAATCATCCAAGGAGAAAGAAGGGAGAGCGACCTATCCAAAATTTCTTTCTAGGCGAGACAAAATGTTGAAACCGAATAGATTTTGTCTATCCACAAACAACTGAAAGTTTGTATAATTCGAATGTGCATCGATCGTAGTGCGATTCCTTCCGGTATTTTATCGTCTGCTTCGAAAACTAATGTCCTTGGATTTCGATTCGCTTTCACCCATCGAGGGCACGAGACAGGGATAGTTCTATTCTAATCACTCGCGTTGAGTGACAGACGATCTGATTGCGGAACTTTTAATTTCCCTCGTTTTCAGCATTCTTCTTCGCCCAACGTTCGAAGTGACGTTCGAAATCTTCCTCTTTTTCACACCGGTATCTTCTTTTTTTGTAGAAAGATCATGACAGAATTACTGCTGAATAAGGAAAGAGTGATAAAAAACAACAAAAATACATCATCTTATTAACGTTGAAAGCCTCCGAATAATTTGACAAATTGCTTTGTTTTCATTTGCCAAAGGATTTATATAAACTCTTCCATATATCTGAGAGTTCACTTTATCTGAAGAATGGGAAAGTCCGGTGCAAACAGTCCAGCCAAGCCCGATGTGAGGAATCAATTGCTGGGCAAAGATTCTGAAACACTACCTGTTCCGAAACTAGAACCCACCCCCAAAACTAACAGAGTTTTTCAACCCCCAGATGGGGGATGGGGGTGGGTTGTCTGCTTAGCATCATTTTGGACAAATGGAACTATTTTTGGAATAATGAACTGTTTTGGAGTTTTATATGTAAAACTACTGGAAAAATTTAGAGATTCTCATGCTGAAGCGGCATTCGTCACTTGTAAGTATCATTTGTTCGATTTTTATGTTTGTTTTCTCCATTTAATTAATTAAATGTTTAACTGATTAATGTTTTTAAAAAATCCAATTTTAATAGAAAGTGCAGAGATTTATTTATCGACAATATCAATCTTCATCTATCGAAAGGAACCTCTAGAAGATAGAATCAAATTAACAAGTCTTATATACTAGTGAATTAGTATTTAATATTTACAGTGGTAGTTACGCCACAAAAGTAATATTGCAATGGAAGGGGAGAAAAACAATATCGGGTTTTCTGATTATAAACAAGTAGTTATTGAAGTGGTTAAAATAGGCATTAGTTGTTGTTTATGACTATATTTTAATTAAAACTAATTATTAATCCAAATGGTTTACTCACTTTCAATTAATCAATTTTTATAAATCAATCAAGAACTAATCAAAACAATCCTATGTGTAGTGGAAGCTATATTGGTAAAACTGTTAACTGAAGAAAATTATCGTGATGCATTATGTAATACGGATAATTAACGCTTAATATAAGTTATAGTTAGTAATGTAAATAATTTAATCATAATAATAATTATAATTTAACTTTGAATAAATGATAATATCAACTATCGTAGGGTAGTGAAAAACAATGCTTTGAAGAAATAAAAAAAAGAACTATTTAATAATTGCAGAAGTTTGTTTTCCCCAATGCCTATTGTAAGCAGGTATATTGCTGTACATTTATCGTTCCTATGACTTTCAGTTTATATTTAGCAAATTTAGTAAAATTAAAGTCCTTATCTTAGCATATTTTGAATTAATTTCTGAAAGTAAAAATATGCGGCAAAATAAATAAATAAACTGATTGAGGTTAAAAAAGTAAAACTAGGTTAAAAAAAACTCCTCTAACTTTAGAGCGAAAAATGGAATACAAAACTTAGCTCTGAAAATAAATTCTCGCATAAAAAAACTTGAAAAAAAATATATAGGTAGGAAAAAATGGTTGTAAACTAGAAACTGTTCAGAGAAAACTGAGGGGGAAAAGTGAAATGCATAATTAAAAAATAATTAGAAGTTATTATTTGAACTAATAATATTATCTTTTGTTACTTTCGAGGACCAGTCGCCAAGGATAATAATAAAATAAAAATAACTACAGTTTAAATGCCTTACACTCGATGATTCTAAACTATGCAATCGATGATTTTAAATCGATGATTCTAAACTATGCAATATCATCTTGCTGTGAAGAATTAATTATCTGGGTTTAAAGTTGAATGGACAAGAAACTTAAATGTTTCAAAAGTTATTAAGCTTTTTTAAAAATCGCCAATTTGGTGACTAATTTTCCACTTACACTTCCTGACCAAATTATTTGACGCACTATAAGATTCTATGTAAAATCTTAATTATCAGGTGATACTATAGTTTTATTGTTTTTATGTGACTGAAACCGGTTTGCACTTGCTTATGTTCTTGTATCAATTATTTAACAGTGTAATGCAATGCGTTAAAAATAAATACAAATAAGAAGGATATTAAAGTCTCGTGCAAAATATGTTATTATTAAAACACTACAGTGCGTCTAACAAAGGTCTAATTATTATAATATATTAATATAATACCTGATATAATAAATATTCTATATATATAATATATCGTCTAATTTATCCAATGGTCGAATTTATGTTATATATCGTCTAATTTATCCAATGGTCGAATTTATGTTATATATCGTCTAATTTATCCAATGGTCTAATTTACGTTATATATCGTCTAATTTATCCAATCGTCGAATTTATGTTATATATCGTCTAATTTATCCAATCGTCGAATTTATGTTATATATCGTCTAATTTATCCAATGGTCTAATTTATGTTATATATCGTCTAATTTATCCAATGGTCGAATTTATGTTATATATCGTCTAATTTATCCAATGGTCGAATTTATGTTATATATCGTCTAATTTATCCAATGGTCGAATTTATGTTATATATCGTCTAATTTATCCAATGATCGAATTTATGTTATATATCGTCTAATTTATCCAATGGTCGAATTTATGTTATATATCGTCTAATTTATCCAATGGTCGAATTTATGTTATATATCGTCTAATTTATCCAATGGTCGAATTTATGTTATATATCGTCTAATTTATCCAATGGTCGAATTTATGTTATATATCGTCTAATTTATCCAATGGTCGAATTTATATAATATATCGTCTAATTTATCCAATGGTCGAATTTATATAATATATCGTCTAATTTATCCAATGGTCGAATTTATGTTATATATCGTCTAATTTATCCAATGGTCGAATTTATGTTATATATCGTCTAATTTATCCAATGGTCGAATTTATGTTATATATCGTCTAATTTATCCAATGGTCGAATTTATGTTATATATCGTCTAATTTATCCAATGGTCGAATTTATGTTATATATCGTCTAATTTATCCAATGGTCGAATTTATGTTATATATCGTCTAATTTATCCAATGGTCGAATTTATGTTATATATCGTCTAATTTATCCAATGGTCGAATTTATGTTATATATCGTCTAATTTATCCAATGGTCTAATTTATGTTATATATCGTCTAATTTATCCAATGGTCGAATTTATGTTATATATCGTCTAATTTATCCAATGGTCGAATTTATCGTCTAATTTATCCAATCGTCGAATTTATGTTATATATTGTCTAATTTATCCAATCGTCGAATTTATGTTATATATCGTCTAATTTATCCAATGGTCTAATTTATGTTATATATCGTCTAATTTATCCAATGGTCGAATTTATGTTATATATCGTCTAATTTATCCAATGGTCGAATTTATCGTCTAATTTATCCAATCGTCGAATTTATGTTATATATTGTCTAATTTATCCAATCGTCGAATTTATGTTATATATCGTCTAATTTATCCAATGGTCGAATTTATGTTATCAGGGGTCTGTCCAGGCCGAATTTACTACCGTTTAGCGGTACCTTCACAAAGACAGCTTTAGGAAAAACGGTAGTTTCACAAATTCAATTTTAGGAAAAACGGTAGTTTCACAAAAGACTTTTTCCTAAAATTTTATTTTTGTATCCCATAAGAAATTATAAATCCATACTTCTGTGTTGATTTTTAAATATAATTTTTAATTATTCACAAATTATGTCTAAATTTTCACAAAATAGGTACCTTTCAGAAAAACCTAGACAGACCCCTGGTTATATATCGTCTAATTTAACCAATTAATGCACGAACTTAAGATCAAACCGGTTTAAGTTTCGTCAAAACAATACAGCTGTATAGTATCACCGGGTAATAAAGATTTTACATAGAATCTTACAGTGTATCTAATAGTTTAGCCATGGACTGTAATTTGTTTTTATGCAAGTACTTCATTCCAGTTATTTTACTGGTACTAAGCAAAATCCGCAAAATAGACATTTCAGATATTAATTAATAAATAAGGTATTTTCCATTACATGTCATTTTTCTCATTTATAATTTTACTTTAGGTCCCGCTTTTTCTTCTCTCTCCTTGCACGCTAACAGATTTTTATTTTATTATTATTATTTTTTAATGCAATGCCGTTCTTGACACTATAACCCATCGAAATACGAACATTTTATTGATCTTTAAAGGTGGTTACTTTTTTTAGGGATAATGCATCTCTCTTACTATTAATTTTGATTTAATAGAGGTATGACTTTAATATAGAAGTGATTTTATTTATTTGAGCTTTAATCCTGCTTCTTGCCTGGGCCAATAGGCCATGCGCATAATTCAGTTAAAAAACAAGGTTTATCATAACGTTTGTCTGAGTTGAATAACTATGTAATTAATGTTTGCTTGAATTATAAGAATCATATACCATACACATAAGAGCCACAATGGCTCTGGGGATAGAGCGTTCTCCTTCCAATGAGGTGAACCGGGTTCGAATCCCAGCGATGGCTGGTGGAAACAAATTTAGCATCTGGCTCGCACCGATCACAGTACCGACGTGAAATAACCTCAGTGGTCGACGGATCCTGAATTAGAGTCCATTTGCAGTCAGGCTAACCATGGGACGTTATCGTGGTCTTCTCCTCCATGTAACGCAATGCAGGTTAATTCCATCAAAAAGTCCTCCACGAAGGCAAATTTCTCCCAATACTTGATCCAGGCGCGCAGGTCGTCGGGCTGGGAACCATCGCCTGCATCAAAATTGTAATGGTATGTCTTCGGATCAACCTCTAGGATATTTCTCGGACCGTCGCCAATAGCTCATTGTCCAGCTCTAGTGCGACGTAAATAAAGTACCTGCCTTGTTAAGAATTACTTACCGTATTTTTTTTCCATCTAGTGTGTCACATGGTTAATCATGTGGTAACATTTAACCATTGTTCAGGAAAACTACGTAATTTTTGCAGTTAACTACAACTACAACTACTTAATTACAAATGTAGTTAACTGCAACTACAACTACTTTTTTTTTAAATCTAGTGACTACAAGCTACTCTGGAATTTAGTAAGTACTTCACTACTTTAAGGAGGAGAACTTTGCTGGAAAACTTAATTTACACGTGTGCCTCAAACTGGTTTTGAATAAGAAATTGGTTCACATTGAATATAAGGGGAAAATTAAGATATATTTATTCATGTTTTCATGAGCCAGTTTGCTATTCTAAAAAAAAAAAATCTTTTTTTGAATTTGTTGATTTCATCTTCAATTTTTTAAGCCTTTTTCTAGAGCGAATTTTTAATTTTCAGAATAGCGAAATTATCAAATAACTTGCAATTTTTTAATGCTCTTCAGGGGTCTGTTTAGAAGAAATTTGGGTCCGTCAACGGACCCTTCACAAAATATCTTTTCATAAAAACGGACCCTTCACAAAATATTTTAACTTCAAAACGGACCCTTCACAAAATAATTTATCTTTTAATCGGACCCTTCACAAATTTGTTTGTCTTCATTATCGTTTTGTTAATCGACTAAACCCTTCCCAGGGCAGAAAACAAGAAAGATGGATGTAAACGAACTAAGTTTTGTCTTCGGCAGACGATTTTTCCATTATTCGACCGAAATGAATTTTCTGCGTTCAGCAGTATAGGCTAAATACCAAGTATTTGTATTCTAATTTAGAAGCAGCAATTGCTGTTTATTTTTGAAAATTTAATTTTTTTAATTATAATTTTACAGTGCCGAGCATAATCTTGTATCTATTTACAATTTAAAAACTCATTGAAAAAGTGTTTTGTAATAACCGGACCCTATTTGCACAAATTCATAAAAGCGGACCCTGGTTGAAAGAATGTGAGTAATTTTTCCACAATTTCACGAAAAACGGACCCTTCACAAAATGTCTGGACAGACCCCTGCTCTTTTATTTCCTCTAAGAATTTAAGTGCATCGAAAATACGTCCACTTCCTTTAAAATAACGTCAATGTTTCAAGAGTGTGCATTCGCATGTGAGAGCGTAACCAAAGTTATTAACTATTTATTTTTCGTAATGGTTAGTTTAAGTATTAGTTACACGTGTTTTTAAATACGTAATTTCTGTTACATTTTCATTGCATCTATTGTCGGACCCGCAAAGATTCTTCCTCATCAAATTCGAAAAATAAAGTTGTTTCAGAACAATACGATAAAGTTGTGTTTCTAAACTAACGTTAAAAGTAGTCGCCAGGAATCGCTACAAACTACTGATTTTTTGCATTGCGCTACTCGCTACATTACTTTTTTTTTAAAAAAAAAGTAGCACACTACATTACAAACTACGAAAAAAAGTAGCGACTACGGTATTTCTCTACTTGTAGTGCTATACTTCCGAATACTGCATTTAACCAATGAACATTTAAGGAGCAAGACCAAGACTTGGATTTACCAAGTTTAAAAGAACTCCAATAGATGGTCTTTGAGCTGCAATGGCTTAGGAGATAGAGCGTTCGCCTTCCTATGAGGTGAACCGGGCTCGAATCCCAGCTATATCTGGTCGATACGAATTCCGCATCCGGCTTGCACCGACCACAGTGCTGACGTGAAATATCCTTAGTGGTAGACGGATCACGATCATCTCCTTGCCGTCAGGCTAACCAAGGGAGATTCTCGTGGTCTTCCTCTCCATGTAACGGAAATACGGGTTAGTAACACCAAAAAGTCCTCCACGAAGGCAAATTTCTCCCAGGACTTGATCCAGGAGTTCCCTTGTCTTCTGGATTGGATTCAAAATTACAAGGCTACGGAGTTGAACATTGGTAGCCGTAAACTGAAAATTCGGTCGTTTGTTTAACGACTATTATAAAATAAAATAAAATGGACGATCTTTGTTTTTAAGAATGTATCCAAAATAATTTGTTCAGTACTTCATTTGTGTTTTCTAAATAAAATAAGAGACATTGAATTTTCGTAACTATGCCGAACGGTCAAGCAAAATTTACCAAATAATAAACATTTTTGGGAGGTCAGGTCACAGTGACCTCCCGTGTCCTCCCATATCGACGCCCCTGATAAGGATAGAGTATACTTTATGCTACGCAATAATAATTAAGAAAAAATACGTGGATAAAGCATAAATATAGGTGCAATGTCTTAAACACAAGTGTGATAGTTTTAAGTACATTCCTAATATTCTTAAAACTATCACACTTGTATGGTAAGATTTAAGTTTCCCTCTTAATTTTAACACAATTTTACATTTTTCAAATTTTGAATAATTTGATGCTAAAGAGGCTTATTTTATTTAATTAAATTTAAAAAAAAAGGAATTTTAAAAATTTGTCAAATTAAGATTCCTGATTCTTTTTTTTTTAAAGTAAATAAAACATTCATTCTACTGTTAATATAGTGGTGCATAGATATATTGATGCATCGTTATTTATCAATATATCCATCAATATATCAGATGTATTGATACATTTTACATATTTTTAATATAGGGAGTAGTGCATTACTAGATTTGTATTTTAAAAAAATGGAATTAATATTTGAGAATTAATCAACATCTCAAATGTTTATAAATAAATTGCAAACATCAAATAGATTCTTATTTTATATTAGCAAATACAGATGGACGTTTCACTAAAAAATAAAATTGTGTAATTGTTATGAGGAGAAAAATTAAGAAATCAGAAAATTAAGAAATTAGAAATTCTATTAAAAAAATATTAGTGACAATCATGCATGCATTTGAAATAAGTAGACAAATTATTAATTAAATATTGAACAATACTTTATAAAACTTATATTATTATATTTATATATATTTCAGTATTTTGTAGAGGAATGCAATTTCTTACAATTATTGTTTATAAATAGAATATAAAATTTAAAATATAAAATCTTCGTCAGGAACTGTACTCGATAAAATTAAATATGGTTGGTAGGTACTTTATTTATGTCGCACTAGAGCTTCACAATGGGCTATTGGCGACGGACTAGCAATCATTCCTAAGAACGATCCGAAGACATGCCATCACAATTCAATTTTGATCCTCCACAGAGGGGATGGCTCATCCGTTTTGGTAGCACAACGACCTGCGCGTGAAGTCGAGCACTTTACGATAGAACAGTTTAACCAGGACCGATACCGAGCACCTTCGGTTCTTACGCAGGCTGATCAAAGTGGTCAACCACCCGCTTACTGACAGCAGCCAGTGACGCTTTTCGGTGTTTCGCTTTTGTATTAGCTTAGAATAAAAATAATCTGTAAATTTTTTTCGATACCAAATTCGGATAAGCATTATGCAACAGTTTTTATAGTCTAGTTTGTAATTTTGAACACAATCCAGAAGACAAGGGAACTCCAAGATCAAATATTAGGAGAAATTTGCCTTCGTGGAGAACTTTTTAATGGAACCAACCCTCATTTGTGTTATATGGTGAAGAAATACGCGAAAGCCTCCCACGGTTAACCTGACTGAAAAGGGACTCTAAGCTATGATTTGTCTAACACTGAAGATATTTTTCGTCTGCACTGTCATCCATGAGAGCCGGGTGCAGAATTTGTATCGATCAGTTATGGCTGGGATTTGAACGCGGCTCACCTCATTGGGAGGTGAACGCTCTATCCCCTGAGCCACCACGACTTTAACCGAATGTTTAAAAGTTAATTCTCAATGAAATTGCAAAATGGTATCATTCTCTTCTGATGATCATCTGTTAGAGAAAAAGGGAAAAAAATCGAATCGCTATATAAATAATAATGTAATCGCTAATATAAATCGCTGATTTGTAAGTTGAAAAAAATTGGAGGTTTTGTGGCAGAATTATTACGAGCTATCTGCGACAAAACTCCTCAGCACTAATATTGTTCTGCAAGATACTTTTAATAATAACAAACATATATGTTACTAATTTAAAATAACAAAAGTGCTATGTTTACAAAAAACTATAAAAAGATATTTTTTAATTGGGCGTGTAATAATTTTTTATTCTAATATTATGGGTGATATTCTTACATTTTATTGGGGGGGGGGAGAACGCACACCTTTGCATTTTGTAAATAATCATCACAATGAAAAAATATAAATAAATCATAAAATCCGTAGTAGTAATTGCAGAAAAAAGATCACAAATAATATTGTATAAAAAAATATCTGATTTAAAATTATGGAGAAATCACTAGCAATAACGACCAAAAATTCGATAGAATTATTGCCTTAAAATGTAAGTACTCAAATGCAAAATTCGAATTTTCCATATTGTTTGAAATGTAACGGGATATTTAAAACCCACATGGGAAAATCAATATCAATAACTGCTAAAAATACAACTATCGAAACATGACATCAATTTACGATACTATTGCGCAAATTGAGTACTTCAAAAAGTTATTATTTAAATGCATGATTCAAATATTGCGTGTAAATTTCTGAAGATAAGAAAAGTATTTTTTTTCCTACTTTTCAAAAGAAAAATTTTTCTGCAAGAGCTCTGTGACGTTCTGCGACAATGTCGTCGTGTCACTGCGATTCTTTTTACATATTTCCTTCTAATATATTCGAAGGTCTTTTAATATATTTCGAAGAAAAAATTTATATTTCTATTTCCCACCAACTGAAAACAAACTTAAGTGGCGATTTTAAATTATGATCGGAATATGGAATGAGGACATAGACTTCAACGTTGAAGGTGTATTTTTCATATTTGTGTTTTTCAAAAAAGATGTTTTGATTGTGTTTTTCTGGCGTCTTCTAGGCAGGTGAAGGTCGCTGCCAACTGCGTTCTCGCTTAAATAAAAATTAGGATTCCACAACATATACTATTTTCTTCATTGATATATTGTTGTAATTTTTAAAGTAAATGCGACACTTTTATTAAATAATTTAAATCTCTCGAGAAACGAAAAAAAAAATTTTTTCTTCTTCTTTTAAACGAGATTAAATAACTTTTCCGGGGTGGACCCTCACGGAACAATTTGGGTATGTTAATCAGCCTTTCTCAAAAATGTTATTGTTAAGAAGCCTCAAAGGTCAACATCTTTGATTTTAGGTCAAATTTTGATTTTTTTTTCTCTTCTTTTTTTTAATTTTTTATTTTCTTTTAATATAACAAATTTTTTATGATGTAATATTTATTCAACAGCATAATTCTTTATTAAAAAAAAGTGGAAAATTAAAGGGTCGTTTAAATAGATGGGGAGAAATATTTTTGATCATTCTTGATCATTCTTAGAACTTCAATGGATTCTTCCTCGAGAACTTAAAAGTAATAAAACTAAGCGCCTGGCAATTTTGAGTCAGTCATTTAAAATGACTCATTTATCAGTTTTTAGATTTTTCTTTTAATTGTAGTTTTATTATATTTTAAACTGATTAAAACCGATTTGTATGTTGCTATAAAATTATATAACGTCATTCGCACAAAAACGGAGATATTTAAGAGATATCTCAAAACAGACAAATGTAAAATATTAATCTCCTTTTCTTTCTTAAAAAAAAAAAGGCTTATTGGAGAATTTATTTGTTTTATCAATCAAGAAGAAATTAATGGAGAATCTAAAATAACCTTTATCTCAAATTTCGATATCGGCTTTGCATTTTACGTGTGTCAGAAGATACTTTTGAACAGGGAAAATCTCCATCGTTAGTTTATTTGTGAAAAATAAATAAAAGGAATTAAATACCTATTTAGAATTTTCTCTCACCACACTTCGACACTTGAGTTCTAATTATTAATATTTTACTTATTTATTTATTTTAATGTCAATTAAAAGTGCGGGATAAGAGATTCAGAACTAAAATTGTTAAAAGATAAGTTGCCGAAATACTCGAAACCTTTCTTTTAAAAAAATTTGTTTATTACAAAGTCTTAAGTTAACTTGTTGAAACGGCGCCAATCGCATTATGTAAGCAAACGGTGTTTAATCAATTGACTTACAGTTTAAGGCGTAAAACTTTTACAGTTCTCCACAAACTTGTTTATAATTTGAAGCAACAATCAACAATGGTTGATAAGCGAAGTGCTTTCGAATAAATAAAGCATGTTTACGTACTAGAGGAAGAAAAAATAAAAGAAAACTAGGAAGAAAAAAGTTTGTTTTATTTTCAAATTTCCAGAAAAAATGCTATTTATGGATATTTAAAACGCATGGGGAGTTAAATACATATGCATTATAAAAAAACAACATTTATATTGTTTTCCTATTGAAAATTCTCTAAAAATTCTTAATTTATCTCATCATTTTTATTTACTTCGTCTCATGCAATTGTATAATGCATGAAAAATAAAAAAGTCATCAGATATACTACAGCCCCTGTCCGAATTATTAGACGCACTATAAGATTCTATGTAAAATCCTAATTATCAGGTGATACTAACTATTCAGCTTCATTGTTTTTACTAGACTGAAACCGGTTTGCACTTGCTTACGTTAGTGTATCATTTGGTTAAATTAGACGATATATAATATAAATTCGACGATTGGATAAATTAGACGATATATTATATAAATATAGAATATTTATTATATCAGGTAGCTCAAAATTATCTGGGGGTTTCCCACTAGTTTCATTTTGTTCTTACTGTCCGGTTATAAGGTAGCGTCATTTGCAATACTACAGAATAAAATTTCTGGAAAACCCCTGATCATTTTTAGGTCTATTTTGAGCTAAAAGTTTCGAGCAACTTTGTATGTAGTTTTTCTACTTTTTAAAAATAGAAAAACTACTTACAAAATTCCTCGAAACTTTTTACATTTTTAAGATATTTAAACAAAAACTTTTTTTTATTAGTTGCTAAATACGATTATTATACAAAATTATGAAAAAAAGTTAAAAAATTTTTTGATTATACTTTCGATCTACTGTCACGTAACTACCACTATAAATATTAAATACCAATTTACTGGTATATAAGACATTTTAACTTGATTCTACCTAGAGATACCTTTTGATACATGAAGGTTGACGTAGTCGGTAATTAGATCCCCTCAGTGGAGACCTCCGGAAGTGAAATGAACTCGTCAACATCGATGGATGGTCCACATTAAACAGTTGATTTGCTTAAAATATAACGTTCAAAAAAAAAAAAAAAAAAAAAATCCTGTGAAGTAAATAAAAGTCTCCCGGTTAATAAAACTTTTCAAGTTAATTTGTTGCAATCGTCATGAGAATGAGACGTAATATGGGAAAGATTCGCTATTTTGGGCTCATGTGGGATATTGCGGGAAAAAATAAATCGGATTAGTGACCATCAAGTCATGTCCTCCCTTTTCTTTGCTCTATGACTAGGACTCAATGATCCGAATCGTTCCTGAAAGATTGAATTTTTTAAAAAAAAGTAATGTATTTAAAATTCAATTTCTCATGAACTATTTGACCGATTTCGTTCAAATGTTGTATTTTCAAAATTTTTCCGACTATTATTAAATGAAATTATGAAAAATGATAAATAGTTATTTTTAAAAAAATGTTTTTGTGTAGAAAATTTTTCTTGAATAATCGAATTTTATAATTGCGTGCTAAAAATTTTTCGATTCGCTTAAAACGGATGTAACGAAATACTCAAAAAGTAAAATTGACATTAAGATCTCCAAACTTTGGACCGCTCTCTTTGGACCAAACTTTAAGGACCATATTTTTCAGATAGCGGCTGCTCACTATATTTTGAAGATCAAAATTCTAAATCCGACGAAAAAAAGGAGGTTTATTCAGAGAAAGTACATTTTTGTGTCTGATTTCGTAACTTTAAATATTTTCTGCATTAATTAATTAGCATATTTGAGTTCAGCCCCTCGAAATATTAAACCGTCCTTGTAAAAGATTCAAACACTAAATCAAAAGTTATTCAGAAAAGCTCGTTTTTGTTTCTTTTTGTTTCTTCTTTTTTTTAGCATTGTACATTTAAGCACTCATGAGTTTCGCAGCTCACTCTCTTGATATTTCAGTTTGCAATTCTTTGTTACCATCGTGAAAAAAATATTTCATTCATTTTTTCATTTCATCATTTCATTTTCAATATTTCATATCATTACATTATATTATATTATATTATATTATATTATATTATATTATATTATATTATATTATATTATATTATATTATATTATAATTTATTATATTATATTATATTATATTATATTATATTATATTATATTATATTATATTATATTATATTATATTATATTATATATGAAAATATTTATGCGATTTGTATTTAAAAAAACTCTTTTGTCAAAATTTGCCAAGGAAGCATAATACCTTCAAATACTTAACAATTCTTTTTCATTTAAGTAAAGCATACTTGGAAAACTCAAAAGAGTCATAACTTTCTTCGATTGTGTTGAAAACAATAGAATGATTCAGGGAGGTTAAGGAAATTTCTGAAAATCGTCATAAATCTGTGATCTGTAAAATAACGAACTTTTGACATTAAATTATATTTATTGTTTCTTTGCCGTAAACAGGGAAATACACCTTTCCTACTTAAATATATCCTGAAAATAATGGCTACAACATATTTCATAAGTGTGTTCGTTTTAGGCTATGAAATAAAACCTGATAGGTCATTTTTATAACTGTTAGCCATCGACCTACAGTCCCAAGCCAAATTATTAGACGCATTATAAGATTCTATGTAAAATCTTAATTATCAGGTGATACTATACAGCATTATTGTTTTTACGCTACTGAAACCGGTTTGCACTTGTTTACGTTGGTGTATTAATTGGTTAAATTAGACGATATGTAATATAAATTCGATGATTGGCTAAATTAGACGATACATTACATGAATATAGAATATATACTATATCAGGTATTATATTAGTATATTATAATAATTAGACCAATTTATTAGACGCACTGTGGTTTTTTTAATAATGACATGTTTTGCACGAGTTTATAGGCAATACTTTTATATTTAAACATACATGTAATGGTTTTTTATTCAGGAGATTTTTTATATACTTCCTATTTGTATTTATTTTTAACGTATTGCATTACAATGTTAACCAATTAATACAGGAACGCAAGCAAGTGCAAACCGGTTTCAGTAGTGTAAAAACAATAAAGCTGTTATAATATCACCTGATAATTAAGATTTTACAAAGAATCTTATAATGCGACTAATAATTTGTCTAGGGACTACTGTATATTCTAATGTGAATATGAAGAAAAGCTATTAGTTTGCCAAAATGAGACGCGTTAGTGGTTTAGATTTTTAACGTTTAAAAAATTATACCGTATTGTTTAAACTCGTAAAATTTGCAAAACATATTTTATTTTCACTAGGGAGCAAGCCCGATGACTGCATCGCAGTAATTGCTGCTTCTTGGCAGTTGAAATTATTCAACTAAAATTATATGAACTTAAAAAAATTTTCATGCGACCTTTCCTGACTTTTGCGTATTTCACCATACCTCGAGAACTTTTTAAGCGTATTGAATTTTTTAAACACAATAACATAATTCATTTATCTAAAGATTCAACATGTAAAAAATAATTTTTGATACTCATTTGATATTTTATCTGTAAACAGTCGGGAGAAAATTTGAATTGTAAAAGTATGCAAATTTTTACATCGCTTTAAAGTATGTAATTTTATGAGCAAAATACAGCATTTGATCGAAATCCTTCGAATAGTTCCTGAGAGATCTGATGTTTAAAAAGACGTATGTTTAAAATTTGATTTTTCAAAAACTATTCGATCGATTTCGCGAGGCTCACCGAATTTTTTTTCCAGTCGGCTACATTTCTGTTATTCCAGTTATTATTTCCATTCAACTACATTTCCATATTTCCAGTTATTATTTCCAGTCGACTACATTTCCATACTTCTTGATGTTGTTTAGAGTCGACTGCATTTCCATATTTCCAGTTATTATTTTCAGTCGACAATATTTTCATGCTTCTCGATATTGTTTAGAATCGACTGCATTTCCATATTTCCAGTTATTATTTCCAGTCGACAACATTTCCATACTTCTCGATATTGTTTAGAGTCGACTGCATTTCCATATTTCCAGTTATTATTTCCAGTCGACTACATTTCCATACTTCTCGATATTGTTTAGAGTCGACTGCATTTCCATATTTCCAGTTATTATTTCCAGTCGGCTGCATTTCATATTTACTGTTATTATTTCAAGTCGACTACATTTCCATGCTTCTCGATATTGTTTAGAGTCGACTGCATTTCCATATTTCCAGTTATTATTTCCAGTCGACAACATTTCCATACTTCTCGATATTGTTTAGAGTCGACTGCATTTCCATATTTCCAGTTATTATTTCCAGTCGACTACATTTCCATACTTCTCGATATTGTTTAGAGTCGACTGCATTTCCATATTTCCAGTTATTATTTCCAGTCGACTACATTTCCATACTTCTCGATATTGTTTAGAGTCGACTGCATTTCCATATTTCCAGTCATTATTTCCAGTCGACAACATTTCCATACTTCTCGATATTGTTTAGAGTCGACTGCATTTCCATATTTCGAGTTATTATTTCCAGTCGACAACATTTCCATACTTCTCGATATTGTTTAGAGTCGACTGCATTTCCATATTTCCAGTTATTATTTCCAGTCGACTACATTTCCATACTTCTCGATATTGTTTAGAATCGACTGCATTTCCATATTTCCAGTCATTATTTCCAGTCGACAACATTTTCATACTTCTCGATATTGTTTAGAGTCGACTGCATTTCCATATTTCCAGTTATTATTTCCAGTCGACAACATTTCCATACTTCTCGATATTGTTTAGAGTCGACTGCATTTCCATATTTCCAGTTATTATTTCCAGTCGGCTGCATTTCATATTTACTGTTATTATTTCAAGTCGACTACATTTCCATCTTTCCTGTTATTATTTCCAGTCGACTGCATTTCCATATTTACCGTTATTATTTCCAGTCGACTGCATTTCCATATTTCCAGTCATCCACATTATCAGTTTTGTCACATTAAATTACTTTCTTTAAAATTATGGAAAATTTGTATACCTTACAATTCAAATATTTTTTTAGACTATCATTGAATAAGTTAGTCTAAATGCGGGAAATGATGAAAAATACTTAATAATTATTTTTTGTGTTTAATTATTATTGGAAAAAAAGAATTTTATAATAGTGAGGAAATCACAAGAAAGAATGTTAATTGAATAAGATGTTACGAATATTATGTCGAAATGATGGATAAAGAAATGTTTTGCAGGGAAACAATAAATTTATAAATCTTTTTCATTTTATGCTGACGACAACCAAGAACAAAAAAAAAAAAAAAAATCCTGATTGTCACGTGATTAATCTTCCCAATCAGAAAACAGGATTTCTTGAGAAATCGATGCATATTTTTGTACTATATATGAATGAAAAAAATTAAATTAAAATAATTGTTATACTTTTATCTTTTTTAACACGTTGAATGCCATAGGGGTCACTGGTCACCGGTACTGAGTTTGTTCGTAGCACCACGGGGGTCACCGGTGACCCATGAAGCCAAAATTATTAGAAACACATAATTCGAGTAAATTTTTAATGCTTTTAATTTTTTTAAATATTATTATCGTAATTAAAATGGTTTGAAGAAATTAATGCAATACAGAACACACAAAAATCACTTTGGTCAGACGGGCAAGCCTTGTAAAATTAGCGTGGCATTCAACGTGTTAAATAAGCCTTCATTCCTCGTCTTTACATGCGCGCGAGCGTAATTTGCCAATTGAATCTTTCATTAATTTTAAATGTTCTTCTTGATTTATGTCTAATGGTTGCATGATATACAATAGGGGGGGGGGATATTTTTTTTTCTTTATGCATCACTAAACAGGAAACTCGTATAATCAGTGCAAAAAAATGAATGAAAAGATATCGTAAACGTATCTTTTATATTTCGGAAGATTCGGAAGAATTATTTTTACAATTGCTTGGAAATGTTCCAAACCAAATCAGTCTCTTCGTCATTCGTGTGCCACACCTACCTCCATACCTGTACCCGTGACGTCTATCCTAAGTCCCTACGAGTTAATCACGGAATTAAACAGTTATTTAAGTGACACAAACGTGGCATGTCCCATATGACGACGATGAAGTGAGGAAGATTAATTTTCATCAAAGGAAGAACATATTTGCATAAACATAAGTCCAAGTACAAAATAAGTTCTGAATATTTGCACATTCTTAATATATATACACTGGTGTCAGATATTGAGAGAATTTGCGGACTTGGTCGATTATCTCTAGAACTAATGGACCGATTTTAATGAAATTTGATAGGTACATACATTGATACAATACAAAACAAATAATTATTCAACAATTGTAATACACACTCGTAGCACACGTTGGAGACGTATTATATAATATTACCGTCGACTTTTAGCGTCGACTCGTAGTAGAATGTCGACTTTCACCCGTGAATGTCAACAATATCATAGTCGCATTGGTGAATGTCCGAAATATTTGTTATATCCGATTTCATATTAATTTATTCGTTGATATTATTATATTTATTCCTATTTTAATATCTCCTGAAGATAGATTAGGAGAAACATCAGCATTCGAAGCAACGGTTAAATGCATACTAGACAGTGGCACTTGTCCTTAAAAAACATTGATGTGGGGCATACCGGGCAAATGTATGCCGGGTAGTGGAACTTAGCTAGTATAGATTTCAAACATTTACCAAAGCGACTATGTGACTGCCAACATTCGCCGGTGGAACTCAACAACTCATATATATATATATATAATATTCAACCAGTTAACAAGCTAACTGATTCGAGTTTGCGATTATCTAAGTAAAACTCCGTATCTTTTGCATTTTGAACACAACCCAGAAGATAAAGACGCTTTTGGATCAAGCATTGAGGTAAACTAGTTTTCGTAGTGGACTTTGTTTGGGAACTAACCCTCATTTGCGCTATGTAATGAAGAAAACCTCGAAAATCTCTCACGATTAACCCGATGGTAGGAGATTTTTATCTGTGATCCATCTACGACTGATGTAACGGATCAAGAAATATTGAAGAAACAATTTTTTTTTCTCATAAAAACACATTTAATTGATACCACACGTCAACAAAGCAAAAATTTATAAAAATATCCGAAACGGGTTAGTATAAATCTTAAATACAAACAAAAATATATATCTCCAAACTAATCAACTAATTGGGCTCGTCATGACGTCATTGGGTCTATGACGTCAGCTAATCTTTATCAGTAATTATGGAGTATGAAAGTTGAGTTACTAAGTTTCTCTACATAACTTAGAATGTTAATTAACGTTAAGTTAAGAGCCGTGTAGGACATCGAATTTATCGAAATATAATTATTTCTTGTCTACTTTTTTTACTTAACTTAGATTTATTGTTTGTTTATGCATTTTATTGTAACCGTGATATATTTTTTGTTTTGTGTAGCAGGCAACTTCGATGCATAATAAGTTTTTTTTTTATGTTCTACTTGGCTTTGTGCCTGTAGTATAAGAATTGAAATCTTTGTGAAAGAATATAGGCTGTGTTAGATAAGAGAATTGGTACTTGACAGGCTTGGTTTACTCGAAAGAGAAGGGAAAGAACGGTTGATGACGTAAACAAATGCCGCGTTTCAACAACCAATCATGATCGAGGTACCCACTCTACGTCACTTGCAGGTATCTCGTACATGTAATTCATGCTTATATTAGCCATATATTTTTAAGATTTTATACTGGCTATACTTTACGTCAGCACTGTGGGTCGGTGAATTTGAATCGATCAGCCATCGTTGGAATTCGAACCTGGTTCGCCTTATTGGTTGACGAGTGATCCATCCCCTGAGCCATCGCGTCTCATATTTTAGAACAGAGTTTATATTATTGTAACCAGAGTTGTACAAAATCTTGGTCAGAAAGTCACGGTGGATCGAGGAATTGAGAGAACGCCTGCCAATAAGGTCATATCCCGGTTATTATATAATATTATGAGCATATATTAATATTAAAGGACCTACAAGTTTTAAGGATAATAAACTGGAGAACCTTGGCTAAGGGAAGAATGTCTTGGCGTAGGCTTGTTGAGAAGGCCAAGGCCCATCCCGGGCTGTCGCGCCAATGAGAAGATGATGAGAATATATTAATATTAAATATTACCATCATGATGCAGTGATAGCGTGCTGTAAATTTTGAATAAAAGATCGAACGTTTTCAAGTCTTGAAATATTTAACATAAAACAATAGATTTTCCGAAGTTTTAAGACTGTTTTTCAAATTCATCACCTGATATAACGGTTGTATAATTCTTTAAAATCAAAAATTGATATTAAATGTGCAAGAGCTTTCACAAAATATAGTAAACAATACAAGAGTCTTTTCTAAAATGAATTTTAAGAAACAAGCGGGATATAAAGTAATCTTCTGAGTAATATAAAATATTTATAATAAATCAATATCTTTCATGATAATTAAAAAAAAGGAAAAGAAACTTACTTGGAGTGGCAATCTGGTCACGACAAGGCAAAACCATTTTTTGACCCCTATTTGTTATAATTTAGACTTCCCTGTAGCCGGTGGTGACCGTTAATATTGCTTAAGGGAAAAATAATAAATTAAATTGTTTTGGATGAAATATTGATTGATCATTTTGATCATAAGTATTAAATAATCAAGCCCACAATGGCTCAGGGGATAGAGCATTCGCCTGCCAATGACGTGAACCGGGTTCGAATCCCAGCGATGGTTGGTCGATATGAATTCTGCATCCGGCTCGTACCTACCACAGTGCTGACGTAAAATATCCTCAGTGGTAGACCGGGTCATGGGTTGGAGTCTCCTTGCCGTCAGGCTAACCACGGGAGGTTCTCGTGGTTTTCCTCTCTATATAACGCAAATACGGGTTAGTTCCATCGAAAAGTCCTCCACTAAGGCAAATTTCTCAAAATAATTGATCCAGGAGTTCCCTTGTCTTCATGATTGGGATCAAAATTACAAGGCTGCGGATTTGAACATTAGAAGTCGTAAACTCAAAAAAATTACGTTGGTTTTAAAATAAAGTTATTAAAATAAAGTAAAAAATGATCAAAGCCCGTAATATTTTTATCAACACAGATTAAGGTAAATGAAGGACCCTTCTTCCGCATTCGTGTTAATGTAGATGTTTGCTAGGGTAAAAATGCATTTCCAAGATAGCAAAAAAAGGTTTTTTTTCACTCAGCAAAAATCTTTTAATGTAAACCTAAGAAGGTTTTTATGAGGATTACGTGTAAACCTTCTAACCTTGAAATGAGATCTGTGACCATCTGCTCTATTCTACCCACATTACTCTAATCCAAAACCTTGGAAAACAACCTTTTATGTAAAAACCTGAAAATCAAGGTTGTCTTAGGGTTTTCAAGCGAGAAAAAAATCCTTGAATAAAGCTGTCTTAAGGTGAAAATAATCTTAAATTTAGGTAATTATGAGGCTTCTTTTCGCAACGTCTTGTATACTTAGCTACCTAAGTGATCTTTTTCAAAAAAGCTTTAAAAATAATTTTTAATCCTTTTTAGTTTGTAATTGCAATATTTTTGCTTTATTGAAAAAAGGTTTTTAGAACAAACATTTTTGTGGCAATAAAATGAAAATTCCGAAACAAGGTTGCCGTAAGGTTTACATGATTTCTGGATTTGTATTTCTAAAATTCGAATGGGCGAAAATCTTCTAAACATTGGAATTTAAATCTTATGTTTGGAATGAATTGTTTACACACATCGTGAAAGTAGCGTTGATAGATATATCAAAAAATATTTTTTTAAAAATAAATAAATAAAAAAAAGACATACCACTACAAAAACAACACTTTTTTTTATCGCCTTTTCCTACTATCTGAAATTGCTTTGACTTCTGATTTTTTTTTGCTTCCGGATGAAAGTTTGGAGTTTATGAGATATTGTTTTATCTTTGGGTTGTAAATGTAAACATT
This sequence comes from Parasteatoda tepidariorum, assembly GCF_982258835.1. Classification (NCBI taxonomy): domain Eukaryota; kingdom Metazoa; phylum Arthropoda; class Arachnida; order Araneae; family Theridiidae; genus Parasteatoda; species Parasteatoda tepidariorum. The sequence continues at coordinate 94,240,014 of NC_141762.1, forward strand.
AATAAAATAATTAATTGCTTCACGAAATTTATGTAAATATCAGACATCTGTGTAATTTTAAAAATTTTCATTTATCTTTATTTAAAACACGAAACTGTGGTAGAATCAAGCATAAAAACAGGGAGTTGATAATTTCGACTCAGAATTTAAAGTTTTTGACGAATACTTGAAATATATATGTTTAACGTCGCTGTGCGTTGAAAATAGATGTGTTTGTTTACTATGAATGACCCAAATTGGTGGTTGTTGACTTCTGCTGGTGAATGTTGACAATCACATAGTCGCTCTGGTAAATGTCCGAAATATATACTAGGTCTAGTTAAGTGTCACTGCCTGGTATACATTTGCCCGGTATGCCCTACACTGATGTTTGTTTAAGGTTCAGTGCCACTGCCCGGTATGCATTTAATGGATACTCTGAACACTGATGTTTCTCCTAATCTATCCTCAGCAGATATTAAAATATCGAATAAATAATAATAATATCAACGAATAAATGAATATCAAATCGGATACAACAAATATTTCGGACATTCACCAAAGCCACTATGTGATTGTTGACTTTCACCATTGAAATTCGACATTCTCTTATAACAAATATTTCGGACAAATATATTATGACAAATATAATATTGCAAATATTCATAACAAATTTAGATAGGTTACTGTATAAATTCACGACAGCGACTATGTGATTGTTGACATTCACCATTGAAAGTCGACATTTTATTGATTTCGGCCATTCACGGTAGCATATATACACGGCTACAAAATAAACTCCTCGTTTTTTTTTTGTGTGTGTCAGCAGTATAGAATTGAAATATCAAGCGTGTAAGCTGTCATAAGCATGAAGGCGTAAACGTACATGTTTACAAATTTCTGAATGAATATTCTCTTCTCGCGTGGACGTCACAAATCTTCAACAATCTGATCTATTGAAAGTTTAAAAGCGAATAGTTCATATTCACAAACAAGGTGTTCTATATTATGTTTTAGTTGTATTTATACAGGTTCAATTATAATAATTTTACTATTTTTATTGTCATGAATTTAAAAATGAGTATTAGTCGTGCTGTTATGCCTTTTAAGTATAGTTAAAAAAATACAGTTATGAGTCGTTGATGACAGTTATAAAAGACACAACGTTGAAAGAATGCGTACGACATGTTCATGTTATCTTTTAAAAGCATCATTAATGTTTTGTTTTTGCAAGTTTTTTTTAATTACATGTCATTTATTTCAATTTAAAACTTTTTATTTCAATAATTTATTATGCACTAAAATTTTAAATTTTTTAAAAGGAGGTATTAGTTTTAATAATTGATTTAAATTCTTAAGATTGCACGCTAGAACATATTTCAAATGGATTTAACTTAGTTGCGAGCAGGGTTTGCTAGGTTAACCATATAAGATTGCATAGCAATCTTCGATGGTTAGGGAGCACTAGTAAACAAGGGACGGTGCTCACAAGTAAATATTGATATTATTACTAAGAAAATATAACAACACGTTGTAAATATCACAACATGTTTTATCAATCACGTGAATAGCTAAATTTTTTTTTTTTTTTTTTTTTGCTTAGTTGGTGATTATTTTATGGGTGGGGAGGGAGGACTGCTGAGCGTACTAAAACTGAGATCAGCATATTGGGATTTAAGCAAGAGGAAAGATATTTTCCATGAGGAGTTCACTTTTTTACACGCGTTTGTACTTTCATGCATCCTCGTGCAGACAATTTAAAAACAAAAATATTTATTCTATGAAAGATATTCTGTTTTGTCTAATATCAATTTAATATTTTCGCTCTTCAATCCAAATAAATATTTAAAAATGTGAAGTATAAAATTTCTTTCGGATTTTTTTAAAATTCTCCATGATTTCTGCAAGTTTTTAAAATTTTATTTTAAAATTAGTTCTAACTTTAATAAAAAGAAATATTAGTACGATTAACAAATTACAAAAAGTCCGGTATATATATATATATATATATATATATATATATATATATATATATATATATATATATATATATATATATATATATATATATATATATATATATATATATATATATATATATATAGTTTGTACAAAATCGAAACACCGAAAAGTGTTACAGGCAGCGGTCAGTTAGCAGGTGAGTGACCACTTGGATCAATCTGCGTAAGGATTGAGGGTGTGCGGTATTGTGCGGTCTGTGTGAGGGTGTGCGGTCCCCTCTGCAGAGGACCAAAATTGTGATTGCATGTCTCCGGATCATCCTCAGGGATGTTTCCCAGACCGTTGCCAACAGCCCATAGTACAGCTCGAGTACTACGTAAATAAAGTACTATCTCCCTCCCTAGTATCATTATTTTATTTTTTAACGGCAGTCACTTTACTTATCTTTCTTCGCCATGGAAGGTACCGGAAATTGTTTCGCAATTTGCGTTGCCTGGTAAGCTTCTTGTGACCAAAATCACGGAGGTGAGTAACATCACCTACGCCGTACTGCTAACCCATTCATAGAGTGGACCATATTCACACATCACACACAACAGAGGACATCACACTGCGAGAAACATCCATGCACTGAGCTGGATTCGGACCCGAAACCATTGGCTTAGCAGTCAGACACGCTTACCGCTCGGTGATCTGGCCGGCTGTAGCGTTGTGTGACTGTCTAGAAACTGCCCTAGTGACCAAAATTAAGGCCGCAAAGCATAAAATCTGTGAAAACTGATCAACTATTCTCTGAGTTGACAAGAAATGCGGTACAGAGGTTTATCGGGTATTTCAAAAAACTTTATAAAAAACGGGGTATATCAAAAAAAGTTAAATTATGAATCAGAGATAAAGTCTGTATCTAAAGACAGCTTGCCTATTATAGATGCGACCACTATGGACTGCAACGATTTCTCATACTGTTTAGGAGAATGCCAAGAGATTCTTGTGGCCTCAAAGCGCATTTTTCCAAAAGCGCGGCTTTTAACTCCTAGAGGGTCCTGTAAAAGGGTTACACAAGGTATAGGTTCCTAGCGAACTATTCCAAACATGTTCAATGGAGCCGTGGTGACTCAGGGGATAAAGCGTTCGCTTTTCAATGAGGTGAACAGTGTTCGAATGAAAGAATCTTCCAATACTTGATCCAGGCGTTTCCTTGTCTTCTGGATTGGTTCAAAATTACAAGGCTACGGAGTGGAACATTAATAGTCTTAACCCAAAACTGAGTCGGCTGTTCAACGTCGGTTATAAAAACATGTTCAATAGGATTGAGACTCGAAGATCAAGAGGGCTGATTCATTTGGCGAATATCCTCTTCTTCAGGAAAATTATTAACAGTGTGAGATCTGCGTGGCCACGTCCATAAGAACGAGTCTGAGCAATAGCACCCCGAAACAACCTCATATTGGCTTCAAGAATCTCATCTCTACAGCAATGTGTGGTGACAGTACCCACATCGAAAGGGTAACGATCTGTAACCTGAACAGTAACCTGATGAAACAGTAATCTGATGATAAATAACTATTCTTTAATACCTTTCGTAGTGTATGTATACCACTAAAAAAATACAATTCCAATTCCCTAGTATTTAACACATGTTAACTCTATTCTATGTTTGGGTAGCTTTTCATAGAGAAAGGTTGGCATAGTCGATAACTACTATCCCCATATTGGTGACCCGGAAGGGATGTGAACATGCCTACTTTGACAGAAACTCCCACTTTGATATGAACACGCCTATCTTAACAGTAGCGCCCACTTCGATTTGAACGCGCCTACTTCTATGTGGATGATCCCCATTAAACAGTTGACTTGCTTTTTGTGACTGCGACAATGTCCTCCTCACGCTGTTGCTTCTCAGTCTCGATCACACATATCGTACTACGTATACACTGGACTGCTAAAGGCAGCACAGGAGTGACCACGACAGCTCTCACGATCAGCACTAAAAAAAAGTACGGTGATCTTAATACAGCTCTCCCGGCTTCTCACAAAACAGCAATGAATCAACTAGTGGTATCCCATTCATCGAATTCTATCACAGATAAAATTCTGGTGGAGGTGTACTGTATCTGCCACTACAAAAATATGATTCCAATTCCCTGGTATATAAGACATGTTAACTTGATTCCATGTTGGGGTATCTTTTCATAGATGAAGGTTGACTTTGTCGATAACTACTACCCCCACACCTTTTATTATCTCTTAAGTTGCATGCAATAATTTTTTTTGTTCTATTTTGCAGTAAAATATATATGATTTCATTTGAATATAACCTAAATATGAATTTAATATAATTGAATATAATATAATTGAATATAATGTAATTGAATATAATATAATTGAATATAATATAATTGAATATAATGTAATTTAATATAATATAATTGAATATAATATAATTTGAATATAAAATTAAACTTCGCCGAACCATAATTTATTACTTTCCGCCCCAAAACTTATCTTCCCATTCCTTTCTTTTAGGTTTAAAGTGTCAAAAGTAAAATTCATAACGTGAGAAGAAACTGAAAAATTATCTCAGTTTACGTTCATTTTCCCCCCTCCCCTTTATAAAGTATTTCGTGGCGAAAATCTGTAGTCTATATTTAGGTAAAAATCTAAATAATAAAATCAATCGCGAATAATGGATTATAAATATTTTCTTTTTAAGTGATTCTGCCCTCTTTATTTGTTATCAATTCTAGAGTAATTCAGAAAAATGGTTTCGAATTTCAAAGATACAACGGAAATGTAGTTTCCCGTTATCAAAACATTTACTCAATATGTCCCATTTTTCCGGGTCATTTCCTCATTCCCCCTCCCAAATAAAAAAAAAGTAGTTTTTTAGGGTTGTTTACTAACGCAAATTTCACGCGATACGTAAGTGGTAGGTCAGTGTATTACGAGTTCAACCCCGTGGTCAGGATATTTTTAATAAGTGGAGCGATTTCATAGTATTGATAAAAAATAGTGTAAACATATTTTTTTTATTCTAACTAGAAACGTTATTTATGTGAGATATAGAATTGTAAAAAAATTGTTTGTTGATTTACGAGCAATAAGGGTTTTTGATTGTCTTATGTAAAAAAATAATTATTTCTTGTATAAAATTTTTATAATATGCATTTAATATTATGCAATTTACTACATAATAAATATATATTTTCGAAATGTTTTTATTGTAAGTGTTATCAGTGAACTCAAAAACTATTGAAATTGAAGATTAAAGGGAAAGAACGGTTTTTGTTCATGAAAGCTAATTCTGAGGAAAAACACAAAACAGAAGCCAATAAAATGAACTAAAAACAGTAAGGGGTAATATGTTTAAGATGAGAGAAACATGAAAAAATTAAAAGTATGACAATGCCTTATGGAAAACTTTCAGATTGGATGAAAACGTCAGAAAAGAAAAGAAAATTTCCATTTTAAAATGGAAACATCTAACTTACTTACTTTAAATTACTTATATAGGTGTAAGAGACATGTTTATCATTTATTTTCCTCGTTGAAAGAACTTTGAAGAAAAGCCTTTCCTGGTGAAAGAGCCCGATGACCACTCAGCCACTAAACTCAATTTGACAACAGGCCGGAATTGGCTGGAAAAAGGGTTACTTCAAAAGGTTAATTCAAATCGGACAGAAAAAGGGCTCAATTGTTAGGTTGCACGATATTATAATTCGATGCTAACCCTATTTTTTTCTGACATTGTTGCAAAAAAGATATTTATCTTTTAACGTGTCCAAAATGTCTGTTATGTTGACATTCTCCTGCTTTATTGTTATGTTGCACGATATTATTATTCAATGCTTTCCATTTCTTCTGACATTGTTGCGAAAAAGATATTTATCTTTCAACGGATCCAAAATGTCTGTTACATGTAATGTCGACATTCTCCTGCTTTATTGTTATGTTGCACGATATTATTATTCAATGCTTTCCATTTCTTCTGACATTGTTGCGAAAAAAATATTTTTCTTTTAACGGGTCCAAAATGTCTGTTACATGTAATGTTGACATTCTCCTGCTTTATTGTTATGTTGCACGATATTATTATTCAATGCTTTCCTTTTTTTCTGACATTGTTGAGAAAAAGATATTTATCTTTCAACGGATCCAAAATGTCTGTTACATGTAATGTCGACATTCTCCTGCTTTATTGTTATGTTGCACGATATTATTATTCAATGCTTTCCATTTCTTCTGACATTGTTGCGAAAAAAATATTTTTCTTTTAACGGGTCCAAAATGTCTGTTACATGTAATGTTGACATTCTCCTGCTTTATTGTTATGTTGCACGATATTATTATTCAATGCTTTCCTTTTTTTCTGACATTGTTGAGAAAAAGATATTTATCTTTCAACGGATCCAAAATGTCTGTTACATGTAATGTCGACATTCTCCTGCTTTATTGTTATGTTGCACGATATTATTATTCAATGCTTTCCATTTCTTCTGACATTGTTGCGAAAAAAATATTTTTCTTTTAACGGGTCCAAAATGTCTGTTACATGTAATGTTGACATTCTCCTGCTTTATTGTTATGTTGCACGATATTATTATTCAATGCTTTCCTTTTTTTCTGACATTGTTGCGAAAAAGATATTTATCTTTCAACGGATCCAAAATGTCTGTTACATGTAATGTCGACATTCTCCCACTTTATTCTCACGAAACAATCCTGAGAACGAAGAATCTATTTATCCAATCAAAAATTCGTTAGACTTTGTACTGACAACCTTATTTACATATTAAATGATCACAATTTTCTATCAGTATTTTAACTAAATTGTTGATAGAAGACTCCTTTGGAAAGTTTAACTAATTATATGCTATGTTTTAAAGGAACATATCAAGATTTGCGATATAAGTTAATTAAAGTTAGATGCTTATCAGTCATGACTTGAATGATGTCGATTTCCACATTGATAAAAGGTTGAAAAACCTTCTCTGCAGGTCATTAAACAATCTCTTCATATTACAAAAACCACCATCATGTTAAAAGGCTTCCTAGTGAAGTCATTATCTGTTAGAAGATTGTAAACAAAGGGAGAAATGCTTCACATGCTTTTATTCACCTTTACTTAATTTACTCAAAGAAAACAATGATTTTTATTTACTTCTCAGAATTATAGACACATAAAACTCAAAATCATGGAGCAAAAGCTGTGTACTTTATTTTTTTTTGAAAAATTGTTTTTTTTTTCCCGAAGCTTTTTCACAAAGGAAACAAAAGGCACTGTTTAAGTGTTTTAAACTTGTTGAAAAATATATTTCTTAACTTTATATATCATCTTGTCTAAGGCCTTAGAACGGACAAATAAGTCAAATATTTTAATAGTTATCATACTTTTTTTTAAAAAATGGCTCACTTATATTTTTCCACCTGGATAAAAATTATTGAAATCAATAAATAATTAACAATTTTTGCAAGTTTTTACAATAAGTCCCAACTAACTGAAACTATGTTAATTTTTTGAAATAACTACATACAAAGAAAACCAATAAGAACCAAACAAATATATTACATAAGTCTATGGTTGAACATATAGTTACAAGGAGTCCCTTACGCATCATACCCCCTTACATACATACCCTTCTGCTTCTGGACAGGAAAAGAGTAAAAAAGGAGGGAAAGGTGTCCCCTCGAAATAAAGTCACTTCCATTTTTAACCAAAATATCAATCCTAGGAGGACAATAACATCAATATTATGTCAATGTGGGCAAATCTTTAATTCTGTCAGAAAGTGAAATTACTTCTTTTTATATAAATATATATATACAATTTTACAGAGGATTGAGGATTCGCGTTTTCTTTCAGAAAAGGTATGAGGCACCCTATTTTATAACCGTCGTTGAACAGCCATCCCAATTTTTTGGGTTTACAGGTACTAATGTTCAACTCAGTAGCCTTGTAATTTTGAACCCAATCTGGAAGACAAAGGAACTCCTGGATCATGTACAAAAATGTTGCCTTCGTGAAGGACTTTTTCAAGGGACTAATCCGCATTTGGAGAGGAAAGCGGTAAGCCTGACGTCAATGAGACTCTAACCCATGATCCGTGTACGACTGAGGCTAATTTACGTCAACACTGTGATCAGTTCAAGCCAGATGCGGAATTCATATCGACCAGCCATCGCTGGGATTCGAACCCGGTTCGCCTCATTGGAAGGCTCTATCCCCTAGGACAGGACTGGCGAACCTTTATACACCAACGTGCCATTTTTCTAAAAAATTGCTTAATGAGGTCATAGACGTGCCGTCAAATAATTTTGACTTCATGATTATTGGGAAAATAATAATACTAAATACTATCAACTCAAAACTCTTTATTTACTCGCACATTGAAAAAAAAAATACATTTTGTCATATCTTAAAACAACTCAACTTAAAGTAACATCAGTGTGTCTTCTGTTGTTGCAGATTAGATGACAAATAACTTATATTAGGTTGTAAGATGTTAGTTTAAGCAGGACTGTTAATTTTTTTGCTATTTATTTATTGTTAGCTTGTTTTTTACGGTTATTAATTGTTTTTTAGCATTAATTGTTAATTTTTTTACTAATAATTTTTTATTATTTTGTTTGTTTTTGTGAATTTTAATTTAATTGTTACATATGCTTCATAGTCTAATACCATTTGTGTAATAACAATTCATAGTGTAATAACAATTGTGATCGGTAGCGTGCCCAAAATATTGTCTCATGCCATAAATGGCACGCGTGCCATTGTTTCACCATCCCTGCCCTAGGACATCATGGCTCAGACACCCTATTATTTAAAAACCACCACTTTGAAGCTTTTGCAACGTAAATGAAAGCAGTTTCTTACTAGAAAATCCGACATGGGTCTGCAATTCTAGCTTCCAATTCAGGTAAACGAGCTTCTAACAATAATGGTTATCGGTAGCCTTGTTGCGGCCAGGTAAAGCCCACATTAAACGAGACTAGGACGAAAGATCGAGGGAAACGATTTGAGAGTCTTGAGGATCTTCCAGCGATAACAAGGAGTGGTTAAGTCTATAATACTATAATTTAAATAAACTATAAAAGATGCATGAAGGCTGAGAAAATTAGATTATATGAAACGCATTAGTAGTTTCGGGCTTTGAAGTTTTGGTGTAGATAAAGAGCTTTCATTAAAAGAATAAAACTTTCATTCCGTTTTACCAAAATTTATATTTCAATTAAAGAAGAAAAAAAAAATGCTCATTTGCTTTGAAAATCTACAGCAAATTCCTGGAATTAGGAAGTAGATGCTTAATTATTTTCTACAAATGTGTGTTTTTTAAAACTCAAATTTAAAGATTGAATTCAAAGTTAAATATTTATTTTTGAGTATGATGTGTGTTATTATTGGTATTTATTTTCTTCAAATTAGTTTTCGTAAAGCTTTCTTCTTATCTATTTACTTTTATCTTTCTTGTCCATCAAGAGAAAGCGCTAAATCACGAAAAAGTATTATGGATTATATATAAGCAGTCCTTGAATAGGATAGAAAAAGGAAGCGTTTTTTTTATCAAATCCGTTAATCTTTTATTTGCAGTTTAACTCTAATAGTTACTTAATATTTATTTTAACTAGAAGATATCTTGAAGATCATAGATAGAATAATAAATATCTTGCTATTAATGCGGATTGATTGTTATAGTAGAAGCCGTAGTTGTAAAATTAGATAGATTACCATAATAAATATTTCTGACGCAATTCTCGGTGAAATGATCTCAGATAAAAGAAAGGATTAAAATCTATCAGCGGAATCCCAAATTGTTATCATCCTTGATTCAGCTGTTTATTTATCTATACTATATATATTTAAGAAGTGTTATTTTTTCTCAAGTGCAATTACCCAAGGTTGAAAAATCTCATCACATTTTCAAAGCCATCACGAACGACAGCAATTTTTTTAAGCCAATTCTACATTAAAACTAAATAAACAGGGAACACTTTACAACTATCGAAAGAATTTGATTTTCTATCTAAAAGTTGAAGGATACTTCGATTGCGGCTTTTTTCCTGTCGATGGAACTCAACTGTTGAAGGGGGTAGGGGAAGCATACTTAAGTCCTGGGTTCGAATCCCTTCGTGGAACGCTTATTGATGGAACTAACCCGCGATTAGTTGCATGGAAAGGACACCTGTGAAAACCTGCCACGGTTAGCCTATCGGCAAGGGGACTCTAACCCACGATCCATCTACCATTGAGGATATTTTTGCGTCAGCACTGTGGTCGGCGCAAGCCGTGTGCGGAAAAGTATTTTTTTATTGTAATTTAACTTAAACCTTTTTTTAAACTGTGAATTACAGCAAAAGAAGCACACATTTTTAACTTTATGTATTTATTTTTTTCAGCATGGGTAGGATCTGTTTCCATTGGGATGACCTTTCTGCTGTCGCCAGTGGCCAGTATACTGACGGACAAACTGGGCATTCGGAAGACGGCCTTCATAGGGGGTCTGATGGCGACTGCTGGCATGCTGGCCAGTTCATTCGTGAACAGTTTGGAGCTCCTATACATCACGTACGGCGTCCTACTCGGATCTGGTGCATCCCTAGCCTACACCCCGTCCCTGGTGGTGCTGGGACACTACTTCCACCGGAGACTTGGTTTCGTGAACGGACTGGTAACTGCCGGCAGTTCAGTCTTCACCATGGTCATGCCTCTTGTCCTCACTCGGCTTCTGGACACGATAGAACTTGCAGCCACTCTACAAGTAATTTTTTTTTATCAGTTGAACTCATCACTGTTCAAGCAAATCTGTTTGGTACATGCTGTATGGTAGAAACTTAACATACAGTATTCATCGTAGAAAATATTAAAATTTCGAAAGTTATACGTCCTTAAATAGCAAACAATATTCGTAAACAATTTCATGCAATTTATTTAAACAATTGAGCTCCACTTTAAAACTTTGTGGACTGAAGTAAGTTATGTAAAAAGTGTGTTCACATACTTCGAAATCTTGTCAGATTTGTAATAAGTTTCGATTAGCACTTTCGCTTGGTTTGAAGTGAGATGTCCGATTTTGTGCCCCTGATCCCATGTGAAATGAAGTTATATACTGCATTATGATATGAAATTAAATTCATAATACTTTATTTTAGTGCCCCATAAAGAAGCTCGCAAGAATTCCCCCGATAGCCTTGTGCCCATTGCAGTTCTAAACAACTCTTCCTTAAATTTCATTTGGATATAAACCTTAAAATTACATTGCGAGTTTGTTTGGGAATGCAGCTTTTGAGAGCACTTATGCAGGATATTGTGTTTGGGCATGCAGCTTTTGAGAGCACTTATGCAGGATATTGTGTTTGGGAATGCAGCCTTTGAGAGCACTTATGCAGAAAATTGAGCAATAATAATTTAATCTAAGAAAGATTTTCCTCAATTTCTCGACGAATGAATAACACATCGTTACTATGCATTATTTATCGCTCGCAATTATTAGCCTGATTTATTTCGGGCAATTTGTCACATTAAATTATAAAAGAATTTTTCTTTAAAACTTCATCTTTAAAAAATTTAATAAATTTCATCTTTAAATACATAGGCACACTAAAAAAACAGTACTAGATCTTACAATATTTTTACCTTATCTATAAATAATAGCCTAATTGATAATTCGGCTTATTGCACGCTAGACTAATTGAAAAAATGGGCAATATTTTTTTTAAAAATCAATCAAACGATTTCTTAAACTTATTCTAGTGAGAACTCGTACCTTTAGGATAGTTTGGAAATTTATCATTCATTGATAAATTTTCTTGACTTATTTAGGGAAAAAAGCCCGGAGTAGTGAAGGCTTATTATAAAAAGGTTTATTGCTCTAAGCAAATTCAGTTCGTGTAATTGAGTGGTTTTTCTCCCATATCTGAATAAACCTAAAGGCATATTAATTGATTGTAATGAGCCTAAAAATATCAAGCAGATTAGAAAACACTGAATAGTTTTCCCATCAGCTAGTCTAACTAGAACTATATAATGCCGATGACAACTGAAAATAACTTGATTTTTCAGTTAGCCTAAAAGATATAAGTCTTTTATTATATTACATTATTTTTTGATGTTTTCTTGTTGTGTGTAACTTCTTTAGTTTATTTAATCATAGAATTATTTTTTGAGTCGCGGTGGGCTAAGAAATACATCGCTCGCCTCCCAATGAGGTGAACCGGGTTCAAATCCCAGCAATGGCTGGTCGATTCGAATTCCTCACCCGGCTCGTACTGACCACAGTTCTGTCGTAAAATATCCTCAGTGGTAGACGGATCATGGGTTAGAGTACCCTCGCTGTCAGGTTAACCGTTGGAGATTTTCGTGGTTTTCCTCTCCATGTAACACAAATGCGGGTTAGTTCCATCAAAAGTTTTCCACGTAGGCAAATTTCTTCCAATACTTGATCCAGGAGGTTTTTTTTGTCTTCTTTTGATCTATCAAAATTACAAGGCTACGAAGTTGAACATTTTTAGTCGTAAACCCTAAATTGGGTCGGCTGTTCAACGACGGTTATGAAATAAAAATATTGCAAATCATCATTTATATGCCATAAAAGTAATTATAATATAAACTAGGAACATTTCACACGTGTTAGTCAGGTGTCCTCAAGGTTATTGCTTCTAATTATTCTGTAATGAGTCTCGTATTCACTTAAAATGTCCTCAATAAACCTGAGAGCAATTATGAAACAGCATTATCAGTGCCCCGACAGCTAAAAATAACTGAAAACCTTGTAATCGCAGTTTTTATAACAGCTATTATGAGACAGGTAATGCTCGAGATGATGCTGAGTAGCGTGAGAACAAACATAAACCGAATGAACGCAGTTAATCTTGCGAACGGGAACTGAATTAATGAAAATGAATGATGAAAAGTGAAATGCTAAGGGTGAATGCAATATTAAGGCTAAAGAAAGTCTAACTCCTGATGATAAGTAGTTGTCATTCATCTTCTTATGTCTGTGACCTTCGTTTTAATAAGTTTCATCTTTTGTCGGAAAAACAGACCTTGAAAAAAGCCGATTGTAAGGTTATCGAAAGCTTGTTCCGTAATGGATGAAAAAAGTTAAGTAATCTTTTAATGGAACATATCTAATGATGATCAGAATTTTTAAACTTCATTAAAATAATCAATACTTTCGACTCACTTTTTTTTCTCACATGATCAAATGTAATTTTAGTGACCATCACTCGTAGTTATTTTTCAATTAATTATATCTGCCAATTTAAGAGCACTTTCTTAAGATTAATTAATTGTAGTAAATTTCGGATTAAGTTTCACTATTTATGAAAATTCGTTAAAACATGCAAAAAGAAAATATTAATAATAAAATAGAATAGCATAAGTCAATGTTAGGTAATTAGACCCGTGATGATTCAGGGGGTAGGGCATGTACCGGGTTCGAATCCCAGCAACGGCTGGTCGATACAAATTCCGCTACAGGCTCTCATCGACCACAAAACGTAAAATATCCTTAGTGGTTGACGGATCACGGGTTAAAGTCCCCTTGCCGTCAGGCTAACTGTGGGAGATTTCCGTAGTTTTCCTTTCCATGTAACGGCAAATGCAGGTTAATTCCATCAAAAAAGTCCTCCACGAAAGCAAATTTTTCCCAATACTTGATCCTGAAGTTCCCTTGTCTTCTGGATCTGGTTCAAAATTACAAGACAACGGAGTTGAACATTAGTAGTCATAAACCCATAAAATTGGGTCGACTGTTCAATGGCGGTTATAAAATAAAATAAAATGTTCATTAATTAAAGCCAGCAGTAAGGATTCAATATTTGGTCTATGCTGGTCGGTGATAGGTGAAAAAAAAAAGTTTAAATAACTATACACATAAAACATTTATTTGTAAAAATAAAAATTTAAAAAACCTTTTTTTTTTTTAGCATTTTTAGTATTTTGATTTTTAATTTTCACTAAAAAGTTCAAGGCTTTTAATTTAATGTTTAATGGTACAATAAAATGGTTCAAATAGTTAAGTGACCATCCATAATGAAAAGAGCTTTTGCTACATTTCTAAAATAGGTCCTTAGGTTTCAATCCAGAAATATTAACGAGAACCAAATTGACCCATTCTTCCATGAGGACTATATTAAATTTAAATTTCACAATTAAATAAAATTTTGTTTTTTCTTTTAATTCATTTTTATTTGGGGAATATAATTTTCCGTCTTTAATTGGGACATTTTTATACTTTTTAAAGACAAGACATTAGAGTCACGTGATTTCGAGTGATCCGATTAAATTTCTTTCCTCGATTTTTTTTTTCAAAGAATACATTAAATAAACAGATAAATTTCTTACGTATTTAAATATGCACCTTGACATGTTGTAAATTTGTATCATGGTTTAGATTGTCGTAAATCAACAATAACCGCATGTATGCAGAATTCAAATTATTATTATTTTCTTTTTTTTTTTAGATTTTGTCCGTGATGATGGGTTCTGTCATGCTGTGTGCTCTCACATTCCGGCCCATTCTATCACAACACCAGAGAATAACAGAGAAAGATGAGACAAACTCCTCAGAGGAGAGCCTGCAAGATTCGGTAAGTATATAATCTTCTGCTTGTTGTTTTATATTATTTTATATTTTATAACCGTCGTTGAACAGTTGATCCAATTTTTGGATTTACGACTACTACTGTTCAACTCCATAGCCTTGAACTGTGGTTGGTGCAAGCCAGATGTGGAATTCATATCGATCAACCATCGCTGGGATTCGAATCCGGTTCACCTCATTGGAAGGCAAACGCTCTATCCCATGAGCCATCACGGCTCTTTTTGTTGTTGTTGTTGTTGTCTTATGCCACATGTGAATACTGACAAGCCTACTTAAGGTAAAGGGGTACGTTTCTTATTGTTTTCCAGTGGCGCCATCTATGGACACGAATTCAACTTCTATCCCGCACATACATCACAATCCGTTTGATAGGGAGACCACATTCATACATTATCCATCCGTAGATCGTATTTTTGAACTGAACCAGAGCACAATCGATCTCCAATCCAGTACCCATAGCGGTATGGGAACTTGGAGGGAGGACCATTGGTCACCTTGAAGTCACCATTTTGTACATGGGGAGTCTTCGTCCGGTGGGATCGAACTCACGACCTCTTGGATATGGGCCCAATGCTCTGCCAACCAGGCTATTCCAGCCATCATGTAATATTCTTCTAATAATATTTGAATAATATTTGGGGATTAAACTAATCTAAAATATTTTAGGAGTTTGGTGTTACGTACGTCCAGATTTTCAAATTGCTCGTGAGAACCAAGCGAAATTAACTATGGACTCATGTGGCTTTACCATACTATTGAGTTGGACAGAGAAAATTTTGGTTTTTTAATACGAAATCAAACTCACTTTTTTCTATTAAAAAAATTAAATTAAATATTTTCTATTCTGTTCAATGATCTTGTGACATATTTTTGGTAACTTCACGATGATGCTATATGTCACTTACCAACCAAGCTCCAATAATTTCGCACGTGTCGCTAATATTGTGTGCATGGTGGAGCAAAATTTGAGATTCTCCATGTTGCCCCGACTTTGCTCTATCGGATTATCATGTATTTTGAAATTTACAATATCTTTTAACTGATGAAAGATTCAATATTATCGATGCCCTCGAATCTCACTTGGTTGAGTTTTTGCTGATAAAGACAAGAAGTCCTACAAATGCAAGATCATGAAGTTACCAGAAGGTCATCAAATAGAATATGGAAAATATATAATTAAAGTTTTTTGTGTAGAGTAAATTGAGTTTTATTTCACGCTACAAAAATCGTAATCACTTTCTTGCCAACTCAATTTTTTAACACAAAAGGGCAGAGCCTGACTAAAGCAGTGGCATACGGGGCAGTTGCCCCGGACCCCTTCATTAGAGAGAGTCCCCAAGTTTATTTTACGTTACATTCTTTAATGAACTTTTTTAAAAACAAAATATCATTACAGTGTAAAATAATTCTATTTTATGTTAGCTTCTTTATTAATCTATCTTATGAACACAATCTATCTTTCGTAAATCCATGGCTTTCTAAGGTGGAATTCAGCTAAATTTTCGCAATTACGATGGACAAATTTGGCCAATCAAAAACCTGTATTTTTACATATTGCAGAATGCGATATGTTTGCAAAAATACAGACTTCTGATTGGCTTAATTAAGTCATTGTAATTTCGTGAATTTAGCCCTAATGTCAGCAAGGATATGAATTTTTCGCTACTCGACGACAAAGTTAACAATCAGAAAACGGCATTCGGCATGATGGACTTAGAATTATCAGAAAGTCAATAAAATGAACAGAACAGAATGATATTTCGTTTGACCATAGGAGGGGGAGGGACTTCATAGCCATTTTAGGTTCTAGTCAATTTTCTTGTTATCTATAATGAGGTGAAAAATTTAAATACTCTAAAATTAAATATCTTAAAATTTCTCCATGTTAAATACCTTCATTACTGAAGCAGTGAAGCAAAGGGGGGCCCCAAAGAAGTTTTTGCTCCTGGCTCCAATTAGTTTAAGTCGGGCCCTGCAAAAGGGCGAAAATTGCTGTTGTTCCTGATTCTAGCGTGAATCGAAACCGCTATATTATCCTTGTCCACAGTCAAAAATATTTTTTTTTTCTATGGGGGAAAAAACATAGGACAACTAGTTCTTGCACCAGGTCTCTCAATTAGAAAAAGATTCAATTCATTCAGTACATTAGAAATCAACTGGTCATCATATAATTGAATAATTAAATTAGTTTGTCAAGGTAATTTGTCAAAACAATAAAAAAGATTGTTTGCTTCATTTAAAAAGTTCTCAAATCAACTGTACTTGATTACCGGTCTCAATACTCAATACCGGGCTCAGTAATTGACTCACAATTTACAGAAGTTCGATAATAGTCCATCATAGTTTCTTCAAATAGCCGAATAATTGTGCGAAATTATTTTTTTCCTAAATCTATAAAGGAATCATTTATTCAAATTAAAGATTCCAATCAACTGACAATAAGCTGTTTAACTAATTATTCCCTTGAATGAGCTGATCGAATAATTTTTTAATCAACTTAATCTAAGCACTGATTTGAACATATTAATTCGAAGGAAATACTTGAATAAATACTTACTACTGATAATAAATTTGAATCGATTAAATTTGAACTGATTCGAAACACTGACTTGAACATACTCATTCGAAACACTGTTTCAGTACCTAAATCAATCAACCGATTCGAAGAAATCCCTTCAATCACTTATTCGAATCAATATTTAAAAAAAACACTGATTTGAACATATTGATTCGAGTCACCGTCTGTGTCTCTAATTCAATTAATTGATTCGAATCAATTAATTGAATCATTTATTTAAATCTACTAAGTGGAAACACTGATTTAAACTCACTACTTTTGAATCAATAACCGTTGACCAATCAACTGATTCGTTTTTTATTCAATCTGTCTGCAGAGCAATTGTTTTGGAAACTGCCTCGATTTGTCAATATGGAGGAACAGAAAGTACCTCTTGTGGGTTTTTGCCATCCCATCAGCTCTCTTCGGATATTTTGTGCCTTACGTACACCTTGTGAGTATGCTCCCTATTTTTTTATGAATTAAATATAGCATATATAGTTTATCTACGGTAAGAACTCCCCCCACTGAACCCGAGCCAAAACCTCGGATCGGCGAGAGAAAGGGAATATTTTTCTTCGGTATATTGTGTTAGCCATAGAGTGAAGAGAAGCTACCCTCCCTGAAATGTGCTATTCTTGTTTCCACAGCTTCAGACTTGAGGAGTTCTTACCGTAGACAAACTATAAATTTTATGTAACAGATTATTTGTGTGTTTTCATGGAAGAAGCATGTTACTTTTAAAGAAAAATACATGTTGTTGATGGAAACAAAACTGATCACCAACTTAAATCAGAATGCTGTTCGAAACACGTGATTTAACCAAAAATATATTTAGTTATTTTTTTAAACCTTTAGCTTCATCTAAGCTAACTCATTTTATTTCGCCCTGATCTAAAAAGCATCAATTAAAAAATTTTATGGATTTAAACGTTGATCACTTACATTTACATTAATACAAATCTGCAAGATGCCCTGTGTTTTATTTATTATTTAAAAAAAAAAATTTCCACATTTTACAGGTGTGACTGGTGTAGTTTCATCTTTTAGTACAAAATCAATTCTGCGAATTATAACATCTGTGTGAACTGTGTTTTTTATGTTAGATAATAATGTTTAAATAAGTATTCCATAAAATTTAAAAAAAATAGCTTTTTTTCTCAATTTTTGCTTGTGTAAGAGTATTCTAAGTTTTTATTGCGAGTGTGACTTGTATAATGAATGAAATAATAACACGTACAAATGTTTGCAAAGTAGATTTTCTTTAATTACTATACAGTCGGACCTCTATTTTACGATGTCGCTAAATCCCAATAATAAGCTTGTTATATTCAAAATTCGTTTTAAAAAAAATCACCTTTCGAAATACTTAAACAACGCGAAACAGGTTTTAAATTCATAAACACTAGACATAATTAAAATAGCAATTGATACACCTTTATCTTGTTAACTAGTATCTAATATTTATTTTATAAATCTTAACCATAAAAGAAATCTGCATGAAAAGCAAGAATAGAGCAAAACATTATTAAGTGTTGCACTATCATGCTACATACATTTTCAACATAAAAAAAGCTAAATTTATATATAAAATTATAGCTGCATTTATTATAAAAGTAATTTTAAACATACATTACCACATGCGCTCTTAAGTTTAATTGCTACTGATAAAATCCGTTAATTTTCTCAGAGTTTTTCGTTTGAAAGGCAAACAAAAAGAGAAACGGATTTTACTGATTTCTCTAAAAGTTAAGTGGCTTCCAAAATCAATTCAAGGTCATTTTCCCCATAAAATGCATTAACAAGTTTGAAATGTTCTCAAATATTTTGGGAAATAAGAAAAGTGGATTTCTAGGAAAAGTTCGCTAAATAGAAAATTCACTTCGCTATTAGGAAGTTATCTTAAGAAGAAAAAATTTGTAAATATTTTATATTTTTTAAATATTTATTATTCTTTTGTAAATATTTTATATTTTTAAGTGGTTTTTCTTTAAATTGTTTCCAAGGATTCAGTAATAGTTTTAAGCTGTTCCTACTTCTGAAAAACTAATTAATGTATATGTTACCGGTAGAGTATGAAACGCCGGCATTCTATAGAATGCCTAGGCATTGTATATAATGCCGGATGTTTTTAGGCAAGGTATGAAATATGAGAAGTACTACACACTTTCCCTAGGCATTATATGTAACACCTAGGCATTCTATAGAATGACAAATACTATTTAGACAAAGTATGAAAAAACACCTTGATGAGATTATTATCTAAATGACGTGCATTTCTAAAAAACAAAAATGTTATTCGGCAAAAATAATGAGAGGGCCATTAAAAAAAATTTATTCAAAATGCGTAAGGAAAAATGAAAGTTGTGCAAAACATAAGTTATGCCTTTCTTATTAAGGGAAACAAAATTTTCATATAAAGAAAATAAGAAATTAACCTACTTGTTGCAACATGGCAGGCTTGAATGACATTTCATTACATTACGAAACGAATCGGAGATGCTTTTTATACTTTGCCGATTTCTCATTTGGCATTCTATGGAATGCCTAATAAATGTGTGAAATATAAATCGTTTCATACATTGCCTGCTAGTTTTAGGCATTATATACAATGCCTAAGCATTATATACAATGCCTAAGCATTATATACAATGCCGGATTTCGAACTTTGCCTGTAACATATAAATTGAATAAATATAGTACTTAAATCCAAAAATACATAACAAATAGTAAATATTTTTATTGAAATGAATTAAAATTTTTAATCTTGGAAAAGTTAGTTGCTAAATTTTGTTTAGTTTCAAACTCAGTGCCTACATTTTACACTAACTTTATAAACATTAAAATAACAGTTTCAATGATTCTTTTTTTCTTTCTTATCCATTCTTTTAAGTAAAGATATGCAAGAAATCTGCTTCTAATATTATATTTATTTCAAAAACTTTAAAAAAAAATGCTATGAAGTATCAAAATTCTACTTGTATGAAAAATTTTCTAAATTTTTTTTTTTTATTTGAGCAGAATTCTTATCTTTTAATTTATTTTCTTAATCACATATCATTTACAAAAATATTTTCATGAAGGAGCAACAACTTATCATTCCGAACGGAATTAATAAACAATTGTACGCCATGGTTAAATGAGGCTAATTAACTGGGGTTCACACAAGTAAATAAAAGGTATAGTTACTGTTGCCATTCACATATTTTCCAGCATACTATTTTTTACATAAATTTTATTAATAGTGTGTTCAAGTTATATTTGTGTTCAATTTAAAATTATGCGACTTTAATTAAATGCCACCCCCGCAACTAGAACATGCCTTACTCACAACGCTTAGTAACTGTAATTAAAATATTTAATTTTTTTTTTTTTGTTTCTAAAATTGAATAAATTTTTCTTATCTTTAAAAACGTAAACTATTATCTTTAAAACTATAGTCTAATATCTCAATAAACTATTTTTGAATACAAAGTACAAAAACTTACACTCAAAGAAATTTTTTTAAATGTAATTTTCTATTGCGGATATGACAATAATTAAGAGTAAAATTATGTATGCTTAATTTTTAATGAAGATTAGTAAATACTTTTCTGCGGGATAAAACTCTCAATAATGGCTGTCAGATTGTACGGTCATTTATCACATTACACTGTGATATATATATATATATATATATATATATATATATATATATATATATATATATATATATATATATATATATATATATATATATATATATATATATATATATATATATATATATATATATATTTGGTAGCCCAACGACCTGCACGCGAAGTCGAGCATTTTACGGTAGAACAGTTTAACGGGGACCGATACCGCGCACCCTCAGTCCCTATGTACGCTGATCAAAGTAGTCACCCAGCAACTTGCTGACCCAAGCCAGTGATGCTTCACTTCGGTGTTCTACTGGGAACCATGTCTTTACTATCAGTCCACTGCGGGACAAAAAAAAAATTAAATAAATAAAAATAAATTACATGCAAGCAAAGAGAAATGCAAAGCATAAGATGTTCTACCTTTAATTAGCCCCCAGTTGGAAACATAGCTCCCATAAAAAAAATGGTATTAAAACTTAAATTAATTTTAGATAATATGGTAAATAAATTTCTTTTATCCATCAATTTCAGTCAAAAAAAATTTTTAACATAAGATTGCTAGAAAAAAAGACCCTTTAAATGGTTAATGCGTCACCCGGATGTATATATACGTAAGCCTCTTTGTTTTCAAACCTTATATTGTAGAAATGAATTCAAATAAAAGTCTAAGCTAACATTAAAAATATTATATTTCTGTTTATCAAGCTTATCGTGTTACACTTTTCAGAAGAAAAAAATGTGCATAGAGTGTAAAAGTGATTTACATTTACCTTGACTCAAGTGTCGCTTTAAAAACCACGTTTTAAACGAAACCAGCAACTTTTAGCAACGTAAATAATATGAAAAAAATTATCTGACGTAGGAGGCCCTCTACTCTTATCATCTTGGGTTTTTAGTTTCAAAAAATATGAATTTCATCTTGGTATTTTTTGTGCTTAACAAACTTTTCATGATTTAGTGTTCTTCTACGACGCTTTCAAGAAAATAAAAGAGGTCGCTTTATAAGATCAGAGCTTATAAAGCAACCACTTATATTCTCTTGATCATTTGTACAACTTCTTTCCTCAAAACTTTAAAGCAACATATACTATGAAGGATTAACCTTATAAAGCTAAGAGCAGATGGCGCTAGAGGTTAAAACTCATCGTAAGGCTTCCGGGTTACTACTTGCGATTGAATTTTGCTCCTAGGTCTGAAAAAGCGCCCTAACCCACAATAATGTATCCGCATTTGCGTTACATGGAGAAGAAAACCACGAAAAAGGGACTCTAACCCATGATCCGTCTACCACTGAGGATATTTTACGTCAGCACTGTAATCGGTGCAAGCCGGATGTGGAATTCGTATCGATCAGCCACCATTAGAATTCGAACCCCTGAGCCATCACGGCTCCAGCACTCGTATTGTTAAAGTAAGGATTGACTTAAATATTTATTTTCCTTACAAAGTCATTTGTAAGAGCACTTTTTCAATTTTGATTTTAAAAAAACACAATTTAAATTTAATTTTGAACAAAAAATAAATTGATACATTTAAAAAAAACTTTTTATTTCAGTGTAAAAACATGAGTGCTTAAATTAAATGAAGATATGAATAGTTAAATCAAAGAATTTGATCAACAGCAATTGACTATTGCGCATGACTAAAAGCTATTTTACCCATAATAAATTTTGTTCATGAACCAAAGTTTCATTTCGAAAAATATAGGGAAGAGGGGGAGTAGAAGGGACATGGGGCTAGAATAGACATATAGAATAACTTTTTTTATTCATTGACCGAATTTTCACTGTGAGATATCGTAGATTGACAATATTGATAAAAATTTTCAAATGCAATTGCATAATCTCACTGTGAATTCTCACCGTGATGGCTCAGGAGATAGAGCGCTCACCTTCCAATGAAATGAACCGGGTTCAAATCCCAGCGATGTCTGGTCGATGCGATCCCGCATCCGGCTTGCACCGATCCTGACGTAAAATATCCTCAGTGATGGACGGATCATGGGTTAGAGTCCCCTTACCGTGGGAGGTTTTCGTGGTTTCCCTCTCCATGCAACGCAAATGCGGGTTAGTTCCATCAAAAAGTCCTCCACGGAGGCAAATTTCTCCCACTACTTGATCTAAGAATTTCCTTGTCTTTGTAGTAGGAGTCAAAACTACAAGGCTACGGAGTTTAACATTCAGAGTTGTAAATCCTAAAAACGAGTCAGAATTTATCGCCTGCTATAAAATAATATAATAATAGCAAAGCTTTATTAACATTTTACTCAAACAATTATTCATACAATTGATCACTCTCTTCTTTTTTTGTAAATCAAGAATTTTTT
The DNA here is from genome assembly GCF_982258835.1 of Parasteatoda tepidariorum. Classification (NCBI taxonomy): domain Eukaryota; kingdom Metazoa; phylum Arthropoda; class Arachnida; order Araneae; family Theridiidae; genus Parasteatoda; species Parasteatoda tepidariorum. The sequence continues at coordinate 94,263,066 of NC_141762.1, forward strand.
ACGAAGAGAGAAGTTTGAACATTTTTTAAAGATTAGTAAAAAAAACATGTTTAATATTATTTTTTTACTCATGAAATACTTTTTTTAGGAATAATTTGGACATTTATCTGAATTTTAATTTATATCTGGAATCTATGTTTAAGTTATTTCACAATTATTTTCTTAAAAAAGCCTTTTGCCTACACGAGTCACACTAAGCGAGGACAAATTTGATAACATATTTAAGTAGTCATTTATTATCTATCATCATTCATCATATTTCATTATCATTCATCATATCTCATCATCAGTCATTTATATCTTTTATTACAACTCAGAAAGGGACATCTAAAATTAGAATGAATTTAATTTCAATCTAGGCCTTATTAGACATGTTAAATTATTGTACTGACATATTTAAAATAAAATGCTAAATTTTAATAAAGTATGAAAATAAATTTCAGGTCCAGCATGTGAAGGATATTCTCCCAAATGCCAATGGGGAAGTTCTCGTCACGTGCATTGGCCTGACTTCCGGCATCGGTCGAATCATTTTTGGAAAATTGGCCGATTTTCCATCAGTCAATCGAATCATGCTTCAACAGGTAAACAGTTTCAACAGTTAAATACAAAATAATTTGATTATTAACATCGATCAACAGCTGCATCTATTAGGATGTTGGCGATAAACCATGATCCATCCTCATACAGTGATAACTCGAAAATAATACTGGCGCATATCCCAAATAGCAAAATAAGGTTTATTTCCAACCAACAAAAACCTTTTAATATAAACCTAAAAAGGTTTGTAATACGGTTTACGTGTAAACCTTCCAACCTTAAAACGACATCTGCGACAATCTGCTCTGTTCTATGCACATTACCCTAATCCAAAACCTTGGAAAACAACCTTTAATATAAAAACCTTAAATCGAGGTTGACTTAGGGTTCTTAAGTGTGTAAAAAATCTTGAAAGCTACCCAGAAAGCACGTAACCTTACGGCAACCTTGTATCGGAATTTTTATTTTTATTGTCACGAAGATGTTAGTACTAAAAACCTTTTTTCAATGAAGCAAAAATATTGCAGTTTCAAACCATTCATTTTAAAAGGATTTAAAATTATTGTTTAAAGCTTTTTTAAAAGGTATTGTCACTTAGGTCTAAAATGACGTTTTAGCTGACGTCACACTAGCGATAGGATCAAATTCCATTGGCCATTAAAATTTCGTGACAAGGTGTATTTTAGCTGAGCATACAAGACGCTTGCGAAAAGAAACCTTATAATGACCTAGATTTAAGATTATTTTCACCTTGAGACTAGCTTTATTAAATGATTTTTTCACGCCTGAAAACCTCAAGTCAACATCGATTTAAGGTTTTTTTTAGAAAGTTGTTTTCCAAGGTTTTGGATCAGAGTAATGTGCGTAGAATAGAGCAGATGGTCACAGATCTCGTTTTAAGGTTAGAAGGTTTACACGTAAACCGCACGATTAACCTTTTTAGGTTTACATTAAAGGATTTTTGTTGAGTGAAAATAAACCTTATTTTGCTATCTGGGCTAGTCTCAAGGTTAAAATAATCTTAAATCTAGGTAATTATAGGGTTTCTTTTTGAAAAATCTTGTATGCTCAGCTGAAATCCACCTAGTCATGAAATTGTAATTGATAATGCTATTTGATCCTATCACTAGTGTGACGTCAGCTAAAACGTAATTATGGACCTAAGTGACGATATTTTTTAAAAAAAAGCTTTAAAAAATAATTTTAATCCTTTTAGGATGAAAGGTTTGAAATTGCAATATTTTTGCTTTATTGTAAAAAGGTTTTTAGTACAAACATTTTCGTGACAATAAAAAGAAAATTCCGATACAAGGTTGCCTTTAAGGTTTACATGCTTTCTGGGTATGGATGGTGTTTTCAATATAAATGTAAACAACAACAGTCTCGAGCTCTTGACCTGCTTTACTTCCGGTTAGAAAGTATACAGCTGCTTACTACTTATTTTGCGATGCAATGATAATTTCTTTTTTAATGAAATGAATAAATTATATAATTTCTGAGCTCGAATCTGTTGATTTCGTTAGATACCAAGTGATTTTGGTGAGTTTAAAGTAAAAATTTGTTTTAGTTAATTTCAGATGTAGCGTTAAAAAAGGTGACATGGTTGCTATTTTTAGAGAGTACTCGCTTTTTTTGTAGTATTTGGCCTCTTTTTACTTGTTTACTACTGTCCTTGTTGCAAGCCGTGTACCATCATATCGTCGCTTTGAAACTAAACCGTGGTAACTCAAAAAAGCAAGTTTCTCAGGAGAGCGATTTCTAACTTTTCAGGAACTTCCACCGCAGGTTGACTCGAAGCTATGGCGACTATTGCAAAATAGTTTACATTAAAAAAAACCCTGTTTCTTTACATTTGTCAATGAACCAGGCCTGATTCTTGTAGCATTTCTAATTTTGTGATAATTTCGAAATAAGTTAAGTTATTTTGAGTTGCAACACTTTTCTCTAAAACTTTTATTAAAAGTGGAGAGTTATTTCAAAATACAACGATGTTCTTCAAAATATCCTCCCGAATATTACATATTTCATTTCAAATTTTGTCATAGAACAGTGTAGGAAAGAAATCGCTCTTCTGAAAAACTTGCTTTTTTGAGTTACCACGGTTTAGTTCAAAGCGACGTTTTCTCCTCCAAGGTTTCGTTGCAACCGGCACACTGCTACACTATTCCCTAAAACCAAGAGGGCGAATTGCGCCAATGCGATAACGATTTATCTGCTCTCTAAATTAATTTCATGAAACTATGAAAATAACACGTTGTTTCTCTAAAAGGGTGATTTTTTTTAATACACAAAACGACCCAAATATCTCATTTTTCGATTTTTTTTTTTTTTTTTTTTAGTTACTACGGTTTATAGTTTCAAAGCGACGATATGTTAGTGTTAGCATATTATTCGCGCAGCGAGATTTAGTTCATTTTACACGTATCACTTAGGTTTAAATTTTGAACTTGTTATATTGTTGACACGGTAAGAAGTGTTTTAAAACGATTCTTTTTTTCAAATGGCGATTCGTACGTCTTGAGATGACAAGCCATCAAATGACGATTCTTTTTTTTTAAACACATATAATAAATCAGGTACAAACACTCGAAATACAACTCATGAGAGTCAAAAAACACAGTGATCACGTCGCGAGCCAAATGGCTTCAAAACACACCGGAAACAGTAACCCGGAAGTATATGCAGTATAGAACTGGCAGCTCATTCTAGTTTAGAAAACGCCATCCCTTGACAGCAGCCATTGATGCTTGACTCCAGTGTTCTACTGGGAACCGTGTCTTAACGATCAGTCCACTGCGGGACGATTGTGAGTTAGAAATGTCGAATTTATCAACTTACCCTATTTTCCCTAGTTCATGGTAGGTTATTATTTATTTACGGTAGGTAGGTCATTATATATTTACGTCGCACTAGAGCTGCACATTGGCCATTGGATTGGCGACGGTCTAGGAAACATCTCTGAGGATGATCCGAAGACATGCCATCACAGTTTTGATCCTCTGCAGAGGGGATGGCTCCTCCTCTTTGATAGCCCAACGACCATCGGGAAGTCGAGCATTTTACGGTAGAACAGTTTAATCATGACAGATACCACGCACGCTGGGTCCTTATGTAGGCTGATCAAAGTGGTCACCCACCCGCTTACTGACCGCAGTCAGTGATGCTTGACTTCGGTGTTCTACTAGAAACCAAGTCTTTACGATTAGTCCACTGCGGGACTTTCCCTTATTCATATTTTACTATTGTAAATTTTTCAGTTTTATTAGGAGAACTGGAATTCAGGTTAAAAAAACACTTTAAATTATTAACTTATAGTTCATTCTATCACCAGATTGCTTTCTTGTCCATTGGCATTCTGACTATGGTGCTGGTGGTGGCCAAGCATTTTACAACTCTGGTCGCCATCTGTCTCTTCCTGGGTCTATTTGATGGATGTTTCATATCACTGTTGGGCCCAATCGCCTTTGACGTTGTTGGTCAAAAAGGAGCGTCACAAGCTATTGGATTCTTGCTAGGATTCTGTTCGATTCCACTGACAGTGGGACCGCCTGTTGCAGGTAAGAACATTTGGTGGTTTTTTTTTAAATTGGAACATTTTTAAAAAAAGAAAATTACCATCTTTTTTAGTATGCTTCCAAAAAGTATTCAATATTGCTCATTTGTTTTCTTTATTTTGTCTTCTGGAGTGAATATTGAGCAATGACTTAGAGAAAGAAAACCGCTATCAGACATTTTATCGTTGGTCACTATAGAAACAGGTTGTTCAATTTAATGACAGGTGCGACAGGAGGTAGGTAGGTACTTTATTTACGTCGCCTTAGAGCTACACAATGGACGACTATTTGGGAAACGTCCTTGAGGATGATCCAAAGACATGCCATGATCCTCTGCAGAGGGAATGGCTCCCCTGCTTTGGTAACCCGATGACGACCTGCACGCGAAGTCGAGCACTTTACGGTAGAACAGTTTAACGAGGAATGATACCGCTCAGCCTCGGTCCCTAAGCAAGCTGATCCAAGTGGTCACTCACCGTTGTTAAATTACGTCTTACTAGAGCTGCACAATGGGCTATTGGCGACGGTCTGGGAAACATCCCGGAGGATGATCCGAAGACATGCCATTGCAATTTTGATCCTCTGCGGAGGGGATGGCACCCCCGCTTCGGTAGCCCGACGACCTGCGCGCGAAGTCGAGCACTTTACGGTAGCACAGTTTAACGAGGACCAATACCGCACACCCTCGGTCCCTACGCAGACTGATCCAAGTGGTCACCCACCCGCAGACTGACCGCAGTCAGTGATGCTTGACTTCGGTGATCTGCTGGGAACCGTGCCTTAACTATCAGTCCACTGCGAGACCTCTTTCTAGGGAAAAAAACAGAACACGGTAATAAAAAACAGTATTTTTACGTAACCGTAATACTCATATTGTTCCGTTTGGCGGGAATAGATGAAAAAAAATTGAAACTGGTTGAAGATTATGAAGCAATTTAATAATTTTGCGGTAATACTTTAACCTAATTATTATTCTTACTTACACTCAATGTTTTCGTTTCGTTACGTTAGTTCAATCATCGCAAATAGTGCTTTTCATCACACCTGTCATAAAATGGAATAACCTGTTTCCATAACGGCAAGCATCAATTCGTGTTTGATAACGGATGAGTTTCCCATAACGGTATGTGTATAACAACTTACGCTCAACTTGAGAATAAGACCGATGATACCTGACAATATAAACTCAGTGCCAGCTGGTTATTTATGAACTTGTCTTATTTTCGGCTATTTTTCGTTAACGAAATAAAATTAATAGCTCATTTCTTTTGCTTTGCTAAATAGCAGTTACTTATTTCTTTAATTTACAAGAATTCATCAGTTATGAGATTATCGCGCCATTCGATAATCGATTACGAAATCTCATATCAAGGCTTACTCGAAATAGAATGGGAAGAACAGTTGCTAACATAAACAAATGTCAAGCTTCATCAGCCAATTAGAATCGATACCCAAGAGGACGTCACTTGCAGATATGCAATTTTAACTGAGAATGAAACACTCCTATTGAACGGTTGAAATTTTAGAATGCTTTTATAGAAATTTATGGCTAATTAAAATAATAAATTTACATGTCCCTTTCTACATCTGATAAAAATTGGATTTCAGTAGAATTCTCTGTGCCGTTGGTCGTTTGTAAAAAATAAGAATACTTTTTAAGATAGTTCTTCATTTTATATGCGGAGAAATTGTTTATGTAAATGTCCTTAAGCAAATAATGCTAACATTCCACTGTTGCGTTACAGTAAAGCATTTTCTAATCTTTCATCTTGCCATAGTAATACCTGGCCAAATTATTAGACGCACTATAAGATATTATGTAAAATCTTAATTATCAGGTGACCTTGCAGCATTGTTGTTTTTACGCAACTGAAACCGGTTTGTACTTGTTTACGTTCGTGTATTAATTGGTTGAATTAGACGATATATAATATAAATTCCACAATTGGATAGATTCGATGATATATTATATAAATATAGAATATTTATTATATCCTGAATTAGCTTCATTAAAATACTCTCTATTAAGTTGATAAAAAAAATCTCTATATTAGCTGGAAATATTGAATGTATATTATAAAAGACATGGTGATCAGCGTTTTTAAAAAGTGCTTATTTTCGATTTTCGTTCTTTAAAAGCCCTTTAAAGGTGTTTTTTTTTTTTTTTTTTCATTGGGTGTTTTTATAAAGTAGGGGAGAGTGGGGTCAATTGTAACATTTTTTACTTAACTATTTTTAACTAACAAAAAATCCAATATATTATTAGTATTAATTGACAGACGAGTAAAGTAGACTATCCTCTACTAAAAAAAAAAAAAAAAAAATACCTGATTTTAAATATTATTATATTAGTTATTAACAATTTATGACAGTCGTGCAGTTGTTACAATTGTCCCCACTTACGGGGTCAATTGTAACAGTTCATAAATTCAACTAAAATATAGTTAATTATATATATTATCATAGTTGTGATATATTTTTTTATTGATCAAAATAGTAGTGATATTTTAGGAGTAAAAATAATAATGAGCAGAAACCTAAAGGGTTAAACTTTTAACTTTAAGGGGTTAAAAATTTTAATTTATGCTGTGAAAGGTGACAAATAAAATAATGCACATGCAACATAATATAAATGATATAGGAAACTATTGGTGGTTCTTAAAGAGTTAAGTAATGGTTTGTAAACATAAGATTATTTATTTTCAGCTGTTACAATCGTCCCTTTACTTATTGTTACAATTGTCCCCAAGACGCCATTTCAGCTTCATTTGTTAAAAACAATGCTAGTTAATTAGCAAAACTAATCTTTTTTTTATTGAAATGCTAATTAAAGTGTCCACTTACATATTCGGTTACTAATTTTTATTTGTTTAAACAAAATTACTTTGTTACAATATAATATTCTAATACCAAAAAAAGTACTTGCGTGGCGTGAAAATATCTTTTGTGATGTAACTCTTTCAAAAGTACATAAAAATGGTTGCCATCAGAGGTGTACATGTAGATTTATTAAATACACCTTGTGCGCCACCTAGGAACCAAATCTAGAACCCGACACTCGAAATTTTTGCTCTGTTACAATCGTACCCTGTTACAATTGACCCCACTCTCCCCTACTTAATTTTCCATTTTTGAAAAGGAGATTTTTTTTCTTTACCATGTCTATTTTCTCCATGTATTATGCAAAAGCGTGCTTTTTCACATTGTTCTATTCAACATTTTCACAATTCATTCAACCACAATCCATTTCGGCTTACCATTGTCGGTAGCGAATAAAAGCGCTAATTATTTTACGTGTTTGATGAAATACTTGCGAGTCCGCGTGTGCGTCTACTGAGCTGGGTTCAGTTAGATTCTAGCACTCTCATGTGTAACTAACTCTGCTGCATTTTGCAAGATATTCTCAATTCCAGGCTTCATTTTCCACCCTCATTTATCGAACCGAAAAATCTCTCTATCTTCTTATGGTGGCTATTATAATCAAGAAAAAAGTTTTTTGTCAGAAACTAGTTATTTTATCATGATCATGGAAAGTCTTTGAAAATTATTTTGTATTCTGTTAATGAATATAGTGCTTAAAAATATTTTTGAGTGCTTAAAAATTACTTAAAAGGTGCTTATTTTTATTGTAAGATTTGGCTACACATATTGTATATTAGCTACATTGGATTACTCTACTTTAGCATAATTGAATATTTTGTATTTGCTATATTGGATTATTCTGTATCTTGATCTTCCATTTCAGGCCTATTGTATGACCATATGAAAAACTATAATGTTGCATTCTTGGCTGCTGGAATTCCGCCCATCTTCGGTGCCTGTCTATTGTGCCTCATACACAGAATACGCAACGTAAGTATCTGTGCTACAATCTCCCATATTCAACCCTTTGTTCCAAAAATTAATTCTTGTGAACAAAATTACCATCATGAAACTGTTTAACATTTCAAGAAGCGGAAGTCTGAGAAATCTACTTTTAGTAAACCACTTATCAGGCTTTTCTAAAATGCTTTTTATTCTTCAAAAGGGCAGCCGACCGGACTGAGTAATGGTCAGGCAGCTGACCTCACATGAGAAAGGTCCTGAGTTCGAATCCCGGATATGGCATGGATGTTATTTCATTCTCCGTACTATCTATCCTTACTGTAGGAGCGACGTTGGCCCACCTAGTATGGTGCCCCTGAAAGAGTGGTCAAACAAATCTGCCCTACTGATACCTCAATGACAAGTATCAATCAAGTGGGCATTGAAAAAAAAAAACTTAAAAGGGGATGGGGTCCACTTGGACTAGCAACTTTATTACAACTATTAACAACTTTAAACAAATTTTTCAACATTATATTTATTAAAAAGGTATAACTCTTTCGCGGCGGGAATAAGTTTGGTCGTCAAAATAAAATTGTAGTTCCGTAATTTTTTATAACTTTAAAAAACAGAGCAACCTGCTTTATTGTTTTGCGTTGAGCATAGTTACATTTACTTTTCATTACTCAAATAAATAAGAAACAGCAAAAATGACAAGCAAAAATTTATCTTCATGTTTCGATAAAATAGTATGCATAGCAAATAGTCAGCTGTTTTGCATCAACTCATTTCAAAGCATTAAAATATTTTGAATTGCATAACTAAGTTTAATTCTCAACTAACTGGCAATAATTCTAAGCTTTCTCTTATTAAGGATTTGGCAATAATTTAAAAACATTTAATTTTAAGGAGCTTCTAAATTAAAGTACTAAAAAAATTGATTTGTAAATTATTGGGAAAAAAAATCAACGTGGTAACGTAATGAATGCGATTTTGAAAAATATATATAATGGTCGTCCACTGGTGACAGCTAATTTAGAGGAATAACCAACACCTTATGTGAATAATATTTCTGAATGTTAATAATAATAATTTCTAAAATCCAACAAATGGCGATCTGCGAAGTAATGTAAAAGGATTAATTGTAATATTCAGTTTCCTAATTGTTACTGTAAAATTAACATCATACCATTTTTATTATTAATCAAGTTGTTAAAGAGCGGATTGCTTTTCTCTTGTTCTTTAAATCATCAAATGATTCCATTATTCAAATCAGATGCACTCACCTTTATCAATTTCTTAGTTCCCGGGTTGGTGAGCCAATGTTAAATATGGTGATCTCTGGATTTAAATCATTACAAAACACTCTTTACAGAAAATATATTTAATAACAAAAATGGTATGATGTTAATTCAACAGTGCTAATGAGGAAACTGGAACACAATTAATCTTTTTACTTTTTACATTACTGCGCCGAGCGCCATCTGTTGGATTTTAGAAATTATTATTATTAACGTTGAGAAATGTTATTAACACCTTATGCGCCACCTTGAGTGGAAAAAAACTTTGAACGTACCTATTATACCATTTAAAGTGAAATGAATAATGTTTTATATTGTCAAAAGTTATAAAATTATAATAATATAAAATCACAAAGGTAAAAAAAAAATTTACGTTTTAAGAAAATAATTTTAAATTTCATTGGTAAATTTTTTTTGTTGAATTGCAATAAAAATAAATAATAATAAAATAATTATGAATTAATTTACTGTGGAAAAAAAATCTCCCCGCTCATAATAAAGGATTTTTTTTTTAAATAATATTTTTATAATAATAATAAAATAATTATGAATTAATTTACTGTGGAAAAAAAATCTCCCCGCTCATAATAAAGGATTTTTTTTTTAAAATAATATTTTTATAATAATAATAAAATAATTATGAATTAATTTACTGTGGAAAAAAAATCTCACAGCTCATAATAAAAGACATTTTTTTTAAAACAAGCAAACTAACCTTGCAATAACTGTTATGTATTGCATCCTTATATTTCTTATCCGACGAATCAAAGGAGATCTAAAAAAAAAGTAAACACAACAAACGAAATTCTTAACCAGATAAACAAATAATCAAAACCATATTAAAAAACAAACTTGCTGAGTAGTTTCATATCACTAAAGGGAAAGAATACATTTATAAAACCAGGCCTTCAGCCTTATAAACTATAAACATTAAATATTCTTTAAACAATTTGCATGGGTTATCTATTCATTGTTTATACTTCCTATTACTCGCGCACTACAATTTGTTAAACTGGTAATCGCCGGTTTTTAGTAAACAAATGTCACAAGGAAAGTTACTTTTAAAGGCTATCGTGTGAATACTGTGGTTATCTTCTGAGTGGCCGAATGTTTAACCTAGAATCAGATATTAAAAAAATAACAAGTTAGTGAACAAGTTAGCATATCAGATGAAACGACGCCATTTTTATTTAAATAAATATGAATTCTTTGTTCTTGGCAAAGGCAAAGTCCAGAAATTCGCAAGTCTGAATTTTTAAAAGCTTTTAACTAAAAGTGCTTGTTTGTTATTCATAATATCCACATGACTGAATCACGGCGACATAGTCGCAGAACGTTACAGAGTTCTGGCAGAAAGATTTTTCCTATGAAAAGTAGAAAAAAAAATTATTTCTTTTTTACAGAAATTTACACGTAATATTTGAATCATGCATTTAAATAATAACTTCTTGACGTGCTCAATTTACGTCGACAGTATCGTAAATCGATGTCATGTTTCGATTGTATTTTCGGCAGTTATTGATTTCGCGTAGATTTTAAATATCCCGATATATTTCAAACAATATTGAAAATTCGAATCGTGCATTTGAGCATTTACTTTTTAAGGCAATAATTCTATCAAATTTTTGGCAGTTATTGCTATAGATATCTCCATAATTTTAAAATCTGATATATTTTTTTTTTACGATATTACTTATCATAACAACCAAATCTCGAATCAAAACACGTATTTGAGAAGTCCGATTCGCGTAATTTTGTTGTCGATCTTTTTTTCTCGCAATTACTACTATGGGTTTCATGACTTTTAATTATTTTTTTTTATTATGATGATTATTTACAAAATGCGAAGAAGGAATTAATTTGTGTGCCCCCCCCCCCTCTTTTAGTGCGTCTAATAATTTGGCGAGGTTGCTAAGTTATACAAGAGAAGAACATAAATTTATAGTAACTGACGTCAATATTGCAGAAATAATAAATGCTTTTTTTTTTTTTTTCATTACTTATTTTTGGGCAAACCTAGAGAGCCTACATTTGGCCAATCTAGGCTGTTTAGGTAAACCTTGTTTGCAGAAGTGAAAAAAGAAAAGAAAAGCGGCAAGAAAACTTATAACAAGTTAATGGGATTCAAGAAGTAGAGCTGGAGACGTATTCGTTCAAGACACTGAATGAATGAAATAATTATCACTTTTTATGAGGATTCCAAAAATGTATGACAGAAAAGGCACTGTAAAAGGCCAAAATGAATGATGTGATGAATGTCGACGTTCGGTACTCATCCGTTACTGAAGGCTATGAAAAACGTATTATCACAGTGCCTATTTTAGGTATCGCTTAATAGGCACGTAGGTACCTATTACCTTAGTGCATTTTAACTATTACCTAATTATCTCGGTATTTGTAACCAGAAAGTATTTGTCTCATAAGTTATTTATAACCAGAACACATGTTTACTATTACGATATTGCGCTATTTTTTTTTTAACGGAATATTCAAAAACATTTGTTTAATTTCATTATTTCTGTCTTACACAAAAAAATCGACATTCAGCATGCATTGATGGAAATATCAGAAAGTAAAAGCAATGTAAACAAACATTTAATTCAACATTCACTACTGAATGTTGACATTTATACAATATCCTGCATATATTTTAAATTAATATGCTTATCCGTTGCGGTGCTTAAAAAAATGTACACACTATAATTGACGCCATTGATGCTTCATTAATTGTGGTAAAAGGCAGTACTGGTATTTTGATATACTCACGGCACCTCCAAGGAATAAGTACCTAATTATCTGTCTAATTGATTGGCTGATTTATAATTTAAATGGCAGTTAAATTAAATCATGCTAGCAATGATCGATACTTTTGGGTTAGACAAGCGCAAATACCATAATTTTTTTCGCTACATTTCACATTTAGAACTACTATATATATATATATATATATATATTAGTTGTGATTTTTTTTTTAATTTAGGCGCAGAAAATTACTATATGACTTTTCGCCTTACTTCCGCCCAGCTAACCAAAAATTAGTACACAATAAAGACCCTTTTTGTAAAATTCGAATTTCACTCTTTACCTCCAATTTCAGATAAAACTTATAGATGTAACTTTCTACACATAAAAAAAAAAAATAATAATTTGTTTTGCATCGTTTTTGAAATCAATAAACAACGGAATCCAGATCAAACTCAAAAATCGCATAAGTTGGAACATAGTCTCTATTCCACAAACCGATGCCAAATCCCAAAGCAAAACATAAAATGTTGGTAGCCATTATGCCAAACAAAAAAGCGGATCCATTTTTATTTACTTTTCCTCGTTTTTTGTCAGAGAGTTCTGTCAATGTAATCTTCAGTTTTTGGCTTCGAATCTTATTGTATTCCGTTAGCCATTTTGTATTGCCACGAATTCTTCTACACAAATCAAGCAAAACCGTTTTCTCTGGTTCTTCGCCTGACAATACAGAGATTAACTTCGGAATCACGTCTCCGTTTCTCTCAGATACAATAATTTCAAGCGGCGATCCTCCGCTAGACTTGATTTCTTCATCAGGAGTATCACTTACAGAAATGTTGCCAACGTTTTCTGGTGGAATCAATTCATTGCCAGACAATTTGCCGAAAATGATTTCTTTTCTGTCATGGTTTACTTCAAAAGCTTCTTTGTACAAGATTTCAAAGTCCTCGACTAAATCTTCCCATACATTGTTATCCAATGATTCTGAATCAATTCTTTTTGGGTTTTTATCAGAAACTGCTGACTTCGGAATCGCATTAACATTTTGCTTCAAGAATAGTTCAAATGCTGATGTTTCATTAGTTCCTTTGTTTCTTTCTAAAGTACTTTCTGAGCAGATTTCGAAGTCTTCCGCCACATTTATCCATTCACCGCTCAACATTTCTGAATTAGTCATTATGAAAGAAAATTTTAAACTTGCTAAGAAAATCAAATCCAATTGGAAAACGCAACTTATTATTTGTTTCTTAAAGAATGGATATTAATTTTAATTTCCAAAGTAACGTACAGAATTTGCTGCTGAAATCTTAGTTCAATTCTATGAGGGAAAATAAAGAGTACCGTTGCCAAATATTAAAAAGTAATAAGCTCCCAACGAGACTGAATTTAAAAATGACTAAGCTGTCATCAGAATTTATCCACGTGATCCCGAAAATAAAACACTTTAGTTCAATCTATTACAAATTAGTCCATATCTAATATTTATCATGATTTTTTTAATTTTATGATATTGGGGAGATTTCGCAAATTTACGTTAGCTTCCATCCGTAAGATTTCAAGTAATTGCGCATGCGTCAGTTCTGGTGAAAGGCGCATGCGCTCGTGAAAAATATCAAACATACGTAACTGATGTTTACTATGTTTTATGTTTTGTAATTAAAATAACTGTTTTCTCGGGCTGCAATCTGCATTGTTAATGAACTGAATAATACCCGATGCAGACTAATAAATCATTTGTTTTAATCACAAAACTGTTTTCTTGAACTGCAATCTGCATTGTTAATGGACTGAATAATACCCAATGCAGACTAAAAAATTATTTGTTTTAATTACAAAACTGTTTTCTTGGACTGCAATCTGCATTGTTAATGAACTGAATAATACCCGATGCAGACTAATAAATCATTTGTTTTAATCACAAAACTGTTTTCTTGAACTGCAATCTGCATTGTTAATGAACTGAATAATACCCAATGCAGACTAAAAAATCATTTGTTTTAATTACAAAATTAAGTAAAAGTTAACTTGAAAGTAAAAAAAAGTTAAATCTAGAGAAAGAACACATATGGAAATGCATAAATCAACATCTAGTAACACAATAAGAATACGAAGAAAAATAAGTCGAGGTATTCTTAAGTTCAATTGTAGTTTTTTTTCTGCAACTTTAACTCATAGCTATAATTGCGAAAAGACTAACCTTTTAGCTTTCTTTACCTATAACCTTTTGCTAATGAATGTTTTATATTAAAACAATTTGGCGACTTTATAAAATTTAACAAAAAATCATCTTGACTTGAACTAATTTATCAGCTAAAGTGTAAATTTTTTCCAACTACTTTATTTTCGGCTTCACGTGGATGAATTTCTGATGTAGCCATCTTTAAATTTTGTCTCGATGGGGGATATTCAACAAGTTTTGTCATCATCAGCCAATGGTCTTTTTATCAGACGTTAGGATTATTATTCCGGGATATTCAGAAATTATTGACAAATATGTTGATTTACTTCATGTGCAACGAGCACCCTTTTTTTTTCTTTAATTGTGTATACAAAAACGATATTTCAGACGAATATAGTTTTTATGTGAAAGTTTTTTGAAAAACAAGCCAAGGTCTTCAGAGTGGCCTGCAATGAAAGGATGGCGAAATAAGAGTTCTGTTTTAAAAATTTCGTGCTTGATTATGTCAACAGTTTTATTTAAATAAGGCTATTTCAAGGATAAAACGATGGCGAAGAAGTTCAAACAGGTTTTTTATGTTTATGATTTACAACTTTTCACTCGAAATTATCAATTCATGTTTGGATACTTTACATATGTTAAAAAATATTTCATAAATAACTGATTGATTAATTATAATTAGTTAATTTATTGATTGCATGACCCAAATTCTAACTATTTTTACACTAGAACTAATTGGTTTTTATTTCTGAGTAAAAGCTGATGTTTTTGCAGGAACCGATCAAGACAAATTCAGGCCCAAGGCTCACCAAATTTTCTGGGCCCCTTACAAAATATTTTGAAATTAAATTACTGAAGAGTAATCCTAATAATGAAAAAGAATCTATTAAACTGCATGATTCAAGAGAAACATTCTAAAAATTTTGAAAGCAGACAATTGAAGATTATTTTTCTAAGATAAAGTTTACGTATCTATAAATTAAAGCAAAATATAAAACAACAAAACAATGTTATGTCAAAATAAAAATAGTTTGGTGACCACAAACAATTGAAATCAGTGATTTTTGCTAAAAGTCACTGACATATATGGCAACGTTACTTTTAAAAAGTAACGAGTAAAAGTACAAGTATTTTTAAAAAAAGTAACGAGTAAAAAGTTCTTATTTTAAAAAGTAACGAGTAAAAAGTACAAGTAAAAGTACAAGTACTGAACAAAAAAAGTAACGACTTAAAAGTACATTTCTAGGAAATCGAAAATTCAAAGTAACCTAAACTTTTATTCAATAATATTCTTATGTTCTTTAATGTTTTTGCGAAATTGTTGTTATTTATTTAATTATTTTTAATTTTGAAAGTTATGGATATTAATTTATTTTTAAATTCGGAAGAATATTATAATATAACTTTATAATATAATTTTAAAATCAAATATAATTTTAATATCAAACTTTTTATGGATTTGTACGAAAAAGAAATTTTATCTATTGATTTTAATTTTTAGTTTATTATTTTTATTTATTTAAATTACCATTGATTTAAAATTGTTTTACTCTTTAGAAACGCGTTTTAAAAGCACAAACGTAAACAAAGCAAACACGGGGTTTCAGTTAGCTTTGTGACCTTTGAGCTAGTAAAAAATAATTGAATGTGCAGTATAAGTTGAAACAGAAGGTATTTAAACACAAAGTTGGCTGTTAATGCATATATATTGCACATTAATTTTATAAATTTAAAAAAAAAACATAAATATTATTTTTAAATATTTTTTTTTTCAAAGCTTACTGAGTTTTAGAAAAAAGTAACGATTTCATTCGATATTTTCGTTACAAATACTTGTACTTTTTCCCTAAAAAAGTAACGAAAGTACAAGTAAAAGTACTAAATTTAAAAAATAACGAAGTACAAGTAAAAGTACGTACTTTTTACTTGTACCGGCGGTACAAGTAACGAAAGTAAAAGTACTGCCATATATGGTCACTGATTAGCTGAATTATTTATTATTGTAAGCTGTAATTATTTTTTATTTAGTACCTAAACCAACACATAGCTAGCCCACCTTTCATTAGACTTTTTACTAATTTTTGAGGCCCCTCAGAAATTGTGGGCCCTAGGCCCATGCCTATTGGGCCTAGGCTATGATCAGGCCTTGTGTTTTTGAAGAAAAGAAAGTCGATCTCATACCAAATACTATTTACAAAATATTAAAAAAAAAAAAGAAATCGAGGTGTTATTTTTTTTTTTTATTTAAACATTTTACACTATAGCAACGTATACTTATGAAATTATAGTAATAAAATTTTATTTTCAAAATGACTATTTTTTCTCTCCAGAAATCAGAAGATTTAGATGAAGAAAATGAAACAAAAGAACAAGTGCCAGACATCATTAGATCCAACGGTATAACTTTTTTTTCTCATTTTCATTTTTGAAAAATATTTTTTTTAAATTTATTTATTAGTATCTGTTTCCTTTTTTACCCCTTTATCATTATTAATTGTGCTACAGCTTCAAATTTTCAAGCTCCAAATCTCAACAATCTTTTTAAAGTAATGAACAACACGTTATCTTTTCATTTCGTGATTTAGCGCTAAGTTAACCTAGCTTATAGCCATCTCATAAATAATTGCTGTGACTAAGTTCAAAATCTAAGCATATACCGATTCTGAAGCATTCTTGTTCCTCTCATACAAATAAACGTAACATAACAAAATTAGTTAATTTTTTCATAACTAGGTGTGGGGATAGGAAGGAGTCTTCGACAATGCCAACTTTCTTCTATCAAAAGGTACCTCAATATTGAATAGAGTTAGCATTTCTTAATACTAGTGAATAAATGTTTAATAATTGTAGTGATAGTTACCGCCACAAGCTCTCTCTTTTTTTGTGACGGGTATCTTAGTTTAGCGAAAACTATTAGCAGATTAATTATCATCTTTTGCACATGTGCTGAAGATGAACAATACGCCTTATTTAGTTTTAATTTCTTATTTAGGTTTGCAGCAATTTATAACAGTAAGTATTTATTGCAGTATTTCATTTTGAAATTTTTCGGAACGAATATTAATTGGGGAGATTTCCATATCGTGATCTGTGACAGAAAAATCGCAAGTATTGTGATTAGTCCGCAACTTCAGGGCAGCGGCCCGCGAGAAACTATAAAAAAAAAGCATCACAGAAAGGGACCGTCGATCTCGAAAGGTATAACTCGTAACCACCACCCTGCAAACATCTACATGTTTTTGTTGACTTTTTTTTTTTTTCAAATTTGCGAGTCTAAAATCTATTTGGCACCTTGGCGAATGTAGTTGGCGCGACAGATCACGATACGGAAATATACCCTACCCCCTACTAATTTTCACTAAGATCTTCATTTCTAGCTACACCACCGGTAATCTGTTCCACACCGCGAAGCTATAGTGAGCAAGTCGCATAGCCTTTAACGTAATTAACATAAAATATGAAAAGATAAAAGATGAGGGGTTAAACAAAAATAAGCCAAAAACAGCTGAGAATTGGCGAGCGATATCGAAACTAGTCGTAAATCATTGCCAACCAAAAATAATAATAATTAATCATTGATGATAAAGCTTTGAGTAGTTTCTATTTCTTTTTCCAGATATTGCCATAAAAATACCAGAAAAAATGCCTTTGACTGATGCTTCTAAAGATGTTCTCAATCCTTCTATACCGCCAAATGAAACTTCGCGCCTCTGTGAGGATCTTCACACAAAGCAAAGTTCTTTAGAAGCACTGTGATAAATTTATTTATATTCAAAGAATTACACGCCAACAAGAGATACATATTTTTCAACAAATTCCATATTTTGATGAAAAAATAATGCATATTTTAAAACATATTAAGGTATGTTTTAAAATACATTAAGATATCTATATATGTTTTGTCATAATGTTTTGGGACGTTTTTTATGCTCAGAAATGTTGCCAGAGGAAACCCTGTGAAGAAATTGTATTTTTAACCTTTTGTTTACGGCACTTAGCATGATGAAGCTATTCTGGTCCACTTATTGGACCAGCCGTAAGCAAAAGGTTAAATGAATGTTCCTTAAAAATTTCTTTTAAAATTACATACGTTTCCCATTATCCAAGTTGCTCGAATCAATTTCATAATACTACACTACTCTGTGGAGCTATTAAAAGATAATAATAACTAATTGAATAAAGCACAAGGCGTGATAACGTTAGTAATTATCTGTGTCCAAACTGAAAAAAAATCTTTTATTTCAATAAAATTATTTTATATTTTTCGCAGTTTTTATTTCAAGCTGGTTTTATTATTATTTCTTAATTACATTTTTTAAATGCACATTTGTACATGCCAATCGGCTGCACTCTCTAGTGGCAGCCAAATTTATATGCGAGTAGTAGCAAAAGTGTCTTCTTTTGAGTGTATAAAAAATTCGTAAATATATCAAAGACTTTACATGATCATGATAAAATAACTAGTTTCTGACTAAGTACTCTTTTCTTGATTATATTAGCCATTATAAAAAGATCGAGAGATTTTTCGGTTCGATAAATGAGGTTGAAATATGAAGCCTGAAATGGAGAATATATTGCAAAATGCAGTCAAGTTGCACATGAGAGTGCTAGAATCTCACCGAATCCAGCTCAGAAGACGCACATGCGGACTCGCAAGTATTTCATCAAACATGTACGACTTTCATACGCTACGGAACGACGGTAGGCCGAAATGAATTGTGGTTGATTGAATAGTCAAGTTGGGGGCAAATGTGATAATTTTAATATAAACGTTAGTGTTCTAGCACTAAATTTTTGTATCAAAAAAATTATTATATTTGCAGAAAATTAAATATTTTTAATTACTAGAATTAATTTTAAAAAAAAAGGCTTTTATAGAATGATTTATGATGATTATGTATAATGATTATATGATATTTGGAATACATATATACTAGTGGGCTGCGCCCCCTGCTCGGTAACCCCCAAAAATTGCTACGCAATCTTATATGGTTTGCTTCGCTCGCTACTAACTGAGGTACATTGCAAATGCACAAAATTCTAATAATTCAAAACAATCATTCGAATCCATATAAAAACCTTTTTTTTTTTAAAAAAATACATCTTTTTAGTAAATACTAAGGCATTAAAATAAATAACATGTAATTCGTTAAACCTATTAGAAATGTGCTATAGTATAATTCGTAATACTGTACAGAACCCGTTATCCGGAAATCAGAAAACCGGAACGAAATTCGATAAATTTTCCCGCCATTTTTAAAAAAAAAAAAAATTTTTCCTCATAAGATTTTAGGATTTTTCGTTCTTTTTTGAAAGATGTTTACCTTACCATCATTTTGGAAATAATCATTAGTGTATTACTCTATCGTTTTTTCTTCTCTTTAAGATTATTTCCAAAAAAAAAATTTTTTTTTAGCTGGGTTTAACAATAAAAAAACGGCTTTTTGTAGCGATTCAGAAAACCGGAAAAATCAGTTATCCGGAACAGCGATGGTCCCGATCGTTCCGGATAATCGGTTCCCTACTGTATATAAATTCGTGAAAAAAAGCGCTTTCGACAAAATACTAAAATAGAGATTTATCGACAAAGACTACTCACTGCTGCCTAGCGTAATAGTAGTTGCCGCAGCTGATGCTCTCTGGTTATTTCAGTTTTTAAAAGCGCTATATGTTGAGCCACCTCAGCTAGATTTGGCATGTGACATTTTTAACGGCAATCATTGGTCGAATCGCCGTGTAAGAGAAATAGTAACGTAAACAAAACAAACGTTGCCACCGGCGGAAAAGAAATACAGCCAAAATTTGGGAGCCACGTAAGAGAATTATATATATTAGATATATATATTGCCAAAAGTGATTACTCAAATCCTAAATTCAAGCATAGTAATATCGTATTAAAAATAGGGGTTTTTAAGATCATGTGGGACTTTTTAGCAATAACCATTAAAATGCGATTGAGAAACGAGACTTAACAATGGAATCTGTGCAAATTGAACGAACTTAAAAAGTGATGACTCAAATTTACAATTTTCATTATTTTAAGGGGAGGGGGAAATCAGTGTGTTCAGAAGATTCCGCGGGACGCAGGTTTTCAATCTAATTTATGCTTTAAAAAATAAAACATCGCTAGGAGTACAGGAAAGTCTCCTTTTCCTGAAAATAGTTGCCTTTCTAAGACTTCTCAGGCAAAAAATATAAAAATTGCCAGTCACCTCAAGCCGAAAATAGTTGCATTTTAGTCGTCTGTGAAAACCGGATTGATGAATAAAATTTAAAGAGTCAATAAAAATGATCTTTTCTTATACATATTATGTGTAAAAACAAATTATGAATGATAGAGCTATTTTAAACAAATAAAAAATCACGTTTTTAAAGTTTACATTTCATTTTATATCATAATAATTAGTCAGCTTTAAAAAATGAGAAGAGGTTAGTTTATTTGAGATATTTAGTTGCTATCTAAAAGTAAACCACTGAATGTACTACGAGGTTGCCAATCTCTGAAAGAGCTCTCAGATAAAAGTCACTCAGAAATATTTCGAATAGAATACAGTTGAGTCGGACTTATTGGTTTTGTTCAAATTTTTTCACGTTTCCTTATTTGCCCGGTCGTTAAGTGGTAGTACATAGAGTTCGCTATACAGAAGTGGTCTTTCTTGGAGGTTTCGCTGTACATATTTGTTTATCCCAAATGAATGTTATATACCACTTTAGCTTTAAAAAAAATTGATTTAAAATCAGACTTAAGATCTAATTATAAATATTTATATGATTGATAAATGTGGGGTAAAAAAAGAACTATTTTGTAACACAAATCCCAACAATGAGACACTTGGGCTACCATCTTTTTTTTCCGAAAGGAGAAACATTTTTAAAGGACAGGCACAAAAACAAGTTGAAATATGGCCAGAAATGAAACAAAATTTCATTATCTGGAAATTTTAATTTCTCTTTATTCAGCATTTCTGTTTAAGTATTTGCTAATTGCTCCGTAATCGTAGAAGATACTATATATCTTTAAAATGCACATCAAGAGTCACAAATTCTTATTCCGGTAGGGGGGGGGGGATGATATAGAAATCTAAAGATTTGCAAATAAAGGTGGGACTGAAAATATCGAAACATGCTTTTTCTTATAAGTGTAATGTGTTTTTTTTTAAACTATTTACTCATTTTTAGAATCTTATGCTCAAAAAATTATATATTTCTAACAAAAACAGTTAATTGAAATAAAACATACCATTACTTTTTACAGGTTCAAAAAAAAAAAAAAAAAATTCCAGCAAAATGACATTTTTTTTAATATTAAAAATGAACAAATAATATGTGTAATATGTACATGGTTTTTGAGTACTTATCCATTTCTAGAATCGTAGGCTCAAAGAATTTTGATATTTTCAGTCATGTAACTCAAAAGTCCGGAAAATTTCTTGAGTAAAATCATTAATATTGCATTTCAAAAAATTAATGTCTGCATAAATTTAAGTCATTGATATTTTCAAAACATGAAATTATATGCAGCATAATTTAAATTAAAAATTATGTATAAGTTTACTTTTATCTCGAATTACATTTATTATTCTACCAGAAAAAATATTTACAAATAAAAAATATGCCAAGCATAAATTCTAGTTCAAATATTTCTAAATAAATTATAGAAGAATTTTATTCATAAATATGATCGATTTCTTTAAACTTCTGGATCTTGGATTTCCGGAGCACAATCATCTCTGTATTTTTCTAACAAAAAAAGGTAAATTTTTGATGAAATAAAACATACCAATACTTTTTATAGGTTTAAAAAAAAAAAAAAAAATCCAGCTGAAAGATCGTTTATTTGATTGTACTGAAAATGAATAAATAATAAAAATATCTATCAAATTTGGCACAGAATAAATGCTCAGCAATATTAAATTAGATGTGTTTCATATAAACGTAACACAACTGCTGTTATCATACGGACAGAAAAAATTAAATGAATTGCCTCCTAACAATGGAGGAAATCAAAAGTCGAATTTTTTAATTAGGAAATGCGTATGATTAATTTTCATAACATAATTGGCTCAAACACGCACATTCTAGATTTCTATTCGCTTAGTTTTTTCAAATAAATATTTGTTTAAAAGGCCTATTCCTTCGCCATATAGGATTTTAAGATGATTTTGTTCGAATTTATGGTTTTCATATTTCAACCTTTAAAAAAATGTTTTTTTTTCTTTTCAATATCCATTATGTGTTAATGCTTCAGTGATGAAGTAATTAATTAGTAAAAAATGAGATAAATATACATAAAAACAGATATTTATTCAAATATAATTGGCAGACAAGCTTGATCACAGCATTAGTTACTTTTTTTCCCCTGTAAACAAAATAAAGTCCGCTAGGCTGCCATACGAATGGTCGATCACAAAAACAATACAAAACTAGATCATTTGATTCTTCCAGCTGTACGACAACACTTCACACCGAGTAAACATCCACTGCACGAAGAGAGGAAGAAAGAAAAAGCCACACATTAGAGAAGTTAGTAATAATTGCAGCAGGCATATCTTCTGCACTTCATTGCCTCTCTGAACAACCCTTGCCTTTTAGTAAATTGTAAAAATACAGCTCGAGATGCAATTGAAACGGTATCGCTTAAACTTACGACTATAAATAATCTTGCAACATTTAAATCCCATGAAAATAAATTGTAGCGCGAGTTTTTATATATATTCGAAGATTTAGTTGTTTCTACAGGCTATAATATCCAGCATATAAATTTTTCTCTAAAATCATCAATATCAATTTGCCAGGTTTTGAAATCCAATTTTTGTACAGAGTGCAAAAAAAAAAAAAAAAACGAAACACCTTGATTAACTGATCGGATTTTCCATTTTTTTTTAATTATCGAATATGGATTCCCGAAAAATTCGTTTATCCAAAGATAATTTCATGCAAAATATAACTTTTAATAAATATTTATTTATAGTCGGAAAATTTTGAATTGTAAAGTATAAAATTTTTTTTAAAGAATGTAATTTTATATGACTAAATGCAGAATTTGAGCAAAATCGGTCAAATAGCTCCTGTTAAATCTAATTTTAAATATACAATTTCTTTTTTAAAAAAAAAAATTCCATTTCACAGAAACTATTAGACCGATTTTGTTCATATTTAAATTGATGTTAAAATTTGTATACTTTACAATTCAAAATTTTTCCACCATTATTAAATAATAATTAAAAATTACCTTTAGCATAGAATTATCTGAATTTTATTATTGTGTGAAAAAAAATTTCAGTTCTCGAGATATGGCGAAATACGCAAAAAGTATAATTACAACTAAAAGGTCGGACATTTCGACCTCTCTCTTGATTAAACTATCCTATTTTGGGAGTTAAGAATCCAAATTCAAAGAAAGAAAAAAAGATACATTTATTCAAAGAAAGGTTTTGTGTCTCATCTTGTAACTTAATATACCCCCCCCCAAATTATTAAGATTAGGTTCTAGTATATGAAAATCTGCTCAAATTTATCGAAGGTATTTACTCTTTTGCGCACTGTACTTATATTGTCAAATGCCACAAAGACTATGAGTCGATAAAGGTATAAAATAATACTTGGGGATCACAGGAACTTTTATTTAGCCCAGAAAGCCATATTTTGACTAGCATGCTCTCCAGCAAAACAAACAAGTGTTTTTCACATATCACTATGGTAACGTTAAATTGTAATTCACCTACATTGTACAACAATTTGCAAAAGTGAGGACAATTTTAAACAATGCTTTGTAACTTAAACAGAGCATTAAGACTTGATTAAACAAACAAGATCTAATATTACCTAAGAACTTCAGCAAGTATATATGACAAATATAGTAAATAGCAGACCGGGGTGAAAAAGATTTTTTTTTGTTGTTCAGAAACGGAATTTAAATTAAAACTTTCTACATACCCCCTCGTCCCCGATGGTTTAGGAAGACAGCCAATACATAACTTGTGCATCAAGCATATTTGGAAAAAAAAACTTAACTCGTTGTGCAAAAACTCTTCAGTGAGTTTAAGCAAGGCCTATGAATCAAGACCTACAACATATATTGCCACTTAATGATTAGGAAACTAAGTAATTAAAAGACGTATTAATCTTAATTTATATATTTAAGTTAGGTTTCAGTTGCATCTGAAATGTCGACCTATCTACAGTGGGCTCAAAATTTTAAAAGCTATTATGTTGAACAGAAATTAAAAGGGAAATAAAAAATGAAGAAATGAACATACGTAAATTAAAAAGACAACATGTAAGAAGCAATGTCACAAAACAAACAGTAAAGTGCAGAAAACATGCATGCGTATGAATGTCATTTCAAAGAAACAGAACAAAATAAGGTATTTAAAAAAAATGTATGACAGAATACAATGATAAAAAGAATGTTTTTATAATAATAATAGTTAACAAATAAAAGCAAGCTGGGGAAAATTGTAAGTATAAAATGCTTTTTTTAATGAGTAAAGGCTTTAGAAAGATTTGAGGGAATTTTGAGCAGTATCATTATGCAGTTTGTTAAGAATTTAAAAGATAACCATTCTAATTGTGTTACAAACCAACAGAATTCATTTCTGGAGTATTTTCCCTCATTTCAGAACTAAAAGGGATTGGGGGGGGGGAATAATCAACTTTTAATCATATTTGTGACATAAATCATTACTATAATAGGATTCAATACATAAATAGGATTTTGATGACATGCACAGATTAGAGGACTACTTTTCTAATTAAGAACATTTTTTTCTTTGTTTATATTGTAAGTCCCAATTTCTCCTAAGTTTATTCTTCTCATATTTTTTCCTCTACTAATAGTGATTTCTAACTAAACTAAAAACTGCATCTTAGTATACGTAGTGCGCATAAAACGGACCACCTTGAATAACTTTTGATCTAATGATCGGATCTTAACTTTTTAAGACTCAATCTTAATGGCTCAAGGGGGGGGGGTCTCAAATATGCTCTCTTCTCTTCTTCCTTATCCCAAAAATTAGCAGGGTTAAACATTGTCCATGAAATTCATGACCCGGAGGAAGTTGGACACCAAAAGTGGGTTATCTAGAATGTCCCTCTTGTCCAGTCCAGGATGTTAATTTCACTTTTTGAGTCTTCCTTTAAATGTCGTAAACTTTTCAATCGAATTTAAAAAATTTTTGCACACTATTAAAAAATTAGTTTATTTAAGGTAATTCCATGTAAAAAAAATAACCATTAAATATTTATTATTATTTTATTTAATAATTTTCGAAAAAATTTTGAACTGTAAGGTATACCAGTTCTTGCATCATTTTAAGTATAAATTTACATGGCAAAATACAAAATTTAACCAAAATAATTCAAATAGTTCCTGATAAATCGAATTTTAAAAATATGACCTTGGAATTCAATTTCTCAGGAGCTAATCAATGTATTCTCCTATCATTATTAAATTAAATAATAAATATACACTAAAATACATTTATATCTTCGTATATACCATTTTTATAATTCTTTCCAAAAATGTATCAATTCGATTAAAAAGTTCTCGAGATATAGCGAAATATGCAAAAAGTAAAATTAAGGGGTCCAAATTTAGAGGGCTCTCCTGGCCTAACTATTGGGGCCCTATTTTGGGGGTCAGAAATCCGAAACCGTCGGAAAGATTGGTATATTCATTCAGAGAAAGCGTTATGTCTGATTTCGTAATTTAAAGTATCTTCTTCACTTATGAATTAGCATATTTGAGGTCATCCCATTGAGCCATTACAATTGGGTATTAGAAATGTGAAGATCTGATTATTAAATCAAAAGTTATTCAGTTATTTCTGCAAAAAAGTTCAAAGTCATATCAAAAGTTATTTCTGCAGATTTATTCAACCAAAAACAATGGTATGACTGTGCCTACCTATTTGTACCAATTCCATTACTGCATATTGTTTAGAATTTTCGCAAACAAATCTTAAGTTCAAACAAATACATTTCTTTCAAAATGTAGTTATGTCTTCATACGTTTTTTCCCCCTTCCTAAAGATATTGAGTTGTAAGATCACACTTTGTAGTGGGCCAATGAAAAAAATCAGGACATTATTTGGATCAGTAGACTAATGCCAAGTACATTAATTGCACTTTGTAGTGGGTCAAAGAAAAAATCAGGACATATGCCTGAGTACATAAAAAAATATCAATTTAAAAAAAATGCAGTTTTCCTTACTTAAGTATTACGGCCAAATTTTATCACAAAAGAAAAACAAAACATAATTTTTTATCTTTAATTTCAGAATTACTTTATTTAGAATAGAAAGTTTAATGTAATATTTCTTTCAAAATGTGGTTACGTCTTTATTATTTATTTCCCCCCCTTCTAAATATAATATTGAGTTTAAGATCACACTTCATAGTGGGCCAAAGAAAGAATCAGGACATTATTGGGATCAGTAGACATATGCCAGAGTACATTTAAAAATAAAAAAAGTAAAATTTGCTCTACTTAAGTATTAAGGTAAATTTTATCGCAAAAGAAAAAAAAAACTTATTTTCATAGCACTGTTGCAGGGAGAAGGAAGAAAAAAAAAACTAGTTAATATTTACAATTATCAAAAATTATCTTAATTTGTAAACGAGTTCAAGAATTCCGAATTTTCAAGATAAAGAGAAAACATATATCACTTCACATTTTAAGTTCAGGATAATCCTTCAACTCAACATTTCAAAATAAGTTATTACTGTATTGCTGATTAAATCATTTTAAAAATAAAGTGAATAAATTACCACGAAAATGTGAAGCATCGTTCAAGATTTGTAACAGCGTTTGCTGAAAATTGTAAATAGGCGTATAACACCGTATACATCACCATGAAAATTTGGTAATGCAAAAACAGCTAAATGAGTTTTTTTCTTAATGACTGAATTCCTCCAAAGTTTAAAACAATGAAGTGTGAATACTTTGTCGAGTCTATAAGTTTTGTGGTTTTAACTAGTATTAATAATTAAAACGATATTAGATCAAAAATCCAAATCCTTTGGTTCTTCAAATTAATGATTCATATTGCTTTTGTGCTCGCTGAGAATTGGATAATCAGCAAATGCACAGAAGCATGAATATCAGGATGAGAAGCTTAAAATTTACAAAATATTTTATCCAGGAATATCAGGACAACTACAAAACCTGTAAGCTGATGTTTTATTTTTAAAAGAACAAGATGAAAAAGTAAATATTTAATCTTCAATTCAAGATGACAAGGGTAGTCATTTGGACTCCTTGTTTAGTTCAATCAAATTCAAAATGACCCTTTTTTTTAGATTTATCTAAGTCCTTTTTTAAATGTTGCAATATATATCGTAAATAAATTATTGTATGTCTGAATGTTGGACAAAATAGGTATAAATAAGCAGTTTGTCTTTTATTATTTCTAAGGATAGACCTATAATTTTTCAAATGCTGATTTGGGTCAAAACATACATCACTACTTTGTAATTGAATAACACATTAAAAAAGACTTATAACAGCAAGTCAACCCACCAAAAATATTGGACTGAGAGAATTCATATATATTTATGCATACTTAAAAATGAAAAGAATGTATCATCCAAAGTTGTTAATGGATCATTTGATTTTTTATCATTATAAAAAGCATTTTTTATAATTTCTATGCTTGTGGCAATTAGAATGGTAAAGCCTGTCCATTAACTGTATCAACCATAAGCGAAAGGTTAAAATCCCTTATAAGGTAAGATTGGTGGCATTTTATTTGCTTTCCTACACATAAATTTGCAAAAATCTTTCTTTTTTAAATTAATTTACAATGGAATTACACTACAACAATAAATTCCAATGCTACATAATATACTTAAAACCAGGGTGCATAGTCAAAACTTCCAACAAAAAATAAGCACCTTTTAAGTACTTTTTAAACAATAAAAAAATATTTTTAAGCACTATATACACTATCAAGATGCAAAATAATTTTCAAAGACTTCACATGATCATATTAAATTACTAGTTTCTGACAAAGTTCTTTTATTGATTATATTAGTTACTATAAAAAGATCAAGAGAATTTTCGGTTCGATTTCAAAGTGAGAGTACTAGAATCTCACTTAACCCAACTCAATGGATGCACATGCAGACTCGCAAATATTTCATCAAACGTGCGAAATGATTAGTGCTTGCATACGCTACGGACCGACGTTACACCGAAATGTATAGTGGTTGAATGATTTGTGAAATTGTTGAATAGAACAATATGAAAACTACTATTTTGTTTAATGCGTGTTAAAAATCGACATGATAAAGAAAAAAAATCTAATTTTCAAAAGGAGAATAATAAGCATTTTTTCAAAAACCTCCAATGAAAAAAAAAGCACCTTTAAGGGCTTTTAAAAATGCTTTGCACCATGCAAAACACCAAATTCTTAAATAATTTATTTTTTTTTTGCTGCTGACTGCCACAGATAATTAAATGATGCAATATTTAATGCACATATAACTATGATAAAATTTTTAATTTTGTCACAGATTGCTTTAACTTTTTGCTGAGCATTAGAAATTCAAAACTTTAAAATACTTTCATTATTATTACACTACATTAGACTATTCAAAAATCCAAATCTCTGGCAAACTCTGAAAAAAATTGAATTCAAAAGATTGGATCCCCAAGAGATAGTGGAGATTTATAAAAATCTCACCATCAACAATTTACTTTTCATAACCTTTCATTCTCAGATTTATAATGTTTATTTTTCTTAAAAAAAGTTAATCCCTCTAAAAGCATTTATCATAATTATTTTTTTTTTTATTTTTAAAAATGACATCTTCTGAACAAGAAATAACTAATATGAAAATAAAAAAGACAGAATTAAATGATTTACTTTTGTATTCCACTAATTTGAAAATGAATACTTCTAATCAGAATGTGTATTAGTTCTCAACTTAGTTCTGCATTCTTGGTTTTGATTTTTCATAGACACCCACACAAATTGAAATTTGTCTTTCTTCCAATTTTTAATAATGATGAAATATTAGCAATAAATAAATGCTGCAATTTGAAACATTAATTTTGATAGAAATTTTTGTTTCTTGTTTCATTGCAACTACTGTAAAGTTAGCTTTACATTTCACATTTATTTTCTGCTCATTTTAGCACTGACTATGTTCATAAGAAATTGCTGAATACAGCCAATTCCTAAATGCCAATCAAAAAATTGCAGTTGTAAAATAAAAGCATTCTGATCTAAGATGATTCCTTCTCCTGAATTAAGAAATATTAAGTGTAACTGATTGCAGAGAAATTTTATTGTCGAAATTTCTAGAATTCAAAATATAATTGCAAATTTTATAGAATGTTTACTTAGATTAATTTAGCAGAGCAGTGAAACCTTAATCACTTTCACAAACGTTTCTCTTAATTTAAACAATTAGTAAAGAAATAAACTTAAATTATAAAATTATTGGAAGATAATATGCAATACTTATTTTATTTAATCATTTTTGCCTTAGACAGAAGTTAAAGATTGGAGTATTGCACAAAAATTAAATATTCAGAAGACCCTTTCTGAAATATCTTTATAATCAAATTGCTGGAATTTTGCCATTTAAAGGGATTTAAAAATGAATAAAAAATATCACTAGCACGAGCACTCTCCCGTTTATATGAAGATTTAAAGGAGGATGAAGAAAAAAAAGTGTAAACTAAAACAAGTCCAGCAATAATGTAAATTGGGAAAAGAAAATACACTAATAAGACAAAGTTTTTCTTTACTTTTATGTTAATATACATGACACTAATACACTGAACTTAAGTGTTACATTGTTAAAATTAAATGCACTTCTTCAAACAACTTCAAAGAAAATTTATACAGCATAAGATTTATAACAATTGGACTAAAGGATGATTGGGAAGAATTTATTTCTTTTGTATAAAAAATTTCACTAGTTCCACATGATTACATGCTTTGGTTTTTTGCAGATTTTGAATATTGCAGAATGGAAGAAAGGGAAAAAAACTAAAGAGTAAAAATTGTGCAATCACATAATTACATAATGATACACACACACACTCAAATGATTAGAAACACATGACATTTGCTCGAGAGTAGATCCATAAATGATTACAATTTCACTTAAAGAGATACACATGAGTTTTACACAGCTACTTTAGTCTGTAATAGTTGACAATAAAATTGATAGTAAGCCAGCAGAGTGGGGGGCCTAAATGTGGGAACAGGCCAGGCCAGCATGTGGATTTTTATTTTACAAAGTAACACAACATCCCAAATTGATTAAATTATTAGGCGTTCCCACATGTTGCCCAATCCACTCTGCCTGCCAGTTAAGCAAATAAGAACTAGTCTTGGGAAATGCCAAGTCTGTTAATTATAGAAAGTTCACTTATATGTTTTTTTTAAAATCACCACTGCTGGCCAAAGGAGTCCTGGTACCACTCGACGTCGCCCCCAGAGGCGCCACGTGGTTGTTGAGGTATGGGCTGTGAACCCCAGGAATTACCCATAGACCCTCGGCTATTCTGGAAGCGGCGCTTGGAGGCCCCCTGGTTCTGTTGACCACTATCAAACTTACGCTTACCAGCCATAGTGCCCCTGGGTTTGACACCACCACGCCCCATAGGCTTACCGATTCCTCCTCGAGCTACACCCCGGCCACGAGGTCCACCTCTACCTCCTCGGCCGGGTGAACCTCTGGGTGGAGCAGAACGAGCAACTCTTCCACCAGATCGAGGAAC
Organism: Parasteatoda tepidariorum; assembly: GCF_982258835.1. Classification (NCBI taxonomy): domain Eukaryota; kingdom Metazoa; phylum Arthropoda; class Arachnida; order Araneae; family Theridiidae; genus Parasteatoda; species Parasteatoda tepidariorum. The sequence continues at coordinate 94,293,930 of NC_141762.1, forward strand.
CTAAAAAAAGAAAACTTTTTAGCACAACAAATACATGAAATAATGTTTTACACAACTTTATATGGGAAAGCATATCCTCCTAAGTTTTAAAGACATGTGAAAATCTCTAACTAAAAAACTTGAGATACATTCACATTTAGCTATAATTCTTAAAAAGACCCTCAAACGTGTAAAGTTGGTTGGGTGAAACCAAACGGTCTCCTATTAAAAAAAATAATTTAATTAATTTTTGAATTATTAATATATATACTTTCTAATTTAAATGTAGCCAAGTGAAGAAAAAATAATAATTTTTTCCATACAAAACTTTTTAATCTACACAATAAAAAAAAAAAAGTTATATTGTAAGCATGTCTATTGTAGGCACGTATTGCTATAGTAAGCATGTAATGCATTGCTATTGTATTGCTAAGGTATTACATGTAATGTATTGCTAAGGTATTGCATGTAATCCTGCTCTCCAGCAAAATATATTTAAAAAATTAATTAATATGAGTAAATTTAAAGTTAAGTCATACTGTGTCTCAAAATAAAACAAGCCAGAACTTCGATCCGATAGTTTTTAAAATTACTTAAGAAATAAAAAAGGTTGCTACATTTTTTTTATTTATCAGACCACAGTGCTGACGTAAAATATTCTTTACGGTAGATGGATCGTTGGTTAGAGTCTCATTGTAGTCAGACTAACAGTGGGAGGTTCTCGTGGTTTACCTCACCATATAACACAAATGCGGGTTATTTCCATCAAAAAGTCCTCCTCAAATCAAATTTCCCCCAATACCTAATGCAGGAACTCTCTCGTCTTTTGGATTGGGTTCAAAATTACAAGGCTATGGAGTTGAATATTAGTAGTCATATACCCACAATTGGATTGGCTGCTTAACATCAGTTATAAAAAACCTTCAAGTTGAAAAAGCATCATCAAACAGGATTTCAGAAAAAAACTGATGCAATCTCAGAATGGTAGAAAACCACAAAAACAGTCAGAACAAGGTCCTTGCTTACTTCAGATGTAAAAAGGATGACTTGCCAGTATAACTCTTTTCATCACACAATTCTAAGTTGATAGACTAGATTATTGGTTTGAGCCAGCGAGCATGTGTGTCAAAAATTAGAACATTTGTAGAGTTGTGAGGAGATAAAACTTACAAAAATGAGTCTTCAAAGATACGTCAACTATTAGAGATGAAAAGGAACTATCAATTCTAAAGTAAAACACAAAAATTGTATGAAAATAATAGCAATGTAAAATGTTTACCACGCACCTAATTAATATCAATATCTAAAATTAATGTTTCCAATAGTTCAATTCTTGTCTTAAAAAAAGATAAATGTTTTTTTTTTTTTTTTTTAAAAAAAAAGAGGTAGATGCATTTAAATGTAAATGCATTTACTTTAAGAGATATTCGAGCAAAGGGCCATGCGTTAATTGAAGCGTAACTAGAAAATAATTCATATTACTTAAAAGCAAGAATTGATAGATTAAGAGATATTTCAATTTCCAAAACTTGAAGAAAATCCATTGTTGATCGTCATAACTAAAACATTTGCGTCTAAAGCAAAAAATTCGAATATAATAAATTGGAGTTATGGCATCTACTGTATTGTCATTTAACCATGCCTAATCTTAAGAAACTTCAGAATTCCTAAGTAGGGATGTAATGAATATTCGGTTGGCTGAATGTTTGTGAAATATTTGGCTAAATATATATTTCTTCTTTGGAAAAGTACTTTATAAGTTTTTTATACATAGAATTTGAATAGATTTAATAAAAAATCTAAAATCATATTTTTTACTTAACACTATTAGAAATAGTTTTTACACATATTTTTAAAGTTCTAAAACTTGCACACGGCTTGCAAATTTATAGTTGAAAAGGCAAACGGAAAAGCTAAATTTGGTAAATTGAAATTATTAGATTACACTTAGGACTGGGAAATATAAGAAATTTTATATCGTGATGCATCGTCAGTTTTGTATCGCCATATAGCGATGTATCGCGGTATAGTATTTTTGAAATTCATTTACTTGTAAGGCGCAGAAAGTCGGATTTCTATCAAAACTTCATACTCAGATTGATTTAAATCAATTTATGAATTTGATGTATATATTTTGCTTAAGAAAGATATTAATGTAATATTTTCTAAAAATGATCGCGCAAATAACGAAAGATTTCTTAGTTTAAAAATAAGTAATAAAAAAGTAAATGAAATTGATACTTATCAAAATATTTACCTAACAATACAGAAAGAAAATTTAAAAAATAAGTTCGTTAAAAATTATTTGTGTGCTTAAAACAAAGTGCTAAATAAATTTTAAAAAAAAAAAATCTTTTAAAACAGCACTATTTTTTATCATTATTATTTCACGTTAATAATAAAGTTAAATTGAATAATTACCGAATTCTGAACGAAAAAACAAAGTAAGGTTTGATTTCTTAAAAATAAAAACAAAAGAATTATGATATTCGATAATATATTCAACTGACAATATCGAAAGAAAATTAAAAAAACACGATTATACTCTTTAATAAAACGAATTGCTAAATGATTTTAAAAAAAGAAGTCGCAATCGCAAACATTACTAATTTTTTCGAATAAACAAAGTTGATTGACTTATGTCCAAATCCAAAAGAAAAATAAGTTTTGTTATAATTTTATTTATAAAAATGAAAACAACTAAAGATTTATAAATTTAAAATCAGTAATAAAAACCCATTAAATTATTATTTTATCCAAAAAGTTTTTAATAAATCAAAATAAAGTAAAAAATAGCCTAATAAATTTAATTCTTTATGGGCACCTTAAATTAGATTTCCGTTTGTAATAAATTCAATAATGTAAAGTAATACTTAAAGATATAATATCAAAATTAATTTTCACGTTTAAAAATAAAAAAGTTTTGTTTCAAAGAAAAAATTTACCTAATTAATTAAGAAACAAGCGATCACAAAGTCAGTCCCCACTGAAAATAATCTACAAGAAACGATATCAAAGAAGAAGAAAAAAACTAAGAGGTGCGGAAACGAACATGCGAGATCACGATATATGTTCTCAAAACTGATTCTACCGCTCATCAATCAAGGCCATTTCAATATAACGATACGTACATCGCCTTCCTCAGCGCGAGTAGGCATCCTTGCGTGTCTTGTATCGCTATTTCGTTCGTCTTCTTTACTCGACGGCTTAAATCAGATTTTTGATGCATCACCTGGAACGAAAGTCGCTGTCTCGGCATGCCGATGCAGGCGTTAAATCGATATGTCGCGATATATCGATTTATAGCCCAGTTCTAATTACACTATACTTAAAAGTTTTGCATTGCTGATTTTTTTTTAATTATATCCAGGCACAAAATTACATTTATTCAACACTTCTTAAGAATTAAAAACTTTTTTAATTTGTTAGTTTATTTGCTTTGTCTTTTACTGTTTCTATTATATTGCAGCATATGAACAGAATATTTCTGACAGACTATATTTTTCTGGACAGTAAGAAAGATAACTAGTAACTTAGAAAACTTTGATTTATAACATTAAATTATATTTGAAGAACAATTAACCATTTCTGTTTCTCTGTTTATTAACTTCTTTTATCCTCCTTATTAAGACACAGTATTTTTTAAAGAGCGTTTCTAATGAATATTCTTTTATCACTTTTTTTTTTCTAAAAATATGGCATCGCTAAAAAGTACATCTTTTTTAGAGTCAAATTTTTCGTTTGAAAATAGGGAACAATTGCTTTAGTAGAGCCTCCTTTGGCATGTTGAAATAGATTGTGGGTTTTTTTACTCCGCATTTTCACGAGTGTTGACACACCGACAGGATAATCCCCAAGTACACCCTATACCAATTAATTTTCAATGACTGTGCGGTGCAATAGGTTTGAGTCTGCAGTAGCAGAATGGCATAAAACGGAAGGAAAAAATTTAGAGTTAGCTATACAAGCTGTAACAAATTGCAAAAGATTCTTACTCGTTCTGGGGGTGGTGGTGGACCACGAGAAGAAGGATAAGGCCTTGGAGGAGAGTTGAAGCCATAATCAAAACCGTAGTCCTCAAAAGGGGGTGCATAGAAATCTTCATAGTAAGGGGGTTCACCATAACTACCGGCATCATTTCCAGGAAAATCACCAAACCCTCCTCCTCCATAGTAATCGTAATCATAATCTAGGAAAAACACATGTCATTAGCATATTTAACATTACAAAAAAAAACTTTTCTTAAAAGAGATGCAAGAAAAAATGAAAATGGCAATACCATAATTTCTGGGAGCATTAGGAGGCATTCGTCCCCCTCTGCCTCGAGGAGGTGTAGGTAACATTCCAACCATCCTACATAAAAAATAAAAAAAATAAAAATTTACCTAAGAAGTACAGATTTATGACTGTCAAAATAAAACATTCATGTTAACCTGATTTAGAATATTTTTTTAAATGAGCTATAGTATTATTATGAAATTTGATTAGATGAGAAAAAGCTTTTATTTTTTAAACAGCATTCTACAGTTATTTATTTCACTAGTTAATTGTCACAGAGGGTATCACTTTCCAACTCTTTTTCAGGCTAATAAATAAAATAAAAACTTATTTACTGTTAAATTATTAACCATTTAATTTAGGGCCTAGCTTGTTAAATCCCTAATAAGCATAATTATAATTAAGAAAAATCAGCGCTCAGTAAATTAGAATGAAGAGTTGCATTAAATTGTTTTTAAATGTAAATTTACCCTACTTTTGATATTTTTTTTTATCAAATATTATTTAAGATAAGGTGAAAAAGATTTAAAATGCTTTACTCCCAATTTCTCAGCTGCTTCTCTAGCTTTTTTCTGTAACAGTGGTCTTGATACTGGATATTTATTGCTTCTAACTTGAGAAAAACCATATCTGCCCAATTAATTTTTTAAAATGCAGAAGAGCATTACAGAAAAAATCACTTAAGATATAGAATATTTTATGAGGTTCCAATATTTATGTAAATTCATTTAAGAATTGAAATATTAAATCACAAAAAAACTAAGTCATTAAATTTTTTCCCCTATTTGTTGCTTCATAGCTCTTACTTATTTAAACACTATGAATTAAATAGCCAGAAAATTGAAACAAATAAAGTAAATTGCAAGAATTAAAGAAAATTAAAACAAGTAAATAAATAAATAGAATGAATTGGATGGCCCATGTGATTAGAATGAATTATGTCAATACAATAAAAAAGATATTGCTTCCAAGAAAGGGGGGGGGGGAAGCGAAACTGCTTCATATTTTTCTTTCACATGGGCTGGAAGAAAACATTCTAATAGGACTTATTTTTCCTTGAAAAAAACTCACAGCCCATGGATCAATAGCAGGGTGCATAGCCAAATTAGGGTCTTTTAGGGCTTATACAAAAACGAATATCAAAAATAAGCACCTTTAAGTACTTTTTAAAAATACTACACACCATGAATAGTCATCATAAAATATTTTTTTAAAAGGAATCTGAACTATTATCTGACGCTGGGTTGCTGAGCGGTAGCGCTTCGCGCCACAGGTCCCTGGTTCGATCCCCGGGCCGGGCAGGGTTGACTCAGCCTTTCATCCCTTCAGTGGGCCGATAAATGAGTACCAAGCATGTAGGGAACTGGGGGTTCTGCGTTCAGCTGACCGGAACATCTGCTCCACCCCAGAGCCCAAGAAAACTGAGATGGGCACAGTAGGCCTTAGCCCTCTAGGGCTGTCGCGCCGCTGAGTTTAGTTTAGTTAGAACTATTATCTAAAATGCACATGCGTAGTTATCCTTATAAACAAATTTTTTTGGCGAAAACTTTTCTTCTCATAACAAATATTTTGAATAAGAATCTGAAAATTTATTAAGAAAGCATACTTACATGCCGCCTCTGCCAAGAGTTTGCATCATTCTCCGTTCCCTATTTCTAAGAACCTCTTCTTTTTTCTTTTTATCTGAGGGTGGTTTGGCCAGAGACACTTCCAGTGTGGATGCACCAAATTGTTTGCCATTAAATTCTTCCATAGCTGCGACTGCAGGTTCCCTTTCAGCAAAATGAATAAAAGCATAATCCTTGATCTTTTTTACTCTTTCCACTTTACCGTGAGCTTCAAACATCTCCTTCAACTTATCTTCTGTCAATTCATTAGTTAAATTACGAGCATACAACACTTTCACCTAAAAAACATAGAATCAATTTCAGCAAAAATATTTAGGCGTCATACATTGAAATTTAGTCAAAGCAACCTAAGGTGATGAGACTAAAGTTCCTCACTGCATTGAAACCTCTCGGGAGCGACCACTCTCTGTTCAAAGGTACACGATTTAAGTACAGAACAAAGGTACATGACTTTCACAAACTACTTTAATTTCAGTCAATTTTGTGCGGAAATATCACTTTTGTTGGCATCATGACAAGAAAGATCTTTGAAAATTTAATGTCTCTAAAAATGATCCCAACAGTGTAGTACAATTAGGTGTAAAAACAAATTTACAAATTACGTTTTTTTTTTTTTTTTCGTTTGTTTAAGTTGCACTCAATTTCATATCATAAAAATTAGTTAGGTTTAAAAGATGAGACGAGGTTTGTTTGAGATGCTTGTTTCTTCAAAAATAACTTTTTTTCCCCTTCCTAATTCAACTTTCAACTCTAAAAGTAAATCATTGATAGCATAGTCTATAGTGCAATCGGACTGCAACATGAGGTTGTATCTTCAAAAAGAGCTCTTCTAAATAAGAGCCTCACACAAATAATTTGAATACATTTAAATCTTATTTCCCATGTTTCCTTAATTGAGGAAAAATTTTCTTGTAAAATCATTAATGACGCATTTTAAAAAATTAATGTCTTCATCAATTTAAATCATTGATATTTGAAAAATTCGAAATTCCAAATAAATTATATGAATAATATATTATAAATAAATTATATGAATAATAATTTAAATGAATAATTATATATAAGTTTACTTTTATGCCTAATCACATTTACTATTCTAAAAGAAAAAATATTAAAAATTTTTCAAATAAATTCTAGTTCTAATACTTCTAAATAAAATATACAAGAATTCACAGACATAGATGTGATTGATGATTTTCTGAACTTCTAGACCTTGGTATTTCCAGTAAATTCCAGATCGCGGCTAGCAAAAAATCAGAACTTTTTACAGAGCACAATCTTTTCTGCATTTGGTTCCTGACAATTGTCAGCAATCATGAAATTTTGAATCATGTAAAACGAGTGGCGTTTTCATATGCTGCGGAGACTATACGCCGAAATAGATTGGGGTTGAATTAATTATGAAAACGTTGAAAAGAACAATGTGAACTATGTCTTTTTTCATAATTCGAAGCGAAAATCAGCATAGTAAAGTAAAAATCTCATTTTGAAAAAGGGAAAAATTAAACACCTCTTAAAAACACCCTATGAAAAAAAGCACTTTTCAGGGCTTTTAAAAAAACGAAAATAAGTACCTTTAAAAAACGCTACGCAACCTGCCAAAACGCTTTCTTTAACAAAAAAAGTCTATGGAGAAAATTTGTACCTCCAAAAAGTAGTGGTATTCAGAAGTGGTCTTTCCTGAGTGTTTCACTCTATCAGACTTGAAGTAGCTTAAGCTACCAGACCTAAACCTACAGTTAAAAGCTGATGATTGTCTAATATTACACCAAAAGGTAATTTAACAAGCTGAAAGCATTTTAATTTCCCACAAATAACAACTTTTTCTACTTCAGTTCACTTAATGGAAACAATTATTTAAATATCTTGTAGGTATACCCAACCAAGTAAAACATGCATTTAAACCATTTCTGAGAAAAGATGGGATTTATACATTTTGCATATTCCCAATACTATAAAAACCTAATCTAATTTCAAGAAAAACTTTAAATATTGTGATCAGTAAAAGAGAAAATGGACTTACCTTTGACATTGTTTCATCATCAGGTTCTTCCTGTGGATCAGCCCAATCCACTATAATATCACAGCCCCAAACTTTAAGACGGCCAGTGCCTAACTTTCTTTTGCCTAAAGAAGCTGCTTTATGAGATTCATACTCTAAGAAGCAGAAGCCTCTGTTTTTTCTTTTATCGTCAGGAGTACTGTAGATTATGACCTCGGACAGTCCAGCTGAAAAACAGACAAATAAGTTTACTTAAGGAAAAAAAAAACATGTTTTTTCTAACAGAATAACAATTTAATTACTTAGATTTGGCAGTAATAATACTAGATTTCAGTGGACCAAAATAAATATTTTCATTTTAACCAGAATAATATAATTAATACTTAAGAGTGAGTAGACCAATAACATAATTTAAAAAAAAAAAAACTAAATTGTACCCTTTAAATTGAAACTTGTGATTTTAATTGAACACTGAGACCAGTTATTTTATTAGAAAAAATTGGCAATCCATTGTTTTACATATTTTTATATAAAGGACATAATCATACATAAGAGTAAATACCCTAATCCTTTCACGCCAGTATAAAACACTCACTCCTGGCCATCACATATTACAGTATCTTCACTACAGCGCGAGAATCTCGCTTATTTTTTTCTTTTCTCGCATTAAAAAATTATCAACGCGAGAAGATCGCGCACTCTATTAATCAATTTCAAAATGCTCGAATTTTGGAAAAAAATTCCTCTTATGCCATTTTGAATAAAATCCGTTTCACTTTTCTTCCTTGATCTTTCATTATTTTCAACATGGATCCCTGTTATCTAGCTTCCCTATTTACCAGTATTGTTCAGAACTGGTGCCAACAGCAGAAGGACACATTCACATTTCAGTAAAACAGCAAAACCCCCACTATCCTGGACAAGTAGTCACAAAACAGACTGCAGGACTTAGCGATATGCGGGTGCTTGCAACTCCCTTCGCAAAAGAGTTAATGAATTAACACTAACTACTATATAAACAGTCTGTTAAACCAGATAGGAGGGATTAAATTGAGTCTTTCAGTGTTAGATTTCATAAGATACTCAGTATAGCGTAATAAAAACTTTCCTCAAAAAAATTAAGCACCAATAAGTTATTTTGAATACTAACAAACCATTGTAATTTTTTTTTTAATTAACTTATTTTTGAGCAAAAGCATCATTACTGGTAAAATACTTGCACAACTTGTTTTTATAAATGTTTTATTCAATAAATAAGGGTTTGCAAGTTGTCATAATGACGACTGGTGGCCGAGTAGCTGCACTTTGTGCCACAGGGTTCAATCCTCGGGCCGGGCTAAGTTGACTCAGCCCTTCAGTGGGTAGATAAATGAGTACCAAGCATGTTTGGGAACTAAATACTGGGTGTTTCGCGTTCGGCTGACCACCTAACCAGAACATCTGCTTTTGTACCTCAGAGCCAAAGGTCAAGAAAACTGAGATGGTGCCCATCTCAGTTTTCTTGTATGGGCTGTCTTGCCACTGAGTTTAGTTTAATTTGTTATAACACACATACATTAGAGTCTATAATGAGACCTTCAAAACTCCAGGCATCTGTCTGAATCCTGATCTTAGCTTGGCACAAGTCAGCGTGAGAATCTTAGCGCCCCTGATTTTAGTGGCAGCCCCAGAGGCAGTGTTAAGAACCAGTCTTTTTTCCATTTTCTCGATTTTTTTGAAGGAGCGGCTTGAGAAATTTTAAAAGATTTTTGTTTGTTTTAATCACTGTTAGTTTTGAATTTGTTTTAATTTTTGTTCAGTTAGTCCCATCACCTTTCATTTATAAGAAAGGTGAGACATTCAAGTCGCAAGCAAGGGAAATTGCACACAATGTTTTAGAATTTTTTTCCAGAGAAATTTTTTTAAAAAAAGCCCTCTAATTATTGATGCAATAATCTTTATGAAGAACCTTTTTCCCCCCTATTACACCCTAACCTGCATTTGTATCTTCACTAAATAGGATATTCTGTACACACAAAAATTAACAATATATTGAGGGGAGGGGAAGCTAAAAATCATTTAAGGGCAAAATATTTTTTTAAATAAATCAGGACAACTATGAACTTAATATTTTGATAAAAATAGAAGGATGCTGAATAAAAATCCAAATCCTTTGATACCTCAAATCCATTATATTAAAATCAGCATTCCTAGAAAATTAAATGTTCTGAACACATACATCCAAGAAAAAAAAAAAGAAAAAAAGGCTAAAAAAATCAGGAGAAAATATCCTCAAACAGGAAAAATGGGACAATTATGAATCCTGAAATTAAGATGTGAGCCACAGCTTTTATCAGAGCAATAACAAACTGTTCGAGTACTGATTGTACAATACTCAAACATTCAGTATTCAATTGAAAAATAGCTCGTAACAACTACAGTAGTATATGACTTAATTTTTCATTCATGCAAAACTTAAATAATATTTTGTTCTTGAATTGTATTATAGTTCATTAGGAAAGATAATCATTTTTTCTAAAAAGGAAAGACAGCAAATTAGGTGATGACTAAACTTAAGTCTTCAAAACAGCAACAATTTAAACTTCATTTTAGCTTAAGTCTACAATGCTAAACTTTTACATATATATATAAACTAACTTTTTAATTACAAAAACAGCACTTAAAACAATGCTAAAAATAATAAATTTTCCAAGGAGAATATTTGTACAAATTATAAGGCCAAGACAATAATTTTGACCATAACACTTTAACAAAACAAGAATTTACCTGTCAAAAATTTTTATAAAATGTCAGGTTTAATTTTTCATACCTGTTAATTTACCAAATTCTTCAAAGATTTCGTCTTTGCTCTTACTCTTTGGGATGTTACCGACAAAAAGCCGAAGATTAGGAACTGATACATTGACTTTCAGATTCTTTCCACTTTTGATTTCATAATTATCCAGCTGAAAAGTAAAAACCAAAACTTGCCAAAACCTTCAAAATTTAGATGGCACATGCCGAAAAATTGAATTTTGAATTTCAAAATTGAAAATTAAAAAAATTTCAGTTCCATTTTCAAAAATTTTTATTGACATGTTAGCAAGAGCAGTAAAAGATACAATTATTTTAATATTTTTACAAATTGTAACACATGTTAATATTTAAAGACCAAATAAATTTTTTAAAATTCATTTTTGAAAAATATTTTGAGCTTAATGCAATACTTAAAGCTAATCTGCAATGTTTAGTACATAAAAATGGTTAAAATGTGAATTTTCTTTTTAAATTGAAAGCTAAAAATCAAATGGAAGATTTATAAAAAAAAAAAGGAAGATAAAAGAATACATAGTCCATCCAATCAAATAACCTCCAAAATGTTTATTTAATGAAACCACACCTGTTACGTAAACTTTACAATAAAATAAAGGGATAATGTACAGGTAACTTGAAATGTAAATGAGTGCAGAAACCTCTGTGTTCCAGAGTAGACATCCTTATTAGCTGTAATTGAAATGTTAGTATTGTCTTACATTGTTTTAAAAATTATAAGCTTTTTATTGGCAAATTGGGGAATAAAAATCAAGTCAGTCTGAAAGCAATTGTTAAAAACTTAGCTTTTTAAGTGAAACAGGATTTTTAAGTAAATGTTTAAAAAAAATTTATAAACTTAAAACCGAAAATGCTTTGGTAAATATAGAAAGATTGCCAAAATTTACATTTCATTTAAATATTTCATATTAAACATCTTTTACATTTTTAATCTTTAGCAGCTGTGACAGAATTGTTTCAGCTTTCTGAGACAAAACTTTCTACCACTAACATCTTTCTGTAAGATACTTTTAATAATAACAAATATATATGTTAGTATTTTAAAGTAAAAGCACTGTTTAAAAAACGAAAAAAAAAAAGCTATACATTAAATGTAACTTTTTTTTTTTTTAAAATAGATGAGCAATATTTTCGTATTTTGGAGGGAGAAAAACTTTTAAAATTTTTTTTCGAATTTTGTGCATCACATTAAAAAAAAAATCATGAAATCTGGTAGCAGTAACAACTGAAATAAAGATCGTCGACTGGGTTACTCAAATGCTTGTTTCGTTTCAGGATTCAATTGTTGAAATAAATAATGTAATAAAATATCGGATTTATAAAAACTGTCAAAATCAATAAATATAACTCCTACAAAAATTAATGGTCATTGCGTTAAAATGTAAATAATCACATACAAGATTCCAATTTTTCATATTGTCAGACGACATATATTGGGACATTGAAAAACCATGTAAAAATCAATACCAGTAATCGCCAAAAATACAATCGAAACACTGTGGATATATGATACCATCAGCGTAAACTGAGCGGGTCAAAAGTTGACAATTTAAATTTTAAGTGTAGAAATAATATACATACAGAGAAATAACCAGAATTTTACAAATCCTGAGGAAATTTGTGGTACTAGCAATTAGAGCCTGAATTAGCTGATATTCAAGTCTTTACTAGCTTTAACTGCCAAAAAGTTAAAAAAAATAAAAATTAAAAAAAAAAAATACATAAAATTGCCACATTAAAAGTAAATTAAATGTAATAAAATAGCATAAAAAAGATCAAGATTTTTTTTTCAAATGCAAAAATACGTAGCAATAATTATCCAAAGAATGATTGAAACACTGCATGGAGTAACTATGATATGGGCAAAAACCAAATGTTTCAGAGTGATTTCTAGGATCCGCAATACAAACTTCACATGCCATAATAATATCGATATTTAAAAACAAAAAAAGCACAAGAATATCAATAACTGAGCTGGAAAAAACATTGAAATTCAAAAAATAATAAAAATTCCTAGCAATAATTGTGAGAAAAAAAATTCTAATAACACTTCTCATTTTTATAATGGAATAGGTGCCAGTTGTGAGTGATAAAGTGAAGTTTTAAAAGTGTGATTTAGATTTTAAATTTTTAATGTGCACCATCAAGAGTCACAGTCATTTTATTAATGTTTCTTAAAAAAATAAAAAAAAAAACAAGTACAGGATTTCTAGAGCAAACTAACTTTTAAATTCTTGCAATTTATAATTCTTCCTTTTATATTATTTACTGTCGATTTCTTTTTAATTCTCAAATAAGAATTAGAATAGAAAAATCACATTTCTATCCTCTCTGATGCACAAGAAAGTCATCTTTTGAATATTAGAGGCATCTTAAGAATCTTTTGAATATTCTGCAGGAAAAAAATCCTCAAAAAGAAAACCAAAATTTTTAATTTCCCAAAGAAAAAAAATCTTTCTGTAAAAACCATTTAACATTCAGCGGCAATTTCACTGTGATTCTGTGGGAAGAACTACCTTAATCTTAACAGGAATTTGTATTTTAGAACTGCACAAAACATTAATACCACAAATGTTACCTGTTTAACAGCTGATTGAGCAGCTTCTCTATTACAATAAGTTATAAATGCATATCCACGATTTTGACCAGTCAAGGGATCCATCATTAATCTTAAATCCCAAATCTGTCCACACTTTTCAAACACCGGAATCAATTCATCCTCAAATATAGTCTTAGGAATTTTACCAACAAACACCTAAAACGATTGAAAATCTGATAAGTAAGCCATAGTTTAAAATTAATAAGGAACTAAAGCTTAAAAAAATATACTCACCTCACAGCCAGCTCCAGGTGGAGATTTGTTGTCCCAGTCAGGTGGTGGTCCGCCATATTTACGCTGACCAGTAGTGACATCTAAGGTGTAGCCTGTTCTATCTAATATTGCCTGAAAATTTATGTAACTACTATAAATAAAAGCAAAAAAAAGAAAATCAAATTAATGCATAACAGAGCCAGAAAACAAACTGTGTCAGGGCTCTCTTTTGCTGCAAGTACATAATTCTGCAAAATAGAGTTAACAGTATTGAAAAATTTGTTTTATTAGAAAAAGGTACTAACTAGAGTTCAGCATTTTTTTTCGATATTTATTACCCATTCGCAAAATAAGTTTTGGTTTGGATTTGATGCCGTCATCACACTTTTCAACTACAATAATCAAGAGTTATAGTAAACTGTGCATGTGTCGCCATTGCATGCAGTGCTATGGCGACAACTGTTTGATTATTTTTTTGTTCACTTTAAATTTTGTTATGCATTAAGTTGGTGAGTTTATTTTTGGGATATGGGACCAGAGAGATCCCATAAATACTACTTGAGTTGTGAATAAAGGAGAATCTCATCATTTTAACGATATTTTGGTTTTTAATGTTTTAATTAAGAATCAGAAATTCTAACCTACAGTCCAAATTGGATTATATATTTCAATACAAATTCTATCACAAATAATGAAAGTCCAAACCAGGGTTGGGTTTTTGCCATCAAAAACTGGTTTTTGACATGACAGTGGTAAAAACCGTCAAAAACCTACTATTTTCTTTAATTTATGGCATATAGCGGACAATATATTATTTTCACATAATTGCGTTTATAAATGAATGTTGTAAACGATTGCTATTGATTTGCTATTGCAACTATATACATGTATTCTTATAAAAGGATATACATTCGTACAGAAATATTGTAATATACTTATAGAAAATAGTGATACTTATTTTTATCATTATAGCTTAATTTGCAAAGGATTCAAAATTTTGCACTTCTTAATTGTTAGAAATAAACAAACAAACAAAAAAGCTTGGAGATATTAATAAATTCAAGAAGTAAAAAGAAGAATTTAAAACTTGGCATTTCTTAAATATTAGAAATAAGCTAAACAAAACTTTCAAAACTTGTAGTTACTAACAAACTCTAAGTCAAGAATGACTTGACATTCTTCAGTAATGTAATATGCCAAACAAAATGATGGTCAAAAATGTTGAAAATTTTGTTTAGTATCCTAATATTTTACTTCAAATAGTATGTTTTAATACAATCATGTTGGGAAAATGCAAGAATCTGTTCTTAAATATCTTTTAACAACTTTTTTTCTAATTTTATTGCCTAAATTGAATTAATTTTAAATTACAAGCAGTTAAACTCAAATAAAAATACAGTTTGACCAGAACTATGGGTTTTTGACATGACGGTAAAAACCATGGTATAAACCGGTAAAAACCGCCATGTGTCAAAAACTTGCCATCCCTGGTCCAAACTGATTGACACAGTCCCAACAGTTAAGAGTTGAAACAAGAAAAAACGATGCCAAGGCCTAAACTTACAGAGGCTTAAAAAGCCAGAGAGTTCAGGGTGGCGGTCAGTGTTTTTGCTAATTAATAATTTTAATAGTCATAAAATTTCCTACTTTGAGGTGTCTTTTTTTGTAGTTTCTACAGCCAATATGTGAATACAGGTAAAAGGAAAGGCCAATATGTGAATACAGGTAAAAGGAAAGGGAACAAATTAATTTGTTCCACATTATTTAAAGTTGAATAATGCTTTACTCTGCAGATTTGCCAAATTACTAAGGTGTTTCAGAAGCCACTAAGAATACTCACTTTAATCTTTTCCTCATCTGGTCCCTTAGCAGCAACAGCAGAAGCACCAAGTTTGGACTTTTGCCGATATGTCTTCATTATTCCACAAAGATAGGCGCTCTTGTTGGACACATGTTCAAGGCTACTTTCCATGAATTCCTTTAGCACAGATAAGGCCCCATCAACGGGAAATTCTTTTAAAGCTTCTAAAGCTCTTTCGTCTAATTCAGAATAAGTTAACTTTCCTGAAAGTGAATTAATCGTTTAAGTTGCATATTTTTCAAGCTTGTAAGAAAGTTTGCTTTTTCTGAAAAAAGCTGGAATCAACTTTTTTTTTAAAAAAAAAAAACAGTCTTCATTGGCTTTTTATATTTTATTATTTATAAATACCATACATGTATTTAAATTTTATATAATTTTGGAATCTAGAATATATTGCATTTCTTACAGTTAAGATGCTTTTTGAAATTATAAAAAACGTTTAGTTAAATTCTAACAAAAGGTTGAGCACTCTGCACTTAAAAAAAAAAGTTCTCTGCATTGTTATACTCCCATGGAGTTCTGAAAATATAG
This sequence comes from Parasteatoda tepidariorum, assembly GCF_982258835.1. Classification (NCBI taxonomy): domain Eukaryota; kingdom Metazoa; phylum Arthropoda; class Arachnida; order Araneae; family Theridiidae; genus Parasteatoda; species Parasteatoda tepidariorum. Next base: position 94,309,832 of record NC_141762.1, read on the forward strand.
AAGAACAATGAAAGCACAATGATTTTTAGAATTATATATAATTATTTCATTACATTTTAATATGGTCTACATTTTTTGGGGGATGATTAAAAGTTCATTAATAAAGATAAAAAAATTTTTACCTTTTAAAATTCATGTTTAAAACTGAGTCAAAATTTCTAGTGATTATTTATTAAAAATTTAATTCAAGGTAACAAATTAAACGAAAAGTTATACGTTTTACTGTTACGCGACTTAGAATTACTTTAAATTTTTTTCTTCTCCAAATTAAAATTATGACATTTCACAAGGCATTTTACCAAATATGTACAATGATTGGCGATTTCATACGCTACCAGGGGCGAACCCTGATGCATTTCAAAAAATTTATGTCTTCATAAATTTAAATCATTGATATTTAAAAAAAAGACATGAAAATCTAAGTAAATTTAATATTAATACATAATTTAAATGAAAAATTATGCATAAGTTTACTTTAATGTCCAATCATATTTATTATTCTACCAGAAGAAATATTTACAAATGAAAGAGATGCAAAGTAAAAATTATAGTTCCAATATTTCCAAAGAAAATATACAAGAATTTTTAAACTTAAATGCAATCGATAAGTTCTTGAAACTTCTAGATCTCAGATTTCCGGAAACTTCCAGATCACGTTAAGTGAAAAATCCGGATTGTGAGAACGAAAACCAACATTGTAATGAAAAAACTCATTTTCGAAAAGGGAAAATTAAAACACAATAAAAAAGCATCTAAAAGGGCTTTTAAAAAATGAATATAACAGGCATGAAAGTGGACAAAAATAAAAAAAAGCTGAACTTTTACAATGCAGGCCACTGGGAGGAGAGAGGGGAGGGAGTGTTCTATATGATACTGAGATTTATAAAAGCAACTTTTAACTATGCTGGGAGATTTTTATTTAATATTTAAAGTGGCAGAAGCATTGAGCCAGTTAACTTCAAATTTTTCTTAAATATAATTTTAAACCTGTGACCACTACTATATTAAAAAAATTAAGCAATTACAGGAAGGCACGACTATTAAATTACTTACTAATGAAAAATATACCACATCTTTACAGTAACTAATTCAAAAGAAAACTTACTCCTACTTCCTTCAAGAATCGCGATATTGGATTTTAAAATCGCGTGAATATGAATCACGATATTGGATTTTAAAATCGCGTGAATATGAATCGCGATTTTGGATTTTAAAATCACATGAATATGAATCGCAATTTTGGATTTTAAAATCGCGTGAATATGAATCACAATATTGGATTTTAAAATCGCGTGAATATGAATCGCGATTTTGGATTTTAAAATCGCGTGAATATGAATCGCGATTTTGGATTTTAAAATCATGTGAATATGAATCACACTGTTGGATTTTAAAAATAGGAAAATACAAATTGCAATATTTAATTTTTAAACCACATAATTAATTAAGAATCTTAATGCATAATTTTTCGATCACATGAATACGAATCGCAATGAGTAATTTTTAAATAGCGTACAAATAAGAAAAACGACATCTGATATTACAACTCGGTAATAACGAATCGCAATATTGGATTTAAAAATGCGTGAATACTAATTGCAATGTCGGATTTTTAACTCGCGAGAATACAAATCGCAATATTGGGTTTTAAAAACGCTTAAATACAAATCGCGATATTGGATTTTTAAATTGAGTGAATAGGAATTGCTGGTACGGCTTTTACATCGCAACAAGTAACTTTTAAATCAGTTAAATACGAAAATCGCTGATTGATATTAAAATCATCTGATTAAAAATTGCGATCTTAGCAGATTCCGCCGCAGTTCCTAATATTTAAAATTCCAAAAATCAGCCAAACTAAAGAAATCAAATATCGACAGTCCGAAATGAAACGCTTAGACTTCTTTCCACTCTATAGCGGAAGTCGCGGTAATCTGACTATCTTCCGGGAGGCTTGGGTTCTCTAATTGGACTCCCCAAAAATTTTAGTTTTTGGAACATGGTCAGAAATTTTAAAAATTGGGAGAAAAAAGCGGATTTCCGCTTTTTCGCGGAAGTCTTTCATCCCTGATATAAAAATTAAACACCTTTAAGCACTTTTTATAAATGCTATGCACCCTGTATTAAGCTTAAGTAGTATTTAAGTATGCATTTTAAATAATATATCATTAAAGAAAAAAATTGTCAATTCTAGAAAATTTCCGTGTACAGTGGTACCTCGAGATAGAGTGCTCTAACGTACGAGTTATTTGAGATACGGGCTGTCGAGCGAGCGAAGTTTTGTTTTGAAATACGAGCGGCATTTGAGATACGAGGAACAGCCAGCTGCGATGCTGCACACGGCCCACCAGTTTAGCCACTGGTTATAGAAGCAAACCTTCTTGAACAGTTTTTTTTTTTTAATACGGAGAAAAAGGCAAAGACCAGTGAGGAGAAAAGCAGCAACTAGAATTAAGCATACAGTATCATTTCAGTTATGTGCAAGTTGCATTTAAGTGACCAAAATACAAATATGTATGCACACTTTATGCAACCAGTTATTTTGCTTTACATTCTCCTTTATTATGTTTTTGTACAATATTTGTCATTTATAAATACATTTTTCTTATTGAAAAACACTTAACAAAAACAATTGGGGTTAGCTATTTTGGGGCTGGAACGGATTAATGGCATTTCAATGGGGAAAATTGCTTTGAGATACGAGGAAGGTTACGGAACGAATTAAGCTCGTATCACAATATGGTGATTTCTACATGCTGTTAAACTTCAGATATTTTTAATTTGGATATATGCAATATTGGATTTTAAAAACATGTGAATATGAAATGCAATGTGTAACTTTTAAATTATGTAAATACGAAAATCTATGTTTGATATTCAAATCCAGTGAATAAAAACTGTGATATTAGTGGATTCCAGTTTGTAGCTCGAAATATTCAAAATAGCCAAAACAAAAGTAACAAATTGGCAGATTTCAGCCCATTAGTGGATGAAAGAAGTTTATGCAAACATCTCATTAGTGGGAATCAGTGAAAGTTCCATAATTGCAATTTTAGTCAGAGGAATTCTGTGAAAATTTCGTCTGATTATAATATTTGATTAGCGAAAGTATGAGAACTAATTCCCTGAAAAATCATATGCTCTGCTCTTAACTCCTAGATCCAGGATAATACAAAAAATCAAGTATACAATCACCCCTGAAAAGCAGAATAAATGTCTTGTAAACAAAATTTTGTCTAATGTTCTGATTTTGTTAAGATTTCACAATGCCTAATGTTCTAAAAACAAATGCAATGTCTAAATACAATTACTGTATACAACAATTCTATCATAAAACTGTGGCGTTTCTTGATTAATTTTTTCAATCTTTATCATAGTTTTTACCAATTCAGATATTTTTAATACAATGTGACAATTGATCTCTTTGCACAAACTTGATGCAAAAAAAAAGACATTTTGAAGCCACAGGCTACAACAGACATTTCGTTTTGACATAATTTGCATAATTGTTCAGACACTGCAGGCTGAAACAAAAGAAAATTATTTCTTAAAATAAACTAAAGGTTACCATTAGTTACAAGCTCCTCTAATTTAGCAATGACAGTATCAGCTAAACCAGACTCCGCAAGCTCTTTTGGCTTACTATCAGTCTCCATTGCTTCACCATTTTCCTCTTTCGGAATGTTAACTCCATTTTCCTCAGCCATTCTAAAAAAGAACACATAAAATTTAATATTCAATATTGAAAGTTAATCAGATGAGAATATAAAAAGGGAACCTCAGTAACTTATATTTTTTAAATCCCTACAAATACTACACTAATGAAATAAATTAAGAGAATTTGCATATTTTATTGAATTTCATGAAAAGAACTGAACTGAAAGTAAAACTGCCCAGTGTTTTCAATATAGCGCGAGAATCTCGCATATTTTTTTCTTTTCTCGCATTAAAAAATGATTACCGCGAGAAATTCGCGCATTCTATAAATTAATTTCAAAATTCGCGAATTTCTCGCATTTTGGAAAAAGCTTCGAATTACGTCATTTAGAATAAAATCCGTTTCACATTTCTTCCTGGATCTTCATTATTTTCAACACTTGCCCCGTTATCTAGCTTCCCTATTTACTAGCATTGTTCAGAACCTTTTCGAACAACAGAGCACAACCCCTCCGAACCACGGAACCACTTTCAGAACACATTTTCCTGCAACCACGTGTTTACTGTAGGTATGGTTTTTTCATGTAAGACGTTCAAATTTTTTTATGCACTAATGTAGGGGTGCACAACCTTTTTCAGTGAAGGGCCACATGCACAGCAGATTGACCAATGAAGGGCCGCATGCCAAAGTATTTAGACCGACATATTGAAAGCAATTGTTGGTGGTGATTGTTATATAAACATCATTGTTTATATAACACTAAATTCTTTTTGTCGGTTAACCTTGTAATCTCTTTGCAGAAAATACAATACTTTAAAACGTTTAAAATTAGAAAATGCAAAACTGATTACTTAAGAAGGAAAACAGAATTCGAAAATCAGAATCAATTTATCAGAAAAAATTTAGATATAATTAAAAAATGATGGAAAAATTGAAATTTTTTTTATCACTTTACAAAATACAAAAGTCCATTTAAACATAAATTTTAATGTTAATTTTTTTCTTCATAGAATTAAATTTCAAATAAATAAATATTCTGGTTATTAATATAAATTCAAGTTAAATACTTTGATTTAAGGAAAGTTTATAGGGTTAAAAATGATTAAAACTAAAACAAAACCCCTTAAGTGGAAAATAAGATTTAACATCAGGGTTTAAGCTGAGTCTAAAAATTCATTAGCAAAAAAGCTAAAATCTGAAAAAAAGTTTTAGCAAAATGCTAAAATGCCATTAGGCTTATAAAATTACTTTATATCAAACAAGTACTGTAAGTTATCTGACAAAGAATAGCTTAATGTACAAGAATATCAAAGAGAATACCTATAACAAAAAAAAAACACATTTATTATTTATCAAAACATTTTGGTTTATAATTAACAATCTTCCTTTCTTTCATGTTTGCCCATTTTACAAATGTTTCTTGAAAGTTAAATGCACTTTCAGGGCCCTCAATATTAATCATTAACAAATTGTTTACATGGTTGATTAACAACCTGCTTCGAATATTGGTTTTAATCAAATTAAGGCAGCTAAAGCCCCTTTCACAGTCAACAGTGTGCATTTGTATTGTTGCACAATACTCTATAACAGAAGTTATTAATGGGTACTGTTCAGACACATCATTGGTATATAAAAATAAAAGTAATTCATTAAATGACATGTTTTTACATCGTTGCATTAAGATGTGTTTAAATAATCCCCATTCACAAAGTAATTCAGTTTCTGTAAACTGAAAATATTTTCTGGGAGATTCCGAAAACAAATTGAAAATGCAACGGATTTCCTTTACACCGTAATGCTGTAATTCTTCCGAACTATGGGGCATCCTGCTAGGTATAAATATATTGAACATTTCGATTTTATCCAAATCTCCCAATCTATCAGTAATATTTTCAATGATACAGTTTAAAAAATTGTGCATCAAATTACGGAATCTTTCCCTCTGTTTCAGTCCATCTAAAATTATATGGCCCTGAAACTCAAATTTTTCACTTTTCTTCTTAGGCACATCATCGAAAAAACTCATATAATGAGTGCCGGTGCCATTTTTTATTTCTTCTAAACTTGAAATACAAGCCTTCACACTAGATTGAACATATTCAAAATTTAAATTAGATTTTTGAAATATGAGACTTAATTTATTAATGTTGAACATGATATCATTCATGATGGCAGTGGTTGCTAAAAACAAAAAAGTAGTTATATTTTTTAACAACCCTTGAGCAACAGGACGTTTGTCTTCCATTAAAACACTAACAAGAGCTTGCCAGTTGCAATCCAGAGCTGTAACTGAATTCCCCAAATCCTTTAGCAAAAATGCGAAAATGCTTTGTTGAATTTTAGCATTTTTGAGGGGTCTTTTCGCATTTTGCGAAAAAAGCTACCGTAGCGGAAACCCTGTTTAACATTTATTAGGGATTTGTACTTAAACTTTCAGACATTTTTTTTAAAATTAATAATAAGAGGCTGAGAGAGGGAAGAAAAAGAAAGAAAGAAAACACATAAAATTTTAAGGAACTATATTCCTTAATAATAAAAACTATTAAGATACTTGTTTACAACTTTTTATGACGAATATCTTTCTAACACGACACTTACTATTTACAATTAATACACAATCAATAAAATTTTCATAACTTTACGAAACTCATCTTGATTAAATTTTTTATACAGTTAAAATTTAATGATGTACAAATCATTTCCCAGCATATAATCACAAATGATATAAAATGCTCTAAGAAGGTAGAAAATGGTTTAAAAAATTTCTTAATGGTTATACTGTAATTTGCAAAATTTTTGAATATTCTGATAATTTTATCTACTTGATCATGTGATATTTTTTGAGCCATTAAATGAAAATGTAATGATTTTGCTTAAAGACTGCTCTGTAATTTTGAACAGGCCAAATTCATTCTGGAAAACAGTCTTTCGACAGAAGCTGTTGTTGTGGGTAGTATTAAACTTAGAGCAAATAACATAATCAGTTTTGGAATTTGTCCTAGATGGTGTTCTTCCTTTCTGGGTTTTTAAATCGCGGAAATACAAATAGCGATGTGTTATTTTTTAATTGCTTGAATACGAATTGCTATGTGTTATTTTTTAATTGCTTGAATACGAATTGCCATGTGTGATTTTTAAATTGCGTAAATAAAAAACTCGATGCTTGTTTTTCAAATCGCGTGAATACGAATCGTGTGGCTTTTAAATTGCGAAAAGACTACTCACAACACTTGATTTTTAAAATGCATGAATATGAATCGCGATATATGGTTTTTAAAACGCGTGCATATGAATTGCGAGAAAAGTAGCAACGGATGATATTTTAAACGCCAGAACACGATATGTGATTTTAAACGCGATATGTGATTTTAAATCCCGTAAATACGAAAAGCGATGGATTATTTTTTAATCTCGTTAATGTTAATACGAAATGCGATGCGCAATTTTCAGATAGCGTAAATACAAATTACGATGTATGTGTATGACTTTTAAATTACATGTGACAACAAAAAGAATAGGTTTGATGTGTGTTGTTAAACTTGCACGTGTTCATGGGACTAACGAATTATGCCGTGTTTTGAATTATTTTTTTTGCAAAACGGACCGCGTTTAATATAAATGTACACATCTCGTTTTTTTTCCCTAGGAAGGTGCTGATTTGGCTAAGATACGTAATTACTTTAAGTTACGAAAAAAAATTAAAACTGAATCGAATTTCACGAGTTGTAATATTGTGTGAAAATATCAGGTATATTCTAAATCACAAATAAAAATGCAGCTATAACGGGAAAGAAGAAAAAACATGTTCGAAAAACCTCTTAAAAAATGCTTGTTAAAATCGGTACAACGCAAATGATAAAATCGGCACAAACAGAGCACGTAAAAATTTAAAGTGCGATTCAAAACTCGCTTGCTCCTCTTAAAAAATGCGTGTTAAAATCGGTGCAACGCAAATGTTAAAAAAGGCACAAACAGAGCACGTAAAAAATAATTATTTTAATGCGCGATTCAAAACTCGCTTGCTGTCAAACCATAGTATTAAAAATATCAGAATTTTTTTAAATCTCGGGGAAAACATAATAACTACTAAAACATTAAGCTAAATACTTTTATATTTCAGATGAAATTGGAGTAAATAAAGTGCGTCAAAATGTTATGTAATTTAAATGCGGGATTTGAAATTAAAATGTCGCAATAGCGTACAAAAAATATCGGTACTTTTAAAACCTTGTAGAAATGTGTAGCAATAATTTCTAAAATAACGATTGAAAAATAATTTGATTTGCGATAAAATCGTTGCAAATAAGCCATGTCAAAAAATGGCTATCTAAATGAGCGATTCTTTACTCGCGATTCATAATAATATCGTGCTAAAATATCGAAGTTTTAAAAACCGGGCGGAAATGTGCAGCAATAACTGTTGAAGAAAGGATCTAAAGTCATTTAGATTTTCCATGAAGTTTGCACAAATAAAGCGCTTCATAACTTTCAAAAATTGCTATTTCAGGAACTACTTGAAAATGGGTAGCAATAACTACCGAAAAGTCATTGGATTTACGATGAAATCGGCGCATAGGAAAGGCGTCAAAAGTGGTAATTTAAATTCGTAAATCGTAATAATGATGTATTAAAAATATTGGGATTTTTAAAACTATGCTAAATCCGTAGCGTTAACCATCGAAAAACTACATTGAGATTGGGTGCGTCAAAAACTTAAAAGTGTAAATTTAAATTACCGAATTTTTTTATTATTTTTCAAAAGTAAATATTAAAATAATATATATTGTTCAGATTGCGGCCACGGGCCGCCCATCGAGGGTTGGCGGGCCGCATTTGGCCCGCGGGCCGCAGGTTGAGCACCCCTACACTAATGTAAGATGGACAAATACCTAGTAAAGGCAAAATTTTCTATGATGATGCAGCAAAAATATTCAATGCTTTAAAAAATAAAAGACGTTAAAAATGTATTATAATAAAAGAATTTTTTTTTCAAGTCTATTTGTATTTTTTCAGTTTTTAGAAATCTCACTTAACTTTCTGAAATCTCACCCTGTTTTTGAGAAAGGATGAGAAATTCTCACCCATTTTTTTTCTATGATGAAAACACTGCTGCCTCTAGACAAAAATGCAAATCTTTAACATCAAATCAGTCTGCGGTATACATGTGTGTAGACAGTGCCAGTAGAGAAACAGGCTTTATAAGTGCACGTAAGTTAAAAGGAAAATCCGCTCGCTAGCACACCTTGGTGAATTTCTTGGAGTTATTTTACAGCAAGCTTAAATTCAAATTGTAACAGTAAAAATGATAAAACCACCAATGGATGATGGAATGAGGTGGCAAATTGTGGGAAGGCTAAAAGCAAGCCTATCTCAAATTCAGATTTGTAGAGATTTCAATTTAACGCCCAGCAGCGTGTGAAACTTATGTAAACAGTTCCAGGATACCAAATCCATTAAGAGAAAGCCTAGGCAAGGTCGCCCAAGAGCCACGATGGCCAGAGAAGATCACCATTTGTCCATTATAGTGACAGAGATGAATCTGTTAATGCTCGCGAAAATGGTCAAATTCGTTGGCGCCACCATAATGAAAGCAATTTTTTAATTACCCTCTTATACTAATTACTATTTTATGTGTATATTTCACAGAAAAATTCAGCCACATTTTCAAAATAAAAGAAAAAATTTGTAAGTTCATAAAAGTAATTAGAAACATGCTAAAAGGCAATTTGCAAATTTTTTTCTTTAAAAAAAAAAAGTAAACCAACAAAAAATGATTAATTGATAAACAATTTAATTTATTTTTTCTATCATTTTCACTGAAAATTAAGAAAAAATGAATTTGAAGGCAATTTTTATTAAAAAAAATTTAATTAAAAAAAATACTTATTTAAAAAGTGGCTTTAAAATCAGTTAAAAATTTATTAATATCCCTTCCACGAATAAAATACTTCAACCAGTTTAGAAGAATCCTAACCAAGTAAATATAAGTAACAGTAATCAGAAATAAACCTATAAACACAGATAATTTGGCCAGTGTGTATTTATTATTTAAACATAATAAATTGTTTTTAACAAGGAATATGAATAAAAGGGAAGTGTTTCTAAGGAATGGCAGGTATTTTTGCAAATAGGGCAAAGAGGTACATTTATTAAGATCAAAGGGATTTTTTAACTTAACGCCAACTATTTTTTTCCAGGGCCAGATTTATCCTAATTGGGGCCCCAGGTAAAATCTTCTTTGGTGGTCCCCTCTGGTTCACTACTTCAGTAATGAAGAACCAAACTTTATGGAGGTATATAAATCGATCACCTCATTATAGATAACAAGAAAATTGACTAGAACCTGAAATAGCTATGAAGTCCCTCTCTCTCCAATGGTCAGCAGACGAAATATCGTTCAGTCCATTTTATCGATCTTTAGACAATTCTATGTCCAACATGCCGAATGCAATTTTCTGATTGTTAACTTAGTCAACTAGCTGCAAAAAATTCATATCTTTGCAGACATTAGGGCTTATCAGAAGCCTGTATTTCTTAAAAATATTGCATTTTACAATGTAAAAATACAACTTTTGATTGGCCAAATTTGTCCATCCATAGTAATTGCAAAAATTTAGCAGACATTTGCCCTAGAAAGCCATGCATTTATGAAATATAGATTGTGTTCATACCAGGGTTGGGTTTTTGACGTCAAAAAGTGGTTTTTGACATGACAAGGGTATAATACTGGTTTAAACCGTCAAAAACCCGTCAAAAATGTCAAAAACTGAAGTTTGCCAAGAAAATATATAAACTTCAAAACTACCAACAGTTGCCATGCATTATATTAAAATTTAATTATACTATAGGTAATCAGCAGGTTTTAAAATATTTTTTAATTAAAATTAAGGTAAAATAACAGATTTAAAATCTCAGAAATTTATATTCAAATGCATGTGCAGAAAAATTTTGCACAAAAATTGTTTAAATATTTATATTTAAAACTTTTTTTTTTCTTTTTGATACTTAAGAAAATTAAAAGTTTATTACTATGCATTTTTGACATATAAGGAACATATAACTAATATTTATAAGGAACTTACAAGTTATGTTGTATAAATACAAACTTGATACAAGATACAAGTGTATAAAATTTTTTTTTTAATGTTATACCAAGTATCTTTATTATCCAATATGTTAATTTGAATTTAAAAGTAGTTATATTTATGAATAATGATAAATATAATTCATATTTTTTTATTATATTTATTTATAATTATTACACTTATCATTTTAAAACAATTTTTATCTCTAAATTTTTTTTTCTCCACTTGTATTAAGAATACAAATAATGCATATCTTGAAAGCAAGAAGTAATTATTCAACAGCTGAATATTTAGATATTGAACAAAACTATATCGTATTCAGCAAAATGAAATTCACAAGTATTTGGATAAACTAAATTTTCAGCATAGTAAATGAATAGGCTGAATATACTGTAAATCGACACTAACTACTCTGTGTATTTAACAGTATTATTCTTTAAAAATGTCTAATTTTTAGTATAATCTATACTATACACTAAATTTGGTTAAAAATAAATTTCTTAATAATATCACTGCAGATTTTCAATAACACATGAAAATGAATACATAATATTACAAAAGATGTGAGTTTTCAAAAGTACAAGATTTTGGTTACTATTCAAAATATAAGTGTTTCTTCAAAATTTTAAATTTATTTTTTCTAGAACATATTTAGAAACACTATCCTTTAGAAAATATATAAATTTTATGTATTAATTAAATTTCACATATGAATATAGGTTTTTGACATTTTCGACAGTGAGGTTTTTGACATGACGGTTTAAACCATGGTTTAAACTGTCAAAAACTGTCACATGTCAAAAACCTGCCAACCCTGGTTCATACAATAGATTAATGAAGAAGTTAACATAAAACTGACGGATTTTGCACAGTACTGATATTTTGTTTAAAAAAAAGTTCATTCAAGAAGGAAACGTAAAATAAGCTTTCTATTAGGGGGCCCCCTCTTATGTGGGGGCCAAGGAGCAGCTGCCCCGTATGCCCCTGCCTCAGTCAGGCTATGCTTCTTTCACAACTTGAAAATTAAAGCTGATATTTCTAGCTTCAATTGTTTCCAAATCACCAGTCTGTTATAAATTGTAAAAGGATCTTGATAATGGGAAAGTCTCAACTTCTTTAAAACTACTCTTGAAAGCAGAGTTCAATCAGCTTTTTCAGATAATTCTGAAGTAAATATTCTTATTGTTAGGCTGTTTGTAACCTTAACATCCAATGTTTTCTATCTCTCATGTCTTTTAAATAAGCAATTATAGTTGATTTAAATTTTATAATTATCTAGACAAAATATTGTATAGTAAAATATTAACAATTTTATACAGCATTGCTACTACAACAGTAAAATAATAAAATGGGTAGAACTCAATTCAAAATTCACATTCTAAAAATAGACAAGTTTTCAGTATCGCCTTGGGAGTGGAAAAAAATGTTCTGCCAGCACTCGGCAGGAGCAACAATTTGCAAATGATAATTGTAATTTTATAAAGGCCACTAACTACAGTGCTTGCTAATTAACTGCAGATTGTTATCTAGGTATTTGCAATGGAAAATATCTAAATAATGGATTCAAGCAAAACATGCATCTTGTTAGTCAAAAAAAGAAACTTATGAAACCGATGAAAAAAAATCAATATTTTTTCAACATGCACATAAAAAAGGTGTGTCTTTAAGATAAATTTCCAAAATTTATATTGATGTTAAAATGAGGTACCTCTGAAATTAAAATAACTTAATGCACTGAGAAATGCTGTACAAGTCATTTACTCATCGTTGGCATAGATTAGAAATGAACTAATGTGTTAAAAGCTGTTTATTAAGTTAGATTAAGTAAAATAGAAATTGAAAACAAAAGTTAACACTCTGACTTTGACATCTAATCGCAAATTTAAAGCACATTGGCAATTCACTACTTAAGTACACATTATCACAAGAACATATAAGCTATATTACATGAGCATTATAAAAAATTATTGTATCGCATTGTGGATATGCTAGAGCAACATGCTGAGCATTTATTAGGAAACATTTAACTTTAAGTAACCTTACAGAAGAAATAATTGGTAAATTAATTCACAAAAACATTAACAAAATAAAAAAAACTGCAGATATCTGCAAAATCATTTTAACTCATTATGAGAAATACTTCAAATTGAAAATCTCACTAAATACATCATACTACATTATCAAAAATTTCACCAATATATATCTGGATGAAGTAAAAATCTCGAGTTTAAAATAAATTGTCAAAATAAATATTAAAAACAACGGAATATATAATGCTAGTTAAAGTAACAACATAATTTTACCTTTAAGAAACTTTCACAAATTGAAACAAAGAACTGTCAACTTAATAAAATTATGCACAGTTACCGGCGTTTTGCGGTACAAACATGCGCGGTAACAACTAACGGGGTTTACAAATTTGTAGCAAAGGGCAAAGCACTCACAAAAAAGAAATTTTTACAAAGCATTTAAACAAAATTAAATAATAATGAAAAAACTTTAAGTTACTCACCTTTAATTCTATTAAAATTCCACAGCAAAAATATAAGTTTGCAGTAAAATAAATAAATAAAATAAGCAATCGTTACAAATTCTTAAACATTAGCCGGCTACTAACGATTAACGAATGAATGAAAATGAAATAAATTGGTTTTGTATATTTTGGCAGACGGATTTCTTGATCAAATAAGCCTATTTGATTGGCTATTATTATCATCGTTTTCATCGTTGCCGCTTAATCAATGTTTCCTGATTCATAACATTTGGCATTTTTATCCCTTGCTTGGCGCACAAAAAATAAGTTAAAATTTGTTCTCTTTAAATATCTGCCTGACCATGTGGAAGGGAATTAAAGTGACCGTCCGAAGAATATAAAAGCACCCCGGTCTAAGTTAGAAAACTGCGAAAAATTGGATAACAAATCCTTTCGCTCTTTTATTATGCTTTTAAATTGAATTAAACCCATCACGATTGCAGTTGGCAATTGGAGATAATAATACATGAATGCGATAGGAAGGGCTGGCAGAATTTTTAATTAAATAGACCTATTTGATTGCCTGTCTACATCATCGTTTTTATTGTCATTGCTTAATCGTTGTTTCTGATTTATATCATTTGGCATTCCTATCCCTTACTGGATAACAAGAGAAACTCCCAAATTTCTTGGCCATTTAACTGTCAAAAATATTTTTTTAAATGTCCACAATTCTTTCCCTTAGGACTAAGTTCAAAGTAGTTTTCAGATCCATATATGGACTATATATAGTATTCTAACTTAAAAGTTTTTAATCTCTTTGAAAATCAAGACAAACTAACTCACTTCCTTCTAAACTAAGACACTTGAATCCCACATATGGGCTGTTGGGGGATTGCTTTACTGTTATTACATGCAATAAATAAAATTAATAATATACCATTTTAAAAATGAATTTTTTAAAGCAAAAAGAGGTAAATAAATTTGCAGTAAAGGTCCAAATGTAACTTTGCAATATCCTCCGCATCGAATCGCAGAGTAATTTGATAATACCGAGTAGAAATAATATTTTTTATCTTACTTTAAAAGGAAAATATAATTTCAGTGGTGACAGTGGCACGAAAAAGCAATTATGAATATAAAATTTTCGGAAGCTATTTAAAATCTATCATTATTATTATTTTTTCTCTTTCTTTTTTTTGCAAAATTAGAAAAGTAAAAAATAACAAAGTAGAAAAAATATGGTAAATGGAACTTTATATCCAATTTTTTAGTCAATAAATAAAATGAAACCAGCATATAAGGAGAGGAAACAAAAATGACTATTTTAAAACTTTTGAGAATTCGATGCTTAAATTAATCTTTATCTTTTTCTTCGTAGCATCGAAAGGTTTTGAAAGAGCCTTACACCAATTTAATAGACCCGTATTTTTTATCTTTGAAAAGCTTATAATATTCTCTTTTATAGTTTCAAGAGCGTTTCTACACAGCACCCTACTCGTTATCCCGGAAATGCAATTTCTTACTCTTTTATGTTATGTTTTATTTATAACTCCAATCTTTATACTTTAATATTTTTTATACTTTATTAGGAGATCACCTTACTTAAGCATAACATAATACGGAAGCATAAACAATCAAGCGTGAACAGTTATGAGACCTCGCCCGATTCGCGTTGTGTATTAAACACGTACTTACGCGTATCCCATAGTTTTATAACCTCTTCTTAAGCTTTACTTATTTTTCGCCAGAGGGCGTATAATTTTACTAATTCGCGTTCATGGAGACAGACGTTTGATATAACAGAAATCAGCATCTGAAGACGTCCTACAATAATCAATTTAATCAATAATTTTTTCGTCTTTTGTATAAAAATAATTCAAGAGTTGATTAATATTTTAATTTGCTTCTTTTTGACATAACTTTACTGAGATTTATATTGATACACTGTGATATGTCACTGAATATCTCTAATGGGGTATATATTAGAATAATTTTATTTTATAAAATTATTAAGGGCTTTTGTTAAACAAACTTATAACAACTTCTGTTCTGTTTTTTAGTGCAATAATGTAACAAGCAGTATTTTATAATAACTTTAAAAATAAGTCAGCTTAAAAAAAAACTTAACTAACCTACATTTTATTTTTGTAGCAAAAAGGTGATACAAATTTGATCATGTAACAAAATTAATCATTCAAGATTTATTCCCATAGTAGTAATTCATACGCAAATTAATTTAACTGTTATTTTTAAAAAGAAATTTTAAACTAATTTTCTAACAACTTATGTGCCCCAGAGAAGGTTTGAAATTATAACTATTTTTGTGTAATAATCCAAGTTACTTATTCTCCCTGAAAGATTTAAACTTATAAAATAACATTGTTTAAAAGGAGTTTACACTTTTTTATTTCTAATGTTTCAACTGTATCTTGTGAAAGAGATATTTCCGTATCGTGATCTGTTGCTCCAATTGCAATCGCCAAATAGATTTTAAACTTGCAAATTTTTTTAAAAAACAAGTAGATATTTGCCTGGGGGTGTCTACGAGTTATAAATTTCAAGTTGGTCTCTTTCTGTGATGTTCTATTTAGTTCCTCGCAATCTGCTGCCGGAAGTTGCCAGGACTTGGTGATTATTCTGCCACAGATCAAGATACGGAATCTCTCCCTTGTGAAAACAATCCCTGAATAT
This sequence comes from Parasteatoda tepidariorum, assembly GCF_982258835.1. Classification (NCBI taxonomy): domain Eukaryota; kingdom Metazoa; phylum Arthropoda; class Arachnida; order Araneae; family Theridiidae; genus Parasteatoda; species Parasteatoda tepidariorum. The sequence continues at coordinate 94,325,742 of NC_141762.1, forward strand.
TACTCATGTTTTCTTCATGTTTCATGTAAGTTTTTTTTTTTTTTTTTTAGCATATCTGTTCCATGAACCAATTAATTTTATTTTCAAAGAACATCTATATTTAATGTGTTTGATTGTTAATTAATAATATAATATAGGAGATATGTTAATATAATATAATATAATATAATAGTATTAATAATATATGATATAATATATATAATATATGATTAATATAATATAATAGTAATATAGGAGATATGATAATATTAAATTGATACTATTGCTATTAATTTGCTATGCTTTTTTAATTTGCTTTTTCTATGATAGTTGTATGGCTGCAGAATGTCAAATTTTATATAGGAGATTTTTTCTACTTTTTTTTTCTGCCTTAATTTCTTACTAAGACTATTAGAAAAAATTTGTATCATAATTAGTTTAATATTGATAGTTTTTACATTAACACCATACATTTAAATTGCAAATCAATGACCTACAATGAACAATTTAAAAATAGCAGTTTGAAATTGTAACAGTTTGAAATTGTAATTGTGTGGAAAAAGGTAATTCCTGTACCCCCACTTAAATGTTTTAAAAACATATGAAGAAGATTTATCTTATTTTTTATGTATCAATAAGTAATAAGTATATGTAGGAAAACAGTTTAAAAATTATTTATTTAATTTAAAATTTAATTAATATTTTTTTAAGAAAATAGATAATATCTAAAAGTTCAAAGAGATATTAAAATTTTTTGTGTTTTCATTGCATGAAGATCTTTGTATCACATTTTTATATATATTGCCAAAACTGAAACCACCTTTTCTAAGCAAACACACTATAATTTAAAACCAAAACTCTTTTTAAAATCCATTTTAGTGTTCAGGAAAGTAATTAGAGAAAAAAAAGGATAGTAATGATAATAAACTGAAAAAGCACCATATTTTTTTTAATAAATTTCAATATATATATAAATTTTAAACTACACCATATGCTCTATATTAATTTTAAATCATTTCAGATATTGTTTGTTTTTTATTTTGAAATATAATTTATATGTTTCATTTAAATTACTTTTGGTTTAGAAATGAAAAAAAAATAGAGATGACACAATTTTTTTCCTTCTATATGTTGTGCATATCTTCAATCTAACTTTTTATTCAAACAGACCAATAAAATTTCAGTTAGTTTTTTTCTCTGGTAGAAGTTTTATTCTTGATCTTCTTTTTATCACCTATATTTTTACAATTTGTCTAACATTAAGGAATGTCTATGTGTAATTAAAACTGAAATAGCCAAATTCTCTAATACTTAAAAATTGTTTTTATTTATTAATTTTTTTTTTTTTTTTGATGTCTCAATTCTTATTTCTGCTCGCAACTTTTTAAATAAAAGCTGACAAAAAAGTGTTCAGATATTAATAGTTAAAATTTTTAAAAAAAGGAAAACAAATTAGCTATTTAGTTTTAACGTACAGAGTGAATGTTTTGATATTCTAAGTAAGTATTCAGCAGCTGTTACAGAAAACAGAATGTATTCATAATTGTCTACACCTTTATAAGTCGTCATGATTGTCTAAACCATTTTTATTTCATCTCAATAATATTAATAACAGTAATAAATTTGCTCTTTAACTTTTAAATTTTATATTATGTTTACCAACAATGTTCTTACTGTCAAATTTCAATATTCTTTTATTATTGTTCGAAATCTGACAAAAAAGAAACTGATTATGTTATTAAATAACCAAGTTAAATAAAATTTTTAAAATTTTTCAAGTAGTAAAGTAATTACACAGACGTTTACGTACTATTGCAATTTCTATTTCTTTTAAATGAATTTTAGGTTCTGACAGTAATTACAAAGCGATAGTTTTTGCCAAATAGATGAAAAACTATTTCATTTTTTTAAATTAAATTATCCATATTTTATAAAAGTAAGTTATAAAATTTTGTACAAATCAAATTTTTTACTTGATAGCAATCTCTTAGAAGAAAATAAGGGAGCAATAATTCCATTTAATTAAGTCAACAGCAGATTGTTACATTATGCATGTTAAAATTTTCTTTGCTAAGAAGCTAATGTAAATTTTTATTGTCCTTATCATACTTTTTTGTGTAAATCTGTTTGGATCCATGTCATTGATTAACCTTTCTTTTTTTTTTTAGGTTAAAATAACAGACATCAATAAACTTTGTCCTACATCTGATCCTGTGCATGTTTTTCAAGCAGTTTTGCATAGGTCGGGAGACGCTGCAGTGAGAATCACAGGTTTCATTAAAATTTTAAAAAATTTGCATTGTGACTATTGAATGGCATTACTTCTGTATCCTATTATTTTTAACTAAAGGTTTCATAGTTATTTGAATGTGTGACATGTAACTAATATCAGTTGTATTACATTCACTAAAACATGTACCGTGGTTTATTGTTTTGATATTTCTTGTGAATCGCACGCTTTATTTTATTATAAACAAAAGTATGAGTCGCATAAATGTAAAATATATTGTATATAACTGAGGGATAAAGGAATATGTTATTTTCAATTTAAATGTTAGAACTTGATTTTATTTTCACTATTTTGCAAAAGAATAGTATTTAATTTAGCTTACATGCATATTTAAATTCCGAAAAGGTAGGTTTTCTAAATAAACTAAACTCAGTGGCACGACAGCCATGGAGAGCCAAGGCCTCCTGTGCCCATCTCAGTTTTCTTGACCTTGGTCTCTGGGGTGCAGGAGCAGATGTTCTGGTTAAGTGGTCAGCCGAACGTGTGATCCCCAGTGTTTAGTTCCCAAGCATGCTTGGCAGTCATTTATCGACCCACTGAAGAGATAAAAGGCTGAGTCAACCTTGCCCGAGGATTGAACCCAGGACGTGTGGCACGAAGCGCTACCACTCAGCCACTTGATGTCGTTTTGAAAGATAACTACTCAATTATTGCACAAGCTTTGTTTTCATTGAACAACAACTCTTTGATTTCATCTGTTTCTGGAATAAGACCGTCTTCTGTGCACTGGAGGAAAAATCTTTATCGTTATAACATGTCTTTTGAAAATAAGCTACCAATAGCCAGCAATAGTTCAGTTGAAACTAAAACAAACCCTTTGTCTTGTAATATATGCAATAGGATTTTTTCTAGAAAAGATAATCTAATCAAACACAAACTTGTTCATACGGGTGAAAAACCCTATTCTTGCATTATTTGTAATAAGAGATTTTCTGAGAAAACTAGTTTAACAAATCACTACCTTATCCATACTGGTGAGAAGCCTTATTCTTGTAGTACATGTAATAAGAGTTTTTCTCGAAAATCTGAATTAAACAGGCACAGCTTTGTCCATTCTAGCAAAAAACCTCACGCTTGTAGTTTTTGTGATAAATGTTTTTCAACTAGCAGTGATTTAACTATCCACAAACGTGTTCATACCGGTGAGAAACCATACGCTTGTAGTATATGCACTATGACTTTTGCCAGAAAAGTCTATTTAACTAGACACAACTTGGTTCATACTGGTGAAAAACCATATTCTTGTTGTATATGTAATAAGAGTTTTTCAGCAAACACAGATTTAACTAAACACAAACGGATTCATACTGGTGAAAAGCCTTATGCTTGCAGTATATGTAATATGACTTTTTCGCGAAAAAGTTATTTAACTAGACACAACTTGACTCATACTGGTGAAAAGCCATATTCTTGTAGTGTTTGTAACAGGAGTTTTGCAGGGATCAGTGATTTAACCATACACAAGACTGTTCATACTGATGAAAAACCTTTTGTTTGTAATATATGTAATAGGACTTTTTCCCGAAAACGCTATTTAGCTTACCATATCTTGACTCATACTGGTGAAAAAAAATATTCCTGTAGTTTATGTAATAAAAGTTTTTCACGGAAGAGTTCTTTAAATAAACACAAATGTGTTCATACCCGTAAAAACCTTACTTGTAGTTGAAGCCACTTTATTAAACAACAATACTATAAGAATTTATCTGCACAGAACACCATAAAATGTTTTTGCATCAAAGTTTGCATTTAGTAGATTCAAAAGTATTAAAAGGCAAAGATTCTTCATACACACTACAATTTGTATTGAAATAATTGCAGTACTAAAAGAAAGTACTTAGATGTTTTTAATCAAAAATGGTTTATTTTTTGCAGGCTAAAAAAAATGTGAAATGTGCCACACTAGCATTTTTTTAAAACTTTTTATAAACATCGTTGAACCCAATTTTGGGGTTTAGGACTACTAATGTTCAACTACGTAGCCTTGCAATTTCAAACCAAATCCAGAAGACAAGGCAACTCCTGGATCAAGTATTGGGAGAAATTTGTTTTCGTGGAGGACTTTTTGATTTAACTAACCCGCATTTGCGTTGCATAGAAAGGAAAACCACGAGAACTTCCCATGGTTATCCTGAAGGCAAGGGGACTCTAACCCATGATCGGTCTACCACTGAGGATATTTCACGTCGGCACTGTGGTCGGTGCAAGCGGGATGCGGAATTCGTATCGACCAGCCATCGCTGGGATTCGAACCCGGTTCACCTAATTGGAAGACGACCGTCTTATCCCCTGAATCAACGCGCCTCTTTTTTTAAACTTTGGGACCTTTTAGAACTTTTATTTTTATATTTTTGGGGTATTAATTTTTTTTTTGTTATTTGTTTGATCATTTTTATTACAATCAATGCGAAATTTTTATTACTTTATATTATAACTTACAATACCACGTCCAACCAGATTTTCCCATTATGTTATGGATAGGAAATATTTAAAAGTAATTTTTTATTGCAAATGATTTGAGAAAATGCAATGAGAGTAATTTTTAAAAGGAAAACATTGTTTTAGTTTAATATTTTTGCTGAAATAAACTGGTATTTTTAAGAACATTTATTGAGAAGCTTTAGGGTCATCAAAATCTGTGCTCTATTAAAAGAATTTATTTGCAAATAACGACCCAATGGCACACCTGTTCATATTATGCTAGTATATGTCATTTAAATCGATACAGTACTAATCTACAGATTTAATATTTGTGATAAGTATTTTAAAAGGGAATGTAATTTGAATAGACACTGTATGGAATATTATAAAAATATGTATAATTTTAATTTAATTTTCTGTGGTAAATATTTATGTAATTGTTCACTGATCTGTTTGCACCTGTAAAATTGATTGTGTTGTTACTCATGAAATAAATGCCTTTTTTCTTACTCGTGAGAGTTTCATTAATATAGTTGGTTACCCTCAAAATTTTGAGGATGAAGAATTTATGTCCGCTATAAAGAATGGCATGTTTATTCAGGAAAAGTATGACTTTGTGTTTGATTTTGTTACATAAGATGCTGTTTGCTCTATGTGATGTTGCTACATCACACTTGCTCCGAATTGTCTTAAACTTAACTACTCTAACTCAGTTTTGTTGTTTATTATACGCAAAATCTATTAAATGAATGAGTTCAGTTATTTTAGTTTTGGTTCTTTTAACCGTGGTGGCATTTCAACCTTTAAATTGATTTTTTAGTATAAACCTTTTGCTAAACTGTAACCGATAAAGGGTTACCTCTCTTCTGCTTGCTTTTTTAGCGTCATTTTATCAATATTTTTCGGCTAAAATTTCTTGCGTCCTTCTATCACTGTGTGTCCATATTTATCTGAATATTTTTTGGAAAAAACCCTCAAGCGAATATATGTAGAAATCAATTGAAGAATTAATTGTATAATTAATGTAGAAATCAATTTTCATTAATCCAGCAATGATATAGAAGTTGAGGCTACAACTATTGAGGAGATCAGGGCTGCAATTAAAGACTAAAAAAGGCTTCATGGCATGGTCTTATTTCAGCAGAACTGCAAAGCTCTTTTCAGTCCAGTCTTTACATGTGCTTCTGAAGCTTGGACGATGACAAAATTCGAGGAAAATTGTATTGCAATATTTGAGAGAAAGATGTTGCGAAGTACACTTGGAGTATACCGGGATAGCCTGGTTGGTAGGGCACTGGAACCATGTTCATGAGGTCGCGTGTTTGATCCCCACTAGCCGAAGACGCCCAGTTTTGTGACTGATGCACGTTAAATCTGTTGAGTCACAAAGTCCTCCATGTTCCCATAACAAATCATACCTCTGGGGGAACTGATCCAGGAGTTTCCTTGTCTTCTGGATTGGTTCAAAATTACAAGGCTACGGAGCTGAACACAAGTAGACGTAAACCCTGAAACTGGGTCGGCTGTTCAATGATGGATATAAAAAGTATACTTGGTGGAGCTGTGGTGGCTCAGGGGAAAAAGCGTTTACCTTTCAATGAGGTGAACCGTTTTCAAATCCTAGCGATGGCTGGTCGATACGAGTTCCGCATCCGACTCACGCCGGCCAGAGTGCTGGCGTAAAATATCCTCAGTGGTAGACGGATGAGTTTAGAGTCCCCTTGTCTTCAGGCTAACCGTGAGAGGTCTTCGTGGTTTTCCTCTCCATGTAATGCAAATGCAGGTTAGTTCCAACTAGTTGTGGGTTAGTTAGTTTAATTCTTCTTGAACCAAGAATTGTGGTAATCTATATATATTTCTCTTACACGGCGACAAAAAAAGCATTACTACTCCCCGAACGGCAACGCTAGAAAATCGACCAATGATTGCCGCTGAAAATGTCGCATGCCAAATCTAGCTGAGGTGGCTCAACATATAGCCCTTCCAAAAACGGAAATAACCAGAGAGAGCATTCTCACCAAATGTGATCTCTTCGAAATTCACCCTGTCAGCTGCAGTAATCTCATACTATTAAGCTAGGCAGAAGTGAGTAGTCTTTGTCGATAGATCTCTATTTTAGTATTTTGTCGAAAGCACTTTTTCCACGAATTTATTTGACGATTTTTGATTCAGATCACGAATTTTTTTATTTTATTGTTATTAGTTATTCATTAAAAAATGAGTCTCAGTCGTGCTGCTACGCTTTAAGATTTTATACTATAGCACATTTCTAATTGGTTTAACGAATTACATGTCATTTATTTAAATTCAAATTTATTTTAAAAATCAAATTTATTTCATAAGGTATTTACTGAAAATATGTAATTTAAAAAAAAAAAAAAAAAAGTTGTTACTTGGATTTGAATGATTGTTTTGAATTCTTAGAATTTTGTGCATTTGCAATGTACCTAAGTTAGTAGCGAATGAAGCGAGTTTGGTTTGCGAAGCAAACCATATAAGATTGTGTAGCAAGTTTCGGGGGTTGGCGAGCGGCAGCGAGCAGGGGGCGCAGCCCAATAGTTTCGTATTAATTTTTTAAAGAAAGCAGGTGAAAAACAAAGGGGGTTTTGAATAATAATAAAATCAAAACATTTTAAGATAAAATTAATACAAAATGCACATATTGTCTGTAAAACTAACTTAGACTATATTAACTAGATTCTTATAAGTTAAGGTTTTTAGTGCAAAATCATAGAAAAGTTTTTTTTTTTAAATTTTTAAAATTATATTATTAATAATTATTTCTGACTGGTATCTATTATTTTTTAAGATTTTGAACTCTATGTGCATAAGATTCATCTTTAAAGTACTCTGAATTCATTCGCAATGTATTTATAATTTATTATATCTTTTTAAGAAAAATTCAATAACCACGTCACGCTCTAATTAATTAATGTTGCGGTTTAGGCCTCAAACCATTAAGAATAAGTACTCGTATCCGAAGATCCACCATTCTATCAATCACTTTTGAATTAACCAACATCCACCTATAACCATACATGGCAGTACTTTTACTTTCGTTACTTGTACCGCCGGTACAAGTAAAAAGTACGTACTTTTACTTGTACTTCGTTACTTTTTAAATTTAGTACTTTTACTTGTACTTTCGTTACTTTTTTAGGGAAAAAGTATTTGTAACGGAAATATCGAATGAAATCGTTACTTTTTTTTAAAACTCGGTAAGCTTTCTTAAAAAAAAAAAAAAAATAATAAATAAATAAAAAAAAAGCTGTGAATGCAATATATATGCATTCACAGCTAACTTCGTTTTTAAATACCTTCTGTTTCAACTTATACACACATTCAATTATTTTTTACTAGCTCAAAGATCACAAGGCTATATGAAACCCCGTGTTTGCTTTGTTTATGTTTGTATTTTTAAAACGCGTTTCTAAAGAGTAAAACAATTTTAAATCAATGGTAATTTAATTAAACAAAAATAATAAACTAAAAATTAAAGTCAATAGATAAAATTTCTTTTTCCTGCAAATCCATAAAAAGTTTGATATTAAAATTATATTTGATTTTAAAATTATATTATACGATTATATTATAAAGCTATATTATAATATTCCTCCGAATTTAAAAATAAATTAATATCCATAACTTTCAAAATTAAAAATAAATAAATAACAATTTTGCAAAAACATTAAAGAACATAAGAATATTATTCAATAAAATTTTAGGTTACTTTGAATTTTCGATTTCCTAAAAATGTACTTTTAAATCGTTACTTTTTTTGTTTAGTACTTGTACTTTTACTTGTACTTTTTACTCGTTACTTTTTAAAATAAGAACTTTTTACTCGTTACTTTTTTTAAAAATACTTGTACTTTTACTCGTTACTTTTTAAAAGTAACGTTGCCATATATGCCTATAACTCAATTTTGAATTCTTCAAATTATTTCTGTCCCGCAGTGGACTGATCGTTGGGATACGGCTCCCAGCGGATCACCGAAGTCAAGCATCACTGGTTGCGGTCAGTGTGTGGGTGGGTGACCGCTTGGATCAGTTTGCTTAGGGATCGAGGGTGTGCTATATGGGTTTTCGTTAAACTGTTCTACCTTAAAGTGCTTGACTTCGCGTGCAGGTCGTTGGGCTACCGAAGCGGGGTTGCCATCCCCTCTACAGAGGATCAAAATTGTGATGGCTTGTCTTCGGATCATCCTCGGGGATGTTACCCAGACCGTCGCCAATAGCCCATTGTGCAGCTCTAGTGCGACGCAAATTAACTACACCAACTACAGATTATTTATCCACTTAAATATTATTTTTGAATTAAACAAATTTACTTTTAACTGTTTTAAAATATCACATTTCAGTTCATATGACACTTTTTTTTAAATATTTAATTTGAATGCAAGGGTTACATGATGTTAGAATGATTAAAGCAAACAGTTAAAAATTATGTACCTAATTCTAGTATATCATATTATGTGAATCAATATGTTTAAATTTCAGCATATTGTTGTTGTTGTAGTTAATTTGCGTCGCACTAGAGCTGCACAATGGGCTATTGGCGACGGTCTGGGAAGCGTCCCTGAGGATGATCCGAAGACATGCCATCACAATTTTGATCCTCTGCATAGGGGATGGCACCCCCGCTTCGGTAGCCCGACGGCCTGCATGCGAAGTCGAGTACTTTATGGTAGAACAGTTTAACGAGGACCAATACCGCACACCCTCGGTCCCTACGCAGACTAATCCAAGTGGTCACCCACCCGCACACTGACCGCAGACAGGGATGCTTGACTTCGGTGATCTGCTGGGAAGCGTGTCTTAACGATCAGTCCACTGCGGGACAAATTTCATCATATAATTACACTATTGTGTATTCTAATTTATTAATTCTATTGTGTATTTCTAATTTATTTGGAGTATTTAGATAGTGAAGTTCCGAGGATTAGTGACAAATAACAAGCGGCAGCCGTAGCCATTGATGCAGTTAAAATATCAAGTTATACAAATTGAGGTATTAAATAAAACATAGGAAAAAGGAGTGTGAAGCACGCTCGAATGTAACTGCTTCGAGAATTATAACAAGCAAGGGGGAAGGGTGCAGAAACTCTCTGCTGATTATAAAAGAAACTATTAACAATTTTATACCGATAGAAACTATGCATTAAATCGGTAGGAGGTTCTCGATTCTACGGGGGGGGGGGAATAGATTAATAGAAACATAGATTTATCTAAGATATTAAAAGGATTATTTTTATTTTATCGTTTTTTATATACTGGCTTTATTTTTTTAACTGACTAGAAAAATTATACATAAAGTCATGTTTATTATATCTACTTTATTGTTGTTTACTTTTTAAATTCAACAAATAAATTAATTTTGAATAGCTTCAGAAAATTATATATGTATATATTTGCCACTAAAACTATATTTTCATTTTAAAAGTACGATAGAATTTATATTTCCATTCGGTTTTCCATAGGCCTCCATCAGGGGGGAAGGTGGGCGCACGATGCGCCCACTTAAAGCTGGGGGAGGGATTTAGAATTTGCCCAAGAGCTTGGGGGGATGGGGGCCACTGCGGTTTTCGATAAGATTTGATCATTACGAAATAATTTTTTATTCGATTCCGGGAATGTTGCAAAATTTTAAGAATTATATCTTCATCTCAGCTGCGAATTAATATCTTTCTTTTTAATATTTATTTATCAAATGGTTCATTAATTATTTCATTTATTGTAGGGAATAAAAGTAAAACATTTCCGCAACAGCCCATAGTGGGTCGAGAGTTAGTGAAGATGACGATTCCACGATTTCTTGACCAGCATTGCGCATGGACCATCTTTACTTTGCAGAGAAGCTGGATGGGCTTCAAACGACTACCGCGGATCGGACCTCAGTTCAGTGCCTTAACTACTGACCAATCGTGGCTCAGTGACAAGAATAAAGTCATTTAATCACTAATATATTAAAGGAAAAAATAACATATTGTGAATGCGTTAGCATCAAAATATTTTTTTATTAAAGCAAATGAATTATATACTTTATGATTTGATCAAATTAGAAATTTCATCCCCTCCTCTCAATTCCAAAAAAAAGCTTAAGACACCTCTGTTAATAACATTATTGTAAGTAATTAAATTAAACTTCAAAATCTGTATACATAAACAAATTTTAAAAAAAAGGAAAAAAAAAAAAGAGGAAACGAATCTACAGATAATTTTTCGCAATTAATGTTAAGAAAATGACCCTAGGATTCAAATCTTTAAAAACCTTTCCTCTTCCAAAAAGGCTAACTCTCCACTTACACCCTTAGAAAATGCTCAAGTACAACGGATAAAGAAAGGACAATTTCCTAAAATAATTTTCCCTATCACTGTTCATCCCTCGAAGTATGACCTCCCACATGGTCAAATATAATACAGTCAAACCCCGCTATAGTGAACACGCCTTATAGTGAACTCCCGGATATAGTGAACGAAATGCTCGGTCCCGTGCCTTGCTATACATGTATAATGTTATTTTTAGTGGATATAGTGAACCAAAAAAGTGAGGAAGTTGGATATAATGAACTTTCTCCAGTCTTCGACTGATTTACCCCCCCCCCTTTTTTTTTCTTCTTCTTTGTAATAATTTTGAAATTTCTACTTATACCGATAATATACACATACATCGTATATTATCGATAATAATAATATACATATACCGATTTTTAAAACCATCTATTGGCGATCGAAATGGGCTGCAGGTGGCGTAGAGCAGAACTCTTTTCCTATGGCAACACTTCACATGCTTTCCCCATTAGCGTGTGGAAAGTCATAGAGGAAGGAAGTATGTTAGTTTCTCTCTTGATTTTCTCATAGATTAAAATCTTTTAACTTGAAAAACTATATGGAACTGAAAACTACATTAAACATAGTTCTAAAGAAAAGTATCATAGAAATTTTAAAAAATATTTTTATTAAATGAAAAGGAAAAATATTAAGAAAAGGGAAATTATCGTAGTACATCCCTATGCAACTGAAAAGAGGAGGAGAGGGAAGGGAGAAGGGCTAAAGGCATGAAACCGGTCTCTCCCCAGATGGCGTATTCGAGTGTTGCGATCGCGAATAGAAACTTCTTTTATGTGCTCGAATGGCTGGTTGAACAGGTTTAAAAAGCGGAATAACAGAAATTCGGGAAAAATTATCTGAGAGTCGGGAAGTGCTTCCATATTTGATGTTGAGGATTGCTCATCAGCTAAAGATTACTAATTTTTATTTGTACGCAAGACGAAGAATGACGAAAAATAACACATTTTTTGCTACTACATATTATTTTTCAGTCATTTATGAATATAATGTAATAAAAGGGAGGAGTTTAGGAACCATTAGTGCAATTGCCTGCGTAACGGATATAGTGAACTGCCGGTTATAGTGAACCGAAATTTCTGTCCCTTGAAGATTCACTATAGCGGGGTTTGACTGTATATATTCAAGATCGATGAAAGAAACAAATTTGAGGATATTTCTTGTTCGTCAGCAAGGGATGATAGAAATGCTGGATGTAGAAACCAGAAACAACCATTAAGCAAAACCGATGATGGTAAGAGCCAATCAAATAGGTGCATTTGATTGAAAGTCTGTCTACCGTAGAACTATGTCATTCTGGAAAGAACTTGATCTGAGAATTGAATTTAACTGTTAACCGTAGCGTTTAAAGACTGGTTTGTTTTTGTTTACAAATCTACTTCACGGATTTTGTGTGGGATTACAATTTTCTTCTTGTGAAGAAGTCCAAAATTTAAAGAAATGTTTGCAATTTTATAGGCGATCTATTTCATATCTCTAATATTTAGTTGAACAAATAGGATATAGAACTTCATATTATATCTAATTTATTCTGAATGCGATAAAAGTTGCCTGTATACAAATACTTCATTGCAAGAAAACATCCATGATGCTTTGTTGAATGAGATAACACTTGTTTGAATAAAAAAAAATTAGTTTTTCGTTTTCCAACTTAGCGAATCATCTATTGTGCTCAACAATCAGTCTATTGGAAGTAAGTTGGGTCTCATTTTGAGAGGAAGTGTGATTTTATCTTCATGTTTTAATTTATGCCCTTTCCCTTGTGACTTTATTTCGAAAAATAATTGTTGATTTATAATTTGCTTAAATAAAGTAAATAATCGTAATTATTTCATTAAATTATTGTTAATATTATATTGTTCAAAATAAAATTTCAGTGGTACCTTTTTAATAATTGAAGTAGGGTGACCCGGGGTAATTCACGATCACTCTGTTTCTGGGGTAAATAATGATCACCTAAGTTTTATTTAAATTTTTTTTTTTTTTAAATTTGAGACATGGACAAGAATGCTTGTACACTTTACTAAAGTATAACTACATTTAGTTAATAATAGTTTTTTTGTTTAATCTAACAAAATAAGTATCTTTTAAACTGCTCTTTGTATTTTCCATTTCAAAGATGGGTTTCAAAATGTGCACATTTCTGCAAAGATCCCCCTCCTTCTCTTAATAATAAATATTTTGAGTTACTTTCTTTTTTTTTGATATAAAAATAGTGTAAGCTTTTGTTTAATTGTTTCACATCTACTGTAAACATTATAATTGATTATAGGAAACTATATCAAATGTTGCCCCCTACAGATGGGGTAATTATTGATCACTGGGGTAATTCCTGATCATTGTCATTTCTTCTTATAAATAGTTTAAACAATAGCTAATAAATAGCTAATTTTCTTTTCTTAAATAACAGTTCATATTTATTAAGTGGAACAACTATAAAATATATTTTAACTATAATCACAAAATTTGTTTTTAACTGTATACAAGACAAATGTGCTCTGATATGCACCATTTCTAGCTTGTCTTACCTTGCTTCTATCTTAATTTTATGTGTGTACATTGTTAGAATAATTTTTAAGTTGATAAATTAACCTAATATAAATATGGTGAGAAATTATAAGCCTAAAAAGGATACTAAGCTTCTAGAAAGCAAAAATAGTGAATTTCTTTTAATGATTGAAAATGAAAATTTCAGTGTGAGAGCTGCTGCCAGAGCTGAAGAGTTAATCTTTATTCCTGCTTTTAAATAAAACGTTTTATTAGCAGCTTAAACATATCTTTTTGGTTTATTTGTTTGATCTTAATGTCTTATTTGTTAATTACCATTGTATAATTATTTTTAAACAGCCCATTTACTATAAAAACTGGTGATCAGTAATTACCCCAGAAATGATCAAGAATTACCCTGGAAATGATCAAGAGAAGGGGTAATTCCTGATTACTAAAAATTTAAGATCTTTTAAATTCTAATTAGATTTTCAAACAAAAGAAGGTAGAATAGGACTCATCTCATATAGCTTCAAACTTCCAGTAAATATTAAAATTCTATCTTGAATAGTTTTTTCACAAAATAGATGTTTGCATTTTTTGATCAATAATTACCCCAGGTCACCCTACTTGTTTAAATTGAAATCTTTTAAATTCCTCTATGCCAAGTTACCATAAGTTTACATAATTAGAATTATATTAAAAAAAGTGTAAATTTCTTAACACCAGAAAAAAATCTATTTAATAATTTTGCTAATAAATATGCCTATTTTTTATAATTATAAAAAGTAATAAAAATAGAAATTAATAAAACATTTGGTTTACGAAGAGATTTGGTTTACCTTCCACTGAAGTGAAAGCTCTATCCACTGAACCGCCAAAGCTCCATTAAGTACCTACCTATACTTTTTCCTTATAACCCTCATTGAACAGATGACCCAATTTTGGGTTTACGACTACTTATGTTCAACTCCGTACCCTTGTAAAGTTGGTTATTAAAGCCCTTATCATTCTTTTTATTAGAAATCTCTCTGTTTACAAGATTGGACTTCTATTATTAATGAACTTTTTTTCTAGGTTGTAATAACAGACATCTACATATTACATCATTTGCGTCAACACAAACTTATTTTCCAAGCATATTTGCGTACATTGAGAAGCGCTTGTGTTCAATCGACAGACATTAATGGCTTTTATTCGAAATTAAAATCAATAAAAATGTGAAGCAGGCCTAATCAATTGCATTACTTGTGTATCCTGTTACTCGTAAGAAATACTTAACAGTTGTTTGGAACTTCGATGTTACTGACTTGCTAGTATATTTATTATTATGTAGTGAAAGTTTAAGGCATATGAATCTGATGCAAATAATGTGTTGAAAGCTCTACTAAAATTAATATTTTAATGAATTGGTTATCTCTGTATGGATGGTTGAGTGAATATAAACAATAACAAACTTTCTAAAACGGGAAGAAAATAAGAAAACTTCCTGTGTACCACTCTGCTTATGTTATGCTTACGAGGTGATGTGTGATCAGGCTTAATATTCTGAGAAGTTTTATTATTGTGATTGAAATTCATGCGTAATTTTAGCGTTGATAAGAGTTTTCTGTAATTTATGAATTTTAAGAGTTCGTGAGCCTAAAACAAATATAAAGAAGTTAATATTGCTTCATAACTAAAGTTTAAGGTTTGCCTTGTTTTGAGTGCTCACTTATATTTGGGTATATTTGCGTAAAATAGAACCGTTAGTTATTTTTTGGGTTGCATGGCAAGCTCGTGGATTCTTCCGAATTCGTTTACTGTTTGTTTCGTTGAAAGTTAAATTGAAAAAAAGCGTTAGATTAAAAAAACTGCAAGTATAATAATATTGGATAGCACTCTTTTTCAAGCTTTTCAGGTGAAAATAGCAGTTGCCTGGAAGTCTTAGGATGATTTTTTACCCTAGCGCCATCTGTGTTTATCTTTACACGGTCAATTATCCATAATTTAAGGATCTGTTCTATAGAAATTAAAGCTTGTTTTACGATTTCGCATGAGTGTGTATAATTTAGTTTGCTAAAGAAGTATAATCATTGTATATTATAATTATAATTTTATTTTTATATTTCTGTAAAAAGGTCTACTTAAAGTTTGCTGAATAAATTAAAAATTTTATTGCCATAATATGTCTAGTAAAACTTTTGTAAATATGTTACCCTGCAACACTTCTACTGAAATTAGTGAAAAGCCTTATTCTTGTAACGTATGCGGTAAAAGTTTTTCAAAGAATTGTTATTTAACTAGACACAAATTCATCCACACAGGAAATAAACCTCATTCTTGTGTTATATGTAATAAGAATTTTTCTACAAAAGGTGCATTAATTAAGCACAGTCTTGTTCATACTGGTGAAAAACCTTATTCTTGTAATGTTTGCAACAAAGGATTTACTCAGAGAGTTAATTTAACGGACCACTATCTTGTTCATACGGGGGAGAAACCTCATTCTTGTAAAATATGCAACAAGACTTTTACTCGAAAATCTCTTTTAACAAGACACAGTTATGTTCATACTACTGAAAAGCCTTATTCTTGTAGTTTTTGTAATAAGTGTTTTACCACAAGTGACTATTTAACGCGACACCAACGTGTTCATACCGATGAAAAACCTTACGAATGTGGCGTATGTAATATGAGTTTTGCGAGGAAAGATTGTTTAACAAGACACAGCTTGATTCATACTGGCAGAAAACCATATTCTTGTAGTATATGTAATAAGAGTTTTTCATCGAGCAATAGTTTAACTTCTCACAAACGTGTTCATACTGGTGAAAAACCTTATGTCTGTAGTATATGTAATATGACTTTTTCACGAAAAAGTCATTTAACTCGACACAACTTAACTCATACTGGCGAAAAACCGTATTCATGTAGTATTTGTAATAAGAGTTTCCCTGATAGCAGTTATTTAACTATACACCTAAGAAGTATTCACACGGATGAAAAACCTTATGTATGCAGTATATGTAATAAAGCTTTTTCACGAAAAATTTATTTAACTGGCCACATCTTGACACACTCTGTTGAAAAGCCACATTCATGTAGTGTATGCAATAAGAGTTTTTCAGTAAAGCGTTCTTTAAGTAAACACAAGTGTGTTCATACTGGTGAAAAACCTTGCTAGTATTTTGTGTATAAAATGAATTTTAAAAGCAAGTTTAGTTTGAACTGACATCTAATCATTCATACTGGAAGAGAACCATATACATGTGGTATTTGTAATCTGTGTTTTGAGAAAAAATATTTATGAAATAGACACAACTGTGTTCTTGAAAGTGAACAACATATATTTTAATTTGGCATTTTTTTTAAATGTAATTATATACTGCTTTGTTTGTACTTTTAAAAAATATTGTTCTTGTAACTGATAAAATAAATAATTTACTAGTCACAGTTGTATTTATCATAAAAACTTCATTTATGTGTTACATAATGTGTGGTACTTTCAGCAAAAATATCTAAAGTAGTTGCATATTCTGATGCTGTTAACAAAATATTTTATTTATGTATCATAAAAAGCAATTGTAAAATTAATCTTAATTTTTACAATAATAACCTTTGCGCCACCACTGTCAACTAAAGTGTGACAATTTTCTTCTGAAATCCAGGTTTGACGCACTGGCAAGAAAATGAATAAACTGACTATTTCCATAAAACTGGAGACTAATTTCACAAAAATCCTGAATGTTATTACTAAGCTACCGAGTTGTGCCAAATCTAGTTATTGAATTCATATAATAAATGTTGAAATACATTTCTATGAACGTGACAGTGTCGGAAAAGCTATTGCAAAACAATGTACTTTTACAATGCAAACAGTGCGAATCTAACATGGAAAAAGTAATATTTAAAATCCGTGAACCATAACCACGTTGTATTAAAAATATTGAAAAACATTTTGAAAATTATAGGGGAATCATGTAGATTTTAGATGAAAATTTTGCTGATCAAGTGCTTTAAGAATTGGTACTGAAATTACAATAAAACACATTTTGCATTAATTGAACGAATGTAGTTTTAAGTGGCAAAATACAAAATTTGTGTGTAATCGGTCTAATTGTTTCTGAGTTGTCAAATTAAAAAAAAAAAAAAAACTTATGTTTAAAATTTGATTTTACTAGAACGTTAATTTAAATTTTGTATTTTGCCATTTAAAATTGCATTCTTTAAAATATAAAAATTTGTCTTAAATCTTACAATGCATATGTTTCGCCAATTATTAAATATTTTAATTATAAATAAGTATT
Source organism: Parasteatoda tepidariorum (assembly GCF_982258835.1). Lineage (NCBI taxonomy): Eukaryota > Metazoa > Arthropoda > Arachnida > Araneae > Theridiidae > Parasteatoda > Parasteatoda tepidariorum. The sequence goes on from NC_141762.1 coordinate 94,343,556, forward strand.
GAAATTATTTTTTGGGTGGAATTATCTTTAATTAAATAAATTTTTTAAAATGCATTCAAAATTTTTCAATTCGCTTCAGAATTTCCCAAGATATATACAAAAAGTATTACATTAAGGGATTCAAACTTTGGCCCTCTCTCTTGATCAAACTATTGAACCTAATTGCGACCACCCACCAAATTTTGTGGGTCAAGAATCCAAATCTGTCGAGCAAAAAAAATTATATGCACACTTTACATTGATTAGACAAATAGCCTCATTATTTTAGCTTTTCAATTTCATACTTTTGGAGAATCCAGGCATTTTATGTAAAGGAAATTCATTTAACACTGTTGCATTATCAAATTTTTTTGGAATAAATTCGAGAGTCATGCAATTATTTATTATTCTCATGCATGCTTATTTTATTTGCTTATTTATTGTTATTATATACCCGTGACAATAACATATTGTTTGTTAAAGTAAAGTTATTGTAAAATTTAAAAATTAAAATGCTTGCTAAAATTCCAAAATATAATTTTATCTTTATAGGTTACCACTCTTAAATAATAGATATAGTATAACCCTCTGCTCTCGGCTGGCAATGCACATGTTAACAAAGTGTTGTACTCAATTAAAAAAAAAAAGATTTTTTTAAATTTAAATGCAGCACTGCTATGAAAATTTTCTTTTTATGAGTTGTTCCAAATTGAATGTTATCAAGTTACTGAATTCAGCTATTGTCTTTTCACAAAGTTAAATAAAAAAAATTTTAAAATGCAATGAAGATTTTATTTAATTATTTTACAGATTAAAACCTTTGTCCATATTTTTAATTAACGAAAGTCATGTAAATGAAAAATAATATTGGTGGAATGAAAACATAATAGCAAAAAAGTTATATTTTGTTTGCTAAAAGGCAAAAAAAAAAAAAAAAAAAACAAATTCATAATTAAATTTTTTAATTTTATAAATTAAAATTTTTTTAATTAATATATTAATAGTTTTTATTGACAATCTTTATTTATTTTTATTGGCAATTTCTTAAACCTATATTATTAATTAGTTTATTTATTTATTTTTTTAGGTTACAATAACAGACATAGATACAATTCATCATACACAGCAACACATGCTTATTTTTCAAGCAGTTTTAGCTTTATATTAAGAGGCGCTGCTGTTCAATCGAATGACTTTGATAGCCTTAATTCAGATTTTTTAAAAATGCTCTAAGTGCCTGATCAATTGCATTACTTGTGTATCCTGTTACTTGTAAGAAATAGTTAACAATTGTTTGATATTGATAGTAAATTGTTTGTAGAAAAAAAATTGAGACACATAAATGTGAAAACGGGTAGTATGCCATGAGGTCAATTTTAAAAATAATTTAATGAATTAGTTATCTCTGTAAAATTTATTGGTCTGCTTTATACAAATCAAAAAAAAAAAATTTTTTTTTGTGAACTTATTTCCATTATTTTGTGAAAGAGTAACTGTGTATAATTTATTTTACATGCATTCATACATACAAAGGAGAAAGTTTTGAAAGAGCTATATTCAATTGTTATGATTTTATATTTTTATTTCTTCAAAAAGGTTTCTGTTACTGCTTGAATGTATTAAAAGTTTATTGGAAATTTTTGTTAAATTTTATTTGCGATAATATGTCGAATAAAACTTATGTAGATGTGCTTCCAACAGCCAGCAACAGTTCTACTGATATTGATAAAAAAACTTATTCCTGTAACATATGCCATAAAAGTTTTTCAAGGAATAGTTACTTAAATCAACACAAGTTAATCCATTCATGTGATACACTTTATTCTTGTGTTGTATGTAATAAGAGTTTTTCTACAAACGGTGCATTAGTTAAACACAGCCCTGTTCATACAGGCGAAAAACCTTATTCTTGTAATATATGCAATAAAAGATTTACTCAAAAAGTTCATTTAACTGATCACTATTTTGTTCATTCTGGCGAGAAACCTTATTCTTGTACAATCTGTAATAAGGCTTTTATTCGAAAACATCTTTTAACAAGACACAGTTTTATCCATACTACCGAAAAGCCTTATTCTTGTAGTTTATGTAATAAGAGGTTTTCATCAAGCACCTATCTAGCGAGTCACCACCGTGTTCATACCGATGAAAAACCTTATGTTTGTAGTGTATGCAGTATGACTTTTGCGAGGAAAGACTATTTAAGTAGACACAATATTATTCATAAGGAGGAAAAACCATATTCTTGTAGTGTATGTCATAAAAGTTTCAAAACAAGATATGGTTTGAAGAGCCACAAAATTGTTCATCTTAATTCTGATGAAAAACCTTATGCTTGTAATCTATGTAATATGTCTTTTTCAAGAAAAGCTTATTTAATTGCTCACAACTTGACTCATACTGGTGAAAAATCATACTCTTGTGATGTATGTAGTAAGAGTTTTTTTAACAAAGGTACTTTAAAAAAACACAGCATCGTTCATTCTGGTGAAAAACCTCATTCTTGTAGTATATGCAATAAGAGTTTTTCACTAAAGATTTGTTTAATTAGACACAGATTTGTCCATACTGGAGAAAAACCATATTCCTGCGATGTATGTAGTAAGAGTTTTTCTACAACTTATAATTTAAGTAGACACCAGCGGGTTCATACCGGGGAAAAACCTTTCTAGATTTGTGTATGTATTATGAATTTTAAAAAGCAAGTTCAGTACCTAATATTAAGTAATGGAGGAAAGACGCCCTAGCAGCAAAATAACTTGGACCCTCATTGGACTTATATTCATGAATCTTTGCTCAATAAGGATTCACAGGGCCGATATTAGTCCGATATAGAATTGCCCAATTCTCCCGATATTTTACAGCCACTTTACAACATACAACTAATATCAGCCCTATTTTTGTTATTTTATTTTATAACAGTCATTGAACAGCCGACCCAATCTTGGGTTTACCGCTACTAATGTTCAACTCCGTAGCCTAGTAATTTTGAACCCGATCCAGAAGACGAAAACTCCTGGATCAGTACCCCCAGAGGTTTGATTTGTTATGGGAACATGGAGGACTTTATGATCCGAAAGATTTAACGTGCATCAGTCACCATTTAACTACACGGAGAGTCTTTGGGGGTCGAACCCACGACCTCTTGGATATGGGCCCAATGCCCTACCAGACAGGCTATTCCTGCCCCAAATATCGGCCCTATATAGAATTGTCAGATTCATCTGATATTTTATATTCATTATTCAGACAATATACAGGGTGGCTACCCACCTGGAAAACCTGGAATTATCAGGAAATTTTTTTTATACTGGAAAAAACCTGGAAAAATCAGGGAAATTAGGATTTTAAAGAAAAGCTGGAAATTTTTTCTTTGATAATTTTTTTAATTTCACTAATTTAAATTATTTACTAATTTTCTTAATTTAAATTATTTCATCCATTATACCCACTTTTTTTAGACGAAAATGTATCTCCAAACAGTTGAAATATCATCAACTTAGCGATACTTTGCTTGCATCAAAATTTGCTCCTTTACAACTCTGTTAAACTAGAATGCCACATAAAATTCTTCCACGGTTTCTGAACTAATGTAGAAATCTTTGACTACTATGGGACTGTGCAATTTAGGAAAGATTGTGGTAGAGGTGGAAGAAGGGATTAGGATATTAGCTTCTGTTTTTAAATTCTGTCTTTAGGCTGTATCCATTTATGGCTCAAGTTTGTTGAATGCTTTTGTGGTAATTTTTTTCCATGTTGACAAAATGTTTTTGTATTTTTAACTTAATAAAAATCTCCAAAAATTAGTTGATTATAATTTAATAATAATAGATTTTATATTGCACTCTTTTTCTGAAAGCTTTTGTATTCCCATTCAAAGAGATCAGTGAATTATTTTTTCTCAGCAAACCAACCGATCACACATTTTTTTACAATCACTAACAGCAATGTTTGTCGACAAATTGTTATAATTGTTGCTTTAATGCTAATTTTTTCTATTTCATTTTAACCTTTTACAACATATTTTAATTTTTTAAAAAAGGGTTTTTTTAAGAGCTAACTATATATTATTTAATTTTACTCTTTTGTTGGTCAATATATGATTTTTGATTCAAAAATTCGTACCAAAACATTAAAAAAAATAAAAAATCTTGCCAAATTGGCAAAATAAATTATTTTTTTCAGGATGATATGTTAAAAGAAAACATCTTGAATAAAATATTTTATAATATAGACACTTTTCTTGTGCGCATCCTGCACTTTATAAGAAAAAAGGAACAAAAACCTGGAAATTTTAAGAATTTTACCTGGAAAAATCAGGGAAATTTGAGATCTGATTTGAGTGGCCACCCTGATATAGGACCTATATTGACCCCATAAAGGCCGATATTGGACAAATAATAAAAAATCTAGGCATCTCAATATTGGTCCCTTGGTGCATGTTCATATTGAGTCAATATCGAGCCCAGCTGGGGCCCATGTAAAATTGCTACTAGGGCATGTTCATGCAGTATTTGTAATTACCCTTTTGCTTACGGCGCTTAGCATAATGAAGCCATTCTGGTCCACTTATTGTAGCAGCCGTAAGCAAGAGGTTAAGAAAAGAAAAAAAGTTAAAAAAGACACAATTATTATTCATAAAAGTAAACCAAGTGTATCTCTTAATTTCAAATTTTCATTTGAAACATTTGTAAATATTTAAACAATCATCCACTGCTTTGTACTGTTTTAAAAAATATTGTGTCTTACTGATAAAATAAATGACTCACTACGAGCACTCATTTTTTAATTTGTATTATTTCATCTCTAAACTTATCACATTGGATAAGAAGATAGTTACATAAAATATGAATGCAAACTTTGTTTTACAATTTTTTTTTAATATTGAATTTTTCCATTGGAACCAAACAATTGCATTTTAATGAAACTCTACTATTACTATATCTAAGCATAGAGAAAAAATTTTCTCAAAATGTTAACTTTTGATTCTGATAATTAGGAAACATATTCATCTCCTTTTATCATATTGATAATTTTAACATTAAGACCATTGATAGAAAAGTGCTTAAAAATATTTTTTGAGTGCTTAAAAAGTGCTTATTTTTTGTTGAAAAATTTGGCTATTACAGTTTTAAATTATTATTTCATAGAAAATATAATTACTGTCCCCTTATTAAACGTTTAAGAAACAGATGAATTTTTTTTAAAGGACTAATGGGTAAATATAGGAAAACAGTTTAACTAATCTTTAATTGAAAATGAATTTTTTAAGAAAATTGATTATATCTAGAATTTCGAAGAAATATTAAGAATTTTTACTGCAAAAATATCTTTGTGTTACTTATATTTCTAGATTACCTTAAGTTAGACACAATTTTGTAAGCAAATGCATAATTTAAAAACGAAACTCTTGATTTTATTTTCAAAGATGGAATTTTTTTTTCTTTAGTTTCAGGTATATTTTTCTCAAGGTGCACCATATGCTCTATCAAAATTTTTAAATAAAATTCGCTTGTTTTATCTAAATTGTTGATGGTTTAAAAAACTGGCATTTTTTAAATGACTCATAATTTCATTTTTTATGCATCTTTTTCATGCCACCTCTTTTTTTTCTTTCGAAACAGACCAATGAAATTTCAGTTAACTCGGTACTTAATGCTAGTACTCGGGTAGAAGTTATTTTCTTAATCACCAATACAATATTTTATCTAAACTTAAGTAACGAAAATAAGTAATTATAACTGAAGTAGCAAATTTCTATAATACTTTTAAAGAAAATTATTTTTTAAGTGATAAAATTCTTATTTCTACTCACATTTATTTAAATAAAAACTGACAAAAAAATTAATAAAATTCTGACTTTATCGTTATAGAAATTAACTTTAAGCATATTGAATTCGTAATAAGGGTTAATAAGGAAAACAAAAATAAACTTCCAATTTCAAAAATAAATAAATAAAAGCGCAGTTAAAAATTTTTTTACAAAGTTTTAATTTAGCTTTTCAGTTTTACTTTACAAAATTAATATTTTAATGAAACTGCAGTTGGAATAAAATAACAATGTATTTTTAATCTAAACACATCATTTTAACTTTGGGTGCGTTTTAAAAAGTTCTTAAAGGTGCTTATTTTTGTTTTTAAAAGCCCTAAAAGTTTTTTTTTTCTTTGAGTATTTTTGAAAATTAGTTTTTTTTTTTTACCATGTTGATTTTCTTCTCGAATTACGTATAAAACGTGGTGTTCACATTGTTCCTTTCAACATTTTTACAATTCAATAAACCACAATCCATTCTAGCTTACCGTCGGTTGCAACTTTTGGTTGTTTATATAAAATGAAAATATGTTATTACTGGTACTAAATAATAAAAAAGTATAAGTTTTATAATATAAAAACATTTAACTTAAATATTTTTTTTCTTTTAAAAATATTCAAATATATAACTAAATAAATTCGAATTGTAAAGATAAATAAATGTAAACTACTTAATTTGTAATTGAAATATAGGTTTAAAAAGTTGTTCAAAGGAAAATGCGAAATGTTGTTTCTAACAGTTGGACAAACCAAGCTCACTAGTCTAGTGCCGTAGATAGGAGGAACCCGCAAGAGGAAGTGAAGGTCCTATCTTCCCGATGGCAACGAAAACCCGGTTTTCAGGTTTGCCTTATTTTTGTGGTTTATCTTATTATTGGCGTTTAAAAAAAATTTACTACCATCTTTTTTTTGGTGAGTGTTTAGTTGTACTAGGTCTGATTTAGAATATAACAATATAGTAAAATATGGTTGGTTGGTTGGTGTCGTATCCTCTATAGAATCATATTTCATGGTGTGCTTGAATAGTTTTTGTTATTTCTATGGCATTAAAAGAATACAAATCCTCTTCTGTGGGGTAGTTTAAGAGGTGAAGGCCTGCAGCGACTGCAGGGCAGTTAAAAACATGATATGGTGTCAGTTCCACATTAAGACAGTTGCCACAGTTTTGATATTTTCTAGTCTTATCTGTAGAGATTTTCATGTTTTTATGATGTTTTGTTCTTAGTCTGATGAGAGTAGTGGCTGTCTTCCTATCGATGTCAAGATTAGTTATTTGATCTTGGGCTTTGATTTTTAAAGGGGTGAATAGTTTTGATTTTGCATAAGCATTTGCATCTGCCAACGTGGTTGGGATTGAGTTTTGATTTAGATCTCTGGCATTTTTAGCCAAGGAATCAGCTATTTCATTAAACTCTAGGTTCACATGGGCGGGAATCCACTGCAAGAAGCAATCCTTCCGGAGGCGCTGAAGTTGTCCAAGTTGTTCTATGATATTCAGGACAAGGCTTGAGGTACCTTTGCTGAGGGCCTGTAAGGCAGACCTGCAGTCGCTGAAGATGGTGATACCACTAAGCTGCTCCGAAGGTTCAAGATTGATGTACGTTTCGATAGCCGTAGAAATGGCTATCAATTCTGCTGTAAAATTAGATGCGATTTTTCCAGCACCAGTTGCGAATTCTCGTCTTTGATCATCAGGAAGGAGCAGTACCACTCCCGCTCCTCCGTTGGTGAAGGTGGAGTCAGAAGATCCATCAGTAAAAGCCCTGACATGATTGAGGCCAGATAGAGAGTCGATAGTTTTCATCCCAATTTCCTTGAGTTTATTCGCGTGGTCTTTTTTCGAGCAGGGCTCGATGAGTTCTAGACAGATTGTCGTATTCTCTGGAACAACTCCAATAGCGGGAGTTTCGTTTCTGATAAGACAGTCTTCGGGTTTAAGGTGAATTTTTTCTCTGATGGCCCTGTCAAACAGAAGGGGAGATGACCTTTTGAGTCTAGATTTCTTATATACTAAAATATAAAAAATGGATAATAAATTATATATTTTTTTTAAGGTTAATAAACTTTCAACTCGATTTAGAAATATGTATTAACTTAGTTAATTACTTATTAATAATTAATTTGATAATTTAATTTTACAATTCTAAACTACTGACAGAGCCTTTAGTGGAGTGTATTTTAATGCAGAGCTGCCATCTAGTGTTGGAATTAGTAAATCCCTACAGAAATGAAATGAAAATAGAAAGTTATTATTATTGTTATTGTTAATTTACGTCGCACTAGAGCTGCACAATGGGCTATTGGCGACGGTCTGGGAAACATCCCGGAGGATGATCCGAAGACATGCCATCACAATTTTGATCCTCTGCGGAGGGGATGGCACCCCCGCTTTGGTAGCCCAACGATCTGCGCGCGAAGTCGAGCACTCTACGGTAGCACAGTTTAACGAGGACCAATACCGCACACCCTCGGTCCCTACGCAGACTGATCTAAGTGGTCACCCACCCGCACACTGACCGCAGTCAGTGATGCTTGACTTCGGTGATCTGCTGGGAACCGTGTCTTAACGATCAGTCCACTGTGGGATTTTACTATACTTGAATATTATTTCAAGAGCACAATAAGCTTGAAATCAGAGATTTTCTGCCCACGCTGAAAATGCATTAAACCTTCTTAGGAGAAGCATTATTGACATGCAATTGCATTTCTGTGAAAATAAAAGAACAGATTAGTCGCATATACATGAATTGGTTTTTGAATTCAGATATTTAAATTTAAGCAAAAGGAGGGAGCACATGTAAAATGTGGAGGGAGCACATGTTGTGTGTGTGTAAAATTATCTAAAGTTAATGTTAGCCTCTTCTGAGAAAGAATGGTTCTTCGAAAATTCGTTGTCTTGACGCTTCAGCTTTTTAACTTCGTCTAAAGAAGGAAAATAAATTATAGTCAATAAAATTCAAGCGAGAAAAAAACAATATCTGTGAAAACCAGCAAATCCCAGTTTTGGGGTAAATAACGAAACATTATAAGGATTTTCGGGTGGAACAGAAAGAAATTGAAAGGAGATCGGTAGAACTATATCTAAGAATCATTAGGCAATCAAATTGGTTTTGCCGTTTTTTCATCTTTTCTTCTTAACTAGGAATTCGATAGTTTCCAACTATCTTTTTGTTACTCCTCGCATATCAGTTTGCGACATATAATTGAGTATAATATTTAGATTAAATTATTAATATACATTTATATAAACAATTTATATTAAGAATGAGAAAACGGAACACTCTGTTCACATATTTTAAGAATGCTTGTGGCACTTGAAGTCGCAATTTGATTAAAAACTTCATGTTTGGTGACGCAAATAAATGTTTCAGTCAGAATTTTATCAAAATCTAAGGAATCACTGTTGAGCATATAAATGGATTTAAAATTAATTAGAAAAATAGCAATAATCCAATTTATCAAACTAATAAATTATACCAATCCAAATAATCAAACTAATAAATCTAGCAATCCAAACTAACTAATAAATCTAGCAATAATCACTTTACATCCCCATTTAGTCTATGGCATACAAACTGGTCTTCATACATGCTATCTGTGACTGAAATAAATTTTTTTTTTTCGTTTAAGCATAGGCATAATAAGCATATAATTTTTCAAAGTCCCTTTTTAACACCCTAAAAGATAACTTTTTATGAACAATTTAAAAATTTTAGATGGTTTTTAATTTAAATCATTTCACGATTATCACATTCATGTAAGTGTTACTGTAAATATCATTTAATGATTTTTTTTTAAAAAATACATAATAATTCAAATAAAATTTTTTAGTGAAACAAAACAAAATCTAAGTATTATTGGTAATTTTTAACTACATTTGAAAGTTCGGGGGAACCACGCAAAAACTATGCAACTTTGGCAATTAGATTCGTTCGTGCAGGGTGAAAATGTTTTAACTGTAATAATTTTTTTTTTTCTATCCGGTTTTTGTTATTTTATTATTTTTTTTTCTTCTCTTTTTTCATCATTGTTCTGTAATTTTCCCCTTGTTTTCTCTACATTTTGAATTTATTTTATGAGTTCTATTTACTTGCAGCTTAAGCTCAATAAATAAAACTTATTGTTTTTCTTAATTTTCCTCGTGTTTTTTTTTATTTATTTAGTATGCTATACATATATATAACTTTCATAACTACTTTTTCTTTCTGACAAATATTTTACAGCATAATTGTTAACGTGAATGACTGAAATCAAGAGAATGTCGATTTTCACCGGTGAATGTCAACAATCACATAGTCGTTTTTGGTGAATGTCCGAAATACTTATTGTATCCGATTAGATATTACTTTATTCGTCGATATTATTTTATTTATTCTCCATTTTAATATCTTTAACCTAAGAAAGTACGTGCCATAACCCAAAACTTTTGATTTTTTAAAAAAAAATTCTTTCTTTAAATCCATAAAATAATACTTTTTATGAATTAAAAAGTTATATAATTTATATGTAATTTAGCAAAGTAAAAATTTAACAATGCAACAAAATTTAAGCATTATTGTTAATTGTTGTATTTATTTAGGTTATAATTATAGTTATTTGCTATTTACGAAAGATAAATTTTCTTTTAATTACCTTTATTTTCCATTAATACAGTGACGTAATTTTTAAAGACACCTTTGTTAAAATCAAAAGTTCAATTTTGATTTTTTTTTCTTTTACAATTTGAAATAACTTACAGCATTATCGAATTCAAAATTTAAATTCTGATTTTTCAAGGATTAATTTCTTGATAAAACGTGTTAGACTATGATGAATGTTCTTAGAATTTTTAACTAATAAGTTCCATTTTATACGATATATCCTTTTTTTTTACTATGAATTAATGTGAAATGTGGCGCAAGATTTTCTTACATTTCAGCAAATGGTGGTGCTTAAAACTATTTTATTTCATTATCAAATAACTTTAAAAAATTTCATTTCGACCTTATAAGACCGGATTGAGTCAAATGCATAACAATATTAAGTGGCAGATTATGCAATTTTATTCTTTTAGCTTTTAAGGACATTCCATATCTAATAATTACAAGGTTAAATAATAAATGTATGTTATAAAATGTCTTACTTTCTCAAAACTGTACGGAAATAAGTTACGAATGAAAAAAAAAACTGTATTTAGCTTTTTTACATTCTGATTGTTCTGGGCAAAGAGATTATTTCGCTAAATACAAGCCTAGACAAATTTATGAAAATACCCAATTTTTCTATTGTATTTCATGATAATTCACGCTATTTTTCAATCAAAACTGAATTAAGTTAAAATAAAGTATTATTTGTTAAAGTTACTCTTACAGGAAATAGAGTATTTAAAAGTGGCATTTTTGTGTATACAACACTTGGATTGGTAATGACGTCAAGCTTTTCTTAAGAATCTTAAACTTTTACTGAAACTAATTAGCGAGAAACTTTGTGTAGTCTATTTTTTTTATAAAACAAAACATCAAAATTGAGGCTTGCTATGGCTTCTCAACATGCCCTGAATGCCTTAACTTATACTCACATCAACATGTCTTATTACTTATACTCGCATTAACTATTGCCGATGCTGGCAAAATTTCTGTTATTTTTTGGGCTCTAAAAATTTCAAATTTTTAACATGATTTGTACAAACATATATCAATTCAGAGCATTCTTATTAAGAAAAAATTAAGATTATAAAAATCATTAAGTAAGTAACGGCGAGTGTATGCCTTTTAGTTTTGCATATTTAAAAACGATGTTATAAATGTTCATATCAATTATTTTCTTAAGCTCAACGATTGGAAACTTTTTGCATTCGTATAAAAATAAAACATTATTATGGAATATAAAAGAAATAGGTGCCTCAGTGAAATTATTTATCTATTTAATATCAATTATAATTTATCTATTAAGACTTAAATAGTCCAATTTTTTTTTTCTTACCCTTTCCCATCCAATCATATAAATTTTCGGGACGCTTAATTAGTATTTTAGGGTTTTTTCAATTTATTATTCTCATTCTCGTAGAGGTAAAATACATGCACCGGAAATTTAGGGTAATACAATTTTCTATAAAATGCATGACTTATTGCTTAATCTAAAATTAACTAGTTTCTAAAATAAATAAATAAAAATAAATGTCTCTTTGAAAAATTGTTCCCGCTGCTTTTAATATTATGTTTTTTAACCATTGTTGAAATAAAGTTAGCATGAAACGAAATATCTATTTTATTTTTATTTACTAATTAATTTTATACGTCGCGTGAAAATTTTTGACATATTTGCATCGAATGGATTCCAAAATACTTTTTTAGACCGTCAAATAATTTGGAAAAACAGCGGATTTAGAGAGGATCAGATTGCAAAATGCTTCAAATACAAAGGATGATAGAAAAATGTAATCCATGACCATAATTAAGTATTTTATCCTCTTAGTTTTTATTAATATCCTAAATTTAATAAGTACAAATATAAATTATGATGCGAATCTTCTACACGCTTCCTCAATGATGATTCATAAGATTTCGAAAAGCTTATTTTCTTCCTTGTCATCCTATTTCTGGGTTACTTTAAAAAATTCCACATCCATTATTTCACAAGAGAAAAATAATTTTTTTGAAATGTACCATAAAAAGTATAACCTTTATTTTCTGACTATATTATGCTTTTTTTTATAAGTATTTTGTGTTCTAGGTGTTAATAGCTCAGAAATTGTTCCAAGTAGAGTTATTGCTGAGGAATTGTTCCATCTTAATGGATCTGATAGCATTTCGTATGGAATTTCCCAAATTGTTTCATTACCTGAAGATCAAACGTTTAAAAAATGTACTTAATATTGATAAGGAAAATAGGACAGAAAATTTTTCTGAAAAATTGCAATAAAAATTAATAGAATTTAAAAGTGTAGAATTTTAAGTTGGTAGATATCGCAAATTGATATTTACACACTGTTTTCGTATTTCAAATTGATAACTCAAAACATATTCCAGTAGATTTTTTTAATGAAATATTTTAAGCATTATAAAAATAAAAAATATCTTTAATTTTATTTATTTATTGTACAAAGATACTGTAATCAACTTCTTGTAGCTGCATTGGGTATGAATTTTTACTTAATAAATAATTTCATACTTAAATAAAAAATTTTTTAAGTATGAAGCTATAATGAATGAAAGAAGTCAAAATTACTACTGGTCATATGAACAATTTTAAACTTTATTTAATAAAATAGTTGTCACAGTTTTCCATTTTTCTGAAATTTCAGCAGACAGACATCACACTTTCGATAAGACTTCAACTTAAATAAACTTCACCTAAATTAATAATCTCAAATAAATGTATTAATAAGCATACAAACAATAGTTTTAGATACAAATATAAATAAGAATTTTGCACAAAAGGATTCTTTCCTTCATAGAACGGTTTTAAAAATTATTAATTAGTGGTAGCTTCTTCAAACATGGGAATTATATTCAAATACATACCAGGAATGGTAAACTCTTGTCAGGCTAGAAAAAACTGATTATGTAAATCTACCCAATACAAGAAACTGTCATTTACAAGAAACATCTAATTTAAAAATGGAAGTTTAATATAATTCACTCAATAATTCTATATGAAAATCTCTTTTATTAACTTTTAATGTTATATTTTACATGCTTAAAGAAACTAGTTTAGAAGAAAAGAAAAAAATATTAAATTTCGTTTGGGTCTTCAAAAGAAAAAAATTAAAAAAAATTCACAAATGAAGTGCCATTGAAAATAAAACAAAAATTCAGAATAATATTTGCCATTCATTTAAAGCCTACTCATAATTTTAATTAGGTATTCACAACTCTAAAATATTACTTATAGGTTTAATAGTAATTTTTTCAAACTTTATTAAAACAATATATTTAAAAAAAAAAAAAACTTGAAACATGTGTCTTAGCATTTTATAGTATTTTGTTTCAAACAGATCATTGGACATATCTTTAAACTTACCTAAGCATGGCAGTAATATTAGTTTGAGAAAGACAAGCTATAAATGCTTAATATAATTTTTAGATTCAAATATTTAGACACATAAATATATGGTTAAGCATTTACAGAAAAAAAAAAAATTTAAATTTTCGAGAGCATAACAACTAATATAACACAATAAATTTATCAACTTTAGTTTGCTTAATCAAGTAGAGTAGAATTAAAAATAGAAAGACATTTAAGGAAATACATTTACCTAAATATTGTTCTGAACTTAATTGCCTAAATAATTAGACAAATTATGAAAATAGTTCATTGTTCTTGCGTTATTGCAGAAATTCTTAACTGCAATTTTTATTGTTTACACCAGTGAAAGTTAATGTGGTTTATAGAATTTCATTGCATAGATTTTCTACTGTAAATAAATTACCAGCATATGAAAAAAAAAGTTTCACAGACATAAGCAAGTATAAACCTTAATAACTATATTTGAAATTGACGAAACTCTCCTCTGAAAAATTGCGAAATCATAGCTGACAACACGGATAGGAAAAAAATCCAGTAGATTTCACGAAATAATATAAATTTCATAACTGTTGCAGAATGTACTAAATAATTGACACAAAAGGGAATTTTAAAGATTTTTCTAGTTATCAAAATAGAAAAATTGCAATATTTTCCAGTTAAAATTGATGTCATACTTGAAATTTTATGTGTTACGTTTACTCATAATTTTGAATATTAATAGGCATTTAATTAATCAAATATATTTAAAAGATTCTATTAATATAATATATTTAAAAAGAAAATTCTGAATAAATTGAACATTTTAGAAGAAAAAAAGTTTTGACGCGATTTCTGACAATGAGGTTTGCTTCATTATGAAATACTAATACTTATGCAAATGTTCTTACTGACATCTGTTCTGATAGATGTCCCAATAACTAGCTTTTACACAATTAAAAACATTCATAAAACACAATTGTTATAACTTTCATCCCATAACACAAAAAGGCTATATAAGAGTTTATACACAGGCTGTGAAATTAATACATAACTTAAACAGCAGACAATAAGATCATGCATATGTTTGATACATTATACCTGCTTTTTTCATTTCATACACAAAATTAATTTTACTTTTAACAAACTGTACTTTTACCCTACAATAAAGAACTTAAATTATCATCAATGACTTGATCATTTAATCATGTGCAATTTCAAAAACAATACTTAAATTTTTATAAATTAGAAACAATAACCTTAACATTACTCCCAAACTGCCGATTAAATTTTGTATAATTACGAAAAATCAGAACTTTGGATTACATTTCATGATACGATTATATGTACACAACTAACAAAAGGAGAATAATGAAAACTCCAAATGCTTACAAATATATCCACATAAATGTGAAATTATAAATAATTGACAATATAAATATAAAATTACTAGAAGATAAGCTGATTTTATATGCATTACAGAAAACTTTCATATCTTTAAAGATCAAAATTAAACAAAAAATATTTTGATAAAACTGCAATGTTTTACTCGAAAAAGGGAACTTACCAGTTTCGGGAGTCTGTAAAAATGGCACGTAACTTTTATTGTTGTCATCAATGCAAAATTAATTGCAGTAAGAGGTAAAAAATACAGCTAATGTAATAAGAAGTTTTTTTAGAACAATCTTAAATCTAGAATTACAATCTAATGAACGACTTACCCTAGAAAGTAATTAACATCTAGTTAAGTTTGCAAATAAGCTTTAGTTGTTATACCGAGCTTGGAAAAACAATAAAAAGATAACCATTTTAAAAACATCTATATAGAAAGTTTAATAAACTATCTAAATAGGCAGTTCTCTAGCTACTGTTTCACCAAGTTTATCTTCTCCACAATCAGCTAACTGTATTTGGTACATAGAGATGCTTCCAGTCTTTCCAGTACATGAATCATGAACCACTAGAGAAAAAAAGTATCATTAAAAATACTATGCATTAAAGAATTACAATGTCAAAAGGGATAAATTTCTCACACAGACAAAATTTACAGAGTTAACTAATTTATTTTGAATACATAAATCTCATCTATCAATTTTGAAATATATAAAGATAATTTGAAGATCTAAAATACTTATAACTTTAATCATCACATCTTCTTAATACAGCTATCCTAAAAAATGCAACCTTCATATTTCAACATTCCTTATTATAAACCAGACATTATATAAATTTTAGCATCGTACCTTAATTTTAATGACAAACAGTACAACACACAAGCATTTCTCTCTATATAAGTTCATTTATTATTATACATAAATAACAGACTATATAATTTCCAAAAATTTATGCAAGCTCATTTTTGCTATATTACCGCTGATTTAACTAAAACATTCTTAATGATCAAAACATTTATATTTTAAACAGAATAAATATTCCAATATAAAAACATTTTTAGGTTATCAAAAATTTTCCTCTGCAAAAATTATCCAACAAATGTTTTAAACAATAACCGCTCAATCAATTAATGCATATAAAAATAAATTTCTAGTAAAGTTGAATTATAAAATTCATTCTCAATGGAAAATAACACGTGAAAGATGTTTACGTTTTATAGAACGTAATACATTAACATTCATGCAATGTTTTAAAATTTAATTAGTTAAAAATAAATGTATAAAACTAACATATTAATAATTTTTACTTACCACAACAGATTAGATTTCTACTCCATGCAGTAAAATTTCGGCACGTGAAATTAACAACAAACGTGCACACGAACACTGGCGATGTGGCGATTTAACAGATAGAAAAAGTCGCCAAACTGATTGAAAAAAGTAACCCATTTTTCGTTGCCACCGGGAAGATAGGACCTTCACTTCCTCTTGCGGGTTCCTCTTATCTATGAAACTCCTCACTAGTCATTGCCCATCTAATTATGCCAGGAAGGAGCATCTCTTGTTTGACACGAGACAACCGCTAGAGTTAAAAAGCAATTTTGCTCAGAACCTATCCGGCAGCATCCCTCATTCGTGAGGCCACTTCCATAATCTGCACATACATCTGAAAGGGTAGAAAAGTTTCTCCAAATCCCTGTACCTGTGGTACAGTTTCGCAACCGACACAGTACTTTCGATTCCATAGATTTTACGAGCATGTATATCATTTATACTCGGTTGATCTTAGAGGCTTTGAAGGAGCGAACCCTCGCTTCTTCGGACCGAAGTTTCTCCGGCTACGGAACTCTAAATGATCAACATTCTTCCAACGGAAGCCCGATTTTATAAAAATTTACAAAGACTTTTATTTTTAAAAGATTACATAAGAGGGATGAAATGTTTTCATTCTAATAATCTTCAATTAAGTTTTATGTCGGATAGTTGAATTCACAGTCCTGGAGCTAAATCTAGTCTAGCTATGAGTAAACTGAAAATAAATAAAATTGGCCGAATTATGGTTTTCATTACTTAAAAGAACTGCATTGAAAAAGTTATTACATTGTAAAAATAGTGGTGTTATCTCTCCGACTATAATATGAATAATCCTTACAATTGGTGAAGAAACACTTTATTCCGGTTTTATACCTAATCAAGCGTTTATATACGATTTAAAGTGTGTAATTTAAATCTAAATAATTAAATATTAATCTTACACCAAATTCTCACTTTCACACCATACGAGAATTGCTTTCACTTCCGCAAACAACGATGTTGGCGCGTTTTGAATAGCAAAAGTTCAATAAACGCTCATAGTAGTTTTAACAGTAATTTCTTTGCTACCTGCTGTTGTCTTCTACGATGATGTTCATAAACAGAAACATAACTTTGCCGTTAATATATATATATTAGTATTAACTGTAGCTTGTTTACAATCTATGAATGAGATGGAGAGAGTTTTGTTCTTGCCTTTTATCTTTTATACTGATAATCACAAACAAAGATTTTTCGTCAAAATATTTATATTTATTATAATTATTTATAATTTTGAAATCTCTGAGAAATTTTTTAAATGATTTTATAACTATCTACACTATGCGTATGTCTGATTTGCAAACTAATTTTATTTTGATTTGAAAAGCGTGTTGGGAAATATTAATGTAAATTTTTATAAATGCATGCTCTTATCAAAATTTATTCTATACTGTTTTATCAGAAAAAATAAATATTTTTCTTTAAGAAAATTGTCATTTTTCTTTTATTGGTATTTTATTTCAATTAATTTCGTAAAGACAACCAAAATTGTAAGTGAATAATTGATTATTGATTGGTTCCAAATATACGAGGGTTGCTATTTATATTTCTGGCCTTGGCAACAGTAAGTGTTGCTAGGCGACCGCAGACGATTTTAATCGAAAGTTTGATATTTTTAAACATAAATTCAGCAAACGATTTACCATTATAGCTTCATTTGTGTTGTTGACAGTAAATTGAAAAGTTCTTCTCTTTCAAAAAATGGAATTGAATCGTGAACATTTTCGTGCCATTATTTTTCATAACTTTCGACGTGGATTGTCAAGACAAGAGTGCTTCGATGAACTTAATTCTTCATTCAGCGATAAAGCGCCATCCTACAGCACTGTAAAAAATTGGTATAACGAATTTAATCGTGGTCGATGTTCGATCTAGGACGAATCCCGTGCAGGTCGTCCAAAATCCGTTGTTGTGCCAGAAAAGATCGATGCTGTGCGTGAACTGATAAAGCAATATCGTCATGTGACATACAGTGAGATAGAGGCGTCTTTGGACATTAGTATGACTAGCATCAATAAAATTTTGCATGAACATTTGAGCGTAAATTTTTTTTTTCACGTTGGATCCCGCATAATCTGACAAACGCTCAAAAAAAGGCTCGTGTCGATTGGTGCAAGGAAATGTTGGAAAAATACTTTCAAGGTACATCAAAGGCTGTGTATAACATCTACACAGATGACGAATCATGGATCTATGCATATGAGCCGGAAACAAAACAGCAATCAACTGTATGGGTCTTCCAAGACGAGGCAAAACCAACAAAAGTTGTTCGAGGAAGAAGCACATCGAAACAAATGATTGCCTGTTTCTTCGGCATTAACAGTCGACTGTTATGACATGATCATGAGGCAACAGTGGCGTTAGAGCAACGCAGGACGGTCAATTCTGAATGGTACACGACCATTTGTTTGCCAGAAGTCATCGGAGAAATTCGAAAAAAGCAGAAGAACAGGCGAATCCTTTTTCATCATGACAATGCGAGCTCTCACACATCGACTCAAACAAAGGCATTTCTGACGGAGCGAAAGATCGAACTGATGGGTCATCCGCCGTACAGCCCTGATTTGGCACCCAATGACTTCTTCTTATTCCCACACATCAAAAATAAATTACGTGGATAACGATTTTCGACCCCCGAAAAAGCGGTTGATGCATTCAAAACGCATGTTTTGGAGTTACCTCAATCGGACCGGAAAAAAGTGCTTTGAAAATTGGTTCAAACGCATGCAAAAGTGTATTGATCATCATGGAGAATATTTTGAAAAACAATAAAACCAATTTCGATCCTACATATTTGTTTTTTTTTATTATTAGACCAGAAATATAAATAGCAACCCTCGTAATTACAGATTTTAAAACATTAAAAAAGCTATTTAAAAAGCGTTTTAACTCTTCCCCCGAATACCATTTGGGAACCACTAGGCTATATCACATTAATTTCTTTTTGTTGAATATTATTTATTTCGTATTATCGCTTACCCGAAAAGGCAAAATAAATAATAATTGCACCTGACACTCTTTCATACATATTACTAGAAGTGTATCATTTCTAAAAGTACCATATAAGGTTTTGTTTATTTCAGACAATGAAAGGAATATATAACTATTTAATAAATTAAACCGTGCGTACTCTGAAAAATTGGGTGTTCAATACCAGCTGGCGTATTATTGTTCATAATGACATCTGAATTGAACAAAATCATAGCACTCGATGGTTTTTGTATATGATTGATTGTGACCGTAAAAATGCGTTCACACTTGTTGAGTATTGAACAATCCCTCTTCAGGTTAATAGGACATTTTAATTAATTTTTATTGTTTAAAAGAAACAAAGCCTTATTTGGTACTTTTGGAAAATAAACTTTACTAGCAATATACATCTTTGGGTGTTCAGATCAAATTTTATTTACTCAATTTTCCTGTGAAGAAAAGCAGTGCTACTCCCGAAAGCGTGTTGAAACTTAGGCAAAATTGAGTATCTTATCTTCACTAGCGCCACAAGAGTGTAGCGTATCACTTTTTAGAACTAGGAATTTTACGTCACCATGAAAGAGCCTGAATCGCAAAATAGCTCGAATCGAGAATAACGTTTAACCGTATGCCTCGAAAAAACGAAGGTCCAGTGTTGCCAGATTGGGCTACAAGTAGCGGATTGGGCTACTTTTAAAAGTTCCCGCTACTGAAAATTGAATTTTCGCTACTTGCTACTTTTTGGGCTACTTATTATTTTTCGAACGCTACAAATCTTAAATATGCGCTACTTTTTTTCCTTACTGAAATATATATATATTTTTAAATTTTTTTCCTTCCCATTATAAAATGATTCTGAAAGTTTGCAGCTTCTTTACCATTTTTAAAAAGGACATTTTTGTTGCTGTTGAAAACGTTCTCGCTTCAGTTTTGGATTCTTATTGATATGTTTTACTGATGGAGTCTATGATCTTTCCATGTTTATGTTTCAAATCGTAGACTCGGGAAATCGCAAAGATATATATGGAAAAATGCACGGAGAGTATGATGGGGAAAATGTTTTTTAACTCCAACTATTATTAATCGTTTATCTTCTGGAGAAAAAAAATCACGTTACTCGCTTTGAAACTCAGAAAAATTAAATCCAAAGTCATTAAACCTGATGAATGAAAATAGTTGTTGTGAATGACAATGAGTTTCCAAAAAATATCGTACTGTTAAATGCTTTTTTGTGAATTCATTTCACTTTTGTAAATCACCATCTATTCACAGTTGCACGAAAAATAGGAAAATTTTTATATCTTTCTAGAGCTTAGATTTGCCCGTTGTAAATGATGAAATTATTTTTTTAAAAAATAAGCTATAATATGTATTGCTATGGTTACAGTTATTATTTTTCACCTCATTTTGCCAAATATGCAATAAATAAATGAAACAAATAAAAATGAAGTTTTGGATAGTTATCATATTAAAATAAAATTCGTATTACCAAACGCAAATGATAATCAGAATTGGCATCAGGGAGAACGACATGAAGAAATATTTCATAGAAGGCCAAGGCCCACCCAATGATGACGATGAAACGCAAAAGATGGATTTTGTTTTTAAAACAAAAATATATACTATGAAATTTCAAATTATAAATAAAATTATAACTATAACAAATATAACAAACTTATAATTATAACAAACAATTAACTATAACAATGAAATTATGAATAAAAATAACTAAGTTAATTGAAACATAGTGCACTTAGGGATCAGGAAAATTGAATAACCACAATTTTTTTAATTCGAAAATGTCAACATTTTAAACCTTTCGAAACATTTATAGTAATTGCAAAATAACTAGGAAAGATAATTACTTTAAATGATAAACACGGTAATGTATATGCTGTGTGTTATAAAAGGAGTTTAGAAAATTATTAAAGCTACTACAGTGAAACTAGCGTAAACTGATCAGAAGTGGAACTACAATTTGATGGTTTTATAAGAGAAGTCATCTTATAAAAATGATAATAAATTGTTTTTACCTGCTTTGCACTTGATTATCAAAATCTTAGATGGGTGATTAACTTATAGAGATGGTCAACTTAACATGCTTCACTGTGCAAGTAAAGTAAGCACAGCAACTAAGTGAGCTGCGAGAAAAGAAAATATTTACGAGCATTTAGTGCAAATCTATCTTTTTATCATTGTTTTTTTTTAAACTTTGCAACAGATGTTACGGCTACTATAAATGAAGAAAAAAATTAGTTAAAAATATTTGTTGCTTCGTAGACGCTTTAAAATACTGTTTCATACGAGGCCCAAATCAAAATATTCATTTGTTCACTAAATTACTATCAAAACTATTCTCAATCGAGTTTGAAACTATTATTGATGCTGTTACAAAGAAAAGCAAAGTCATATTTCTCATCTGCGAGCTGAATGTTTGTACTTTGCATTGTTTCGAACTTCAGAGCAGAAATGATCAAATAAATTATTTTGCTTATCAAAAAAAAGATTTTTTGCCCTTTATTTTTAAATACACACAGATGTAGGCCCATGAAGTTGAACTTTTCTGAATTTCTTGTTGGAGTTTGCCCTTATGAAAATTTAAGGTATATTTAAGGTTGATTTGAGGTATTTTTGAGGTATTAAGGTTGTTTTGAGGTATATTTAAGGTTGCAGAGAAAACAGCAATAAAAATTATACCTCGTAAAGGTTGTAATTAAGATGTACGAGATTGATTTATATATACTTCAGCTTGTTTTGAGGTTGTTTAAAATTCACTTCAAATCAACCAGACTGATAAGGAGATTTTTAAGGTATACCAGGTTTATTTTCTTACACTTGTAACAAAAGAGGTATTTTTGAGGTATAAAAATTTTTACCTTATTTCAACTAACGATAAAAAGGTATTTATTGAGGTATATGAAGTCATTTTATTTATACATAAGCTTATTTTGAGGTTGTTTTAAATTCACTTCAAATCATCCAGACTGATAAGATGATTTTTAAGATATACGAGGTTGTTTCTCTTACACTTGTAACAAAAGAGGTATCTATGAGGTATAAAAAAATCAACCTTATTTCAACTAACGAGAGTGAGGTAATTACGAAGCATAAAAAATATACCTTTTTTCTACAAACGATATTGAGGTATTTATGAGGTATAAAAAAATATACCTTATTTCAACTAAAGAGAGTGAGGTATTTATTGAGGTGTTGAAGTCATTTTATTTATACCTAAGCTTGTTTTAAGGTTGCTTAAAGTACACTTCATATTAACTAACTCACTTCCCAGAGTTCCATGCGAGCCGGCAAATGGCGTGTGTGTTGACAATCGAAAGTCTATTCGAAATTCGGTAAGTGTGCTTGACATTTATTAATTTAGTTTTATCACTTTTAATCAAATATGCTTCAATTTTGAAACTTAAATTTTATTATTTTTGTTTTAACGACGTGTCCTGATCTTAAATAATTTAAGTTGGAGGATATTCTTGGAGGCTATCGTTGTAGGCTTAGCAATAAGAGAGAATAACCGAAATATTTCTCGTCACTGTTTTGGGTAACATTACTGGTGAATCGTTACAGCAGGTTATGCACAGTATATTTTATTGTTTGTAATTCAGTCAAATAGAACTATTCTTTTTATTTTGCTTAAATGTATATGTTTTAACGTAGCAGTATGCACGCTGATTAATTGAGAAAAATGTTCACAATTTCTCTTATAAATAAATCATTGAAAATTGAAAGACTTTTAAAATAGCAATTTTGCTTTGAAATTCTACTATAGCTGTATGCTTATCGTTTGGATATTTGTTGCGAAGCAAAGTTCATATATATATATATATATATATATATATATATATATATATATATATATATATATATATATATATATATATATATATATATATTTACAGAGCTTATCCACAGTTCCCTGATATTACTGAGATGGCCTTGGCTGTAAATAGCACATGCGCTGCGGCGAAGAAGAAGAGACAAGCAAGCTACTGCTCAGCCTTCCCCTAGGATATAGTTCTGAATTTATACCTGAAAGAAAAAGTAATCTCCCTAATAAACTACAGAATTTATGTAATTGTTGATAACAATAGTTTGCTAGATATTTGATAATTGAAAACTAGTAACTGTACTAGCTCACTTCTTCACTTGATCACAAAATTGCTATTTTCACTACATGTTATTTTCTCGCATTTTACCCACGTTAATTATTTACTAAGCAGATTATTATTACTTAGTAGAATATTGGGCAGAATGAAATTAAATCCGATTTCAAGTTTATATGACAATTTGTTTCAAGGTTATGAGCTTTTTCATGCAGCTGTTTATGGTTCACTACTTCAAAAATGTGCGAATTTCAGAAATCTTAAATATTTTAGAAATAAGTCAGTATAGTATGCAATTTTAATCCTGAATTGAATAAAATCAATTGCAAATAAAAACATTTATTGTTAAAAGTAATATGCATTATTTTGAGTTTCATCCTATGGGATGTGTATTTATATTTAAACAAGTGTTTGTAACAATTAACTATTAGTTTTATTCTGCTCGGTATTATAAGTTAAATAGGAGATATTATACTCAACTTATTTTAAAAGTATTATTTCAAATCATTCTCTCTTAGACATTTTCCTCACATAAAATTACTCACAACTTTAAAATAAATGCTCCTTATCAGCTTGTAATTTGTTCTATTCGATTGAGGGTAAAAAAAGAATAAAAATTGGTACATAACTTTAAAATTTTAATTTATTAAACGATTGTATATTCTTGATTACATTGATTAAAAATTATTAAAATAACTATTTTTTAAGAAACTCTGATGTGATTGACAATAACATAAGTCCTTTTCAGAATCAGCGTCAAAAATTTAAAAAAAAGCTGCTAGTTTTATGAAGTCTGACAAAAAGTTGAAAAATATAGACTAGGTTTATTGAGTTTAAAGATTTTTAAAAAGGAAAGGGAAGGAAATCTAATTATTAAACTTACAAGTACCATAATGTTACAGATGTATAGAAAAATAAAAAGTGTTAAAATTGCATAATAAGATTGGAATTATACAGGGTGTTTATAAAGTCCCGGACCCATTTTGATGTTTAATAACTCATAAAATAATAAAGATAGATTAAAATTAATAACATTAATGGTTAGATAGACTCAAAAAGTTTCATGACCCTTGTCAATGAACTTCCACGTGTGCCCCCTTCGTCGCTCGGAGAATATCATGTCGATAGTCAATTTCACGAGAGGTAGCTTTCTTTTTTACAGAAAAGACAATCTCATCAGTCGTATACTTAGACATGTTGGAAAACTTCGTATTTCCACAACTAGAAGAGCTTCAGCCACATGTCTTTTTGCAACAAGATGGTGCACCACCTCATTGGGGTATCATCGTTCGTAGTTCTTTGAATGACCATTTTACAGGAAGATGGATTGGGCGAGGAGGTCCAATTCCTTGGCCACCCAGATCACCTGATATAACGCCGCTGGACTTTTTTCTTTGGGGATTTATAAAGGACAATGTTTACAGGAGGATCATGTCGAACATTGATGGCCTCAAAGCCAGAATTACAACCGCAATAGCCTCTGTGGATGCCGACATGCTTGCCGCTATTGACTATCGACTTGATATTCTCCGTGCGACGAAGGGGACACACGTGGAAGTTCATTGACAAGGTTCATGAAAGTTTTTGAGTCTATCTAACCATTTATGTTATTAATTTTAATCTATCTTTATTATTTTATGAGTTATTAAACATCAAAATGGGTCCGAGACTTTATAAACACCCTGTATATTTGAATTTCTGTAAATGTTGTTAATGGTAATACTGTCTTCAGTGTATTTTATTTTGTGGCTGTGATACATGTCATGCTCTTTAGCTACGAGGATTGAATAGAAATGGCAGAAGATATTTATCTGAAAAGGAAAATTAATTTCATCCAGTTAATTTAAATGATAAAAAAAATACTTTCTAATATTTTAGGACCTGCCACTATTATCGTAAATATGACTTTTTTACTAATTTATATTTTTTTTCCTTTTAGGTTCCAATAATTACAAGTTTCAACATGTAGACGGAAACAGTATTTAAAATAATTTTGTTGGTTTGTAAAAAAAGTGAAATTTTAGTTTTAAATAAAAGTACTTTGAATTTCAGCTGACTAATAATTTAAATTTGTAGTTTTATAGCTTTAAAAATTCCAGCACCTTAGACAACTATCTTCTAAAAATACGAGTATGAGTTCCCATAAATAATTTTTACTGACTGTAGAATTTGGATAAGTGTTATTTTAAGATGATTTAAATCAATCTATTAAAATTATAGAAGAATTATGCATTTGAAACTTTCTTTTATAGCTTAACAAAAGAAGCAATTACTGCCGAAGGTTTAATATTAAAAATTTCAGGTTGATAAATGATCTCTACTAGTGAAAAAAATGTAATGTACATTATTCTTCATATAATATATATAATATCTTTATATATATATTATATTTTTTATATAGTGAGTCTAAAAATTAATAAACTAGGTGGTCCGTATAACACCTCACCTTCGTAAGTGCTAAAAAAAACATCTTTGGTTGATAAATTAATGCTTCTAAAAATACAAAAATATATACTTGAGGTTACGAAATAATAACTTAAGGTAGAACATGGAACACATGGCGCTAATTAAAAATAACCTTTCCAATTGTTGAAAATACACTTCAGGTTGATTTATAACAACCAGAAGTGTAAAATGGCCCACCTTAGGTTGAAAAATATATACCTCTACAAGCATAAAATTATATACCTGAGGTTGAAGAATAATTACCTGAGGTAGAACAAAATACATTTGAGGTTGATTTATAACAACCAGAAGTGTAAAACGACACACCACAGGTTGATAAATATATACCTCTACAAGCATAAAATTATATACCTGAGGTTGAAAAATAATTACCTGAAGTCGAACAAAATACACATGTGGTTGATTTATAATAACCTGAAGTGTAAAATGACACACCTTAGGTTGCTGAATAAATACTTCCACAAGTGTAAAAAAATATACTTCAGGCTGAAACATATATACCTCTGGAGGTATATTTAAGGTATATTTGAGGTTGATTTTGAGGTATTTATTTGCACCCTTTTCAATATATATATATATATATTTGGGCTACAAAATGTTCGAATCCGCTACTTTTGGAGCTCCCATTCGCTACTTTTTAATCTTAAGTTCTGGCAACACTGCGAAGGTCTGCTGTTTGTTTAGAATTGAATTTCCTCTATGTTGAATTCTGTGCAATTAAGGGAGCAAGTACATTAACATTCCTGTTAAGGGAAAAGGTTTACAATTTTATTGATATTCTGTTCTGTGTATCATTGTATGAAATCAATTAATACCTTAAATAGTTTGGAATTTATCATAAACAATAAAAGATGTCTGCAATATTTCATAAAAAAATTTCTGTCAAACAGAGGTAAGTTCGGTGTTTTTCTATGTTTGAAAACGTATTTTAATTATTAACCCTTTTCTTAAAAAGTATTAAAAGGCAAATAAATAAAAAATATTTGCCTTGGGGCATATTGGTATAAGACAAATTTACAGTGTTTTTTTTTTTTTTTTTAATGACGACTTTATTTTGATTAAACATGTATTTTTTCTGATGACTAATTTTAGTTTCATTGGAGATTTTATTAGCTTGTCATTAATATAACAGGATACAAATTAAAATTATATTTTTTAGTAATTAAATTAGTTATTCCAATAACTTGATTCAATTAAAATGTTAACAATTAGCATTTATTTTATTTTTTGTTTGAACGATATCCATGTCAAATATTCATGCCATATGATATTCATGACATCGAAATAGTTATTATAAAACTATAAACAAATTAAGTTTCTGAAAAGATGTATGAAAATATCATTGTAATATTAATCATGTCTGGTGCAAGTATTATAAAAGTACAAAACCTCAATATATGCCACCAAGCTATGCTTTCGCATCCTTAGAATATGTTTTTCGTGTATTGTGTAAGTTTGAGTAATATATTAATGTAAATTATATATTAATGTAATATTAATGTATATAATTCCTGTATATTTTCAGAATAAAATTCTCATTTTTCATTCATTTATGCATAGCGAGATTGTACTGCACATTTTTCCTTAAACACATTTTAAACCTAGTCTCTCATCCTATCAAATAATAATTTATTATTACTCAAAATTAATTATGTAATCAATTGAGGAAAATTCTTTAAAATAAAAAAATAAAGAAAATTAGTGATCAAGTTATATTTTTCTCAGCTATTATTCTTTTGAGTTTGTTTTTTAAATTACTCCTGAATCACAAATATGATCACACTTTTTACACTAGGATTAATAGAACACAATTTTTTTCTATTAATCATATTTCTATTAACCACAGCTTATTGATTAATGAACTAATTATAATTTATAAAAAAATATAAATATTTAAATGAATTAATAATTTTTTCAATCAATCAATTCAAGGGTTTAACTAAATTACTATTAATATTTAGTGTAGTTATTAAAATAAATCTCCAAGTTGCTCATTATTTTATTATGTTATAAAAGCTTAGTACCTCTACTTTCTAGTTTATGCAGCTCATCATCAATCGAAGGAATAGTTTCGAATTTCGGTCTTATTCATACGAAACTGAAAAATGAATTTGAAATACAAAAGATTTCAAAACTTTTTTTTTTGTAGTTGTATGTTTTTGGGAAAATAAATCAAAATGGGAGTAAATGAAAATGATTTAGATATAATGAATAGAATGATTGTTGAGTGTTTTTTTATTTTTATCCAGCTGAATGTTTAAGTATTTTAATTTGAAATATTTTAACGAATGAACAGATTGGATAGATTTTAATTTTGTGCAATTTTATGGTTTGGGTTTTTGACAGTAATTGTCAAAGGAGAGTTCAATATCAAAATAATTCAAGAATATAATTGATTGATTATTTGTTATTTTCTATGCATGTTTATTTATAAATAATTCTTATTTATAGTAGCTAATATACACTAAAATTTTGAAGTATTGACACTTAATGATTGTCGTTGAACAGCCGACCAAATTTTTGGGTTCACAACTACTAATGTTCAACTACGTAGCCTTGTAATTTTGAACCGAACCCAGAAGACAAGGGAACTCCTGGATAAAGTATTGGGAAAAATTCGCCTTTGTGAAGGACTTATTGATGGAACTAACACGCATTTTCGTTACATGAAGAAGAAGCCGTGAGAACCTCTCACGGTTAACCTTACAGCAAGGGCACTCTAACCCATGATCTACCTGAGGATATTTCATGTCAGCACTGTGGTTGGTGCAAGCCAGATTCGAACCGGGTTCACGTCATTGAAAGGTTCCCCAGAGCCATTGCGGCTCAAGTTTTGACAATTGTCAAAAAGTTTTTTTGGACATGATGGATAAAACCACTGTTAAAACCGGATAAAACTGTCAATTGTCAAAAACTTGCCAACCTTACCTGGAGCCCATGAAAGTGCTTCAGATATTAATTTTCCTTGGTTACTCTGTGAACAAGACCAAACCAATTCAATCTGCTTTTTTTTATAAAAAAAAAAAAAACTGTTCCCTCGCATTAAACATTCTAATTTCTAAAAGGTTAGAAAATTTAAAATTCATTAAATTCAGAGTGTTTTTTGTTTATGCTAAGATTTTTTTTTTACCTAATCTACCTTTATTTCAGTCATATCTTTTTTTAGGATACTGTGTAATTTATCCTTCATTTTTCTATTTTCAGGTCACTGCCGTAAAGTCTTTGGACTCAACATTATTCTTAGCAATGGACTTGAAAATAATTATTTGGAGTAACGTCAAATTAATCTTCTAACCTTTAATTAAATCCTACTGAAGTGTATCATTACAGTCATCTACCTTTACTTGCTGGGAATGTAAATTTTGTGACCAACTGCAGTTTGAATTTTAAAAACCTACCTACATGCTTCAAACCATTGTGTCTAACACGTTTATTGCTAGTTATGTTTCTGTTTCACTTACAAACAATTAAAAATAGCGTCATTTATTTAATTTTTTTCTCAATGATTTAATGTTTTGAAAATATATCACGGGACTGATAAGCTCCGTTTTTCATCCCTTCATCTTGTTCCCGTTATTTAGAATGAAAAATTTTAGTGCCACTATAAAGCTTGAGTATTAAGTTGATAATTTCTGTAACTGATCTTTTTTAAGAAAATTTAAATTTATTTCTCATTTTTGCATATCATTTCTATTATTATAAAATTTTGTTCCGAATGATTAATTTAAAATTTTGTTGTGTACGTAGAAAACAATAGTATACGTAATAAAAAATTTGAAAATAATAATTTTTCCTGTTTTGTTATGGGGACTTTTTAACTATTCTAGTAACATGTCGGATGAAAGTTTTGAGCATGATTTTGCCTTAGTTAATGATAGTTATGAGGAGACTCAAGAAAAATCTTATACTTGCAATGTATGTAATAAGAGTTTTTCTCAGAAACATAATTTGCTAACTCATAGATTTATTCATACTAATAAAAAACTTTATTCTTGTAGATCATGTGATAAAGTTTTTCCATCAAACCGTGATTTAAATGTTCACAAACGCATTCATTCAGGCGAAAAAGTTCACGTTTGTAATTTTTGCAATAAGATTTTTTCAGCAACCCGTGACTTAACTATACATAAACGTATTCATACCGGTGAAAAGCCTTATCCTTGTAGCGTATGTCATAAAAGTTTTTCTCAACGATCCCATTTAATTACGCACACCGCGGTACACACCGGAATAAAACCTTACTGTTGTAGTATTTGTAAAAGAAGTTTTTCTACTAAAGGTGATTTAAATAAACATAACCTTGTCCATACTGGCGAGAAACCTCATTCTTGTGGTGTGTGTAATAAAAGGTTTTCAACATCCAGTGGTTTAAATAAACACTATGTTGTTCATACTGGGGAAAAACCTTTTTCTTGTACTTTATGTGGCAAGAGTTTTTCAAGAAGAGGGGATTTAATTCAACACAACCTTATTCATCTTGGAATAAAACCTTATTCTTGTAATATATGCAGTAAAAGGTTTGCATCAAGCAGTAGTTTAACTACCCACAGATATTCCCATACAGGAGAAAAACCTTATTCCTGTACTGTATGTAATAAAAGTTTTGCTAGAAATTCTCATTTAACTGTGCATTACCTTGTTCATTCAGGTGAAAAACCTTATCCTTGCAATGTTTGCGGCAAAAGTTTTGCAGCAAGCCGTACTTTAACTCACCACAAATGTTCCTATCACAGTGAAAAAACTTATTCTTGCAATGAATGTGGCGACAGTTTTGCATCAAGCAGCACTTTAACTTATCACAGATTTTCTCAGCATGGTGAAAAAATCTTTACTTGCAATATATGCAATAAAAGTTATGCAAGAAATACTGACTTCATTAAGCACAAGTCCAGCCATACTAATGAAACACCTGATCCTGAAAAACATTCTGTTGTAAAACCATATCCTTGTGGCGTATGTGATCGGAGTTTTTCATTTAAAAGTGATTTGATAAGACACAACATTATTCATACTGGTGAGAAACCTTATTCTTGCAGTATATGTAACAAAGGTTTTTCAACGAATGGTGGTCTAAATAAACACAGAGTAGTTCATACTGGTGAAAAACCTTTCGCTTGTAACATATGTAAGAAGAGTTTTTCGAAAAACAGTAATTTAAACAGGCACATCCTTATTCATGCTCCCAAAAAATCTTAATTCATGTCTGTAGTGAAAATTTTGCATTATATGTTAAATAGATCTTTCACCATTTGGTTAGGAATGATATTTTTTTAATATTTTGATGAACTTTTGCACTTCTATTTATCATTATGATACAGAGTGTTTCATAATGACTAAATATTATACAGGGTGAGAATAACACAAAAGAAAGCAAATAATTATAAAATAAGAGGTTGGATATCTACTTTGCAACAGGAATATGTAACTTTGGCTTGTGGGCCAAGACAAGGTGCATAGCATTTTTAAAAAGTGCTGATTTTTGATTTATATTTTTTAAAAGCCCTTGAAGGTGCTTTATTTAGTCAGTGTTTGTAAAAAGTGCTTAATTTTCAATCTTTTAAATAGAGATTTTTTCTTTGTTGCATCGATTGTCGCTCTAAGCTACAAAAAATTCATGATTTTCAAAAAATTTTCTGCAATATTTATTTATTTTATTGATTTTGAGTTTATAAATTAAGAACTTTAAAGATAGAAATTTTTTTTTTATTACTGCACAGATCCTAATTATGATTTTTTCTTTTGAAGAGTGATTAAAAATATTTTTTGAGTACTTAAAAGGCACTTATTTTTTGTTGAAAAATCTGGTTACACACCCTGCAAGAGTATCCCCCAAAGCCTTTTACCTTTGCTCTTAATCTGTCTAAATTGTTCATTAAAATATGAAAATTCAGAAAAATCTTCCTACCTCTTGTTCTATAAAAGTGATTCTAATTGTCTTTCTCAGAGAATCGTATTGAAATTATTTCATTCTGTACATTTTGTTTAAGGAAATGGGTTCAGTGTTTGTAGCAAAATGTAATTTCTTACAGAATTTCAAGAAACGAAAAGATGGATGATTAATTATAATTTCAAAATTCTAATCACAATCATTACATAAATTTCATTGTGTATTAGTAAAAGTGACAAGTTTTGGTTCTGAATATTGGTAAAAAATAACTTTTAAGGTGAATGAGAACACTTTTGTTTATACTTCTTTTCTATAGCTCTAAATTTGTTGCAATAATATTTGCTTTGAAATATTGTATAGTTTGTTTACAGTAAGAACTCATCCTGCATCTAAGTCTAAAGGCCGTCTGCTACTGTGGAAATAAGAGCGCATTTCAGGGAGGGTAGCTTCTCTTCACTCTAGGGCTAACACAGTAGACCGAAGAAAAAGATTCCCTTTCTCTCAACGACCTGAACCATAACCTGTCCTAAACAATGAACCCACACTCTTAATTGAAATAGTTATACCTCGTTACCATAGTCACCGCCACAGGTACATGGTTAGGGGAGTTCTTACTTTAGACAAACTATAGCTAATATTTGTTGAAATTTATTTATATATTTTAGTTTATTATAATTTTTCATCATATTACTTTTAAATAGATTCTATCATGCATTTTTATAATGCTAATTTTGAACCACAACAGTGTGTTTTCTAACCTTTATAGCACATTAGTTAAGAATGGCCCTACATTAGAACATAGCGTTGCAATCCAGTTTAAGAAGCAGAAATAAGTGAAATTAGAATTTCAAAATTGTAGGCTCAGGTGGGGAAAAGCAGGTCTCTATCTAGGTTTTTCTGAGAGGTGCCTAATTTGTGAAAATTTAGACATAATTTGTGAAAATTAAAAATTATATTAAAAAATCAACACAAAAATATGGATTTATGGTTTTTTACGGGATACAAAAAATTTTTTTAAGAAAAAATATTCTGTGAAACTACCGTTTTTCCTAAAGTTGATTTGTGAAGTTACCGCTAAACGGTAGTAAATTTGGCATGGACAGACCCCTGAAAATCAACCTTTTTTTGAAGAAGGCTATAAATTCAAACTGTTAAATTTATTTTACCGAAAATTTTAATGCATTTTATGTAGATTGAATACATATTGATTAAATATGAAGCATAATTTATTAAATTACATTAATTTTTTTCTTACAGTAATGAATTCAGAAGAACATGTTTGATATACCCACTTTACCCCAGAGTGAGGTAAAGTGGGTATAGTTCTAAAAATAATACATATTTCATTAAAAACGTGTGTAAATATTGTTTTAGAAATGGAAATGCTTTTAAATAAATGTATTTTGAATATATTTAAAAGAATAAGTGCTAAAATTACTTTTTTTTTCGTTAATCAAATTAAAGAGTTCCATTGTGATCAAAATTAGGTTTCATTTCGGGTCTCTAAAAATATTAACCAAGTTATCTCCATTTAAAGGGGGAAATGTTTTTTTTTTTTTTTTTAACATTGGCCCACTTTTTCTCATGAACCCACTTTACCCCACTTGACTCTATGTTATAATTTATGTTAAGAAGTCAGACAGTGTACTAAATACTTCAGATATTATGTAACATGAAATTGTCTTTATTTCGGGAAATTTACTGGACAGTTGCCTCTTCACGCATGCAGCTATGCTTGAAGCTTTCTTTTTTATTTATTTATTATTACTATTTGAATATGTTTTCTTCCCCTTAACCTGATAAAAAGTACTGTCCATTTTGACTGTATTTTAAGAAATTGTGCAGAAGGATAGGTATCTACCGCAGTTCCTGATTTAGGTTGGCGGCAAAATTAACGCCTTGGCTGATTAACAGGGCTCATTATGAATCACCCCATTATATATTATGCCCATCTGCGAACTACTTCGAAGTAGAGAGCATCAATTTAATAAATTTCACTGAAATTGAATATCCATGTAATTTTCAACACTGGAGGAAAATTTTATCTTTTAAGGAGAGAATGAAGTTCTTTTAGCTGGTTAATTTAATGGCTTACAAAAACCCTATTGTTCACATTTACATATATTTAAAATACATAAAACACATATATTTAAAATACATATTATATCTGGACTCACATTGGTTGGTATTCATCAGGAAAATATACGAGACTTTTCATGGAAAATTGTTTCAAATTATCAGATTGTATGTTTGTTGTGTAGCAAAGCTTAGTTTTATATATTATTTGTAATATTTCTCAACAAGCAATTTAATGGACCATCATGGCGAAAAAAGTGTACACTTGTAACATAGTAAATAAAAGTTTTTTAAACGAAGCATTTATTTTTCTGTTTCTTATTTTGTTTTTTACTACTACTTATAATAATAAAAAGAAAAAAATCTTTCTTTCTAATGCATATCCAAAAGGTGTAAAAAAACCAACTCGAAGGGGAAGTAGGGCGCTGTACTTCAAACGGATTGAAAACTAACATATTACCGAAAGAGTAACTGTACGCCGCTAGGGGCTCCTCCACTTTAAGTATTTGCTAAACCGAAGGCTTTTAGTTAAATTATTTTAATTTTACGTCAATTTTTTGTTGATTATTATCAATAATTGTATTCAAATAGGACCAGAATTCGCTGCATCATCGTAATTTAATAACTTGTCACCGTAATTTAATAACTTGTCCAGGACAGAGCGATCGCGCATGCGTTAGTTGGTACCCTTCTTCACCGAACCCAATTGTCCTGGAATATGTCGCTCCGTGTATTTTCTACTTAGAAAATCCTTGATATTATTTATTGGTTAAGTAAGCCTAGTACAATCATAACTTTTATTTTAATTGTAGTAATTTCGCGTTCTAAAAATGATTCGAATTTCCCATATCGTCTTAAATATATCAGGATAATTTAAAGCCAAGTGAAAATCAATAACTGCCGAAAATGGAATCGAAACACTACATGGATTTACGATACTATCGGCGTAAATTGAACGCAACAAAAAGTGATTATTTAAATGCGTAATTCAAATTTTACGTGTAAACTTCTGCAGAATTTATTTTTTTTCTTTACAAAAGAAAAATCTTTCTGCAAGAACTCTATAACGTTTTGCGACCATGTCGCCGCGATTCTGCCTCAGGGATGACGAAAAAATGAACTGAACCAAAAATACATTTTCGAGAAAAAAAGATCAGTAGCTTTACGAACATATGGCGCGGACATCTGTAGCTTACTATTTAAAATCCTCTTATCCGAATTCGGTGAAATCAAGCACTCAAATTCGACAAAAAATCAGATCCCCAGTGTTATTATACTATTTTAAGAAAATGCGTAGTGGAGAGTTAAGAGCCTTAATCATTTGTTAAAGATTAGGTAGTGTTTATATTAATCTTTTTGTATTAATATTTTTAAAATATATATATAATTTCATTCGAATAAATACAGTGAATTCGCGATAACTCGAATCTGATAGGACTGACGAAAAACTTCGACATATCGGAAGTTCGACTTACCGTTAGTTTTGGTTTTGGACTTTCAAAATATTGTCGGATTATTTAATTAATGCTTATTAATTACAAATCTTCTAAATGCTTACAATATTTAAGATCATTTTTCTGACAAGTCATTTACGATAAGACTGTTTGAAGCACGTTATGATACCCTGGTCCATCAGCTGCAACTTTGCTGTTGTGTTTGGTGGGAGAAACTGCAAGTTTACTGCTTTCAAATAAGGTAGGGCTATCAAATTCTATGGGTTGTGCATTTATCCATAAAGAGTATCACTTTTCTTTTTTTAGCGAAGAATTTCCGGTCCAATTTTCTTACATAGTCTTCAAATAAAACTGATGTCATCCGAAACTTTTTGTTAGAGTTGTAATCCAAAGGATACGTTTTTACATTCTTGAAACATCATGGATTTCGGTATTTTCCGATAATAAGTAAGGGCAATTTCTCTGTCCCAGACGCATTTCCTCCAACTAGGATAGTCAAACGTTCCTTGCTCATTTTACCCCCTGAGCAGTTTTCATCCTTAACATAGTCTTATTTGGAAGACATGTAAAAAATAAGCCCATTTCATCAATATTGAAAACATTATTTGATCTGCATCCTTGAAGTAAATTTGGTAACGTTTCATTTAACCATTGTTCACATACTTCAAGAGGGACAGCTTTAGCTTCTCCATGAAGAGTGCGAAAGACATTGTGTGTGTGTTGCAAAGGAAGGGGCAAGATATCAGCTCCTAGGCTTTTTTTCTTGCTTTAAAAGATCCAAAAAAAAATCGAGTTAAAGGGAGTAAAATTCGAGTAATCGAGAATAATTAACATGAAATTGAAGATAAAAGGGTCGGGACCTCATAAAAAAATCGAGTTATAGTAATATTCGAGTTATCGTACTTCGAGTTATAGCGAATTGACTGTATTTAGTTACTTTAAAGTGGGGGATCAACGGACTAATTGAATCTGCTTCGAAATTCATATAGTTACTTATAAGGTGGTAACATTTTGTATTGGCGATCGAAATGGGCTGCAGGTGGCGTAGAGCAGAACTCTTTTCCTATGGCAACACTTCACATGCTTTCCCCATTAGCGTGTGGAAAGTCATAGAGGAAGGAGGTACGTTAGTTTCTCTCTTGATTTTCATATAGATTAAAATCTTTTAACTTAAAAAACTATATGGAACTGAAAACTACATTAAACATAGTTCTAAAGAAAAGTATCATGGAAATTTTAAAAAATATTTTTATTAAATAAAAAGGAAAAATATTAAGAAAAGGGAAAATATCGTAGTACATTCCTATACAACTGAAAAGAGGAGGAGAGGGAAGGGAGAAGGGCTAAAGGCATGAAACCGGTCTCTCCCCAGATGGCGTATTCGAGTGTTGCGATCGCCAATGGTTTTAGTCGTTTCTATGATACAAATAATGTTATAATCCCTGAATAAATTTTAGTGTTTCATACATTACATGAACAGTAATCAAACATAGAATACAAAAATATGAAAGGTTCAAAAGTTTTTTTAAAAAAAAATGATAATTTTTTTTAACGCTATTTTTATTAAAAATGTACTGAAAAAAAGAAATTTGTAAATGAATGAAACATTTCTTTGTCAAAATGTTGTTTTCATGCACTATATATATTTTTTCTTTTTTTTTTGTATTCTACTATAGTTTAAAAAAAATATTTTTATTTAAAAAAATTAATTAGTCATGCTAAACTAACAGGCCAGCTATCAAAGTACTTTTTGGGGATAGTTATATTTCTTCAACTGAAATAGTTTACAAACTTACGACTCACCACAACTTAGTTTTTTTTCTTATCGATATTAATGTAATAATTGTATTTACAGCTTATTCTGTTGATTTCCACAATGAATCACACCTGAACATTGCACAGCTACATCTGCATTTACAAAAGCGTAACTATAAACACGATAGATGGTTTTCGATTAAACCTTACGATAAAATGTCATTTATGTTGCTCCTTGAGTTTGAAACAAACCAAAAAATATTTGATTATTAAAGATCTTGCAATAAACTACGTTTTTTAATTATATCTAAAATCATTTTTTTTCTTCGATTTTCTTTAAAAAAAAAGTTTCCAATTTTTTTTAGAAAACGACTTAATCATACTTATTAAATATTATTTTTCTTAATTAGGTAAACATGTAAAAATCTGTTGGGTGTTCTCAAATTTGAAACGTTTGTTTTATTTTCTTTTACATTTTATTTTACTTAACTATAACTTATTTAAACGTCACGATGGTATAAATCATTTTAAATCCCTGAATAAAGCGTGGAGCCGTAGTGGCTTATAGGATAGAGCACTCGCCTCCCAATGACGTGATCCGAGTTCGATTCTCAGCGATGGCTGGTCGATACGAATTCCGCACCGACCACAGTGCTGACGTAAAATCCTCAGAGGTAGACTGATCATGGGTGAGAATCCCCAGGCTAATCGTGGCAGTTTTTCGTAGTTTTCCTCTCCGTGTAACGCAATTGTAGGTTAGTTTAATCAAAAGTCCTCTACGAAGGCAAATTTCTCCCACTGCTTGATCCAAGAGTTCCCTTGCCTTCTAGATTGGGTTCAAAATTACATGGCTACGGAGTTGAACATTAGTAGTAGTAAACGCAAAAATTGGGTCGGCTGTTAAACGACGGTTGTAAAATAAAATGAAACTAAACTGGTTTTAAAGTTTTCAATTCCTTTCATCTTAATATTGATTCTTAAGATTTCCATATAGATTTAACCAGCTCTTAAATATTAGTTTGCGATCCTTAATTTGTACTTTTTAAAAAAAACTTAATTCTTAAAGAAGATTTTAAAATTATATATGAGCACTCTGCATAATATCAAGATGGCTTCGTTTACATTGCCGAGGCAAGTTTTTTTTTTTTTCCCGTGTTCGAAAGAATATCTTTCCAGATATTCTTCCTTGCGTTTTAAAATGTTGATCACAGTTGTCTTTCTTACCAGAAAAAGATTTACTTTTTTCTTTAAGTTCATTTGGAGCTTTCCTTTGCTCCATTTTCAGTGAAAATTCCCAAACAAACGAAAGGTCCTGTCACGACGCGACGTGCAGTCCAGCACGAAGAAAAAAATAATGGAATGTGTTTCACATATGAGCGATACACGTTGTTTTCCAATTCTGTATAGTTCAATGCTGCACCGCTACACACTCCCCTGACCCTTTTCGACAGCAATTACAGACAATGTATGCAGTCTACGACATGAAAGCATTCAATATTGGGCTAGAATAGCATTTCTTCTTAACGAAAGTCTGGACGATTTTGAAACTTTTAAGCCTGTTTCGGAACGTTTGAATGTTTATGCTTCCTCATAAATATAGTTTGTCTAAAGTAAGAACTCTCCTAGCTTTTCGTCTGGACCCAGCGGAGACTATGGTTAAGAGGTATAACTATTTAAAGTAAAGGTGCGTGGTCACTGTTTAGGACACGTTTAGACTCGGATCGGTCAGAGAAAGGGAATCTTTTTCTTCGGTCTATTGTGTTAGCCCTAGAGTGATGAGAAATGAGCATTCGCACTCGAAACATTGATTAGAGTGTTTAATTCCCTTTAAAAAAAAAAAAAAAAAAAAAATTTCATAAGTTTCTGTTTCTGAAAAGTTTTTAAAAATAATTATTTTTTTAGTTAAGTTTTTTTTCAATCATCCTTTATTTATTTTTGAATTCTTAAAGATGCCTTTTAAATTTATTAAAGGTGAAACTTTAAAACCACCAAAAAGTTTGCAAAATGTATTTGAATTTTTTTTTCTTTTTCTGATGAAGCCAAGTTGGTAAAATCGTTGAAAATTTCTCCGGTATAGATAACTCGAACTGTTTCGATCTTCTGTGAAACTTTTATCACTTTTTAGAATTAAAGTAAATAAAAAGAAAATAAATAGTTAATAGATAGGCAATAACAAATAGAGAATAGTTAAAAAGAAATAAAAAGTTAATAAATGTCATAAAGTTCCTAAGTTTGTTAAAATTAGAGTTAAAAGTTAAGCGTTTCACTTTTACCAGAAAATTTAACTAATTAAAAAAAATTAATCTCTTTAAAAAAATGTGTAAGTTTAGAAATGATACCATCTGAAAATCAATGAACATTCATAATAAATAGCGAGAAACTAGCTTTAAATTATGAAGTAACATTAAAAAAACCTGCTTCACCCTTAATATCTGAATATGTTTAATATTTTAAGTAAATAAATGCATAATTTAAAGTCAAGAAAAAGATATCAATACCAATCTTAATAAAGGTTCTTAAATCTTATTATATAAGTCTCTTGTTGACTGCTTAATCAGCCAATCTGTTAAACTTCCTATATAATCTATCATCGAAGATTCCCTCCCGAAAATACGCCATTCTTGTTTCCATAGCAGTAGACGGTTTTAGACTTCGCGGAGAGTGGAGTTCTGACAATAGACAAACTATAGGCGATCGCAGAGCTCGAATACGCCATCTGGGGAGAAGACTAGTTCCATGCCTTTGGCCCTTCTCCTTCTCTTTTCAGTTCTATAGGAATGTACTACGATATTTTTCCTTTTCTTAATATTTTATGTATTTAATTGTTTAAAATATTTTTTTTAAAATTTCTATGAAGTTTTGTTTTAGAAATATGTTTAATGTAGTTCTCAGTTCCATTTAGTTTCCTAACTTAAAAGATTTTAATCTATTTGAAAATCAAGACAGAAACTAACGTACTCCCTTCCTCTCTGACTCTCCACACGCTAAAGGTGAAAGCATGTAAAGTGGTGCCATGGGTAGAGAGTTCTGCTCTACGCCACCTGTAGCTAATTTCAATCGCCAATACCTAGATATTTGCACAAAATACCTATTTGTACAAAACTATCTAGATGAAGAACATGCACACTT
This sequence comes from Parasteatoda tepidariorum, assembly GCF_982258835.1. Classification (NCBI taxonomy): domain Eukaryota; kingdom Metazoa; phylum Arthropoda; class Arachnida; order Araneae; family Theridiidae; genus Parasteatoda; species Parasteatoda tepidariorum. Next base: position 94,383,929 of record NC_141762.1, read on the forward strand.
CTAATTTTTTTATTTTTTTGATATCACTGCATATAAATAAGGATTATATGCTTTTGGAAAAATTCGAGAACACATGTTTAATTTGTTGACATTTCATATTCTCAAAAAGAGTGAAAGCTTTTGAGGAAAATCAATGAAAACCTCGATTTTCAAATAGATTAAAAACTTTTTAAAGTTACGAAACTATATGGAAGTGAAAAAAAAAAACTATATTGACAATTAAATATGAAAAATAATAAGAATAGGGAAAATATCGTAATACATTCCAACACAACTGAGAAAAAGGAAAAACATGGAACCGGTCTTCTCCCCAGATGGCGTATATGAGCGCTGTGGTCCTGATTATTTTGAGAGGAGTTTAACTGTTAACCATATGTTTCTCTTGGATTGTTGCTTGCTTATTAAATCGAATGGAAGCTATAAGCTAATGAAGAAAGATTGCCGCTCTTTTCCATAATCTACAATTAAATCGAATGGTTTCTGTTTATCAAACTCGAATTTCTCTTCAGAAAATGGGATGGCAGTTTCAAGAAAATGCTTCGTCTGTTTTTAATACATTGTTGTGTAAAATTAAACAGTAATGCTACATAAATAGGAAAGCATAGAACTTATATTCAATACTATCAAAGAAGCCTGCATTTTTTTGTAAAATTTTATTTTGTAATGCATAAAGCTTACAGCAACAAAATCTCCTCGTTGTAAATTAATCAAAATGACACGCTCTTGAAAAATACATAATATTGATCTTTCGTTTCTTACTTTTACCAAGTTAGAAATTATCAATCTACTTGAAGTAAGTTGGGTGTTTTTTAATTTTTGAAAATGTGTGATACAACATTAAATCATGTTTAAATTTAAACCCTTCCGCCAAAACAATTCTTGAAGTGTATGTTTGCATATGACAGGAATCAGGCTATTTTTACTGACTGTTTTTCTTTTAAAGTAATTGATTATTTTTACAGTACAGAATTATTTTAATATTTTTATACTTTTTATTCAAATTTCGTTATAATTCAGTATTCAAATTAAATTTTAGTAACTTTTTAAATCATAATTGAAATTTTTGAGCTTGTTTAATTTGGTTGCAGTAGGTATAAATAGTAAGATTTTTTTAAAATTTTAATTCAGTACTTTTACATTTATTTTATAGTTACTTATGTACTATTAAATCACTACACTGTGCCAACTTACATTGTAAGGTGACGTGAGTCGAACAAAATTTGCATAAATTCCTCCCCAAATGTTTTTTTATTTGGGGATATTTCCATACTGTGATTATTATGCCAACTATAAGCTCAACGCTCCAAAATAATTTTAAATGTACAATTTAAAGAGAAAAACATATTGAGCAGGGATGCAGAGAGTTTTCGACCACTGGGAAAATTTTAGTACTGTGATCTGTGGCAGAAAAATCACCAAGTCTTGGCAACTTTCAGTCAGTGATCCGCAAGAAGCTAAAAAAAAACATTTTGATGAAAAACATCACGAAAAGAGGCCAACTCTAAAGGCATACCTTGTAGCCACCCGCAGGTAAACATCTACACGTTTTTCTTTTTTTTAAAAATTGCAAGTTTAAAATTTATTTGGCACCATGGCTGGCATGTAGTTGGCGTGACAGATCACAATACAGAAATACCCCCCCGTCCACTATTCAACCTATTCAGTCCTTTTGCTGAACATTCAACAAAGTTTTATTTGGAAAATTATTTTTCGACAATGTTTTTTTTGGCAGAAATTTTAATAGATTACCTCTTTTAATGTTAATGGATATTTTTTTTCTTCTGGAAAATATTATTTTTCTCTTTTTTCCAACTTTAATTTTTTTAAAATTGCTATTACTTTTTTTAATATGTCTAATTATCTTAATATCTGATTAGAGTTATTATCTTAAATACTTCTACTGATTTTTTTCCCCTTTACCCCATACCAATGATACAGCAAAGTTTTGATTATTTTTTAATAATTACCAAACTTATTTCTATATAAAAATATTATTTATTATTGATATTTAAAAAGAAAAAAATGTTGCTATTTGGGCAAATGGCTATTTGTTACATCCCTAAAGTAGAGTCTCTATAGTAATCACTATTTGTTACACCGCAGTGAAAAGAGAAAAATCCTCTTCAAATGAATGCTTGATGTTTTGGTAATCTTTCTTCATTTCTTGATTCAACAATTAAGTTTATTATGTGTTAATGTCTAATGATATTTAAAAGTTTTTATTTCTTTAAATTTTGTTTCTGAATCAGGGGTCTGTTTAGGAGAAATTTGGGTCTGTTAACGAACCCTTCACAAAATATCTTTTCATAAAAATGGACCCTTCTCAAAATATTTTAACGTAAAAACAGACCCTTCACAAAATGATTTTTCTTTTAATCGGATTCTTCACAAATTTGTTTATCTTCATTATTGTTTTGTTAATCGAATAAATCCTTCCGAGGAAGGTGGGGGGGAAAGACAGATGTAAACTAACTAAGTTTTGTCTTCGGCAGACGCTTCTTCCTTTATTCGTCCGAAATAAATATTCTGCTTTCAGCAGTATAGGCTAAATACCAAATATTTGTATGTTGCATCTCTAATTTGGAAGCAGCAATTGCTGTTTATTTTTGAAAATTTAATTATAATTTTACAGTGCTGAGCATAATCTTGTATCTATTTACAATTTAAAAACTCCTTGAAAAAGTTTTTTTGCAATAACCAGACCTTATTTGCACAAATTCATAAAAGCAGGACCCTGGTTCAAAGAATGTGAGTAATTTTTTCACAATTTCACAAAAACAGGACCTTTCACAAAATTTCTGATAGACCCCCGTGATTGCATTGATTTATATCAATTTAAGAAGGTTAAAGATAGATTTTTTTCATATAGGTAATAATCATATAGGTATCAAAACCATCAGAAATATCTTATGAGTAACATTCAGATTGCCAGGCGTAAGTTAATAAGATTATTTTTTAAACTTGAAATAAGATGGACATTAATAAAAAGAAATCAATTTACTTACGCTCATATAACTGAAAAATACTAAAAATATTTACCTTCATTATTATTTATTATTATTATTATTTTTTTAGTCTACATGTTCGCTTTGCTAGATTAGTTTTACACCATTATAACTTTTCCTTTTCTTTTTTAGGTTACAAAACATTTCTTGGTTTCATTAGAGATTTTGAGCTTTGATTATTCAAGCAGTTTTTTTGTAAAATAAAGAGAGAAGTGCTGTTCAAATCACAGTCAGTAAAAATTTTATAATGCACTCTTCATTATTTCTACATGTTTTTTTAATATGGCACTAAAATTGTGACATATTTTACATTTTAATGATTTATGTGTTGCAAATTTATTATCAAAAGTAAAGTTTATGGGTCTTAAATTAAAACTTGTTTAAAAAATTTTTTATCCATTTTTTTCCTCTAAAAATAGGGCTAATATTTATACATAACCAGGAGTGCAAGCTGCACCAAAAAATATAAAAAAATAGTGGCTATTTTATTTGTGAAAACTAAAATTTTAAAATTAACAGTTAATTTTAAAAATATAGATGGCATGATATAGATCTCGAAATACTTACCTAACTGTCATAAGTGTTTTTTGATAGTTAAGAATGTGTTATTTAACTTGAGAAGAAATAAAATTTAGTAGTTTTATTACCGCTCTCTATGTTTTTAAGTGCTGCTTGCATCACTGCATAACATTAAAATAGAGAATTTAAAAAGAATCAATAATTAATTGCTAAAGTCATAGGTCTTAATCCTTTTTGCTTTCCTAAAGTGGTTTGACCAACTACTAGTGTGTATTCCTGACTTAGTAAAAATACCATTATAGGAGTATCATGTCTTCTGAAACTTCTGTGAATAATTTTCCTGTAGCCAGTAACTGTTCAGTTGCAACTAGTGCAGATTCTTATTCTTGTAATGTATGTAACAAGAGTTTTTCTAAAAACTCTCTTCTAAGGAAACACAAAATCATTCATACTGGCAAGAGACCTTATTCTTGCAATGTATGTAGCAAGAGTTTTCTGCGAAGATATAATTTAATTGCTCATATTCTTGTTCATACCGGTGAAAAACTTTATTCTTGTAATATTTGTAGCAAGAGTTTTTCACAAAAAGGTCACCTAACTCTTCATAATTTTGTCCACACTGGCAACAAACCTTATTCCTGTCCTATATGTCTCAAGAGTTTTGTTCAAAAAAGTAATTTGAAAAGACATCAAATCTCTCATACTGGTGAAAAACATTCTTGCACTGTTTGTGATAAAGTATTTTCTACACCTAGCTTCTTAACTCAACACAGTCTTATCCATTCTAGCGAAAAGCCTTTCTCTTGTAGTATATGCAGTAAGAGTTTTTCACAAAAGTCTCTTTTAGCTAGACACCAATCTGTTCATAATAGCGAAAAACCTTACCTGTGTGTTATATGCAATAAGAGTTTTTCTCGAAAATGTTATTTGCGTACACACTACCTTGTTCATACTGGCGAAAAACCTTATGCTTGTGTTAAATGTAATAAGAGTTTTTCCCGAAAATGTTATTTAAATGCTCACCTTGCAATCCATACCGGTAAGAAACCACATTTTTGCAATGAATGTAATAAGAATTTTCAAAGAAAAGCTGATTTAATGCGGCACAAATTGAAACATACTGGTGAAAAGCCTTATTCTTGTAATATGTGTAATAAGAGTTTTTTAAGAAATACTGATTTAACTAAGCACAAATGGGTCCATACTAGTGAAAAACCTCATTCGTGTAATATGTGTAATAAGAGTTTTTCAAGAAATAGTGATTTAGTTAAACACAAATTGAAGCATATTGGCTAAAAAATTTTAAAATAAATTTTAAAATAACTAAAGCAATAGTTATTTTAGTAAAAATAAGGTGATCCATACTGACTAAAAACTAAATATTTTTGTAGTATTGTGTCAAAAAAGGTAAAGTGGTCAAACATAAAATTAAAAACTATATCTTTTAGTCTATTATGGAGTTTAAAGACAGTTTTTTTTGTTCTAGCATTTCTATGATCTATATGAAATATACAAAATATGAAGAATTTAACATTTCAGTCTAGATCAGAGTTGGCAAGGTTTTGGACAGAATGGATTAATCCACGGGTTAAAGCATCCTGTCCAAAACCTTTTTATTAAAATTATGTCACAGTTTAAAAAAAATAGTGGGGAAAATACAAGGTTAATTTTTGAACAAGAAACAAAATGAAAACAAGTTTTTGTATTATTAAAAAAAGTTTATGATTATTTTTAATATTGCATTATTTATCCATATGCAAAAACATAATTTATCAGTATTACAAGAATATTTATTCATATTTAAAGGATAAGGTATTCAATTTTGTAGTTCAATGAAATGTGGAGCTTCAAAACTTATAAATATTTTCCTATCATATTGTATGTATATTATATTATTTTCCTTTAATAAGTTAAAGCAAATTGTATAAAAAATATAAAATATTTATTAATATATGTAATTATTATGTGTACAAAGGTTACACCTGTAGAATTTTTACCTTTTACCAAAGTTGAAGGTTTTGGACACTTTAAGACAGTTTTAGTCAGTTTAGGACAATTTTAGTCAGTTTAAGACAGTAAGACCAACGTGTCCTGCTTAAAATAAGTTTAGGACGTCCGAAATCCCAACCTTAGTCTAAATAAATAGCTTTCTTCTGTTTTTCCATGTAACTACAGTACCATAGTTTGATCACAGTTGGAAAAAAAAAAATTTTTTCGGTTTAAATTTTTTTATTTTTTATGTCTTTTAAAAATAAAAGTTTAAATAATGTTTTTTTTATTTTTTATTAAAGTAACTAAACTGTTGAAAGTATTTCATAAAAGTTCTTTGTATTTATTAATTAGTATCTTTGATAAAAAATCAAAAAAAATCTCTGCTTTAGCTCTATATTTATTGATAAAACTTGTTGATTTAAAAAAAAAGAATAACTGAAGATTTTGAATATGCTTTTAGATCAGTTTACAGTTCCACATAACATGCAAATAAAAATTTAAAACTTAATAGTGTATTAATAATGTATGTATAAGAGTGAGTCTTTATTTTTTTGTCAATGTATATAAAAGTTTCATGCTTCTGCATTATTTAATGTCATTATTTGACAATATGTATAGCATCAGTGCCAAACAATTTATGAAATAAACATTTCTTGCTTTTTTCCTTCTCATTAAATCAATACAAGTTTTAATATGAAGAAACAAAAAATATAAAACACTTTTTCAAGTAATATATATATATATATATATATATATATATATATATATATATATATATATATATATATATATATATATATATATATATATATATATATATATACGAGGGTTGTCCATAAAATAAGGTTCCCAAGGAGCTGCGGATGCTAGGAACGCTGTTAAGCGGGATTTGTTGAGACTGGCGTGTAACTTAGCTCCCTTTGCCCCAGTTCCCGCCCCGGCGAGGTATCTACAACGTTTATTCTTGTCTTGGTAGCCGTGAAAGATAAAGCTTCCATTTGTTTCTCACGCCAGGTGCGAATTACTCTCTGTGATTTGTTTTTGAGTGCAAAAAACGTTCCTCCGGTGGACATTCATTCCCAACTCTGTGAGGCGTACGGGGAAGAGTGTATGAGTGTGCAAACTGTGCGCAAATGGTGCAGAGAATTCAAAGACGGAAAGAATTATAGACGTCCATGCCGAACAACATTCTGGTCGGCCATCGTTTTCGGACAAAGCGATTGCGAAAGTGGAAGAAGCAATGCTGAAAGATCGAAGGGTGAAGGTTCGGGACCTCAGCGAGATGATCCCTGTTGTCAGTAAGTCCTGCATTCACAACATTCTGAGAAACCGCTTAGGATATGCCAAGGTTTGGGCAAGGTGGGTCCCGAAAATGCGGACGGATGACTATGACAACAAACGGCAACGTGTGGAAGCCGCCTGCGAATTTCTTCATGCCTACGAAACCGATGGCAAGGAATTTTTGGACTCTGTTGTCACTGGGGACGAGACCTGGGTTCACTACATGACACCGGAAACAAAAGAACAATCCCGTTAGTGGAAGCATCCATGCTCGCCAAAGCCGAAGAAGTTTAAGCAAATTCTGTCGGTTTTAAGCTATCTTCGCGGAGCGGCGGCAGAGTTCTACGACTCAGGCATAAAGAAGATGGTACACCGCATGTAAAAATGCATTGATCTAAACAGCGATTATGCCGAAAAAAAGAGGGAAGTCTAAGCTTTCCAAACATGTATTATTCAATGCCAATAAACATGTTTTTCATTGAAATTCGTTGGGAACCTTATTTTATGGACAACCCTCGTATATATATATATATATATATATATATATATATATATATATATATATATATATATATATATATATATATATATATATATATATATATATGTAGTGCTCCTCCTCTATTTTCCTCGTAAACTCTTTAGCAGTCGCTTTCATTCATGAATCATTATTTTGTTGATTCCAATTTTCGCAGTCATATTTTAATATTTTTAATATCCTTTGTATAAGGATGACAACATAATGCATTTTCTGTGAATTTATTGAATAAAGGATAAGGAAATCTATTTACAAATTATATACAAACGGAGCAGAGGCTCCGGGACACATCTTTACCATTTCATTTCCAAAATATAAGTGTACCTTCTTTAACGTAACATATGTTCATGTCATGTGATCTATATAACCCAGATGTTAGAACCGGCGTCTGGAACATCTTCAGACCAGATGGAGATGAACTAATATCTCAACACGTCTTGATTTTTATAGGAATTCGGCTTCGTTACGATTTTTTATTGCGCGGGGCGGGGTGGATTCATTTTATAAATAAAGATTTCATCGCTATTCAACGGAGCTTAGTATATACGCGAAGGGCTAAATTAAGTACGTGAAAGAGAAATTTAATGTTCTCAGAAACCAGATAAGCTTATCTGCAGATGGATATAATTCTTTTTGAGTTTAGTCTCAAAAGATTCTTTTAATTTTATAAAGCTAGTATTTTAGATACTACATATATATATATATATATATATATATATATATATATATATATATATATATATATATATATATATATATATATATATATATATATATATATATATATATATATTATTTTAATGTAATGCAGCCCATTTCAGATTTTCAGTCATTTTCACCATGTCATTATATATGTATATGTTGACATATATACATTATATGCATATATGTCAACATATATATATATATATATATATATATATATATATATATATATATATATATATATATATATATATATATATATATATATATATATATATATATATATATATATATATATATATATACATAATGACATGGTGAAAATGACTGAAAATCTCAAATGAACTGCACTACATTAAAATGATAAAGGTTATTGATTTAATTAAGAATAAAATTTCATCATTTATTATTAGCTTCAAGCATGATTATAAATAATGCAGCCTGAAAAAAAAATGTTATACGTAATTTAAATTTTTTTTATTAAATAAATTGAATAATTTTTAATTTTTTTTTTTGCATAAAAATTGTGTTTTGAAAGTATTTAGAAATCATAAATCAGAATTAAAATATACCACGCAAATTTCTTTATGTTGATAATAGAAAAAAAATTCTAAAAATAAACTGAAAATTGAATAGCACCTTATTTCCTTTTATACTATTAGTTATAATTTAATCTACAGGGATTTATGAAAATGCAGAATTTATATTAGCCAGCGTGTTATGGAATTAAAATTATTGTTTTTGTAGCCATGTGCTGTCTTTTCTAATACAGATGCAAAACAATAAATGAAGTATCCCCAGTGTCAATATAATGGAAAAGACTACCAGTTTTTTTCTTTTCTATTAAAGTTAATTAAAGTATCTGACATTGTGCTCTTAATTTTGTTAACAATATAGCACAGGATTTGTAGATTCTTGGTAACAAGAATAATCTACATTTATCATGATAAAATATCAATTAAGAGAAGCATCGGTTCTTAGCTCATTCTGTATGTTATTCAACTAATTTTAAAATTAATTAGGATATGGAGTTAGTAATGATTGGTTTTATTTCAAATATTTTTAGTGATATTATGGTTCAACATTAAATTTCCTTACATCAATTTTTTTAAGGAATATAAGTATATATTTTTCAAGGAATGCAATTATATATAATTTAAAATTTTATATTTATCATTTAAATAGGAGTAGAAGTAGGAAAAATTGAGTCATTCACTTGTTCTTATACTTGTCTCTATTAGATTTTTTGTTTTATTTAATAAGAAATTTATTTTAAATTAAAATCTATTTCAAAAAGAATGTGTAAATTTCTAATTTAGGATGAAATATGCTTTATTTTATAACAATCGAACAGACCAAAACAGGAATCTGAAAATTAAAAACCAAAATATCATTACAGTAAAATTAAAAGTTCTTTTATATCAATTACTGGTTCATGGGGACCACTGTTTGCCATTTCATGGTGGTCTGAGTTTAATTCTAGTAGTTCGTTCTAATGGACAACCGCTATTTTATGAATCTTGTTTAAAATAAATCATAGAGATTCACATGAGCATTAAAACTCAAAATTTAAATTATTTCATGAAAATAGATTTTTTTTCTCATTCTGTTTGATTAAAGTAAGTATTTACGTAAAAAATAGTAAATTACATTATTTTTAAATTTTTTGTCTAACATGCGCTGAAAGCTCTTTACTGCCTATGCTTCCGGGTTACCATTTCCGGTGTATTTTGAAGCCATTTGGCACACAACTTGCTCGTTGTGTTTTGAGACAGTCTTGAGTAGTATTTCTTGTATAAGTGTATTTGCTACCTGATTTATTATTTGTGTTTAAAAAAAGAATCGTCATTTGAATACCTAACATTTCAAGGCATAGGAATTGTTATTTGAAGAAAAGAATCGTTATAAAACCCTTCTATATCAACATAAAAATTTAAACCTAAATGTTAATTTTTAAATTAACTTAATCTCGCTGCTCGAAGAATATGCCAACACTAACGTACGATGATGTACGGCTTGCAACAAGAACAAAAAGTGATAAACTAGTAAAAAGAGGCTAAATCAGAACGGCCAAAAAAGCGAGTTTTTTCTAAATCTAGCAACCATGTCAACTTTTATAACAATACATCTATACATAACTAAAACAAATTTTCACTTCAACCTCATCAGAATTACTTAATATCATTAATATCTTATGAAATACAGCTGATTTGAGCTCAGAAATCAAATGAATTATTTCTTTAATTAAAAACCAAATGATCTGTTTGAAAATGTCGCCTCGTAGAATGAGCTGTAGCTTTTGCTTCCGCAAAATAGACACTCCAGTAACTGAGTGTGGATATTTATATCCTGAAACGATAATTTCTAATTCTTCAAACCAGACGACAATTTTTCTGAATTTGAAAAATCAAAATTATGTTTGAAAATATCGCCTTGCAGAACAAGCAGCTGTATACTTTTTAACCGGAAGTAGAGCAAGTCAAGAGCTCGAGGTTGTTGTCATTTTTGTCGTAAACACCATCCGTATGTAAGAGAAGACTTTTTATGAAAACTCCCATTTCACACGACACAGCTCAGTTTTTATTTATTTATTTTTTTTTTTACTGTAGTGATTTAACCAAACATAACCCTTCTGCATACTGGCCGAAAAATCTCACTCTTGTAATATATATAACAAAGGTTTTTCAACAACCAGTGATTTAAATTGACACTATGTTGTTCATCCTGGTGAACAGCCTTTTTCTTGTAATTTACGTAGTAAGAGTTTTTCATGAAAAAGAGGATTTAAATAAGCACAACCTCGTTCATACTGGTGTAAAACCCTATTCTTGTAATATATGTAAGAAATGTTTTACATCAAGGGTAGTTTAACTACCCGTAGATTTTCCCATACAGGTAAGAAACCTTATTCTTTTACTATTTGTAATAAAAATTATGCAAGAAATACTGATTTAACTAACAGCATGTTCAGTCATAGCGATACTGAAAAATATCATGTGGAGAAACATTCTTCCTGTTGGTTGGTTGTCGTGTTATTGACATGGAGAATAAATCAATAAGACACTATATAGGACCGAAAGACCTATACATTACTTCAGCAATATCAAGTCAGATATCCGAATAAAGATCTTGTGGACAGTCACTAATCTGTAACAGGATGGTCAAACTGGCAGGACAGGAGAAAAGATGTTCAAATGACAGTTCATCTTCTTGCATGCGTGACATGTTCAGGTGACAGTTCCTCTGCTGCAATGATATTCCCACTTCGTCGTAGTGCAGCTGCTTGCTTGTTCCTATGAACTTGAGAGCAGTGAATTGAAAAAATTTTGCACACAATTATAAAATTCATTTATCCAAAGATAATTCCTTGCAAAAATCAATTTTCAGTAAATATTTAAAAATTTTTATTATTTTATTTAACATTGGTTGAAAAATTTTGAATTGTTAGGTACACAAATTTTTGTATCATTTTAAAGAATATAATTTACAAGGCAAAATACAAAATTTGAGCAAAATCGGTTGAATAGTTCCTGAGTAATCGAATTTTAAATAACTGACGTTTTTGAAATTCAATTTCTCATTAAACTATTCAAACGATTTTGCTCAAATTTTGTATTTTGCCGAGCAAAATGATGTTCTTTAAAATGATGCAAAAAACTGTACCTTACAATTCAAAAATTTTCGATTATTATTAAATAAAATAATAAATATTATTGAATAAAATAATATGGAATTATCTTAGGATAAATGAATTTTATAATTGTGTGAAAAAGTTGTTTGATTTGCTTAAATAGTTTTCGAGATATAGTGAAATACGCAAAAAATAAAATTAACATTAAGGAGTACAATTTTCTGAGCTCTCTCTTGATCAAACTATTGAGAGACTATATTTTCCAGATTGTGGCTACATAGTTTGTGGATCAGAAATCTGAATCCGCCAAGAAAAAAGTATGTTTATTTGGAGAAAATGCATTTTTGTGTCTGATTTCGCAACTTAAAATAATATTAATAATGTAATATAACTTTAAATATAATATTTATCGATTGTGCTTATAATTAGCATATTTGAGATTATCCCCTCGAGCCATTAAGTTTGAATCCCAGAACGTGAAGATCCGATCAGTAGATAAAAAGTTATTTATTACTTTTTTTGCACATTGTTCCATTCCTAAACAGCTGAGGATCAGGAAATGGAAGGGTTAAGCCATGGAACCGGTCTTCTCTCTAGATGGCGTATCGAGCGTCGCGATCGTGAATCGAGTTTTTTGTCAGACAAAAATAAGTCACCGGAAGTATTTCAAGTTAAAGTAAACAAAAGTGTAAATAGCTTTAATTCCGTGATTGCATCTTTGCTTTATAAAATTTGTTAATCCTTAAGAATTCTATGTAAGAAAATGGCTTTAGAAAGACTGTCCTTACTGTTCTGAATTAGATTAGAAATTTGAAGGTAAATTCTTTTTTTTAAATATTTTTTTTACATAGATTCCATTTTATGTTAAATGACTGTGGTATACACGTCATTCTTTGCTAGTCATTTGCTTAAATCTGCCATGAAAATTTGCTTAATTTTCATTTTATTAAAAAGTGTAACTTTTTAAACTCTTTATAGTGCAAATGGTGTTGGTTGGCAAAACAGTTTTCTAATGGTTTGTTATTTTTAAATTTTTGTTTGTTAATTTTTTATATATATATTAATGAGATTACAATAAAATACTGAAATTGAAAGTCAAATATCATAAGGAAGTATGAAAATATTGGATAATAATTTTTCGCACTAAGAAAATTTACGGAAAGTCTCTACTTAATTCTTTTTATACCACCTGCATACATAATTTTATATATTCTATGTAACGTTAAATTGTTAATACAGGCATCTAACTTATGACAGATTTGAAGTTTGTAGACTTAGAATTACTCAGAAAAAATTATCCTAGAATACCTATCAAGATATAAACAATAATAAATTTCAATATCAGCTGTTTAAAATTACGTGTTTTTTTCATGCTTGTATTATTGACTTTATTTGCAATTAAAAGTTTATATTGTAAATAGAGTCCATGTATATATAAACACACTTTTAAAATTTTTTACTGAATTAGAAATTGTTACTGAATTTTTGATATCACAAATTTTTTTTGTTTCTCCCTTCGAGTTTGTGATGTCAAGGTTTGACTGTGTATATTTAAACTGATTCGTGAGCAAATCTTGTGTTAATGATGTTTCTTGAGTTGGTATGTGCCTAACTTGTTGAAAAATAACTTAAAGAAAACTGTAACAAAACTCAAAATTAAATGAAGAGGCAAAAATATTGATATTATTTAAAGTAGCCATGTTTTTTTCTCCTTAAGCTTTCTCCATTTCCCTTCCAATGCATGTTATACAATTTTTTAAAATGCCAGTACAGTAAATATTTTGTGGAAATTGTTCCTGAATTTTTGATATCATAAATTTTTTAGTTTCCCACTTTGAGTTTGTGGCGTCATAGTTTGACTGTGTGTATTTAAACTGATTGGAGTGCAAATCTTGTGTTAATGATGTTTCTTGAATTGGTATGTGCCTAACATGTTGAAAAATAACTTAAAGAAAAGGTCAAGAATTAGAAAGCTAATTATTATTTTTTGGTTTATAAACTTAAATTTCTCATTAAAATTGCTTTATAATTGGAATTTTTCAGTTAATTGTAATAATTTTTGATTGATTAGATTAATTGTAATAATTGTTTAAGTGTTAATTTTATTATTATCGTTATAAAAATTTCTTAGTATCTAAAACATTTAATTCTTAATAAGTATACTAAAAATGAACTCACCTTAATTTTTAGAATCAGATTCGAAAATACTTCCATGTCTTCGAGAAAAAGCTCAAAAATGGTGAAAAAAACTGAAGATTCTAGTTCAAAACCTTTGATAGATGACGACACTGATTCTACAGATGATGTCAAAGATACTGATTATTTAAAGTTTACAATTATTGGGTTAAAAATAATTCTATGGTGTCTTTTAATGGCATTGTTTATTACTTTAGAATTCGGGGCCGTATTTTTTGTTATATCTGCTTTCTATGTCATATTCACAAACTTTCGCAAGACTAGACGTTCATCGGATGAATTAAGTGCTTATTCAGTTTTTAATCCAAACTGTGAATCTATTGATGGTACTTTGACTGCCCAGCAATTTGAAAATGAAATCCGGTTTGGAATTGGTGGTCTTAAATAAAGCATACATGTAAATTATATTCATATACTTTAAATTTTATGTTCATATCTTTTTAAATGTAATAATTTTCATTTAACAGGGTTGCCACTCCACAGCCCCGTGGCAGAATTTTTTCGCACTTTCTGCCACAAATTTCCCTGGCAGTAATATTTACCTTTAAGATTCTTTTAATTGTAACAATTACCAGGATGCATAGCATTTTAAAAACGTGATTAAAGGTGCTTTTTTTTTCATTGAGTGTTTTTAAAAAGTGCTTAATTTTCCCTTTTCCAAAAATGCGATTATTCCTTTACCATGTCGATTTTTGCTATGAATTATACAAAAAGACACTACATTTTCACAATTAATACAACCCCAATCTATTTCGGCGTACGGTCGGTTCGTAATGTATGAAAAAAGATTCCTTTTACATGATTCAAAATTTTACGATTTTTGACAATTATCATAAAATATGTCAAAAGTTTTTTTTTTTGACATGATGGTTAAAACCGTCAATTGTCAAAAACTTGCCTACCCAGCCTAATTATATTTTTTGAAGTGCTTAGAAATATTTTTGAGTGCTTGAAAAGTGCTTATTTTTTGTTAAAAAATTTGACTACGCACCCTGATGACTAATTTAAAGTAACAGAAATGTTGTGTTTACAGAAGAAAGTATAGAATAAAAATTTATAAAAATTTTAAATTCTAAAATTAATATTTTTTTAATTCTAATATTATAGATGATATTCTCGCATTTTGTAGGTGGAAAAAGGAAATTTTGAAATTTGTAAATCATTACGCAAATTAAAATAAGTAAATAAATTAAACAATAATAAATTACATAAATAAAAAATCGTATAATCCTTTCAGAACTCCCTAAATAAAGATCACGAATCACTCGAATAGGACTCTTTAAAAAAAGAGATACTCAAATAAGTGTTATGTAAAATATGGTGTTCTTTAAAATAAAAAAATAAAATAAAAGAAAGAACATCCTTTCTAAACCGAACTATCTTTTAAACTTTCGTGATTTCTGAATTTTTTTTATTTTATATTATTAATTTGAAATTTTAGCTGAAGCCAGTTATTACCAATTTTTCAAAAAATTCTTGAATGAGAATAGCAAAATCATGATTATTTCTTTCCTCTTTGATGCGCAAGAAAGTCATGTTTGAAAAAAAATTCTATTAAGAAAAATAAATAAATTTCGAGAAATTATACAGAAAGAAAAACTAAAATTTTCCCCTTCCTAAATGAAAAATCTTTGAATCTGCAAAAACTCAGTAACATTCTGCGACAATGTCGCTGCAATTCTGCCACAGAAATAAGAATAAAATGGAAAATACAGGGACTTGAGAAATCAGCTAAAGTAGCAGGGAAAATGCAGGGAATTTTGAATTTTTCTTTAAAAACTGGAAAATTACAGGGAATTTTTCGTCTTATAAAAAATGATAACCACTCAAAGTGGTTACCAAATTTTAATTGGATATTTAAAGATGGTATTTCATCCATATCAAGCTAGTTCATTTACAATAGCAATCTTTGTTTTAAGTATGTTCAGCTGCTTTTTTTTTCTCCGAGTTTTTTTCATCAATTATAACTAGTTTAGTTAGCCCAATACAGCTCATGTCAAGAGCACAGTGATTGTGTTTTCCCTCTTAATATATTGTGCATAATATATACAGGGAATTTTTTCCCCAGATTTGAGTGGCAACCCTGTTTAAACTAAGTTTGAAAAGCTGGTTATTTACAACAGTATTTCTCAACCCGATTTACACGAGAGACTGGTAAAATATTTCAGTGTTTTATCGTAGACCAATTAGTTAGTAATTTGGACTATCGGCATAATTTTTACGCATGCAATATTTCAGCACCTAAGCAATTTTTGAACAGTTTGTGATCATTCAGATTCTTTCGAGTGAAAAATTTTATTCTAACCATGTTTAAATATAAATAAAATTTATAATATATGTAACACAAATAATAATTTGCCTACCGATAGTTGGGAAGCAATGGTTTACAATATTAAAATAAACACATGTTTTATGTATACAGTAAAATGTACACATATATTAAGACACTTAATTTCAATGTGTCATTTATTAAGTTTTAGTATTTTTATATGTTATAAAATTTATTTTTACTGAAAATTACAGAAAAAAATGCTTTTCTGACAGTTCAAAATTGCGAAACATTTTGTGTTTTTGTATATTGTATTAAATTCTTTACTTTGAAATAAAAAGTCAATTTTATTTTTTATTCCGTGTCTTTATTGTTTCATTATAATACAACCAATCTTAAGTACTCTTTGACGCAAGTCAAAAGTAAATAAAAATTAAATAATATAAAGAGTAAATAATGATTAAATTTTTTATTGGCTGATTTTCATAGGGATAGATTACCATGTGAAAAACTGGGGCTAGAAGTGAAAGAAGAAAAACGGAATCCAAACCAAATGGCTCTGGTAATGAATCGCCGATAAGTGCAAATTTGTTGGAAAATCAGATCTATTTATTCAAAAAAAAAAAGAAAAAAAAGTACTCCAACTATAGGGAACCATTTACTTATTCAGCAATATCTCCACTTTAAACAATGGTTCACTATATACAATTTCTTAAAAAAGAAATTTTTTTTTTTTTATCATGTTGCTGAAAAAAACGATTGGACTAATTTGCTTTTAAAATATTGACTAAATGCAGTAGAGTTTCCCTACAATGAAGTCTCTCATAAATGATAAATGACTTTTTTCCGGTAACAAAATTTTTATTGAAATGTTAAATAACATTCAAAATATTTATCCTGCCTAGAAGTGGTTGTCATTTTACAACCCTGTTTTTCAGACATTTCTCTTTCGATTTTCATCATAATTTTTTTCGTTTTTTTTGTTTTTTTTTGTAATTTTCTAGGAACTATTCCACCGATATCGCTCACATTTTGTATTTTGCCATGTAAAATTACATTCTGCAAAACTAAAATTGTATATCTTACAATTCAAAAATTTTTCTACCATTCTTAATTAAAATAATAATAAATATTTATTAAAAGTTAGTTTTTGCACGGAATTATCTTTGGATAAACAAATTTTATAATTGAGTGTAATTTTTTTTTTAATTCGCCTAAATTCTCGAGATATAGCGAAATACTCGAAAAGTATAATTAACATTAAGGGGTTCAAACTTTGGAGCTCTTTCCTGACCAAACTATTAGGACCATATTTCCTAGATTGCAACTAAGCTACCCCCAATATTTTGGGGGTCAAAAATCTAAATCCGTCGAAAAAGTTATGTTTATTCAGAGAAAGTACGTTTTTGTGCCTGTATTCGTAACTTAAAATATTGTCTGCACTTATTAATTAGCATATTTGAGATCAACCCCTTGAGCCATAAGGATCGACTCCTTGAACACGTAAATCTGATCATTAGGGAATAAAAATTATTCAAAGTGGTCCGGCTTTTTTTTTTGTTTGTTTACTGTACCTTTTATATTAAAGAAATTCTCTAAATTTAATATAAATTATGTAAATTAATTTGCCTTCTATATTTTTCGAAGGTAACAGAGCTAAATTATGCAAAATTTTATAAGACATTTTTCATTAAAGATATAAAATATTTTATTTATAACTTATTATTTGTTTATTAAATAATATTTTTGTTATAAGTTACTGAAAACTGTGTTAATTGAATTTTAAAAATTCTATTTTTTGAACAGGTATAAAAGAATGAAATGAAAATGTTACTTATTTTTTGTTATTGTTGTGATGATATCAATAGAATTTTTTTTATCTAATAGTATTTTTTTAAACTACTAATAGTATTTTTTTAACGATGTTGATTAGTAAAATCAATATGCAGTAGTCCCTCATAATAAAAAAATTTGCTCCTCTTTTTGTTCTATCACCTTTGCATAACCAAATCAAAATTTTTGACGACGGTGGTTTTCCATTGATTGACCAACATTATCTTCATAGCAACCATCATTGATTCTATCATGAACCGTTATACTTTTTGATGCTAGCTAATATAAGTAACCATCACCTCAATGTAGGAATTCAGACTGATTTATGATGGTCCGCAACTTGTTTTGATGGTTTGTTCATGCTGAGCGATCACAAATTTCCTTTATAGTATCTTAGAAATCAAATGTTGGAACGGTCATGGACAACCATCATCTTAATGTAGGAATTTGGACTGATTTATGAAGGTTCAACATTAAAAAAAGCCTAATTGTTTTGATGGTATATTCCTGACAACTCACAAGAATTCGCATTAAACCATCGTGGATTGGTCCATGAGAGTCAAACTTCTCTTGATGGTAAACCATCATAGTATTAAAGTAGCATTTTCCATCATGGAATGATGGAAGTTTGTTGTTATATCAAAGACCATGAACACATAATGGAAAGTGTTGGAGAATGGTGACCAGAAAATGATGTTGAACCATCATGAATCACACTGAAATCTACATAATCCATCATAATTTTTTGATGTAACCATCAAGAGTTATGACTTGGGTACACAATCTCCAACTGACCAGTAATGAACCTGAACAATTTAAATCTAGTTGAGTTAAACGGGAGAAGTTAACCGAATAAAAAAGTGTGCAAAACCTCAATTGGCATCCTTAGGCAGAATATATATATACAGTGGTGACCAAAAGTGCGGACATTTTTTGAAAGTTTCATGTTTTTCAACTTTGTGTGTTTGTAGAATATATTAATTTTCACTAAAATACAAACGTTTATGTATCAAATTAAAGGTAATTAACATGAAACTTTCAAAAAATGTCAACACTTTGGGCCACCACTGTATATATATATATATATATACACACACCAGGGTTGGGGTTTTGGACGTCCTAAACTAGTTTTTTGGACAGGACACGTGGGTTTTCTGTCTTACAGTGACCAAAACTTTGAACATTGGTAAAAGGTAAAAATTCTATATGTGTAACCATTGTACACATTATAATTACATATATTGATAAATATTTGATACTTTTTATGCAATTTGCTTCAACTTGCTAAAGAAAAATCTCGCAGTGGACTGATGGTTAAGACACGGTACCTACTGGAACACCGAAGTCAAGCATCACTGACTGTGGTCAGTGTGCGGGTGGGTGACAACTTGGATCAGTCTACGAAAGGACCAAAGGTGTGCGGTATTGGTGCTCGTAAGACCGTTCTATCGTAAAGTGCTCGACTTCGAGCGCAGGTCCTCTGGCTACCGTAGCGGGGATACCATCCCCTCTGCAGCAGAGGATCAAAATTGTGATGGCCATGTCTTTGGATAATCCTCAGGCATGTTTCCCAGACCGTCGCCAATAGTAGTCGCATGCCCTAGCGCGACGTAAATAAACTACAACAACATTTTAAAAGAAAACAATACAATATTAGAGGAAAAGATTTAGAACTTTTTATGCTCCACAATTTATTGAACAACAAAAGTGAAAACATTATCCTTTAAATATGAATAAATATGCTTTTAATACTGATAAATTATGTTATTGCATAAGGATAAATAATGCAATATTAAAAATGATAATAAACTTTTTTAATAAAACAAAAACGTTTCTTCATTTTGTTTCTTGTTCAAAAATCAACCTTTTATTTTTTCACAATATTTTTCTTGAAATTGTGACATAATTTGAATAATAGGGGTTTTGGACAGGACGGTTTAAACCGGGGATTAATCCATTCTGTCCTAAACCTTGCCAACTGTGATACACATACATAAACTTTTTTATTTAAAAAAAAATTCAAGGTTGAGTTTTCTACCCTTTCTCTTTGTTATCTCAAGCTGGTTGCTTACTTACTTACTTACTTATCCTCTACGTGCCTTGGGCACTTAAGGCCTCCAGCATATCCCTCCAACGCCTCCTGTCTTTAGCAATAGATCTTGCTTCCTCCCAGCCAGATATTCCACATTCTTTTAATTCGCCCAAAAACATGCGCTGGATGGTAAGTCTGGGTCTTCCTCTTGTTCTCTTACCATCAGGGGCCCATGTAAGCGCAACAGATGAAATTTTTTCTTTGGGCATTCTAAGGATATGTCCGAGCCAGCTCCATCTTCGTTTTTTAATTTCATCTTCGATTGTTTTTATTTTAGCTTTCTTTAATAGATTTTGATTTGATACTTTGTAAGGCCAGAAAATTTTAAAAATAAATCTTAAACATTTGTTTTGAAAGGTTTCTAATTTTTGTATTTCGATCTTAGTCTGTTTCCAGGTTTCTGCGCCATATAATAGTACTGCTCTAACAATAGCTTTGTAAACAACTATTTTTGTCTTTATTTCAATATTTGACTCTCTCCAAAATTTATGTAATCCCTTAAAACATGTTCTTGCTTTGATTATTCTCTGTCTAATATCTTCGCTACTTCCACCTTTTTTATCTACAATAGAACCTAAATAGCTAAATGACTCTATGTCATCTATTTCGTGATTTTCGATTTTAATTTTGTCATTTTTCTTTTGATTTATTCTCATTACTTTAGTTTTCTTCTTGTTCATGAATAAACCTACACTATTTGAATATTTGTTGAATTTGTCTCTTTTAAGTTGAAGGTCTGCACATTTGGATGAAATAAGTACGATGTCATCAGCAAAATCAAGGTCTTCTAAAGTAGTTGTGAAATTCCACCTTATTCCTCTTTTTTCATCTTTCAAGCTGTTTCGCATAATCCAGTCTATCACCAGTATAAATAAAAATCCCGATAAAACACATCCCTGTCTCACGCCAGTTTTTACTAAAAAGAATTCAGTTAATTCTCCATTTACTTCTATACATGCTTTGCTGTTATCATACATATCTTTGATTATGTTAATAATCAGCTGGTTGCTTAGATTCATTAAATGGTAAATCTTGCCCTTTAGAAAAGAAAGAACTTAAAATTTCAAGATAAGTTTTCCTCTAAAATTATATTGGTATTTTTATTCCTGGTGGCTAACCATCCTTTCAGCAATACAAAAACTTAGTGGATTTTAAAATATATATATATACGAAATATATATGAACAAAATGTTTATGTCGGAGAGACAGCGATTATGAAAAATATTTCAAATTTGAGTGTTGAAAAAATATTCAATGTTAAAGTCAAGCTATGGGATTTAAAAATTGTAAGGAATTTAGATTTATTCGTTTCAATTTTATAAATATTAGCTATAGTTTATTCTTTTTTTCCTTACTTATAGATTCTAATGGATGATCCTTCAGAATTAACAGACATCATTAAAATATCCTGTCCAGTGAACCAGTTTTTCGTACATTTTTTAAGTTTGCTATAAATCAAATGCTGTTGCTTTGTTGAAAGAATATTCAGGCTTGTCTTAAGCACCAAAGATTATTCATTTTATTAAAAAGCATGGATGTGCATATAAAAATTCATGATATGTTTAGATATTTAGAATTATTGAACAAGATGGAGTAATATGCAGTAATAACTTTAATTAATCTTTATACATCGCATTTCAAAGCTTATACTTATTGTAGATAAATTGAGTACTGTTATGTCATAGTTTATTTCAATGGAAAAAAATCTATACAGGCGCGGAATATATTTTAATTCAAGGTAAAATTTAAACCTATGCTTAAAGTAACACTTGTTTCATTAAGAAACTATTGTTGTGAACTATTTGAAATATTTTTAATCGCATTTGAAATATTTTACGTATATCCTATGTAACAGCTTGCTAACATGTTTATTTTTTTTTACATGTCTATAGGACAGTCATCTAGCTCATTGTAGCTATGGAAAAATCATTTTCGTGTCACATCTGTAACAAAAGTTTTACTCAGAACGTCTCTCTCACACGTCACATTTTGATTCACTCTGGCGTAAAACCGTTTTCTTGTGTCATGTGTAACAAAAGCTTTTTGCAGAAGATTCAGCTTAGAACTCATTATATGAGTCATACTGGTGAAAAACCTTTTTCTTGTGATGTATGCAGCAAAAGTTTTTGCCACAAGTTTCAATTCAATCAACATGTTCTTATCCATACTGGTAAAAAACTATTTTCCTGTCACGTGTGCAATAAAAGTTTTTACAGAAAATGCTATCTAGCTCAGCATATTCTTGTTCATACTGGTGATAAACCTTTTGTCTGTGAAATATGCAACAAAAGTTTTCCGTGTAAAAAAAATCTAAGTCGGCATAGGCTTGTCCATACTGGGGAGAAACCTAACGCTTGCACCATATGTAGTAAAAGTTTTACTTCAACATCTCATTTGCGTTCACATTATCTCCTTCATACTGGTGAAAAACCATTTTCCTGCAGCATATGTAATAAAAGTTTTACTGCAAATTCTACCTTAACACATCACCTTCGTCTTCACACTGGTGAAAAACCGTACTCTTGTAGCGAATGTGGAAAATGTTATGCACAAAAATCTAACTTGAAGGTTCATGCTTCTACCCATATTGAAAAAACTTAGTTGTTATGATGCTTAAGTTTTACTTCAACATCTCATTTGCGTTCACATTATCTCCTTCATACTGGTGAAGAACCATTTTCCTGCAGCATATGTAATAAAAGTTTTACTGCTAATTCTACCTTAACACATCACCTTCGTCTTCACACTGGTGAAAAACCGTACTCTTGTAGCGAATGTGGAAAAAGTTACGCACAAGAATCTAACTTGAAGGTTCATGCTTCTACCCATATTGAAAAAACTTAGTTGTTATGATGCTTAAGTTTTACTTCAACATCTTATTTGCGTTCACATTATCTCCTTCATACTGGTGAAGAACCATTTTCCTGCAGCATATGTAATAAAAGTTTTACTGCTAATTCTACCTTAACACATCACCTTCGTCTTCACACTGGTGAAAAACCGTACTCTTGTAGCGAATGTGGAAAAAGTTACGCACAAGAATCTAACTTGAAGGTTCATGCTTCTACCCATATTGAAAAAACTTAGTTGTTATGATGCTTAAGTTTTACTTCAACATCTTATTTGCGTTCACATTATCTCCTTCATACTGGTGAAGAACCATTTTCCTGCAGCATATGTAATAAAAGTTTTACTGCTAATTCTACCTTAACACATCACCTTTGTCTTCACACTGGTGAAAAACCGTACTCTTGTAGCGAATGTGGAAAAAGTTACGCACAAGAATCTAACTTGAAGGTTCATGCTTCTACCCATATTGAAAAAACTTAGTTGTTATGATGCTTAAGTTTTACTTCAACATCTTATTTGCGTTCACATTATCTCCTTCATACTGGTGAAAAACCATTTTCCTGCAGCATATGTAATAAAAGTTTTACTGTTAATTCTACCTTAACACATCACCTTCGTCTTCACACTGGTGAAAAACCGTACTCTTGTAGCGAACGTGGAAAAAGTTACGCACAAAAATCTAACTTGAGGGTTCATGCTTCTACCTTGCGTTCACATTATCTCCTTCATACTGGTGAAAAACCATTTTCCTGCAGCATATGTAATAAAAGTTTTACTGTTAATTCTACCTTAACACATCACCTTCGTCTTCACACTGGTGAAAAACCGTACTCTTGTAGCGAATGTGGAAAAAGTTACGCACAAGAATCTAACTTGAAGGTTCATGCTTCTACCCATATTGAAAAAACTTAGTTGTTATGATGCTTAAGTTTTACTTCAACATCTTATTTGCGTTCACATTATCTCCTTCATACTGGTGAAGAACCATTTTCCTGCAGCATATGTAATAAAAGTTTTACTGCTAATTCTACCTTAACACATCACCTTTGTCTTCACACTGGTGAAAAACCGTACTCTTGTAGCGAATGTGGAAAAAGTTACGCACAAGAATCTAACTTGAAGGTTCATGCTTCTACCCATATTGAAAAAACTTAGTTGTTGTGATGCTTAAGTTTTACTTCAACATCTTATTTGCGTTCACATTATCTCCTTCATACTGGTGAAGAACCATTTTCCTGCAGCATATGTAATAAAAGTTTTACTGCTAATTCTACCTTAACACATCACCTTCGTCTTCACACTGGTGAAAAACCGTACTCTTGTAGCGAATGTGGAAAAAGTTACGCACAAGAATCTAACTTGAAGGTTCATGCTTCTACCCATATTGAAAAAACTTAGTTGTTATGATGCTTAAGTTTTACTTCAACATCTTATTTGCGTTCACATTATCTCCTTCATACTGGTGAAAAACCATTTTCCTGCAGCATATGTAATAAAAGTTTTACTGTTAATTCTACCTTAACACATCACCTTCGTCTTCACACTGGTGAAAAACCGTACTCTTGTAGCGAATGTGGAAAAAGTTACGCACAAAAATCTAACTTGAGGGTTCATGCTTCTACCCATATTGAAAAAACTTAGTTGTTATGATGCTTAAGTTTTACTTCAACATCTTATTTGCGTTCACATTATCTCCTTCATACTGGTGAAAAACCATTTTCCTGCAGCATATGTAATAAAAGTTTTACTGTTAATTCTACCTTAACACATCACCTTCGTCTTCACACTGGTGAAAAACCGTACTCTTGTAGCGAATGTGGAAAAAGTTACGCACAAGAATCTAACTTGAAGGTTCATGCTTCTACCCATATTGATAAAACTTAGTTGTTATGATGCTTAAGTTTTACTTCAACATCTTATTTGCGTTCACATTATCTCCTTCATACTGGTGAAAAACCATTTTCCTGCAGCATATGTAATAAAAGTTTTACTGTTAATTCTACCTTAACACATCACCTTCGTCTTCACACTGGTGAAAAACCGTACTCTTGTAGCGAATGTGGAAAAAGTTACGCACAAAAATCTAACTTGAAGGTTCATGCTTCTACCCATATTGAAAAAACTTAGTTGTTATGATGCTTAAGTTTTACTTCAACATCTCATTTGCGTTCACATTATCTCCTTCATACTGGTGAAAAACCATTTTCCTGCAGCATATGTAATAAAAGTTTTACTGCTAATTCTACCTTAACACATCACCTTCGTCTTCACACTGGTGAAAAACCGTACTCTTGTAGCGAATGTGGAAAATGTTATGCACAAAAATCTAACTTGAAGGTTCATGCTTCTACCCATATTGAAAAAACTTAGTTGTTATGATGCTTAAGTTTTACTTCAACATCTTATTTGCGTTCACATTATCTCCTTCATACTGGCAAAGAACCATTTTCCTGCAGCATATGTAATAAAAGTTTTACTTAAAACATCACTTCCTTCTTCATACTGGTAAAAGTTACGCACAAAAATTTAACTTGAGGGTTCGTACTTCTACTCCTATTGAAAAAACTTAGTTGTTATGATGCTTACAAATTATAATGAACTATATATCGTGAGAAAAGTCTCGTTTCATTAAAGCATATTTTGTTATCTTTTTACTGTTATTTGTTATACTGTTATTTGTTATCTTTTTGTTATCCTTTACTACAAAAATATTAAGTCACTGAGTAATAAGTGTGTGCAATATTTCTGAAATATCTTAAATATATGGCAGATGTAATAAGATACGGAGGGGGCAGCACATTTAACACTCAGAGTGTAATTTTAAACCCAACCCAGAAGAAATAGTGATTCATAGATTAAGAATTGGTGTGAACTTAGTGAAAAAAAAAAAAAACACGTAAGCCTCTCACAGTTATTCCTATAGTGAGAAAACTCTAACTAAACTAGTGAGATATTGAACCTTGAGTAAAATGTATTTACTCAAGAAAATATTTAATGTTATTGATTGCTGCTGCTACTCACACGTGCTTTTGTTCAATGTAAGCGTTATAAATGTAACAAAATATATAACTGAAAATATAACAAAATGCTCTTAATAAGGTTTTTGTCATTGTAGAAATAAAAATGATTTTATATTCAGAAAAAAAAATATTTTTATATTTTTTTGCTTAAAAAAATACTTAATTTTCGATTTGTAAAATTTATTTATGAAAAAATATGTTTCGGTTTTAACGTGCACTTTTATTTACTTGGTAATTTAGTAACAATAAATATGAAATTTTTAAGGAAATATATGTTTCGTTTGTAATTTTTCTTTCTCTACTATACGTTTTTAGAATGCTGACACTACAAACTCAAATAATAAGAATATATATCTTGCATCTTCTCTTTTAATGAAAGGGTTTTAACTTGTTTATATGCAAAGTAAAAAGCATGTATAAAGCTTCTTTTTTTTTATTATTAAACTATCTTTTACTTTTATCTCAAAATACACAATTATTTTAAAACAAAATAATTTATCATAGGACTTTGAATAAGTGCAACTGGCCTATTAAATATCTTTCTTCTAAAAATTTTGTTATAAGTTCAATTACTTCTTATTTTGTTCGAAGTTAGGTAGGTATTTTATATACGTCTCACTAGAGCTGCACAATGGGCTATTGGCAATGGGCTGGGAATCATCCCTGAGGATGATCTGAAGACATGCCGTCGCAATTTTGGTCCTCTGCCGAGGGGGTGGCTCCCCTGCTTTGGTTGCCCGATGACCTACACTCGAAATCGAGCACATTACGGTAGAACAGTTTAACGAGGACCCAAACCGTGCACATCGCATACTTGGTCCTTACGCAGGCTGATCAAAGTGGTCACCCACCCGCTTACTACCCACAGCCAGTGATGCTTGTCTTCGGTGTTCTACTGGGAACGGTGTCTTTATGATCAGTTCCCTTCGGGACTTCTTATTAAAACTCTTAATTTAAAAAAGAACTCTTAATTTTTTCTTCTTCATCCGAAAGAAAAGATTTTTTCCTTTATACTATTCAAACTTTGTTTAAAAATAATTAAAATCTAATAGAGCCATTTTTTAATGCATTAAAGCTCTGGTTATATTAAAGCTATTTATTCTTTTTTTTTTTTTTAAAGCAAATTACGGTTTCCCACTCTCATCTGTTTTATAATTTGTTTTAGCTAATTGACACAATTATATGAATAAATTTTCATTAAAATAACTATAGGAGTAAATTATGAAGAATCAGTTTGTTAAATAATTTCATATGGTTTTTTTTTTATCTGAAAAAGTATTTAACAGCAGCCAGTTTCACTTTTTAAACTGACCTGTATTAATCAGCAAAAGGATCTGAGTTTTATTATTATGTAAATATAATAATAACCCATGAAATTTATATTTTTATTAAACTCAAAAAGACAGAGATAGAAATTTTACTGAACTTCATTTATAACTGAATTATAACTAATTATGAACTACATTTTAATTTCTTAAGCAGCGTAGAGGAATATTTTAACATCACTCTAAATTTTTAATCAATTCTCTTTCTTTTATAACATTATAGTGATAAATCAAACAATTTGCAAAAATATTTCAAAATTTTAAGTAAAATTGTATAAAATAAACTTCGCATCTCAGACTAGTGTAAATAAATGCATTAGTATCATTCAAAACAAATTAATCGCAACGCTCGAATACGTTATCTGGGGATAAGACCAGTTCCATTTCTTGACCCTCCCCTTTATTTCTTTTCCTCTTCTCAGTTGTATGGGAATGTACTACGATATTTTCCCATTATATAATATTTTTCTCCCTTAACTGTCAAAAATATTTTATAAAATTTCTATGACGCTTTCTGTTAGAACTGTGTTTAATGCAGTTCTCGGCTCATTTTAGTTAACTTAAAAGTTTTTTTTAAATTTATTTAAAAATCAAGACAGAAACTAACGTATTTTCTTTTCTTTTGACTAACCCACATGCTAATGGTGTAAGCATACGAAATGTTGTCATAGGTAGAGATACTTTGCGCCACCTGTAGCCCATTTCGATCGCCAATAAGCGCTTCCTATAGTTTGTCTAAACTCCCCTAGCCATTTGTCTGGACCTGTAGCTGTGACTATGGTATCGTAATACAGTCCCATACATCTGAGCAGAGGAAATAGATATGGAACTTGCGTTTTTCCTGATGGCTAATTCGAACTTCGCGATTGTGAATATGCTGTTCTTCATGCACAAATTTAATCATGAAGTAAAATTAAACATTCAAATTAATAACAATTCCTCTAAAATGAGTTCAAGTAATTGTTAAATCAGTAAAATGATAAAAATAAATCAGTAAAACAGGATTAAAAATATAACGTTCTGTTTTAACTCGATTATAAATAAAGTTTGAGCGATTTGATAACTAGTAAGTTGTCGATTACAGCGCTATCTATTGGCTTTTATGGAAATGTTTAGTGAGGATTAAAGCAATGCACGCATTCCATTATCGAGCAGAAATGGTCTATCAAAAGCGTAAACACAAATCAAGCAATGAAATCAATTTGCTACAAACAAACGAAAACGCCAAGCACATCTCTCGAGTTTAATTAAGATGTTCCAAGATGTTGAAAAAATATCTCTCACCTTGATGCAGAGTCTTCGTTATTGCTCATTATTCTCCCGATCAGAATAGTTGTTTCAATGGTGAAATTTGCATTTTTCGGTACTTATGTTTACAAAGTGGCACACTGTTTCTTCGATATGTTTGACATTAAAAAATTCCTTTGTTGGGATATCTTTTATATCATCATGAACTCTATAGTAAGTATCAGTTATTCTCAAAGTATGTGGGGGGAGATTTCCGTATCGTGATCTGTGGCAGAATAATCGCTATGTCTTGGCAACTTCCGGTCAGCGGCTCGCGGGGAAAATATATCACAAAAAGAGACCAACTTGAAAGGTATAACTCGTAGTGGAGATATTTTCTTATCGTGTTCTGTCTAGCCAATTACAATCGCCAAGGTGCCAGATAGATTTCAAAGTTGCAAATTTAAAAAAACAAACATGTAGATGTTTCATGTTACATGTAGAACCTTTCCAGTTGGTCCCCATCTGTGATTTATTTAATTTTATTTTGTTTTTCGTGGGCCGCTGCCCGGAATTTGCCAAGATTTAGCGAATAATCTGCCACTGATCTCGATACAGAAATCTCTCCTGTAGCCACCCCCTAGGCAAGTATTACATTTTGATGTTTACCCATGGTGGCTACGAGTTATACTTTTCGAGCTGGTCTAATT
Organism: Parasteatoda tepidariorum; assembly: GCF_982258835.1. NCBI lineage: Eukaryota > Metazoa > Arthropoda > Arachnida > Araneae > Theridiidae > Parasteatoda > Parasteatoda tepidariorum. Next base: position 94,413,122 of record NC_141762.1, read on the forward strand.
CTATGAATTAAGAAATTTTTTTTAAGTTTCTCGTGGGCCGTTGCTCGTAAGTTGCCAAGACTTTGCGAATATACTCCTGTTAAATTACAAGTTTAAAATCTATTTTCACCTTACCGATTGTAGTTGGCGAGGCAGATCACGATACAGAAATATCCTTTGTTGATTTCATAATTTTAGATAATGTGAGTTTTGATGAGAACTTTTCTCAACCATGTAAAGAAGAATGAAATCAAAGATAGAATGTGGACTTTTCTTAATATTTCGGGCTTTTCCGTAGTGGTACATGCCATAGTAGATGCTTATGCCAACTATCATCGTTATGGTGCCTAAAGATTTTTGTTAGTTGAATTATTATATAACCATCTATTGGTTTGTTCGGAGTTGGCTTCAATTTTGCCCTTTATTGTGAAGTTTTATGTTTCTCCCAAGCCACAGCTTAGTTATCCTTGAAATTTTGCAATTATTTTGGCGTAAGTTCAAGGAAAGAAAATATTAAAGGATAAAAAATTCAGGTATTTATAATTTGTGCAAATAGGGAAAAATAGAAAAATATAAAACTTGAAGAGGCTTTGAAAAATTCTTCCAAATTGTTTACATTTTTCATTTTTTAATGTACTTTGGCATAATATCCTATACTGGTAACTACTCTTGTCAAATACAATTGCCAAAGTGTACAATCAGGCTTTTATGTGTGATAAAAATATCAACTATATTCAATTCTATATTCAGTTATGAAAAGGTATTCTTTTTTAATGAAAAAAGTAGAAAAATATGCATAGTGAAGTGGGTGATCATATCTCCCAGGGCTGATAGGTTCATCCCCCCCAAAATTTAATTAAGTTCCCCACCTCCTATTCCAGCAAATACTAGCATATATTCGAAGTTTTTTAATTTATTTAAATAACAGTTGTCTGTCCAGGTCAAATTTAATACCGTTTAGCAGTACCTTCACAAATTCAACTTTAGGAAAAATGGTAGTTTCACAAAATACTTTAACTTAAAATTTTATTTTTGTATTCCGTAAGAAACGATAAATCCATATTTTTTGTGTTGATTTTTTATTATAATTTTTAATTTTCACAAATTATGTCTAAATTTTCACAAAATAGGTACCTTTCAGAAAAAACTAGACAGACCCCTGAACAACAATCTTATATCTGAACACTATGCAGATCCCTTGTTAACTTCGTTGTTAACTGTGAGTAATGTTTTGCTGAGCATAATTTTTAGAAGACAAAATTAAGATTCTAAAAAAAAAAAGTATTTTAAAGATTCTGGCATTTCTGAGGTCAATGGGAAATAGACTTAAGGTGCCCGCCATTAAAAAAAAAATTAATGAAGTTTGCTTTTGATTTTTTAAAGTATACTAGATTATTAAATATTTTATTATAATTTTTCTTTTATCCTTGTTTTGTAAAAACATTTCTTTTTGGATTTTAATGCTGCATCTCAATCAGTATTTTCAAACTAAACTTTACGCCACTACCTCTTTAGCTCTTTAACTAAGCCTAATAAAGATATTTCAATATTTTTATGTATTCTTAATCACAAAATAAACTCTTACTAGAAGTATATTTATATTCCCCGTGGCAGAATCATGGCGACATTGTCGCAGAACGTTATCGAGTTCTTGCAGAAAGATTTATCTTTTGGAAAGGACAAATTTTTTTTTCTGCAGAAATTTTCAAATGATTTTTATCTTTTCTTTAGCATTATATTCAATAGATGTCTTTTTCGTGCATCGGAGTGAAAAAGATGCTTGTGATTTTTCTATACTCCTTTGATAATAATGAAAAATAAGGAATAATGAAGTAAAAAATTTGGTTTTCTTTTCTACAAAAATTTTCGTTCTAAATTTTTTAATGCAGTCATTATTACTATCAATTTCCACACAGTTTTTAAAATCCGATATTTTTATTACGATATTATTTATTACAACAACTGAATCTCGAAATGAAAACACACATTTAGTAGCCCTTTTCATCATCCGATTCGCGTGGTTTTGTCGTCGATCTTTTTCTCTCCGGTAGTTACTGATACGCATTTCACGATTTTTTAGTTGTTTTTTTAATGTGATAATGATTTACAAAATGCAAAAGAGGAAATAATTAGTGAGTTTCCCCTTACAAAATGCGAGAACATCACCCATAATATTAAAATAAAAAAAAATTACATATTTAATTAAAAAATTATTTTATTTCATCCAAAAAGAATTATTATTATTATTATTTTTTTTTTAAGTTGATGCTGCTGCTGCTTTAATTTAGTAGCATGTATATTTGTTATTTTTAAAAGAATCTTGCAGAAAGATATTATTATTAGAGGTATGTCGCAGAAAACCTGAAAAAATTCTGCCACAGGGCTTATATTGTTTTAAAATGAATGGTGAATTAAAATGTTTGTATGCAGCATTATAGACTGCTTGTTAAAATTTAAATTTATACTGTTGAATAGTGTTCAATTTTCAATCTTTGATATTCTCCATTTTCTTACACGTCAGGGGTCTGTCTAGGTTTTTTTTAAGAGCAGGGGTCTGTCTAGGTTTTTCTGAGAGGTACCTATTTTGTGAAAATTTAGACATAATTTGTGAAAAATTTAAAATTATATTAAAAAATCAAGACAAAAATATGGTAAAAATATGGATTTATCGTTTCTTAAGGGATACAAAAATAAAAATCTAAGAAAAAGAATTTTGTGAAACTACCGTTTTTCCTAAAATTTAATTTGTGAAACTACCGTTTTTCCAAAGTTGAATTTGTGAAGGTACCGCTAAACGGTAGTAAATTCGGCCTGGACAGAACCCTGAAGAGGTACCTATTTTGTGAAAATTTAGACATAAATTGTGAAAATTAAATATTATATTAAAAAATCAACACAAAAATATAGCAAAGTAAGAAAATATTTTCAAAAATTGTCACTACAAATAAAAACCATTTATGACTGGTAAAATTTTATATATTTTCCCTCATATATTGAAAAACTATTTTGCCATTGTAAAATTTTGGGCTAAAAAATTCTATACAAATTAATAAATCCATAAAAATCATTGTCGATAGTTAAATTTCTACTTGACAAAATCATGCGTTTAACAGCAGTAGCACTAAAAGTTATTTTCATTATGAGAACATTTTCGATTAGGTCATACAGAATAAAAAGTTTCACAGAGAAAAATAATGTTTCATAAAAAAAGATCTGTTAGAATAAATTTAGAATAATGTTTGAGATAATAGTTCGAATTTCGACTTCCTGTAAAGTTTACAGGGGGAGAGCATCGTCGTTTCATTTTAAAATAATCATGCACAGGAAAAGTGTTCTTATAAACAGGGTGGGAAGTAAATTCTTCTATTACGTCATAATAGCAATCCGCGAGAGGGTTCCATTGCAAGACAAAATGCATAATTACCCCCGGATTTATAGTTTTTTAGGGGGATACGAAAACAAAATTTTAATAGACAAGGAGGAGAATCTTAAAACTTGTTTTTCTAAAAGTATTTTGTGAAACTACCGTTATTTGTAGAGTTGAATTTGTGAAAGTACCGCTAAACGGCAGTAAATTTGCCTTGGACAGATCCTGCAGGTTTTATATAATTCCTTATACAGAAATAATAATTCGGGTTTTTCCTCTGATTAAGTTAACATATTTTCCTTTTAATATAAAAATTTGTTACTATTTTTCAGGAGATTGTAGGCAGTTGAAAGGGATCAAGATGTTTGAATAAGTTCTTCTTCAATGACTAAAATGACATCATTGTTAACTTCTTTATACTTATTGAGCTTTAAAGAAGTTGAAATTCCTCACAATGCTGAAGTCGACTGTATCAAAGTTTCAAAAAGAGATAATTGTGTTCACTATCCGTATGGGAAAGAAAAAAAAGAGCTTTCTCAAAGTCAAACAAAGAAGTCAAAGAAAAACTGGGGTAGTAAAAGGAGTACCATTGAGAAACTGTTTCGATCTTACAAGTCGATTTTTCTGTCCTGGGATTCTAATCAACCCTTAAAAATATTTTTCAGCAATGGCTCTATTGTAAGCATCAAATTAAGTAATGATAACAATTCCTTAGAGAAAATAGACATTGATAATAATTTGGTCGGTAAATTTATTCCGAGTCGAATTGTAGATGCTATTATTGTGAATAACAATATTTATGTTACATACTGTGAGCCTAAATTGACTCTAATAAATCTTAATCAAGACCATTCTTCTTTATCTTCTAAAATATTGGGCCTTAAAAAAGGAATATTGGCTGGATCTGAAGTTAAGATCAATCATTTTGATCTTATAGGGCCATGCAATAAAAGCATTGAAAGAAAATTATCTTTGAATACTTCTAATGACAACTTACTAGTGTGGTGGAAATCAAATAGCGACGATGTTTTTCCTTGGGTTCCAGTTGCTTATTCGACAGATCGAATTAACATGACAGTGTATGACATAAACGATAGTTTTCAAGTTTTATGCACCGTTAAAACACACGGAGAGCTTATTCAAGCTGATTATAGCAAATTGTATTCAAATCAAATTCTTACATTAGAAAAAGTTAAAGGTGAATCATGTGATGATATCAACGTATGTGTTTATGAGATAATTGACAATCATTGTTATCACACATTTGTTTCTAAGTTACCATTGCGAGGGAACCTGCTTTCCTGTGATTGGAGTTCAAATGAAAAATTACTTGTTTCAGATTCTGACCATTTACTTTTAATTTACGATTTGAAAAAAAGGACTTCAGTTGTCACAAATCTTTTATATCTCCCAAAGCAAATTGCATGGCACCCCCAAAACAGTATTGCATTTGTAATTGGTGTTGATAGTCAACTGCAGTGTTTTGACTCTGCTTTGACATGCGTTAAATTTCAAATGCGTTCTTCATCTCATTTGGAGCATCATCTTATAAATATAAACTCTTATTTTTTAAGTTTATTCACTGTGCAAAAAATCCTCTGGCAGAAATCAAAGTTCAAGAACTCTTGCATGTTTTTATTGGATTCAGAAATATCATCCATTTTGATTCTTAATGTCTGTACTGGCTGCTTTACTCAGAACAATCTTGGTGTTATGGAACTTTGTAGTCAATACCTGAAATCGAATTTGATAGACGAAGCAATTTTACTTTTAAGAAGCTTGAGCTGGAGCCACGAAGGAGAGCTAAGCTTTCAATGCTTGTCAAAGATAGCTAATTGTCTGTTTAGAAAACCATTCAATTCCAAAAATCAAATAGGCTTAGAAGTAGCATTGGGAACATATTATGATAGCATCGATAATTTGTCAAAGCATGTGATTAAAATTTATCAACATAGAATTCGTCACATAGCCAGACGTTTTTTTCATTACCTCCTACGTAATCTTGAACTCCGTAAAGCATTTTTACTAGCGGTAGATTTAGAGTCTCAAGATTTGTTTTTAGACTTGTATAATATTGCTAAAAGGAAAAAAGAAAATGTTTTAGCACTTGTAGCTTTACAGAAAGCTGAAGAATTCAATTTATCCTCAGAGAGTTATTCTACTACCTCATCAAGTTGTGATTACGAGTCTGCAACATCATCAGATGATTCAGAAGAGAATTACAGAAAGCCCGAGTATACGACTGACAGGCTTTTAAATTCAAATTATCTGTTCAATCAAAACCAGTATGGTTTACCGGTTTCTGGACAAGCCTTGCTAACTGAAAACTGGATAAATACCTCTAACCATGTAGTTCAAACACCTGAACCCTTTCAAAATGATGCTCTAGCGTCGACTTCTGGGATCAATAGGGGAAAATTAAAAGCCAGATCTGATAAAGATTCCTATTCTTCAATTGTTTACTCTGATGCCGATCTTCGACACGGGATGAATTTGACTTTTAGTATTGAATCACAAACATCGTCCCAAACCTGTGATATTAAATATTCACAAGCAGGCACTTCATCAGGCAATTTTAGTTCTGTTGGGGGTCCAGATAAAACTTATTCAAATTTCAATTCCGACATAAGAGTAAGTTCTTCATCATATGAAGGTAACCCACCGAATGCCTTTAAAAATGTTAAAGTTCATCCTACATCAACCATGAGACCTTTACCTCCTTTTGATCCCAGGAATTCAAATAAACCTGGTTCATCAGGTGAGATATATAATGTCCATCATAAAAAAGATATGGATAATTTAAAACAGGAAGAAAATATATTAGTTTCTTGTAGAAATAAAATCTATGATGATGACACTGAAGAGCTTGAAGACTCTAGAATAAAACTAGTACATTTTGGCATCATATAAAATGTAAATACCATCTATTTCTTGTGTATCTGTGATTTAATGCTAGAACAATAAATTTGGAAGAAATTGTCTCTGAACTGCCATCTGATTGTTCAAGCCACTACCGGGGATCAAACCCTAGTTCCTCATTAAAGTTCAATGCCTTATCCAATGACCTCTTTTCAACAAAATCTGATTAATTCTTTATTTTACCCATATTTTGACTTTTTCAGGCAAACAATAACAGTCATTAAAATATTTTGATGTGTTTTCCTGCAAAGTTAAAGAGATTTTTAGATAATATTAAATATTATATGGTTTTCTAAATGTCTTTTTTTTTTTTCTTCTCTTGTAACATTTTAATATTCCTGCATTCGACAAGATTTGACAATTTCTAAATTTTTTATTTGATTCATGAGATGGTGATAAATTATCTCTTCATCTTATCTGCAAACTAATTTCTTCCTTTTTATGTATTTAGTTATCAAATAGTTCATTCCCTAGCAACAATTTTACCTTGACCCCAGTTGGGTTCAAAATTGGCTCGATATGGATCCTATAAGAACATGCACCAAGGGACCAATATTGGGATGGCCTATATAGGGCCTACATTGGCTAAATGATTGATGTAAAATATCGGGTGAATCTGACAATGCTATGTAGAACCAATATTGGTTGTAAAATATCTGATGAATCGGAAAATTCTACATAGTGCTAATATCAGAAAAATAAAGACTCTTTGAACCCTTACTGAGCCAAGATTCATGAATATTGGCCCAATGAGGTCCCAAGTTGTCTTGCTGATAGGATTATTTATTGCTTAGAATAACAGCCTTTTGTGTGCCACTGGTTTCATGGAGGTTAAGGCTCCACATTGGCAATTGCTGTTTGTGGTAATGTAGTCAGCTTTGCACGCAGGCAGTCTTTACTTCCCAAACAAATTGGTACCCATCTATCTGAAACTGGGTGGGCTTCAAGCCGCTACTGGGATCAAACCCTAGTTCCTCATGACAGTTCAATGCCTTATCCATTGACCTATAGCGACTCATTGTAATAAGTATAAAGTCATTAAATTAGCAATATATTGGTGGAAAAATTAACGTAATATTAGTACCAAAATAATTTTTTTTAATTATAGCTAATGAGTTACCAACTTATTAATGATTCAGTCAAATTCGAAATTTCATTTTGCAAAATAGAATTTCCCATGACACCCCTGCTATGATGTGAAAATAAATTTGAGAGATACTAAAATGACTAGATAATACATATATCAGATGGGATAATACATAAATACCCAAACTAACTAAAAAAAAAATTTTTTTTTAAGGAAAAAAAATTGTTAGCATTTTTTTAAATGCTTAGAGCTTATTTAGCCTAGGAATATAACCTATTACTTACAACTTTATAATATACTGATTGTTCTAGCGTTGAATGAGAGATATGTCAATTATTTCTGTATTCAAAAGATAAATTATCAATCTAACACAGACGTGATATTCATGAGAATGTGACATGTACTTATTTTTTCATTGATACCTTTTCAGAATATGTGTTTATTTATTCATGAGTTTTTTTATTGTATAATATGTATCGCTAAGAAGTATTTTTTTCTCAATATGAATTTGCCTTTCTGTTTAACAACCTTGTCTTTCTGTTCAACTGAAATACGACTGAAAAGTCGTATTTCAGTTGAGTGCATAAACTTTGTGAAAAAATATCGTTTAAAAAATCTTCTCCCTCTTTCTTTTACAAGCTCAAGACTTTCAACTTATTTTTTAAACAATTAGCATGTTTAAAAATATATTTTTTTAAAACTTTTATTAAAGGAGTCAGTTTTTTTTATTAGATGAGATAATAAATTTTCTTAAAAAATTAATTGAATTAGTTATTCTATTTAAGAAGGCAATGGCGATTCATTGATCATTTTTATCGCCACTCTCTTCTTAAACATTTTCATTATTAAGACCTTTGCAAGTCTCATATTCATCTCTTAAATCAGTTGTTAAAATATCTTAGTCATTGAAATTTGATTAATCCTTCAATTACCTTTATACATGGAACAAAAATATAGTACTAATATACATTGCTGCGTTACAATATGTTTTGAAATGTAGCTTATTAATATTGAATATGGAATCACAAACTAGGTACCACATCTTTTCTATTCCTTCTGTTATTACTTAACAATATTTGCATAACAAGATGATAATGAACAAAACTAGTCAAAGTGCCTTTACCAGGTCTCAAAGTATTGTGAGGAAAGTATCTTAGTATTTTTAATTTACTTAAAAAAAGGAAAGTGTCCTTAATTATTAAACATTTCAATAAATGTCCTGAAATTGTTGCTATTTTCGAAATTTTTATTGAAATTAAGTGGAAGAAAAATATTTATCTTAAAAAAAATTGAAGAAATTTCTTATTCAAAAATCATGTTATGTGCTGTATACCATGTAACAAAGTAAATAACAAAATGAACGACAAAGTCTTCATAACTTGTCAAATATGATATTAATCTACTTCTAGTAGAGACAATTACTCTTAATTTGATAGCATAAAAGCATCTGATGTGAGAGAAATATATAAAAAGCTCTTATCTCTCTACTGTATTCACATCACTATATCATGCTCTACTGTTTTTAAGAGAATCCTCGTATTTTGTAACGACCTTATGATTTTCCATATTAAAACTATTTTCTCCCCTTATTAAAAAAAATAATAATAATATAAATTTTTTCTAAACTTTAGAAAAAAAATCTGTTTTTTTTTTTTATTTTTTAAAAATGTATATTTTTTGCTTAAGTTCAGAAACTACTAAAACTATTACCAATTGTATATCTGCGAATCCATGTTGGTATTGTACAAATTCCTCCCATTAGAGAATCAGCATCCTTAAATTGTCCTTAAGTTTGGAGGCAATTTTGTTCTTAATTTTTATATTTTGGACTTCTGGTCCTGCTTTACTCCCTGGTAGCAGAAGCCATCCAGCATGGCAGCAGATAACTACGGCATCTGCAAATTGTTTTTGATCTTCTTTTTAGAAAACAAATGGGCAGAAATTGCTGAGTCTCTTTTCTAAAACATCTCTAAACTTGTTTCTAATAAAAATTAAAAACTGAATTAAAAGAACACCCCAATGAACTGAAAGTAAAGTTTTTTTTTTTGTTACTTGATTACAGACTTATATGCAGGCATTTTATTCAATTTTTTCAGTATCATTGTATCAAATTCTACATAAATTTATATAACATAAAATTCTTGTGTGTAATTTTAAAGACCTTATATTTGCTTCGTGTATGTTAGATTAAGCTGAATTTTTACAGTTGTAATCAACTGCGTTGAGATCGCTGACAAATTGGGATTTATGAAAATACTGTGCTGCATACTGCTAACAAGCTTTACATTAAGACAAGCAATTACATAATACTATCTATAAATTTGTTGAGAATATTAAATCTTAAATATTTTTAAATTTATTTATTATTTTATTTTATGTAATCAGCTTTGGAACAGAATATGAATTTACATGAACAGAAATTTTCATGACTTTTATATGCTTAATTTTTTCTGTTTGTGATAGTTAACAAGTTTGTTTATCTTTACTTGTTTCAATGTTCGAAAAATGTTTCAACAAATGACAATCAAGTTATTAACTAACATTTATTTCATTGTTGTATATATATTCATCAACCTCAATTTTCTATTGACTAGTCCTCATTCATTTTTGTTGCTCCCTGAATATCTATTTCTGAAAAATCATTGCAATCATTGACATTTCGTATGAAAGAAAGCTGTTTCTTTTACAGTAAGAAGAAACCGAAAAAAAAACCCCCTGATGAAATGGGAGAAACTAAAAGAAGACAACAATTTTTTAGCTATTAGCAGTATAAAAATAGCTTAAATTTAAACAAATTAAATTTGATAGATATTGTATGATAAAATAAATTTTTTTTCACATCTTCATGAAAAGACTTTTTTTTTCTCGTAATTTTTTATAGAATTTTAAAAATCTGTTTATCATATTAATTATTTAATAGTCAGTTTGAGTATTAATACTTAACAGAATTTGATTAAAAGAATTAGAATACTATTTGTAATTGTTAATTCAATATGATTTAATTATAAAATTACGTTTTCAAGCATTAATTCTCATAAAATGTTGCAAAACTATAGTTACTTGAATTTCCTTGTTATTACTTTTTTAGTTTTCACTTATTTAAAATTGATGCATTTAATAGTTTGAAAAATAACATTATCTAAATTAGATTACAATTGTGATTTTTAGAAAAATAATTTCTTCTACTTTGGTAGTAAGGTTATTTTTTCTACTTAGGTCTATTTCTTTAGGGATGGTTTTTTCCACTACAAAAGAAACTTGCGGTCTCTGATTGTAATGAACATTTCTTTTTCTTCTTCGTATGCACTGTTCAGGGAAACTTTTTTAATTTGTTGTATATTCAAGTTCTGATTAGATTTTTCTATGTTTCTTACTGTTTTCACAATACTTATTCATATTTACCTTTTTTCTTTGCATGTCCGATAAAGACAAATTACTATATTTTTTTGAAAACAATTCTCCTATCTACTTTTTTTATATATATTATTCCTTTCTTTAGGAATATTACTTAACATTAAAATTGAATGCTACTTGGGTAGCATTCAGTTCAATGTTGTTTAATCACAAAAATATAACTTTAATGTAGCTGTCTGACTAAACTGGATAGTTAATTTTTATATTTATAAACTGTAATCATTTATATTCTGCAACATTGTAAATATATGTGTATATTATTTAAAAACAGACTGGCATATTTTTTTGATAAAAATATCATGTACTATCTTATTTCTAATTAAAAAAGACTGCTGAAATTTCATAAATTTTGAAACTGTTTAAGCAGTATATACTTCTGAAATTGTGATAAAAATGCTTTATAAAACTTTATCTTTACTTGTACAAATGTTAATTTTTATATGATGCTTATTTTTTATTGAAATATGTATATTAAAATAAAATAGACACTATTTCTCTCGCATGTGTTTTCTTTAAATTATTTTTGTCATAATAAAATTCACTCTTTTTATCATAAAATTTGTTTTAAACATTTATCTTATTTTGTTTTTTTCTCTAGAGATATAAAATAACACTACAGTTCTTTTGCAAGTAAGATTTGATAATGAAGCTGTAATGTATCTACCACTACAAAAATACAATTCCAAATCACTAGTATATAAGGCATGTTAACTCGATTCTATGATGGGGTATCTTTTCATAAATGACGGTTGACATGGTCGAAAGCTACTATCCCCACATTGGTGACCTTCGGACAACACGTTCGGATACGAACACGCCTACCTTGGCAGTAACGCCCACTTCGATATGAACATGATTTTTAAAAACTCGATATTTCTTGAATAAAAAGCAATCGGCTTTAGTTAAATTAGCCATCGGCTATCAGCGAAAAAATTATAAATTAAATTTTACTTACGCGTCAAGTTCCTCGTAAGTTAACCACATTTGAGTAATAATCGCCCTATTTAAGTATTTTTTCATTGCCGCCAGATCATTTTTTTAAAAAACAATTAATTTCAATCTTTCTATGTTCCTAGTAAATAAAAACAATCGAAACTTTTGATTTCTCAATAGAAAAATATGTAGATTAATATGGTAAAAAAAAAATTATGCCTCAGAATGCAAAATTTTTTCATCCTCAATTCATTTTTTCATCCTCATCTAAACAGTAAAAAAATAATAATTATTAAAAAATATTGTTTCCATAAAATTATCTTAGGGTAAATGGGTTTCATGAGTGGGTGCAATTTTTTTTTTTGAAATTGCTCTATTAGTTTTAAAGAAGTGACTAAAAATGCGAAAAGTGAAATTAACATTAAAGGGACTGAAATTTCATCCGCTCTCCAGCCTTAATTATTAGCTAGATTATAGCTACCCCCTATATTTTGAAGGTTAAGAATCTAAATATGCAAGAAAAAATTATGTTTATTCTTCTACTTGAACAAGGTTTATGCATTTTTATTAAGTACGCAAACCTGCTAATGTATGTTGTACCAATAAAGTAAATAAATAAATGTAGATCTTACCTGTGTTTTTAGTAACTGTATTCTGCAACCACTACTAGGTGGCGTGGACTTCAGATTGGAACTGTACCTATGGTTTAGTTTAGAATATGAGTTTAACAAATATAGAGAGTTAGTACCGTTATGACTCGAGAATTAAATGTAAATAAATACTCGAATACTTAAAAGAATTTATGCTAAGTCACTTTAAGTTTTTTTACAATCAGTTATTCATAATTATACCTCATCACTTACCATTACAAATTTAAAGTTGTGTAAAAACTTATATATTCTGCAACTAGCTTTAAACATTTTGCCAATTAACCATACAGAATGTTCCATAATTACAACCCAAAAATTCCTTTTTAGAAATGAATACTTAATAGTACACACACAGGTCCTAAATTATTATTCAGGCAGAGAAGGTACAAAATTGCTATCAAACTCTATAGAATCACGAGAGGAAGGTGGGATGGAAAAAAAAAATCAAAACAGTTTAATTGCCTGATGAAAATAGGTCTTTTTCTACTAACCGGTTTTGATGTTCTTCCTCAGTTTAGTAACCTACTTAAACTGATGAAGTCAAACTGTTTTCCTGTACTTCTTCAGCTCAAGGTTGGTTTTCGTTTTTCTCTGCGTAACTACTAGTTAGTGATCCCTAATGTATTTTTTGTTTTGTTTTTAACTCGAGCACGATTAAATATAATTGTTTTAATAAAAGAGAAATTATTGAAACCGAAAATTCTTCAAAGTGCAACAGCTCAGTAATTTCTAAGAAAAAGTTAGAGAAAGACAAACTCAAGTTAATTCATTATTTTTTTTATTTACATAAAAATTATTAACAGCTTATAAAATCATTGCAACTTGGACATGCATTATTCTGCATAGACATGAATGCAAATAGTTCTGCCCCAAACATAAATTGTTCTTTGAAGGCTTTGATTTTTCTTCTTCATGATCATGGTTTTTAGCGCTTTCTTATTTCCGTGCCTATTTAATCATTGGAAATGTTTTTCATTGTTTGATGTGCTACTTTTTACCACAAATTGGTTATATGCAACTAAATGATGCTTCTTAGAACAACAAATAAAACTTGCATTACGAGACTAAGGTTTCCTATGAGATCTTCATTGTTTAATGCACTACTTTTACCACAAACTGGTTATATGCAACTGAATGATGCTTCTTAGAACAACAAATAAAACTTGCATTAGGAGGCTAAGGTTTCCTATGAGATCTTCATTGTTTAATGCACTACTTTAACCACAAACTGGTTATATGCAACTGAATGATGCTTCTCAGGAGAACAAATAAAACATGCATTACGAGGCTAAGGTTTTCTTGCGGAGTGGACAAGGCTGTGTTGCATTAATCCACTTTTACGAGAAAAACACATATTACATGTACTACAAGAATAAGGTTTCTCCCCAGTATGGATTAGATAATGTCGCGTCAGATGACTATTACGCGAAAAACGCTTATTACAAACACCACAAGAATAAGGTTTTTCACCTGTGTGGACAAGCTTGTGTTTAGCTAAATCATTTTTTCGTGCAAAGCGCAAATCACATACAGTACAAGAATAAGGCTTTTCGCCTGTATGAACAAAACTATGTCTAATTAAATGAGTTTTTTGAGAAAAACACATATTACATATACCACAAGAGAAAGGTTTTTCCCCAGAATGAATGCGATGATGTGTAGTTAAATTAGCCCTTGTAGAAAAGCACTTGTCACATTTATTACAAGAATAAGGTTTTTCACCGGAATGGACACGATTATGTGAAATTAAATTCTGCTTTTGAGCAAAACTCATATTACATGTAGTACAAGTATAGGGTTTTTGGCCAGTATGAACACGGTCATGTTGAGTTAAATGACTTCTTTTGGAAAAGCACATATTACATTTACTACAGGGAAAAGGTTTCTCGCCTGTATGTGCCAAGCAATGAGTAATTAAATGACATTTTTGAGTAAAACTTCTATTGCATATATTACAAGAATGAAGTTTTTTTCCACTTAGATTGTCAGCAATAGACTGACTTTTTTTTTCATTGTTAAAATGTCCTTTTACAGAACTGTGACTAAACATTGAAACTTCACAAACAGCAGTTTTATTAAACATGTTAGGTGAATAATGTAAAATCAGGTTGCATTGTAAAATATTTTTTTCATAGAGAAAAACCACAGGAATAAATTTTAACTGTCAATATGATTCTATATCATTAATTCTAATCATAAAAACCAATTTTTGGTTCATTCACACATGTAAATTAAATTTCATTTAAATATTTTTCATCTTAGTCCTATGTAGTGAGAAAATAGTAAAACCAGTTCCTATACATACTTAGTAATTAGTTATATAATAACTAATGTGTGAAATAATTCTTTGGTTATTATAAGAGTCAATTGGCCACTACCTATAAAAATATATAGGAAATTGCACAAAAAAATGGCACGTAATCACATTTTAAAATGTAGACATCTTTAAGAAAGGCAAATTGCACAATTTCTTGAAATAAATTTTTCCTTTATAGTGAATAATATGGGATAAATATTATATATTCTTCCTTAGAAAATTTCCACAACAGTCTTCCATTATATCCTAAGAAAAAGAAATTAAACGTAGTGATTAACTGACAAATAACATAAAGGAAAAAACAAGTAATGTGAAAATTTTTAAAAAAGTCAATTCCTACTTAGGTCTGCAAAGAAATTTTTTTTATTTTAGTTACTTTTTATTAAATAATTAAAATTTTTTCTCCCATATAAAACCAAAATTAATTAAGTTTAATTAATGAATTAATATTTGAAAAAAAAAAAAAAAAACTGTATTAACATCAAGTGTCATCCACAATAAGTTTAAAAAAATGTATTTGATCTTGAGTGGATGAATAAAAAGTATTTTATTAACGATTGAAAATTTGATCAAGATATAGGGAGAGTGTGAATTAATAGTAGGAGTTTAAAAATTAATAATACTTTACAGTCTAAATTTTCAGACTGTAGAATTCAAACATATGAGCGTCCCCAAAATCCCCTAAGTCTGACATCATACCATTTATATATATTATAAGTGTCAAGGGGTGCAAAAACGGAGTTTGTCTCCGGTGTTGTAAGCCCCAACCACTTGTATTTTGTACAACTGCTTGTACTTTTAGAACTTGTACTTACAACTGAATGCATATGGCAACCTTTAAGCAAGCATTCATACTAACCGGAGTAAAATCATGTGTTTAAACTGAAGAACAGAAACTGAATATGAGCCCGGGTACATTTTTCAAAAAACAAATCAAAATAAATAAATAACTACAGAATGCTCTGAAAAAAAAAAGAATCTTTGCTCCAAATACATTCACTTCTCAAGCTTTTCTAATTCAAGAAAAATAACTGATTTGAAATGTTCTAAAAGAAGTTAAGTTGCTTCTCAAATGTTTTACATTGAATTGCGTATCTCAAATAAATAAATAAAAAAATTAATTTATCAATTTTTAGTTCATAACATAAATAACTTTAAATATATAGTAGTATTAAATAGTATATATTAAATAAATATATTATAATATTAAATATAGAGATTTTGTCAGGTTACTGAGGTTAAATACATTATTCTAAATGAACTGAAAAGAAATATTTATTCACTTCATTTTATAAAGAAAACGCAAAATATTAGATGGAAATTTCATGAAAACAAAGGTGTAAGACGTAAAAATAAATAATGATTAATTTCAAAATAAATTACACAAATGAGACATCTATGATTTACTTTAAACAGATAAAATACTTTTATTACATTAAATCTTAGTAGCATAGTACAATTAATTATTTATTTTGGTGTTGGATGTAAAATATCAAAAGTGCATCTTTGGAATTATTTTGTAAATCAAAATGTTTCCACACATTTTTGCTAGATAACCTGTCTCGATGCAGTTTACTTTAATTATTCCATTTTTTATTATTACTGTATATATATATATATAATTTTTATTTTTAAAACTGCACTTGTTAAAGATTCACTTACTGTTAAAGACTACTAATGTTCAACTCTGTAGTCTTGTAATTTTTAACCCAATCCAGAAGACAAAGTAACTCCTGGATCAAGTATTGGGAGAAATCTGCCTAACCTGCATTTGCGTTACAAAGAGAGGGATACCATGAAAACCTCCTATGGTTAGCCTGACAGCAAAGGGACTCTAACCCATGATTCACCTATAATTTGAGGATATTTTTACGTCATTGTGGTCGTTGCAAGCCAGATGCAGAATTCGTATCGACCAGCCATTGCTGGGATTCGAACCTGGTTCCCTTCTCGGAAGGCGAACACTCCATCCCCTGAGCCCTCACAGCTCATATTAATTAGCAAAAATGTCTATAATTGAATAATTTTCAATTTATAATGATAAGAATATGGGTGATTTTTTCAAAATGTTAACTTTAGCTATGCAAATTAGGAAACAATTATCTTTTAATTAAGCTAATTTTTATAATTTTTCCTTAAAGACTGTATATTTAAGTATACAAATCAATGAACAGCAATGAAAAAACTTTAAAAGTTATAAATTAGTGATTTGTAATTACTGTCCCATTACTCAACTCAAACATTTTAAAAATTCAGAAAGAAAATATTTTTTTTCTTCGATGAATCAATAATTAATAATATTTAGTCAACAATAATATTTAGTTGACAATTTAATTAATTTTTAACAATTTAATGGTTTAAAACCAAAATTCATGTTTCTAATTTTAAAATTGAAAAAATTTGTTCGTATTTTTGAGTACCAGGACGGTAATTACAAAGTAGACAGTAATGACAATAAACTGGAAAAACAGCAAGGTTTTTTAATTTCAAAATATTTTTTTAAAATCTTAACTATAGGTACTATTTTCTCCATAATAATTGAAAAAAACATAATAGATATGCCTATAAACATAATAGACTTAGCCTATTGGGCCTATGCGATAAACAGGCCCTGATAACAATGTTGAAGTCAACGGAGGTAACCTTTAAGAACGACCAACCACCATTTTACTGGGGAACAGAGAGTGCTCACTCCTGACAGGTTTCACTGTATTCTATTTATTTAAAAATATATTTTAAATGCAGGGTATCTGCTACATTTTAGATTTTCAAATTCATGACCAATTCTAAGAATTTTTCATGACTTGACATATTTTCTCCGACAAAAACAACAATAAATTTAAAAAAAGCATTATAATGACATTCATTGAAATGATAGGTATAACCAAAAACTGACATACTCTGCCTCTTCATATTTATAGCTTTTAAATTTAAAAAACAGTAAAGAAAGAGTTGAGGCAATAAAATACTGAAAAAAATACAAAAGCAAATAATTATTTTTCTTTTTTACTGCAGAATTACATTCTAAAGATACTTTTCTTGTTCATCGGAAAGAAAAGAAATACTCCTGATTTTTCAGCTCCCATTTCGGAATAATTTTTAAAGAACAAGATAAAAACATTTTATATTTTTATCAAATATGACTGTGAGTGGGAATTTTGTTACAAATTCAGATATTCAGAGAACCATGAAATTGGGGGGAGGGGTAAATACCATTTTAAAAATTAGATGTTTCGGCGACATAAATCCATGATTTTTCAGGTGCGCGGATACACTGTAAATGCAAAATGTGTTTCGTGCATAGATTTTTTCTCTCACTCCGAGTGAGTATTTTAAGCAAAACATACTATTTTATAATGAAAATAAATATTTTAATGAAAAATATTGCTTAAGGAAGCAAAAATTAACAAACTAAGAAAGCAAACTGCATACATATTATCGTAGTTTCAATATACGCTTCATAAAAATTTTTTCAGGGACATTTTTTTCTCCTAACTTCCATATAACTCTTTCACTAATTCAAACTAACGAATCAAATTTCATATTCAGGTATTCATAACTGAATATTCTGCTGTATCCACTTAGGAAGGTCTAAGTATTCAATTTATATTGAAGGGTCCTGTGATATTCTTATAAAATTAAAATTGGGGTATACATGGAGTAAAATTTCACTTAAATAACTGTTATAACCTTGAATTTAATTCTGCTTGTTTTTTTTTTCCAAAAAAAAAAAAAAAAACATTTTAATTTTTAAAGAGACTTGTAGATATTAAAACTTTCCTCACATTCTTTTTTTTCCCAAAAAATTAGAATATCTTACAGTTAGCTTACAAACAATAACTTCTGAAATGAATGTTAAAAATGTTTCACTTAGAACCTACTATATATAGACTGGAAACACTGAAAGATGACACAGTTTGACCCATTTATATTCAATATTTTTCTCTAACCTATAAAAAAATATGAACTATAATATTTAAATTGATAATATTTTATTGATTGGTTAATTTGAGTAAAAAGGTGATACATCAAAATCATTTACTTGCAAACAAGTAATTTTTATGTGAGTGCTATTTTAATAAAAAATAGGTTAAACAAAAGTTAAAATATAAATTCATTGGTCAGTAAGCATTTTCAATACAATAACGATGTGATAAAAAGGATAATGATAACAAAAATATTTTAATAAACTTTTGCTAAACTTCTATATAAGGGGTGTTGAAACACGAGACTTGCAAAGTGGGCAGTGAGCTAAAATAGGTTGGGAACTTATATTCATTTTAACCCTTAACTTTTACTGATATTTACCTAATCAAAAGAAATATGTTTTGATTGGTTCTTAATCAAAAGAAATATGTTAGGATCATGCAAAGGGAAACAAAGTTTAATTAGTTATATAAATGGAAATGTAGAGTAGCATTTTTTTTAAAAAACAAAATGCGTATTATTAAACCATAACCTACATAAGAAAATGATTCCGAGATATACCCTGTTATTAGTAATCCCCAGATATCCAGCGAAATTAGAGATAAGTTTTATAAAAATTGATCAGATTACAATGAAACCTACTTATTAACAAAGTCCAATTCTGTTCTCGACTTGTATAATGATATTTTATTTATTAAAGCTAATTGAATGGAGTAGCGTCTAATTAAAATTTTTGAGAAACAATAATAGTTTGAATTGATTACATTAGAGCGCTTTTGGATGCCTATTTTAGTTAGATCATACCTAAGGAAGTGAAACGGAAAGAAAAGAAAAAAGGAAGTGTAATACTTCATTGTTTTTTGGCAACAGCAAAAGGTTACCTTTCTTTAAACAATGGATGGTATTTTCGACACTAGGGAGCGCTGCAAGCTGCATGCCACTTATACTTCCGGGTTACTGTTTCCGGAGTATTTTAAAGCCATTTGGCTCGCAACATGATCATTGTGTTAAGATTCTTGCAAACTTGGTATTTGAATATTTATTACTAAACTTAATCTTGCTCCTCGAACAATATGCTAACACTAACGTAAGATGGTACACAGCTTGCAACACGAACAAACAGTAATAAGCAAATGGAAAGGGACCAAATCAAGACTGCCAAAAAAGCGAGTTATTCAAAATATAGCAACCATGTCATCTTTTTTAACAATATATCTCAAAATAACTAAAACAAATTTTCACTTCAAACTCACCAGAATTACAAAATAACATTAATATCTTATGAAATACGGCAGATTTGAGATTAGAAATTATCTAATTTATTTCGTTTATTGAAAACAAAATTATCCGTCAGAACAACATGTTGTAAGCAGCTGCAAACTTTCTAACCGAAACTAGAGCAGGCATACAGCTCGAGATTGTTATTGATTACTTTTCTACTGAAAACACCATCCTATGTGACTTATTGACAGACACTTGCCTGGCATAGCGACGTGTTACGATGCAATTCTGTGTTATCTTATTTATTAATGTTTCATTTTCAAAGACTAAGTGCTAAGAGATCAAATACTATTTAAGTATAAATTATTCAAATTTGAATAGAAGATGAAATTGATTACATATAAATTGAGCAACTTAAATATATGCAAAGTTCTAATTAAAAAACAACATTTATTTGAATCAAATGTAATTAAAACTATTATTTTTCTTTAGAGGAATTTGAATACTCTTTCAGCCAACAAACAAGGTTTGCTTTATTTGGATCAAGATTTTGTTTTCAAGTTTTTTCAATGTAAATTATATACTATTCAGCATCTTTTTTCTTTTCTTCAAGAATGATATAATAAACTTTTTGTGCCCGAAACATGCTTTTTGTGGGATAGTTTTGTGTTTTATTATTTACCCAACTCCCTGCACAGAATGTGCATTTTTGGAATCTTTGTAAACAATAAAGTTAAAAAAAAAACTATATATATATATATATATATATATATATATATATATATATATATATATATATATATATATATATATATATATATATATATATATATATATATATATATATATATATATATATATATATATATATATATATATATATATATATATATATACATATATATATATATATATATATTCACATTGGGGTTAGATACTAAAATTTAAGGCAGAAAAGTATTATTAAATTTTATTTTGCTCCGGTCTTCTTTAAGTTCAAATTCTCAGCCTTTTTACAGAGGTTCTCAAACTATACATTATTAATCCGAGCTGCGGTTTCCGCAAGGGCTTGAGCTCTAACGCTCGTTTCGATGCCGCAGACTTTCTCAAACTATATAATGGAGGAAAAGTGGTGCATCCTACAGAAGTTGGACAAAATTATGAAAACACTTAATATATATATTTATAATAATTGCGTATGATGATCAAAATAATTGTTGTAAGTTATATGCTTATTACTATAATTTTTGGCTGAGTGTGCTCAAAAACACTATTTTTCTTTCGTAATTTATTGTTAGTCGCTCAAATTTCATATATATATATATATATATATATGAAATTCGAGCGACTAACAATAAATTACGAAAGAAAAATAGAGTTTTTGAGCACACTCAGCAAAAAATTATAGTAATAAGCATATAACTTGCAACAATTATTTTGATCATTATACGCAATAATTGCACAAACTTTCGTAAACGTTGCTGAAATATTCATGGAGATGTTGACAGTTTTATGAAAAACTAAATATTTTTTGCCTTACATTTGCTTACTATATGTGCAGAAATATTCAATAAAATGAAATAAAATTTTTAGACTAGTTTTTCATTAATAATAAAATTATTATTAATAAATTTTTTTTGTAGGAACCATTAATTAGGCATTATTGTATTCCAAAATTTTTCATTAGAAAAAAAGAGATTGATGAAATATTTACCCCGACCTGCCCCAATTTAGGGCATACGGGTAAATGTTTATCGAAATCATGAAAAACAGAAAAGAACATAAAATACAAAAAGTGCAAAAATACGAAAACATTACAGAGTCTGATGGCAACAGCAGTAAAACAATTAAAATGCTCCGAGAGTCCCGCCTTATAATGCCGAAGCCGACGGGACCTCCTTTATAGTGAGCCAAAGACACAAATGAAAAATTTTACAACACATCGCAGGAAAGTACAGTATGACATACAATGCATCATGTGCAGGCAGTACATAGGATTAAAATGAGTAATAATACAGAGTAAGTTGGATCGCTAAACCAAAGCGATCATTAACATTTTGACAGATTAATAAATGACACAAAGTATAAACTGTTGATGCATTCAAGAACAGTAAAACATAAAGTGAACCATTAAAAAAACGTGTACCTGAAGTGAACATAAGAAAACATTAAAAGGTCACAGGTAAACGGAGGTCCCAAGTTAATATAGGTCAAAGAACCAATACAGTCGATGACAAATTGACAACAGGTAAGACAGAAGAACAAGGCGTAAGGAGCCAAGAAAATCTCAAATGTAAAACAAAAGGAGGTAAAGATGTAAAGTGGTAAAACAAACAATTATCAAATACAATTAAAAGGCGACGCTAAAATTTGCAAAGCAAGGAAAGGCAATGTAAATAAGCCAATCAAAAAGCACAATGTAGTGAATAAATAGATTAAAACAGAATTAAAAAGCGAATAAGATAGATAAAACAACAAAACATTGTCAAAATAACGGGAAGCGTACAGCCCAACAACCGGGATTGAGCTTAGTTCGTGTAGAGCGGATCCAAAATGTCATCAGGGGCGAGTGCGTCCTCCAGGGTGCGCTTAATGATGTCTTTAATAATTTGCCTCTGTTTATTAGTCCTGCACCAAGATCTCATGCCGCCTAAGAGATTGATATAATATTTTGTAATATGTAAGAATTATAATAATAAAATAAATAAAAATAATTGAATAAATAAAAATATTAAATAAAAATAATTGCAATGCTTTATTTTTAACTTTGGAAATAATGAATGTTTTAAAAACAGTTGTGCTTGTTTAAAATAAACTCGACACACGCACGCACGCACACACAGATATATGTATAGTTAAATTATTTTTTATAACTGTCGTTGAACAGCCGACCCAATTTTGGGTTTACGAGTACTAATGCTCAACTTCGTTGCCTTGTAATTTTGAACAAATCAAGAAGACAATGAAACTCCTGGATCAGTACCGCCAGAGGTATGATTTGTTACAGGAACATGGAGGACTTTGAGACTCGAGAGATTTAACGAGTATCAGTCACCATTACTTCGACAGGCGGGGATCGAAATCACGACCTCTTGGGCATGGAGCCAGTGCCCTACACATACATATATTAAAGAAATACTTCATTCAATGCAAGTCTTATTTCAAGTGCATTGAGACTACTTGGTACACTATTAGATACAGTTCCAAAGCTTCGCATCATAATTTTTGCATAAAAACTTTCTTTTCATTTCAAATTGATATAAAATTTCTCAAAAGTTAAATAAATTTCAAAATAAACAAATGAAAAACATATTTTAATTTATGATAAAAAGGTATTAGGAACAACGCTAACGTTTCACCAATATCTGTAAATCAAATATGTATTACTGAATCGAATAATAATTTATACAGAAATCGTAATTGTTGTTGTTGTTCATTTACGTCGCACTAGAGCTGCACAATGGGCTATTGGCGACGGTCTGGGAAACATCCCTGAGGATGATCCGAAGACATGCCATCACAATTTTGATCCTCTGTAGAGGGGATGGCACCCCCGCTTCGGTAGCCCGACGACCTTCACGCGAAGTCGACCACTTTACGGTAGCACAGTTTATCGAGGACCAATACCGCACACCCTCGGTCCCTACACAGACTGATCCAAGTGGTCACCCACCCGCACACTGACCGCAGCCAGTGATGCTTGACTTCGGTGATCTACTGGGAACCGTGTCTTAACGATCAGTCCACTGCGGGACGAAATCGTAATTCTGTAAAAAGGAGAAACAAGCTTTTGAAACCGAAAGTAATAACCAGTCTTTAACTTTTTAATTTCTGAATTTGTCCTGAAACTAGAAATCAATGATGCTATTGCATAAAATCGCTTATTTTTTATACAAACTAGTTCTTTAATGTAATTAAATGAACTATGAATTTATAAAAATATGACGAGACACACCATCACTTCAAGTTTAATTGGAAACGCCATATTAAAAATTCAGTTACAGACAACGTTTGGAACGCCGAGAAGGAGGGATTGATGATCGACGTCATGATCTACGTCATCACTAACGCTGTCTATAGGGGGTAGGGATCTGGAAAATATGGCCCCAAAAGTTTATTCAAGAGAGCGGTACAAAATTTGGACCCGTAAATGTTAATTTTACTTTTTGCGTATTTCACCATATATCGAGATCTTTTAAAGAGAATTAATTTTTTTTTGTATACAATTATGAAATACGTTAACCCAAAGATAATTCCAAGTAAAAAATATCGTTTAGGAAGTATTAAATTTTTTAAATTTATTTTATTTAATAATAGTCGAAAAAATTTTGTTTTGCATGGTATACAATATTTTTACCTCAATCTAAAGAATGTAATTTTCCATAAAAAAAAATACAAAATTTGAGAAAAATCGGTCGAATAGTTTTTCAGAAATTTAATTTTAAAGATATGATGTTTTTGAAATTCGATTTTTCAGGAACTATTCGACCGATTTTGATGAAATTTTGTATTTTGTTATGTAACTAATGTTTTGATGACTGTGACGTTGAGGCACAAAAATCAATAAAGAGGCCAAACACATTCACAATTAAATAAAATTAAGATATTTGTAGCGACATGCATAACAATAATAATCGTAACAATAACATTTAAATCCGTATCTTCCACCTACTATGTTATTTCTCCCGTTTTAGAAAATATTTGGTAAACGGTATTGTACTAATGTTTTAGTAAATTAGAATTAAAAGAACTTTGTGTACCACTACATATAAATAATTCAAATAGTTATACAAAAGGTCAGATAGACAAATTGTAATGTTTTCAAGTTTTGACTAAAAATCTACAAAAATTTTGTCTTTTCAAAATTTCTACTTTCGTTCACTACCGTTGGAGGAAAAAAAAATCGCTCAAAATTAAATTTTTTGGTAATTTGTAAATCACAAAATACAATTATATCTCTCCAGAATTTTTGGAGATTTTTAATTAAGCGTAATTTATAGTTTTTCAGTTAGTCTCTTTGTTCATACTTGAATACGGAAAAACTTTGTCAGCAACCTCTAACCGTGTAATTAATTTCGAACTTATGCGATTTTTAAATGAATGCGAGAGTCTTGCAAACTTTCCTTATAAGCAATAGATGAAATAGAAAAACAAAGAAGAAGAAAATCGAATCAGGAATACTAATTAAAGATAGAAAACAGAGTTTCTCATTATTAAATCTTCGGGTATCATTTGAGGGTTCTTGACACGTGCCGAGGAATCTTTAGAATCTAATTAAATCTGTGATTTAACTACAAGTGACAGGGAAGGGAAGAATATTTTGGTTTCGAAAGAAAGGAGCAGCAGAAAACCTGTCACTGTAGCAGAAATGATGTCTAATCCTTTCGAGATTATTATGATTTACATAAAATGTATTAATATTCATGTCAAACTGCAGAAATTTTTAAATATTTTGCAAATACAACATGCGTTCAAGTTATCAAGAAAATATGAATGGAGATCTTTATTTATTTATTTTTTTAAATTCCTTCAACAGGTGTTCCTTACGTTCTTTTAATTTTAGCATTGTTCAAAAATATTTTTTCCGAAAACAGCAGAAAATTAAAATATGTAAATGGCAGAAGCAAATTTATATATATATATATATATATATATATATATATATATATATATATATATATATATATATATATATATATATATATATATATATATATATATATATATATATATATATATATATATATATATATATATATATATATATATATATATATATATATATATATATATATATATATATATATATATATATATATATATATATATATATATATATATATATATATATATATATATATATATATATATATGCCGGCCAGGTGGCCGAGTGGTTAGCGTGTCTGACTGCGGAGCCAATGGCCGCGGGTTCGAATCCCGCTCTGGGCATGGATGTTTCTCTCTCTGTGTTGTCTTCTGTTGTGTGAATGAGTGAATGTGGCCCACCCTATGAACGGGTTTGTGGCAGTATGGCGTGGGTAACGTTACTCGCCTCCGTGACTTTGGTTCACAGGTGCCCACTGGGTAACGCTAAATGAGTAACAATTCCGGCATCTTCTATGGCGAAGAACGAAAAGTTCAGTGCCTGCCGTTATTAAAAAAAAAAAAAAAAAAAAAAAAAAAATATATATATATATATATAAACACAAATTAACATGAAAAACATGAATAAAATAAAAATAAAAAACTAAATGGTAGAGAAACAAGAATGGTATAAGCAAATAGTCGTTGTCAAGACACATCTAATTGCCATAAATAATGCGATATTTCTGAATAAAGAATAATTATCCTAAGATAAAAATTATTCTTTATATGTGTCTATATATATATATATATATATATATATGTATATATATAACATAAAAAGCTTCTGTTAATCTTTTTATGTTATCCTAATTAATTATTCTAATCGAAATACTTTCTCACACTTTTACAAGCCACATCCTGTTCTTAAATCTATTTTTGGCTCAACTATGCATTAATTAAAAGCAGGACATTTTCCCCTTTAATCTTCGTGGGAATCACTCGACCTATCTCATAAACCAATAGTAATTTCTAAGATTTCCCTCTTTTCCCTAAATAGAGACATTTACGGATTTTACTTTGCAAGATTTTCCCTGACATATATCCAAGGAGCCTTTGTGTACAGTTTTCGTGACTGATCTGTATAATAATTAATAAATAAAGTTTGTACCCTCCTTCCCTGCCTAAGACCTGCTTTATTCTTTTTCCAGAACACAAGAGTTTCAAGAAGCGGAAAAGAAACCGGTCACCGTTAGTAACTTCTAATTTAAAGATTGGATTTTCATGTACTTAATCTTAAAGGTTCGAGGACTTATTCCGAATTACGTTAATTTATTAGTGTAGACGATATTTTAAGTTATGAAACCACATTCGAAACTTATTTTATCTGAATAAACTTGCTTTTTGTTGTTATTGTCGTAAGCCATTAGGCAAGGGTTTAATTTTATATTATAACCGTTGTTTAACAGCCGACCGAATTTTCAGTTTACCGCTACCAGTATTCAACTCCACAGTGTTGGAATTTCGAACCCGACCAGGAAGACAAGGGAACTCCTGGATCAAGTATTGGGAGAAATTTGCCTTCGTGGAGAACGTTTTGACAGAACAAACCCATATTTGAGTTACATTGAGAGGAAAACCACGGAGAACTCCCACGGTTAGCCTGACTGCAAGGGGACTCTGACCCATGATCGTTGAGGGTATTTTACGTCAGCACTGTGGTTGGTGCGAGCCGGGTGCGAAATTCGAATGAACCAGATTCCGGGATTTGAACCCGATTCCCCTCATTGGGAGGAGAGCTCTCTATCTCCTGAGCCACCACGGCTCTAAAGGTTGTGATTGCTCTTGTTTCATCAGTGGCGCCACCTATCACCAAGAATTCGACTTCTGCCGCATCCACACATCACACCTTTTTATAGGGCGGACCCATTCATACACCCATTCATCCACAGATTGTAGTTTTGACCTGAACCAGCGAACAATCAATTTCCAATTCAGCACTCTTAGATGTATAATTTGTTATGGAAACATGGAGGACTTTGTTACCCAACAGATTAAACGCTCACTGGTCACCATTTACTACACGGGGAGTCTTCGGTCGGCTAGATTCGAACTCTCGTCTCATGAATGCTAACCAGGCAATATACTTTTTCTTTGATGGATTTGGATTCCTGGGAGTAATTGGACTAATATAGGGAGTAATTGCAATTTGTAAATACGGTCCCAATAGTTAGGTTAAGAAAACGCTCCAAATTTTGGACCCCTTAATGTTAACCTTTTGCTTATTTCTCTATTTCTCGAGAAAATTTTAAGCGAATCGAAAAATATTTTGTATACAATTATACCGATTGCCAGATTCGTTTATTTAGAGGTAGTTCCACATAGAAAATAATTTTTAAGAATTGTTTATTATTTAATTTAATAAGAGTTGAATATTCTCGAATTGCTAATTGGGAATAATTTTATCCTAATCCTTAAAAATAATCCTTAAGTGAAAATTTTTATATATGTAATGTTTTCTGAATGATTCAAAATGTATAAGAGTGCGTGATACAATTTGAACAATTTGTATCTCATTCGTAGTAAATTCCATATTAAAAATTAATCGCAATCCTGAAATAGTAAGGTAAATTAAAAAAAAAGCAACAACTTTGGTAAAGTAATTACTTATTACTGCTAAATAAAAGATTTTTTTTTGCAATTAGCTTCGTTTAAACATTTGAATTAGATATTTAAGGAAGTTACCGCAGCAATTAACTTCAACCATTTTATCGCAAATGTAAAATATTTTGAGCTTAATCTTATTTTCCTTAAAAGGGAAATAATTTTTTTTATTTTTTAAAGTTTATAATAAGATAAAGTAACAGTTTCAAAGTATTATTCAGATTAGTTTCAAAGAGCATTTTAATTAGAGAATTAGACCACAAATAGGTATAATTAAGGAGAAAATGTGCATGTTATTATAATATGCATGCGATGGTATTCTAAAGAATAATTAAAGATTTTGAAATATGAGATCAAAATAAATGGTTTTCCATAAATAATAATAAAAAAAAAACTGAATTTTCCATAAGTAATCATAAGGAATATAATGAAATTTGAAATCTTAATACTTTAATGCAAAGTTGTTTTAAATACCAGAGATTTGCATAAAATTTAAATACACTGAAGGAAAAAGGTAATTAAATCTTAATTATCTCAATAATACAGGTATTACGTAAAGATAATTCTACTTGTTAATAAAGATTTTTCAACTTGTTTTAAATTCTTGTTTGATTTTTCTTGAACAAAGATGACACAAAAAGAGTTTTTCAGTTTAAACGGGATAAGTAAAAATAGTCGATGTAAAATCGTGATGAATACAGTGTGTAGTACGCATGATTTTTTAAAGTGTTTATTGCAACTAGCATGGTATATTTTAATGAACATACTCTTACACTTGTTTATGTAAAAAACTTCATTTGTTTCATAAATTTTAAAGGAGCAAAAACGTCGACATGTTTCGAGATTTTAAAAATAGGCACCCTTTCTCAAGACTCGCAAAACGTAAGTGCAAAAAACAAAAACTATTTGAAACAGGAATGATTAAAAAGATAAAAAATAAGGGCGAAAAGCAAAATGAGTAAAATCGTAGTAGCTGAGAGAAGATAGGAATTTGCTGAGGTATTCACCTCCTATCTTGGCTACATTGGGAAAACCAGACGCGCTTTAAAATTTAGATTAAATAAACACCAAAGATATGCCCGGAATTTTATAAATTATCCATTTCCACACATTGTTGGAATTTTTAGGCATAAATTTAATTTCAATAATGTCAAAATTCTCTCCACCCCTGTCACTAAGCTCATCATAATTCTCTGGAATCTTTTCGATTCATATGAATGCTGATTCTCTAGTAAATGACACGAGTTCCTCACCACCTCTTCATAGCTCTTGGAAATACTCAGTTAACTTGGTTTTTACCACGTTTATATCAACTTGCCT
This sequence comes from Parasteatoda tepidariorum, assembly GCF_982258835.1. NCBI lineage: Eukaryota > Metazoa > Arthropoda > Arachnida > Araneae > Theridiidae > Parasteatoda > Parasteatoda tepidariorum. Next base: position 94,442,503 of record NC_141762.1, read on the forward strand.
TCGTGTATGTCTGTTCGGGTGGAATTTTGTATTCGATTTTAAACTAACTTCCCGACTAGCTACAGACTTCAAATTTGGCACATAGTTCAGAATTGGATGACAATGCATGAAAATGAAGAGAAAAAAGACGTACAAAGTAAAATAAAATTAAAGAAAAATTAATATTTTCCCGATTGTCTTTTTTTGTCGATTCGATTATTTCAAATTAGTGTCACATGTCAGTTGAAATGTTTTGTGTACAGTGAGCGAAAAAATTGAGATTTTGGAAGTGAGTACAAAAAAAAAAAAAAGAAAAAGAAAAAATGAAAATAATATTTTTAAAAACCACGTTTTTGTAGTGGAGAATAATAGTTAAAAAACAAAAATTTTAGAAACGAAAAACTTGGAGCGCATGAAATACGTAACAGTACATATACACATACATATACACATTTTCTTACTCATACACATGCACAACCACGTACACATCTGCATTCAGATACAATTACAGATGTGCATACACATATTCTAATAAGTACACATATTGTTACTGTTCTGTATTTCATGTGCCCCACGCTTTTCATTTTTCAATTTTTTGTTTTTTTTTAATTATTAAAAACATGGTTTTTAAAAATATTATTTTTATTTTGGTTTTTCGAATTTTGTTTTTACTTTTATTTATTGTCCTTATTTTCGTTTGCAACTTCACGTTTTTTTTGAAATTCACTTTGTTTTCCATATTCGTGCTTGGCGAATTTTAAGAATAGTGGCCTATTTTTGAGTCCTCGGATCATATCGAATTTTCCAACCTTTATAATTTTTTTTTACATATGAAGAATGCTAATTCGATGCTTTCCAAAGACATTTTGAATTTGATTATGCAGATTTTATTATGTTTTACCCTCAATGCAAAACGATTTCAGTTTTATCAAGGTAAAAGATTTCAATAGCTTGACAGCCATTAGGAGTGACTGAAAATACCTAGTTCGAAAGGACTTGGCTCACCCTGGGTTGTAGTGCCATGATTGAGACTTTATTATTTGTTAGAGATGCAGGTAAGAGAAATAAGAGAATGAATACTGAAATTTCATTGCAATTATTCACATTATACTAGAATTTACATGAGTAACATTTCTTGTATTTAAAAGATTAAAACAGATTAAGGCACGTACCCTTGCAATTATAGAAATTATTTAAAATTATGTTGCACCTTAACATGCCTCCATGTACAACATGCTATATTGTTCAAAGTGGCAATCACCACATATTTTAAATAAATTCAAAAGTTTGGGTAATAATAATATATGAATGAATTGTCATTATTTTCTCATAATGAAGACATTTTAAATATTCTCTTCTAAAACTAAATAAAATTTAGTTGCATCTAATAGTTTCATAAATTTATATTCAGAAAATGAAAGGAAAAATTACTTTTTAGTGTGGAACTAGTTTTTTTTTTATCACCAAAACATTACAACACTGCTTCTTTAACTTTTGGATTGGTGTCACGGACTGGTTAAGGTTATAGTTAAAAATAAAAGTAATGTTAAATTGCCTCGCTCCAGGGTATTGTATGCTCCACAAAAGCTTTACTCTTTGCAAATATAAAAGCCATTCTCCACACTTTTTATCTCTCAGTTTCTATGATTTCGGCAAATCTCGTTATTTTTTTAGAATGTTTCAATGCGAAGATGGAATATATTTACTTAATTTTATAACCGTCGTTGAGCAACCGACCCAATTCTGAGTTTACGACTGCCAATGTTCAACTTCGTAGCCTTGTAATTTTGAACCCAATCCAGAAGACAAGGAAACTCCTGGATCAAGTATTGGGAGAAATTTGCCTTCGTGGAGGACTTTTTTGAGGGAACTAAAGCTTATTTGCGTACATAAAGAGACAAACCACCTCTGGCAAACCGTGATCCGTTTACCACTGAGGATATTTTTCGTCAGCACTGTGGTCGGTGCAAGCCGGATGCAGGTTCGTATCTACCAGCCATCCCTGGGATTCGAACCCGGTACACCTCATTGGAAGAAGAATGCTCTGAGCTCCCCTGAGCCATCGCAGCTCTCGATTTATTTATTAGTAAAAGTATACTCGCATTGTTATTTGTAAATTAATTTATTTTTAATAAAACTATATTAAAAATTGTTTGCCCGTTATTTATTTATTAGTAAAAGTATAATTTATTTATTAGTATACTCTTATTATTATTTGTAATTTAATTTATTTTTAGTAAAACTATATTAAAAATTGTTGCAAGTTTTTTTGCCTCATCGCGTAAAAATTCCAAACATTTAAGTTAAGTAAAGTCATTTTTTGTGTTTTTCTTAATTTTGGAAAGAGGAAATAAGTTTTCCATTTCTCGATGCATTTCGTTTCTAAAAAAAGGAGATAAAAGTTATTTTATATATGAAGTTAGTTTATTGAAAAGGGAATTTTATGTGAAACAAATAAAAAGTTTCAAAGCATGAAGTAAAAAAAAAGAGAAAAAAGTTTCAATTTGGATGTTTAGATTGATTCATAAGTATTTGCCTGCACATACGTTTTGAGTTTCAAATTTGTAACTCAAAGAATTTGATATAAATGTGGAAGATGAAAGGAATACTTTCCAAGAAGTTGGAAGATTCTAAATTTGTATCTGAGATCCTAAAAGCAATTTTATAGGATTATTTCTACTGATTTCTTTTTTGTAAGCTTTATTCTTTCTACTGAAATCAAACAAACTTTACTTCAATGCAAGCAGATTTGACATGTAGATACACATCCTAAAAACTTAAGTTAAATTTTTTTCTATAAAGAAGAACAAAAATATTAAAGATTATCTAATAAAAAGTATCAATTCTAAACTTGAAAGGGCTGATCAGTTATCCCAGACCTCAATCTATATTTTTAGAAAATATAGATTAAACTATGAGAGAATATATTAAAGTATAAGAGATAAGATTATTAAGATTATTATTATAAGATTAAGATTCAAAGAGAATGGATTTTTAATATTTAAGAAAGAAATGAACAACCCTCACTAACGAGAAAGTTGAAAAGAAAAATATATTAAAACATATTTTTACCAGTACAATATTAAGTCGTTGAATAGAGTTCTAAAAATTATTTTCCACGGAAATCTGATTTCAGACTTTTTGAAGGAAAAATTTGTCCCTTAGAAAAGGAAACCATCATCTCTGAAAAGCAATGAAAAAGTTTAATTTCGAAACATGTAGTAATGGCCTACGATAGCAAAAACAAGTATTCAGTTTTGGTGTCAACAATTGGATTGCGAATTTTTATACTGTTCACAGAAACAAGTAAGTACTTTTTCTCTCTTAATTTTCATTTTTGGTACTTAATTTACTATTTTTATTTTAAGTACCGCTGGCATAAAACTATTTAGTTTTAAAGAAACACATTTCAGGTAGGTGTTTTATTTACGTTCGCACTAGAGCTGCACAATGGGCTATTGTTGACGGTCTGGGAAACATCCCTGAAGATGTTCCAAGCACATTTAAAAACAAAATGAACATGTGGTTTTAAATATCTTTAGGAATACTAATACTGCGATGTAGCTTTTACGTGTAATTAATTTTATCATTGAATTTGCCTGATATAATGAATAAAAAAATAAATAAATATTATAAAGCGTAATCTAAACTTATTTTTCGATTAAATAGAGCTGTAAGCTATTTTCATGAAATAAATACACCGAAGAGCCATTACATTATGACCACCCTCCATCTATAACAATGGGCTCGCCCAGGTTTTCATGGTTTCTCGCCCAGGAATAATGTTTTTATGGGGCATATTATAACCCATAATTCTCATAGAACAATCCCTGACGTCTGTAAGCTACTTGAACATTGTTGCAGACCAGGTTCACCCATTCATGGCAACAGTTTTTCCTGCGGGGGATGGTGTTTACCAACAGGATAATGCACCATGTCATAAGGGTCGAATCGTCATGGATTGGTTCGAGGAACTTTCCAGTGACTTTCTAGTCATGTCTCGGTTCTCGAATTCACCTGACCTTAATCCAATAGAGCATTTGTGGTCCTACTTGGAAAATCAAATTAATGCTGCCACGCTACCCTCTCGCAATGTGAGGGAATTGTGGGACCAGTTGGTGAGCGCTTGGTACCAGATACCTCACACTACCTATCAGCACCTTGTGGAATCAATGTCACGGCGGTGCTAGTAGTTTTGAGGGCTAAAGGTATTCCTAGATGTTATTAGAAGGTTGGTCCTAATGTAATGGCTTTTCGGGGTATATAAAATATTAAGGATATTAGGGATTTAATTTTCTTGGTACTATTAAATTATCGTTTTAAATCTTATTTTAATCTTTTAATCTTTTTAAATATTTTTAGCCGAATTGTAGTAGAAGTTGCCATGGTAACCGAGGAGGATGTTTTGGTCAAAATTTTATTTCAATAGAATCAGGGAAGAAATCTGTGGAACTACGTTCAATAAAACAATTTGGGATCTTTTATTTGCATATTATTTCGTTTTCATTTTGAAATCGTCAAGAATTAAAAGTGATTTGGAAGCTATCGTAAAGGTTGGCGAATGGCTGCAAGCGTAAATAGTATAATGCAAATAATCCCTCTGTATTAAAGTATTGTAAGCCGCTATTTCGGATTTCAATTTCAAGTCGCATTTCGTTTTCCTGCGAAAAAACAGTCCGTGTTTTTAGAAACGGAAGTTACTAAGGTGTGTATAAAACTGTATTGCGTCACGATGGAATGAAAAAAAAATTTACTTTCTATAACTAGTTCAATAATTACCTTAGGGTTGTTCTCTGCTGCATGAGATTTTTTTTAACAGATCTTAGATCCATTCGTATCGTTGATTTTAAATCTAAAACTAGTTTTAATCTTAAAGCTACAATACTTTTTGAATGACATTTTTTATCGAAATGTACCTGCTTAAAATCGTTATATTAAACACGGAGTCGAATAAATAAACGTTGCGACAAATTTCTGGGGAAGTTAGGACGCATTATCAGAAACGCATTAGAACCCATGCACGGAAATGTCGTTGTGCGCAGTTAGGGTCGCTTCCCTTATTACAATCTGTTCAGAAGCACGCAAAGAAGCAGTTTATAATAGAGAAGCGCGAACTCTTAACTCCCACAGAAATTCGTCTGTCCCAAAATTCATACGACCTAAACTTGTATATTTCGACTAAACTAAAAACACATTAGACAAAAAAGGTCATTTTAAGAAAAATCTGAAGCTCAGAAGCAAAACTAATTTCATATTTGAAATTCCCACACTTGAATTAGGCAAGATCAAATATTTGTATGAATGCAGCAAAAAATTTGCTTTCCAGTGCTATCAATTGCTAAAACAAAACAAAAAAATACCCCGTGACAAAAAATACCCAGAGGACCACTTTGTAGCTTGCAGGAATACAAATAAAAGAGTGAAATTTGACGTTCCAAAATTGGCATTTATTGTTTATGAGCTATTGAAATCCTAATTTGTTCGAGAGTTATTGCAATTTTAAGTGCTTTTTCTTTATTTTGTTTACTTTGAATAATGAATGTTGAAGAAAATTTGATTTATCTCACTCGGGATCTCAGTTTTATATGATAGATGTCAAAAATAAATAAATGAATAAATAAATAAATAAATAAATAAATAAATAAATAAATAAATAAATAAGAGATGCTGCCAGATCATTTATATATTTTTTAAAATTTTACATCCGTCGTTGAACAGTCGATCCAATTTTGGGTTTACGACTACTGATTTTCAACTCCGCAGCCTTGAAATTTTGAACCAATTCAGAAGACAAGGAAACTCCTGGATCAGTACCCCGAGAGTTATGGTTTGCTATGGGAACATGGAGGATTTTGCTACTCGCCAGATTTAACGTGCATCAGTCACCATTTACTACACGAGGAGTCTTTGGCCGGCAGGGATCGAAACCACGACCACTTGGACATGGGCCCAGTGTCCTACCAACCAGGCTATCCCGGCCTAGATCACTTATATTGCAATTTTTAAAAGTATAAAAAACATGGTTCTTGCGTTCAAGAGAGATAAAACCATTTTCCACGCTTATCGAAAATAAAAACAAAACAAAACAAAATTTTCAAGAAGCAAATTTATTTTCTGATTCTACATACTTTCTCTTTCTTTCCCTGCATAGTTGCCAAGTTTGTTTAAGCACTTATCATACCATATAACTAGATTTTGAATACCCTTTTCATACAAACTTGCCACCTGCTCCTTTAACTAAGAGGTCACAGCCGTTTTTACGTATTCGTCATCGTTGTAGTGGTTGCCGCCAAAATGATGTTTGAAATATCGAAAAAGATGAAAATCACTCAGCGCAAGGTCTGAGCTGTAGGGAGGGGTGGTCCAAAACTTCCCAACCAAAAGAATCAAATAAAGCTGGGATCTGAGCTTCTGAGAGAGTCATTGTCATAGAGCAGCAAAATTACATGTCAGCATGGCGGAGAATTTTGCTACTTCACAAATCTTAACTTCACAAATGTACCTAGGAATGCATGCAGCAGACAGGTTTTTTGCCGGCTAAAAATGCATCACGGACCGTATCTTAAGCGTGGCGGGCGGTTTGTTAAATTTGAACATTTTAAAGACACAGAACTGACCGTATAGTTTATCTACGCAGCTGTAACTGAGCACAGTTGTTCCCATGGAATGTCGAGACAAGACACCGGCAGTCGTTTCGATGCATGCGTCACCTATTAGTGTAAACAAAAAAATCGCCCTTATTTTAAAAACAACCCTCGTATATCGTTAGGGACTCAAGTTACTTATCTTTTAATATTTTGTTAACCCCTTGCCTACGTCACCCGAATCGAGTTCGGGCAACTACTTCGTGCAGTAATTGTGATGCCCGAAACTGACTTCGGGCAGAAGAAAAATTAACGTTTCTATTTAGAAAATTAACGTTTCTAGCCCGAGCTGAATTCGTTTCTACTTTAGAATACTTAGCTCACTACTTTCCTAATAGATGGCTGTAGTGGTCCTAGTTTTTCACAGATTATGACTTCAGTCGAGGGCAAAGAACTTGTGTGCAGTACCGTGTTTTGGGATGTACCATACTGTAAAAGATTTGTAAAATTTATGTATTGAAAATCATATTGTAGTGTTTCTTGTATTATATTGTACTAGTAATGTTATATTTAGCTTCAAAATGTTGTTTAATTTGCTCTAATTGAATAAGATGTGTGTGTAATCTATAACTTTTTTATGTGTATGTAAAAATTATAAATACAGTAGTTATTGCAATTAAAATTTACTTTTTTGTTGTTGTAAAAACCATTTTCTAACTTACACCGAAGAGCCATTACATTATGACCACCCTCCATCCATAATAATGGGCTCGCCCAGGTTTTCGTGGTTTCTCACCCAGGAACAATGTTTTCACGGGGTACATTAGGACCCATAATCCTCATAGAACAATCCCTGACGTCTGTAAGCTGCTTGAACACAGTTCACCCATTCATGGCAACTGTTTTTCCTACGGGGGATGGTGTTTACCAACAGGATAATGCACCATGTCATAAAAGTCGAATCGTCGAACAACATTCCAGTGACTTTCAAGTCATGCCTTGGCCCCCAAATTCACCTGACCTTAATCTAATAGAGCATTTGTGGTCCTACTTGGAAAACCAAATTCTTGCTGCCACGCTACCCCCTCGCAATGTGAGGGACCAGTTGGAGAGCGCTTGGTACCAGATACCTCAGACTACCTATCAGCACCTTGTGGAATCAATGCCACGGCAGGTGCTAGCAGTTTTGAGGACTAAAGGTGATCCTACATGTTATTAGCAGGATGGTCATAATGTAATGGCTCTTCGGTGTATATAATAATATAAAGAACAAAATTAAATAGTCAAAAAGAATTTTCACTTCTGTCCATTTTTCTGAAATATATGTTAAGGGCTTAATGTGTCATACATTCTAGTTTCCTATGTTTAAATTTTTTTCAAGAACAATTTATTATATTTCATATTTAGGTAATCATTCATTTCGTCACTATAAGGAAAGTGCGCTTACATAAAGTTAAGATAATCAGATATTTTATTAATAAAATGCTCTTTGTTTAATTTTTTTTCGAAAAATATCGACTTAAAAGAAAATAATAATAAGTGAGAATGAATCAATGGGAGTTTCTGAGTTTTTCAGTATATTGAATAAATACATAGAATAAATTCGTAGAATAAATAAAAAATAATTATTACATAAAATAAATGCAACTATTTGATCCATGTAGACATTTTTTAAACTTATATGAGGAAAAAAAACAATTTTCTTTGAAAGTTATTTTCTAAAGAATTTTAAAATGTTGTTCATTATTATTCATGAACTTCTGAATACAATTTAAAGTCACTGAATGTTTCACATTATTTTAGGTCTAACGGTGTTTGGGTAATAATTATGAGATTTTATGGCCGTAAAAAAGCAAATTAACTGGTACAAAAGCATTTAAACTGAGTAAATATGGCACTTTTATGTAAAATATTACAATGTTAGATGTAAAAAGGAAGTTAAAAATCGTAACTCTGTTTTAACTTAAAAATCTTTAAAAAAAAGAAGAGAGTTAAGGTTACGCGCACAGAGAATGATTTAGTTTAATTTATTCATGACTTATAATAATAGAGAATAAAAAGCATTGTGATAACAAAGCCGTAGATTAATTTATTTTTTAAAAATAAATTTTTCTCGCGAAGAAAAATTACATCTTTTTATTAATGAATAATTAAAAATTTTTTTAAACATAGCATGCCTGATTTTGATGATATTATGAATTAGTTCTGGTTTAGATTGTTATATTATAAGTATGGAATAATTATATATTATAATTATATATTATCTATCAATCATGTATATAATTGATGATATGCATTTTTTAAAATTTTATTGCAAATTATTTTTGAAACTATAAAGCATATTTTTAAATATTTAAAAATAAAATAAAATTTCAAGCAATTTATTTGCAACTAGAAGTTGGTCATCCTGCCTGAGTTTGGGATAAATAAAGCCCTGGATTACCAAGTTAAGTAGCTTCACTCTCCCCCCCCCACGACCTTAGTGCCGCTTTCAATTTTATTTGGCTATCATGGATCACATGCATAAATAGTCATCACATTGGCGATTGTGTGAATGGCGAAGTATTACTGCGCCAATTTCGATATATATATATATTTTTAACTTTATTTGTATCATACTTTTAAATTAATAATGACAGGTTGTTGAATTTAAGAGCACCAATAAATCAAATTTAGGCTTTAAATTATATCGTTTATCTGTTAGAGATCGCAATAAAGGGCGACGGAAAGTATGGCTGCATAGAATTGGCGAAGATAAATGTAATCTAAACGAATATAGTTATAATAAAATCGCTATAAATAAAATGGTTGTAATAATAGAAATAAGCCATTTATTTATTCATTTGTTTCAAATTTTACATGATATTACTTTATTATGCAAATATGTTTCGCTTTTTTTCTCTCAAATTAGAGATTTAACAAATTTAATTTATTAAATATATTCACTTGAAAGAAATATTGGAAGGGATAGCCTGGTCGGCATGGCGCTGGGCTCATGTCCGAGAGTTCGTGGGTTCGAACCCCGCCAACCGAAGACTCCCCGTGTAGTAAAATGGTGACTGATGCACGTTAAATCTGTCGAGTCTCAAAGTCCTCCATGCTCCCATAACAAATCAACACCTCTGGGGGTACTGAATTGGAGATTGATCGTTCTCTGATTTAGGTATAAATTACGATCTGTGGATGAATGTATGAATGGGTCCGCCCTATAAACGGGCGTGACGTATGGGTGTGGCAAAAGTCGCATTCTTGGCCATAGATGGCGCCATTGGAGAACATGAACAATCGCACCCCTCTGCCTTAACAGACATACGCAACAACTTGAAAGAAATGAAAATAGAGTACAAATATTGTTTTTTAATTTAAATAATTTTATCGTTAGAAAATCTTTATAAGTGTATTTTAATAGCATTCAAATATTCGAGTTTTTTTTTGTTGCCAGAATTAAAAATTATATATTTAATATTTAACATATTAAATATTTAACTGAATAAATTTTTAACGTTCTAATTATTAGAACGTTCTAGCGTTCTAATAAATTTTCAATAAGGTGATCTAATTCCTATCTGAACTCTTCACCGAATCAGTAATTTACGATAAAATAGCTAGTTCAGGGCATCTTTGATTGCAAGTTTCAATAATGATCATTAAGGAATGAAATTCATACATTAAGAAAAAAATGCAGCAATCGAAATGAACACGTCAATCATGGACAGGCACTCTTTGACACATTTGGTCATGGGTCACTGTCCAAATCTCAATCTTTGTGATGCACCCTTAAAAATAAACCATGCTTTTCCCTTGATATGAAGCACCCTTAAAGTCAACCCAAGATGTACCGTTGTTATGATTTTCACTTAAAGTTAACACATCACGTACCCTTTAACTACCTCCTCGAATTGATTCGTTCATGAATATAAGCAGACTTGTAGATTCTAATAATAATGTCTTCATAATTTAAATATAGCACACACGCAAAAATGTATAAATAGCCATTTCTCACTTTTTCTGTTGTAGGCTTTAATAGGCTCTGGGTTCTTGTTTTCCGGTGGCTCCGTCTATGGCCAAGAATTCGATTTCTGTCACACCTGTTTATAGGGTGGGCCCATTCATACATCCATTCAATCATCCACAGATCGTAATTTTGACCTGGACTATAGAACTATCAATCTCCAATCCAGTAACCCCCGAGGTATAATTTGTTTTGGGAACTTGGAGGACTTTGTGACCCGACAGATTTAACGTGTTTCAGTCACTAATTACTACACAGGGAGTCTGTATTCGAACTCCCGCTCTCACGAACGTAAGTCCAGCGCCCTACCATCCAGGCGATCCCGGCCTCACTTCTTTCTTCAGAACACTTTATATCTAGCTTAATTACTTTCATGAGACGCAATATAATAAACGGAAATAAATTAAATGTAGTGTTATTAATTATAAATCAACTGTTTTGTTTTTCGCCGTTATTCTTTGCTAACATAATTGCCAGTTAAAGTTTTTTCATAATTACTAATTTAAATTCTGATTTATATGAACCATAATAATCTAAATTCAACTTCTTTTCACTTGGGAAACGAGTTTTACTGTGGGGAAAGTAATGAATTCCTACTAGATATCTCTATCAAAACGTAATTTTTAACAGCGCTTGTAAAATCTAAAATATTAGCCAGAGAAAAGCTGCTTTTATACTTTAACTTTTCTTAAAAGCTATTTAACCATATTCATTTATTTATATACATTTTGCTGACATACAAAATTATTAGTATCTTTCCAAGAGTTTCTGTGAATGTGTCGTTTATTAATTATCAGGGACTTTTGCAGATGGAAATTCCGTAATTCAAAAATTGTTTTAAAAACTTGTTTTAATTTATGATTTATTTACGGAGATGTAAAATTCTTACATCTAAGTTCTAAGTTTAAAATAAATTAAAAAAAAAAGTGCGCAATATATGTATTTAAAAAAGTAAGAGGTTATTTGAGAACATAGAACTTTCAGATATTTGCGGAATATTTTAAACTTCGTGCGTAAAAATTATCTTTGGAAACAAATTAGTTTTCACGTTTCGGATGGAAATTTAATAACCTAAATGATTCATGTGTAATGAGTTTTTCTCAAAGTTGATAAAGAAGGAAATATATTTAGAAAACTATACTCATTGTTGGCAGAAAGTTTAATAACTTACTAAAAATCCATCTGAATTTTATTTTAAAAAGTAATGACATAAAGAAAGTTGAAATATTTTTGAAACTATCTCATGTATTTATTTATTGCATAATTAATTTTTCTTCTAATTTTAAGTCTCGTACTTGAACTTTTAGAACATTTCAGATAACTAATTGATTTTCAAAGTTTAATTTTCTTTTGTATTTTCCTTGTCTGAGATTGTTAAATTACAGCCTGGTAAAATTTTGTTTTTAATCCTACTTCATTATTTTAAACTTATCGATGCAAATTTTGTTTTGATTAAAAATTCGAAAGGAAATCTGAAAATGTATTGTTTTTGCTTTACTCCACTCTGTTTGTTTCGTTTTTTCTAAACTTGATCGAACAAAAGAAAAAAATGAACATTTTAAATAACTTTGGGATGAAAACTGTACAATAACTGTTGATATATTTTTTAAATTACGAAATACAATTTTCAAAAAGATTTACTTTATTTCATCGGTTTGAAAGGCGAGCCCTGAATATGGTTAGAAGTGCAAATTTGTCGCGGATTGATTTATTGATATTTTTTTTTCCAAATCTGCGAACTTTTCGAAATGCTAAAGTTTGAGCCGTGAGGGTTCAGGGGATAGAGCGTTCGCCTTCCAATGAGGCGAATCGGGTTCGAAACCCAGTGATGAATGGTCGATACGAATTCCGCATCCAGTTCGCACCAACCACAGTGCTGATGTAAAAATATCCTGAGTGGTAGACGGATCATGGATTAGAGTCCTTTTGCCGTCAGCCTAACCGTGGCAGGTTTTCGTGGTTTTCCTCTCAATGTAACGCAAACGCGGGTTAGTTCCATCAAAAAGTCCTCCATGAAGGCTAATTTCTCCTAATGGAGTTCCCTTGTCTTCTGGATTGGGTTCAAAATTACAAAGCTACGAAGTTGAACATAAGTTGTTGTAAACCCAAAAGATTGGGTCGGCTGTTCAACGACGGTTATGAAATAATGAAAATTATTGAAATTTGAACAAAATTTCTAAACATGTGAGAGTTTTATTTTAGTTTTTCTTTTCTTACATTTTAAAAGCAATCAGTACTATTCTAAAATTTTGAAATTGATAATGCATTATTGTTAAAATGTTTAGGAAAATATGTCAATATCAAAATGAGAAATAAATAGTTTAGAGATACTGCAAATCCTGTCAAGTAAGGTGGTCCCTTTATCTCTTGGTTGAAAAATTACTGAGATATTATGACTCCCTAAAACGCAATAAGAATACAAAAGAAAGAAAAGATTTAGTTAGCATCCTTCTTACCCAGAAAATTTACCGATATGAAAAGTACATGAAATATTGCAGTGAGCAACGAAATTATAAATCCTTCATGTAGAAAAACATGTGGAAATGTTCGCGAACGAATATTTTATTAACGGCATACATTAAAGAGAATAAATTAACAATTCTGTTCATTTTAGTAAAATTATTATCATTATATGAAATTAAAAGATAGTATTTTTTCCAATTCTTTTATTATTTGTTCGCTGTCCTTGAATTTCATTATATATTTTTTGTACATGTTTTTCTTCAAAATTTTATACAATTCTTTCGGTAATTTCACTTTTTTTCCTCCACAGCTACTTGAAACGCTAAATATGGTTATTAATTGGCACAGACGATACTCTAAGTTACGAAATCAGTTTAAATAGCGTAGTTTTTATGAATAAATCGAAATTTTCGTTGAATTCCAAATTTCGAACATCTAAGTATACCGATAATCTGGGAAAAACTGCTCAAAACGAAAAAGGTCATAAGTTACTTTTCGTCTATTTCGTCATAATTGAAGCACTATTTGAGCGAATCAAAAATATTTATTTACAATTAAAGAGCTCCTTTTTCTACAAATTCTGCACAGAACGTTATTTTTCAAATTTATTTATTATTTGCAATCATTTAATTCAGTAGTTATAACAAATAAATCGTGATTTGTACAAATTTATTATGTGATTTTATACAAGCGAAGACAGGACATAACTTGATATGAAAGAAGCGAAAGAATAAATAAATAAAGCAGAAATAGACACACAGAAATAGATTATCTATTCTTATTACAAATTACAAATCATATTATTTATTATATGATTTTATTCAAGCGAAGATAGGGTGCTTAATGAGAAAGAAGCAAAACAACATGAATAAAACAGAAATAGACACACAAAAATGGACTATCAATTGTTATTACAATTTTTTTTTATCAAAAAAGAAGTACTACACACATTCAAAATAATTATAAGTAAGTTTTCTTTCCAGCAAATTTATTAAAATTGTCCACAATTGTTCCCTTCCCTTAAATTGCTCGCAATAGATGAAGCAAAAATATTTGATTATATATTTTAAAATTCATACCCTAATGGGAAACCAAGGAATAAAAAATTTAAAAAAATATTGAATTGCAATTATATTAATTGCCATTGCATTCTATTCTTTTATAATATTTACTTTTACTATTATATTCTATTTATCAAAATTAATCTTCGTTTAGAATTTATCATATTTGAAAAAGCAAATTCCTTGTGATTTTAAATGAAATCATAATTAAATAGCCTCAGACTAAATTAAAAAGAACTTTCTTTTCGAAATTTCAGGCTTTCACTTATTAAACATAATGAGTCTAGGGTCATTTAATCGAGCAAAAGAAGGAAAAAAAAAAGAAAAAGTTTTAATTTATTTCTAAAGTTTGAAGAATAATTATCGTTCTTTTCTTTAAAATTCGGGAGATGTTTTCAAACATTTTATACTGAATTCCTGGTCTTTATTTTCATTTTAAATGATTTTGAAAAGAATGGCTCTTCTGTAAACAAAAGATTTGATCTATAGATTACTGGATGGCTAAATTTTTCAAATCATTTAACCCGGCGTTTCGCATAACTGGACAAATATTCTTTTAATGCTCGTGTAATAGCTGTTTTAGTATAGTTATGTTGCATGAGATGATTTTGTTTTGATGTTCAACATCAAGAAATGAATCGTGAAAAAGGAAACTCAGTTGGAAACAGTTTATTTGCTGAGTAATACTTTAAGGTTTACAAAAATTTCCAAGATTCAGGACCAATTATTTGGTAACCAGCGTAATATGAATATGAAGTTGAATGTAACGCTTTTTGCTTTATGGAATCGCATAAAAGCAATGTTTTCAGTTTTTTCAAAAAGTAAAAAAAAAAAGTTATATTATTTATTTTTTTGAAAAACTGCAACAAAGAATAACAGTTCAGAAACATAATGAAAAATTTTAGTGTATCTTAACACTGAAAATGGCAGCAATTACTTTGCTTCAAAAGTTCAGTAGTGAAACATTAAGAATTTTCTTTCACACTACTTTTCAGATAAAGTAGTCATTAAAATAATGAATACCAAGTTAACAACATTATTAGGATGGGCTTTTTTACACGATTTACAAATAATCTTTTTGGAGAAAACATTAGACGAATTTTTTTTAAAAAAGGGCTAAAAAATGACTACAAGTTAAGAAAAAAATGACTGAAGAAGTTGCAATGGTATCTGCGAAATACTATTAGGTTTAAATTTTTCACAATAGAATTGTGATACCTTAATCTGCTTATCGGAAAGAAAATAATAAGTAATAACAATAATAATTGCTTAAGATTATTAGGATATAAATGTTTATTAGGATGGGCTTTTCACGCGATTTACAAATTATCATTTTGGGAAAAACATTAGACGAATTAAAAAAAATAAATAAATCAAAAATTGACTGCAAATTAAGAAAAAATGGCTGAAAAAGTAGTAATGTTATCTGCGCAAAACTATTAGTTTAACATTTTTCACAATAGAATTGAGTTGCCTTAAACTGTCACGAAATCACGAAAAAGATAATAACAATAATAATTGCGTAGGATTATTAAGATATAAACATTATTAGGATTGAATTTGTACGCGATTTACAAATCTTCTTTAAGGGAAAAACATTAGACGATTTTTTTTATTTATAAAAAACCGAAAATTGATTACAAATTAAGAAAAAAAAATGACTGAAGAAGTTGCAATGCTATTTGCGCAAAACTATTAGGTTTAAATTTTTTACAATAGAATTGTGATGCCTTTATCGCGAAGAAAATAATAAATATTAACAATAATAAATGTGTTGAAACCGTGGTAGAGTGAGACGGGGCAAAGCTATTTAGTGATATATAAAATAAATCTTACGTTTCTTTGTTTTTTGTGTCCCAATAAGTTATAAAAATGCATGTCTCTTCATTCTCTTTGTAAAAAATGTTTAATGATGGAATACAATAACAAAACACTAACTTTAATACTTTTTTTCTTTTTTATCAAAAAGGGAGTTAAGAAAATAAAACTGGTTAAGAAGAATGATGCCAAGTACCGAAAGGATTTTCGATATGTTATGCCAATTTGGCGAGAGAAAAATATATTTTACTATATATAAAAATCCAATAAAGGTGTAGCAGTTTTCCATTGTTGTCATAAAATTTTTATTGGTTGGAAAATCACATGGTTGGATCCAGTTTTCCCTCATTAATTTTTATATTGATTTGCTTTTCATCAGCATAAGATTGATATTAGTCATAAAGTTATTGTTTTCCTATAAATATTTTGGGTAGACTATAATTGAGGGTGCCCCTTGATTCTCGCTAAGTTGTGATCGCGGATGATCGCCAAGCTGGGCGATGTTGAAACCCAATCGTGATTCTGATTGGTTTAGATTTTAGCGTTATTTTTAAATGTTCAATGGTATATGTAATATAAGAGATCCGTTAGTTCTATGTTGGATACCGGCTGGTAAGGTTACTTTTTCTTCTGGTCAATAAGATCGAAGATATGTGGCCAGTCATTAGATATGTAGCCAGTCAAAGGGATTTTAGAAAAAAAATGACACCGCCAATTCGGTACCACGGACGCCATTTTTGATTCGTACTTCGCCGAATTTATGTGGCGATGGTGGTACACAGATTCTATTCATGATAAATTTAGACAGTATCTAACTGCTATTAGAGAATTCTGTGCACCTAAATCTGAGGATATTCTAGCTTAATGAAGAAGTGAGTTTTTTTCTTCTTTTTTCTTTCTGTGTTTATTCCACAAATTTTTGTTTCGATTAAAAATGCATTTTATTGGGTTTATTAATTTTGCTTATATTGGGTTCATTGCAATTTTATAAAGTTTTGGCCGATGTTTTGTTGAAATTTTCCAACGTTTTGTTGAAATATCATTATGTTTTAACCGCTATTCCTGTTACCACGGTGTTCCGCGCAAACAGGAATGGCGCCAAACATAAGTTGCCAAGGGACATCCTTAAGTATATTTTTACAAATATTTTTGTTTCCCTAATTTAAAGGTGAAAATTACCAGTACTGTTATTATTACGTTTTTGATTTTGTTTGATTTTTAAATTAAGAGTTTAGGAGGATCGTTTTTATTATCATTATTACTATTACTATTATTATTAAAATAATGTAATACTGCGTTACATTTTAAGATAAAGTTATTTTAAATCGGTTTCTAATCTTATTAACCATTTGACAATTATTATTTTTTTTAGAGAAAATTACTTTAATGTACTAATATGAATTACAGTTAAAGCGATTCGTTAAATTATTTAGGGCTTAACTTTCAGCTTTATGCACAAAGCGATGAAAGCAAATACTGTATTTAAAATACATCCGTCCGTTTGGTAAGCAAAAATATTAAATTACTGTTTAGAACTCATCAAATTTGCTACAACAATATCGATATATATATTTCTCTTACGCGGCGACAAAAAAAAATCTCACTACAACTCCCCGAATGGCAACGCTAGAAAATCAACCAATGATTGCCGCTAAAAATGTCACATGCCAAATCTAGCTGAGGTGGCTCAACATATAGCTCTTTTAAAAGCGGAAACTGAAATAACCAGAGAGAGCATTCTCACCAAATGTGATCTCTTCCGAAATTCACCCTATCAGTTGCGGCAATCTCGTACTATTAAGCTAGGCAGAAGTGAGTAGTCTTTGTCGATAGATCTCTATTTTAGCATTTTGTCGAAAGCGCTTTTTTTTCACGAATTTATATACTACGAATTTATTTGACGATTTTTGATTCATATCACGAATTTATTTGTTGTATTATTGTTATTAGTTATTCATTGAAAAATGAGTCTCAGTCGTGCTGTTACGCTTTAAGATTTTATACTATAGCACATTTCTAATAGGTTTAACGAATTACATGTCATTTATTTGAATTGAAATTTATTTTAATGACTTAGTATTTACTAAAAAGATGTAATTTTTTTTTTTAAAAAAAAAGTTGTTATATGGATTTGAATGATTGTTTTGAATTCTTAAAATTTTGTGCATTTGCAATGTACCTTAGTTAGTAGTGAGTGAAGCGAGCGTGGTTTGCGAAGCAAACCTTATAAGATTGCGTAGCAATTTTCGGGGGTTGGCGAGCGTTAGCAAGCAGGGGGCGCAGCCCACTAGTACTTTTTATTTTACATGCTACTTCAAAAAATGATTACTCAGAAAAAGGATTATGTTCACTTATTTATCTCAATAGCAAGGGAAATATTTGGACGTGGGAAGTGGAGGCACAAGTGCTCTTTTTAGTACACGCATTTTCAGTTGAATAACTTCAACTGCTTTATGCCCAGAAACAGCAATTATTGCGAATCAATCATCGGGGTTGGTGAGGGTTAGCGAACAGGGAGATTAACCCCCTAGTAACGGAACATTATTCCATGAGCATGTTTTAGAAATAATCAAAATCCCACGTTTTAAATTTCACGATTCTTTTTTTTCCCTTCCATCTAAGCGATGATACATTATTCATAACAGACATTTAGAAATAGAAACAATACGTTATTCATAACAGATATTTAGGGATCGAAACGCATTGATATCATTTTATTTATGTTTATCTTTGAAGGAAAAAAATACTTCAGCTTTCAAAATTTCACTTAAAGCTTTCTGATGCTTTTATTAGAAAAATAAAATTTCGTTAAAAGAACTTTAAATAGCTTTTGTGAATATCTCAAAACAGCCATTATTGCTGGTGCTATCAATTTTATTTCACCCTAGAGGAGCAAACAAGAAATGAAGACTTAAACATAAAAATGCTCTTAGATTGCATTTTAAAAATATTTGTTTTTATGATAGTTTTTGTTTTGTTTATCTCTTCTCTAGATAAAATACCCTCGGGTGTTCGAATAAACTGACAGTATTTTTTAAACTTAGCGTAGATTCATTCAGCAAAAATGAAATCCTCCGTTAAAATAAAGTTAAAAAAATGTGTGGGAAAATGCAAAGAAAATAAAAATACAACGATTATTAAAGCGTTTAGGATCTTTTTCTTTGCCCCTTATAAATTTTAAAAGGAAAAAAATAAGGTTACCAAATGCTAAACATGCGTGTTTTTCTTATTCTAATAACATAAAGCCACCGGAAAGGACAAAATATAGTAATAAATTTATGAATAGAATTATTTTGGTTTTATGAATTGTGTTGGTACATGCCATTTAGTTTTGTGCAAGATTTCGAAGAGTTGCTCAGTACTGATAATTGCTTAATAATTATATTAATGTATTGAGATGGGTATTCAGCTAGTAAGAAATGTAATTTTGAAAGTTTGGAATTCTCGGTAAACCTTTTATCATATGAAGGGAAAAATGACCAAATGAACGTTTTAAATACCGTATAGTTTGGATTTTGTATACAAAATTGTGTTTTTTTCTTTTTTTTTTCTACCAAGTTTGTTTTTACCACACTGGATGGTAATTTTACCAGAATTTTTCTCTCCGAGTAGGAAACTGGAGCAAATGGATTGAAAAGCAAAGCAATTTTCAATTAAAAGTTTCATCCATTTCAAATGGGCTATAACAATATGAAAGATTAAATGCATAAAAATATTGTGTAAGCTGGGCCCACACTAGGGATTTCAAATTATTAGCCAGTAAATTAGCCAAGCATCAAAAGTATTCGCCAATTTTCGAAAGTCTTTGCCAAATGAAAATCTTATAAAATTTTTATGACTAGTTTTTTTCCCGATTTAATTTGAGGCGAATATTATTTGGATCCAATTCTAATTGGTTATCCGACACATCTACCGAAAATTACTGTAATCGAATAAAAATTACTGATTTGTTTTAAAAAAATCATTTTGACGTAATTTTGAGGATCGAGTAAAATATATATTTTTCCTTCCATTGGAAAAAATTATTCGCCAAAACACAATTTTATTCGCCAAATTTACGATTTTTATCGCATTTGGCGAGGTGGTGAATGCGTAGCGCTGGCCCTGTGTAAGGTTATTTACCGCACTAGTTTCGTGTATTTGATAGTTATAGTTTTTAAAACAGAGTTAAGAAAAAAAAGCCGATTAAAGCGAATTGAAAGTTAATCTGTCTATCTTCCCTGAGAACAAGTGTCTAATATATTGGACAGCATATAATACAATTTTATCCCTTAAAAATACTGTTTTATGATTTTTTTTCTATTTGAATGCTCACATAAGTATATTGTTTTTGTAAAAATGTAGTTGCTTTTACCCTCGTCAGTAAGAATTGTTAATTACAGTGAAAAATTATAAAAAAACTAAGAGATTTAATTCAATTCATCTTTGAAACAATGTTATTTCACATATCTTATTATTTAAAACTTGTGGATTTTGTTTCATGACTAAAATGGGAAAATTTTGTAAAATGTGCTAATTTAAATTTTTTTTTTTATAGAACATTTAAAATTCATCAAAAATCTCTCATAAAACTTAAATATTATTTTTAAAAGCATATTTAATCACATATTTTTAATTTCCTCTAAGATGCACACTTCTATGTAAAAATCGCATATTCCCCCAATTATTTATTTCTCAAGAGGTTATTAACGCAATGAAAATTTAAAACTTAGAGAAGGCAGGCGTAAGCTTAGATGCGCTTGCGTTTAATCAGTTAATTTATTTTTCAGAAAAGTGTTTGAGAAATTGAGGTGGGGAGCGACTCGTGGTAATTGAAAGTTTTATCTATATTTAAAAGGAAATATAAATTTGTAAAAATTAATAGATAAAAATTCTACTGTAAGGTTAGTTTTCACTTCAGTTTTATATTTTAATTTAATTTTTACATAAATGTTAGGAAAATCGGATGAAAAACAAATAAATTAATACTAATGAAGAGATAGGATCTATATTATAAAGACGATAGTAATTTAAAACATTGATTAAACTAAAGTTCTAGCGTAAGAGTTACTGCCAGTTTAGTTACTTGCGTTTGAGAGTTTTTAAATAAGTTTTGCGAAAATGGAGCTAATAGAACAGATAACAAAATTTTGTTTTGAGCAAACGATTTTAGTTAAATTATTTCCTTAAATCTAATAGATAATTGTTCCACAATGACAAGTGTTCCTTATAAAATTATTTTTCAAGAAATAATTATCACTGTTCAATGGAATGAATTGCATAGGAAATATAAAGAAACAATAAATTTAATAATAAATTCTACATATTCGTAAATATTGGTGGAAAATTTAATTGCGGCTAGTCTCGCAAAAATGTAATTAACTCGTTGAACTTGAAATAATTGCTTCTGCGAAATTCTTAAACAGTTTTTTCTCGAAGTGTTTAAAAAAGATTTTCAATTAATATTTTTTTTTGTTATCTGAATTCAATATTAAAGATGCGGAAAATTTTCAATACTTTAGAAAATTGCTTTTCTTTTTTAACATGAATGTGGTGTTTAAAAGTAAATAAGTATTAGATTATAAGAGGGAAATTTATTAAAGTGTACACGTAAATTCGATGAGCAATTTATTATATTGAACTTTTTGAACAAAGTTTTTGAATTTCTTTCAAACAGGAAATGGTTATGAAAAGTGCTTGTATAATTAAATAAAGTTTTTGTAATTTATCTAGCTTTCCTTCATACAATTAATATATATGAGGTTTTACTGTTTTCGAAGTTAAATTAAATTACTTTTGATGATTTTAATATTACTTTTGTTGTGATTAAACTCGTTGCTTTAAACTCCAAGTGAGTGCTTAAAGTAATTAGATTTATTAGAAGGTTTTTAAAACTATGCATTGAGAGTGATGAAAAAGAAACTCCCTGTATATCGTAAAAAAGTAAAGCATTCTCGCAAGAGCCCATTGTAGGCCAGGGCATGGTGGTGACAATAGACGGCATGGTGGTGACAATAGGGCAAGCATTGCGCACCTAACTTTGCTTCACAGAAAAGTTAGTACCAATTTTATAGTTTATTTTATAACCATCGTTGAATAGCCGACCCAATTTTTTTGGGTTTAAGAATACTCATGTTCAACTCCGTAGCCTTGTAATTTGAACCCAATCCAGATGACAAGGGAACTATTGGATCAAGTATTCGGAGGAATTTGCCTTCGTGGAAGACTTTTTGATGGAAATAACCAGCATTTACGCTACATGAGGAGGAAAACCACGAGAACCACCCACTGTTAGTCTGACTTCAAGTAGACTCTAACCTATGATTAGTCTACCACTGAGAACGTCAGCACTGTGAACGGAGCAAGCCGGAAGCGGAATTCGTATCGACCAGTCATCGCTGGGAATCGAACCAGATTCCCCTTATTGAAAGGCGAATGCTCTATCTCCATAGCCACCATGGCTCAGTTAGTACCTATTGATTTGAAGCTGAGCGACTTTTGATCAACCGCAGGGGTTCGAACTTCAGTTCTTCACATATAGAGCTCAGTGCCATAACCACAGAGCCAACGCGATTCCGTATTATTGATTGTATTACCTATTACAAGATAAAAAAGGCTTGCTTCTACAAAAACTTTCTTTAATTACACTGCATAAAATTTTAGAGTCCTTTATCACTAAAAATGGTGACAACTACTTTATACTTAGGTAGTGTTTCACTGTAACAAGAACCAAGAACAGTTTCGAGTGTAGTAAAGCATTAAGAATGTTTTTTTTAAAGTTACTTAGTGTAAAGTAGCCTCCACTTTGTTATTCAATAACATTAACATTTATAATTACTTAAGGATACGATACACATAAAACCCAGTAAAATATAAATTGCCCCTATCGCCCCTTAATATTAGCTCATAATATTCAAAGTCGGTCAAGTATTACATTATAACATACTCTACTACCATACCAAAGGAATTTATAGACTAATTAGAGGGTCCACAATGTGGCACAATATTTAAGTATATATGTATATATTTCTAATTGTAATTTAAAGCTTGAAAATAGAGAAATTGTTGCTCATATACTGTACATATACATGGTCTCATATCTCCCCTTAATCTATATCTCCCCTTACCCATCATATTCAAACTAGGTTTTTTTTCCTTCATTATATCAATAAAACATTCATTTGCACTTACTACATTCTTTTAAACGAATGTCTTCAAATTAAAAAAAAATTAAATCAAACATGAAAATAAATATTTTTATTATTAAAAGCGATTCATACAGATTAGATGCAATGAGTCATTGCACTGTTTTAAGTTTCATAACATCATCTAACTCAGTATATGTTTAATAAAAAGGTATAATTTCAAATAAATATTTTGATAAATAAATGTAATATATTTGTTTTAAATACATAGCAAAAAAAAAAAAAAAAATATTGTCTAGATGTACGAGAAAATGAATGTACCATAAGCTGTTTCTTTCCCTATAATCAAGAAGCACTATAAAATATTTTTATGGTAGCCCGATTTTTAAAAGATCATATGATTCGTTTGACCAATTAAAGAAATTGCAAAGTCGCACCAATTGCTTGGACCAATCAAAATATTGGAAAGTCACCTCATGTGTCTTGCCGAATGAAAATGTTGGAAACTGATCACATGATTGAATTCTTATATTACAGATTCTTTCTTTTGAGCTTGAGACACTGCCATTGAAACTTAACAAGTTTTATTGTGACTCAAAGTGATTAAAAAAACTGCTTTTTCTGCGATGGATTTCAACGCTTTGTACTTTTACTCTCTCTTCAGTTTGATGTATTCATCTTCTTGTGACGGCGATTTATTCTTTCAACTGAAATGCTTTTACAATCTTTTCTTTTGGTTTTATGTTCTTACTTAGTACTTAATGAAGTTTAATGGTTTCAAAACCGAGAGGAATTTATTTCAAAGGTTGAATTCGGTTTTCTACGAGTTGAAGGTTTTTTACTGGTACCTTTACCTTGTTTACAAGACGATATCAGTTTCCTGTTTTTGGGATATTTTAATGTCCTTTTATGAACTCTACACTGCTCTGGATTTCTATTCCTACTTTGTTCCCTAGTATTTTTGTTTAATATTTTGTTACACCATTAACTCAATGTGAATTTGTTATTATCAATTAATATTTCGATAACTCAATTTCATTTCTAATTATTCTTAAAATATTTAGAATCGTATATTGGCTTTTGCCGTGACTATTAGATTTTCTTATTTGAAAGTTGGTAAACTTTTAACCAATTAAATGAATCTTAAATTTTCATTTTCCTAATTGCTCCTTCAGAATTAATTCTTTTCTTCTATTTAGTACAAAGCTGTTTACAAATCCCAGATCCAATTTGGATTCCTTTAAATCATTAATTCATTTTTTTGGAAACTGAATTTCTTTTTGAATAAATTCTAAATTATTTGGAATCTTTCATGGGTCGTTGCCAATAAATTGGATTAGCTCATTTTAACGGTGATAAGCTTTCAAGGAATTAAATGAATCTTGAACTTATCGTTTTCGCAATTTTTCAACAGTATACATTATTTTCTTGTCAAGATTTTGAAAACTAGCGTTTTTGTTGACTATGTATGTTTAATAAGTATTTTCCTTCCAGGTAATAAACTAAAACGAGAATTATCTCGAACTGGAATAGTAAAGTCACACATATAGTAAAAATTTCATTCATAAATCAGTATGTACCTTTAAAACTTTTCACTAATCGAATCATGAAACTAAAAAGAAACAAACTCAGAAAAAATAAATAGTATTTGTAAGCAACTTTAATCTAAACTGCTTTAGAATTTCATACTTGTGTTAATATAAAAAGAAATGGTTCTTATAATTAACTTATAAAAAGGATTAATTCTGAGTGTCTCGAGATTTATTTCACTTTAAACATGATTTCATATATTTAAAACAGTTAAGTAGCAATTAAATTAATTTTAATGGTGTTTTTTGTGTTGTAGTTTAATATTGATCATTTTTAAATTTTTGTTATACGTTTGTAAACTTTATACTTTAGTTTTTATATCTCCTTCCGTTGAAAAAAAGTCTTTCATGGAAAGCCAATTTAGTAACCAAAAACTTCATAACCAAAAACAATTATCGTTTTAAAACTTACTGAAAGTATTACGTACCAAAGTAGTCGTACCAGATTAAAATTATTGTTAATGCATTTTAAGTCAAGCTGATTTAAATTCATACCGTATTTAAATTCGCCTAAAGTAGTTTTAAGTCATAGTAGTACCACATTAACTTACAATTACAATTATTAGTAGTACGTTTTACGGCAAGCAGATTTAATAACCAAATATTTCACATCGCAGTTGAACTTGCCAAAAATATTGTATGCCGCAATAGTGCCACATATTTTGTATTAAAAATTTTGCTAGTGCACTTAACGTCAAGCGTTTTTGATACCAAATTGTTCATATTATCGCTAAACTAACCAAAAAGTTTCTAATACATAGTAGTACAACGTTATTTTCAATAAAAATTATTGGCTTTGCTGCTTTGCTTGTACACTTTTTGTAAGTAACCAAAAAGTTCATATCTTAGCTAAACTTTCCAAAAGGATTGTATGCCAGATTAATACAACATTATTTTCACTTAAAATTATTACTAATACATTTTATGGTAAATTTATTTAGTAATCCAAAAGTGCATTTCGTAGCTAAACTTGCAAAAAGTATTCTATATACTTCTGTAGTACCACATAATTTTTAATTACAATTATTATTGGCACATTTTGTACTATGAAAGCCTTATTAAAAGCTGAATAAAATATAATGCCTCATTTTAATTTTAAAGTAGCTTGTATTAGATGTTTACTTCACAAGCTTATACCTTTGCTCAAAAATTAAATTATACGACAAAAAATTTCGTTATCTCTTTAATTTATACCTTAATCCTATTTAATGATTGTAAATGAACTAAATGTCCAAGTATGTTAATCAAATTCTTCAAAAATGTACATGATATTTCATTTAAATTAAAATGAAGTAAGAGGTTTAATTTGCAGATCAAATGTACATTATTAAAAATAAATAAATAAGTTTAGATTGAACAAATATTTAAATTTAATAGATATTAAATTAGTATTTAAGTCAATTGCTTTACTATTCCACTTTTTCAAAAATATTTAGAGGAGTATGGGAAAATATTGCCGATTCTGTCATTTCCATGTCTTTATGTCTCTTTGGAGTTTATTTATGCAATTCTTCCTTTGGCACTCTTGAATTCAAAATTCTTGGAAAGTACAACTTGCATATGAGCATGGGTAGTTTTCAGTACTAGATAAGTTTATCATTATAAGTTTAGTATTTAAGCAAAATTTACCATGGCATCATTTTGGCTTTTGTTTCATATTGTTTTGCATTAAAATATATTAAGTTTCATTTGGCATTCTTATTATCAAAATTATGTGTTCAGTAGTTATTTATGCTACTGCATTTATCTTGGTATTTTTATTCACGTTGTCATTTGAATGTGGCCGAATTCATAGATATACACGAATATATTTTCATGGAATGTACGGAATTGACGATTCTTTTACACCTCGGAGGGCTGTTGCCTATGTTCTGGCTACTTATAAATGTGTCTGACAGCCCTCTTGGGGAACTATTTTGATTGCTAAACACTGAAATAACAGCTTTTCTATGACCCATTGACTACTTCTTCTTCCAAAAACAGCTATTGCTTCTTCAACGTGGTAAAAAAAAGAGAGAAGAATTGATACTGCTCTGGTTGGCTTTGTGTTTTATGACAAAACTTCATAAGTGGTAGATTTTACTCATAATGGTTGATGCTCATGATATAGGAAAACCCCGGCTACCTTTTGGACATCATCAAATATTGTTCTTAGTGTTTAAGCAGTTAGAATAAAATAGCCTCGCCTCTTCGTTTGGCGTTCCCTGGGCAACATTGTGGTACAATACAGGGATTATAAACAAAGATACTTTTGTATCACAATGGCTAAGAGGTTATATGAAGAAGTGGAAATTTGATAAATTTAGTATTAATAAAACAATCTAAGCACCTAATAAATAAGAATTTTTGTTGTAGCTGAAACATTTTTAATAGAGTCACCACCATTTTAGAGTTATGCTTCTTCGTTTCCGCATGCCATCTATATGTTAGTAAAATTTGCAGATCGACTGTCTTATAACTGAAAATACTATTAACTATCTTTGAATTGTTAGTGTAGCCATTGAAATCTATTAAATCTGTTTAAAAGTACTGAAAAAGGCATCGGCAATGTATTGAAGAAAAAAGCAATTAACACTAAACAATTGGCGATTATTTGAACTGGCATGAATCAAAAATTAAAATTCTTTATTTATGAATCATCTAACTGTACTAATAACAGTGTTAATTTTATGTGCTAAATCAGTGATTCCTAAACTTGTTAGTCTTGTAGACCCCTTGCCATGTTGTTTGGTTTTGGGTAGACCCCATGCTTACCAGATATTGATTTTTTATAAATTAATCAAATAAT
This sequence comes from Parasteatoda tepidariorum, assembly GCF_982258835.1. Lineage (NCBI taxonomy): Eukaryota > Metazoa > Arthropoda > Arachnida > Araneae > Theridiidae > Parasteatoda > Parasteatoda tepidariorum. Next base: position 94,469,921 of record NC_141762.1, read on the forward strand.
TAGACAGCTGGTATAGTGCTACTCACTGCGAAAGATTTAAATTTCTAACTGTAGTGAAGTGTAGTGTGAAAAACTTAAGAAAAAAAACACATGCTAATTTTATGTATTAATTAAATTCAAATTAATTTACCGCGGAAACCAATTTAACCGCTGAAAAATACTTTTTTGGTACAAAATAAAACCTTACACGCAGAGAAAATAAAAACGTACTCTGGCGGAGCTAGTTTATTCAGTTTCATATATCAGAAAATAATCCTAATAACTTAAATTTCAATAAATTTTTTACTTCATAGCTACTTTCATAAATTATGTAGAATGTAGATAGATATATGTTTTTATATTATAAGGTAAGTATAATGTAAGTAAATAGGTACTATCAGTGTATGTTGATTATTCCATTCAGGAAATGCCAAAATTAAAGTTACGACCTGCTTATATGAGATCCGCCCTGCTTATAATCCATTTAATAAGTCATTATTGCAGAAAAACTGCCGTAAAAATACAATTCCTTAATTCCATCTTTATGTCTACGTTTAAAAAAAAAATCTATTATTATCTGAATACAGCCATTACATTCAGATTCATTCTTTCAGAACTAAGTTCGACTTATTTTATGGCAAATCTCCATTACAATGGATGCATTTATTCTTTCTTATATGTCGTGTACTCATAAAATTTTGGTATCATAGATAGGAATTAATGCCGAAACCCGACTTGATTGGTTAAAAGCTTTTTGATCTTTGCATTTGTTTCTGATCACATTAGAAATGTCTGCTTTGAGGGAGAAAATTGGTAACTAAAACGAAGAGATTACACGAAATAAATAAATTTGCGAAATAGATTTATTACGCTTATTATGCTTGCATAAGATTATTTGTGAAATTATATTGTTTGCTTGATACGTGACCTTAAAAATATAAATAAATACAGAAAGATTTAAATATTAAAAATTAAATTTTATATGTTTCTGGAAGGCTCTGTCATACAATTCAGAGATGAGTCAGTGCTATTTTTTTATATCAGTTACAAACTGATAATGATACAACGAAGTCTCATTTATAAAAAACTGATAATTTAAGTATCAAATGCATGTTGATTTTAATCAACGATCTTCAATAAAAGTGGGGGAAAAATATTATTAAGTAAAATTTAATTTACTTCTATTCGAGCTAAAAGCCTATATCGGATTTATAAGCTTATTTTTAATTACAATTCATTCAAATTGCTGACTTAAAATATTTCAAGTTGTAAAATAAATGTTGATTTAAATTGAATGCAAATTTGCAATTATTTTGTTAAAAATTCATTATCAGTACTTTTAATGAAGTTTTTAAAGTATACTAAATTTACGGAAATAACAGTCACAAGTTCAGAACTAGTAAGAACTGAAAAATGAACTAAATGTATTACTTAAGACATTTTAAGTTTATTTATTTATTGATAGTTTAATAAGCTGGCAAATAATTGAAATTATTTCAGCTTTTAAGCACGAGAAAGTAGTGGGTGCCCTGATACAGGACCCATTTTTAAATTCGCGATCGTAACACTCGAGTACGCCGTCTAGCGGGAGCCTGTAAATATCAGACATTAATTTATCACGTTTTCATTTAGTTCCATCAAAGTCATTGACAGAATCAGACGCCATTTTTAGCAGCAAATAAGAAACAAAATTTCCCTAAGGAAAAGGCCGAAGAACTTGAAAAAAATCTCCAGAATATTAGTAAATCTTTCAGGAACAGAACACGCCAAACATTTGAAGAAAAATTCCTCAATAATTTTTAATTTCTATAATCAACAAACTTGCAACTGATGACTTCCGATTTCGGATACTGTTACAGATGTGTGTATTAAGGTAAAATGCATTTCTTCTGTCTTCAATTCATTACGAATTAAAGTGAAGTCAACATTGCTTTCGTCATTCCAGTGAATAAATATGAATTCAGAACATACAGAATTGTAATAGTTATAGCATATTCTTCTTCGTTATAGAATAGTATATATTTCTGTATCCATATAATTCGGAAAACAACAATAAAAAATTATCCAAGTTACTTGAAATAGTGCCATTTGTGCTGATTCTTAATTAATTTCAATCGTTTTCTTGGTAAGTTTTTTTTAGGTTTGAAAGAATAAGTTCAACTAGAATTCACCTATTCTGTTTTTAGCTACATATTCAAATTCATATCAATTATAAAATTTTGCTGTGTAGTATGTTATCTAAAAGTAATGAAGGTATAAACTATGTATCTATTATTTGAGAATAAAGTTTTTAAACAAGGAACTTATCATTTTGGAATTCTCCGGGAATTATAAATCAGGTAAGTGCAATGATTTTTACAATAAAAAATTTGCTTGTAAATATTTTTTTTTCATTTGATGATGGTTCTCTACAGAATGGTTTTTTCCGTCCGATTAAGAACTATAAGAATAATAAAAAAAGAAACAATATGAAAGTTTTTATTTCAATGTAAAGAATTCTTAAAATCGTTTTTTTATCCTAAGAATTCTTTATTTTCCGTTTTTTAGTTTATAATTTTTTGATAAAAATTGTTCTCAAAATACTTTTTTTGAAAAATTAAATGGTATAACATTATGTGTTTATGTATACTTCTTGCATATTCTAATGTTTGAAGTAATATGATTCAGAAAAGTATGGAATAAAAATTCGGTACTTACGTATTAACGCCACCGCCGCTACAGATTTGGCGGTTTTTAAGTGCCGCCAATCTACACTTAAAATTTTTGCGACAATTCATAAAATAAAACACTTTATTTAAAATCAAAATAGTCAATCGGATTTCGGTATAAAATGAGCCGATATAGAGTTTAGCATAGATTCAAAACAATCATATCGCCATATGAACTCTGATAAATAAGATTCCAAATGAAATAACATTTCCAAAACGTACGTTTACCAAGATAAAGTTTCATGTTGTGGGAATTGGTACATTTTCGTTTTTTCGGTAAAATATTTCCCTCCTGAAAAAATAAAATTGCATCTTGTTCTGTTTTTGGCAAATCCCAAAGACGAATTTTCGTAGCACTAAAAATGGCGACAAAAAGGAATTGTTTTTTTGTTTTTGTTTCGTCAGCATTCTTTATTTTACGTTTCTTAGTTTCTAAATAATGATTTTTATTGAAACTTGAAATTTTTTGATAAAAAATTGTTGTCAAAAAACTTTGTTTAGAAAATTAAATTTCATGAAATTATGAGGCTTATGTATACTTTTTGTTCATTTTAATTTTTGAAGTAATATGATTCTTAAAACTATAGAATGTAAAGTTTAAATGGGCCTCTCATGTTATATCATTAAATTTAGTAATACTATTTCTCGGGCATTAGGTTTTAACTCTTATAAGAATATACATATTTTTTTCTGTTAATGTACAAATATTTTTCCGATGTGTTTTGGATATTCCTTCTCTAATAAAAAGAGATACCATTTTGTTTTCGGTTGTAAAAGAAAGAATATCAAACATTTTTCTTTTTTAAATTTAATAAGCCACATTAAAGAAGGAACGTTGCAATGCTACACGCTACATTAACGACGTCTCCAGAGTAACTGAATGACGGTTCATATGGAAATCGCAGGTATGCGTCTCATACAACAACGCCCCCTATAGTTCGTTGCGATCGCGAATTGCATGTTAAAGATTTTATGGTAAAAATATGAGAATACTTTATTAGGAGTCTCGTGTGTAAAATTATAAAGAATTGAAATCCAAAAGTTTCTGCGAATATGAAGCTTCTGAAATATAGAAAGTTATATTTTATTTTATACCCGTCGTTGAACAGCGGACTTAATTTTGGGATTACGAATACTAATGTTTAACTCCGTAGCTTTGTAATTTTGAACCAAGACAAAGAAACTCCTGGATCAAGTATTGGGAGAAATTTGCCTTCTTGATGACTTTTTGATGGAACTTATCTGTATTTGCGTTACATGGAGAGGAAAAACACTAAAATCTCTCACTGTTAGTCTATCGGTAAGGGGACTCATGACCTATCTACCACTGAGGATATTTTACGTCTTAGAGAGTTATATTTCATAACCGTCGTTGACCAGCCGACCCAAATTTGAGTTTATGCTACTAATGTTCAACTCTATAGTCTTATAATTTTGAACCCAATCCAGAAGACAAGAATCAGTACCCTCAAAGGTATTCATTTACTATGAAAACTTAAAGGACTCTGTGACAGCGAAGTACATCAGTTACCGATTTTAAGTACATCTGATTTAATGTACATCAGTCACCATTGGGGATTCTTATGCCGCCTGGCTGGATTAGAACTCCCGTTCTCTCGATCACGAAAATCCAATGGCCTGCCAACCATGCTATCCCATCCTTACATAAAAAGTTATAAAAGAAGTACTGAATTGGAGAGTGATCGATCTCAGGTTCAGGTCAAAATTACGATCCCTTTAAGACAACCCTTTAAGACAAGATGTGACGTGTGTGCGTCTGACGTGTGAGCCATAGACAGCGTTACTGAAAAACAGGAACTCTCTCTGCCTTAAACATTTCTTGGTTTTCTAAGCAGGCTTGTTGGTATTGTTAAGTGCCAGTAGAAACAACAACAATATAGAAGAAAAACGTAGAAGAAAATATCCATGATTCGCTATTAAATAATTTTTCAGTAATGAAATGAATAAAATACTTTATTTTACTTACCGAACTAAAATGACGGGGAAGTGAACCTCCGTTGAAGTTGTTGTAGGCGAAGGTTCTAACAACAATGGACGGCTGATACTTGAAGTAAATAACAGTGCATTGAAATATTAAATGAATAATCGTAAGAAACTGAAGCAGAAATATGCACCATGGATCTAAATTTGTTGTTGTCGCCATGTAAAAGATCGTTCGCCAATTTGGCGACCGTTTCTTATATTGTTTTGTTTCATAATTATTACTTGTTCGCTGTTCTGTGAGGATGCTCTTGGTGAGTGTCATATAAAAAAACTATGGATATCAATTAAAAACATATCGTTCTTCGTTGAGGACGTTCTATGTGTGATTATTTGTTAATTTTACATTCTAAATCTTCGTAAACAAATTACTTGAGGATTTAAAAACTTCACCTGTTTCAAAATATTAAAGATATCTTCAACATTTTGCAGCAAATGAAGTTTTAAATCATCAAGTAATTATTTCTGTTTAAGTTTCTCAGAATTAAAATGTAATAAATGATGTATTGATGAAGCATTGTAGAAGTTTTTGATATGAAATCGATATTGGCAAAATTCTTTCCATAGCTGAGCGTTGTTTGATTTCCCATTTTTTCACTCTCGGCTACCGCAGTTCTTCCAGCATTGTTTTTAACTTTTCTCTCCATTTTTGGATGTCAACTTTATGTCTCCTGTTTGAAATTATTCTTGTTTCCAATTCAAGTCTGGCGAGTCCTGAAAATGGACGCCTATTTTTGAAAGCTTGAAGTCTGTCGAATTTTATTACCATATTCCATGCTTTAAAATGAAGTTTATATATATATATATATATATATATATATATATATATATATATATATATATATATATATATATATATATATATATATATATATAATAAATAAATAAATACAAGAAAACACTAAGAAAGTTAAGAAAAACAATAAGTAACATTTATTGCGCTTAAGCTGCAAGTAAACAGCACCCATTAGATAAGTTCAAAACTTATATATTTTGAACTTATATATATATATATATATATATATATATATATATATATATATATATATATATATATATATATATATATATATATATATATATATATATATATATAAAACGGATATTTCCCATTATGTTACAAAGAAACTCCATGCCATTATATGTGTTCGAATAATTTATGTAATTTCTTGCCGGCATTTCCTTTTGTCGGCATTTTGGCTGAAATATTTTAGAGTATGAAATAACTACGCGTCGATAATATTCTATTTCTAAGTTGTTTCGAGTTCGTTATATAATACTTAAGGTTTTACAAGTACACAAACGTTGAACAGAACGTCATAATTACTTCTTAGATTAATTACAATTATTTTAAAAGTTAAAACTTAAATAGAAAAAAAAAGTTTCTCATTTGAAAAAAGTTTACCTTAACTGAGTTGAAATTAAAAATTTAAGAATAGAATTCATGCAGTTTAGTGCTTAACAATTTTTTTTCTAAAATTATACATTTATTTTAAACAATTTCCTTTACGTAAGGAAATTAATTTGATATCAATTACATAAAAGTAATTAAAAACGTCAAAATGCCTCCTAATTAAGCTAAAATTTTGGTCCTGGAAGCGTTTTAATCTCTTTCTGAACTTTTTCAAAAGAATATCGAAAAAAAGAATAATTTATAACTTCAAAAAGACAAGATTTTTAGTCACGTCTATTACATATAAAAAAAGAACTTATTTACATGTAATTTAAATTAAAGCAAGAAAACAACAAGTTATCTATTTAATTATTTTTTTCTCGGTGGAATTTCAGACCTCCAGGGAATGACTTTGATATCCAAGTAAGATTTGATGATTACAAACTTTTTAATGGAAAGTTCTCTTGTTTATTGTATCAAGAATAATTAACTGCAAAAGTAATCTTTTTAGTTGAAAATATGCAAAATATTTCTTTTTGGTTTTCATGTGTTTTTTTAATCAAAAACATTCGAATGCATTTCTTGACTTTAACTTTCTTCTTAATTAACAAAGAGGAATTTCTAATTAAATACCACTGATCTTTTGAGAAATTTAAATTATTTTAAAATATTTTTAATATTTAGTTAAATATTTTAAAACTTATCCGACTGAGAATCAAGTACTATTTGTAATTTTATATACAATACTCAAAATAAAAAAAAGATCCTGGGATAACTTTAGATTTAATGATAACTTTAGATTTTAGATTAATGATTCCATCTTAATAGTTCGAGGGAGTGACCTTAAATGTGATAATTAATTTGTGTAGACCATATTTTAATATACTAAATCCAGATTCTGAACTTTCTCTGAATAAACATACCCTTTTTTATAACTGATTTGAATTCTTGTTCGTCTAAGAAAAGAGAGTAACTGCAATCTGGAATATACGGGGTGCTTATAAAGTCTCGGACCCTTTTTGATGTTTAATAACTCATAAAATAATAAAGGTAGATTAAAATTAATAACATAAATGGTTATATAGACTCAAAAAGCTTCATGACCCTTGTCAATGAACTTCCACGTGTGCCCCCTTCGTCGCACGGAGAATATTAAGTCGATAGTCAATTTCACGCCAGGTAGCGGCAAGCATGTCGGCATTCACTATTGCGGTTGTAATTCTGGCTTTTAGGCCATCAATGTTCGACACAATCCTCCTGTAAACATTGTCCTTTATAAATCCCCAAAGGAAAAAGTCCAGCGGCGTTATGTCAGGTGATCTGGGTGGCCAAGGAATTAGACCTCCTCGCCCAATCCCTCTTCCTGGAAAATGGTCATTCAAAGAACTACGAACGATGATACCCCAATGAGGTGGGTGCACCATCTTGTTGCAAAAAGACATGTGGCTGAAGCTCTTCTAGTTGTGGAAATGCGAAGTTTTCCAACAGGTCTAAGTACACGACTGATGAGACCGTCTTTTCAGTAAAAAAGAAAGGCCCAATGTCTCGGTCGTGCATTAGTCCACACCACACATTAACCTTTGGGGAATCCCTTTGTGTCTCACGGTATTCATGGAACTTTTTCCTTTGGGGATTTATAAAGGACAATGTTTACAGGAGGATTGTGTCGAACATTGATGACCTAAAAGCCAGAATTACAACCGCAATAGCCTCTGTGGATGCCGACATGCTTGCCGCTACCTGGCGTGAAATTGACTATTAACTTGATATTCTCCGTGAGACGAAGAGGGCACACGTGGAAGTTCATTGACAAGGGTCATGAAACTTTTTGAGTCTATCTAACCATTTATGTTATTAATTTTAATCTATCTTTATTATTTTATGAGTTATTAAACATCAAAATGGGTCTGGGAATTTATAAACACCCTGTATAATTCCAATAGTTTATTTATTTTATTTTGTAGCTATCATTGAAAAGTCGACCCAATTTTGGGTTTACGACTACTAATATTCAACTTCGTAGCCTTGTAATTTTGAACCAATCCCGAAGACAAAGGAAACTCTTAGATCAGTACCCCCAGAGGTATGATTTGTGATGAGAACACGGAGGACTTTGTGACCAGACAGATTTAACGTGCATCAGTCCCCATTTACTACACGGCGAGTCTTCGGCCGGCGGGATCGAACCCAGGACCTCTTGGACACTTGGTTCAGTGTTCTACCAACCAGGCTATCCTGGCCCTTAATCCCAATAGTTGAGACATATGAGATGTCGAAAGCTTGGCTGCCTTAATGTTAATTTTACTTTTGGCATATTTGCCACATGGGATTCGAATTCTTGACCCTCAAAAATATGGAAGGGAAGTCGTCGTAAATTTGGAAAGTATGGCCCTAATAGTTTAGCCAGAATAGTTTAGAGCCAGAAGAATAGTTTAGCTTGAGTTATTTAATATTATCACTTTGTCAACCGGATGCGTCTGATATTTGCTAGTCATGTGCAATTTTTAGCAGCTATAACTATTACAATTTTAAAACTTGCAGCTATACAATTTCAAAACTTGTTTATTTAAAGATTATTTAATCGAATTTGTTTTATAAATTGCTCATTTTTTAATATTTAGCTTAGCATTTATTTGATTTAGTACAATTTTTAATTACTTAACTTACCTAATTTGCTATTAAAAAAATAAAATTCCATTTGATATTATACAGGGTGTCCCAAAACGACCGCATAAACTCTGCACAGCTAGATTCCTCGTTGGAAGTACAGAGTACATAAAAACTGAGCAAAGAAGCGTTCTTGTACGATCCGTAGTTTAGGAGAAAAATGCGAAAAACAAAGTATGACGTCACTGCCGGTGCAAGATAAAACACTTTATTGAACATATCAACAGCAGTATACAGTGCACAATTTAAAGCAGATGCTCAAAGTGTCCGCCGTGCATGTCGAGGCAGGCTTGATCAAGCTGTGGATGTCCAATAAAGTGTTTTTTTCTTGCACCGGCAGTGACGTCATACTTTGTTTTTCGTATTTTTTTCGTAAACTATGGATCGTACAAGAACGCTTCTTTGCGCAGTTTTTATGTACTCCCAACGAGGTATCTAGCTGTGCAGTTTTGGGACACCCTGTATACACAAAAAAGCTAAGATGGATGAACAACATTTCAAAATATAGTTTTATTTATGACAACCTAGTTGATACAAGATACTTAAGAAAAACATTTAACTTAAGTAAAATAAAATTTAGAATTATCCCTTTATTTTTAATACTATTTTTCAATTAAAAGTGAATTTAAGAAGCTTTTAAAATTATTAGTTAATTTTTCTTTATAGCATAAAATTTGCATTTTTGACACAAGGTAAATTTTTCGTACATTAAAATTACTTTAAAAGTTTTATTCATTACATTAAAAATTTCCAATTACTTGTCTGAAAGACACGTTACGAACTCTTAGAATTAAAATTTGGAAAAATATTAAAAGCAAATACTGTTAAATTATTACTTTTAGGCAAGTTTATTCCCCAAAGGCTAGGCAGAAATCTGTTTTATTACTAACTGTTTTATTACTGTTTCAGCACTTACCTTTTTAAAAGTTAGAGTCCATAAAGCTTAATTGCACTGTCATGTTTTAAAATAGCAGCGATTAAATTTTAATGTAGTTATTTATTTATTTTAATATTTAGTAAGTGAGAGCTTCATTTAATATTTAGTAAGTGAGAGCTTTAATTATAAAATTTTTTCTTCGCATTTAGTGTAAATTTAAATTTTTATAAATTATACGTTTTAAAATTAGAACTATACTACGCTTTTTTTAACGCTAATTTCAAAATAGTTCATTAAAGTCAGCACTATTTCGCATCTCGCCCAGATATTTCACTTTTTGTAACTATATTTAATCTAAAAGATCTCGGACTGTCGCAATCTAGCGATCAAGCTCCTCTATAAATGGTCTAGTTCTAGTAAAGTGGTGGGGGATTTTCAAAGCACGAACCTTCAGCCTCATTTCACTACACGGACATTTTTTTACTGCACGGGCATTTTCACTACAGCAGCGTACACGAGGGAAACGAATAGTTCCGAAACTACTGAACAAGTGTAGAGCTGAGCGGAACGGCCGTCTACCTCTACCAATTCAACCTCCACGCTTGTCAAGTGGTTTCAGAATTTTCCGTTTCACACAAGTTCTGTAAGGCGATCTCCCTTTATCCCGCTACCGATAGATCTTAGATCCATAAGACGTAAGCACTTAAATTACTGTCGCAGTGTTCACATAGCCTATATTTTCAGTGTCAAACTCCCGACTGGGCTAGAGTCGATAATCAAATAGTCTATCGGGTTGATCGTTTTATTGTGTGTAAGGATAGTTAAGGATCTTAAGACTGGCTCTGCCAAAACTAATATTTAAAAGTAATTGTTACATAAGAGACTAAACCCAATTTTTTCTTCACAGTTACTTCGTATTAAATTAAAGTCTTAATTTTCTAAATCAAATTACTTTAAAGTCATACCTTTATTGAAAAAGCAATAACTGTCCGTCTATTACAACTAAAAACACTTAAGGCATACAGATTTCACCAATTGTAATTTCTTTTAGTTTCTTAAATTATTAACTTTTGAAAAAAAGAGTTCGTATATTCGGAACTAATACTTGAATCCTTTTAAATTTTATAAAGGTCTGTCTACGTCAGATAAAATTTATTAAATAGAAAAATTTTAGATATAATAATAATACTTTATTATTCTTTTATTACAAAAATCTTTGTGCACGTTAACTGGATTTGTTTTCGGAATAGTTTTGTATTGCAGGAAAGCCACCTTCTCGAACTATTAAGATTGAGAACGTGATGATCAGATAATTCAATCAAAAATTATTTAGACAGGTCAATTTTTTTGACGCACTGTACAGAAAATCTGGTATGGTATGGGTTAGGAATTGCCCCATGTGATGCGCGGAACAGTAGACGCAACGCGTTGCATTAGTTTTGATTAAAATTTATGTACATTTTGATTTCTAATTTAAAGAATTTGAATAATTTCAAATTTTATGTAACCTTACAGACAAAGACGTGTTGTCCAAACTAATTTGTTTAATATTTTACTTTATGTTTGAGGTATTTGTTAAGTATAAAAAAGTTTCTTTTACACAAAAGATTTCAAAAAATTTTAAATATACGAGAAGGTAATTAACTCTTGAGTGTGTAAAATAGGGCTAGAACTAAATGCCAATCCGATTTTTTGGTAAAACTAACTCTAGTCTGAGACTTTTGAGGAAGATTGTTTTAAGTTTGTTTTAAGTCCAAATCTTAAGTTATTAGAAATTTATGATAATTATCGCTGAAGAACAGTCTTGAGTAGCTTTCAATTTCACGTAAATTCCTTTATTTGAGAAGCACTCATTGTAAACTTTTTCGTTTGAAACTTTTTTCTAGATTTTTTTTAAAAATTTAGAAAAATTGGATAAACATTTTTAATAAATATACGAAGAAATTCATGATTATAAATTTGTTGCAATACAACGAACGTTCTATACACATTTTATTACTTTATTTTTCACAAAGACTATTTAATGTAAATTTGTAAAATTTTTTTCTAAAATTGGATTCATTGAAAATTACTTTTCCAGATAAAGTAAAAATTTTTCAACGCAGTTCCTAATCAACTTAGTCCTAATTATAATTTTACTCTTATTCAAAAGAAATTCCCTCTATTCATATCCTATTCTACTACTGAAGCAGCTATTTAATGTTATGGTTAATGTTAAGTATGTTACGCTATTAATAAGAGATTAGTAATTTTGCTAATACAGCAGCAAATAAGTATAAAAAAATCATTAAAACTTGCGACAGATTTATTTAAATTTATCTTCAATTTAACATAAATAATTTAGACTAATAAATTGAGCAGAACTTAGAAAAATTGGTTACTTTTTAACACAATTTGTTACTATTTTTTAATTACGTTAAAATTTCTCAAAACAAGCAAATATTTTGAAGTAAATTCAACTGCAACTACACTATGTTAACATCTTTGGATTTATGTTAATCACACAAGAAAGATTATTTAAAAGTACTTATTTTAGCAGAATTTCTTTGTATAAATTAAAGTATGTAGAACGTTAAAATTTTTTTGAAATCAAAAGTCTTATTTAGGTTATTACCCTCGTTCATAATATATCCCTCACTTCATCCAGGTGTCTAGAATAATTCAGCTGTAAATTATTCATTTTTTTTTACAAAGTTTATTTCTTTTATAAATAGAATCACTTTCAGTGAGAAAGTAAACAAATTGTATGTTTTACACTAAAACTTGATTAGAAATTAGTTTTATAAATTTTGTGTTGAACGCTGTGGGTCCCGCAGTGGACTGATCATTAAGACACGGTTCCCAGCAGATCACCAAAGTCAAGCATCACTGGTTGCGGTCAGTGTGTGGATGGGTGACCACTTGGATCAGTCTGCTTAGGGATCGAGGGTGTGCTGTATGGGTCCTCGTTAAACTGTTCTACCCTAAAGTGCTCGACTTCGCGTGGAGGTCGTCGGCCTACCGAAGCGAGGTTGTCATCTCCTCTGCAGAGGATCAAAATTGTGATGGCATGTCTTCGGAACATCCTCAGGGATGTTTCCCAGACCGCCGCCAACAGCCCATTGTGCAGCTCTAGTGCGACGTATTTGAACTACAACTGAACGCTGTGGTTTCAAGTTTAGTTTGATTTAATCAAAATTTGATACATATGAATGATTTAATCAAGCATAACTTTGGTATCTATTTTAGTTTTTTGAGAATATTTTTCATGAAGTTTAAATAATTGAGGACCAGGCCATTAAGGAGTTCAGGTATATTAAAGAATGTGCTTAATTTGAGAATGTTTAACTAAACTAAATTATGCAATATCTTCGGAAAAACGAGCTACTTTCTGACACACAACTTGATAATTTTAAACGACGTTAAAAATTATTAAAAACAAGCAGACATTTTGTTGGCAATTTGTTCTATTAAATTCTGAGCTCAACTGAAACAACAACAACTTATGAAATTTTCGCATTTTAGTTAATCACCCACGAAGGATTGTTTAGAAGCACTTAACAGAGCTTGTTTCATCAACCAAATTTAGTAAAAGTTAAAGAATGTAGAACATTTAATTACACATTTTAATTTAAAGGAAAAAATAGTCTTTAGGTCACTATTTTATTTTAGAAAGTTTACTTTTTTTTAAATGGCTCAAAAATCATGTTTAACGGGAAAGCAAGCAAATTGCTTTATCAATGTCCTAAAACAGTTTTAGAAATTAGTTTTACAAATTTTGTACACAACGTTGAGGTTTTAAGTTCAGTTCGTCTTATTAGGATTAGTTTGGCAAAACTTAACACTCAGATGAGCAATACTAGAGCCCCAGACTATTTTCGCTTCATATTTTCAATCAAATATACTATAATCTAAAAAGGATAACTGAAACAGAAATATCTTAACCAATTTCAAATCTTACCATCTTTCCCATGACTGATCGAAATTTGTAATTAGAATTTAAATTTAGGGTTCGGAAAGTGACATTCCACAAGCATTTTGTTATTAATGAGCAAACTCGTGTGCCTGAAGATATATTCAATATGCCTGATAAAATTTCTACACCGCATTAGATTAGAATTTAACAGTATTTGCTTGACTATTTACCGGAAATTCGTAATTTAGATACATTAAAATAACTGGCGGGAAAGGTTTGGAGAATAAAAATGGAAAATGTTTAATGCATTAAAATTTAGGAAAAGCTATTTGCTTATTTGCATTCATTATTTGAGATGATCAAATTTTAAGTAAAATGTTCTTAATGAAATCGCGATGTTTAGAATTCCTAAGACTATCGTCATTTAAAAATAATGAGATGAGAACTAATAAAGATCTTAAATATCGAAGTCAGCCTAGATTAGCATTTACAATGTGTAGACAACTATGGTGTGAGCATAAACAAAGACCAATCCACTAAATAGAAAGTTCTTGACCTGTATATAAAGTAGTCCTAATTGAACTTGAAGTTATGGCACTCATTTTCACGGAGTGAACCATAGGCGGCAGTTAAAAATTCGGGAAGGAAACAAATTACGAATTTCGTAATTTTGAAGATAAAATTAATATAAAATTTCTTTTAGACAAAATATCTAAAAATGACTTAAAGTGGTTATTTAATAATAGGTTATAACTTTTGTAAATACTTTGTAAATGAAATCTTTAACTCAAATGGTTATCAAAACAATGGCCTCTCACTTAAATTCAGTGGTCTTAAATTCATTTTACTTCAATTTTTTTTTCTCCCAACTTTAATACATTGAAATTTCAATATTTAATATTTAAAATTATTTAAGTTTCTACTAGTTAGAAAAACCAACATTAAAATGTGAAAAGTTAAGAGCTAAAATTTATGATGCAACAAGATTAAAAAAAATTTTAAATTCTGTAGAATTACATATATTTTATTTTACTTTAAGGCTTTACAAAAAACTTTGAGCCCCTGCTTCGGTAGCCCGACGATCTGCGAGTGAAGTCGAGCACTTTGCTGTAGAACAGTTTAACGAGGACCGATACCATGCTCCCTCGGTCCCTACGCAGGCTGATCAATGTGGTCACCCACCCGCTTACTGACCTCAGCCAGTGAAGCTTGACATCGGTATTCTGTGGTACCTTTTAATAGATGACGGTTGACTTTGTTGATAACACGACATTCTCAGGTCTACTGATCGGATCTTTACGTTCTAGGACGCAATCTTAATGGCTCGAGTGCAAACGATAATTTAAGTTACGAAATCTGATACAGAAACATACTTTATTTGAAAAAAAACATAAATTTTTTTCTCGAAAGATTCGGATTTTTGACTCCCAAAATATAGGGGGCAACCACAATTTTAAAAATATGGTCTCAATAGTCAGAGGAGCTGTTCAAAGTTTGGACCCCTTAATGTTAAGTTTAGTTTTTGCGTATTTCGCCACATCTGGAAAATTTTTTAAGCTAATAGAAATTTTTTTACACACAATTAAGCTTGTTTATCCATGCAAAAAATAAATTTTAGTAAATATTTATTATTTTTAATTATTTTATTTAATAATGGTCGAAGAAACTTGAATTGTAAGGTATACATTGTCAATCACGGTTTCTAAAAATTGAACAAAAAAAGTAAATCTTTTAAGATGAAGAACTAGAACTTGAAGACCTGATCATTAAATCAAAAAATTGTTCAGGATATTTTTTGTTTGTTTTGTTTTGGGCTCTGTATCTCTGATATCATATCGAGTTTACTGCCAGTAACAAATTTACAAGGATAAGAAAATATTCTGGAAGTAAATAAAGTGCAATTTTTTTTAAAGACTTGACGAATCCTAAGTTGAAAAAGTATAAACTTTTTTATGGTTTTGCACTATAAAGTAAGAAATTAAATATTGAGTGTGACGTATAAGAATTGAGTTGATATAGTCTCAATTAATTTTTCAGATATTATGAACTTTTTATATGAATTTTAACTTAAAACTAGCCGCCTCCAATGATCACCTGGCTTCCCTTTTTAAATAAGTAGAATTACAAATCCAAGAGAAAATGAAAATATCGTTAACTCGTATTGCTCAACTGAGGAGGCAATTTAATTTTTGTTTCTTATGTGTTCGTATAATATCCGTGATGAATTTAAAATTGGAATGTTTAGTACAACGTTTGCTAACATTAAAAAGCAAACAAATGGGCTAAATATCACTTTGACGGATAATAAATCAACTCAGCAACTTTGTCAAAATCAAATTATGAATTTATTTGCTGTTATCAATGATGCGAGAAAACGAATTTCATTTGTAAGTTTTTTTTGTCCGAGCAAAATGAGCTTTAATTGCTATTTTCTTCTTCTTTTAGCTTAATTCACAGATGATACACAGATCTAAAATAGTAAGCATTACATTTTAAAGCTAAGAGTAAAATTTAAAAAAAATATTTCAGCTTAATTCAGCATGTTCAAGAACTATAAGACAGCATTATACAGATTTTTTAACATAGAGAGAAATATATTTGCTTAGTATTTAAAAAAAAACTATAGGTAAAAATACCAATTTTGCGACAATCAAGTGAAAGATATGGTAAGATATATAATCTGCAAAAGTCATAACATTTTGTGTTAATTTTTATAAAAAGCCTTTTTATTTTACATTCTTTAAATTCTTTATAAAGTTTGATTACCTCTAACTAGTAAAATTGAAACTCATTGCTTGTTATAAATTGGGAAAAGCTTGCATTTTAATTGAAACAGGATATTTAAAATTACCTTGTCACATCTGCAAGCGCTAAAAATCACCATAACCTAAATTGTTCCTATAAAACTACCGCAATAAAATTTGCTCTTTTCTTCTTGAAGTTCAAAATAATATTTCATTAAAAGATAATGAATGTAAATTGCATTAGGAATCTAATTATAAACCTAAATGTATAAAAAAGTTTTATTATTTTTATCCAACCTGGTTCGAATTTTGGCATTTTCTTTCACATAGTTACGTTTAGGATAAATTATTTCTCAAATAGCTTATTTAAATAGAATATAAAAGCTTTTTTTCCTAAAAAAATAAACATCGTAATGTGTTTTTTTCCTTTATTTTAGATGAGTGAAAACTAAAAAAAAGGCAATTGAATTACTTATACTTCAGTGACAAAAAAAAAAAACTTCAGTGAAAAAACAAACTAAAGTATGAATAAAACATAAGCTTTTAATTTTGAAAATAAATGTTTAAGAGATCAGTTCTTGTAGATGAATAAATATTTAACAAGAAGGAAATTTTTTTTTTGTCATTCGGGAAGCTAAAAAGATGCAGGCAGTAAGTGGGAATTTTAATGCATGTTTACCATTACATTTTCTTTCTTAAATCGTTTCGTTTTTTAAATATATATATATATATATATATATATATATATATATATATATATATATACATATATATATATATATATATATATATATATATATATATATATATATAGTTCAAAATGTAGATAAAACAAAGGAAAATTGCAAAACAAGGAAAAAAAGGGGAAAAATAATAATAAAAATAACAAAAAACTGAAAAGAAAAAAAAAATCTGAAAAAGAAAGGACAAACTTTTTTTAAAAAATACGGAAAATAAACGATATAATCCTTTCATCAGCCCACACGATTATATCCGCAAAAAAGAGTAATTTGATTATTGGGAAATTCTGATTAATTTTTGTCTTTTTAATAATTATCTTTACAATGGAAGGGATATTTTTCTTCAAATTGATGGAATACCACAAGGATCTAATTATTCATCTCCCTTAGCTAACTTATTTTTGCATTATTATGAAAAAAATTATATTCTTTGTATTAAATTTGCTTTTAGATTTATTGACGATTTAATTATCTTTAATTTTCAAGATTATACTATTTTATTAAATGATATTTACCCCGAGGAATTAATCTTGCTTCGTAATCATGATGATAATATTAATTTAAATTTTTTGGATTTGGGTATTATAAAAGAAGAAAATATCTGCTTTGTTGATTCATACGATAAAAGAAATGATTTTAATTTAAATATAAATAAACTAATCACTTGGAATTCTAATGTTTCTAGGAGCATCTATTTAAATACCACTTTTAATGAAATGAATAGAATTAAAAGAATATGTAGTAATATTTATTTATCCATAAAACAAATAGATAAACTCTTTCAAAATTTGATAAAAAGCTATGGATACTCAACTAAAGTAATAAAATTCTATATAAAATGATTGAGTTAATCGTATATTATTGTGGATGTATTTACTGAAAATTTTCTTTGTTAATTTTTATAATTTTCCAATGTGCAAATTCATTTCGGGCAAATCCGTGGCCAAAATTATTTACTAAAAAATTTCTTCGTTAATTTGTATAATTTTTTCATGTGCCAATCCATTTCGGGCAAATCGGTGGTCAAAATTATTTAATAAGAATTCTTTTGTTAATTTATATAATTTTTCCATGTGCAAATCCATTTCGGGCAAATCGGTGGTCAAAATTATTTAATAAGAATTCTTTTGTTAATTTATATAATTTTTCCATGTGCAAATCCATTTCGGGCAAATCGGTGGTCAAAATTATTTAATAAGAATTCTTTTGTTAATTTATATAATTTTTCCATGTGCAAATCCATTTCGGGCAAATCCGTGGCTAAAATTATTTACTAAAAAGATTTCTTTGTTAATTTATATAATTTTCTATGTGCAAATCCATTTCGGACAAATCCGTGGCTAAAATTATGTGCAAAGCAGTCAATTCATGTTTCTTCCTCTTTTCTATTTTTTTTCTTAAATAAATTTTTATTTTCTGAAATTATTGATAGTCAGCTTCTTTGAAATATTCAGTATAATATTACCTTGCGCACATCCATTTTCGGACCCATCCTTGGTAACTAACAAATCAAACGCACTTCAGTAATGCATTAAGAACGTACTTTAATACAAAACTCCTCTAGTTACGCTTTTAGCTCAATTTACGCTTTTATTTTCATTTCTTGCAATCTGGCAATCTTGTTACGAAAATATTTTAAATCATTCTTGAAACATTTCCCGTTCATGTAAGTTCATTTAATTTCGCTACTCACTTTATAGATTATGTTTTATGTTTTATTCTGCTTTTTCTTTATATTTTATTTTCTGTTTTTACGTGTTATTTTTACTTATTGTGTTCTATTTTATATGCTGTAATTTTATTGTAAAATTTTTTGAGTGCTCCTCACACTATTGTATTGATATATTTTGCTTTGGCTATATTGATACAATATTAGAACGCACTCTTTTTTGCGGATATAACAGTATGGGCTGATGAAAAGATTATATCTTTTATTTTCCGGATTTTTTAAAAACATTTTGCCCTTTTTTTTCGGATTTTTTCTTTCTATTCAGTTTTTGTTATTTTTATTATTATTTTTCCCCTTTTTTCATTGTTCTGCAATTTTCTTTTGTTTTATCTGCATTTTGAATTTATTTTATGAGTTCTATTTACTTGCAGCTTATGCGCAATAAATTAAACTTAATGTTTTTCGTAATTTTCTTCGTGTTTTTTGTATTTATTTATTATGTTATAGATATATTAAACTTCTGATATTAATACAGATTTCATATAAAAATGATGGTTTAATAAGTTAATTAAACATATTCTTCATTATATCTCTAAAATTGAAATAAATTCAAAAATAATTCTTTTCAAAGGAATTGCACTTTAAATTACAAAAGTCATCTACAGATAAAATTTATAAATAAACATCAAACTTTATTGTATTTTAGAATCTGTTGCAAACCAAAACGTTAAGAAAATAATTTTTCTAAATCATTGATGCAAAAAGGTAATTGGATGATAATGGTATTCATTGTGTCAGTAACAGGCGGCCATTATATCAGAAGGTGGTTGAAAACGTAGTTTTTTAAAAGTTTTCCACTTGGAATAAAATATCTTCCTTTTCATTGATAAAAGGTAACTATGAAATTGAAAGGACGCATAATTTTATTGTGTTTCTCAGACGATGCTTCCAGAATGCATTTGAATAATTGAATGACTAAATTTTGACGCTGAAATTACACAGTGACTTTTATATTTAATATAAAATGTTAATATTTTTCAATAGCTTATCATACTAAATGGATTTTTCATAAATTATTGCTATTGCATAAAATCAAGCGTCGTGCTTGGTAATACTGTTATAATATCTGGTGAGCATAAGGGTTAATTTTTGTTATATTACTAGGAAGCATAAATATAATAAGCATACATGAAAGTTAGAGTTTCTTTAAATACATTATTTTTGATTTTATAGTTTTATGCTGCTTTATCATTGTAATAATTTATTTTATTCGAAGTTACTTTGTTCTGAAATGTAAATTTTTCTTCAAATGCTGCAATAAATTTTACTTAAGTAATAATTTTAATTAAGTTTTTGTCAAGTGAACCTTGGAATGTGGCTTAATTATTTATCTAGCTGTGCCATTTGAAAATTTCACTGTAGTTACTGTCAGTAAAAATGTCTCCTATCCACGTGAGCAATTACTTCAACCCTGTAAGAACAGATAACGTACAAAAAGCTTTCTTGGTTTTATGAAAGCTGTCGAATTTAA
Organism: Parasteatoda tepidariorum; assembly: GCF_982258835.1. Taxonomy (NCBI): domain Eukaryota; kingdom Metazoa; phylum Arthropoda; class Arachnida; order Araneae; family Theridiidae; genus Parasteatoda; species Parasteatoda tepidariorum. Next base: position 94,490,125 of record NC_141762.1, read on the forward strand.
TTAAGCTGTCGAATTGGCACTAAAATTGTGAGGAAAATGCATAAAAGAAGTAACCAACATAAGTCATGAAGATTGTCATAAGTCATTGTCATAAGTCATTGAAAATTTAACTGCAGTTACTGTCAACAAAAATGTCTCCTATTCATGTGAGCAATTACTTCAATACTGTAAGAACAGATAACGTAAAAAAAAGCTTTCTTGGTTTTATTAAAGCTGTCGAATTTAATTAAGCTGTCGAATTAACAATAAAATTGTGAAGAAAATGCATAAAAGAAGTAACCAACATAAGTCATGAAGAGTCATTGTCATAGCCATTGTCATAAGTCATTGAAAATTTAACTGTAGTTACTGTCAATAAAAATGTCTCCTATCCATGTGAGCAATTACTTCAAGCCTGTAAGAACAGATAACAAAAGCTTCCAACAAAAGCTTAGCAGACTTACAGAAAGCAACTTACAGATACAAAAAGCTTTCTTGGTTTTATTAAAGCTGTCGAATTTAATTAAGCTGTCGAATTAACAATATAATTGTGAAGAAAATGCTTAAAAGAAGTAACCAACATGAGTCATGAAGAGTCATTGTCATAAGTCATTGAAAAATAAAAATGTCTCCTATCCGTGTGAGCAATTACTTCAACCCTGTAAGAACAGATAACATAAAAAAAGCTTTCTTGGTTTTATGAAAGCTGTCGAATTGGCACTAAAATTGTGAAGAAAATGCATAAAAGAAGTAACCAACATAAGTCATGAAGATTGTCATAAGTCATTGAAAAATAAAAATGTCTCCTATCCGTGTGAGCAATTACTTCAACCCTGTAAGAACAGATAACGTAAAAAAAGCTTTCTTGGTTTTATGAAAGCTGTCGAATTTAATTAAGCTGTCGAATTGGCACTAAAATTGTGAAGAAAATGCATAAAAGAAGTAACCAACATAAGTCATGAAGATTGTCATAAGTCATTGAAAAATAAAAATGTCTCCTATCCGTGTGAGCAATTACTTCAACCCTATAAGAACAGATAACGTAAAAAAAGCTTTCTTGGTTTTATGAAAGCTGTCGAATTTAATTAAGCTGTCGAATTAGCAATAAAATTGTGAAGAAAATGCATAAAAGAAGTAACCAACATAAGTCATGAAGAAGAAAATTTACATTTAGATATTTTTATCACTTTGTTGAGTTATGTGCATACTTTTCCAGCTATATCTGAAGGTAAAAAGACTGAACCTAACGATTGTAGTTTCCGTGAGTAACGGCTTATAAAAAATAAAAATAATATTCATATGCAAAGCAGTTGTCAGCGAAACGATAGTTTTTCCAATTTTATTGAATTTTCATGGTAATTCAACTTGGACTTCTCAAGTAAGACTTAGTTTTAGTGAAAGTGCTGTTTTTCCCTAACAGATCTTACTCGTCTCAATCAATAACTTGTATTATTTTTTATTGGAAGAAATATTACAATAAGCACCATGCATATTTCATTATCTTAAAATTTAAAATTTCAAGAACGAAACATCTTCAACTACCTGTTTTCTTTAGAAGCAACTTTTAAGATATAAAAACGCTTCTTTTTGAAGAGAGTGAGTTAAATTCATAGGGATTTTCAAATAAAATTACGTCACCGAATTGATGTTATGATGCAGGAAGAATTCTGGAGAAGTGACATCAGGCATTTTACATAATTTAGACGTTTCGTATTTTGTAATTACAATACGTAATTGCTCATTAAGTATTTTAGAATAGTGAAAGAAATCGTGTTTTTATTTCGTAATAGCAGCATACAGTTATAATATGTATAAGTTAATGAGGGTGTCAGCACATACTCTCTTTGGTGTATGTCCAAAACATATGTTAAACGTTATCATTTTTCATAAACGCCAAATAATTATTGACTTATACCATTTCTTCTCAGAAATGAAACGATCGTTTTTGATGATTCAAAATTCTTTCAAATTATTTCGTTAATTTTTAGCCTTGTTATTTTGTTATTTTAAGTAGTTTTGGCGTCGTTATTTGTTATATTTTAGTTATTTTTATTATTGAGTGTTATCTCACTGTATTTTAGGATTTTTTTTAATAATCAAGTAGATAAATAAATAATTTTAATCTCGTACTAATATCTTTTATCCGAGTTTCGTTGTAGTACGTCATGGTACAATTGTAAGTGCGTTTACTTGTTAAACATGTTTCCCGGGTTTGTTTGCAGGTAGACTAACTACTCATTTTGTTATTTTGTATTTTTAATCCATTACCAGTTATTTAGCCCGGTGCTTTTGGTAAAATTCGTAGCCTAGATACTAATTTTCGCGAAATGACGAAATGTTCAATCGGAGGGATTATTTCGTCAAAACGGAGAAAATTGTGTGGATCGTGAGATATTTTTTCAGTTTTGGGATTATTGGATCGAAAATTTATTAGCATCTCCGTATGGAATGCCAATATTTAGAAATAATTATACGAATATTTAGAAATAATTATGCAAATATTTAGAAATAATTATATTTAACAAATACATCAAAATTTCACAAAAGCGAGTTAGTGAATTCTGACATTTACCCGCGTAAGAGAAAAATATTTCTAACAAATTTTGGATTTGCCTGAGAGTGTCGAATTTTCCAGTGTAAAAGAAAAGTAATTATAATTTACCCATGATTTTCACCCTTTACACGGCGCACGGTTTCATAGAAGCTAAATATAGTATTCTTTATACAGTGAAACCTCTCTCCATTCCTAAATAAAATGGTCGTTAATGGAGGTTGGTCGTTTTGAGAGGTTACTTCCATTAACTTCAAAATTGTTATCGAATGTACATGATTTTTCGCAAACTATTTTAAAATTAGTCAGTATTATAAGATAAAGTTGAATGATAAGGAATTTAATTAATATGCAATATAATAAAAAAGTGAAAATGTATTTTAAAAAAGTATTTAATGAAAAATAATAAACAGCGAAATATATGTTTTTGCGAAGCGTTCTATTTACGTATCTGAATGTTGCCACCTTTTTTCATGAAAGTTAAACTATTATCTGTTGTAATAAAATTAAATTTATGCGAACCTTACAGTATTACTTTCTTGGGGGGGGGGGGAAATGCCACTTCAGTTGGCGTCAGAAAAAGACGGATTCGATGAATTAAAATTATCGTCGATAAAAATGATATAGTTATGTGCGAAAAAAAATTACCAATTATAAAGCTATTTTAAATAAATAAACAATTGGGTATAATATAGCCTACGTCACAGGTTGTGTTGTTCCTACTAAATTTAACCCATGAACGGCATTTTCTGCGAGCCTAACTTCAAGCCACAAATAAACAAACGAAGTGTTCGATCGTTTAAATAGCTGCTCTCCAGATTTTATTGCATTATAGAGAAAAGTTATTGAAACTAAATACAACTAAATAAACAACAACAACTAAAGCAAATAACAACTACTAATAACAATAACTAAATAAACAACAACTATATTCCATTCGTTTAGCATTGCGTCATATGTTGTTCCTACTAAATCGAAGTAGTTGTGTTTTTTTCATATTATACCCAATTATGTTTTTTGTCTGAGTTTGCAGATAATTTTATTTTAAAAATTAATTAGCTTTAAAAGAGGAAAAGAGGTTTGCTTGTTTGAGATCCTTGCCTTTTTTTCTAAAAAATAACTTTTTTTTTTCAAATTTAACTTTCAACTCTAAAATAAATCATTAATAGCATCGTCTTTAAGTCACTCTAACTGCAACATGAGGTTGTATCGTTAAGAAGAGCTCTTCTAAATAAGAATCCACACAAATATTTTGAATACATTTTAATCTACTTATTTGTTTTGTTAAATTTTTTGTTTTCATATTTTTTCGTGTGTCCCTATTTGGGTTTTTCTGCATTTGGTGCAAATGTTTACCCGGTTGCTGGGAGAGGTTTTAATGGTCTCTTCTAAGGGTTTCCATCAATACAAAGTCGATGGAAAAATTTCCGTGCCTCCCAAAAGTGGTCGTAAATAGAGGTGGTCGCTACATAGAGATGGTCTTTCCTACAGGTTACTGTATTACATCTCGTATTAGTGTATATGGACTTTTTAGTACGTATAAATTCGGTTTGGCGAGCCTGGGGAAGCGCTTTTTTCTCCATTCGACGGTTCTAAAGTGGTGTAAGTACATAAGAACGAAAAAGATTTGGCGTGAAAAAATTTACGAGTGCAGAAAAAACGGAAAAGATTTGGCATGAAAAAAACTACGAGTACATAAAAATGAAAAATATTTGACTCGAAAAAATTACGAGCATGTAAAAACGGAAAAGATTTGGTGTGAAAAAAACTACGAGTACATAAAAACGGAAAAGATTTGGCGGGAAGAAAAACTACGAGTCTGTAAAAACGGAACAGATTTGGCGTGAAAAAAACTACGAGTATGTAAAAACGGAAAAGATTTGGCATGAAAAAAACTACGACTATGTTAAAACGGAAAAGATTTGGCGTGAAACGGAAAAGATTTGGCGTGAAACAAAACTTCGAGTCTGTAAAAACGGAAAAGATTTGGCGTGAAAAGAATTACGTTTAATTAATTTATTATTCTGCTTTCTAACAATATGAGAAATATTTATTAAAATTTATTTAATTAATTAAGATATTTATTTGTTTTATTTCCTTTGAATTTTCTGTAAAAGAACTGATCGGTTAATCAGAAGAAACAAGCTCATAACAACATTAAAACCTTTTTTAAAGGATACTTAACTCTTCACACATTGCACTTGGCATTTTTTTTAAAAATCAAAATAAAACAGATAATTGCTACTTTTTTACATAAAAAGAGGGAAGATAATTTATGAAATAGTTTTACTTTTTCTATTCCCAATGCATTTTTTACTGGTTTCCTTATTTTTTCCTTTTAGATTTAAAAGTTTGCTACAGAAGTGAGCAATGCCAATGCCATCTTCTAAAAAGGCATTTTTATAAGCAAAAACTTAAAAAACCGCAGCGAGAGAAACGAATAAAATTTCCAGCTAAAAAAAAGTTACAATTTGTGAAGTTTATTCATTTTAACTTCTTTTTCCATGGCATAGAAATTTCTTTTCAAAGTAAAACTTTCTTTTATGAATTTTTTTTACCCGCAGAAAATTTTTGACTATTTTGAGAATGTATTTTAGTTTACACGGAAAAGTGAAGAGAAAATGGAACTCAGCGGATAGAAAATTTTTCTTTCATAATAACCGAATATTTCCAGAATATCTGCTTAATGGAAAATCTTAGAAATGTAATGATTTGTATATTTGGAATATGTAAATGAGCAAGAAACTAAAAGCAGGTATAGAACTTTTATGCTTTGAACGTTATTTTAAATATTAGTGTTGAGAAAACGTTCTTTTTTACTTGTTTCAGTTACATGGTTTTCAGTAATTATCGCCTTTATGTAATAATGCTAATACTTGTCGAAAATGAAGGAAAAATCAGTAAACGATTTGGAGGTGCAAACTAATAGTCTATCCAGAACAGAAACGATATTGAAAACTGTAATGGAGGCGTAAAGGAAAAAAACAATCTCCAAAGTCAGTTTTAGTGCCTGCTTGAAGACATCCCTAATGACTGCCATGAAACTCCTCTTCTCATCAATAAAGAAAGTTTTTCCCTGTTCTTCTTTAGTTCCTAGAATTCATTTAGTTGTCATCTTTAGTTAGATTTAGGGAATGGTTTTTTCCATTGCTTAACTCTTTCCTTATCACTCCCGTGAAAATGACAGGGTGAGGTTTCCCCCTCTATTTCTCACTCCCGTGAGTCCCGCAGTGGACTGATCGTTAAGACACGGTTCCCAGCAGATCACCGAAGTCAAGCATCACTGGCTACGGTCAGTGTGCTGGTGGGTGACCACTTGGATCAGTCTGCGTAGGGACCGAGGGTGTGCGGTAATGGTCCTCGTCAAACTGTTCTACTGTAAAGTGCTCGACTTCACGTGCAGGTCGTCGGGCTACCGAAGCGGGGGTGCCATCCCCTCTGCTGAGGATCAAAATTGTGATGTCATGTCTTCGGATCATCCTCAGGGATGTTTCTCAGACCGTCGCCAATAGCATATTGTGCAGCTCTAGTGCGACGTAAATGAACTACAACAACAACTCACTCCCGTGAAATTTCCGGGAACGAGGGGAAAAAAGAAATTCAGTATAGAGAAAAATGTGAGTGCTGTAGCATAAAATGATTCCTTAAAATTTTAAGTATAAAATTGTATTGTTGCGCTGTTCCGTCATCTTAAAAATTGTGAGACTCTTTTTTGAATTTTGTGTGCATTAATACAATATTAAGATTTCAAGAATACATGTAGAAATCCGTGGCTATATTTTTATCTTCCAAGCCAAATAAATCTGTTACAACTGTATCTCGCTAGTTCTTTAAGTAGTACTTTACTTACGTCACACTTGAGTTGCACTGGCAACGGTCTGGGAAACATCCTTGCGGTTGATTCGATGACAATGCCATCAAAATTGTGATCCTTTGCGGAGGATATAGTTCCCCCACTTTGATAGCCCGACACTCTACGTCCGCAGTGATCGTAAAGACCCGGTTATCAGCAGAACACCGAAGTCAAGTATAACTGGTTGAAGTCAGCAAGCGGGTGGGTGATCACTTTGATCAGCCTGCTTAGGGAGCGAGGGTGGGCGGTATCGGTCCTTGTTAAAAAGTTCGTCCATAATGTGATCGGTACTCGTTATACTGTTCCCCCGTAAAATGCTCGATTTCGCGTGCAGGTCGTCGGGTTACCAAAGTGGGAGCGTCACCACCTCTGCAGAGGATCAAAATTGCGATGACATGTCTTCGGATCACCCTCAGGGATGTTTCCCAGACTGTCGCCAATAGCCCATTGTGCAGTTCCAGCGTGACGTAAGTAAAGTACCTACCTACCTCCGCTCTGGTAACCTGACGACCTGCGCATGAAGTCGAGCATGGATGTGCGTAAGGTAATATTACACTGGATAATTTAAAGAAGCTGACTATAAATAATTTCAGAAAATAAATATTTATTTAAGAAAAAAATATAAAATATAAAAGAGAAAAAACATGAATTGCCTGTTTTGCGCATAATTTTAGCTACGGATTGGCCCGAAATAGATTTGCATGTGGAAAAATTACATAAATTAACAAAGGAATTTTTTAGTAAATAATTTTGACCACGGATTTGCCCGAAATGGATTTGCACATGGGAAAATTATATAAATTAACAAAGAAAATTTTTAGTAAATATATCTACAATAATATATATGATTAACTCAATGATTTTACATAGAATTTTATTACTTTAGTTGGGTATCCATGGTTTTTTTTAATCAAATTTTGAAGGAGTTTATCTATTTATCTTTTGGATAAATAAATATTACTACATATTATTTTAATTCTATTCATTTCATTAAGAGAGGTATTTAAATAGATGCTCCTAGAAACATTAGAATTCCTAGTAATTAGTTTATTTATATTAAAATTAAAATCATTTCTTTTAAATAAATCAACAAAGCAGATATTTTCTTCTTTTATCATACCTAAATCCAAAAGATTGAAATTAATATTATCATCATGATTGCGAAGCAAGATTAATTCCTCGGGGTAAATATTATTTAATAAAATAGTAAAATCTTGAAAATTAAAGATAATTAAGTCCCCAATAAATCTAAAAACAAATTTAATACTAAGAGTATAATTTCTTTCATAATAATACAAAAATAAGTTAGCTAAGGGAGATGAATAATTAGATCCTTGTGGTATTCCATCAATTTGAAGAAAAATGTCCCTTCCATTGTAAAGATAATTATTAAAAAGACAAAAATTAATCAGAATTTCCCAATAATCAAAATCGCATCAAAGGATATTTTTAAAAATCATAGTAATAAATCAAAAGGACATCTTTTAGTTTCGAAACGGGAATGCTATTAAAAAGATCCTGGAAATCAAAAGTCGCAGTAGAATTAATTTTATTATGTTATATATATCGAAATATACACACACACATATATATATATCGATTATATCGAAAATTCAAACAAGATATTCAAATATTGTTATTCATGAACTGAAAATGAAGAATATTTACATTGAAATACAAAGTATTTACTATCATGTAAGTAATTAGAATAATAATAATAAGAAGAAGAAGTAATAATAATAATAAAAATAAAGAGGGAACTTTACTTATTTTTAATTTAAATAATTTTAGATGAAACATCGCATCACGAGAAATTCTAATTTCTTATTACAATAACTTACATATAACGCATCTGCTTATAAGTATACAATTTTTCGCTCGTAATATATTAATATTTATTTCCCCCCAGCATATATCGATCATAACTGTATACTCATGAAAAGTTATCCAGTTATTAGCACTCGCCTAGTGGATATCAAAAAGATATTCCGCAAGCTCAGGAGTTCGAAGTGAATTTACTTTTCCTTCCCAAACGGAATGCCAAATGCATAAGTTTACATTGGGGTCTGTTTATTAAATAAATTTAAGCTTTCTCGACGAATACTGACTTGTTTGTGCTGGGAGCCTCTGTTAGTCAGAAAATGAATGGAATTCTAGAGAAATAGTTCTCCTCAGAAATACATTTGAATTCCTAAAAGCAATATTTCTCGCCAATAATGGCTAACGACTATTTATTGCATGATTTGAACTGATATTTTTTTAAAAAAAAGATTCATTCTCACTCCCTTTTTTCGAAAAAAAATTTAATGCTCGAAAAGATCTGTATTATTTACCACTAGTTCATATATTTATCCCATTTGATCTGTTTTAAAATGCTTTATCTGGTATTCGAAATTTCTATAAAAAACTCGAATTTTTAGGATTTCTGTTTTCTGCTTTTTAGTCTAATTATGAAAACGTTGATTCATGTGAAACATTGTCCAACTGTCCGCTAATTTAATTATGGAAATTTGTTTCAGTTGATTGAAAAAGAATTGTGAAAATATTTGCTATCGATTTTGCCAGTTGAAGTGTCAGTACTCTAGTGATTCGAAATTAGATTGAAACTTTGATTAATCACAATTGTTTGAAAAGGGGAAACACGCCTGGTGATAAATTTTATCAGTGTACACATTTGATAATTGAGTATTCTAACTTGTCGGGCAATGATTGGAATTTCAACAGATGATCAATTAAATTTACCGATAATATGATAATAAATTCTATCTAGATCCGAGGCAGCTCAAGAGACAGAGCACACTCCTCCAGTCCAGGTAACCCAAGTTTAATTTCCAGTGATGGCCATTCGATATAAATTTTGCACCCGACTCGCACCGACCACTGCTGACGTAAAATACCTCCAGTGGTAGAGGGATCATGGAACCCATTGCTACCGGGCAAACCCTAAAAGTTTTTTGTGATTTTCTTCTCCATGTAACGCAAATTCGAGTTAGTTTCATCAAGAAGTCCTACTCCAATGCAAATTTCTCCCAATGCTTGATTCAGAAGTTCCCTTGTTCTTCTGGGTTGGGATCAAAATTATAATGGTGCGGAGTAGAGCATTGGTACTCAGAATTGGGTAGGCAGTTGAACTACGGTTATAAAATAAAATAAATTCTGTCTCTATTGATCGTTATCAGGCAAAGAATTCCAGTTAAAACTCGATATCTTCAACGGTTCAAAACTTATTAAAAACTTCTTATGAAGATGATTTCTATTTGGCGTTATGCTAAAGATAACTTATGCTGGTAGAGGTCTGGAAACAATTAGAGCATGCATTATAGTGAATGCATTTCTCAGTTATATGTTTTTTTATCTAGTCAGAAAGTGGTAAAAATTTCGATTGAAGATAAATTCTAATTGGCTATTGGGAATGAAACCCACAAAATGACATACGGCATCTGTATACAAGTAGTACAATGCATGCCCGCTTGCATGCTTGCGTTCAAAATTCTGGTTGTTACACTGGTTATTAACGTACCAGTAGTTCACATTTGAAATGGTTTTTCTCTTAATTGTATTAACCTGTGATCTTGAAACTTTAATCAATTAAATATATTACTCAGACAAACACACTGCCGAAATTTTATTTCTCTACAACAATAATTTTTTCTTGGTTCAAAATGAAGAATAAAACAAAGAAAAATTATAGACATATGAAAAAAGGGGGTGGGAAATAATAAGTAAAAAAATAACAAACAACATTTTATTAAAAAAAAAAAAAAAAAAAAAAAAGTGAAATGTTAGTTAAAAAACCGGAAAAAAACGAAAAAAAAAAGATATAATCTTTTCTTCAGCCCACACGATTATATCCGCAAAACAGAGTGCTTTCTGATATTGTATCAATAAAGCCAAATTTTATTTTATATATATATATATATATATATATATATATATATAACACAAAAAGCTGCATAATATATGTAACTAATCTTTTCATGTTATTCCTTTTCTCTAAATCCTTTTCGTAATTTATTATACAAATCCAAGCGCTCTTTCTCACACTTTAAAATTCACATCCTGCCTTTTAATCTATTTTTAGTTCAAGTATGTATTAATTACCATTTAGGCGATTATCCCTCTAATTAATTCGAGGCTGGAAAGTCTTTTTCCCAGGACCCATTTAACAGACCAATAACAATTACTAAGATTTCCCTTATTCCCTAAAACGATACATTTTACGGATTTGGTTTGAAAATTTCCCCCTAACTTTTATTGAGGGGCACAACGATTTTATATCACTTTGATAACTGCTCGCTCTCTAATAATTATTAAATAAATTTTGTGCCCTCTTTCTCTGCCTAAGACCTGCTTTTATCCTTCCACTAGACAACGACGTTATATATATATATATATATATATATATATATATATATATATATATATATATATATATATATATATATATATCTTTCCACACAAACAATTAACTTAAATATTTTCATGACAAGAATCGGAAATATAAATGAAAAATAGTTCTTTCGTTGGATATAAATTTAATTAAAGGCTTCAAAAATAATAGAAATTTACCTTTAACCTTCCATGGAATTTCTGGGCTCCTCGGAACACATTTTTGTAACCACTGATTTAGCAGATGAGTAGCCAATAGGAGTAGGAGTAGAGATAATGAGTAGGAGTTTTCAAATTTATTGATCTGGCTCAAGAGGTTGTAAATTAATATTTCAGACTATTATCTTTCAGTGCATATGGCAACGAAAGAGTTAAAAAAGAGTATTTAAAAAACAAAGCCTTAACTATTTCTTTCTCCCTTCTACCTCATAGATAATACAATTTGATGAAATACACAATGAGATGTCGATTTAAATAAATATTCTCAAGTATTTCAACCAATTTCCACAAGAAATTGCTCTTTGGTAATGTAAGCATTGGATTAAAATTTGAAATACCCTCCAATACTTTTTAATGCATGAATTCATCAGGATTGAAATTATTTTCTTGAATTATAAGGAAATTTTTATTTACTTGGCACTCCATTGTTCTGAATGCATCAATATCTCGAAAACTATGAGCTTAGAGAAGTTGTAAGAGCCTATTTTATTTGGAAATATTTTATTAGTTTAAAATAAGAGAACATAAAATATAAGTCGCATTAATTTTATCTCAATAATTCACTACATTGAATAAGACATACATTATTTTATTCTGAAATATTGATATTTGTCTCAGATAGAAGCATAAAATAGAATTATTGCTTTATTTGGAATAAATCATTACATTCAAATAGGACTTGAGAACGATAAGTTTTGTTTCGATTTTTTTTGCTTCAACTTTTTGTTTCTGTTTCTACTAGTAAACTAGTTATAATTAATAAAAAGAAGTATTATAATTAGTTTTAGCACTTAAGTTATACGTTTTACGCATTTTATAAACAGTCGTGTAATTACGTTATGTGTATAATGTAAGATGTCAGAGGACCATTAAAATTATGCGTAAAAGCATAACATTTCAGGTTGGTAGGTACTTAATTTACGTCACACTAGAATTGCACAATGGGCTATTGGTGATGATTTGGGAAGCATCCTTGAGGATGATCCGAAGACATGACATCGCAATTTTGATCCTCTGCAGAGGGGATGGCTTCCCTCCTTTGGTAACCCGATGATCTGAGTGCGAAGTCGAGCAATTTACTGTAGAAAAGTTTAACAAGGACCGATACAGCGCACACTCGGTCCCTACGCAGGCTGATCAAGGTTTTCACCCACCTGCTTACTGACTTCGGTGTTCTACTGGGAGCCGTATCTTTATGATCAGTCTACTGCGGGACTAACATTTCAGAGTATAACATTTTGTAAACAGAAACAGGTTTTTACTGAAAAAAAGAAGGAATGAACGTAGGGTAAACTGATTTGGAACTGTACTAATCTCACTTAACAGTAAAAAAGTAAAAGGGGCACAAAATAAAAAATAGGATACCTCAATAACTTTTCTCCTAATTATCGGATTTTCATAGTATTAAGTTGCAACCTTAATGGTACGAGGACTATCTTAGGGACTTTACTTGATTTCGTACCAAGATACAATCTTAACCATATTTTTCGAAGCTTTTTAGATGCTACGTAAGACACAGTTTAAGTACCTTGAGCCAAAGCTATATTTTTAAACTATATACGAGTCCATACCATCTAGTCCCAAGGAATTAACTGAGCTTCAGAACAGGAAAAGAACTTAAAAGAATTTTAAATTTATTGAACTTTTTTCGAAATTGCCAATTTGGCGAGATTTTTTTTACCTAGAAGAAAATTATCAAAATCATTGAACAATTCCCGATTTTTTTTGAAAATTTTTATGAGCTTAGATAAGGCAGCGTTCGTTAGCGTAACTTTTCAAATTAAAAAAGAAAAGAAAAATATTCCAAACACTTTTCATATTTGCCAAAATGTGACTTTTCGTCGCTTTAAGGTTTTGCACCATTTTGAGAATTAGCAACGAATGCGCTGCCTAAATATGGGTTAAACATGACTTAACCTTAATGAATAACTTTCATGTAAATTAACTAACAGTATCCTATTCTCACTAACTCACTAAAGAGTATAACTCACAGTATCATTTTCTGTGGCAACGAGCAGCCTTCTTAGTGGATTTCTGATTCCTGATTCTGAAAATAGATTTCTTTTTCCAATGCAATCGTAAAATAATTTTTTTTTTCTGTGGCAACTGAGCAGCCTTCTTAGTGGATTTCTGATTCTTGATTCTGAAAATATATTTTTTCTTCCAATGCCCACCTGTGATAACATCCGTCAATTCAGGCATATACAGGGCGATTTTGGTGACCTCTCTTTCTGGGGCAACATATTAGGTGGGCCAACGTCGTTATAATTAAATAATTATTTATTAAATAATTATTTATTAAATAATTACTTATTAAATAATTAATTGTTAAATAATTTTAAAGCAAGTAATTATTAAAAACGTAACTGGTGACATGCTTGGAAAATTTTGAAACTCAATATACATTTTTTAATCTTATGAATTATTAAAACGAGTATTACGTCATTCTAAATAGCTTACAATAATGGTATGCATAAAAGTTTAAAAAATCATCATTCTTTCGTATGATATTGAATTTCTATAGCAGTAAGCGTAGATTTTCGAATTTGGTGATAATCGAACTTATATATATTTTAAATACTGAAATTGCAGCCGTTTACAATACATTTCTACTTCACTAATTGAGCTCAAAGCAAATATCCAAGCACCAGGGCAATAGAAATGTAATGAACGTAGTCAGTGAAATGACACAGAAACAGTTGACTTTTAATAAAGGACATAATAATGCTTCGTTTTTAGTTGTGGAGTGCTTTTAATCAAATATTTCTAGAGTTACACAGTAATATTGTGTGTTAGAAAACGATGTATGACTTTTTTAGAGAATAAAACTAATAAAATAATTTCAATTTTCAAGACAATTTCAATTTTGTATAGCTTGAGGTAAAATTGTATGATATCAAACAACTGTATGACTTTTTTCAGAATAGAAGCAACTTAATAATTCTATATTGTTCAAGATTAAATATTATGTGTTATAAAATGCTGCATGACTTTTTGGAGAATAGAAGAACTACAATATTGAGTGTTATAAACCGATTTTTGACTTTTTGATGAATGGAAGTGATACAATAATTCTGTATTGTTTGAGATTAAATATTGTGTGTTATGAAACGATGTATGATTATTTTGAGGATCGAAGTAATATAATAATTCTATATTGTTTGAGATAAAATATTGAGTGTTATAAACCGATTTTTGACTTTTTGGGGAATAGAAGTATTGTAATAAATCTATATTGTTTGAGATTAAATATTGTGTGTTTTAAAACGATGTAAGACTATTTTGAGAATCGAAGTAATATAGTTATTCTATATGGTTTGAGATTAAATATTGTGTTTCAAAACGATGTATGACTTTTTGGCGAAACGATGTAATATAATAGTTCTATATTGTTTGAGATTAAATATTGTGTGTTTTAAAACGATGTAAGACTATTTTGAGAATCGAAGTAATATAGTTATTCTATATGGTTTGAGATTAAATATTGTGTTTCAAAACGATGTATGACTTTTTGGCGAAACGATGTAATATAATAGTTCTATATTGTTTGAGATTAAATATTGTGTGTTTTAAAACGATGTAAGACTATTTTGAGAATCGAAGTAATATAGTTATTCTATATGGTTTGAGATTAAATATTGTGTTTCAAAACGATGTATGACTTTTTGGGGAAACGATGTAATATAATAGTTCTATATTGTTTGAGATTAAATATTGTGTGTTATAAAACTATGTAAGACTATTTTAAGAATCAAAGTAATATAATTATTTTGTATTCTATTCTTGTACGGTGTTGGAATCGAAGTAAATTTTGCAGAAATCAGAGTTGGAGTCGGAAAAATTAGCTCGAATCCGACTCCTCATAGCCAAAGTATCCTTCATCTTAAACAGAGAAGAAATGTTTCTGATGTTTTAAAGAGTATTTAGACAAATGTTTATAAATATAATTACTTGCTTATTTTTTAAAGAAAGATTTTTTTTTATAGTTCAGATAGTTTAAAATACTACTGCGTGCTTTACACTCAAAATGATGAAAAAAAATACAATAAAATAAAATGTGTGACAGATACCGATGCCTACTAATTATATATACATGTAATTAAGGCTAATTATTTCCTCAAAGGATACTATAAATACTTGATTTTTTTTAAATAAATATTTATTTTGATACCAGATAGTTTAAAATACTACTGCGTTCCTTATAATCAAAATGATGAAAAATGAATGTTGAACAAAAATGCAATAAAATAAAATGTGTGACAGAAACCGATACTTACTAATTATATATGCATGTAATCAAGGCTAATTATCTCTCCTCAAGGGATACTATAAATACTTGATTTTTTTAAAATAAATATTTATTTTAATACCAGATAGTTTAAAATACTACTGCGTTCCTTATAATCAAAATGATGAAAAATGAATGTTGAACAAAAATGCAATAAAATAAAATGTGTGACAGAAACTGATACTTACTAATTATATATGCATGTAATCAAGGCTAATTATCTCTCCTCAAGGGATACTATAAATACTTGATTTTTTTAAAATAAATATTTATTTTAATACCAGATAGTTTAAAATACTACTGCGTTCCTTATAATCAAAATGATGAAAAATGAATGTTGAACAAAAATGCAATAAAATAAAATGTGTGACAGAAACCGATGCCTACTAATAATATATACATGTAATTAAAGCTAATTATCTCCTCAAAGGATACTATAAATACTTGATTTTTTAAAAATAAATATTTATTTTGATACCAGATAGTTTAAAATACTACTGCGTGATTTACTCTCAAAATGAGGAAAAATGAATGTTGAACAAAAGTACGATATAATACAATGTGAGACAGATGCTTAAGGTAATGACCCGCATGTTACGTAGGCGTCAAAAGCAATTATCTTTTTTTAGAGTGGTATGAATCAAAAGTGAGAAAGTTTTTTCAGCGGAAAGCCGTGATTACAGATAAAAACAGGAGTAAACAGGATAAGAAATATTTTATTGTGCTTAGTTGCACTTTTCTTCTTAAAATGCATAGTATGCAGTTAAATTGTACGTGCAAATGGATTTTGTAGTAGTTAACTTTTTTTAGAAGGAAAAAAAATCATAAGAATTCGTTTATGTATTATTTCATAACATTATTTCTATCATTCATTGTCTAGGTAAAATGTTGTTGGGAAATGCTTTTATGCATTATATTTCAAAATATAATGCTTAAACATGTTGTAAAATCTGAATTAGTATCTCTAATTTTTGCAATGAATGCACTTTTTAAGAGGATAAATACAAGTTCAATTGCGAAACATTTAAAAAGAATTGATCAAATTATATTGTTGGTTCTGCATTGCATTTCCTTTCTTTAAGCAATTTTATTTACAGGCATTGTTAAATTATTGAATGATAAAAGTGCGTTTACCATGAAAATTGAAATAGTATTATTATTTAGTTTTATCTCTTAAATGTCTTACAAAACTATACAAAATAACAAAACTATACAATATAATAACTATACAAAAAAAAATAAATTAAAAACTACATTTTTTAAAAGTGGATTAAAGAAGGAGCTAGGAGAGAGTCGGGAAACCCCACCCACTTAAGGAGTATTGCTTATATTTCTGTGTAATATTGAGTAATAATCAATATTTTTGTATGTTTCTATGATTTTATCATCTAATTAAGTAATGCAAAAAGAATAAACCAAAAAAAGAGCAGTTTAACTTGAAAAAATAGAAATTTAAAAAAACATGTTTTTCAGCTCTTTTCAAAATGTGTGGGGTTGCCCCGCCCAGTTACAAAAATTATGTTTTTTGACTGTTCTTTCAGGTGTAAATGAAAATGACCCATGTATTGACAATAGATAAACCTCACTTATCATTTTTATCACAAAATTATTTTATTTATTACAAACTTATACACTTTCAGTGAATTCTATCATCTATATATTTATTTACCATGTTACCAGCTGCATAAATACTTGAAACTTTGAAAATAAATTTTTTTAATATAACAATTAATGTCCGATGGCCCATTGAAAAAATATTCTTATAAAATTGACAGTGGGGGGGGGGGGGGGTACCCGCCGGGCGGGGGAACCCGACACTCCCCTAATTATTTTATTTTTGTCAAATCAAGATCTTAAAACATCTTGTGATCACTTTTAATAGACGTGAGTAATTTTATGTGGTGCTTGCATTTTATTACATAAGTGAAGTTTTCTTTAGCAGCGTTTTTCGCTTTAGGCCCGATAAAAAATCCATTTTTCCTTTTTTTGTCCGCCAGAAAAATATGGCTTTTAAAACTTTTCGTTTCTTTTCTTTGTTTTTCTCCCTATTGGTTTGTATCTCTTAGTTTGTTTACGTTGTAAGTTGGTTGAAATCATTTTTAAATCTTACCCAGAAACCATGTAACCTTAAGGCAACCTTGTATCGGAATTTTTTTTTTATTGTTACGAAAATGTTTGTACTAAAAACCTTGTTTCAATAAAGCAAAAATATTGCGGTTCCAAACCTTTCATCCTAAAAGGATTGAATGGTCATGTCCATAATGACGTATAAGCTGACGTCACACTAATGATAGGATCAAATTCCATCGTCCATTAAAATTTCATGACAAGATGGATTTTAGCTGAGCATACAAGACTTTGCGAAAGGAAACCTTACAATTATCTAGATTTAAGATTATTTTCACCTTTTTTTTTCACAAAAAAGCCTTAGACAACATTGATGTAAAGGTTTTATATAGAAGGTTTTCCAAGGTTTTGGATTAGGGTAATGTGCGTAGAATAGAGCAGATTGTCACAGATCTCGTTTTATGATTAGAAGGTTTACACGTAAACAGCATAAAAAACCTTTTTAGGTTTACATTGAAAGGTTTTTGAGGTTGAAAAAAAAGGTTTTGCAAAAAAAGGTTTTGGCCTTATTTTGCTCTCAGAGTATTTTAGTCATTTCATTAGATCTTATATACTTTATTTAAAAGATCAGTGAGCAACGATTTAATCTTCGGTACTTTAAAAACTGAATTTCAATTAATTCCACCGTTTCATTAGTACATACGAATGACGTATGGTTTCTTTTGGCATATTTTCCTTCTTATATTGTCGTAAGAGTTCTTTTTTTTGTTCTAGTTCTAGTTTTAGCTCTTTTTTTAGTTCTAGTTTTGAAATAGGTGGACGTTTCAAAACAATTTCTTCTTCTTCTTCTCATTGGCACGACAGCCCAGGATGGGCTTTGGCCTTCTCAACAAGCCTATGCCAAGACATTCTTCCCTTAGTCAAGGTTCTCCAGTTAATTATTTTTAAAATTTGTAGGTCCTTTTCAAGGTAAAACAATTTACAAAAAGAAAATACGAAAACAGAAACATAGTTCTTTACAATAACTTAGGAAATACTGATGGTTCGTTCATAAGCATCAAGTTCTTATAGAGATTTCGTACTTTTACACTACATTCCGTACTTTCTCCTACGTAAGATTTAAGGAATTTCTTCAATGGGATAATTGCAAGTGACGTATTGTGGGTATCTTGATCCTGATTGGAAGTTTAACCGTGGCATTTGTTTACGTGAGCAACTGTTCTTTCCATTCTGTTTCGAGTAAACCAAGCCTGTCAAGTACCGATTCTGTTAATCAACACAGCTTATATTCTTTCACAAAGAGTTCAATTCTAGCACAATATATTTACACATAGACAGGTACGAAGTCATGTAGAACATAAACAAACTTATTGTGCACCGAAGTTGCCAGGTACACAAAAAATATATAACAGTCACAGTAAAATACGCAAACAAATAATAAATCTAAGTTAAGTAAAAGAAGCAGACTAGAAAGTATTATACTTCAGCAAATTCGATGTGCTATACTGCATCTATACTTGGTGTAAATTTTTTCAATTATTGGTATTCAAACTTAATTGCACTCTTTAAAGTGTGCATGAAGGCTAGATTCAGTATTAACTTAAAATAAAGTATTTATGCTCTTAAATTGAGTTAATTAACACCAAATTCTGATAAGTATTACTCCGCAGTTTTTACAATGCAAGTTATATTCTAAGATAAAAATTCAACATGATATACTCTCTTAAAGGTCTAAAAAGAAAATGAGTTTCTTCCTTCAGCAGAATAATCAAGAACGTTTAAGAAACAAATGCTCAAAAACGAATGCATATTTTAACTTTTTCTGCAAAAATATTAACTTATGATGTTTTTTATGATTTCATTTTACCTCGTACAAGGTATGGGCATTAAGCAGGCATGTTGTATTTTGACATAACTCACGTATGGCATTATTAAAAGTCAAGTAGGCAAAGAACGAAAAGGAATAACATATTTCTTATGATATGCATTTTAGTAATCATGACATAGAATTTTTTTTTTCTTTCGAAACATTTCAGTTAGAAAAGAGCAACGTTTTTTCATGCGTACAGACTAAAAAAATATACAAAGATTTGAAAACTGAAACCATTTTATAAGCACGCATAAGTTTTGAGTTTTATAATTCATAAAGGAATTCAATACATGGTATGATTTCTAGTTTATGATTTCTAATATTAAGTATGGTACTCTTGGATTAAGAGATGGAAAATAAAAAAAATTCTTTACAATTTATTCCTCAAATCAACATTACGTTTGAAAGGGAAAAATATTTAACATTTTAGATTCTTTTTTATAATTTCATTTATAAAATATTTAGAAACTTTTTTGCTTGCTTCCGATTGTTACGTCTATTGTTACGTTTATTATATACGCATTTTATTGGGTGAGCAAATAAGTTTCCGCCGTTCGTCACAAGATGGCACTACTGGATGGCTATGTAGAAATCGACTGCTGTTAAACGTCTTACTGTAAGTTTGTTCATCTAGTAACAACATAACCTTAAAGTATAAGTGATTCCGTATTTGCATTACGTAGTTGTTTTCTTGCAAAAACGTCAAATTTTGTGGCAAATAAGTGTCATTTGCGAACTTTTGATTAAGTTCTTAAATTTGAGGAAATCTGCAGAAGGAGAATCGATAGCTAGGAGAAGCATATAAGAAGGCTGCTTTAATTGAGAGAAGTTGTCGTGAGTGATATCAGAAGTTTAAAAATGGTGAGTTTAGCGTGGAAGACAAAGAACGCAGTGGAAGGCCGACATTATACGAAGATGAGGACTTAGAAGAATTACAGGAAGAAGATTCATCCCAAACGCGAAAAAAAAACTTGTTCTCACATTACAAATGACACATTCACATCGTTTAAAATCGTTGGAAATGATTCAAAAACAAGGAAGTTGGGTTTCATACGAACTGAAACCAAGAGACATTAAAACGTTGATTGCATAAAAATTGATTTCGCTATTTGGAAACACTTCAATAGGAAATCCTACTCCATCCATCATATTCACCAGACCTTGCCCCTTCAGATTATCACCTCTTAGGGGTCGATGGCACGTGTTCTGTATGAGCAGAAATTTGACATCATTTGAAGACACCATGGAATGGGTCGATTCGTGGATATCCTCGAAAGATGAAGAATTCTTTCGACGTGGTATCAGAATGCTCCCAGAAAGATGGGAAAAAGTTGTGTCTGGTAATGGAGAATACATTGAATAAAATATAATGTACCCTTTTTTTCGGAATGAAATGCCAATTTTTGATAGAAAACGGCGGAAATTTATTGTGCATCCAATATTTGAAGTAAAATGCTTCTTACTAATTAAGTACAATCAAAAATCTCCCACACTGTCTTAACTCCCTGTTTTCAGTATTAAAATTAAGTTAAAAGAAAGATAATTAATTTACTGATGATGGAAGATAATTATGTCTTTTCATAATTATTTTCCATTTTAGTATTTGAGGTACAGCCATAACTGCTTCGTAATATTATAAAAATTATAGAAAATGAATAGTGTTTAGTATTTCTAAATAAATTAGGAGATCTCAATTTTGAATATAATTAAAAATATCTTACTTTTTTTCCATTTAAAATTTTTCAATAAAGTACATTTTATTTTAACCTTTAAAACATATTTTAAATCGCTATTCAAAATATACCACAAAGAAACAGGCAGTTTACAATATTTGAATCTACTTTATTATACTACAACATAGCGATATCTTTCTTTCATTAAAAAGGAAAAAATTGTATAGATAGTTTCATTGTATTTGTTATACTAGGTATTTTATTATGTAAAATATTCTGTATTTGCGGCAACATCAATTTATTTTTCTTTTCTTTATCATTCTCATTAATTTTAAAAGTACCATTCGTTGTTTTTAAATCGATACTTATCGTTGCGTCAAATTACTATACCAAATGACTATAGTGTTAAAACCTTCAATTAGTTTCAAAACACTGAAAAGATTATTTTTCCGCAATTGTTATGAAATCACGTACTTTAGAAAATAATTCTGAAAAGCATTGCTATTAATATGTAAAACAACAAAGTTCTTTTTAAGCTGGTAGAGTTATATTAAAATTGAAGGAAAGAAGAATTTGAGCTCGATAAATTTAAATGTTTGGTTCTTTTGATTTACTTTATACTTGATCATAAAATAAATGACTTTTTTCCTGATTATTATCTTTTAGATAACAAAGCTCGTTGTTTAACGCATTTTCCTTTGCAGAAATTAATGACATATTTTTCCATCAGAGTTTCAATTTAGCCAAATTCTAAATTTAACTATATCTTTTATGCAAACAATTTATTTTAATGGTTTGATGTGAAGTATGTAATTTTTCTATTTTCTCTCGAAAATGTGAGGTTAAAATATAATAAATACAAAGTTCGTATTCATTGAAAAATATTTTTTTTCCTCCGACACAACGCGTTGTAATTCATTATCATCCTCACAGTCAAATGGTTCTTATTTTGAGAAAACTTAACTCAAAAGAAACTTATATCTTTGAAACTTATTCTTACTTATTTGAAGTAAGCGGGGTTTTTGGTGCGGTAGCACTTATTTCTGCCTGCTTGGAAGTGGCGTCACATGACGTCAATATTTGCTTGTTTCAGAGCGGGTGGAAAACAAAAAATAAAGTCGGCTTATTTCTGCCCAACTAAGTTTTAACTTCGGTTTCATTTTAACATTACTTTTTTGTAATGGTAACACTAATTAATTTGGAATTACTTTTTGACGCTGGCAGCACTCGTTAGTTTCGATATGTGGCTGTTTTGGTAGGAATTCGTATATTATGATGTAATGACGTCATGTGTTATTGGTGTATGAATCTATTACGCAATTAATATATAATAATTAATTAGTCTATTAATTACTGTATTGCGCAATTGCTCCAATAAGTAAAATAAATATAATATTAGTTGTACATTGCTGCCATTATAAGAGTAAATTTTATTTATAGAAGCGTCTTGTTGGTTTTATTTCTGCCCCTCATAATATTAGTATAACGTTTTCCGAGTGGCAATGGCTGCTATAATGCGCGTGTAATTATTCCGATGTCGTTATCTATGTGCGAACGTAAGAATAAATCTACAATAAATTAATAGCTATAAACTTTGTTATATTTAATGTGAATATAAATACAAATTATTTTAATACTATTATTATTATTATTTAATCATAATAATATATTTTAATCTCGTTAAAGGCAAATCTCGTTATTCTTTAGAATGTTTCAATCAATTGGAATATATTTACTTAATTTTATAACCGCTGTTGAACAGCCGACCCAATTTTGAGTTTACCACTGCCAATGTTCAACTTCGTAGCCTTGTAATTTTGAAAACAATCCAGAAGACAAGGGAACTCCTGGATCAAGTATTGGGAGAAATTTGCCTTCTTGGAGGACTTTTTGAGGGAACTAACGCGAATTTGCGTACATAGAGAGACAAACCACGACAAGGGGACTCTAATCCATGATCCATCTACCACTGAGGATATTTCACGTCAACAGGGTAGTCGGTGCAAGCCGGATGCCAAATTCGTATGGACCAGTCATCGCTGGGATTCGAACCCGGTTCACCTCATTGGAAGGCGAATGCTCTATCCCCTGAACCATCGCGGCTCAGAACTAAGTATTAGGGAAAACTGGTTTTTGTAAATTTCATTTCCAGTGTAACTAATCTGTATTTAAGCAACTTTAAAGAAAAACAACAAATACTTGCCATGGCTTGCCAGACGGACCATGGTTGATAAAATGATCCCCACAGACGATTTATGTCATATTTCTGATTGGTGAAAAGCAGGTGTAGCATAAAAAGTAACAAAATTTGAACCTGCGTCCCTTTTGTATTTTTACTTATAAATTTGTTACCTTATATAATCTGTTTGGATATATTTGGTATGCACACTGTTAGGAATTCTGAAGAGTTAGGAACCATAGTATCGTTTATATTTGCTGTAACCTTAATGCAATGCGAAGTTGAACCATATTTTCGCGCCGTTTTGCACTTGATTACCTGACACTATGGTTTAATTTGAAGGGAAAAAAGGCTCAATATCAGTTCCTTTTAAGATTGTAGAGAATCTGATTCGATATTCGAGATTATGGCACGAAATATTTGTATTATGTTTTAAGGTGCTGTTATTATCGGTATCATGGTTCAATGAACTGATAATATGGTTCAAAGTACTGGTATCATGGCTCAAAGTACTGATATTATGGTTCAAAGTACTGAGACTATGATTCAGAGCATTTATCATACATTATGGTTCAAGGTACCATAACATTGTTCAATATATTATGTTTAACCAGAGTTTAAGTTTTGAACTGATGAACAGCTTAAAACTTAAAAATGATGTTAATTGATTTAGCAAACTATAGAAACATTTAAATGATTATATCATACCATAATAGCGTTCAATATATTATGTTTAACCAGAGTTTAAGTTTTAAGCAGATGAACAGCTTAAAATTTAATAGTGATGTTAATTGATTTAACAAACTATAGAAATATTTAAACGATTATATAGTACCATAATAACGCTCGATATGTTATGTTTAACCAGAGTTAAAGTTTTAAGCAGATGAACAGCTTAAAACTTAATAGTGATGTTAATTTATTTAGAAAACTACAGAAACATTTAAATGATTAATGGGTTCTACATTGTAGCTTTAATATTAAATAACATTACTACTTTCATGGGAAGTTCAGGAAAAAAACAGTCACCCCCCCCAAAAAAAAGTTTGTTTCCAAGATGAATAATGACTGTTAAAAAGAAATTTATAATGATAACTTACAATTCATTACTTAATGATCCGTGTGCTGCGTGGGAGTACAAAGTAATTATCTATTTTTGTAGTGTAAATGTCGCAAAACATTATCGCTAAAAACAGCGATAAAGGATGACAAGGGACTAAAAATGAGTTGAAGTAGTAGGTTTTAGTATCGTATTTAAAAAAATCAAATGCATTAAATTCAAGAATAAGATTATACATTTTTAATGAGCTTTGAAATAATTATGTATTTATTAAAAAGTCTGAAATGTTCTGTAGTTATTGAAGTATTTTCTAATGCAGATTTTGTAAAGAATGATTTATAAAGCTTTGTGCGTAAGTTTTAGGTATGATTATTGCTCACAAAAGAAATGTGTTTAGCTAAATATGTAGAAATGGCATTCAGTCCTAATTTTTGTGAAAATTATGTGTATTCCAAGATTGGTGAATACTCTTATTGAAGTACATTTAACTAAATTTTTTATTTGTTTTGTGGTGTGATTTACCATAATCTTCGTTACATATAAAAATGTAGGCAGGTACTTCATTTGCGTCACACTAGAGCTGCATAATGGGTTATTGGCGACGGTCTTGGAAACAATCCTGAAGATGATCCAAAAACAAGCAAAACACAGTTTTGATCCTCTGCGGTGGGATAACTCCCCTGCTTTGGTAACCCGACGACCTGCACGCGACGTCTAGCTCTTTAAGGTAGAACAGTTTAACGAGAACCGATTCCTCACACCCTCGATCCCCACGCAGGATGATCAAAGTGATCACCCACCCGCTCACTGACAGCTTTCTAGATGTTTGACTTCACTGCTCTACTGGAAACCTTCTTTACGATCAGTCCACTGCGGGACACACATAAAAATGTCTTTTTTATGCGTGGCATTTTATCACGTTGAAAAAATTTCGCTTATAATTTTTAATTTTGCTAATAAGTTTTATTTATATTTTAAAAGATTTACGCTTTTTTCTAGATGCTTGATTTCACTGTTCTACTGGAAATCTTCTTTACGATCAGTCCACTGTGGGACACACATAAAAATGTCTTTTTTATGCGTGACATTGTATCATGTTGAAGAAAATTTCGTTTATAATTTTTAATTTTGCTAATAAGTTTTATTTATATTTAAAAAGATTTACGCTTTTTTCTAGATGCTTGACTTCACTGTTCTACTGGAAACCATCTTTACGATCAGTCCACTGCGGGACACACATAAAAATGTCTTTTTTATGCGTGACATTGTATCATGTAGAAAAAAATTTCGTTCATAATTTTGTAAATTTTGTCAATAAATTTTAGTTATATTTAAAAAGATTTATGCTTAAAGTATTGTTCATTGCAGAGAGTATGTGAAGGATCAGAAAAAAAACTGGCCAAAATATTGTTAAGTGCGTAAGTAAAAATTATGCCAATTACTAACTCGCCCGATTAGCGATAAAGCACTAAAATATTTCCCCGATCCTTCGAGTGAATCGGGTTGAAAAGTACTGCTCTAGTCTATTTATTCTATAGTGCATTCTGTGATTTTTCTGAATAAACGAATTTCGTTTTCAGTTTTGATAATTTTGTTTCGTAATATATTTGAATACGTATTTGAATCATATAGCAAAAACAAATTTATAAAAATGTAAAAAAGGATTTTCCTTTCACTGTTATTACTTATCAACCTCTATGAGTCAAAATTTAAATTAATTTTTCTAACAGGTGCGTTGTTGCTGTTGTTGTAGTTCATTTACGTCACACTGGAGCTGCACAATGGGCTATTGGCGACAGTCTGGGAAACATCCCTGAGGATGATCCGAAGACATGCCATCACAATTTTGATCCTCTGCAGAGGGGATGGCACCCCCGATTCAGTAGCCCAACGACCTGCACGCGAAGTCGAGCACTTTACGGTAGAACATTTTAGCGAGGACCCATACCGCACAGCCTCGGCCTCTACGGAGACTGATCCAAGTGGTCACCCACCCGCACACTGACCGCAACCAGTGATGCTTGACTTCGGTGATCTGCTGGGAACCACGTCTTAACGATCAGTCCACTGCGGAACTCTAACAGGTGCGAAAATCATATTCAAACGGCGTTGCCATGTACTACAATGTGGTATTACTATTTGGTGTTAACTTGTGTGGAATGAAGCCGACTTTGGTGTTGATAAGAAGTCTTCTTTCACCCAACTTTTTGGGTTGTTCATCAAAAAATTTGAAGGGATGTTATACCACAGTTCGAACATAAAAATTAATAAAATTATTAAAAAAATTAATTAAAATAATTTCTTATAACAATTTCGATGAAAATAACGTAAAAATACGATATAAAAGTAAACTTTGCGTAAGGAATCAACTAGATTATTATATTGTCTAAATGAAAAAATAGTTCTTACAGAAAATTTCAATATTAACTATTATCTGTACATTAGTATCTAAATGTATACATGAGATTCAAATTAAATTACTCTATTAATAGAATTGTAAGGACGATGGAAATTAATGGATCGAAATTTATAAGAACATTAAGGTTCCTTAACATGTTAGAGATTAATTATTTTCCTCAGTGATTTAGGCGAAGATGCGTTAAAATAAATTAAATTAAGATTTGGTAAAGCAATGCCATAATTTCCGTTAATTTATGTCCAAAGGGATTTTCATTATTAGACATAATTAAGTAACAGTGGGTGTGTTTCGTTTTCCAGAGTAGAGATAACTCATTATCTAAAATAATTAAACGAGAAAGGGCTTCACTGCACGCAATTTACACGTTTAGTCAAAAACTGACGGAGATCTAATTAGTTACACAAAGGTAGTACCTCTTGCTATCGATTAAGTGAACAAATATACGTGATAATTTAGAATATTGGAGTTATTTTACGTTCTATTATTGGCGTTAAACGGAAATTCTTACTTAGGGTAAGTTTTAATTTTGTGAAAAATATGTCAATTTTATTGTAGGGGGAAGAGAAGGGTTATTTAAAAGAAATACAACAAAAATATATGTTTTTTTTTATTTAAAAATTTATTATCCTTATGCTTGCGTGCAATTTCAAGATTGAATGCTGCAAGGGATTCCTTTATTTTCCTTATTTTCCTTATTATCCTAGAATAGTCCACCCCTTGGCGACTTTTTCAAATCTCGCCAAGTTGGCGATGATTACTGGGATTTTTATTTCATTTAATAGAAATACCATCACAATTTTGATCCTCTGCAGAGGGGATGGCACCACCGCTTCGGTAGCCCGACGACCTGCACGCGAACTTTTATTTTCTGGATTAACTCCTTTAAAAGCCACAACATTTCAAATCATGGGTTGCAAAAACTGTCTCAATGGATGTTTGTCGTCGAATTGGTTTTTAAATCCTGCCTATGTCCGTGTTTCAAGACGTCACAAAATACTTTTCCTTCCTCATGGGTTAGAGTCCCTTTGCCGTCTGGCTAACCGAGGTAGGTTCTCGTGGTCTTCCTCTCCACGTAACGTAAGCGTTAGTTCCATCAAAAAGTCCTCCACGAAGGCAAATTTCTCTCAATACCTGATCTAGGAGTTTCCTTGATTGGGTTCAAAATTACAAGGCTACGGAGTTGAGGAATTGGAGCTA
The DNA here is from genome assembly GCF_982258835.1 of Parasteatoda tepidariorum. Lineage (NCBI taxonomy): Eukaryota > Metazoa > Arthropoda > Arachnida > Araneae > Theridiidae > Parasteatoda > Parasteatoda tepidariorum. The sequence continues at coordinate 94,517,869 of NC_141762.1, forward strand.
GTAGTCGTTAGCTGTCGTAAAAAACTGGGTCGTCTGTTAAACAATGGTTATATATATATATATATATATATATATATATATATATATATATATATATATATATATTGGAAGAGCCTGAAAATTTATTAAGCGGGAAAAAAACTTCTCATAAAGGTAAATTTAACATTATGGTATTTGGTTTTTTAAAAAAATAATTTCTTACGCGGAAAACTTTTCAAGTGGGAACTTCTTAAGCGGGTTCCACTGTATATATGAATTATATTCAAAGCCTAGCGAAGAATTTTTCTTAGTTTTGATGAAATCGCACTCTCCAAAATATTCAAGAGATTTACTTTAAAAAAAAATTCGGAAGAAAATTTGAAGGTTACGAAATTTCTTCTAACATTTAATTGATTATGCATAATCAGCATATCATAAATATTAATTCACAAATCATCATACATATGTTATTCGATCAATATTTTCAAAAGTACAACTTCACTCCATAATTTGAAGGTCAAAAAATTTACTCCACTCGTCAAAAAAGTGATTTGTGAAATCTATGCTTAACAATATTATAAATACTATATATTCTTAAAGTATTCAAACCATGCAGGAATTTTATAAATTTTTAAGTATGCGCACTGAATATAATCCATCAGAATAGTTTATATGATGAAAAATAGTAAATCGCTTGATTATTCGTTGTTAATTACATTGGGAAATAGCTAGGTGAAGTTCCTCTTTCGAAATCAAAGCAGCCATAAATCTTTCTCCAATCGCTGTCGGATTTGTCTCCGATTTCAGCGTAAGCTTTTCCGTTACTGCTGTTCATTCGTTGCCTGAGTAATGATTTTTCCGATTTATTTTTATTTCACGTAAAAGTTTGTTCAACGATATCAATTCAGGATGTTAGAGTATCATAGGTGGAAGGAAACGAAAACTTATTTCCATTGAATATTAATGTCGGAAAAGTAATGACGAGTATATTTCTTTTGGGAATAATTAAAAATTAAATATGATGTATTTATTGATAGTATGGAGAATAGATTGATATAGCACTGAAGCTCCGAAGATATGTTTTATATTTATTTTCCATAGATTGATGTAGCCCTGAAGCTCAGAGGATTTGTTTCATATTCCTTTTCCATAAATTGGTATAGCCTTGAAGCTCAGAGGATTTGCTTCATATTTATTTTTAATGTACTTCCGTGATACTTTCGCAATCTTATTAAAAGTCTACTTATTGTTTCATTGTGAGATAAAGTAGTGATTTTTCTAAATTATTTTTCTCCCATCTCTTTATTTTGTAACGAAATATATAACTTTATTTTGCTTAACGGAAAATAGTGGGCCGGGATATCTTGTTTGGCAGGGCACTGGACTCACGTTCATGAGTACGAGAGTTTGAATCGAGCCTGCCGAAGACTCCTAGTGTAGTAAATGGCGACTACTGCACGTTAAATCTGTCGGGTCACAAAGTCCTCCATGTCCCCTAACAAAATATTTATCTGGGGTACTGAATTGGAGATTGATCATTCTCTCCATCAGGTCAAAATTTTGATATGTGGATGAATGAATATATGTAGGAATGGGTCCATTTTATAAACGGGTGTGACGCATGGATGTGGCAGAAGTCGAATTCTTGGCCATAGATGGTGCCACTGGAAAAAAAGAACAATTACACACTCTGTCTGTCTCTAATGCTTGACGACAGTAGCGACAACGGAAGATAGTCGGTTGCATCAATTCAGAATTCAGGGTATAACAGACGAATTGTGGAAAATATTTATTTTCATTGAAAATAGAAGTAGGAAAAATAACGACGATCATTTTGAAAATATTTTCTTCAGCATAACTAACAACTAAATATCTAGTATTTATTGATAGTAAAGAGCAGGGGTGGCCGAGCTCCTTGATAGTCGAGCCATTTTTCAAAATTTCAAACTTTTCGCTAGCCACAATTAAATACGTATTCAAAAGGTACGCAAAAAAGGTATTAAAAAATTTTCTTCTGCAGAAATTATATTCATTGAAAACATATAAATAAAAGTACAAAATATGTGTATTGAATTTAAATATTAAAAATTAAACACATTTATTTTACTTCTTTTGATAATTCTTTAAAATTTGGTGAATAATTGGTGACAGCACTTCTCAGTAATTCTTTGAGATGCTGGTTAGTTAATACTGATCGGTGCTTAGATTTCATGAATTTTAAAGTGGAATAAAATGATTCACATAAGTACGTTGTTCCGAATATTGAAATAATTAGACAAGCAGCCTCTTTTAATTTTGGATACTTTGATTCTGGTACAAATTTCCAAAATTCAGTAATTGACGTCGACTTATATTTTAATTGTAAAGCTTGATCATCTTGCATCTCTATTAATTCTCAGATGCTTTCTAGGTCATAATTATATTGGAAATGGAAAACTCACCTTGAATTATGTTAATTTCAAATGAATTCAGAAAAATATTAAAATATAATAGCACAAAAAGGAAAAGGGAACTCCGGTACATTTATAGAGAGCCACAAACAATCCTTCAAAGGGCCGCAGGTTGGCCACCCCTGGTAAAGAGTATAGATAAATATAAAGCTTATATAATTTGTTTCATACATTTTTCCACGCATTGTCGACGTGTCTTATCCAACTTATGTCGAAAAAAGGCAAGATATTATTAGAATTTTAATGTTTTAGTAATTATATGGCTTTTAGAAAGCAAAATATATATAAATATAAAGCTTATGTGATTTGTTTCATACTTTTTATCACGCCTCGTCATTTCTCTTACCACGTCTGGTCTTTTTCATACCTCGCTCAACTTACGTAAAAAAAAAAAAAATGCGAGATAACATTAGAATTTTAATGTTTTAGTAATTATTTGACTTTTAGAAAGTAAAATATCTATAATTTATCGCATCATGTAAATATTTTTAATTTATTCGATATTTCTTTTGATTTTAAATTACGAAAATCAAGATTCTTATGATAAGAAATCCTAAGAGGGAGGTAATGGATATCCAGGCAGGAGGCAACTGTATCATCCTACCCTTAGAAAAAAAGGTATTGTCAAAACTACCAAATGTAACCGGGTAATGTTGGTAAAATTTGGTAATTATATCATGATACTTTAAATCATGGCGTAAAATCCATTTATTCGGTTGAATTTACTTTTCAGTTTTAGTATTTTTTATTAAATATGTGGAAATAAGAACTATAATTTTGAAAGCCAGATTTTCGGTTTAACTGTAATCATATGAACTAGTGGGCTGCGCCCTCTGCTTGCTAACGCTCGCCAACCCCAGAAAATTGCTACGCAATCTCATATGGTTTGCTTCGCAAACCAAGCTCGCTTCGCTCGCTACTAACTTAGGTACATTGCAAATGCACAAAATTCTAAGAATTCAAAATAATCATTCAGATCCATATAACAACTTTTTTTTAAAAAGAAAAATTACATCTTTTTAGTAAATACTAAGTCATTAAAGTAAATTTGAATTCAAATAAAGGACATGTAATTCGTTAAACCTATTAGAAATGCGCTATAGTATAAAATTTCTAAAACTGATGTCTCTTTAAAAAGGTTAAAATTTTGGCTATTAAAAATTGAAATAAGTGAATTGCAATTGTAAAACCTGCATAAACAAATAAATTCTAGTAAAACAAATAAATTCGTGATATAATTCAAAAATCGTCAAATAAATTCGTAATATATAAATTCGTGAAAAAAGCGCTTTCGACAAAATACTAAAATAGAGATCTATCGACAAAGACTACTCACTTCTGCCTAGCTTATGCTCTCTCTGGATATTTCAGTTTCCGTTTTTAAAAGCGCTATATGTTGAGCCATCTCATCTAGATTTGGCATGTGACATTTTTAGCGGCAATCATGGGTCGATTTTCTAGTGTTGCCATTCGGGGAGTTGTAATGAGGCTTTTTTTTGTCCCCGTGTAAGAGAAATATATATATAGATGGAAGAATTAAGAAATGAATGGTTTATATTCCGCACATTTGGATTTTCAGTACTAGAATGGTTTTTTTAAAACCGGAAATTCCATTACTGTACAATATGGAAGTTTTACGAGACATTTTTTCCGTGTAGTTAAGAAATTTTGATAAAATGCAAGTAATTCCCAAATTCCAGCAAGAAATATTATTCTTTTAACGCACTTTTTTAATAATTAAAATGGTCAATTTTGTATTGTTTTATGAGGTATACATTAGTAGGGTTATGCATGGAAGAGCACATCGAATAAACCGACTCCCAGGCTTGATGGTGACTGCGTATTTTCTGTTTAAATTTTCAAGAATTATTTTGCATAACTGGGACTGGATATCATTGATACAGTGCCTAATTTCCTGCTTCAAGGTGTGGATATTTATGAGGATGTTGGTATAAATCTTAGACTTCATCATCATTAATGGCTCGACAGCCGAGGGTGACCCTTTGTCTTCTCAAGAAGTTTGCTCCAGGCTAACCTTTTTCCTGCTAGTGTTTTCCAATTTTAAAATGTTTAAGACCAAAAGGTCTTTTTCCAGGCCATCTATCCATCTCAAATTTAGCCTGCCTCTTTTTCGTGTGCCAATCGGTCTGACATTGAAAACTCTTCTTGTGGTACTGTCTTCATCCATTCTGATAACGTGGCCTGCCCATTTTATTCTTTGTCGTTTAGTAAAGTTAATAACGTCAGGTTTGAGTGGTAAAGCTCCAAAGTTGTTCTTCTAAGTCACGCACCATATTTTTTTGAATTCCTCCAAAAATACTTCTCAAGATCTTTCTCTCAAAGGTACCCAGCATAAAAGTCCTCGACACAGAAAATAATAAAATTAAGAAAGAAAATTGAAGAAAAAAGTTTTCATGACGTAAATCACATAATGTAAGCAAGCAACTGTTAACTAAACAAGTTCTGTTCAACAGAAAACAAGAAATTTCAAGACCTGAGAATTTCTCAACTATGCTCAAAATACTATACAGCAGGGGTGTCAAACTCGTGGCCCGAGATGAGCATTTTCGAGGTCCAGTCAATATATCAGACGCAAAGTAAAAATAAAATAGAAATGTGAATGAGAAACGAAGCCAGCATATAAAATGATAATATACTTTATTATTTTTATAATATTGCATAATTAAAGCATTCAAATGTAAACTATTTCTTTGGGAAAGGCAACTGAAAAATGAGGATTTAACGCGCTTCCTAACGTACAGCAAGAACAAATCTATATTAGATGGTACTGCATCGTATCAAAAATTTCGAATCTTAGAACAGAATTTGAAACAAGGTTTAAAGATTTTAATTCTTTGGAAGACAAATTTTGTTTGTTCTTTTCCATTTTCTCAATAAATATAGACTCAGTACCCAGTAATATACAAATGGAAGTGATTGAAATTCAGGGCGACTCAAATTTGAAGGTAAAATTCATTGAAGTGAGTGTTCCTGAATTTCACAAATATTTACCGACAAGGTTTGAAAATACTCGGAAATTCGCATCTGAAATTATTTCCATGTTTGGAAGTACTTATCAATACCGTGCAATTATTTTCTTCGATAAATGAAAATAAATCTCCTGCCCGAAACCGTATTAATAACGCTCACGTTGGGTCAATTTTAAAAGTCGTCTCGGCCAATAAAATTTCTCCCGCAATGGGAAAGATAGTAGCAGAGAAGAGATGTCAAGTATCAGGACGAAAAAAAATAATTTAACTTTATATATGTTTATTACAATGTACTATTCCAAATAAAAATATTTGTTTCCATGAACATAGATTTTTTTTTGCGGCCCACCTAAAGCATTGTTTATTTGGCCCAACTTAGCTTTTGAGTTTGACACCCCTGCTATACAGCAATAAAAGCTTGTTGTTCGTTCGCGTAGTGCTTCATTTTAAAAATTTCTAAATTTTCAGTTGCTTTGCTTTTCTATGTTTTTCGTTGATAATATTTTGTAAAGCTAATGATTCAAAATTAAATTTTACCTGCAGCTTCACTGATATTCTTTATTCCAAGCGATTCTATACTTAGCCACTGTTATGAAAATTCTTTTGCGCATGTTGTATTCTATTTTATAGTTATTATTTTTATAGTTGAGTTTACTTAATATTTTTTAACAAGAGTAATTAATTTTTACCATAATTCAATGATTAATAAATATTAATTAAAATTGTTAGACTGAAAAGGTTTTACAACAATTTACAAAAGATTTAAAGCGAAAAATAAAAAAAATGCATTTTAATCCTTGATGCAATTTATTGTAAAGTTTTGCATCCATAATTTGCATTAAAATAATTATGCAAGATAATTTTACTGTTTTATGAAATTAAATTTTAATTTTTCATCAAAGTTATTACCACAAAAATGTTGTCTTTGGTGTAAGAACATCTACGAAGGGAATTTAAATTTTCATTTCTTAGAAATGTTTTTCCTGAAAAGATAAAATATGCATTTTTGTTACTCCATGGAGTTTTGAAAACGTATGAATTATTAAACATCAAGCTAAAGTCAAAAAGATAACATTTCCACCCAATGTATTTTGTTGATCGTGCCCATAATACTTTTTTACATATATTTGATGCTGAACTTTCACTTGAAAAATAGTTAATTATAATAGAAATAGAATTTAATACACTAATTTGAAATGCATAGAAAAGAGTACTATAATAAATAGATTAAGGAAAAAATAAAATTGCAATTATAAACTCCTACTAAAAATACATTTTAAAGCTATATTTTTAAGAAGTTTGATTAGACTAAAATTCTGATGAAACTTTCTCCTAGACTTAAAATTCATGTAAAAATGTGAATTAAAGCATTAAACTTTATGTTTGTTAATTTTTATCTCATTATATAGTAGATTTCAGCAAATCAATGTCGATTTTAAATTTTTATGCAGCATTATTAAGTTTTGCCTTTAAGGCAAGTAATTTATTCATCAAGCATATTAAATAAATAATTTGAAAGGTTTCGAAATAAAACTTTGGATACGGTTGGATTCAAGGTAAGACTTACATAAAAGGAAATTTACACCAAACTTGCAATATATCAGCGACAAACTTACATAACGACATAATTAAAAAACTAAAATATTTTCGATTCTTTCTTTCTTTATTATTATTTGTTGCCCACCTCATACGTTATTAAATTAAACAGATCACCTTTTTTTGTAGTTCATTCCATCAGAATAGAAATTAACTGTATTCAGCATCACTTGGCATGATGCTACTGCTCGCGAACAACTCGTGATATTTGAAATTTACTACTTTCAAGTAATTTTCTCCGGCACATGACAGATCTGGCGCATGACCAGAAATGACGTAGATGCATGCGCACTTCCAGTACGCATGCGTCAGTTCTGATGAAACACGTCATATAATCGCGTCATAAAAATATCAAATTTAAACAGAAAACAACATTAAACAGCCCCAATTATCGTGTTTCTAGCTTTCTTTTTGTAGGGTAACTTACGCCAACATAACGTAAAGATACGTAGCACTTAAAATTTACGTGGGCATGCGCAGTTGCTTCAAATCTTACGAACGGGAGTGTGCAGAAGCTAATGTAAAAGTGCGAAATCTCCTTATTTACTTTCATAGAAGCACGTTTGAGACGAACTACAATAAACACAACAGACACGTGGTTTCAGATAACTGTAGAAAAACTAATTTGGTGACGAAGTTCTTCCATGCTACCATATTCACGTTTTTCATTTAATTCATTTGACATAGCGAAAAAAAACTAAATATTTAATCACATGCAATAAACTCTTATTTTGATCAGCGGGTGGGTGACCACTTGGATCAGTCTGCGTAGGGACCGAGGGTGTGCGGTATTGGTCCTCGTTAAACTGTTCTACCGTAAAGTGCTCGACTTCGCGTGCAGGTCGTCGGGTTACCGAAGCTGGGGTGCCATCCCCTCAGCAGAGAAACAAAATTGTGATTGCATGTCTTCGGATCATCCTCAGGGATGTTTCCCAGACCGTCGCCAATAGCCCATTGTGCAGCTCCAGTGCGACGTAAATGAACTACAACAACAACATAAAGTGCTCGACTTCGCATGCAGGCCATCGGGCTATCGAAGCAGGGGTGCCACACCCTCTGCAGATGATCAAAATTGCGATGGCCTGTCTTCGGATCATCCTCAAGGATGTTTGCCATATCACCGCCAAAGGTCCATTGTGCAGCTCTAGAGAGAAGTAAATGAACTACAACAACTTATTTAGATCAAATAGAGATGTAAGCTAACAAATATCTCTGAAGTTATCTTTAAAAATATTTGGAAGAATAGAATCGTCTATAGATAATAATGGCTAACGCTTAACCAATCGAAATATTCCATTTCGTATTTCCCTCATCCTGCATCATTATAGAATGTTCTAATGCCGATAGTGACCTTCGCTGCACTTCTAACTATAGGGGTGCACAATTTCGTCGCTCTTTGATGGATGCTTTAGGAGTCTATAGTAGACAGATAGGCAAATATATTCTTTTTTTTACATGTACACAAGATTAATTCACTATTTTGAGTCTGTATTGAGTCTTGCTAAACAAAATTTAAATCGCTGTATTTTGTACCATATGACAGATATGTGTTATCGTTTATGATATTTAAAATAAAAAAAAGAATTAGTGAAAATTAAGTGGGTACTTAATTTTTAGATACGGTTGAAAAAATACCTCTACGTAAAATGTATTTTTTCTTCATTAATATCCCTCGTCTTTAAAGAAACAAAATCCCAGAATTACAAGGAACATAAATTAAAACGAATAACCATAAGATTAAAGAGATTTTCATAAAGTCAATTTAAAATAACATAGGAAAATAATAATATTCTAAATATTAATGACGCTTAATACTGCCAAGGTCTGGTGTATGCGTTAGGACAAAAAGTATTATGTTGCCATGTCACGAACTTAAAAAAGGTATTACAGTGGAAACTCTTTAAATACTTCTCCGTGCTTCAAAGTATTAGTTTTTAAGGTACTCAATTAATCTAGATTTGCTCTCACCATACCAAGTTTTTGTGAAAAAAAAAGTCTCATTCACGTTGAAGAACTTATAGTCTTAGCAAAAATTATTGTAGCTGCGCAATATTTCGAATGTTTAGTTATAGAAATAATTAAAATGTGTCAGCAGTAAAAAAAAACAAACTATTTATTCTTAACTTACTTCTGTATGACGTATAAACTGAATCATACTTGAAAAATTTTCACCTAAGCCCACTGTGTGTCATACTTAAGAAAAAAAAAACAATGAATAATTTTGTGAGTTTTTGATCGATTTGAACCAGCTATTGGTCCTGTTTTTATTTCCTTTTTAATTTATTAATTATTAGTTCCATTAAAAGTCCTACAAATTTATCCCAATACTTGATCCAGGAGTTCCCTTGTCTTCTGGATTTTGTTCAAAATTGCAAGGCTACGGACTTGAAGATTAGCAGTGGTAAAGTCAAAATTGGGTTAGCTGTTCAACGACAGTTATAAAATAAAATAGTCCATGGAGAGCTGTGATTGCTCAGGAGATCGAGTACTCGTCTCCCAATGAGGTGTCCCGAGTTCGAACCGAGTCTGTTCGATACGAACTCCGCACCAGACTAGCACCGGCCACAGTGCTGACGTAAAATATTCTCAGTGGTAGACGGATCATGGGTTAGAGTCCCCTTATCGTCAGGCTGACCGTGAAAGGTGTTCAGGGTTTTCCTCTCTATGTACCGCAAATGAAGCTAAAAAATTCACCCAAAGACCGTAAAAAAGTCGTTCATGAAGTTAAATTTCTCCCAAAACTTGCCAATGGTGCAGCTCTAGTACGACGTAAATAAAGTACTACTTCTTTCCTTACTCAACTAATGAAACTTTTGAAATTTTCATTTAAGGAAAAAATCAACTCGCGAATTGTTTAGAAAACTTAGTTTTTCTTTTTAAGAAAACATTAAATCATTGTTTAAAAAAATGCATTACAATTATATTCTGTATTACATTTTCAAAATGAGTTAAATAGAAAAAGAAATATCAGAAAGGAATGATTAGAAAAAAAATGTCCTCTGTTTAAAACTAAGCTGTGAAAAGTTATGGTTTCGTTATTACCCATTGACAAAAGGGGTCTTGGCTTAGATTTGCCAGCGTCCACACACTTTTCATCTGTGTCCAAGAGTAATAGTAAACAGTGCGCATGCGTCGTCATTGCATGCGTTGCTATGGCGACCGCTGCTATTTTTCTTTTCACTAGCCGGTATTTTTAATATAATAATAATTTAAAGTATTTTTATATTCTTTTTATTATTAACGTACTGACTTAACGGTGATTTTAATATAAATATGAATGCTGAGGAAGGAAAAGTATTTTTATGGCGTCTTGAAACACGTACATAAGCAGGATTTGAAAACCAATCCGACGACAAACATCAATTGAGACAGTTTTTGCAACCCATGATTTGAAATGTTGTGGAGTTTAACGGAGTCAATCCAGAAAAAAAAAGCATTTGGCCAAAGTGTAACTAGTGATCGTAATAAGTCAACCACAACTTTTTTTGCAATTTAATATTTTTTAGTTATTTATACTGTCGATATTTCACGTTTAGTACTAAAATATTTTAAAGATAAAAAAAAAGATTTCTGGACTGAAAAGCTAAGACTTTTAATATACTTATATCTTAAATACAAGTAACAAACACTAGCAAACATGAACAAATATAACATATAGTTACTATTAAATTTCTCCCTTAAAACTATTCCAGCGATAAAGCTTGAAATATTTTATGATAGTTAAAAAAATGACGTTTATAAAATAACATTGATGTAGTTTTGAGTAATAGAAATTCTGTCACGAAAAACAGTAATAAGTAACGAAAGAAATATTACGCGATTAAGCCTAAGTACAAAAAGCATTTGTAATGCTTTTATCTTTCCATTTCTGTTTGCAAAAATGAATTATTTGCTTAATGGTATGTATCAATATCTGGTACAGATTTTCATATAGGTATTTTTCTCTGACTGAGAACTTTGATGTGTACTTATTGGGCATTGTGAATTTTGACGCAACGTACCTAAAATAGATGTTTTTTAACTATTTATACATTTTTCATGAAAAAAATGAGGGTGTTAGTTTAACGGTTCTGTTTCCTACTCCGAAGTTGTCACTCACCAACTGGTTAGAACTTTTTTTTTCAGATAGGTTTTATGGTTCTAGAATCATGTATAATTTTTTTTGTATATTTCGAATTAATTATCAGGTTATAAATTATCAAAAACTTCAATTTTAATTTTGAATACGTCTTTAAATTTAATTTATCTCACAGATAAAAAATATTGTTGGCTTAAGATTGCTACAATGAATAATTATTTTCTAAACGGAAACTTTAACAATTGATGATCAAACTGGGAGAACAGTTTAATTTCATGAAAGTTGATTCTGCAGAGAGAGTGGATTTCAAGGTGGATTGGACACATACCTTTACTGTGTAATAACTCTGAGGAGAGCCAATTTTTAACGTTAGTGATTTTTCAAAACTTAGTAATCCTCAAATTACAACAGATGGCGATACAATCGCCATTTTTATTTCAGTTTTTTTTCCAAAACAATTAAAATAATAAAAAATTCATTTACCAGGATTAAGCATTCTATTTGTTCGAATAGGAAATATAGATATTCAAGTACGTACGTCTTTTTTTAAATTTAAAGTGCAGTAAAAATGCATGCTAACACAAATGAAACATTTAGTTTTCTGCTTAGTGCACATTGCTGATAAACTCTCTTTTCACAGATTGTTAGAAAGGTTAAGGTCGATGGTTAAAAAGTGGTCAGTGGTTCAGTAGTTGAAAAGATTTAGCTAAAAAGGTTAAGGTAGAGGTTTGAAGAAGACGGGAATTTTTTTCCCACTTCCAATAAGGGCAAGATATTGCTTTCACTTCCTGAATGTTATCACCCTGATTTTAACAAAGAAGATGAGTTTGTCTCAATACTTGTATTTAAATCGGATGTTCGTCACAAGATGGCACTACCAGAAGGTTATGTAGAAATTTACTGGTGTTAAACGTATTATTGTAAGTGTGTTCATCTGGTACCAACATAGCCTTAAAGTATAAGTGATTCTGTGTTAGCGTTACGTAATTGTTTTCGTGCAAAAGTATCAGGTTTTGTGACAAATAAACGTCATTTGTGAGGAATTTTGATTTACTTCCTTAATTTGAAGAAATCTGCCACTGAGGCTCATCGATTGGCATGTGATGAGGTTGCGTTAAATGAGAGAAGTTGTCATGAGTGGTTTCTAGCATTGAAAAAAATTAATTTTTTTAAATTTTCTATATAAGCAGTTTTTAAAAAGAAATATGGTATAAGTCTGTGAGTCGTGATGGCTCAGGGGATAGAGTGCTCGCCTTTTAATGAAGTGAACTGGATTCGAGTCCCAACGATGGTTGGTCGATACAAATCTGTATCCGGCTTGCACCTACCACAGTCCTGACGTGAAATATCCTCTGCGGTAGACGGATCATGGGTTAGAGTCCCTTTGCCATCTGACTAACCGTGGGAGGTTCTCGGGGTCTTCCTCTCCCTGTAAAGCAAATGCAGGTTAGTTCCATCAAAAAGTCCCCCACTGAGGCAAATTTCTCCCAATACTTGATCCAGGAGTGCCCTTGTCTTTTGGATTGGGTTCGAAATTACAAGTTGATCATTAGCAGTCACAAACCCAAAAATTGGGTCAGCTGTTCAACGACGATTATAAAATAAAATGAAAAGCATAAGTTTCTTCAGCCTTCACAATATAGAATTTAACCACATTAATATTTAGTCTACACTTTTTCAACTCTTTCTCCAAATTTTCATATTTTTCACATTTCAAAAGTATTCGTCCAAAGGTTAACTAATTTTATTCCCATAACTATGCCTCTGCCAAAAAATAACTATTTTTCATCTAAAGAAGAGTATTCTAAAGCAAAATAGTACTGATCAGATAAATAATGTAATTATCTTTGGTTTAGATTTACCTTTTTAGGTGCTAATAACGGCTACTGCGTGTATTCTAGTTTTTAGCAATCAAAAAGTAATCATGAAGATAGGAAATTTAGCGGGGCAAAAAAAAGGAAAGTGCAAAGTAAACAGAGATTGAAGAGCTTACTTTTCGTTGGAAAAACGCATGATAAGCAGCAAAAGGATTTCGAATAAAAATGAAGTTTCTCGATTATGCGTTTCTTTTGGTATTTTTTTCCGATGTTTTTCCAAAAGAGTATTGGTTTTCTTGGCATTTTTACTTATATTAATGCTTTGAAACAGCATTAAAATTTCTTAAAAATAATTTGTTGAAGCAATGAGTTTTAATAAGAAAATATATACTCGGAGGAATTTGTGAATTAAGAAATAGTTACGAGTGTCAAGTTTCTTTTTAAAACTTAATAACAAGGTGTTTCAAAATTTAAACGGTGGAGAAAGATTATTAACGGAGACAGGAAAACTGTTCATACATTTTTTAATTAAGGAATTGTAATTTAATTATTTTTCGTTGCGTGATTTAGAAACAATTATGTCCCGCAGTGGACTGATCGTTAAGACACGGTTCCCAGCAGATCACCGAAGTCAAGCATCACTGGCTACGGTCAGTGTGCGGGTGGGTGACCACTTGGATCAGTCTGCGTAGGGACCGAGGATGTGCGGTATTGGCCTCGTTAAACTGTGCTATCGTAAAGTGCTCGACTTCGCGCGCAGGTCGTCGGGCTACCGAAGCGGGGGTGCCATCCCCTCCACAGAGGATCAAAATTGTGATGGCATGTCTTCGGATCATCCTCCGGGATGTTTCCCAGACCGTCACCAATAGCCCATTGTGCAGCTCTAGTGCGACGTAAATTAACAACAACAACAACAATTAGAAACAATTATTGCGTAGTGAAATTAAAAGAAAATGATTTAATTTAGTTTGAACAACTAGATTTTTGCATACGAAAGCGAGTCTCTAATGGTTCGATAGTAATAGTAGACTATGGGGTCAAGGGGTGGAAGTGACGTCACAGTAGAACGTCAAAGAATGCTTATTTCTGCCTGGGTGGGAAACGAAACTCTACGGGACACCGGAAGTCAGCTTACTTCTGCCTTCTTGCTTATATCTTCAAACCTGAGTTTCATTTTAATATTAGTGTTTGGTGGTGGCAACACTTATTAATATTATTTTACTTGTTTACGGTGGCAACACTTATTAGTTTCGTTATTTTTGGGGAAATTTGTTTATTATGAAGTAATGACGTATTCTTTTATTACATAAAAATAAGCTAGTTATCATGCGCAGTTAAAATGAAACCGAAACTAAAACTCTGGTAAGCCGAAATAAGCAAACGGGCAGATATTAGCTAGCTTCCGACTTACGACATAGTTTCGTTTCTTACTAATGAGCAACCCTAGACATTCCACTGTGACGTCACTTCCATCTCTTAGACCCCGCTGTTTACTACTGATAGAAAGATTATGGATGGTGTTTTCAATTGAAATGTAAACAATAACAATCTCGAGCTCGGCACCTAATCTAGTTCCGGTTAAAAAGTTTGCAGCTGCTTACTACATGTTATTTTTATAGGCGATGTTTTCAAACGGATAATTTTGTTTTCAATGAAAGAAATAAATTAGATAATTTCTGAGCTCAAATCTGCCATATTTCATAAGATATTAATGTTAATATGTAATTCTGGTGAGTTTGAAGTGAAAATTTGTTTTAGTTTTTTAGACATATATTGTTAAAAAAGGTGACATGGTTGCTAGATTTTGAATAACTCGCTTTTTTGGCAGTCTTGATATGGCCTCTTTCCATAAGTTTATTACTGTTTGTTCTTGTTGCAAGTTGTGCACCATCTTACGTTAGAGTTAACACTTTTAGCATTGTAAACACCAGTATTGTTAGCATTGTAAACACAAGTAATAATAAGTAATCAAATACATTGTTTGCAAGAATCTCAAAACACAATGATGCCAAATGGCTTTAAAATACAACGGAAACAGTAACCCGGAAATTTAGGCGGTACCGAGCTTGCAGCGTTCCCTAGTGTAGATAACACCATCCATTTTTCTCCCAATACCCACCTGCTGGGTTGACATTCATCAATTCAGGTGTATTAGAGCAAATTTGTCGGAAATTCTTTCAAGGACACCGTATTAGGTGGACGTATTAGGAGCAACTCCCACAGTAAGGACAGATAGTACAGAGAATAAAAGAACTTCCATGCCTTGTCTGGGATTCAAACCCAGAATCTTTCTGATGCAAGGCCAGTTTTCTGACCCTTACACAGTCCGGTCGGCATCTAAAGAATAATGTTAGATTTTATATAAACATATTTCTCTAAATAATGAAATTATTTTTCCTGTAGTTCATTTAAAAATAAAATTATGATGAATTAAAATTATAGCAGAGTTTTCTGTTGTTATTTTCTGGTACATTAGAGTTATTTCATCAATTATATAAATGTAAACTAGTTTCATTAACTATAACACTTGCTTTACATAGTAAAATAGAATTCTCATTTTTTAAGAATAATCGTATAGTTTTTTCTTTGTCTTTTTTCTTAGAATAATGACCCTCAAAGTCTAAAATATTAAAAAAAAATTGTGATAAATAACTAGTTCTTATAATCATAACTAGCGTTAACTAGTTTCACACATATTTTATATAATATAATAAAAATCTCCTTTTATTTAAGAATAACGGTGTTTTTTAATTGACTTTTTTTCCTAAAAATTAATTTTCATAATAGGATTTAAAGTTTTAATTAATAAACTAGCTGCAAGAATTATAACACTTGTTTCATAAAATAATATAGAACGC
The DNA here is from genome assembly GCF_982258835.1 of Parasteatoda tepidariorum. Classification (NCBI taxonomy): domain Eukaryota; kingdom Metazoa; phylum Arthropoda; class Arachnida; order Araneae; family Theridiidae; genus Parasteatoda; species Parasteatoda tepidariorum. The sequence continues at coordinate 94,533,637 of NC_141762.1, forward strand.
ATTCTTTAATAATAACCCTATAGTTTCTTCTCCTTTTGATTTTTCTTAGGGTTTAAAAATCTGTAAGTGTCTTTTCTTTTATAATTTATAATTAATAAGGTAAAGTATATTCCCACTTTCCTTGTATTTCCTTGCCTTTTTTTAAAATTTAGAATTAATAAAGTAAAGTAGATTCACTCTTTTGTAGAATAAAGGTTAGTCATTACTAATTTAATAATTTACTAGATTGAACATGAGTCAAAACTTTAAACGCGTTTTTCTCAAAACGCTGTTTTTTGATCTGGTTTAACGTTTTTCTCATGATCTATGCAACGAAATAAGCTGTTCTTTATTTTAAATTACGTAAAAATATATCCTTTAGAAAGTAGCATAGGATGTTTTTCATATTTTTATATTTCGATTTTATATTAGTATTTTAATGAATATTTTTTTAATGAACAACTTAACTTTTTTTTTAAAGTTTCCACCATTTTGGTAATTTTGCGAATATCAAAAAACCGCTATGCTACTTTTTAGATAATGTCTTTATGTTTCAGAAAATCTAAAAAAAATCGTTTCCCTATGTTTCAGGACTTCTAAATCCATGAGGCCAGTGAGGTGCTACTTTTTGATGACCAGCCACACACGGAGCTGCCACCAACTTATTTTTTATTATTTTGTAAAGGAAAAAAATTTAAAATAGACTTAAATTGTAGCTAAATAACATAAAAAAAACAAGGAGTCTCTGCATTGTCTCTATTACTTGAAAAAAATTCAAGAAAAACGTTAATATTTTACCATCTCAGGGTGGGAACCCCCCTTAACGAAGCAAAGTAGATTGACGCTTTCCCTGTATTTTCTTTGCCTTTTTTTCAGTCATAATTTTAAAAGAAAACCTCGTTGTCTCAAATTATTTTACGTACATAAAATTCTCATGCAATAAAAACATAATGATGCACGCAGAAAAGAAATCATAACCAATCAGTTATAAATTTTCATTTTCGTGGACTACTTGCTTAATTGAATCAATATTGAAGTATAATTGAATGGATTAAATTAGGATTTTATAGTTTGTTTATAAACTATTTTTTTAAGAGAGAAATTGTAGAAAATTTCTACAATAGAATAAATCTTATCGATTCGAATATTTTTACAGAAGAGCTTAAGGCGACGAAAGCTTTCAAAACCACCTGAACTTGACATAAAAGAAGAGAGAACATTTTCAGAAGCAACTAAAATAAATAACTGTGATAAAATTTTGCACATAGAAAGGAAAAGAACTTTTATTTTCGAAATCTCTTCAAAATCATTTTTTGGTCTACGAAGAAATCAGCTTTAGTTCTTTTTTAGACACTTTACATTGAATTTTACTGAATTGAATCCGATTGAATTCTCTGATTTGAAATATTTAGATTTATTTTGAGATTTAAATGTTATAGCTTAGTAGGAAGCTCTACTCCCTGTAAGCCTTGCTTGTCAAACGCTTGCAATTCCTACGCAATAATTTTCCTAATTACAGAGAAACGGATTGTTACATCAAAATTATTAACTATTCAATTGCAATATCTCAAAATGTTTTATTATATAGTCATGGATTTAGTTCCATATTCTACTAAAATAAAATGTAAATTAAATTTTTTTTTAATCACCATGGCAACTTCATCTCTCAATTTTTATATTGAAAAACATTCCTATGGAATCTCTTGCTACTATAAAACTAGTTTAATTAAGTATTTTTCAAGAAATAAAAAAAAAATAAAAGAAAGTGGGAAAAATAGATGGTTTTAATTAAAATGAGAAAAAACAATTCCTAACACTACTATTTTGTATTGCATGAAGCTTATTATGCAAGTAAATATAATTAGATTGCTGTTTAAATAATTGAGACACAATTAATTAGTTTAGACACCGAGTGAAATATGTCTATCATAAAATACTGCTGAGGTGAGTTTGGATTCACAAAATGACATTCATACATTTATTTTGGTCTCCTTTACTTATTTGTTTTTCGTAACTAGAGCATAAAAATCAGATATATATATATATATATATATATATATATATATATATATATATTATATAGTAAACATATTATATATATCAAAAATTAAACTCATTAAACTAAACTCAAGGGCGACAGCCCTTGAGAGTAAAGGCCTACTTTGCCCATCTCAGTTTTCTTGACCTTGGGCTCTGGGGTGCAGGAGCAGATGTTCCGGTCAGGTGGTCAACTGAACGTAGAACCCCCAGTGTTTAGTTCCCAAGCATGCTTGGTACTCATTTATCGACCCAATGAAGAGATGAAAGGCTGAGTCAGCCTTGCCCGACCGAACCAGGGACCTGTGGCACGACAGCGCGAAGCGCTACCGCTCAGCCACCGGGCGTCATATTATATATATTATCATGCATATAAATATAAATTTATGTTGTTAATTTTTCATGCGATTTACCTTAGAAAGTAATGTTTTAGGGTTTTATAGGATTAGATTGATGGAACGAAAAGGTGCAAATGATTTGGTAATAATTTTGCATATAATTTGGTCTTCTGTAAAAAAAGAACTGGAGAATTATTTTTTAAAGCGATAATCAAGTAAGCTTAATTGAAAACAAATAAATTGAGTTTGTGTGCAAATAGAAATTGAGCAACTTGTGTTTGACTGAAAATCGATTAACTGTAATCCTCTTTTCCTCTTCTCTAATTTAAATATCAGATAGATTTTTTTGTAATCTGAAGTATTTTTTATAATAGAACTTATTATAAATTGATTTAATCTCTTCAGTATCAATATTATCCACAGCAATGGAATAAATTATTTTCAACTTTTCCTATCCTACATTGTAATCGAATTGAATCTGCTGCCAGGATAATTTAAAGCCCCTTTGTTCTCAATTTTAAAGCCAAGATAAACTCTAAATTCGCACTTTTCATCAGAAATTTCTTAATTAGTGAACAAACTAGTATAATAGTATTCTATATAAAATTGGCGTAAAATTTCATTGTAACATTATACCAGTTAAAGCATAATATAAAATTTAAAAAAAAACTTTAGGATTAAAAAAATTGTGTTGTAATTATTGTGATGTGAAATTGTGTTTAGTAGTTATTTTATTATTAAAACTACATAGGAAAAAAATTAATTTGACGTCTTTTAATGTTATAACTCAGAGAGTTATTTTATTTTAAATTATTCAATCATTCAGTAATCGTTCAATTGATCAAATATTTATTCATTCAGTTATCGTTCAATTCATCAATATTTATTTTATCATTCTGTAATCGTTTAATTCATCAATTATTTAATCATTCATCAACATTGTTATTTTCTGAAATATTCCACGTCTTCTTCCAAATATTGCGTCATGCAATTATATTGCTCTATATAACTGCTTTATGTTATTTATTTTACAATTATACTTTATACTAAATTTCAGTTTAAAATATAGAAAATTGTTTCATTCAAATTTGCAAACCAGCAAATTTCTCTTTTAGAGATTTAAAGTTAAATAGCATTTATCTGAAAATGGTTCAAACTTTAACATCAAACTATTCGTTACTTAAAAAAAAAGTCGAAATTGCTTTCAAAATGTTGAAAACAATCAATGTTGAATTTGAAGATTTTTATTACAAAAGAAACGAAATAAGAAACAAAAATGCGGCATATAAGCCTGTGTAGTGACAATTATTGCAATCATACTACTAACTACTTTAACTAGTTATGTTATTCAAATAAACTACTTTACGTTATTTATTTTAAAATCATACTTTATATTATATTACAGTTTAAAATATAGAAAATTGCTTCATTCAAGTGAAGACTAGCAAATTTCTCTTTTACAGATTTAAAGTTAGATAACAGTTGTCAGAAAATCTCTCAAACTTTGACATCAAACTATTCGTAACTAAGAAATTTTTTCTTAAAATTGGTTTTAAAAAAAAAGATATAAGAAACAAAAATGTGATACATAAGCCTTCACAGTGACAATTGTACTATAACAGTATTTTTTATTTTTATTTTTACATCAAAGCATTACAGTCTTTTTATGGTTTTTCAATTCACATTTTGAAAGAATGAAACACAGTTTTGTGATTTAGAATTAAGGAATAAAACTTTCATATTGAATACTTTTCTCAATTTAAAATGTACCAGAATAGTTCTCAAGAGCTATTGATAAATACATTTCGAACCCTTGATGCGAAATAGAGGGAAGAGACGTCTAAGTAGGGAAACTTTTATATCCATGTGAAAGAGCAGCTTTTTCTTAAAAAAAAGATATGTGATCCATTTAAACCGATAAATGTGTCGCCAAAGAAAATTTGATGTACACTTTTGCAATTGTTTATGCAATTATGATGAAATTGTAAACTCCATAGAAATAAAAATTGAAGAGGAATTTTACAAAAATTCAAGTAAAGGGCAAATCATTCCAAGGTTGTTACAATTCCAGACTTTTCTGAAATGATTTTTTTTCAAAAGTCTATAAAAGGAGGAAATTTGTTACAGGCGGGCGACAAATAAGAGTAACTTTTCTGTTAAATGAATAGTAGCTCTACGTTTGTTTCTTGCTGTACGTGAAGAGATTAATGGGCTTCACAGTTTCGTTGAATTACGTTATTTAAAAAATATAAAGTTTATATTTTTGTTGTAGATTCAGACCCCCTTCTAGATGACTCAACAGCATCGAAAATGACCTGAAAACCCTAAGGATTAGAAATCGGAAGGGAGTTGCCATGGATAGAGGGCGCTGGCATTTTTCAGGCTGCCAACGCTTGCAAAAGGGGCTGTTGCGCTGACAAAGAAGAAGAAGAAGAAAGCTTATTTTTATAATTTAAGTAGATTACTTTTTATGTGTTTTGAAAAATATGAGTTTCACGGTTGCAAATTCTTGTTAACTCAAAATCAAAATTCAAAGTGTTACTATAATTGAAATATCTATCCTAGAAATTGCACTTTAACTTTCAGTTTTAAAATAAATATTTTTTTTTTTAATTTAAAAATTCTTTTCTTTAAATTTAAAATTAAAAAAAAATTGCTATCTTAAACCTAAATATTTTCAATCTAATTGAAATCTATGTTCAATACTTAGAATAAATATTTTTACTTTGATTAATTTTTAGAATAATCAAACGGGTCTTATGTTCGAATCCTAATGTCAAACTGGTTTTATGCACCATAAAACTCACATTTTTCATAATGTGTGGGAAATAATCAGTTTAAATTATATAATTCACTTTTTTTCAAAAATAAATTACGAACGAAAATCTGAAGCTCATCTATCTATTTACGAGTATATATACATCTATATGCTACTATGAAAAACCAAGATCAAGAGAATGTCGATTTTCACCGGTGAATGTCAACAACCACATGCTCGCTTTGGTAAATGCGCGAAATATTTGCGAAATATTTCCGATTTGGTATCAATTTATTCGTTGATATTATATTTATTTGATACTTTAATATTTGCTGAGGATAGATTAGGAGAAATTTCAATGATAGTTAAATGCCTAGTTTTAGTTAGATGGTTAAATGCCAATTTTTGGGTTTACGGCTACTAATGTTCAACTCCGTTGCCATGTAAGTTTAAACTCAATCCAGAAGACAAGGGAACTCTTGGATCGAGTATTGGGAGAAATTTGTCTTCGTGGAGGACTTTTTGATGGAGCTAACCAGCATTTACTTTACATGGAGAGGAAGACCACGAGAACCTCCCACGATTAGCCTGAAGGCAAGGGGACTTTAACCCATGATCCGTCTACCACTGAGGATATTTCACGTCAGCACTGTGGTCGGTGCGAGCGACCACAGGTTCGTATCGACTGGGATTTGAACCCGGTTCGCCTCATTGGAAGGAGAACGCTCTGTCCCCTGAGTCATCGCGGCTCGTGATTTTATTTTATTTTACAACCGTCGTTGAACAGTCGACCCAATTTTCTGGTTTACGACTAATAATGTTCAACTCCGTAGTCTTGTAATTTTGAACCCAATCCCGGAGACAAGGGAACTCTTGGATCGAGTATTGGGAGAAATTTGTCTTCGTGGAGGACTTTTTGATGGAACTAACCCGCATTTGCGTTACACGGCTAGGAAGACCATGCGGATCTCCCACGGTTAGCCTAACGGCAAATGGACTCTAACCCATGATCCGTCTACCACTGAGGATATTTCACGTCAGCACTGTGATCCGGATGAAAAATTCGGTCAGCACTGAAGCCGAATGCAAAATTCGTATCGACCAGTCATCGCTGGGATTCGAACCCGGTTCACTTCATTGGAAAGCGAGCGCTCTATTCCCTGAGCCACCGCAGCTCTGACTAGGGGATTTTATTTTATAACCGTCGCTGAACAGCCGACCCAATCTTATGGGTTTACGACTACTAATGTTCAACTCCGTAGCCTTGTAATTTTAAACTCAATCCAGAAGACAAGGGAACTCTTGGATCGAGTTTTGGGAGAAATGATGGACTTTTTAATGGAGCTAACATGCATTTGCGTTTGAGTGGTTGATGTCATATCCGTCGTTGAACAGCCGACCCAATTTTTTGGGTTTACGACTATTGATGTTCAACTCCGTAGCCTTGTAATTTTGAACCAATCTAGAAGACAAGGAGACTCCTCGATCAGTATTCCCAGAGGTATTGATTTGTTATGGGAACATGGGGGACTTTGCTACTCGACAGATTTAACGTGCATCAGTCACCATTTACTACACGGGGAGTCTTCGGCCGGCGGAGATCGAACCCACGACCTCTTGGACATGGGACCAGTGCCCTACCAACCAGGCTATCCCAGCCCTGACTAGTCAATAATCATCAATTTCGGTCATTCAAACTAATTCTGACAATCTAATGACGAAAATTAAGTGTGTTATATTTTCGTTTCGATTCTATTGGCAACATAATTTACTCATATTCTGCACAATGCAAATAATATCTTTTTGATAATTAATCAAATAAAGTAAATAATATCTTGCTTATGCTCGGAACATTGATAGGCATAAGCAGAACAATATATAAAATACTTAAAGAAAAAGTTTATATTTTTATTTTCAACCACGAAAAACAAATAAGTAAATCAAACAATAAAATAAAATGAAAACAACCATTAAGAAACTCTGTTTTTTAATATAAATTGTAAACATTTAAATTCTTTTCGTTTTTTTTAAATTTAAAAAAAAATTGAATCTAAATATTTCCTTTATGTTTTGTTTATGTAGAAAGTTTAATTAATTTTCGGTCTCAAAGTTTGAGTAGAAAACCTCTGCCTTCAAAACTAAAATGTAGCTTTCGCAAACGGGATATAATCAAACTTTTTTAATACTTTTTATATATATACGGGTTTAAAAGTTTTAAACAAGAAAATTTATTAAAACTTTTTCTACTTTTTCTGATTCAAATTTTTCACGCAACTACTTTCAAAGTATTATTAACTTTTAAAAGATAACCTGGCCACTTTTCTAGTAGCTTCGTTAGCTTTTAATGAGTTTCCTAAAGATCAAAGCAAAGTCATAAAATAGTTTAAAATTTTTCAAGTGAGAAAGCTTATAGCTTCGTTTTAATAGCCTTTTAAAATAGAAAAAGGAATTTGGTAAAAATAAAATGTTTAAATTTTAAAAATTAACACCTTAAGTGCAAGATATACTAAAAATAAAGGAAGATTTTTTTAAATATTTTATGGAGTACCGGGTACTTTGAGTCTACTAGTTTCTCCTCAAAATTCCGCAAAGCTTTTTTTTAATGTAAGTCTATGGGGAAATTATTTTGCTGTTTTTCTCAATAGCTATAAGGTCAGAACCTTTGTGTTTGCTATATTTGAATAGGTCTTTCTAAATTGAATTAACGCTTGCAATCGAGTTTTTTTTTAAAATTTAGGTGACATTTTTTAAAAAGAAAATTTTTAAAAATATTTTTTTTTTATCTAACGAGTTTTCGAATTCAGTCGATAGAGAGCCAGCAAGAAAGCTATTCAAGTGTACAAAAGAGACAGTCTACTGAAACCACAAGTTTGCTATATGTTTGGTTCTTTTTTTTTTTATAACCATTGTTGAACAGCCGACCCAATTTATTTGGGGCTTACCACTGCTGATGTTCAACTCCGTAGCCTTGTAATTTTGAACCCAATACGGAAGACAAGAGAACTTCTGGATCAATTATTAAGAGAAATTTGCGTTCGTGGAGGACTTTTGATGGAACTAACCGGCATTCGCGTTATTTGGAGAGGAAGACCGCGAGAACCTCCTACGGTTAGACTGACGGCAATGGGACTGTAACCCATGATCCGCCTACCACTGAGGATGTTTCACGTCAGCTCTGTGGTTGGTACAAGCCAACGGAATTCGTATTCACCAACCATCGCTGAGATTCGAACCCGGTTCCCTACATCGGAAGGCGAACGCTCTATCCCCTGAGCTATCACAGCTCGCTATATGATTGTTGTAAATAATAGATTACTTTAGATGCGTGAGTTTTTTTAAATTTCTTTTCTTCGTTTGAAAGTGTAATAGTAGATTCGTGAAATAGCAAATTCTCAAAATCGCTCATCTTTCATTAGTGTCGTTTAGGTTGTTGTTGTATTTCCTTTTTTTATTATTCAATTTAGTTTTACTTAAATCTAGACTCAGTCTTTAAAGTTATGTTCTGGAATCTCTATTTTGCGCATTGATTCGTTTATTGTTTAAAATGTACTGAAATATATTTCCACTTTAATCAATTCCTACTATTAGTTCACAATCTCCCTCTATCTTGTTCAAATTTTCAATCTTTAATAAAATACTTTTTAATCATCCACTCAAGTTCAAATACATTTTTTTTTGAACTTGTAGTGGACGCCACATGTTGTTAATACAGTTTTTTCAACTATTCTGTCATTAATTAAATAGAGATGAGCGAAAAACGAAATGGAATTTTCTGATGGATTAAGCGTTAGTCATTGTTTTAAATTTTACTATAAGTCATGAAGTTTTTCATATGTTTTAAAAATAACGTGAGTGATAATTTCTAACTTATAGCTCTATTTGAACAAAAAAAGTATATTTCTCGCATTTAACTATTTAACTATTTTACATTCGCTGTGGTGCTCGACTTCGCGTGTAGGTAATCGGGCTACTGAAGCGGGGGTGCCATCCCCTCTGCGGAGGATCAAAATTGTGATGGCATGTCTTCGGATCATCCTGAGGGATGTTTCCCAGACCGTCGCCAATAGCCCATTGTGCAGTTCTAGTGCGACGTAAATGAACAAATCAAATCAAATCAATTACATTCGTTGTGTCAGATAAATTCAATAAAGAACATTACGTGGTTGCACGTGTGGTCCACGTCACCAAATTTATACTTTTATAGTAGAGCCCCTGAATTAGACTGATAGTATAGTAGCCTTATTTTATAGTTGTCTGATACCACGCGCCTTTTTTTCAATTCCTATTATCAGTTAACACTCTCCCTATATGTATTTATATATCTTTTTCAGATTTTCGATCGTTAATAAAATACTTTTTATTCGTCCATTCAAGCTCAAAGAAATTTTTTTTAAAACTTGTAATCGATGAAACTAGATGTTATTACAGTTTTTTCAAATAATTATTCAGTAATTGAATTTAATTTAATTTTAGTTTTATATGAGAGAAAAACTTGTAATTATCTAATAAAAAGTAACTAAAATAGCAATTTTCTTTGTTGACCTAAGCAGGAATTGAATTTAAAATTTTTTTTATGTCATTTGTTTATAATCAAAACATTAATACTTCTAAAAATGCCTATTGCCTATTTTTTGTTTACTTACTAAACTCTATTGGTTGTAAGAAATTTGGGGGAGACTATATTTGAGGGTGCCGCTTGATTCTCGCCAAGTTGTGATCGCGGTTGATCGCCAAGCTGGGCGATGGTGAAACCCAATCGTGATTCTGATTGGTTTAGATTTTAGCGTTATTTTTAAATGTTCAGCGGTATATGTGATTTATGAGGTCCGCTAGTTCTAAGTTGGATACCGGATGGTAAGATTACTTTTATCTTCTGGTCAATAAGATCGAAGGTATGTGGGCAGTCATGAAAAGGGACTTTAGAAAAAAATGCCACAGCTAGTCCGGTATTACAGACGCCATTTTTGATTCGTATTTCGCCGAATTTATGTGGCGATGGAGGTACACAGATACTATTCATGATAAATTTTAGACAGTATCTAAGTGTTATTAGAGAATTCTGTGCACCTAAATCTGAGAATATTCAAGCTTAATGAAGAAGTGAGTTGTTTTTTTCCTTTTCTTTCTGCGCCTACTCCATTAATTTTTGTTTCGATTCAAAATGCTTTTTATTGGGTTTATTAATTTTGCTTTGGCAATGTGTGTTGGCAGCCATTCCTGTTACCACGGTGTTCCACGCAAAGAGGAATGGAGCCAAATTTAAGTCTCCAATTTCGCCAAGGGGCACCCGCAAGTATATTTTCCCCGAAATTTGTTTTGCTTCATCCCATCTTTCAATCTACAATAAGTGAGCTATAAGCAGAACCAAGCAAAGAGCTCCAAAAATGCTCGACAGTAATCATCATCATCCTCATCAAAATTTTTTTACATTTTCTTCAAGAAATTCGTGATAAGGTGTAATACCGTTGTTTATTAAGAACAAAGACAAAAAAATATGAAATGAAAATTTTAACCTATAACAAATAGGAGTGAAGAGATTTTAAAGATACTAAAAATGTTTACTACTTTACTTATATTTTAAGAATTTTCTTTTGAGATTGATATAATATAGCTTTTGCATAATACAATTCGTGAAGTCACGTAGCTTTAAAGAAATAAAACTTTTAAAAACTGCGTAGGAGCAGTACATTTTACAATGTCCGTCCTTTGAAATTTTATGTTATAAAATATGCAAAAAGATTTTGTTTGTTTGGAAAATTGTTCTTCATACGCATATTAAGTGACGTATTTATACATGTATGACGTTTCATGCACGTAAGGGTACATATTTCATATATTTATGATTTTGAAAAGATGTCTGGTCATGAAACTGAATTGAATTCATTTTGAATTGAACTAGATGTAAGAAAATAAGCGCATGAAGAAAAGTATTGTAAAAACTGAAACTAAATAATCGAAATGCTTCTAAAATAGGAGTGATATTTAGAAAAAAATGTTTTCTATATTTGACGCAAAGTTTTAAAGTTCTGTGGATAGCATTTATTGAATAAAAAACTACTTTAAATGTTTAATTCAGATTCAAGATTAACAGATTTCAGATTTATATTTATATTTAATTAAATTTCGCTAATAATTGCATACAGTTCACAATAAAAATTTTTAGTGTATATGAGCACTAAAAAAAAGATGGCAACTAGTACATGTACTAGTCGAATTGGTGTTCCCCTACACCAAAACCAAGGTTAGTTCCTAGCGTAATGAAACACCTAGAATGTTCTTTCAGATTTCTTGGTGTTAAATAATCATGTTTGTTATTCAGCAAGGGTAAAATTTATAATTAAAATATGATATGATAATGCACATAATTTTCATAGTGCGAAATTTTGCCTATAATAATAATAATTACAGTGATTATCAAAAAATTAATTAAAAAAAATAATTAAAAAATTATTTAAAAAAATAGTAGTCATTGAGAGCCCTACCGGAAATTAATTTTATTTGTGTAAGGTTCTAATCAGGTTCGTAAACTTTTTTTTATGTGTTTAAAAAATGATTCGCTGATATATAATCTTCTACCGTTATTCAGTTGCTATAATAAGAATCATGCGTAGTGATGGTTGTCAGAGAAATCACAAAAATATTAGATGATGCAGTCAAACCTGAATATCTCAAACTTGAAGGGAGAGGAGAAAAAATTCGAGATATCGAAAATTCGAATTATCGAAAATTCGAATTATCGAAAATCGCATATTATCGATGGTAGAATAAAGCCTACATACCTTATTTACTATTCCATATTCTAAAAACACTTTTTGCACTTTCATTTAAAAAAAGATTCAATTGTTGTTTGCTTTAGAGATGTGAAAGAAAGTTTGTCTATAACACTTTCTAAGTGGACTATAGCTTTAAATGTCTCCTCTGACTTATTCGGCTGCCTCTCAATAAATCTCCTTACAGTGTCCACTGCAGAAAGTGTTTGTTTGTTAGTAACATTGGGTGATAAATCTTCGATTTCCTCATCCTCTTCCTCTGATAGTTTGCAAGAAGCTTTCGTTTGAGCCATGATATCGTCATCCCACTGACCACACACTGTTACTGCATCATGTACGTTTACAAACTCATGAAATATCCATGTCATCAAGCTTCATGAGTCCGGTCAATCTGTTCCAATCATTTTCGGTGTAGTTTTCAGCAGAATTAACGATATTTATTGATTGACTACTTTCGTGATCTTTAATGAATCCAGACTTCTTGAAGCCATTCATTATCGTAGAGGAAGACACGTCATTCCATGCCTTGTCAGCCATTCTTAAAATTTTTTTTTGAATATTTTTTTAATTTTAGAAAAAAAAATCCGCACTATTTATGAAAAAAAAAATTAAATTAAAGTTATCGAGGGATTAGAAAAAAAAATTCTGGAAATCAAGTTTTTTTTAACATTGAGTGTATAGGAAATTTGAAGGGAATTTTTGTTTCTTCGAGACATCGAAAAATTCGTGAAATCGGGGTTCGAGTTAGCGAGGTTCGACTGTACATTGATAAAAAATATCAAAACTGTCAGAATATGGTAAAAATTGTTGTGTTTCTAGCTCTATTGGAACGCCGAAAAGATCGGTTTTTTCTAAAGTTACACCTGAAATATAATTTTTATAATATGTGATAAAATTTAGTTAATGTCGTAAAATTTGGTAATTTTATCATGATAACTTAGAGCATGGCATAAAAAGCATTGACTTTGTTAATTTTACTTTTCGGTTTAGTATTTTTTTTAACTTAATGCGTGGTATTAAGAGCTATAATTTTAAAAATCCTTATTTTTTAGGTAAACCGTTACAAATGAACGAGATGAATTTACAATTGAATAGTTTAAACATCGTATATTTATTACCTGAAATTTTACCAGACTTTTTTTCTCTGAGAACTAAAGTCTATATCCTTTTTTCACAGATGTAAACCAGTTTTCAAACCTACAAAAACAGAAATTTTAAAAATCAGTTATTAATTTTTTAAGTCAGTTTTGAAAAATTTGTTATTTGAAACCACAATTGCAAATAATAATAATAATATTAGTGATAAACAAAATAGAATTTTCTAACTTATGATAGGATTATTAAACTAATTGTTTCCTTTTACTGTTTAATTTATTTTAAGGAAGTGTAACTATGAAATTTTTTTTGTGTTGCCATTCTTTATTTAATATATTTGAATTCTCTCGCCTGAAACGAATGAGATGTCTTTCAGTGTCTCATTACAATTTAAAAATATAAATTATATATTTTTGAAAGCAATTTGCATGTTTCAGTTTAGAAAAACTTCTACTCAAAATTCTTTTTTGCAACCAGCTATTTAAACAATTCTATTGCTCTTAATAGGGGGGAGATGAGTTGAATAAATTTAAATAAATGCAATTTGAAATACTTCTAAAATTTTTTGAATTTATTGCGACATGCAAATTCAATAATTTCTGAAACATAAATGCTGAAGATGTTTTATTTTCAATTCATTAGCATAAACACGCTGAAGATATTAAAATACGTGACATTACTTGAACTATTAATCCATCAAATTTTACATTTTCCAAATAACTCACCAGGAACAAAAAAAAAAGGAAAAAAAAAAAAAAGCATTTGAATCCCGTAGATAAATTTTAAAGAAGCTTTTATATTTATCCTGCCACGCCATTTGCGTGTATTTGTCGATTAATCCGATAAAGTTATTTTAAAGAAAGTTTAGTATTGAAATTTTGTTTAAGAAGGACATTTTGTTCTTTGTCTGAGTTAGATGAAATTTACTAAAAAAAATCTTTTGAAAGAATTTGAGCTTGAAATTATTTAGCGTCAGCTTTGAAAGACAATGGTTCAGTACTTTCTATAATTAAATTCTTTAGAATTTTTAAGATAGATAATAGATAATAACTCTGAATTTCAAGATACTTCCGGATAAACTATCAGGATTTGTATATGGTATTAGAATATGTGTCAGGATAATTCAGGATTTGTATATGGTATTAGAGTATGTGTCAGGATAGTTCAAGAGTTGCATATGTTATTACAATATGTGCCAGGATAGTTCAGAATTTGTATATGGTATTAGAATATGAGTCAGAATAATTCAGGATTTGTATATGGTACTAGAATATGTGTCAGGATAGTTCAAGAGTTGCATATGTTATTACAATATGTGTCAGGATAGTTCAGAATTTGTATATGGTATTAGAATATGAGTCAGAATAATTCAGGATTTGTATATGGTACTAGAATATGTGTCAGAATAATTCAGGATTTGTATATGGCATTAGAATATGTGTCAGGATAATTCAGGATTTGTATATGGTATTAGAATATGTGTCAGGATAATTAAGGATTTGTATATGATATTCGAAGTGTCAGGATAAATCAGGATTTGTAAATGGTATTAGAATCTGTGCCAGGTGGAGAAATGTTTTTTCATCTTTGAAAGATTGGAAGGTTTACGTAAGGTGTATGCTATTTTAGGAAAGCATGCACTTTAATCCATTTCTGCTTCTGTGTTTCATTTTTTACCCCTTTTCATGGCAGTTTTAGTCCAAATTATTTATAGTTGATGTAGTTTTTTCGTACAATTTAAGTTTTTTGCCGTGAGAGGTACACTCGAATTTGGATATGAAGAAGGGATATTTATCGGAGAAAAATAAGTAAAATCGCTCAGGAAAAATTTATCTAAAAATTCATCATTAAGTAATAATTATTAATAAATAATTAATAAATAATAATTATTAACAAATAATTATTAAATAATAATTAATATTTAATTAATTATAAACAAATAATTATTAAATAATAATTAATATTTAATTAATACTTAACTAATTATTAATTAATTACTAATTAATTATTAATTAATTATTAATTAATTATTAATTAAGTATTAATTAATTATTAATTATTAATTAATTATTAAGTAATTATTAAGTAATTATTAATTAATTATTAATTATTAATTAATTATTAATTAAATATTAATTATTGATTAATTATTAATTAATTATTAATTAATTATTAATTAATTATTAATTAATTATTAATTAATTATTAATTAATTATTAATTCATTATTAATTATTAATTAATTATTAATTAATTATTAATTAATTATTATCTACTCAATAATGATACACTCTAATTTGGATATGAAGAAGGGATATTTATCGGAGAAAAATAAGTAAAATCGCTTAGGATAAATTTACTTAAAAATAAATTATTAATTATTAATTACTAATTATTAAATAATAATTATACTCTTAATAATGATACACTCGAATTTGTATATGGAGGAGGTATATTTATAGGAGAAATATAAGTAAAATTGCTTAGGATTCAATTATTTAAAAATTAATTATTAATTAATAATTAATTATTCAATAATTATTATTATTATTATCCGATTTGCATATGGTATTAGAATATGCTTCAGGTGGCAAAATGTTTCCTCATTTTCGGAGAGTCGGTCGAGTCAGGTAATATTTTGCACTTACATTAATGACATACTTTGATTCTTGACAGACTTTTTTAAACTTATATATGGTATTGTAGATAAACGTTTTCTCCTCTTCGGAGAGACGGTTGATTCATGATATTACTGTAAAGTTTCAGAATTTTAATGAAAAGCTTACAACATTTTGTTAATTAAAAAACTTTAATCAATAACAAAAAATAAAAACAATATCTAAGTATAGCTCAGCATAGATAAATATTTTTTAATTTTGTTTTGAAATCGAAGATGGAAACTAAAAATCCAATATTGGTGCATTTTTTCCGTAATTTTTAGAGCTTATTTGATCCATAATATCCATTATATATCCAAAATTCGTATAAACTTAATACGTTTCTCAGTTGAACCAAATTAACGTATTTCTTATTCTTAGATCATGATGCAATGACTCATATTGGACAGAAAAACTTTAGAAAACTCCTAAGGGGACAATAGTTTTCCACGATATAATTTATAATGTGAGTCAATGTTTTAGGCCAGAGGTGGGCAAACTCTTTTGTTCGAGGGCCAAAAATCGAGGAAAAAAAAGTTTGGTGGGCCGATTAAAAACTTCCAAAATACAAAAAAAAAAGATATACAAGTTTTAATTTAAATATTTAATGAGATGAACGAAATTGCGATTTCATTTATAAAAGTTCCTTATATTGAGGTTCGAAGTGAGATGAGCTTATTTTAAGAAACGAGGCTAAATGCTTGTCTGATAGTCTACTTCTAAAATGACCTTTTCTAAGGTTCATAGTTGAAAACACTAGTTCACATGAAGCAAATATAGTACTGATTTTCTGGGCATGAGATATTGAATTTTGGAAACTAGCTTTTGGTAATGATTTTTAAAATTCAAACTTTGGCATGTTTAGAAAAAACAATAGTGTACAATCCTTCCATACGCAATAAATATTGTTAGAACTCTCACCGGCAGAAAAATCCACTCGTTGGAGCCTAAAATGCGCTGTCTGCCACAGGTGAAGCACAATTCACTTATGTTAGATTCCGTATGTCTGCTCCTCGAGAAAGATAAGCGCTCGTTGGAGTTAATCTGCGGCTATTCTGTAAAGAACTTCTGCTTTCATCCTTTTACCAATTGAAACTGTCTGTGCTAACTATTTCCATCAATTCCACCAATAGTGAAAGTGAAAAGGTCATCAGTACTTTGTTAAAAAAAAGAACAAAATAGCTTTATACGAAGTAGACAAAATAATGGATGTATAATGTATCTTGTTTATATTCGCCACTGATCGGCAAGTTAAAATTCTATCCACGGGCCGTAGTTTGCTCATCCCTGTTATGAACTGTAGTTAAAATTCTTGCCTTTAAAAAAAAACTACTATTACAAATAATTAAAAATTCCTTTTCAACTTATTTATAGGATTATTTTACAATGTATGATTATGAATGAAATAATTATTTTATTTCTTGCAGTTGTTGAAAAAAAAACATAAGTTCATCGACCCCTCTTATAATATGTGGCACATTTCTTTTAACTTATTATCACTGAAATCATTTTTCTTTTCGCTGATAACACTTTAGACTCAACTATTTACCATCCGAAATGTGCGATTTTCGGACAGTCGGTCCAACAACTAGTTCGTATCCCTCCCATTTCGACCCCGTTAATTTTTTATTAAATTGCTATATAGGCTTTTCTTTTTTACTTAATAATATTAAAAAAAAATCAAACATTCAAAGTTTTATCTTTCGCTGCTAAAAGTAGCTCTTCATCCTCAAATCTATAAACTTTTCGTTAAACATAATTATTTTTAGAGACTTGATAACCATTTAAAATTCCAAAATTTCCATTACTGGGAATCTTGTCGAAAAATTGACATTTATTTTATGACAAATCAATAAATTGAAAATGTTATTTATTACAATATATTTCAAAAACTTAGGGCCATTACTACAAACTCACTGTAATTAGAAATGAAATGGAATGTTTACATTAAAATAAACCAATCGAATTAATTGCTGAACCAAAACACGGAATAACTAAGACGAATGGAAAAGGAAATTGCAATTGGGCCAAAATGATGGGACAAAAACGGTGGAACAGAAACGGTGGGACAGAAATGGTGGAACAGAAACGATGGAACCAAACTGGCATGGACCAAATTAAGCATTGAGCCAAATTTTGAATATCCTTCTTCCGTCAGATAGCCAAAAATAATTTATTTAGAGATTTTTTTTAAGATTTAGTGATATTAAAGTAGATAAAAATTAACGAAGACAGAGTGTTGTTGGTTAGTTAAATTCTTCTGTCTTCATCTTTATTTGATGAATGTTTTCATTACCTTGTTTAACGTTTTGTCTTTTGTTACAAACTATCACGTAACATGTAAAACATATGTCCAACTTTTTCCAGCTTTTTTCTTCAAAACTGTAATTAAAGGGGTTCACCAATTTTATTGAATTCTGGGAGTTCGTATGTAACAAAAACTTCGAAATCCCTGTTCTAGAATTTTTTTTTAAATATAAAAAACGTAGAAAAACATCTACGTCCGAAAATTCGTTTTAGTTCTGTAAGTGTCGATTGTAAAATGCTAAGAAAATATTTTAACCTCCGATTTTTAAAAAAAATATATTAGTATTTTGGGGTACTAAAATGACAATTCTGCTCATTTTTGTGCATCGTCTTTCTTAAGCATTTGAAAGATAATATTCTCAGATGTCTACACAATCTAATATTAAAAAAAGAAAAGAAAATATGTTGTGTTTATTTTGAGGAAGTTAGAAATCTTTTTTTTCCTCCTAACATATTTAAATCGCGTTTTGCAATGTTTACCTTTCCTAAATCACTTACTTTGTGGCAAGAAATTCGATTTCGACCGGCATGTTCTGGAATACAAATTAGGGTTAGAATTTCCACAAAATTGATTTATCGTGAACAAACTTATTGGAAAGCAAAGATTTTATTTAAATAAGTGAAATTTATCGAGTTACTATTTGATTTAAAGAATATATTACAAAAAAAACAGCTTTAGAATCACCATTTATTTATACAATTCAATAGTATTTTAATGATACTGCAGTATTTTTACGGAAAATGTTTTATTCTTGCAAACAAGTAATGTTATTATAATATGTATAAAATCTCTTGTGAAAGTACAGAAAGATTATACATTAGTGTACAGAAATTGCATTTCAATAAGTGCGTAGAAAAATGATAATTTTTCTCTTTGCTCTATAATTTTCAACCATTCAGATTTATTAATAGGGAGATTTTGATCTATGTTTTGTTGCCAACTTAACAAAAAGAAATTTCCTCAGTTATTACATGCACAGGCATTAGTGTTTTACATAATAAGGTCTGGAAAATGTTTACTTTATGAAAATAAAAACTAAATAACTTCTTATATAAAGTTACCATGCTAAATAATTTAGAAAAGAATTTATTAAAGAAATTTTGATAAACATTAATGTATGAATATCTTATAAAATTGTACTGTTAGAGAAATGGAATGTGCTGAATGATACATTGTTCAAATCTTCAGAAATTATCCTACGGTTGCAATTTCAGGTTTATTATCTTACAAATTAATTCTTCTTAAATTTCACAAGTACACGATACTATTACAATTACAAATACACGATAATATCACTATTACAATTACAATTACACGATACTATGGTTTAAACAAGGTTGAATTTGTCCCATTACTGAAATTTTAGCAAGTTAGTACAGTTTTATTGTTAAATAAATTGGTATTAAGGTCTAACGAAGGGTCATTATTTTTCTGTTAGCGTATTCTGATAGAAGATAAATATTTTTGATAAATTATTTTCTGCTTCTTTTAAAATTTATAACTTAATTTAATCTATATTACTTTATTCTCCTGAATCTTGGTATTCTTCAAATATTTTATCTTCCTTCGTCGATAATACATACAAGGTAAAAACTGTGGTGTGATTCTTGTCCAAATTCGGCAATTAAAAATTCTAAATATGTATAAATGATTATTTTATTTCAAGTCAATACCGAACCGAGCGTTTTTTCACACTTCAAAGAGTGCAATTACATCTTAAAGCTATTAATTTATTCTTTCAACATCCTGCGGCTTGTTGAGGAAGAAGGTTTTGTTTTACGTAGATTGCTAAATTTAGCTAATAATTTGTGTATAGTTAAATTGTTTAACTAAATTCTTGTGCGGAATGATTTAAAGGGTATGTTTTTATTTAATTTCCTAATCGTCGTTGAACAGCCGACCCAATCTTTTGGAATTACGACTACTAATGTTCTACTCCGTAGCCTTGTAATTTTTAATCCAATTCAGAAGACAAAGGAACTCCTGGATCAAGTATTGGGAGGAACTTGCCTTCGTGAAGGACTTTTTTGATGGAACTGACTCGCATTTGCGTTACATGGAGAGGGAAATCATGAAAACTTACCACGGGTAGCCTGACGACAAGGGGACTCTAATCCATGATCCGTCTACCACTTAGGATATTTCACGTCTGTTCTGTGGTCGGTGCAAGCTGGATGTGGATTTGTGTCGAACAGTCATTGCTGGGATTGAAGAAAGCATAACTTGGCCTTTTCTTGGTAAAATTTGACCTTTTCTAAAAGTAAAGGTTTCCCGACTTTTTCTATAACTGCTTGTCTCTCTACATCCGACCACATCCTCGACTACCTTGGTCTTTTTAGGGGAGATCTTTTTGTGGATCAAATCTACGTACTTTATATGCTCTGAGTTGCTGGTGTTATAGACTTAATTAAGCTTTGCTAACAATTGAGAGCTAGCAACAAAACATTACATTTGGCTTAGTAAAGGTAGAAATGTTACCTTTACTGAGAGAGTAAACGCGTAACTCTTTAATTTTTTGAAAAAAAATTCGATTAATTAAATTATGTTTTTAATTATTTTTTAAATGTTTGCATAAAAGCTATAAGATTTAATTGGTAGCTTTTTTTTAACATATTGTGGGACAATTTTGCAGTATATATCTTCACTTTTCTGTCATTAAACTAGGATAATTTGAAATTAATTTGACATAAAATTTGTCCAAAATACTACTGGAATCGAATTTTTTACTTTTCTTATAACTTTTCATTGTTACTAAAAGTTCTAATTCAATCAAAGTTCAAATCCGATTACAATTTTAAACCGACTATTGCTTTGTAAAGGTATACAAAAAAATAAACAAAAAATATTTTATTTTATTTTATAACCATCATTGAACAGTCGACCCAATTTTTTGGGTTTACGACTGCTAATGTTCGACTCCGCAGTCTTGTAATTTTGACCTAATCCAGAACAAAGGAACTCCTGGAACAAGTATTGGGAGAAATTTGCTTTCGTGGAGAACTTTTTGGTGAAACTAACCCGTATTTGCGTTACATAAAGAGGAAAATTACGAAAATCTCCCACATTAGGTTGACTGCATGGGTGCTCTAAGATCCGTCTTCCAATGAGTATAATTTAAGTCAGCACTGTGGTTAGTTTAAGCAGGAGGCGGAATTCGTATCTACCAGCCATCGCTGGGATTCGAACGCGGCTCGCCTCATTGGAAGGCGAACGCTCTATCCCCTGAGCTATTACTGTTCACTATAAAGTATTATTTTTAATATGATAAAACTACTAAATGTTGACCATTATATTAGACTATGGATCTTTGAATGATATAATAGCAATACATAATGTGCACTATGTGATAACTCCCTGTTACACAGATGTAATCAAATTAAAACATATCTGTAATTTTAATATCTGGTTATTTTTCAAATTTACATTTATTAGCGTGCTCTTTCATTATTAAATCATGGTGATCAATCCATAAAGCATAGTATCGTAATGTAATATTAACTAATTGTAAACCAAATATTCATATTGAAGGAATTGTATTAAGGAAACTAGAGACTGGGGAAGGTCTTGATAAAATGCATTCAAACTCTATTAAAATACAACCGAGCTACATAAACTTAGGGAAAATGTTACAAAGTGCTGGTCTTGGTCTATCTTAACTCAATTTTCTTTGTCCGACAAGGAAATGACTTAAAGTTATCTATGTTGTTCGATTAGAGTAGTGAATAATAACTTTAAGACAAATTGAATTCTTGAGTTTGAAAAAGAAGTGTTTGCTATGGGATCAAGTTTTATAATTTCGAAATTAATGTACTCGAATTTTTTTTCTAAATATAAATCGTTTGGTGTAAAAAAAGAAGAAAAAAAATCGTATCTATTTTTTGCTGAATTTTTGGTTTTGAAAATAAAAAGCTCCGAAAAATCTTTAGTATTACGAAAATAGAGTTAATAATTCAATCAGATAGGAACAATATCCTTGTTGCGAAAAATCTAATATTTTGTTAACCACTATTTTCAAAGACTTAATTTTCTTGGAACAATTTTGTTTTGCAAAGATTAAAATTATCAACCTAAAAGATTTTATGCAAATGCAGCTAAATTTTGTATTACTCTTTGAAAGAACTTTTACTTGTACTATGAGAACTTATACTACTTTATATATTTAGTTCTTTTACTTTAAACTTTATTTCTTAAGTTTATTTATTTTCACAGTATACTGATTTTTATTACTAAATTTCTTAAGTTTATTTCACTTCGAATTTTAAAAAAAATATTTAAAGTGTAAAACAGCTTTCACTTTCGTTGTTTTTTAACTTTCATTTTTTACTCATTAGTATTTTAAATCTGGGCATTTTATTGGTTATTTTTGCCTTAAACTTCAGTAACTTTTACTCGTTACTTTTAATTTTTGAAAAGTAACTTTTCTATCAGTGCACAGTGGGCAACATTCAAGGTTTCGTGGCCAAAATTAGTATTTTATATATTAGTATTTTATAGTAGTAAAATTTGTTTCAAAATTTGGGGTTTTTTTATTTAGGGGATTTTATGTGCAGGTATATTGAATTCATAGTTAAAATCTTGAAATACACTATAAATACCGAAAAAAACAAAATGGCGGCTGAAATATGGCGAGCAAAAATAAAAACGATATAGTACGTTTAAATAATTAAATATAACAATGAAAATATAATAATTTTCGTAATTTTGCATTAAAAATGAAAACAAATTATATTTCCGAAGTAATATTGTAAAATAACGCGAAAACATGAAAAAAAAACATAATTTTTTGGTATATTCACAGAGATGCCAACTTGCTCCGGACTGCAAATAAATATTTTCCAGTGGTAGCTTATTAATTGTGATTCTTGGTTCAATAAATTCAATTTAGTAGATTTTTATCCACCACTATTTCTAAACAATTCGTAAGCTTAGATGTTCACCACTTTTTTTAATTTAAGTCATGTTAAACCTCTTTAAAAAGTTACCAAAATTAGTCAAATATTTGCAAAATTCAGTTTGTAGTTGTTTACCATTTATTAAATTATTTTAGCTTGTCCGGAGCAGTTGGCATCTCTGTATTCAGTCCACCTTTGCAATACGGGCAAAATGGGGCAGGTTTTTTCGAAAGAAGAAACATCAAGGGAGAGAACAAAAAAAAAGTTTAGCTAATTACCTCGTGGAACTTTTTGGAACTAAGTTTCGAAAGTCATTCAAACATTGTAAAATGTCAAATGATAAGATATAAACTACAAGTTTGTCAGGAGTATTAACTAATCCAACAAATTGAAAAATTGTACTACATTTTCAGACTAATTACTCTGATAAAAATGTAACAGTAAGGTGAAATTCCTGCATATATTTCTGAAATAAAAATTTAAAAGCTATATTTAAAAAAACTTTTTTTAACATATTTTTCATTACATTGTACTTTTGTCGGACCAAAAAGTAAATGATAATGTTTGGAATGATTATGAATACTTAATTTGGGTTATATTAAAACTGCCAACACATATTTTAGTTGAAAATTTAATTTTGACTTTTGACCAAAGATCATGGTCTTCTGGCCCACAATGCTGTGTCCGAGGCTAAAATGAGTTTATTAACCTTTTCAAATATTTAAATTCAAATATTCATTATTAACCTATTCAAATAGTTTTCAGTAACAATACAAATAAGTTAACCATATTTGTTTCATTAGATAAGAAAAAAAGTCTCTTAAAGGCATAGAATAATAAATACAACTTTTAATTTAAAACACTAAGTGTAAATAAAATATTACCATCTAACTAATAATAAATGATGACGAATTTCATAATAAATTTATTTAATTAATTTCATCTAGTTCAAGCGTAGTGAAATTTATTTCGAGTTTAGAATTAAGAATAGCTAATATCAGTAAATAATTATTGCAAGAAGAGTTGTGAAACTATAGCAAATGTATAAAATTTTTTTGCTTGCGAGTAAAATTCAGCATTGCGATATTCTGATTAGATTTAATTAAATTTCTTTATAGTCAAAAAGTAAACATAGCTTGTTAGAGTATGCAAAAACGGAAATTAAAATGTTAGACAGGGATAAGTTAATTATATATTTCGAAACTTTGACATTGTAGATACACAGAATGTTATGTAAAAAAGCCAAGATTTTAAATAACTTTTGATGCAATGATCGGATTTTCACGTGCTATGACTCAGTCTTAACGATTCAAGAGCCGTACCATAAATATGCCAATGAATAAGTGGATAGATTGGATAAGCGACGGATATGGATTTATGACTCACAAGTTATGGGTGTTAGTCGCCTAGTGGAAAATATAGTTTTAACAGTTTAGGTAGTAAAGGAATATAACTGTCACAACATTCTAGAAAAAAATAATAGCTTCATTTCTTTTTCCTTATATGGTTGGCAGAGGTTCCCTGGTTTTCCGTATCTTTCACCAGAGTTGAGAGCAGAATCTGTTGCCTATCTAACACTTCAGTTTCATTAACAAAAATTAAAAACAAAAACAAAAACAATTGTGATCACTCTTCTACGATCACTGGTTACCAATTGGTCAAATCCTTTTTCTTTCTGGATTGACTCCGTTAAACGCCACAATATTTCAAATCATGGGTTGCAAAAACTGTCTCCAATTGATGTTTGTCGTCGGATTGGTTTTCAAATCCCTATATACGTGTTTCAAGACGTCACAAAATACTTTCCCTTCTTCAACATTCATATTTATATTAAAATCACCTTCAAGGCAGTAATTATAAGTTAATAATAAAAAGAATATAAAAATACTTTAAATTATTATTATGTAAATACATTAAGAGGGACTGCTGGTGAAAAAAAAAGAATTCTAAAAAGCAATGTCAAACAACAGCGGTCGCTATAGCAACGCATGCAATGACGACGCATGCGCACTGTTCACTTTTACTCTTGAACACAGTTGAGAAGTGTAATGACGTCCGAATAAAGCGAGAACGCCATCAAACCCAAAACAAGACTCATTTTGCCAATGGGTAAAAACAGCAAAAGCCGAACATTATTTTAGAAAGAATGACGATTTTCAAAATCGGTTATTTGTTTGTTTAACAATGCCAGGAATATATTTTAGTATTAGGGGAAATTATTTACTTTGATTATAAACAATTGTTTCATAGTACAAAATATACTTCGACTCATTGTAAAATTGCATACCAATTGAAACATTCTACGCATGTATCCCGTGCTTAGTAATCGTCATATGTTAGTACGTATTTTCTGTTTATATGTTACCGTGAAACAGCGAAATCAAGAAAATAGCGACTTTCACCGGTGAATGTCAGCAATCATATAATCGCTTTGGTGAATGTCCGAAATATTTGTTATATCCGATTTGTTATTAAAATATTCGTTGAAATTATTATATTTATTCGATATTTTTATATCTGCTGAGGATAAACTGCTAGTATGCAGCTTGAAATGCTTTTCAAGAATTAGTTACCTGGTGTAAATTTTCATCAATGGGATATAGTATACTGGAAACCTGGAAAAAATGAATTTTGTCAACGACAGTGATAAAATTAACTTAATAAATTTTTTTAAAAACTTATTGTGCTCATTTTAATTTTCATTTTATCAAGTTACAAATACAAAAATGTAAAAATAGATGATGTATGTACAATGTTCATAACTTATTTTTAAATTGGTCATAACTTGAGCAGCGATGGCTTAGGAGGGGATAGAGCGATCGCTTTCCAATGAGGTGAACCAGGTTCGAATCCCAGCGATAACTGATCAATACGAAATCCGCATTAGCTTGCACTGACCACAGTGCGGACGTGAAATATCCTCAGTGGTAGACGGATCAAGGGTTGGGATCTCCTTGCCGTGAGGCTAACCGTAGGAGCTTCTCGTGGTCTCCCACTTCATATAACGCAAATGCGCGTTAGTTCCATCAAAAAGTCCTCCACAAAGGCAAATTTCTCCCAGTACTTGATCCAGGAGTCCCCTTGTCCTCTGGATTGGGTTCAAAATTGCAAGGTTACGTAGTCGAACACTAGTAGTTGCAAACCCAAAAATGGGTTGGCTATTCAACGACGACTAAAACATTATCCATAACTTGCTGTATACATAAATTAAAAAACAAAAATCTAAATTTGAATCCAATACTGGAAGGACCAAAACTTTGTATATACCTATATTGCTCAAAAGCAGTCAAAATAACTGGATTTTAAAAGAATAACTAATGTGTAAAGAAATTTGCTTAAAATTAATTTTTAATATTTTTTATATTATTGAGAGTTATATTACAAGTTATTAGTAAATATTAACAACAACAAAAAATTATATGTCGTACAACACTAGTAGTAAAAAGGCACAAAATTCTACGAAATTGTGGCATTATATACATAATTTTGTTTTCTAATTGAAAATAAAGAAGCAGTCAAAATGACTTCCTTGGGCAATCTAGTGTTAAAATAAATAAAAATGAAGTTTTGAACTTGGTTTTTATTTTGTTTAGCACTAGATTGGATTTGACACTTGGTTGAAGTTTTGAACACAGTGTTGAACACGATATTGAGAAGCCTTAAACTCCATGATTTTTTTTTGCCCCACAAATGGCTGCTTTTAATAATTATTAAAAATATTCCTGAAATAGTCAACACGGTTAAATATTAGAAAAGTAGTTTTATTTAAAAATAAAAGCGAAATACAATAAAAACAATAAGAACGTCATTAATGATAGATGAGGGATACCGTTAACTATAATCATATACAAATAACACAAATAACTAACAAATGTGCAAGTTAAAAAATAAATTCTTGTCAAAACTCATTCCTTTACCTAAAGCGATTGATTAATGAACAGTGTTGGGAAGGTGACCGCCAACTATATCAAATGTAAACCGAGTAAATATATTTGTGTTAAAAAGTAGAATTATTCCTTGACTTGATGTTTTATTAATAAAAATTAAAAGGTTTGTTACCAAAGCTTTTTTACAAAATCAATTTAAATGTCAGGAATGATGAATGATACTTTCATCAAAATAACTTCATATGTAAAAGACTAACGGAAAAAGAGAAAAATACCTGAAAATAAGGAAACGGATTTTCCTTGTATAATATATCGATTTCATAAAAATCGTATGACTAATATTGATAAAAACCGTGACAGAATGATGGAAAACCCACTTCCTTTATTTATTTTTTTTGATTAATGCAATGCATAGCAAGACCGAAGGAGGTATTTATTTTCTTCTGAATACTTTCGTTTTTTTTTTTTTTTTGAGTAGGTACTATTTTTTTCCCTTCCTCGTTTCTCTCAGTTATTTTATTCGCAGAAGTTTGAAGTGTACTTTTTGATGGTTATTTATGCAAGGAATGGTTTTGATATTCAACGGATTTCCTTAATTTTCGTTAACCGTATACAGTAAACTAGTAAAAAAGGAACTTTATTTTTTGTTATTTGTTAATATTTACTATTAGACTCTGTAGTGCTTCTACCACTACAAAAATACTATTCCAATTCACTAATATATACCAAATTGTTAAACGCACTATGAGATCCTGCGTAAAATCTGATATATCAGGTGATACTACGCAACTTAATTGTTTTTACGTGACTGAAACCGGTTTACACTTACTTTCGCGTATCAATTGCTCAAATTCGACGATATATGTCATAAATTCGACGATTCGATAAATTAGACGATATATATAATATAAATATAGAATATTTATTATATCTGGTATTATATTAGTATATAATAATAATGAGACCAAACTATTAGACGCACTGTAGTTTTTTAATACTGAGAAGTTTTGCACGGGTTTATATGCAATACTTTTATATTTAAACATACATGCAAAGGGTTTTAATTCAAGAGATTTTTTATATACTTCCTATTTGTATTGATTTTTAACGTATTGAATTATAATGTTAACCATTTGATACACGAAGGTAAACAAGTGCAAACCGGTTTCAGCAGCGTAAAAACGATAAAGCTGTATTGTATCAGCTGATAATTAAGATTTTGCATAGAATCTTACAGTGCGTCTAATAATTTGATCAGGAACTGTAAGACTTCTTAACACGATTCTATGTAAGGGTAACTTTCATCGATGAAGGTTGGCATTGTTGATAACATACGCCTCAAGTTGATGACCTTCGGACGTGATGTGAACACGCCTACCTTGTCAGAAACTCCCACTTCGATTTGAACACGCCTACTAAGATGGATGGTCCACATTGAACAGTCGACTTGTTACTGAGACATTATCCACCTCCTCCCGCTGTTGCTACTCAGTCTCAATCACACACAACGCGAGCCAAAATAGGAGCGACTGCGACGGTGAACTTAATAAAGTTCTCACGATTAGCAATCGAAAGCATGGTGATCTTAATACAGCTCTCCCTTCTTCTCACAAAACAGCAATTTATCAACTAGCGTTATCTGTTCATCGAGTTCTATCACAGATAGAAATTCTGGTGGAGAAGTACTGTAGTGTGTCTACCACTACAAAAATTCCAATTGGCTATTGTATAAAACATTACTAACTCGATTCTATGTTGGAGTACCTTTTCATAGATGAAGGTTGACATTGTCGTTAACTACTATCTCCCGCACACTAATTTTTATTTTTGTTGAAATATAAGTAAGCTGAGTTATATATGTAGTTTTTAGTTGAATATGACTATATTTATAACCAATTAAATGCATGTTTAGAAGTACTCTCAGAGTTTGTACGCTGCATTTTTGGTTCAAACGCATCTTCAAAGAAAACAAAATCGATTAAAAATATATTTCAGTTTTTAGCAGTTGTTTTTTTAAATTTGTTTAGCCTGTATACACGTAAAAAGTTTTAGAATATAGTGTTTGTATCGGTGATCCTAAAATTAGAAAATAAACACAAAAAATATCTAATATAAAAAATAATAATAATTTAAAAAATAATAATTTAATAATAAATAATAAAGTAATAATAATTTAAAAACTAATAATAATTTAAAAAATACAATAGGGTCAAAGGAAATTAAAGAAAAATGGTTTTAATGTACATGTCAAGGCTTTATTATTAAAAATGTATTTTAATATAAAGCTTTTTCAAAAAATAATTTGCTTAGTTGCGACTATAGTTAAATGTATACCTGTAATAATTACATTTCTATTCATAGACTTAATTAAATGTCTTACTTACACAGTTATTGATTTATACATTTCAAATATTTAATGCACACAAAGCTACAGAGATGAAATCTGAAATTTAATTAAGTTTGACATTCAAAGATCGAATAATAAGAAAAAAAAACATCGATGCGAACTTAAGTTAAATGAAAATAAGTTATATGCAATACATTTAATTATTTTTATTTTTGACACATCTAACATAGTTGATATGATTTCAAAAAATTTATGAATTAAATTATGTCATATGCTTTCTTAAGACTTCCCTTTTCGTACAAGTAGTCATAAAGTTTTTGTTTTCAATTTAAATACGAAGTAAGTCGTTTCCAATAAGCTGTTAAAAATTCGAGAATATGCAGTGTAAATAAGCTAACATGATTAAATGGCTTAAAAATTCTGTTTTCTATTTTAATGATTCTTAGTTAAGATTTAATTAAATTCCGATTAGAAGCTTAAAATGCTCATTTTTAAATAATTTAGAGAAATATTATTAAAATGATAATTTCAATTACGCATAGGTATTAGTTTGATATATACATTATATAATTTTTAAATTTTGTAAGTTTCATTGATAAGGTAATGTTGTGTTTATTCAAAAGAGTTTCGAAACTTTATAATTTGAATTGATATTTTTGAAATAAAAAAAGTTAGTCGAATATTTGATTATGTTAAGTGCGCATCGGCTAATTTTAAGAATAAATTTTTCTTAAGACATGACTTTTGCTTTAATTTTTGTTTGCCTCGCAAATAAATCATGTTTCTAAAAATTCTATGGTTACATTGGTGCTAAGACTATAAATCCTATTATTTTCATAAATATTGAATCTTGGTTAAGAGATTTATGGTAATATTTCATGCATATTCATAATAAATTAAAAGATTTTTAAATATAATTTCAATTCAATAAGTTTTTATCGTTTCAATTTTTCATATTTTCATAATAAACGCTTATAAAAAGAGTATTTAAAGTAAGTAAGAAAGTTTGATTTGTACAATGGCTAGAGTGTTCAGTCAAATTAAGAAATTTGGAAAGAATCGTGCATTTTTTCTAGGTTTTGTAAACAATAACAAATCATCCTTAGTAAAGTAGGATTTAACGAATTTAACCACGGAAAAGGAAACAGTGGCCAAATTAATATGACATTTTCTTTATTAAGAAAATAATTTTTTTTGTGAAAATCTTTTTTTTCTATTATTCGGTTTATTTGGTTCTCAATAGTAAAAGAAAAATAAACCATTGTAAGGAATACCGGGTAAGTCTAGTGTCAGAAATTCCTAACAAAACATGGTGAAAAGTACTGATGCACAGCTTGTCATTACTTTTAACCATAAAATCCATTTTTACCGTAAAGTTTTAAAACATATATGACGTACCGTAATTTTATCAGAATACTTACTATGAAATCACTAAATCACTGTAATTAAATAAGTATACTGTAAAATTAGCGGTATAAAATTTTATAGTTAAATTGGATTTTACGGATGTTGCATAGAGGGTGCAAGTATTTTTTACCCTAATTTGATCCGGAATATTTTACAGTGTATATACCCGGGAACGGCCGTCATAATTTGGATTATTATCCCATTTTATTCAGTTATTATTACTAATGCACTGTGAGGATAACACATTTATGCATTTCTTATTAAAGATTGAATAGAAACCTACTTGTTCTACCAAAGAATTGCAATAAACTAATATTATAATTTAATAATAATAATGCTAATAATTAAATGCTTGAAAAATCATAGATCATGCATCACCAGTTTATCAACCGCCATTGTATAAGTAGCGTAATGTGTAATATCCTATGTAATGTCAGTACATCAAGTTATGGGCAATTTAAAAAAAAATTATAAATATTGTAAGCCCGATTTTTTTAAATATATGTGTTTGTAACATGATAAAATGAGGATTAAAATCTTTACAATAAGATAAAGAAATGCATTAAGTTAAGTTTATCACAATCGTTTCAAACTTCATTAAAAAATTTTTTTTATTGGTTTCTACTGTGTTGTCCCCCCCCAACGTAATATCTAATTTTGATAAAAAATAGGGATGGAAATAATTAATTATGTTTCTTTGATCCAATTTAACTAAAACAGTTCTGTATCATATGACATAGCAGCAAATAAGTTTTCATAATTTTGTTTTCTCTTTTGAAAAATTAGCGTTATTAGAAGTTTTTAGTGACAAAACACTTTAGTAATCAGAAGTTAAAAAAAATACATCCATATCAATTTAATGTAATTAATATGAAACAGACAGCGTCATTTTGTTTTAAAATTAATATTTTAAAAATAATATTAATTGCTAAAACAAACATTAAATGACAATTAGTTGCAAAAACAATTAGTATAGAACGACAATAATCATAAAATGGTAATTAGTTTGATGCTTTGGAAGAAACAGTTTATAATTCGAAAAGAAAACAATCGGAAATTATCCATAGAACCTTAATTAGAGCGAGAATAAAAAAAAACTCCGTTTTTTCTTATTCAGCGAAGTTGTTGTAAATCAGCAATACATCTATTAAATATAATACTAAATTTTTTCTTTTACTTTAAGTTAAAAAGTGGAAAACAATTGAAAGATTCAATGCATATTCATTTTCTAACTATAAAATATTCATTGATATTCATAGTAAATTTGTTTTTATATTAAATCAGTTGTAGCACAAAATAATTTGAAATTCATTTTACTTTCAATTTTTCTTCCACCAATTTTTTTTTCTGTCAATACAATTTTATTCTACACGTTAGTTCTTAAATTTTTATTGAATAATTTTTGCAATAAAAGCTTATTTGAATAAATGTTTTAAAAAATCCAGTAGGCGTTGTATAAGTTCAAAATAAAAATGATTTTTGCATGTCTTGAATTCAGTTTTTTATAATATTATTTTAAAAAAAGTCAAATAATGTTAAGATTTGCTTCTGAGCCGTGGCTGCTCAGGGGATGCGGTGAATCGGGTTCGAATCCTAGCGATGGCTGGTCGATACGAATTCCGCATCCGGCTTGCTCTGACCAGAGTGCCGACGTGAAATATCCTCAGTGGTAGACGGATCATGGGTTAGAGTCCCCATGCCGTCAGGCTAACTGTGGGAGGTTTTCTTGGTTTTCCTCTCCATGTAACGCAAATGCAGGTTAGTTTCATCCAAGAGTCCTCTAAGAATTCAAATTTCATCCAATACTTGATCCAGGAGTTGTCTTCCGGATTGGGTTCAAAATTACAAGGCTACGGAGTTGAACATCGTCACACCAAAAAGTGGGTCGGCTGTTCAACGACGGTTATAAAATAAACTAAAAAGGTTTGCATCTATCTTCTCTTTCATTTTCAATTCTGATATTACTTCTAGAATGCGCTTAAAATGAGATCTTGTGACATAGAATTAAATTTCCCATAATAATGAGATCAATGGTCAATATTAAAAGCAAAAAAAGGGAGAAAATTCGAGAAAAAAAGCACCGGAAGTTACAATAACTTGGAAAAAATTGCAATTTCGAAATAAAAAACAAAACACACGTCTTAAGTTTATACAGGGTGATCCTAAAATCTGCGTCAAAAATGAAAAGGTAGGTAGAGGGGACATAAATAAGCATATTTCGTATAGGATTGCGTGTGCGGTAATGCCGCCTTGAGCCGGCGGGGAGCGCTGAAGACTGCGGCGTATAAAAGCCCTTGCTAGCTGGATTCCCGCACGTATCTCAAACAGCATGCATCGTTTCACCAATGTGGAGCTTGCAGACGTGCATTTCATGTATGGGGCTGCACAAGGAAACGAATTAGTTGCCCAGGGAGCGTCAGAAATCACCTGGACGCTGTCTACGGCCAGCATTGGATAGGACGGGGTGGTCCAGTTCCCTGGCCATCACGTTCTTCTGATTTAACCTGCTTGAATTTTTTTTTGGGATCATATTAAAAGCCCGGTGTACGAGAGTCCCATCAGGAAGATCTTGTTGCCCGCTTGTCTGTTGCTGCTTTACATGTGCTCGACATGCCTAACGTCTTTTCTAATGTACGCCGATCTATGCCGTTGCTGTGACTCTTGTATCGATGTTGGTGGCTGCTCTTTCGAGCACCTCTTGTAAACTGTTGATACATTTTTTTCCCTTCTGTTTTTACTTGTCTTTTCAGTTTCCTCTGATTCATACTGGTTTACAAGCTAGTGCTTTAATGTGCCATTACCGCACACACATTCCTATCCGTAATATGCTTATTTATGTCCCCTCTACCTACCTTTACATTTTTGACACATATTTTAGGACCACCCTGTATATAAATGATACTTTCAGCTCGTCAAATTTGTAGTCGCATATCTCCAGCCCACAGAACAGCATCCCCGTATGATATTTCTAATAACAATATGATTCTCAAACTAATTATTGGATTTAAAATATTTTTATTCCATGATACTCTCAGTACATTTTTCTATAGCCCTTCGAAATAAATAGAGAGTTTTCAACTTTCGTTTCCCGATGGTTTGATATACTCCGGTGTAAATAATTACGAGAATTTGCAGACTTGGTCGATTATCTCTAGAACTACTGGACCGATTTTAATGAAACTATTCAACAATTGTAATACACATGCATGTTCATGCTTAGCACTCGTTGGAGTCGGAAGGTATGAAATTACCATAGGACAATTGCGCCACAGGAAATGATAAACTGCCGTATTTCAAGTATGAAATCACTCTGCAAGGCCTGTATATCTGTAAGAAGAGACTATAACCCCCCATTAACCCATTTGTTTCGTTTATTCTGCAACTGCAGTTTCATATCTTACGACTCCAGCGAGTGTTATGCACGATAATGCGTTCGTATTACAATTATTGAATAGTTATTTGTTTTGTATTGTATCAATGAATGTACAAATCAAATTTCATTAAAATCGCTCCAGTTGTTCCAGAGATAATTGACCCAGTCTGAAAAGTCTCTTAATTTCTTACGCTGGAGTATTTAGGAACCAGGAGATTGCTACCCAGATAGCAAAATAAGGTTTATTTCCACTAAGCAAAAACCTTTTGATGTAAACCTAAAAAGGTTTGCAATGCTGTTTACATGTAAACCTTCTAACCTTAAAACGAGATCTGCGACCATCTGCTCTATTCTACGCACATTACCCTCATCCAAAACCTTGGAAAACAATCTTTCATATAAAAACCTTAAATTGAGATTGACTTAGGGTTTTCAAGCGTTTGAAAAAAAAACTTTAATAAAGCTGGCCTCAAGGTGAAAATAATCTTAAATCCAGGTAATTATAAGGTTTCTTTCCGCAAAGTCTTATATTCTTAGCTAAAATCCACCTTGTCATGAAATTTTAATGAACAATGCAATTTGATCCAATCGCTAGTGTGACGTCATTATGGACCTAAATGACCATACTTTTTTAAAAAGCCTTAAAATTTTTTTTAAAAATCCTTTTAGGATGAAAGGTTTGAAACTGCAATATTTTTGCCTTATTGAAAAAAGGTTTTTAGTAAAAACATTTTCGTGGCAGCAAAAAGAAAATTCCGACACAAGGCTCTACATCTAAACATAGAATCGAGATAACATATCTTATATACTAGTGAATTAGAATTATATTTTTGTAGCGGTAGATACACTGCAATTGTACTGGATGGCCTACTCACCTCGACATTACGAAGGTGTGGCATTCAAAAAAAAATTTCTTCGTATTTTTGTTCTCAATATTTCCTCATTTTTTTAATTTTTTGTATCCTTGTTTGTAGTATATTCCATTCGTCTTGAAAAACACTATATCTTAGAAATACTCTAATATTAATG
Organism: Parasteatoda tepidariorum; assembly: GCF_982258835.1. NCBI lineage: Eukaryota > Metazoa > Arthropoda > Arachnida > Araneae > Theridiidae > Parasteatoda > Parasteatoda tepidariorum. The sequence continues at coordinate 94,568,513 of NC_141762.1, forward strand.
TTTCATGCCTAAACTAAATAAACTTGGTAAATTTCAATAATATTAGAGCGTAAAACTTCATCAAATTGAAAACTATACGATAATTTTAAAATTTATTTGTATTTGCTCTATTCACTCTTTTGAAACAGCGGCTGAATACATCAATTTATTCTAATCACGCTTCTATGTGAAGATGATTTCAGCCAATAGAAACTCTTTATTTGAATGATGCATTTTACAGTTTATCAGCTTAAATACTTTTAATAGAAATCAATGAAGGTAATCTTTCTTCTTTTTTTTCTCATTTTAAAGTTAAGAGGATTAACACTTTTCATTTCAATCAATTCTTAAAAAGAGTTTAAGGACTTAAAACTGTTGAAACTGTTCTTGAAGGCTTCTTGTTTTTCCGGAAATAATTCAAGACAAATTGAGACAAAACAGTTTCATTATTGCGACTTATGTGTCTTATAAGTTTAACCCCTTGACATGTCATTAAACACAAAAGTAATGCGCCTAGAAATACTATTTATTTCACGCAAAAATAATTAAAAAAGCGGTAAGAGATTTTGTTCAATACAGTACCCCTCCAAATTATTCCGGACACTTAAAATTTCTGAAAAATTGTCATTTTTCAAAGCGTCGTAACTTTTTCAAAAATGAATCAATTTTCATAAAAATTTCAGGATATCATGTTCAAGTCTTCTACTTTCACCTAAAAATTACTAATTTAATTTATCTCAATTTTTTACAAAAAATTGCACATTTGAACTAAGCAATTTTTTTAAAAGCAAAATGTCAAATCTGACAAGTTGCTACTTTTGACGTTATTGTTTCGACATAAGAAACAAATGACGTCTCCCAGACGTTTTCGTTTGTCAAGGGGTTAAAATTCCTTTAAAAACACCACTTGACCCTATTTTTAACTTTATAAACGAATTGGTGGAAATTTTTTTCTTCATTATTCTTATTAATTCTGCAAGTTTAATGATAATTTAGAGCTATATTTTAATGATACTTCATGATAAAGGTAAGAGGGGCATTTTATTAACGAAGATAAAGTATTAAAAATATTCTGTAATGATTGAATGCTTTTTTTTTATAATTAGAAAAATACCAAAAGTGCCTTTGAAATTATGGGAATTTCAACATTTATTTCGCGAATTTAAGCACTAAATTAAGTAGTGTCCCGCAGTGGACTGATCGTTAAGACACGGTTCCCAGCAGATCACCGAAGTCAAGCATCACTGTCTGCGGTCAGTGAGCGGGTGGGTGACCACTTGGATCAGTCTGCGTAGGGACCGAGGGTGTGCGGTATGGGTCCTCGTTAAACTGTTCTGCCGTAAAGTGCTCGACTTCGCGTGTTGGTCGTCGGGCTACCGAAGCGGAGGTGCCATCCCCTCCGCAGAGGATCAAAATTGTGATGGCATTACTTCGGATCATCCTCAGGCATGTTTCCCAGACCGCCGCCAATAGCTAATTGTGCAGCTCTAGTGTGACGTAAATTAACAACCAACCAACCAAATTAAGTAGTTTTTGAGAAATATATAATTAGTTTTTTCTGTTTGTTACTAGAAAGGAACTGGATGAGCAGCCTATTTTTCTGAATTAGACATAATACTCAATAATAAAAGAGAAATGAAAAATCCTGTATAAAGCAGTAAAATACTACAATTAAAAAGGAAAGTTGCACAGTGCAGCAGAAATTCCATAAGAAAATTGAAACCAATAGAAATTATCAAAGAAGAAAACTGCGAAATTATAAAAATGACAACCGAAGTTGACGTCGTCAGGGGGTTACCAGCTACAGGAGTCATAAGAACACAAAACCTTTTCTATCGAGAGAGCACGACAAATGTCTAAAAATTGCTCTCTCTCTGTACTCCAAAGGTTTTGTAAAAATTCCAGGACGAATGAAAAGAAATACAAAATGCAAAAGCAAGATACAAAAGTAAAGTGATTGAAGAATTCTAGTTTTTTATATATTTTTTCTTTTAACAGAGCGCAATTCAAGTCTTAACTGAGCAGCCCCAGTTAAGCATTCTATTAATAGGTTACTTATCTTCTCCTTGACTTCTTTTTTTTTTTCAATCTGCGCATTGTAATAGAGGGCGTTGTTTTCTTTAGTTTTAAGTGTTTCCTTTTCATTCAGTTTGCTTATGAAATCGCTGTTTGACCTGGTTAAAGTGAGTTTTTACTTTCTGATGATATTGGTTTTCGTTTTTCTCTTCGTTCTATGATTTGGCTTCGTTTGGTTAGAGTTTCGTTTCTAAATTGGTTCTTTGTATTTCATGTTTTTCCTGGACTTCTATACAAAACCTTCGGGGTACTGAGGGAGTTACTTTAGGCATTTGCTTCTCCCTCAATAGAAGAGGTTTTGTTTTATGGCTACCGGGGCCTGTACCCCCTGAAGACAACGGCTTCGGTGGTCATATTTTTATTTTTATTTCCTTCGTTTCCTTTATTGCTGCATTTATCCATTTTTTTGAAATTTCTGCTGCTTTTAAGCGCGTTTTTTTTCAAAGAAGTTTTATCTATTTAGAATAAATTTTTTTTTTGTTTTCCTTTAGTATACTACATTTAAGGTATGACTTTTCTACCATCCAAATACCATAAAAAAATATCTTAAAACTTATTCTAAACTAGCAGCTCAGTTGGTCATGCAAAACCGTAAAATTTACGAACTAAAACCGTAGCTTTGATGAGCTTTTTATCATAGAAGAACAATGTTTTTTCCGAAAAAGTTACAAAATAAATTTTTAGTAACAACGGACTTTTGTCCCTGTGGAACAAGTTTTCTCTGTTAAAGTTACGAAGCTAATCTTCAGCAGATATGAATATGTTGTGCAGCACAACAATTGGACTAGCCGGGAGCAGAATTCGAATCGATTAGTCATTGGTGGGATTCAAACCTGGACCTCTCATTCGGAGACAAACGCGTCTCAGCCAGCATAATAATTCTTCTTCTTAATAAAACACGTGTTTTGTTTTGAAAAGAAGTATGGAACTGTCTTTACTTTAAAAGTGTTGAAATTAGATCAAGATCCAGATAGAAAATAAGGTTTATTTTCATTCAGAAAAAACCTGTTAATGTAAACCTAAACAGGTTTTTTATGAGGTTTACGCGTAAACCTTCAAATCTTAAATCAAGAACAGTGACAATCTGCTTTATTCTACGCAAATTACCATAATCTGAAACCTTGGAAAATAACCTTCTGTATATAAAAACCTTAAATCGAGGTGGTCTTGGGTTTTTCAAGAGTGGAAAAAAATACTGGAATAAAGCTAGTCTTAAGGTGAAAAAATTCCTAAATCTAGGGAGTTATAAGGTACTTTCTTGGTTTTGGTAGTTATAAGGTACTTTAGTTACGTCGCACTAGGTCTGCACAATGGGCCATTGGCGTCGGTATGGGAAGCATCACTGAGGATGATCCGAAGACAATTTTAATACAAAAAAAAATTACAGTAGCATACTTAATGTGAAATAATAACTAGAGTTAAAATAAATTACTCTGGAATACTATATTTTAAAAAGTGTATTTTTTCATGTATAATTCTTCATTTATAATCGTCGTTGAACAGCCGACCCAATTTTCAGGTTTACGTCTACTAATGTTACGTCTACTACGTAGTCACGGGAGCTCCTGCATCAAGTATTGGGAGAAATTTGCCGTCGTTGAGGATTTTTTGATGGAACTAACTCGCTTTTGTGCTTCATGAACAGGAAGACCACGAGTACCTCCTACGGTTAGCCTAACGGCAAGGGGACTCGAACCCATGATTCGTTTTCCAATGAGGACATTTCACGTCAACACGGTGGTCGGTGAAGGCCGGATGTGGAATTCGTATCAACTGGGATTCGAACCCGGTTAACCTCATTGGAAGGCGAACGCTTTGTCCCCTGAGCCATCGCGGCTCCTTTTTCATTATAAGGTTTACATGCACTTTGCAATCTAAAAATCTCCGGAATAAAAAATAAAAGTTTAAGATAAAAAAAAATACACAGTTACGTTAAGCATGGAAAGCATAAATGTTAAGCATGGGTGCCTTAGGCATTTGTGGCCCTTAGGCCATTCATCATGTTAATCAAGGTGTTTGAGGCGTTATCAGTCCTTGTGATCTTTAAAATCTAGAAGTAAAAGTGCACAGAAATACAATTTCTTACAAAAACATTCTTTTTATTATTTTTTACATTATGATGTTATGTATACTTGGTAATTTAAAAGCAAAAGAACCAGAACCAAACTATTGATAAAAAAATTATTCTGAAATACAATATTTTAAAAATATTGCTCTTTTTTCGAAACTCAACTCCCCTTACTGAATTATCCTCTTATTAATCATTATTTATAGAAACAGCTAGAAGGGAATAAAATATCGTAATTGAAGTCCAAAAATAGAAACGTAATTTTGTATAAATGGCTAAATTTACTGTCTAATGGCTTTCTTTATCTAGAATAATTGTTTTCAAACTCAGCACATTATCAATATTACTGTAATATTTTAAGTGAAAATTAGTAATGTGTTTGCTTAATATTTAGGACCACGTTCCGGCTTATCAAAATGTACCGGAAAGTTCTGACACCATTATCTCCTTGCTTTCATACAAATGCAAATATATCTCTCTCGCGGCAAAAGACCGAAATCGGTGGTTGTTGACTTTCACCGGTGAATGTCGATAAACACCAAATACGTCGGTGAAAGATCGAATATTTCAACCCTCACCGGTGCATGTCAACAATCACAGATATGCTGTAGTGAATGTTCGAAATATTTATTACATTCGATTTGATATGAATTTATTCGTGGATATAATGAATTCATTCGTGGACATTTATTCGATATTTTAACCCCACACTGATGTTTTTTTAAGGGCAAGTGCCACTGCGCGGTATAAATTTGCCCGGTATACCCTACACTGATGTTTTTTAAGTGCCACTGCCCGGTATACATTTGCCCAGTATACCCTACACTGATGTTTTTTTAAGGTTAAGTGCCATTGCCTGGTATATATTTGCCCGATACTCCAAACACTGATGTTTCTTCTAATCTATCGTCAGTAAGTATTAAAATATAGGATAAATATAAATATATCAAATAAACATAATAATATTAACGAATAAATCAATATAAAATTGGATATAACAAATATTTCGGACATTTACCAAAGCGACTATGTGATTGTTGACATTCACCGGTGAGAGTCAGAAATAAGGGTATTTGGCAAATATTTCGGACATACACCAAGCGACTACGTGAATGTTGACATTCTCCAGATTTCAGAGTTTCACCGTAACATATCCATTTTTGTTCCTTTCTTTCTCCGTATATTCGGAAGTTTGAAGCTGTTTTTCTAACAAAACAGTTTTTCACGATTTAATATATTAAAACCCAGATAGCAAAATAAGGTTTATTTTAGCTCAGCAAAAACCTTTTAATGTAAACCTAAAAAGGTTTGAAATGTGGTTTACGTGTAAACCTTCTAACCTTAATACGAAATCTGCAACAATCTGCTCTATTCTGTGCACATTACTCTAATCCAAAACCTTGGAAAACAACCTTCGAAATAAAAACTTTAGTCGATATAAAAACCTTAAAACGAGGTTGACTTGGTTTTCAAGCGTGAAACCATCCTTTAATAAAGCTAGTCTTAAGGTTAAAAAATTCTTAAATCTAGGTAGTTATAAGGTTTCTTTTCGCAACGTTTTGTATGTTCAGCTATACGCATAACAGAGCAGATTAGATAGCGTTCTGCAATTAATTTCAAGTCATTAATAAATAATATGTAAATAAATTTCTTTACAATATAGTTAAATAAGGAACAAATGACGTACTTAAACAAGGTTTTTAAAAGATTTTCTTCTATTGACAACTAAAGAAATCTTAATAAACCATCGAATTATTTTCCGCCAAGTAAGAATGAGTCTACAATGAGAAACTTTTTTAAACAGTCTTATGAGGATAAGAGATTTGACTGGGTTTTTTTTCTAATTTTAAGATTTAATTTTTGATTTTTTTCTCTTAATTGTTATTAATTTGAGTGGCTTCTATGAAATTTTTAAAATAACTTGTTCTGCGGTGTTTAAGGAAAATCTTCAATTATAAATTTTGTTCCATGGCAAATGTTTAAAATTCCTCTCCTTTGCTAGGTAACAGATAAATGTTCCATCCGCCTTATGGTTGCTAAACTGAATTGACAAATTAATTTCCGTAAAACTTTAGTTTTTTCTTGTATTACTTTAACAAATTTAGAAACAGTTTCTTTGATAAAATATTCCTTAGGTAGCTTTATTTTGCTCTGTATTCTAACCAAAAATACTTTTTAATGCTATGGTGGTAAGAATATTCATACAATGCCGTAAAACGTTTTAAACTGAATGTCATTTATTTTAGAGTAACACTTTGCATTAATTTGTTAAATGGCTTACAACCCAGGATTAATAGTTAATATTTAATTGCTACCTGCCTTGCTGAACAAAGGACAGGATAACATAGCATCGAAGTAGCTAGTTGCAATGTTTACTCGACTAACAGATTGGTATCCTGAAATAAACAGTGATTTTAAGGATTTTGCAGCAAGGTGTGTATGCTGGTTGGATTATATTTAGTAAAATAGTTGTGTAGTATAATGGCCTCCAAATGTTTTAGGCCCAACCTTTATTTCTGGCTTTTGAAAAGTTTCAAAAATTGCTTGACCCTTTTTACTATTGGGTTAAATTTTTTTTTTAAATAAATGGCATTGCCTATTATGAGTTTGTATTTAGTATGAATTGAAATCCTACAATTTACTGAATTTAAATTTGTTTCAAGAAAATCTAAGTCCTTGCTTATTGGGGGGAATGTATGAACTCGTAAATATGCAGGAACTTCAAAATGATTCTAGTCATTTAAACAAGACTAAATGAAATCAAAGTGAGTGATTTTTTTAGGGGGGGGGGGAATATTACAGGGTAGTTTCTCGCTGGCTCTAGTCTTGACACACTCACTAATTTACATCAGTTATTATCTGCAATTTTCATTTAGTGAAAACTGCAAAATGCTTTATGTTCTCCAGATTTGAAATTTTCAATCTGGTTAACTTCTCTTTTCTTAGCGATTTGAACACCCGGCACTAGAAATGTTAAATTTTTCAAATACCAATTAACTGGCTAATCGCGAAGTCCTTGGGTGCGAAATTAAAATAGCCTAATGTAGAGCTATTGATCCTGCTGCAATTTTTACTGAAGGAGCCGAAGGTTCACGCATTCAATAAAAAATCTACAATACATTTCTGAAAAGCTACTGTTACAAAGTTTTTAAAAAATTGTCATAAATAGTAAAATACTTACACTATACGCGAAAGCGAGGATGAGTTTTATAATCTAATGTTTCGGATTCTCTTATTCAAGAATAACTTGAACTCTACATAGAGCGCTAGCCTCCCAATGAGGTGAACCGGGTTCGAATACCGGCGAAGGCTGGTTTATTCGAATTCCGCACCCGACTCGCACCGACCTCAGTGCTGACGTAAAGTATCAGTGGTTGATGGATCATGGGTTAGTCCCCTTGCCGTTAGGCTAAGCGTGGGATGTCTTCGTGGTTTTACTCTCCATGTAACGCAAATGTGGGTTAGTTCAATCAAAACTTTTTCCACGAAATCAAATTTCTCTCAATACTTGATCCAGGAGTTCTTTTGTTTTCTGCATTGGGATCAAAATTACAAAGCTACGGAGTTGAACATTAGCAGTCATAAATCCAGAAATTGGGTCGGTTGTTCAACGACGGTTATAAAATAGCCATGTTAATTGTTCAAGCAATTTCAACGCTCGTGGACAAAAGCGTGACTTAGGTATGTTTATATTTTATGTCTAAAAGCTCAAACCGTCCCGTAATATAAAATACTTATTCATATTGGTAATGTAAAGGAAACTTACACCAAGTCTTATATTTTCTTGAATTTTTGAGTTTTGATAGTGAATGGTAGTTTTTAAAATAGTTTACGATATATGCACTGCAGTAGATATTGTCTGACAAAATGATCGATCTGGTCAATCTTAACTAGTAAATTGACTGTATTTCATAGAACAGATACCGTAGACTTATTTTTTGAAAATAAGACTGTTTTCAGTAAGATTCATTAAGGAATAATTTTGAAATTAAGACGACAAGCTTTTCAGTAAAATTTGGGAAAATTTAGCTTTGGAGATAAATTATTTTGTGAAAGGATGACCACGTGCTCTCTTTTTTGTAAAACGTTATACAGTATGTTTTCACCTAATAAAAGATTTTGCAATTCTTATAAACAAGCCGTGATGGCTCAGGGGATAGAACGTTCGTCTTCCAATAAGGTGAGCCGGGTTCGAATCCCAGCGATGGTTGGTCGATACGAATTTTGCACAGACCACAGTGCTGACGGGAAATATCCTCACTGGTGGACGGATTATGGGTTAGTCCCTTTGTCTCGTGATCTCCCCCTCCATGTAACGCGATTGCGGGTTTGTTCCATCAAAAAGTCCTCCACGAAGGCAAAATTCTCTCACTACTTGATCCAGGAGTTCCCTTGTCTTCTGGATTGGGTTCAAAATTACAAGGCTTCGGAGTTTAACATTAGTAGTCCTAAACCCAAAAATTGGCTGTTCAACGATGGTTATAAAATAAAAATAAAATTCTTTTAAACATTTGGAATTGTACATTTTAATTGTGCGACTCGCTCTTATCCTGTTCATGATTTCATTTTTCATTTTCTGTGGTTAATAGTTTGTTGAAATCTGTGTTAACAGATATTGTTGTGTGTCCATATTTTTGTGATATACAACATGCGCTATAACATTTCGAGAGTTCCTTCAAAGGCTCAAATGTCTGTTCGAGAGTGAAATAACCAAAATTCCTGAATTTTTAATGTCACTGACAGCAGTCCTGACTGATTAAAGTACATAAAAAGTGTAGTGTGTCTACCACTATAAAAAAAAATTCCAATTCACTAGTATATAACACATGTTAACTCTATTCTATGTTGGGGTACGTTTTCATAGTTGAAGGTCGGCATTGTCGATAAAAACTATCCCCACATTGGTGACCCAGACGTGATGTAAGCATGCCTACGTTGATAGAAACTCCCATTTAGATGTATGGTCCCCATTGAACAGTTGACTTCTTATTTGTGACTAGGACATTACCTGCCTCCTCGCGCTGTTGCTACTCAGTCTCGACCACAAACGTTTACACTAGATTACTAGCGGCAACACAGGAGTGACCAAGACCGCTTAACTTAATACAGCTCTCACGTTCAGCACTAAAATGTACAGTGATCTTAATACAGTTCTCCCGGCTTTTCACAAAACATCAATTAATCAACTAGTTCTATCCGTTCATCTAATTCTATCGCAGATAAAATTCTAGTGGGAGTACTGTAGTATGTCTACCACTACAAAAATGGAATTCCAATTCACTAGTTTAAAAGGCATGCTAACTCTATTCTATGTTTGGGTACCTTTTCATAGATGAAGGTTTATATGGTCTAAAACTTCTCTCCCCACGGAAGGTATAGCAAAACTCAGAATTTACAGACAGGTTTCAGTCTGCATATTTATATTATATAAAGTTTGCATCTTATAAAATTAATCTTAGTTTAACAAAGATTAATTCCAGTTCCTTATATTTTTTTCTTTTAACAGGGCGCAATTCAAGTCTTAACTGAGCAGCCCCAGTTAAGCATTCTATTAATATGTTATGTATCTTTTCCTTGACTTACTTTTTTTTCATTCTGCGCATTGTAATAGAGGGCGTTATTTTCTTTAGTTTTAAATGTTTCCTTTTCATTCGGTTTGCTTGTGAAATCTCTGTTTGATCTGGTTAAAGTGAGTTTTTATTTTCTGATGATTTTGTTTGAGTTTTGTTTCTAAATTGGTTCTTTGTATTTAATGTTTTTTCCTGGATTTCTATACAAAACCTTCGGGGTACTGAGCGAGTTACTTCAGGCATTTGCTTCTCCCTCAATAGAAAAGGTTTTGTTTTATGGCTGCCGGAATCGGTACCTCCTGAAGACAACGGCTTCGGTGGTCATATCTTTATTTTTATTTCCTTCGTTTCCTTTATTTATCCTTTATCCTTTTTTTGAAATTTCTGCTGCTTTTAAGCGCGTTTTTTTTCAAAGAAGTTTTATCTGCTTAGAATTTAAATTTTTTTCTTCTTTTAGTATTACTTTGTCTTAGTTAATTGTCAAACTCTGTTTTTTAGAACTGTTTTAATGGGAGTTTAACAAAATACAGCTATAGACATAGGTTTGGGTCAAAAGTGGGCAAGAAAAACGACAGTTTTTATCTTATATTTTATAATCGTATGTATAAAACCATAACAGAATCAATTCAAATACTGTCAGATTATTGTTTTGTTCAAGTTCTATGTTTGACTATAGTCTTCGAAAATCTTAAAGTAATGAATTAATGTAGAATATTCATAATTCCACAAAATCTTAAATAGTTAATTTAGTTAAGTCTCAAATTATAACTCTTCATATTTTATTGCATTTACATATCTATTTTTCCAATTAGTAGAAACTTGAATAGTTTTAAATAAATATTAATTATTGAACTCTCATTACATTTAAATTCTAAATTTTTCTACAATACCGAATTAAGTGCGATCAGTTTTAGCAATTGGTTGCTAGCACAGCCACCTGAGTTTTTTCAAGATTTAGTTCGCGAAGTATTTAATGCATTCGTAAGTTTTATACCGTTATTCAATAATTACTTTAGTAATTTTTTGATGTAGTTTGTCTCAAATTTTTTATTTTATCTTCAAAATTATGAAATTCATAATTTGTTTTCTTCCAGAATTCTTACCGCCGTCGAATTGTTGCAGCCAATGGTTCACTTCATGAAAATGAGCTCTATAGGTGTAATAAGTTCAATTTGGACTTCTTTATATGCAGATCAAGAACTTTATATTTTATGGATTTGTTTTTGTTTGCTCACACTATAGTTGTCTACACATTATAAATGCTTATCTTGGCTGATCTCGATATTTAAGATCTTTTACTTCTGATCTCATTTATTTCGTGAAGATAGTCTTAGGAATTCTAAACATCGTGATTTCATTAAACATTTGGTCGTCGGACTACCGAAGTGGGGGTGCCATTCCCTCCGCAGAGGATCAAAATTGTGATGGCATGTCTTTGGATCATCCTCAGGGATGTTTCCCAGACCGTCGCCAATAGCCCATTGTGCAGCTCTAGTGCGACGTAAATGAACACCAAAGAATAATTAAACATTTTATTTATTTGAGCCGTGATGGCCCAGGGGATAGAGCATTCGCCTTCCAATAAGGTGAACCGGGTTCGAATCCCTGCGAAGGCTGGTTGATATGAATCCGCATCCGGTTTGCACTGACCACAGTGCTGACGTAAAATATCTTCAGTGGTAGACGGATCATTGCTTTGAGTCCTTTTGCCATCAGGATAACCGTGGGAGGTTCTCGTGGTCTTCCTCTCCACGTAGCGCAGGAGCGGGTTAACTCAATCAGAGTCTTCCACGATGGCAAATTTCTCCCAATACGTAATCCAGGAGTTCCCTTGTCTTCTGGATTATGTTCAAAATGAGAAGGCTATGGAGTTGAACATTAGTAGTCGTAAACCCAAAAAAATTGGATCGGCAGTTCAACGACGGTTATAAAATAAAAATAAACAATTCAACCATATTAAATTATAAATGCATGTAAGCAAATAACTTTTCATAAGTTTAAATGCATTAAACTACCATTCTTATTCTTTAAAATTTCCCAGCCAATTATTTTAATGTATCAAAATTGGTAATTTCTCATAACTAAAGCAAATACTATTAAAATCATAAATCCGGTGTAGAATTTTTGTCAGGCATATGGCGTATATCTCCAAGAACACCGGCTTCCTCGTAAATAGCAGAATTCTTCCAGATTGTCACTTTCTTAACCCTAAATTTAAATTCTATTTTAGATTTTGAGGGAAATTTTGAGCAGTCATCGAGGAGATTTAAACTCTTAGGATATTTAATTTTCTATTTCAAGTTGTTACCTTTATAGGCTCGTATATTTTCATAGTTGAAAATCAGTGATGGGCATCATTCACGAAAATTTTATTCATGACTAAATTTGTTCAGAATAAATTTATTCTGAATGATTATTCATATGAAAATTTAGTCATTATTCATCATTCATTATGCAAATGTATAAAAAGTTTTAAATAATGATTGATGAACTCATTAGTCATGACTAATTTTTCTGAATAAAATTTTGAATAACCAGCAAAAAATGCAATCGATATGTCTTTGTCTATAACGAGATGCAAAACATCGTTTGCTCTTAAACGTCTCATTTTAGGAATTAAACTGTAAAACTAAGTATGAATATTTATTTTTATGTTATTTTAACTTACTCCAGCGTAACATACTTAGTTGTGCTAAAAAGTAGGTTTATAACAGTTTAGTTACTTAAGTTCATTTTAAAATTTTGTTCTAAAATCTATAAAACGCAATTTTTTATAGTTTTTGAAAGCAAACGATAATATTATTTTAAATTTTTAAATAAAATTTCAACTTAAAAAATTAAACGCTTTTTTGCCATGTAACCATTTCTCAAAAGTATGCATTATGTTAGATAAAAGTAAATTTTTTCAAACATTATATAAATTCACTTTAAAAGTATTAACATTTTATTTGTAGTTGTCATAATCGTAGTCAATTAGAGTATTCCGTGCCCATTTTTGTTGACAGGTGAAATTATTCAGTTATTCTTGACTAATGAATAAAGGATACTGTATAACGAATAATGAATGATTTATTCTTTATTCAAAATATTTCTGACTAATGAATAAATCTTTATTCATCATTCATTATTCAGATTTTGAATAATTACTCATCATTCTTTATTCATTATTCTGAATGACAAATGCCCATCTCTGTTGAAAATATCATGCGAACATGAAGTGTCGGGCGATCACTCTGTCTACAGACTTGCTGACCTGAGTTTTAATTTTTGTCAAACTCATTCCTGTTAATATGCATTGTTGACACGATAGCTAAGCGCTATTAGCATTCGAATTTTGAAAGAGTTTTAAAACACAACGTTCTCAAATTAAGCACATTCATTGATCCTTAATGGCATGTTGGCATTTTTAAAACTTTAAGAAAAAATATTTTGAAAAAACGAGAATCGATACCCTAAGTTACACTTGATTAAATCATTCATAGGTATATCTTATTTTAAGTAAATCAAACTGAACTTAAGACAACAACGTTGTGTACAAAATTTATAAAACTAATTGCTAAAACAGTTAGTGCATTGATAAAACATAAAATTTGTTTGCTTTTCCGTTGAACGTGATTTTCAGTCATAAAAAGAAGTAAACTTAGTGACATAAATTTACAACTAGATTATTTCAAAGAACCTCGCAGAAGTGACGGAGACATTATGAATGAGGGTAGCAATCTGAAGACTATTTTTCTTTTAAATTCAGATGTATAATTAAAAACAATGTTCTGCATTCTTTAACTTACACTAAATTTAGTTGATAAAACAAACTCGTAAGTGTTTCTAAACAATCCCTCTTGGGTGGTTGACTTAAGTGTAAAAATTTTGTAGCATTGTCGTAGTTTTAGTTGAGTGCAGACTTTAATAAAACAAATTGCCAACAAAATGTCTGCTTATTTTTTAAATTTTTTAACGTCATTTAAAACTGTCAAATTTAGTGTTAGAAAGTAGCTAGTTCTTCTAAAAATATTGCATAATTTAGTCTAGTTAAATTATTTACGTTAAACTGAAGACAAATTTAAATAAATCTGTCGCAAGTATGTTTTTTACTGATACTTATTTGTTGCTGGAGTAGCAAAATTTCTAATCTCATTAATAACGTAACATACCTTAACATTTATCATAACATTAATTAGCTACTTCAGTAGTAGAATAAGAATAATGTAAGAGCAGAGAAAATTCCTTTTGAATAAGAGTAAAATTATAATTAGGATTGGGTTGATTGGAAATTGTGAAATTCCTTACTTTATTTGGAAATGTAATTTTTTTAAATCGAACATTTGAATAAATTTTACAAATTTATATTAGTCTTTTAAAAAGCTAAGTATTAAAAAGTATGAAGAACATTCATTTGATTGTAAGAAATTTATAATTAATTTCTTCTTATATTTATTAAACGCCAATCCAAATTTTCTCAATTTTTAAAAAACGGCAAGAAAAAAAAATTCAATTGAAAAAGGTCACAATGAGTGCTTCACACGGTCGAAACTAATTTAAGTACTATTGTAGTAGAAAATAAAATATGAAAAAAGTAAGTTTTGGTAACACGTATTTGTCTAAAACATTATATAAATTTTGAAATTTTTAAAAATTTTTAAATTAGAGATTTGAATTTATAATTTTGAATTATATAATTACAAAATTAATGCATCTTGTTGCGTCTACTGCCCTGCGCATCATATGTTCTTTCCTGCAATTCAAAATCATTACGAAAGCAGGAATCCCATGTAGAATCCCATATTTAGTAATCTCAGAATAATAAAATATTATTAAATCATTATTTTTAAATAAAATCTTCAAATTTTTCTTTTGAATAAATTTTAACAGACGTTGACAGATTTTTATGAAATTTAAAAGGGTTGTAAGTGTTCGCAATATTAAGAAATCTTTTCAGAAGTTATTGAATTAAGAGACTAAATTCTAAATATACAAATTAAAACTGTCCTCATGGAGAAATCCGGATGTATTTACAATTAAAACAGGCTGACAGTTGCTGTTTGTTTTCAACAAAGGTACGACTTTTAAAGTTTGTGTAAAAGACAAACGTTTGTAATCGGATTTAGAGAATTAAGCCTTTAATTTATTACAAAGTAACTGTGAAGAAGAAATTGGGGTTTAGTCTCTTGCTTAGAAATTACTTTCAGACGTTAGCTTTGGCAGAGTCAGTTTTAAGATCCTTAATTTTTAAAAAATTAATCATGCTGTTTAGTTTTTTTTCACACAGTAAAACTATCAACGCGATAGACTATATTTGATTATGGAGTCTGGCATAGTCGGGAATGTTACTTCAACAAAGTAAGCTATGTGAACACTGCGACAGTAATTTAAGTGTTTAAGTCCTATGGATCAGAGATCAATCGGTAGAGCGATATAGGGACATCTCTTGCGCGTGTGAAACGGATAGTTCAAAGATCGCTTAACAAGTGTGGAGGTTCAATTGATAGCGGTAGACAGCTGTTCCTCCCCCTCTTCAAGCTCTACACTCGTTCAGCAGTTTCGGAACTGTTCGTTTCCCTTGTGTACGATGCTGTAGTAGAACGTGTCCCTGCAGTAAGGGCCGGGTTGGCTAGGAGACTGGGTGGTCCTGGACAGTGCTAGCTCTCATGTCCATGATCTAAAGTCGTAAAGGAACTCTGTTGCAACTGAATAGCTATTAAACTTTGTAACTATTGCATTAATCAATTATAAAGGCCTGGGAAGTGCAGAATAGGATCCTGGACTTCAAATTGAGGTTACAGGTTCGTACCCTGAAAATTCCACCACTTTACAGCACTTATTTAGTAGAACTAGACCATTCATAGAGCTTTATCGCTAGATTGCGATAGTCTTATATCTGTTAGATTATAGATCGTAACAAAAAGTGTGAGATGTGGAATAGGGTTCCCTTTTAATGGATGATTTTAAAATTTGGGCTTGTAAAAATTTATATTTACTATAAATGAATTTTGCAAAATTTAATGAAACTTTCACTTTGCTAAACATTAAATTAAATCAATCACTATATTAAAATTTTATCGTTGTCAGTTTAAAAACATGGCAGTGCAAGTAGCTTGGAAGGACTCAGACTTTTATTAAAATGTTGTGTGCTGAAACGGTTATAAAATAAATTTGACTGGCCTAGGGACGAAATTTGACTAAAATTAATAATCTGACAGTTTTTGCTTTTAAGTTTCATTAATTTTTAATTAAAAGAGTTCGCAGCGTCTTTCTAATAATTAAGTAAATGGAAACTTAATTTAATAAAATCAAGTTTTATACAAATCTTTACACGTTTAAAATTAACTCAAATATTTTTATTGCATGGAAAATTTATTTTGTGACAAGCGCAAAATCTGATGCCATAAAGAAAAATTTACTATTAATTTTAAAAGTTTTTTTAATTAACTTTTAATTGAAATATAGTATTAAAAATAACGGATTAAGTTGTGTTAAATTTGTTTTCTTAAATATCTTGTATCAGCTGGGTGGAAATGACTTCAACTGATTTTGAAACATTGTTCGTCCATCTTATCCTCTTTATGTATATGTCACGGTGAAAGATCGAAATCGGTGGTTGTTGACTTTTACCGGTGAATATCGACAAACATCAAATACGTCGGTGAAAGATCGAATATTTCATTACATTCTTGTACATTCGGACCCTCACCGGTGTATGTCGACAATCACAGATATGCTTTGGTGAATGTCCGAAATATTTATTACATTCGATTTGATATGAATTTATTCGTGGATATAATTACATTTATTCAATACTAGCCGCCTAAGGCGGCCAGCTGTCCGCCACGCTAAAGGTTTCCACAAATAAAGTTTTTTAAAACATAGCAGGAAATCTGAAGATTAGTGGACAATTAAAGTGTTTCTGTCCTGCAATTTTGTCTTCATATCCAGTTCTGCTGCAGATGTGTTATAGCTCTTGAGGATGTTTGAATATGTAACTTTGCTATAGTAACCTAACCTATAATATAACTATCAGGTGGAGACTTGTTTTTTTTTCTTAAAAAAAGGCTTCAGAAATTGTAAAAGCATACAAAAGTTGCTTTAAATACATGAAAAGAGCACGAAAACGAATTAATTTTTTATGGTATCTATTTCTCTATAATTTTTTTATGGTATCAATTTCTATTTCTATATCGCTACAAAAATTAACGTCGGGTAGACTATATTTGAGGGTGCCCCTTGATTCTCGCCAAGTTGTGATCGCGGTTGATCGCCAAGCTGGGCGATGTTGAAACCCAATCGTGATTCTCAACGGTTTAGATTTTAGCGTTATTAATGTTCAACGGTATACGTAATTTCAGAGGTCCATTAGTTCTTCGTTAGATACCGGCTGGTAAGGTTACTTTTACTTCTGGTCAATAAGATCGAAGGTATGTGGGCAGTCATAAAAAGGGACTTTATAAAAAAATGCCATCACCAGTTCGGTACCACAAACGCCATTTTCGATTCATATTTCGCCGAATTTATGTGACGATGGAGGTACACAGATTCTATTCACGATGAATTTAGACAGTATCTAACTGGGGCAGACTATACTTGAGGGTGCCCCCGCCAAGTTGTGATCACGATTGATCGCCAAGCTGGGAGATGCTGAAAACCAATCGTGATTCTGATTGGTTTAGATTTTAATCGTGATTCTGATTAGTTTAGAATTTAGCGTTGTTTTTAAATGAATTTTTAAATCTAATTTCAGAGATCCGTTAGTTCTACTATGGATACCGGCTGGTAAGGTTATTTTTGCTTCTGGTACTAAAAATGAATACTGTCAATAAGATAAATCCTAAATTTCTGTACGATTTTAATAACAATGAGAAAAAAACAGTGATTGACTGGTGTATGAATGAAGGTTTAATTAGTAATAGATATAAATGTCCTGTTTGTGGGTTACCACGGCGTTCCCGGCAAACAAATATGGCGCCAAACATAAGTCGCCAATTTCGCCAAGGGGCACCCTCAAGTATATTTTTCCCTCTAACTGTTATTAGATAATTCTGTGCACCTAAATCTGAGTATATTCAAGCTTAATGAAGAAGTGAGTTGTTTTTTTATTCCTTTTCTTTCTGCACCTACTCCATTAATTTTTGCTTCGATTCAAAATCCTTTTTATTGGATTTATTAATTTTGCTTATATTGGGTTCATTGCAAGCTTTTTGCGATGTTTTGTTGAAATTTTCCAATGTTTTTTGAAATATCATTATGTTTTGGCCGTTATTTCTGTTACCACGGTGTTCCGCGCAAACAGGAATAGCGCCAAACATAAGTCACCAATTTCGCCAAGGGGCATCCTCAAGTATAATTTTCCCTTATCGTCTTCGCTTAAGAAAAAAAAAAAAAGAGCGTGGAAAGAAGAAGAAAAACTTATTATAACAATTATGAACAGCGATAAATATATCAAAGCGTAGCGTTCTATTTACGTATCTAATATGTTGCCACATTTTTAGTACAAAAGTTAAAGCTTTATCCACTTTGATAAATGTAAACTAATGCGAACCTTACAATTAAATTATTAATTCCTTCGTATATTATTGGTTTAAGTTGTCGAAAATTAATATTTCAATTGTAAGGTTCGCATTAGCATACATTTATAAGAGTGGAGAAAAGTATATGCATTTTTTAATAGTTTCTTGAATATGGCTCTTTGAAGACGAAAAAGCATAGATTTTCTTACAAAATGACTGATAACTAAGAAACTAATCCAAATTTTTGAAAAAGAAAAAAAATACTTCTTCATTATGTCAAAACACAATTATGTGCCGAGTTTCGTGCCTGGGCGAGGCTTCTGGGGCGATATATTGTGATTACAGACACACACACACACACACACAGCCGCGTTTATTATTATGTATAGATTTTAACCCTACACTGATGTTTTTTTAAGGTTAAGTGCCACTGCCCGGTATACATTTGCCCGGTATACCCTACACTGATGATTTCTTAAGGTTAAGTGCCACTGCCCGGTATACCCTACACTGATGTTTTTTTTAAGGTTAAGTGCCACTGCTCGGTATACATTTGCCCGGTATACCCTACAATGATGTTTTTTTAAGGTTAAGTGCCACTGCCCGGTATACATTTGCCCGGTATACCCTACACTGATGTTTTTTTAAGGTCAAGTGCCGTTGTCCGGCATATATTTGCCCGATACTCCAAACACTGATGTTTCTTCTAATCTATCGTCAGTAAGTATTAAAATATAGAATAAATATAAATATATCAAATGAATTTAATATTATTACCGAATAAATTAATCTAAAATTGGATATGACAAATATTTCGGACGTTCACCGAAGCGACTATGTGATTGTTGACATTCTCCGGTGAGAGTCAGAAATAAGGGTATTTAGCAAATATTTCGGACATACACCAAGCGACTACGTGAATGTTGACATTCACCGGTGAATGTCGACATTCTCCAGATTTCGGTGTTTCACAGCAACATATATAATATCAAATGTAATTGTACTGCTTTGCTATATATTCGAATGGAGTGGTAAGAAATTAACGAATCTAATTTATTTTGGGTTGATATCAGTATTATTTATATTGATGTGCATTGATTTTTATTTGTTCCTAGAACTCTCTTGTGTACACATCTCGTCACTAAAAATGCTCGCAGTATATCTAAAGTTTTTAGAAATGAATACAAACTTGTCCCGTAGTTTAGTACTGAAAGCTCGAGAAACAAATTTGGAAACTTTTTAAAGTTGTCAAATACTAAATTTTAACTATCAAAACGTGAATTTAAAATTTTCTAAGTTGGTTAATCTGTTTTGTCTTGAATGCTGATCCCCAGGTTTTGTTTCTCTCGATTTCTAAATTTCCCAGATATATTTGAATAATGAAAGTCGAAATTGCGTGTTTTTAAAAAAGGTTTGATCTGCAACAATAAGTTTAGATTTTTAAAAATTACCTGTTTAATGATGAGGAAAAGTGCATAAAAATTAACTTGTCACAGTATATTCACTGCGTTAATTTTATTTTTTTCATAAGTAAACAATTTTTTGGTTTAAAATTTCTAAATTTTGTAGTATCTTAAGCCTACAATTGAATCTGTCATTTTGAAAAGGGGTCAACTTCAATTTGGATCCATTGAAGAAACCCTCTTTTTATATTATTATTTTACTAAAAAGTGCCATATGGGTTGGGAGCAGAACTTAAAAATTTTCGGGACTTAAGAAAAAGTTAAATTATGTTTTATTTACGCAAAATTAAATCCTACTGCATTGCTCTTAGTGAAGTCTGACTTGGCACAACATTAACTGTTTGTATACTTTCATTTTACTATTTGTATTTTAATGTTGAATCTTGGTAAATTTATAGAATACTCAAATTATATTTTTAAATATGAAAACAGTATTAAGAAATACCATTGAATGAAAGTAACTTCTTGTGATTTCGCTTTATAGCATCTATGTCTTTAACTTTCAAAAACATACATCGGATTTTAAAAGTAGTTAATTAAGTAGTTTGTATTTTAATTTGAATTGTATGCAAGAAATATTTTTCTTGAAATTTTGGAAGAAAGTGTTTGGCTTACCGGTCTTATTCTTATTGAATACTATAGCTGTTACATAAATATTCAGCAAACAGAATTCTGTTAATGGCAAAACTTTATTCTTACTTTTTTGAACTACTTTTGGATTAGTCTATAATGCAATGCTTATGTATGCACCGTATACAAAGCTGCAATTCTGCTACAAAGCTGCAATTCCGCCCAAATCCTGTGCAAATAAGTTTGAAGACACGGTGGACATAACTGTCTACTTTAAAACTGTCTCAGACTACCTGTTTGCGCTTTCAAATCGCAGGTTCTTTCGAATTTAACCTCGTTAAATTCATGTTAATCATGTTATTCATGTTAAGTATATGAAACTACGTGCTTCTTGTATTTATACTTACGCTTTTAAAGCTTGTTTCTATTAGCTTGATTAGGGAAAACTCAAAGGACTAATGAAATAAAATTGAAGCCGTATAAAGTTAAAAAAGATATGGTAAATTCTGAATTTCAATGTTACTCTATGCTCACCGGGGTATGCAACAAATACTCATGAAATAAAGGTTGTGCATTAAGTGCCATGAATGTGTAGGATAGCTACCCAGATAGCAAAATAAAGTTTATTTTCACTCAGAAGAAAACCTTTTAATGTAAACCTAATAAGGTTTTATGCGGCTTACTTGTAAACCTTCTAATCTTAAAGCGAGATCTGTGATATCTGCTCTTTTCTACGCACAATACCCTAATCCAAAACCTTTGAGAACCTTCTATATAAAACCCTTACATCAAGGTTGTCTTAGGGTTTTCAAGAGTGAAAAAAATCCTTGAATAAAGCTTGTCTCAAGGTGAAAATAATCTTAAATCTAGGTAATTATAAGGTTTCTTTTCGCAAAAACTTGTATGCTCAGCAAAAATCAACCTTGTCTTGAAATTTTGATGGACAATGAAATTTGATCCTATCGCTAGTGTGACGTCAGCTAATACGTCATTATGGACCTAAGTGACAATACTTTTTAAAAAAGCTTTAAAAAATAATTTTTAATGCTTTTAGGATGAAAGGTTTGAAACTGCAATATTTTTGTTTTATTGAAAAAAGGTTTTTAGAACAAAATTTTCGTGATGATAAGAGGAAAATTCCGACACAAGCTTGCCGTAAGGGTTACATGCTTTCTGGATTATATTAGGGTACTTAACCTGTTTGGAGGGAATTAAAAAGAATGTTATTAAAATACGTTTTGTGAACCTTAGTATAATAGCTTTTCATTCCCGCAGTACCTATAATGGCAATGCGAAAAGTATTTAAGCATTACTTACATTAATAATAGTTTGGCGATTTTTTTACGACATTCAAAATAAGTACCTATGTTTCCTTCACCAAAAATGATAGTAAAATATTAGTGCAGTTAATAATTATTTTCAAGAATTATACTTAATTTTGATATAGAGTACAAATTTAAATATAAAAAATGCATTAGAAACCAAAATGGAGGGAATGTACCGCTTAGAAAAACCATTAAAAATCTTATTGACGTTTAGGTTTAGTTAGTAATAGCTACTATTACTATTATGTTAATTGGTGTTTGTTAATAAGCACTTAATATGCTGAAAGTGGTATAAATATACTTCCGCGGAAATAAGTTTCAGCGGCCCACCCAAAGGACCAGAAGTGCATTACAAAATAGTTAATTATGATAATTTTTGACCATCAGGAGTTGACCTCGAGCGATAGCATTACGTCAAATGATGCTGAATATAATTAGTCTTGATTTCAAAGGTATGATCTAGAAACATGTTTTGTTTAGTCTGATTGTTTAGTCATAAAGCAATCTGAAAGAGCAACAAATAACAAAGAAAGGGAATCATTTGAGCTTCATTGTGCCAGTATGTCCTTTAGTTTCACAAATGATTTTGTAGAGTTGATTAATACTGATTCATTGATGATTTACTCTGCACGAAGAACGAGGATTCAGCCAGTTAATAAATAAGTATATCTGAGTAAAATTTCTATAAATATTTGAAAAATATGATTTATAAATGCCTGTATATAATACATAAAAAACATACATGTATTTTATAAAAATAAATGTGACAGCTCTACCGCGCTTAACAAATTCACCATGTTTTTGTGAGTGAGCAATACTCCAGAGCTAAATTTCGGTGTGTGTTAAATTTTAGATTTAAGGAAATATTTCTACTTATCTCTAAGAGAAAAATTGGCAATGTTCCTACTTAATGATTTAATCTTTGAAAGAAGGTTCAAACTTTTCTAATCTAGCGGACAGTCATGAAATTTTTTTTTTGAGATTCCGCATGTTTAAATATTAATTTTCTATGCTCATGAATAAATCAGATAATAAAGTAAGAGCTACTTAAAAATAAGGTATCTGAAAATCCCTATTAAACTGGTAATTTAATGCAAGAAAGTTTAATGCAAAGTATAAAGAATTGAAATTCGGCTAACAAAAGATCATAGACGTCAGTTAATGACTTATAAGCTTAGCAATTTTTTTCCCCCCAACAAAAATGCAGGCTTATGTTTATTTCGAATTTTTTTTAAGA
Organism: Parasteatoda tepidariorum; assembly: GCF_982258835.1. NCBI lineage: Eukaryota > Metazoa > Arthropoda > Arachnida > Araneae > Theridiidae > Parasteatoda > Parasteatoda tepidariorum. The sequence goes on from NC_141762.1 coordinate 94,591,299, forward strand.
TAACTAGACTTTTTTTAGCGAAATTTTTAAAGATTAATGCCACTACTTTCAAACGCTAGTTTACGTCAGCCGTAGATTTTCATAACAGCTTTTGTTGAAAAATTTGAATCTAGCAAAAGTTAGAGGAATCCAAATTATCATAGAGTTTTCTATGATGAGGTTATTAAAAAACACTTGATTTTAATACGGTAAGCTTCAAAATTTAAAACTACTTCTTTTTTTAAGCTGCTTGAGTTCTTATGTAAAATGGATTTAAGGTTACGATCAAACTGAAGACAGTGCCTTTAATAGGATACCTGTAAGTGACGTAGAGTGGGTGTCTCGATCCTGATTGGTTGTCGAAACTTCGCATTTGTTTACGTTAGCAACTGTTCGTTCCATTCGATTTTGAGTAAGCAAAGCCCGTCAAATATTCTCTTAAGATTCTAAATTTTTTTAACACTAGATTGCCCAGGGAAATAATTTTGACTGCTTTTTAATTTCAATTAGAAAAACAATGATGTATGTAATGACACAGTTTCTTAGAATTTTAGGACTTTTTATACGACATATAATTTTTTATATTATAATTGTTAATATTTACTAATAACTTGTTATATAACTGTATATAATATAAAAAATATTAAAAATTAATTTTAAGCAAATTTTTTTACATTTTAGTTATTCATTAGTTATTCATAAGTTTCATAAATTCATAAGTCATTTAGTTATTCATAATCCAGTCATTTTGACTGCTTTTGGGCAATCTAAGTATATACTGAGTTTCAGTCTTTCTAGTGTTAACAACAATTCTTTCTCAAAGATTTAAATTATTTCACTATATATTTGTTGTAGTTCGTAATTGTAATTGTAGTTCATTTACGTCGCACTAGAGCTGCACAATGGGCTATTGGCGATATATATATGTTGTAGTTCATAATTGTAATTGTAGTTCATTTACGTCGCACTAGAGCTGCACAATGGGCTATTGGCGACGGCCTGGGAAGCATCCCTGAGGAAGATCCGAAGACATGCCATCACAATTTTGATCCTCTGCAGAGGGGATGGCACCCCCGCTTCGGTCGCCCGACGACCTGCACGTGAAGTCGAGCACTTTACGGTGGAACAGTTTAACGAGGACCAATACCGCACACCTTCGGTCCCTTCGTAGATTGGTCCAAGAGATCACCCACCCGCACACTGACCGCAGCCAGTGATGTTTTACTTCGGTGTTCTACTGGAAAGCGAGTCTTAACGACATGTGGAACATAAACAAACTAATTATGAATCGAAGTTACCAGGTACATAAACAAAAATATGTCACAGACATATTTTTGTTTAGCGTGTCTTAACGATCATGTAATTCTTACATGTTCATAGACATATCATGTAATTCTTATTGGGAAGCGTGTCTTAACGATCAGTCCACTGCGGGACTTCACTATATATTTATACAGAGACTTAACACCACAAAGACAGACGCGAAGCCATGCGGAACATAAACAAACTAATTATGAATCGAAGTTACCAGGTACATAAACAAAAATATGTCATAGACATATTTTAAGCGTGTCTTAACGATCAGTCCACTGCGGGACTTCACTATATATTTATACAGAGACTTAACAACAAAGACAGACGCGAAGCCATGTGGAACATAAACAAACCAATTATGAATCGAAGTTACCAGGTACATAAACAAAAATATGTCATAGACATATTTTTGTTTAGCGTGTCTTAACGATCATGTAATTCTTACATGTACATAGACATATCATGTAATTCTTATTGGGAAGCGTGTCTTAACGATCAGTCCACTGCGGGACTTCACTATATATTTATACAGAGACTTAACAACACAAAGACAGACGCGAAGCCAAGTGGAACATAAACAAACTAATTATGAATCGAAGTTACCAGGTACATAAACAAAAATATGTCATACACATATTTTTGTTTAGCGTGTCTTAACGATCATGTAATTCTTACATGTACATAGACATATCATGTAATTCTTATTGGGAAGCGTGTCTTAACGATCAGTCCACTGAGGGAATTCACTATATATTTATACAGAGACTTAACAACACAAAGACAGACGCGAAGCCAAGTGGAACATAAACAAACTAATTATGAATCGAAGTTACCAGGTACATAAACAAAAATATGTCATACACATATTTTTGTTTAGCGTGTCTTAACGATCATGTAATTCTTACATGTACATAGACATATCATGTAATTCTTATTGGGAAGCGTGTCTTAACGATCAGTCCACTGAGGGAATTCACTATATATTTATACAGAGACTTAACAACACAAAGACAGACGCGAAGCCAAGTGGAACATAAACAAACTAATTATGAATCGAAGTTACCAGGTACATAAACAAAAATATGTCATACACATATTTTTGTTTAGCGTGTCTTAACGATCATGTAATTCTTACATGTACATAGACATATCATGTAATTCTTATTGGGAAGCGTGTCTTAACGATCAGTCCACTGCGGGACTTCACTATATATTTATACAGAGACTTAACAACACAAAGACAGACGCGAAGCCAAGTGGAACATAAACAAACTAATTATGAATCGAAGTTACCAGGTACATAAACAAAAATATGTCATACACATATTTTTGTTTAGCGTGTCTTAACGATCATGTAATTCTTACATGTACATAGACATATCATGTAATTCTTATTGAGAAGCGTGTCTTAACGATCAGTCCACTGAGGGAATTCACTATATATTTATACAGAGACTTAACAACACAAAGACAGACGCGAAGCCATGTGGAACATAAACAAACTAATTATGAATCGAAGTTACCAGGTACATAAACAAAAATATGTCATACACATATTTTTGTTTAGCGTGTCTTAACGATCATGTAATTCTTACATGTACATAGACATATCATGTAATTCTTATTGGGAAGCGTGTCTTAACGATCAGTCCACTGAGGGAATTCACTATATATTTATACAGAGACTTAACAACACAAAGACAGACGCGAAGCCAAGTGGAACATAAACAAACTAATTATGAATCGAAGTTACCAGGTACATAAACAAAAATATGTCATACACATATTTTTGTTTAGCGTGTCTTAACGATCATGTAATTCTTACATGTACATAGACATATCATGTAATTCTTATTGGGAAGCGTGTCTTAACGATCAGTCCACTGAGGGAATTCACTATATATTTATACAGAGACTTAACAACACAAAGACAGACGCGAAGCCAAGTGGAACATAAACAAACTAATTATGAATCGAAGTTACCAGGTACATAAACAAAAATATGTCATACACATATTTTTGTTTAGCGTGTCTTAACGATCATGTAATTCTTACATGTACATAGACATATCATGTAATTCTTATTGGGAAGCGTGTCTTAACGATCAGTCCACTGAGGGAATTCACTATATATTTATACAGAGACTTAACAACACAAAGACAGACGCGAAGCCAAGTGGAACATAAACAAACTAATTATGAATCGAAGTTACCAGGTACATAAACAAAAATATGTCATACACATATTTTTGTTTAGCGTGTCTTAACGATCATGTAATTCTTACATGTACATAGACATATCATGTAATTCTTATTGGGAAGCGTGTCTTAACGATCAGTCCACTGCGGGACTTCACTATATATTTATACAGAGACTTAACAACACAAAGACAGACGCGAAGCCAAGTGGAACATAAACAAACTAATTATGAATCGAAGTTACCAGGTACATAAACAAAAATATGTCATACACATATTTTTGTTTAGCGTGTCTTAACGATCATGTAATTCTTACATGTACATAGACATATCATGTAATTCTTATTGGGAAGCGTGTCTTAACGATCAGTCCACTGAGGGAATTCACTATATATTTATACAGAGACTTAACAACACAAAGACAGACGCGAAGCCATGTGGAACATAAACAAACTAATTATGAATCGAAGTTACCAGGTACATAAACAAAAATATGTCATACACATATTTTTGTTTAGCGTGTCTTAACGATCATGCAATTCTTACATGTACATAGACATATCATGTAATTCTTATTGGGAAGCGTGTCTTAACGATCAGTCCACTGAGGGAATTCACTATATATTTATACAGAGACTTAACAACACAAAGACTGACGCGAAGCCAAGTGGAACATAAACAAACTAATTATGAATCGAAGTTACCAGGTACATAAACAAAAATATGTCATACACATATTTTTGTTTAGCGTGTCTTAACGATCATGTAATTCTTACATGTACATAGACATATCATGTAATTCTTATTGGGAAGCGTGTCTTAACGATCAGTCCACTGAGGGAATTCACTATATATTTATACAGAGACTTAACAACACAAAGACAGACGCGAAGCCAAGTGGAACATAAACAAACTAATTATGAATCGAAGTTACCAGGTACATAAACAAAAATATGTCATACACATATTTTTGTTTAGCATGTCTTAACGATCATGTAATTCTTACATGTACATAGACATATCATGTAATTCTTATTGGGAAGCGTGTCTTAACGATCAGTCCACTGCGGGACTTCACTATATATTTATACAGAGACTTGACAACACAAAGACAAACACGAAGCCATGTGGAACATAAACAAACTAATTATGAATCGAAGTTACCAGGTACATAAACAAAAATATGTCATAGACATATTTTTGTTTAGCGTGTCTTAACGATCATGTAATTCTTACATGTACATAGACATATCATGTAATTCTTACTGGGAAGCGTGTCTTAACGATCAGTCCACTGAGGGAATTCACTATATATTTATACAGAGACTTAACAACACAAAGACAGACGCGAAGCCAAGTGGAACATAAACAAACTAATTATGAATCGAAGTTACCAGGTACATAAACAAAAATATGTCATACACATATTTTTGTTTAGCGTGTCTTAACGATCATGTAATTCTTACATGTACATAGACATATCATGTAATTCTTATTGGGAAGCGTGTCTTAACGATCAGTCCACTGCGGGACTTCACTATATATTTATACAGAGACTTAACAACACAAAGACAGACGCGAAGCCAAGTGGAACATAAACAAACTAATTATGAATCGAAGTTACCAGGTACATAAACAAAAATATGTCATACACATATTTTTGTTTAGCGTGTCTTAACGATCATGTAATTCTTACATGTACATAGACATATCATGTAATTCTTATTGGGAAGCGTGTTTTAACGATCAGTCCACTGAGGGAATTCACTATATATTTATACAGAGACTTAACAACACAAAGACAGACGCGAAGCCATATGGAACATAAAGAAACTAATTATGAATCGAAGTTACCAGGTACGTAAACAAAAATATGTCATAGACATATTTTTGTTTAGCGTGTCTTAACGATCATGTAATTCTTACATGTACATAGACATATCATGTAATTCTTATTGGGAAGCGTGTCTTAACGATCAGTCCACTGCGGGACTTCACTATATATTTATACAGAGACTTGACAACACAAAGACAAACACGAAGCCATGTGGAACATAAACAAACTAATTATGAATCGAAGTTACCAGGTACATAAACAAAAATATGTCATAGACATATTTTTGTTTAGCGTGTCTTAACGATCATGTAATTCTTACATGTACATAGACATATCATGTAATTCTTACTGGGAAGCGTGTCTTAACGATCAGTCCACTGAGGGAATTCACTATATATTTATACAGAGACTTAACAACACAAAGACAGACGCGAAGCCAAGTGGAACATAAACAAACTAATTATGAATCGAAGTTACCAGGTACATAAACAAAAATATGTCATACACATATTTTTGTTTAGCGTGTCTTAACGATCATGTAATTCTTACATGTACATAGACATATCATGTAATTCTTATTGGGAAGCGTGTCTTAACGATCAGTCCACTGAGGGAATTCACTATATATTTATACAGAGACTTAACAACACAAAGACAGACGCGAAGCCATGTGGAACATAAACAAACTAATTATGAATCGAAGTTACCAGGTACATAAACAAAAATATGTCATACACATATTTTTGTTTAGCGTGTCTTAACGATCATGTAATTCTTACATGTACATAGACATATCATGTAATTCTTATTGGGAAGCGTGTCTTAACGATCAGTCCACTGAGGGAATTCACTATATATTTATACAGAGACTTAACAACACAAAGACAGACGCGAAGCCAAGTGGAACATAAACAAACTAATTATGAATCGAAGTTACCAGGTACATAAACAAAAATATGTCATACACATATTTTTGTTTAGCGTGTCTTAACGATCATGTAATTCTTACATGTACATAGACATATCATGTAATTCTTATTGGGAAGCGTGTCTTAACGATCAGTCCACTGAGGGAATTCACTATATATTTATACAGAGACTTAACAACACAAAGACAGACGCGAAGCCAAGTGGAACATAAACAAACTAATTATGAATCGAAGTTACCAGGTACATAAACAAAAATATGTCATACACATATTTTTGTTTAGCGTGTCTTAACGATCATGTAATTCTTACATGTACATAGACATATCATGTAATTCTTATTGGGAAGCGTGTTTTAACGATCAGTCCACTGAGGGAATTCACTATATATTTATACAGAGACTTAACAACACAAAGACAGACGCGAAGCCATGTGGAACATAAAGAAACTAATTATGAATCGAAGTTACCAGGTACATAAACAAAAATATGTCATAGACATATTTTTGTTTAGCGTGTCTTAACGATCATGTAATTCTTACATGTACATAGACATATCATGTAATTCTTATTGGGAAGCGTGTCTTAACGATCAGTCCACTGCGGGACTTCACTATATATTTATACAGAGACTTGACAACACAAAGACAAACACGAAGCCATGTGGAACATAAACAAACTAATTATGAATCGAAGTTACCAGGTACATAAACAAAAATATGTCATAGACATATTTTTGTTTAGCGTGTCTTAACGATCATGTAATTCTTACATGTACATAGACATATCATGTAATTCTTACTGGGAAGCGTGTCTTAACGATCAGTCCACTGAGGGAATTCACTATATATTTATACAGAGACTTAACAACACAAAGACAGACACGAAGCCATGTGTAATAAATAGGAATTTATTGGAGTTTTTTTTGTATCAATACTTTTTAAAGAAGGGTTATTTTTCAATAGATGGCACCAGTATGATAAAATTTAAATGCAATCAAAATTATGATATTTCATGAGAAATTTTTATTTATTCTTTTAAAATGGGATTTTTGGGGTAGATAGTGGATATAAATTGTATTAACATTTAAGGAGGATTGGATTATCACTTTTATGGCGTATTAGTGGGTTTGCAGCTGGTTTTTCTTATGGATTTTTTTGTTGTTCTGACGTTCACTGGATGCGGGATGACTTTTGAGCGAGTAAACAGGTCAGTATGGATTATTCCGCCTTGCTGAGAAAAGTATAAGAGGCGTGAAGAGTGGCTGAAAAAGTAGTACGACGGGAGTGCAAATCGTGCCCGATGGAATGTTGAGTTGAAACATCACCGCTGACAGGATCTATCATGGCTGTTAGAAGTATGTTCTGAGCCGGTATCCTCGAGAATGAGTTTAGATTTAGCTGGAGTCTCGGAATGAGTTGATCTAGGCGGAAATGCTGAAAGGTTGATATTTGGAAAGAGTCCCTGGATACCGCGACTAAGTACGCCACATTGATCGGATGAGCTGTTGCCTGGAAGAAAGTTGATCTGAAGCCTCAGAATAGTTGACGGGAGATGATAGACGGAGTGTCGCTAGATTCAAGACGGTTAACAAGAACTGAGCGTTCCTCGGCAGAAAATCGAGTGTTTCTAAAGAACTGAATGGTGGTCGGAAGGTAGAAGTTCTCCTAGTCCACGAGTCTAGCTGCAGGCCCGGTGGGCGTTCCAGAAGGTGATCTACAAGTTCCTTTGTATTTATAAACTCTAATTTCTTACCTTTTTAGTAACTTTTTAGAAGAGCATTTTATTCCGTATTTTAAATTATTTCTATCCGGTGTTAAGATACCTATTTTAAGATGAGCCTTGGATATTTAATTTTAATTATCTGTTGTAGGAATACAAGGACTTAAAGTTTAAATGTTTTTGTAAATTTAGAATGAGCTAGTATTTTTATTTCGTAAATGTCTCTTTTAGTGTGAATTAATTGAATGTTAGGCATATGAAATTTAAAAGTGCTTTTTATCGAAAAGTTTTATCTTGAGTATAACCATTTGGAAATTTAAAAGTGTATAAATTGAAATTTTGAGTGCGCATGAAGGCATCTGGAAATGATCGGGATTGTGTTTGTTGATAATTTATAGTTATAATAAAATTTACTTTTTATTGTTAGAAGTTTCATGTACTTCATTAGTAGAGTGTATGTTTTTGAACCTGGGTAACCGTTACCAGAATTCAGTTAAAAAATCACAGCCTTGCCAAAGTTTGAAGGGTAACGGTACACATGTGGAACATAAACAAACTAATTATGCATCGAAGTTGTCGGGCACATAAACAAAAATATCTCACGATTACTATAAAATGCATAAACAAAAAATAAGTCTAAGATAAGTAAACGAAGTAGACGGGAACGAATTATATTTCAACAAATTTGTGAGATACGGTGATGTCTTTAATTAACTTCATGTTAATTAATATTCTAACTTATGTGGAGAAACTTAGCACAACTTTAATAAGCCATTTTGCCAGTAAAGATAAGCTGGCACTGACGTCATGGGTCACATGTGTGGGTATGGGAGGTGTCTTCTAGAAGTGCAAGTACCCAATTGGAAGATTACAGCATTAATAAACAAGCATCAAACAGGATTGAATAGACTGTTCGGGGAAACTTCTAATCCTAAATTAAATTTTTTTCCTGCTTTTTGATATTTTTCTGGTTGTATTTACTAGTTTACACATTAAAATTTTAGGTCAATCGGTTAAAAACTTTGTTAATGTGATTAATAAATCTATACTCTCATTTTCCTTTTATGACTACCATAACTAATATTTATAGTAGGGGAGAGTTGGACAAAACGGGATACCATTATTGTTTTTATTTACTACGGAATATTTGTAAAGGAAAACCATACATTATTTTTTTTGTAGCTACAGCATTTATTGAAGCACACAAAAAACATATTTTAAACTAATTTTAATGACTGTGAAATAGAAAAAAAATTTATTTCCAAACTCTTACATATCCCGTTTTAGCATACCTGGGTTGGATAAAACGGGAGATGGTTTACAATGTTTAATTTTTTGCATAAAATTAAGTGAAAAGCATAATTAACTGACAGAGAACTGCAAAGCAAAATTTCTATAAATTATATTCATGGGATTTTACTGTTATAACACTTTTATAAAGATTGTTGTTTTATAAGTAAGTACACAAAAAAATATGATCCTACATTTGTTTTTAAAGACTATGAGTTTTCAAACATGAAGGCTTATTTCCGCAATTTTCGTTGTCGAGATGTGCCTTGTGCATTTAATAGAGATTTCTTAGCAGCCTTTTCTCCAATTCTCTTGGTTCTTTTTTTGTAGTTCAATATTCCTTTCCTTTTCTTCCATTTCTAATTCACTTCTATTTCTAATTCACTCCATTGATGTCGTAACATTCCAGAAATATTCTTTAATAATCAAGCATTTAAATTTTTCAGTTACAAAGAGAAGAATTCATTTTAGAATTGAATGTAGATTGAATTGAGCAATCCAGAAAATTAAGAAGTTTATATATAAAAAAGCTCAAGTCTTCATCAGAGAAATACATTACAATTAGTTCTAAAGAAAGATGTGAAATCCTAGAGTCGAAAATAAAATGCTTAATAATGAACGTTAATAAACAAATTTTGCATTACTATATAAGGAGACTAAATTTTTCAAAAATATATATAGCAAATATAAATAAGCTGCTCAAAAAGCCTAGGCCTACATTAATATATGGCTATTTTAAAAGGTAATAATCCAATAAATAAATAGGTGGCTAAAACGGAACATAAAAAACTCTATCCCGTTTTATCCAACTCATAAGTGTCCCGTTTTGTCCGACTCCGACACATTTTTTGAAACAAACATGGCTGCTGCCTAAATGTGCAAAGAAAATTAGATAGACTGCACATAAAAATATTGGTAAATAAATGGTTAATCAAATTTAATACTCACCGGCATTTTATTCCCATATATAGAGGCAGTACAATGTAAAAAACAACGTACGTAAATGTAGAAAATGGCAAGAAAATAGAATAAAAAAGTTCTGAGACCTACAACTTTCTATCGAATAGTAATCTCGAGACGGGAAGCACCGAGAATAATATAATCACGGTCGAATAACACGTTTCTGTCGTTGTCCACTAGATAGCTGCAATAATCTGGTCCCTAGCCGACGTATCCTGTTTTGTCCGACTATCCCGTTTTATCCAACTCTCCCCTATATCAACAAATCTTCTTTGATTTTCATCATAAAATTCCATAAAATAAGTTAAGATAGCTTATAAAACTAAATATTTATTCAGGAGCTAGACAAAATATTTCTACACTGACTCAATTTTTTATAATTCTCACGAAACACTTGGATAAATATTTTTAAAACTTTTGAAGTCTTTAAGTCATGCAATATCTCATACATATCATTAAGGCTTTTACTGGTATGAGGGACCTACAATAAATTGCGAATTAAAGAATATTTTTGAATACCCTATACCAGGGGTGGCGAACCTTTATACACCAACGTGCCATTTTCTTTAAAAAATTGCTTAATGAGGTCATAGACGTGCCGTCAAATAATTTTGACTTCGTGATTATTGGAAAAATAATAATACTAAATACTATCAACTCAAAACTCTTTATTTGCATTGAAAAAAAAATACATTTTGCAATCGGTCAGTTATACAAGTAATTCAACTTAAAGTAACATCAATGTGACTTCTGTTGTTGCAGATTAGATGACCAATAACTTATATTAGGTTCTAAGATGTTAGTTTAAGCAGGATTGTTGATATTTTTTTGCTAGTTATTTCTTGTTAGCTTGTTTTTTACGGTTATTAATTGTTTTTTAGCATTAATTCTTAATTTTTTTGTTAATAATTGTTTAATATTTTGTTTGTTTTTTGTGAATTTTAATTTAATTGTTACATATGCTTCATAGCGTAATGACATTTGTGTAATAACAATTCATAGTGTAACAACAATTGTGATCGTTGGGTACCCAAAATATTGTGTCGCGTGCCATAAATGGCACGCGTGCCATTGGTTCGCCATCCCTGCCCTATACCAAAAAATATAGCGATAGGCTTGCAACTCATTTCAATTACTTTGATTATCATTTGAAATAACTGCACATAATTTCAGAAACCTTGCTTAAGTATTCAAAGATATAGGGTTTTTATAAAAACCAATTTTTTTGACTTACGTTTCCTTACTATAATTACAGAAATATTCAATAAAATTAAACAAAATTTTTAGAATAATTTTCTAATTAATAATAAAAATATCATTTTAAAACTTGAAAAAAGAAATCGTTGCAAATTGCGCAAGTTATTTGTGTTTAAAGCAATATTTTTAAACAGCTCATGCGGGGAAAACATTTATCTTTTAATGATTTCGGTTTTGGGTGCCATTTTTGATAACTAAGGAAAGAAGTTCGATTTGAATATCTTGAGAATCAAATTGCAGGAAAGGTTTCAAGCAATTTTCTAAGCAATTTTTGTTCATTAGGTGAGAAATACTCGAGTGGTAAGAGAGGTTTTCCATTAAACAGAGGTTTAAGAGAGGTTGTACTATTAAACAAGATTTATTAGAAATTGCATAGACATTATATAGGAAAACCACCGATTTAAATTTTGTTTGTCACTTTAATTAAAATTACTTTCAAAATAATGATTTCGAAATACCTTTAAAATAATACCAATGCATATGCATGGGGAAGGGTGGGGGGAGACCGGGTACCTTGATTGTATCCAAATTAGTTCTGTTTTCTAGAGAACAAACTTTGAATTACACTTCACAAGTCAAGAATAAAGACCTACTATATAAGCTTTTTTGTTGATTAATTCAAGGCGTTTGGGCAGGTAAGTTTGTTTTTCTATGTCCACTATTTTTTTTAATAATTTTATAACCGTCGTTGAGCAGCCGACCCAATTTTTAGGTTCACGACTACTTATATTCAACTCAGCAGCCTTGTAGTTTTGAGCCCAATTCGGAAGACAGGGGAACTTCTAGATCAAGTATTGGGAGAAGTTAGCCTTCGTAGAGGACTTTTTGATGGAACTAATCCACATTTGCGTTACATGGAGAGGAAGACCACGAGAACCTCCCACGGTTAGCCTGACAGCAAGGGAACTCTAACCCACGATCCGTCTACCACTGCGGATATTTCGCGTCAGCACTGTTGTTAACTCAAGCCGGATGCGGAATTCGTACCGACCAGCTGTCATTCGTATCGGCCAGCTGTCATCGACCAGCCATTGTCGGGATCGAACCCCGGTTCACCTCATTGGATGGCGAACGCTGTATCCCCTGAGCCATCGTGGTTCTATGTCTCCACTATTAAATGTTTTTTTGTTGGTCATTAGGGTAGAGGTTAGCTTTTGGTATATTGAGCCAGAATTAAGAGCCCCATTTTGAAAACAATAAATTTTATAATAAAAATTAACAAAGTTGTGAAGAGTTTTAAAATGAATGCTCTGTGTGGGCCCCAAAAATGTTCTGAAGTTTGAGGTGGTGGCGCTGCTGCTGTGCGAGGATGTGTATCGTGCATTCCCACATAAGTTAAAAATTTTTTTTAATTATATATAATTTTACGTATAGTAAGGATTCATACCTTAGCAAACAATAGGGATTTAGTCCAGTAATGGCGCTGTTCCGTTACGTTTCGATAATGACAGGATGGAACAGGGTACCTTCCGGTTTGGCTCCCGCCTCTTTGATGTGAGTCTATGCTAGGCCCACGAAAACTGCAGTCCCCTATCAGAGGAAAAAGAAAATATCCTGAATAAAAGTTTTACGTGCCCCAGGACAATGTTTATTGCGGCCTCGAAGCACTGAAAATCTTATTTTCAAATTTGTAGAATTTCGGAATAATTTTACACGAAATTGCAGCTATACAATATTCTCAGCACTTTGATTTTTTTTTCGAAAAAAAAAACAACAACAACTAACTATTAAACTCCATATTTTGGGGAGAAATGTTCATCGGGACCTCAGCTGTCCTGGCCCAAGGACAATTGTCTCTCTCTCTCCCATTTGAGTGTAGATTTCACTGCATCATATTCAAATTGCATACGTAATTTTCTTAAATTTTCACATTGAAATGTCTGCTACTTTTTCATTGAAATTCTAGTATTACTAAATTTCCCTCAGAGTTGACAAGTGTATTAGTTCTCTACACACTAGTGTGGTTTTAACGGGTTACTTGACTTTTTCTTGAAAAAAAAACCATTAATAAAAAGTAGTACATCAATAAGATTTTAGGAAGGATATATTGCACGAAACTAAACAATGGATATCTTTATTAAATCCGACAGTTTCTAAGGTGATATATACACAATATATATCACCCTAGAACCTATATGAGCTAATATATACAACATTACTTTTTTTAAACAACTAGTCACTTAATTATTGAAAATATTATTACTTGGAGACATGAGGGCTCAGGTGATAGAGCTCTCACCTCCCAATGAGGTGATCCGGTCTCGAATGATAGCTGATCGATCCAACTTCCGTAACCGGCTCGAATCAGCCACAGTGCTGATTTAAAATATCCTCAGTGGTAGACGCATCATGGGTCAGAGTCCCCTTGACGTCAAGCTAACCGTAGGACATTTTCGTGGTTCTCCTCCCCTGCACGATGGCAAATTCTCCTAATACTTTATCCAGAAGTTCCTTTGTCTTTTGGATTGGGTTCAGAATTAAGAGACTACGTAGTTGAACATTACTTGTTAACTCAAAATTGAGTCTGTTGTTTAACTAATGTTTTAAAACATTACTATTTAAATTATTGAAAACTACTATACCTATACCTTTAGTAATTTCAATATAAATTTAAGGAAATTATGCTTATAACTGAACAAATAGACTTCTGATTAACGCAATACCAGATTTTGACAAAGTGAAAAGTGCGTTTAAGCAAACTGGTGAAGTAGAAGAATTTTGTGAGAAATGTGAAACATATTTCCTAAATAAAAACCGAACTAACTCAATTTTTTTTAAAATTTCTGAATAAATTATCATAATTCCAATGCACGAGTATTACGTAAAATTGAATCTTGTCTATTGGTTCAGAATTTTTTAAATTTTTTATTACTGAATAAGACTTCTATTTCCATTTGATTTAAGAATTATAAAAAAAAAATGTTTTTTTTTCCTTTTCTTTTTCAAGGATTTAAATATTCTGTACCAGTTCAAAAAATTTTGTTCGAACAGCCAATGACAAGGTAGTATTTTTTTTTCAAAAAATTTCCTTTTAACAATTTAATCATCGTAAAATAATTTTTTTTAAAAAATATGTCAGTTTTAAAAGTTTAGTTTAATGATTGAAATTCACATAAAACTCAACGCAACTATTCTAAGCCATTCTGTAGACTAATGGTTATGTTAAGATTTTATGAAATTAAAAAGAATATTTTTTTAAAACATACAGATGTTTGCTTCATTTGGTGAAACTCCTCAAATTTTGTTTTTGGTAATAACTCAGAGTTAGGTTTTGTTTAAAATTTATATAAAATTATTTATTTAAAAAATATTAGAAAGTTTTGATGAATTTATGTAAGTCAATGTCACCTTCACAGACAAAATATTTTCTACAGTAAATGTAACGAAATTTCTTCCTTTTTGTAATTCATTTATTTTTCTCATAAATGAGGAATTTGAGCATTAGGAAAATTTAAGTTACATGAACTATAATTACTTAATTAGACATACTAAAGAATGAAAGCATCATTTATTAATGAATGGATTTATAGCATATTTAACTCTAACAAAAAATATTATAAATATATTTCGTTAAATTCAAAAGAAAAAAAATCCCTATGCATTAAAATTTCAAGTAAATATATTTTTATAGCCCTTTTGTTTCCAAAAACAGTTTAGGATAAAAAGGAATTTTTTTAAAAATTTGGAAAATCTGTAGTTCCCGTACATAAATTAATTAAAATTATAATAATTATAGCCAAAGTAAATACCTTTTTTGGCATTTGAGACGACAGCGTAATTAAAAATATGCGTGCTATTGTTATTAATTAATGCAGCTATTGTATTTTAATAAAAAATTATAACTCATATAAATTATTGAGCTGCGTTGTCAAACACACATCCCAGATCAATATTGTTTTCGCCAAGTACAACAATAGAATTTTAATCAACATATTTTCGTTTAAATGAAAGGGTAGAGCAAAGACTTAAGTCTTCATCATTTTTCAAAGGCCAACACAAATTGGATGACGTCAAATTCCTCATTATCATTCATCTCTTTGCTAATTCATACAAATAGCTATTCAGAATGAGCTATGAAATTTACGTTAAATATTCTATGAATGGTTTAAAGCTGCTTATGAAAGGCTACATAATACAAATATTATTTCAAGACTGCTCATTTAGAAAGAACGTAAAAATTGTAATTTCTGCAGAAGCGTTTGTCTATCCTACAAATATTTACAGAATTCCTTTTAAAAAAGTTAGTAATATCATTATGCGAAGTATGGCGAGATATACATTCAAATTTTTATATAACAGAGAAAACTATAGTTACGAATATAAGTGTTTTCAAATGATTTTAGGGCAGGGATGGGTAAACTTTTTTGGTCAAGGGCAAAAAAAAACGAATAAAAAAAGTTTAGTTGGCCAAGTAAGAACTTCTAAAATAGAAAAACGATATGCAAGTTTTAATTTAAATATTTAATGAGATGAATGAAATTGCGATTTCATTTTTAAAAGTTCCTCATATTGAGGTTCCAAGTGAGATGTACTTATTTTAATGCTCAAGGCTAAATGATTGTCTGTTAGTCTACTTCTGAAATGATTTTTTCAAAGGTTTGTAGTTGAAAACACTTGTTCACATATTTAAGATGAAGCAAACGTAGAACTAACTGATTTTCTGGGCATGAAATATTAAATTTGGGAAACTAGCTTTTGGTACTGATTTGTAAAACTCTAACTTTGGCATATTTAGAAACAACTGTTTCAGATGGCACCAATCTACTGCCATTCTATAAAGAACTTTTGCTTTCAACATTTTACCAATTGAAGAAGCTGCCTATTTCCATCTATTTATGTTTTGTAGAATAAAAATAGAGAAAGTAAAGAGGTCATCAAGACTTTATTAAAAAAGAAAGAACAAAAATAGCTTTAAACAAAGTAGACAAGAAAATGGTTGTATATTATTTATATTCGTCACGGATCTGAAACTGGAACTACATTAATTTCGCCTACACAATTGTGCTTATCCCCGGTGGAAAAATTTTGATACCTAACGAAATGAATTTTCTGAAGGTGGAAAAGTTTACATGAAGTTTTTGATTTTTCTATAAAACATAGGAGAATTTTTGGAGAAAAATCTTAAAAGTTAGAAAAAAAGGAGGGGATAATGTTCCAAGATCCTGCCGCCCTGTTGGTCTGTGGAAGGTCATGGATATTTCTCGAAAACGTTCTTACGGTTTTGGAGGCCAAACTTCCGTCACGGATCAGCAGGTTAAAATTCTATCCGCGGGCCGGATAAAATCTTCCAGGCCGTAGTTTGCCCATCCCTGTTTTAGGGAATTTACTACTAGATCGCTTGGCTCACTAACTCCCATGATTATTTCACAATAATTCTCAATTCGTGACGATGAAGAGATATAGTTCGTTCACCAGGAGTTGGCACTTGGCTCCGCCTTCATCACGTGGTATCCGACGATACTATTTCGCTATTTTTGGGAGAAGGATGTGAACAATCCTGAAAAAGGTTGCTATTTGGTGATCGTATGACCAATGTATTCATTTCGCAATCTCTATGCGCATTTTTTTAAATATTAAATACACTCTCTACCAATAAGTATTTGGACACGTGTGATTGAAAAGAAAAACAAACTTTATTCATAATCAATAGTTGGTAGAATCTCCACGAGAGGCCATTACAGCGTGAACCCTCCGGGGCACACTTTCTACAAGTCCTTGCGTGACGGCTAGTGGTATTTTCTTTCACTCGGCTTGGAGAAGACATGTAAGTTCCTTCACAGATTTGGGACGGGTAGTACACACCTTAATTCGGCGATCTAACTCGTCTCTGAGGTTCTCGATAGGGTTCAGGTCTGGGCAGGCCACTCCGTTCGATTAACCCCACTGGCACCATACCAAGCCTTGGAGACCCTCGCATCATGGCAGCTGGCATTGTCCTGGAAGTAGCAGATGTCCACCCAGTAAAACTGCCACAGCATAGGAAGTATACATTGTCATCCAAAATAGTGCAGTAGGCATCTTGCATGGGACTAATGCCGTTGTTGTTCCCTACACGATATATACCGACGGAGGGTGTGACGTATCTCAGGACCGCAGATATAGTCATTTGCATAGGTGTCCAAATAATTATTGGTGGATAGTGTATTTCATAAATTTGATCATATCTCTTTCTTTTGAGTGAATAGTTTGTCCTTTTTGAAACATTTTGCTCGGAAAACAGCATTTTTTAAATTTGAAATATATTTTACTAGCAAGAGTAACGAAAGGTATAATAGCAGATGATAAAGCGAAGTAAGTGACTGAAAAAGAATTCACTGTTTGCGTATGGCGCGAATTAGAGGGTTGTCTCAATTTCAAGCGCGGTTATTCTGGCGCTGAAATGAGCTCTGCGTCCGAGGAGGTGGAGTCAAGTACCAATTCTTGGTAAATGAACTATAGTTTAATACGTTTTTGAATTGTTGTTTAGAACAAATCTGTTTTTTTAAATTTTATTTTATTAATGCATTTCATTCTACAGGTTTAGTTTCCGATACTATTTGGATATAATTTAAAATTAATCATTGAACTTTTTCACCATGGCAAATTCCTCTAAAAGTTTGTTTTTTTAAATTCTTATTTAAATTTTAGGTTACTATTAAAACTCATTGAATATTAAAAACACATCTCTAAAAATATGTTTTCAGAAGTCATATCATCAAAACTAGAGTTCCTAATAGCTCTTTGAGAGTTACTCTTAGAGAGTAATTCTTAGAGAGTTACTAAGTACGAGTAACATTTTCTCATAGAGAATACAAATTTACCAAAACAGTAAGAAGCATTTCTTCATGTGGTGCACGAAGTATTTTAATCAGTCTGAATCACTCGGAATGTATACTTTTTCTTTCTGACTTTAAAATTACTTCTAACTATTCAATGTATCGATTATACACAAATATAATGTTGAAAATTATTTGTGAGCTAAACAGGTTTAAAAAGTTGTGATACCTTTACTTGTTACTATAATCAAGTTATTTATGTTATTATATGAAGAATAATTGGCTATTTTTTTGATAAAAAGTTAGTTTTTTTTTTATAAGATATTATTATTCCTAGTAAAAATTTGCAAATGAACTAAGAATAAAAGTTATATTTTTATTTTTCAAAAGCTTAATTTGTACATCAACAATTTATTTTTGCATTTGAATTTGGCGTTGTTCCCGTGTCTCTTATCTGGGATAAGAAAAACAAAATATAACACAACTATATATTCATGCCAAAGCAACAAAATATCTGTTTTACTTTAGCCTACGGAATTTCAAAAGGTACCGTTTATTCACTTTCTAATCTTCATTAATTATGCTGATTTCTCACCATTTTAATTCAAGCGTTGCATTTACTGTTGTTATTTCTTTTTATTTATCTTTAAAACTTAACGTGAAACTTAAGATTTAAAGTTTTCTAGGGGTCCCTCTGTCTTTGTGTTTTAGTTAACTGATTATTGTGTCTTTTTTTGGAAACGAAAACTATTTCTCTTAATGCTAATTTATTAAATATTAAATCAATCAAAACAAAATGCGTAAAAATTGTTCATGCATTATTGAATAGAAAAGTAAGAGTTTTTAAATTGAAAATAAAAATCTAGATCGGGAAGCTAGGTGTTCTGTTCAATAAACTGGAGATGCTATATTAAACTCTTCTTTTAGTTCTTCTTTCAAAGAATTTCGAGATTATTTACTCTACCATAAAATTATTTCAAACTTCTTTTCCAAATATTATTTGCAAAATTTATGCTGAAGTTCGTATTTCAAAACTTCGTATCTAAATTTTTATATTGTTGTTAATTATTAGCCCCCTAGAATTGGATCCCGGAACTAGATGAAAAATAACAAAAATTTAAAACAGGAGATAAGAACTGGAGATAAGATCAAAAAAATAACAGTACATTTTGAATTTGACCTCAATTAAACACAGTTTTTAAAGAATATCATTGAAGCAAGTTTCTATTTTGTAAGAAGTTTTTAATCATGCATACATATAGCTTCTAATTAGATTGTAAATCACATTATTTCGCATTCATGATTGAAAAAAAAATGTGTGCGAACTTTTTGGAAGGAATAATTAGGTTTATAAAGCGAGACTAATTGGAGCGATGTATTCAGAAAATTCAAATAAAGGTTTGATTTCAGCAGTGTCTTTATGTTTTTGCAAAAAAAGTATATTTAATTTTAAAAAAACTTCGATGGAATAGTTTGAAAAACTGAAAGAGAATAAGCGAAACAAAAAATATTAAAAGAAATACGTGAGAACGATATTCGTTATCAATTAACGAAATGTAGCTCGGTGTTGATTTAAATTATATTGGAATATGTGTTAAAAAAATCGCTAGTGTTTTCCTAGTTATGCAGAAAACATAACCCATGATTTTGTAGGTCATCATAGATTTTAAAGAAAAGTTTATACTGAATGAAAAAATTATTTCTACATGTAAAAGCTCGTCATGAGTGCTGTTTTTTTACAATTTTGAGGAGTTTGTGAAGTGCATGCGGAGATTTCGAATTCAGAAACTCAACCTGATGGTACTCAGAGCAGTGCGTTACATTTTTGAGCTCAAGTGATCACCCAAGTTCTTTAGACTAATTATTTAGAAAACACAACCCATGATTTCAGGTCACCATAGATTTCAAAGAAGTGTTGAACCCGTATGAAAAAACCTTGGCCAAAGAATACCTAAGAAGGCCTTTTCATTTCAATTCTAACCTTCGGATAGGTTCGAAAAGGGACGAAATATATTGCACCTCCAAAACCCGTTCCACTGTCTCCCCTACATGCGAGTGTTAAGTAACCCGAAACTAATCGACTAACCACTGTCACAGAAGGGGGATTGCAACCTGCGGGGGTCAACTAGCTTTCAAAAGATATCAGAAGAAACTCACTCTTCATCTTATATTATGCTTTTTTCTTTCTAAGAAAAACTTAAAAAATATTTTTTTAACTCTAAAACGACTTTATTTATTTTCAAAATAGTTTTATCATTTTATTTAACATGCACTTTTTCTAATTATATCTTGAATTGTTTATTATTGTAATTTGATTATTTAGAGAACTAATAATAACCAGAGTATTTAAATTTATAAAATTTTACTATGTAGTCATATGAAAGTAATTCGTATAAAGTAACTACATTAAAAATAAATTTATATTTTCTCTATAGATCAAATAAAGTTTGTCAATTTTTTTTAAATTGATTTGCTAATTTTTAAAACTTTTTATGTTAAACTAAAACCTTGAGTTCAAGATTTTATTTTTTTATTGCGTATTTAATTTTCTTCTTTCAATTACAATTCAAATACAAATATTTTTCACAATCTTTTTTTAATTTT
The DNA here is from genome assembly GCF_982258835.1 of Parasteatoda tepidariorum. Classification (NCBI taxonomy): domain Eukaryota; kingdom Metazoa; phylum Arthropoda; class Arachnida; order Araneae; family Theridiidae; genus Parasteatoda; species Parasteatoda tepidariorum. Next base: position 94,612,143 of record NC_141762.1, read on the forward strand.
AATTAATTTTTTTTAAAGATTGTTACACCGTTTTGAAACTAATTAAATTCTACCACTTTAAAAAACTATGTTAACATTTAATCCATTGTTTAAGCAAATATGGGTTGCTTACTATGTAAATTTGATTTAGACTTAAATATTTGAATTTCGCAATTTGAATGAACTAAATTAGCCTTCACTAAAAACTCACTTCATTTTAATTATTACTTTTGCTAACTACAATTATTATTGTATAAATAACTCCGAACTGGAATTATGATTCGATCTTAAAAAATAAACACCGGGGTTATTTGTCACAAACAAATTGAAACATCAAAATTGAAAATTATTCGATTTAATTATCACAAAATTTTAAATCATATTAAGACAGATCTAGTTCCCGATTATATCACTTAACTTATCCAAATAATTTAGCTCGGATACATTTAAAACTTCACCCACAAACTCATATTCATCATTTTTACTTACATTATTTCTTCTCAGTTATAGTTACTTTAAAAACTTATCGCCAGAGATATTATTTAACAATAATACAAAAGAAATTCCTTATTGATCTAAAGCAGTTATTTAGTATAAATTTATTAAACTGCATATTTTGAGAGCGCAGTTTTATATGAAGTTTATTTTAAAGGAATAGAGGAAAATATAACTTATTAAAAAGTGAATATATTTTATTTATCAGCTTTTGCTTGTTAAAAGGTATTTATATTTTATCAAATAATTTTTATCAAGTAATATCTTGTGATTACTTTATATAATAAAGGAACTTCATTTTTAATTAAATTATTATAACCCTAATAACAAAGAATAATGGTAAAAGTGGGTAATGAACGCATTTTATTTGTAAATGTCGTAAATAAAAGGACAAATAAATAACTTACAAAAGTATAACTTATTTCTAAGAAATTCCTTAAAAACTATCTTTGATAAGCTTTATAATTTTCTAAACGTAGAAGTAATATTATAAGAAAATTGATGTAACTCTTTCATTTCAGTTTTGAGGATTCATAAAAAAATACCATTATTTCTGTCGTAAAAATAAATTATAACATTTTCGACTAATAAGCTGAAGTGACAGTTTAAATTTATTTTTCTAATAGATCATTTCGATGGATCATTAAAAACAACAAAATAAAACAATTCTATGTTATTTTACATTTTAGTACATACATTTGTGAGACTGCTCACTGTAATTAATATAAAGATTTATCAAAATAATCGAAATTAATTTATAAAAAGTACGATAACGAAATTTTTGAAAGAAAAGGCATTTATTGGTTTTGATTAAAACTTACAACATAACAACAGATTGAGACAAGTTTACCTTACAAAATTTTATGAAATACAAAAATACAGAAAATTATGGTTATCTAGGAGATATATTCATATAGATGGCATGCTGGCTAACCCTGGGAGGTTTTCGTGTTTTTCCTCTTTATGTAATGCTAATGACGGTTAGTTTTCTTATATTTTAATTAACTATAATTACACTAATTAAAGTTTGCAGTATAGAAATTTCTACTAAAACTTTTCTCCATGAATGGCAAAAGAGTGTCAGGGAAGAGAAATTAAAATAACACATTGATTACATACTTTGTTCTAGCAAAAAGTTATGAATAAAAATTACATTATACACTTTTAATATGAATTCGAAAAATTTCTCGTTATTAAATACATGAGATATTGCATAATTACTACTCTTAATATATATTTTTAGAATATTGCGAAAAAAAGTTTTAAAAAGTGTATTAATTAGGAACTACAGATCAGGGAATCAACTAAGGAATCAGGTCTGAAAACATCAAAACCAGTTTGACTGTCTGAAGTAACAAAGAGTAGCTTAACTCTAAGTATTACAGCTTATTTTTATTTTTTAATTTATCGTGATGAAATTTCGTGGTGTTTATAATAATCACATTTCTCATTCTTTCTATTTCATCTGGCAATCAAACTGGTTTCAATATTTTCAGTGTTGCGTTCCTAAGCATCGATTCATTATATTTTGATACCGTTTGTATTTTTCTCTCGTGAATATTAATTATGACCACTAATGTTCTTTTACTTCCTTTTTTTTAAAAGAATTTTACAATACATGCGTGTATTTTCATATTTTTCTTCATTTGCTGATTAAAATGAAAATTTCATAATACTTTAGTGTTCTTGTGTATTTACATTAAAGCCCTAAAAACAGGGTTAAGTGCTTGTTCATGTTTGGATGATGCGTGGTCTTGTGTACTAGCTATTTTTTTTCCTTACCGTGAAAAAACATACTATCCCAGCTATTGGAGTAATTAAAAGTATTTACGGAATGAAAAAATTGGAACCTTTTAAATTTTTTTAATGTAAATGTTTTTTTAAACCTACAAATAAGTGTACGATATATTTTTTAAAAAAAAAAAAGGAAAACTGCAGTTTTGTGATGCTTTATAGTATATTGGAAGATCTTTACGTCATTTATTCGATTTTAATTAATCTCACTTTATTCAGCAGCTAATTTTTTTAATTCTGAAACATCTCTAAAAAACAGGAAACAAAGTTTAAAAAAAGGGGAATCATGTATTTAAAAAATAAATTCCATTCTCAAAATGAATAAAAACAAGAAAATTATTACTACTAAATAAATAAAATGTATATAGAATGAACGAATTATCAGCAAATATAATTTTCATAATAAATTACAAGCTTATAACTAAAAAGAAAGCTATCGGTTTTTAAAGCGTTCCCCATATCAGTTCTTCAGAAGGACAGAGAGAGAAAAAGATTTTCAAAAGGGAGCAAGACCTCCCACCGAGAAGATTAGTGAACTTGGGGGTGGAAGTTGCCTTCCTCCCTTACTCAAAGGTAGAAAGTGACTTGTGTTTCAAAGACAATATTACAAAAAGTAATAAAGATTAAAAAAATTAACCTACATTTTCGTGGATAGGAAAGATTGAAAAAATTATTAGTATTTTTTTTTAATTGATCACTCCGATTCTTGAACAAGAAAAATCGATTCAAAGTATGACAAGCCCGCCATAGACTTTACATGTTAAAAGCAGAATTGAGGAGTCTGCTTGGTGCAACACTTTTCTCCCGGCAACCACGATTGTGGACCCGACTTTCAGATCATTTGAGCGCGCCCCTTGTTTTTTGTTCACCAAAGAAAAAAACTATTTCCTATGATTCGTCTACCACTGAGGATATTTTACGTCATCACTGAGGTCGGTGCAAGTCCGAAGCGGAATTCGCATCGACTGCTGGGATTCGACTCATCATTGGAAGACGAACGCTCTATCCCCCAGAGCCGCGCAGCTCTATTAGTGCCATTTCATATTATTTTTTTATAACCTGTAATAAATAGAAATTTATTGCATATTTTACTTTATAAATACTTTTAAATATGGGTTACTTTTTCAGCGAAAATAGTTCGCTGATTTCCTCAATAGATGGCTGCACTGGTTAGCTCTGTAAACAGCGAATTCTTCCTAAGTTTTGATGGTGTGAAACAAGATTTGCCTCCGGGTGGCACCACTATCATAAGTTTCAAATTTCACAATAGTAATCTTTTTCTTAAATTTTAATTATCTTTTTAAACTGAGATTTTTGGGTTGAATTATGTGTATTTAAGTTTACTTACTTGTAAGTAGCATTGTTTTAGCACTTTTATAAAATAATATTTAATTTGTGACTGTTTTTATCATGGAACTTTTTTTTTTATTGTCACGTTCACTGGCGTTGCACTGCTGCTCGTATGAGAAAAGGCAGATTTAAGATTCATTCGCCTTGCTGACACGAGGATAAAAGGTGCTGAAGAATGGCTGAGATGAGGATAACTAAAGCCGGAGCCGCTGAATTAATGAGCTAAGGCCGGAGCCCCTGAGTGGAAGTTTTGCGTGAAGTTAGGACGGAGCCGCTAAGTCCGAATCTATTTTCCTATCCGAGGCGTTCCAAAGCTGGAAGTCTGTTGATCCACGGGTGCTTACTGCCATGCTAGAAGGAAGCCTGAAAGGAGTTTGAGTCTGCTGTCTATCAGAAACTGGAATGTTGACCTGATCCACGAGTTTGGCGACAGTACCTGTGGGCGTTCCAGGAATTCGGTCCGTAATTTGATTTGAATTTGAAACTCTTAGTTCGATATTAGTACAGTTTTAAAATAATACTTCACCTTTACTTTTAATTGCTTCTACTAGAATTTAAGATAAATGCGTCGTTTATTTTTAATCGTATTTACAGGATTTAGAGAATATTGTGATTTTGATTTTCAATTACTTTTAGTAGATTTTAAGATAAGCGTGCCTTTTAGTCTTAATTGTCATTACTGGATTTGGAATATTAGAATATTGAGGCTTATATGTTTAACTGAATTCTATTGAAAATATAATTTCGTGTTGCTAAATTTTAAACCTGAAGTAACTAATAATTTGGAAATATGGGACATCTACTTGATAGCATTGGGAAATGATTTGAGTTTGCTCTTGTTTGAAAATTTTAGTTTTAATAAAATTGGTTGTAATTGTTAAATGTTTCAAGTAATTCCTTTGTTGATTTTTTTTTGAACCTGGGTAACACTGTTACCAAAGTTATATTGAATATATTGATCACAGCATAACCCAAATTTTAGAGGTAACAGTACAAAGCATCGTTGAACAGCCGACCCAATTTTATGGGCATACGACTACAAATGCTCAACTCCGCAACCTTGTAGTTTTGAACGCAATCCAGAAGACAAGGGAACTGCTGGATCGAGTATTGGTGGAAATTTGCGTTTGTGAAGGACTTTTTGATTTAGCTAATCCTCATTTGCGTTACATGGGGAGGAAGATCACGAGAACCTTCCATGGTTGGCCTGACTGCAAGGGGACTCTAACCCATGATCCGTCTACCACTGAGGATATTTCACGTCAGCATTGTGGTCGGTGCAAGACGGATGCGGAATTCGTATAGACAAGGATTCGAACCCGGTTCAATGCATTGGAAGGCGAGCGCTCTATCCCCTGAGCCATCGCGGCTCTATTAGTGCCATTTAGCAAAGTCAATTACTGACAATTTAGGGAAGATTATCAAGTTTTGAAATAAAATAGTGACAAAGAAACAGGCAATGCTGACTCAAGCCCGTGCTATCCTAATTTAGATTGAAGGACAGATGGTGATAAGAATCTCCTGAACGCCTTACCGTGCTCCCCAACCATCTAACAAGGTACGAACTTTTCTGCCATAAATCTACATGACGTTATATTGGATCTTTAAACTGAATCAGGCACTCAGTTTTTAGCATAAGGAAACAAGTTTCGCCCATTCTTTCAGAAGGGCAAAAAGCCTAACCAACTAGCTGTCTAAGCGGTTGTTGAAATATTATTTTTCTTAATTACAGAAAAAAGAATAATTTTAGTAGAATGAATAAAAAAAATAGTTTCCAAATTATAAATTCTTATTTTTTGAGAAATACTGCAGTTAATCCATTTCAAAATATTTCTTTTGCTTTGGAAAAAATATCAAAAGGGAAACTAGGAAATATTCCTGACATTCGGTACAAAAAATGAAAAGTATTTTGGAAAACTGAATAATGGAACGATAGAAATATTTAGTTTCTTTAAAGAATTAATTTTTTCCCCTTTAATAATCCAGAGAATTTATAGCATGATTAAGCTTTATTCTTTTTTTCACTTTTACTGTTCTTTTTTTAAAAAAATAAAATAGAACATATCTCTGATAAAATCGCTTTTTACGAAGAAAATATCATGGCACTAAAAAAGAAATTAAGACAACAAAAAAAAAATTTGTGCTGTTTTGGTTCAAAAGATGCATTTTCATCTAATCGAGTTAAAAAAAAAATTAATCTTGGTATTTCGGAAAAATCTCAAAAACTACTTTCAGAAACTTTTCATTTCATTATTTACAATCATTCTTTTGTAAATTGTTTTCATACTTTAAAACTGGGGCACAGAAAATGCTTCGTGATTAAAAATAAATTATAAAATTTAATACAAATTCCCATAAGAACTAACCTAGCATAAATGGTGCATTAAAAAAATGGCCATTAATATTCAAATACCGTATCGTGATATCAACATGCTTTTAATATTACTTTAATAACGTTATCTTAGAAATATAACAAACTAATATTGTAAGAACCCAGTTTTTGAATTCATTAGGGAAATATATAAGTTTATTTCTAAAGGCAATATTTTTAAAGATTGAAGCTACTTTTAAGCATTTCTTTTTGTTCGAAATTATGGCAGTCAGATAATTGGAAGACTTTGGAACACTACCCTTTTATACTATAGGAAAAAAGAATGACGCACCGGATTTTATGGTACAGTTCGAAAAAAAATTAACGTTTGAAAAGCAAATCACTGCCGTAATTGCGACATCACAAATTTATTTCTGTAAAAGTATGTCCGCAGTGGACTGTTCGTTGTTGTTGTTGTTGTTGTAGTTCATTTACGTCGCACTTGAGCTGCACAATGGGCTATTGGCGACGGTCTGGGAAACATCTCTGAGGATGATCCGAAGACATGACTTCACAATTTTGATCCTCTGCAGAGGGGATGGCACCCCCGCTTCGGTTGCCCAACGACCTGCACGCGAATTAGAGCACTTTACGGTAGAACAGTTTAACGAGGACCAATACCGCACACCCTCGGTCCCTACGCAGACTGATCCAAGTGGGCCACCCACCCGCACACTGACCGCAGCCAGTGATGCTTGACTTCGGTGATCTGCTGGGAACCGTGTCTTAACGATCAGTCCAAGTGGACTGTTCGTAAAGACGCGGTTTACCGAAATCAAGCATCACTGGCTGCGTTCGGTAAGCGGGTAGGTGACCACATTGATGCGCCTGCGTAGGGACTGAGGGTGCTCGGAATCTGTCCTCGTTAAACTGTTGTACCGTAAAGTTCGCGCAGGTAGTCGGGCTACCAAAGCAGAGGGTCGTCCCCTCTGCAGAGGATCGAAATTGCGATGGTATGACTTTGGGTCATCCTGAGGAATTTTTCTTAGACCGTCCCCAATAGCTCATTGTGCAGCTCTAGTGTGATGTAAATACAGTACCTACCTGTAAAAGCATTGAGGAATCGATGTGTTGAGCTTTAAGGTCAAACATGAAACGTTTCAAATGATCACGAACTTGTCGAAATCGTTAAATATAATCTCCCAGGAATCTCACGAGTTATTTGCCGGTTTGCATCAATTAATGCCTTTATGATGGCTCAATCAGCTTCAATTGGCCTTCGAGAAGGTGGTGTATTTTATTTTTTTATACTTTTTTTTTAATATAATATTTTTTATTTTTATAACCGTCGTTGAACGGATGACCCAATTTTGGGTTTGCGACTACTTATGTTCAACTCCGTAGCCTTGTAATTTTGAACCCAATCCAGTAGACAAGAGAACTCCTGGTTTAAGTTTTGGAGAAATTTGCCTTGTTTGAGGACTTTTTGTTGGTACTAACCCGCATTTGAGTTACATGGAGTGGAAAACCACGAAAACGTCCCACGGTTAGCTTGACGCCAAGGGGACTTCTACCCATGATCCGTCTACCACTGAGAATCACAAATCAGCATTGTGGGCAGTGCAAGCCGGGTGCGGATTTCGTATCGACCAGCCATCGTGCGATTCGAACCCGGTTCGTGTAATTGGAAATCAAACGCTCTATTTCCTTGGCTTCTATGGCTCAGAAAGTGGTGTATGGCAACATCAAAATTGTCGGACTGAAATTTTGCACACTAATTTTGGTACTCGACTGTCAATATATTTTCTCCATACATATGGCACAATTTCTTTCTTGCCGGAAAAGTATTTCTACCTTATCGATTGTAAATAAGTAAAATATGTCAAAAAAATCATCTTTTCACTTTCCATACTTGAAAGTGAACCAGCCAAAATCTACTTCGTGATTAAAATTTTTCACAAGCAGGCCTTTCTATTTAAACTGCCAAAATATGTAATGAATATGTGGATAAACTGTGAATTTGCTGCTTAAAAATACAATTAAGTCCTCTGTGATTAAAAAATTGAAATTACTTTACAAATAAACCAATGCCTTTGCAAAAACGAATTTTATTATTATGTGCAAAAAAAGAAGCAAAATTAGCATTAAGGAGTTCATGCTTTGGACACTTCTCAATACCAAACTATTAGAACCATATTTACCAGACTGCTACTGTTCTTTAAGAAATTCAATTCAGTCAAGAAATGTAATTCAGAGGAGCTGCGTTTAGTCTGATTTTGTAACTTAAAATATCGGCTATGCAAATTAATTAGCATATTTGAATCAAATTCTGTCATTCATTAAATCATTGAGTCTTAGAAAGTGAAGATCCTATCATTAGATCAAAACTTATTTAGAGCGGCAACACACAATCACTACATTAATTTATAATATTAAAAGTTCGAAATATTGACTTTAAATATGCTAATTAATTTGAGCAGACGATATTTTAATTTATGAAATAAGACGGACTTTTCTTAATCTTGGTGAAAACATTTGTTTTTAATTATTTGTAATTCGAATTTTTCTGCATTTGAATGCGTTAACAAATAATTACAGTAAGTGGAATGCTTGGAATATTACCAAATTATTAAATCAAAATGTACTTCAGTTTTTTTCCTCCAAAAATTAGAATTAGAAAATTAATAAAATCTGTTCTAATTCACTATATTTAATGAGTTTCTAATAATAGAATAATAAATAATGGAAATTAAATAGTTCGGACTTCTTGAGTTTTTTTGAGTTGAAACTCTTTTCAATGAAAAAAATTTCTTCGAACATCATTAAATTTTGTCTTCTTGAATAATAGTTAACATTTTGTAATTACATCTGAAATTTTTTATTTTTAAATCTATTTATTTGCCTCCCTAAAAGCCAGTTTTATTTTTTTAATGTAAATTTTGAACAAGAATAATAATAGAAGACGACAAACTGATTCAAGTTCCACTAAAAAAACACGCAGAAAATAATTCAAAATAAAAAAATATTAAAGTAGTTTTTGTGGTATAATTTAAAGTATTTTTAAAGTCGAATTACACAAGAAATAATACTGTCTTAAGTAATTCAAAATGTCATTTTTTAAATTAGCTTTTTAATGGTTATATAATTAATATACCGGTACAAAATAAATTAGCATTTCAAATTTATTTATAATTACAAAATGTAGTCTTTCTTTTCAGGGATTATAATTAAATAAAACAATATAAACTTCGCATCTATAAAAAGTATAAGCATACGATGACGCATTTGAGAAAAAGTAAGAATTTTATGCAAAGTTATTTTTTTATTAATATTATTTTTAAAAAGTCAGTAAGTTAAAGAAAGTTAAAAATTTGTTAACTTTTTGTTTTGTTCAGTTCCTTTGCCTAACATCTATTGAGATGTTGTTAGTTTCAAGTAATTTAATTTTTTTAATTTTAATTGCGTAAGCATTATGTTACAAATATGTAAGTCTGCAGTTGTTTTATTTCATTTGGATTACATAATATTTTTTTAACATATTTGAATATCAACCAGACGTTATAACAAAGAAAAACTTTAACGTTAGAAAATTTTTATATATTTTTTTTTGGATAGTATAAATAAGTTATATAGTCATTCTTTTTATTTGTTATTTACGAATTTCCATAATTTTATTTCAAACACTTAACGGGAATGAAAACACACACGCATATATGATGAGACATAACCAAACAGGTTACGATTCAATAATAAAGAGCCCTTTTCAGTGTCAAAAAACAGAATGAAAAATGGAAACGCATAGATGCAGAAGGAAAAAATTACAAACCAATTATAGCAAGATAAAGGTGGTTAAAAATAGAAGGAAACAAGCTTGAAGGTAATCAAACAAAGCACGGAGGATGAGAAACATGTGGGGAGTTAGGAAAAAATATACAGAAAAAGAAACTCTAAAGTTTCGTAAAGAATAAAATACTAAAAAAGATCATTAATTAAATAATTAAATTTTTTTCAGAGTAGGAAATGATTCCAAGAATTCTAGATTTGTGGGTGAGTAGAAGTGTTGAATGATTTTAGCTGAACGGCTGAAATTTATGACTCAATATCCAGTTATTTAGAGCGTTGAAAAATCTTGATTTCGAGATTTTTAAATAAAAGTTAAAAGGTATGTTTATTAATTTTATTTAAAAAAGAATTCGCAAACCCACTCTCACAAGTAATTATGAAATAATTATAGTTTTCGCGTAACGCTGAGAAAAAAATATAACCAAAACTACCAGAATACGGTAAAATTTGCCGTATTTCCGGCTCAATAGGATCATCAAAAATTCAGCAATTTTTACTGAAGTACGTTGATAATTATTTTGATAAAATTATAAGTAAAAGATGATTTATGCTATGTGATAAAGTTCAGTAAATGTGTTAAGAGTTTGGTATCCTCAGAGGGCGGCATAAAACCCATTTATTCGGTTAAATTTACTTTTCAGTTTTATATTTTTTAATAAATGTGAGGTCATTAGAAATATGATTTAAAAAACGCAAACCAGAATTTCCGGTGAAAAACCACCACCGTGTGAACGGAAAAATTATGAAATGAATGATTTAAAAACAGCATGTTCTGATTTCATTAACCAGAATTATGGATTTCTTTAACGGAAATGCCATTACCGTGCAATAACATAATTTTACTAGAATTTTTCCTCCGTGTAAGTACGTTTATTCACGTTGTTTAGATTTATTCACTAGTAGCACAGATTTCACGCTCGAATAAATCTTTATTTTTTACTCTTTCTTTTCTTGCATTCAATCTTTTATTCTCCATTTTGTTAGGCTGGAGGTATTGCAAACAAAAATCAATATATAAAAAAAGCAATCCGTTGTGAGTACGTAAGGTCATACGAAATATTTGCTCAATATTCTCCCAAGAATTTTCGAAGAATGAAAATTTGAAAAAAAAGTCTCATTCTTAATTCTTCTTCCGTGTAGGTAAGTTTATTCTTATTGTTTAGATTTATTCACTAGTAGCACAAAGTTCGTGTTCAAGAAAATCTCCAGTTTTTATTCTTGCTTTACTTCATTCAATCTTTTATTCTCCATTTTGTAAGGTTGAGCTGTAAACGAAAGTCAATGTATAAAAAACGCAATCCGTTGCGAATACGCAAAGTCACACGATAAATTTGCGCAATATAGTCCCAAGAATTTTTGAGGAATAAAAATTTGAAACAAGTCCCATTCTTAATTCTAACATGAAACGTACAGTGTGCAAAAAAAAACGGACCACCCTGAGTAACTTTTTATCTAATCATCGGATCTTCAGGTTCTAGGTATTCAATCTTAATGGTTTGAGGGGGTGACCTCAAATATGATAATTAATTACGGCAGATAATTTTTTAAGTTACGAAATCAGACACAAAAACGTAATTTCTCTGAATAAACATTCCTTTCTTTCGACGGATTTGGATTTCTGTCTCGCAAAATGCAGAGGGAAGCCACAATCTGGGAAATATGGTCCCCATAGTTTGACCAAGAAAGTGATCCAAAGTTTGAACCCCTTAATGTTAATTTTACCCTTAATGTTACGTATTTCCTCTCTTAGTCTAATGGAAAATATTTTTACACTCAATTGTAAAATTCGTTTATCCAAGAATAATTCCATACAAAAAATATATTTAAGCAAATCTTTATTTTTATTTAATAATAGTGGAAAGTTTTTTTAATTGTAAGGCATAAATTTTTTTACGTCTTTTTAAAGTATAAAATTTAACATCGTAAAATGCAATATTTGAGCGAAATCGGTTTTTATAAGAAATTGAATTTTAAATATACAGTTTGTTTAATCTTACGGTTTTCTTTCACGCAAATTAATTAGCATATTTAAAGCTAAAATTTTGCAAAAATTGCGATTTTATGATATGACAAGAAAACCCTATCATTTGGTCAAAAGATATTAAAGTGTTTTGTTCTCAGCATAACAAGCAAGTATAACAAGCTAGTTGTTATACTTGCGTAGTTTTATGCGTGGAACCGATAATTTGCTTTAAAACCCAGTAAACTGTTAATAAGGATTTCGTATCACGTTTCAGAGGAATGACGCTTAAATGTTTTCCTGTTTTTTCAGAAATCCTTAATAAGATCTTTGAACAATAAAATCCGAACAACATCTGGGATCTAAAACTGATACGTGATCAAGAAATTAACGTTCTAAAGTAACTAAAGGGGTATTATAGCGCCTTTTTCCTTATAAATGCAAACCATTCATATTGCCGTTTACACTTGGTATTTACTGGTATCCTCGTTTTTTTTTTCCACATGCAAGTACAAAGAAATGCATTAATATGAAAATATCTCGAAATTTGTTCTCATTTCCGAAAGCTGCCGAAATATTTTGCAAGCGTTTTATTTTATATTTGCGTTTGAGGGCGTGAAAGATCTTGAACATTTTAAATAAATTAGTAATGAGGCTTGAACTTTACATTTCCAGTTGAATAAATTTTTCTCTCCTTTTGTTTCTTGTAAGAGCAAACAACACCGTTTTATCGGGTATAGAGAAAGTTTTTGAATAAATTTGCTAATCAAGCTGAATTGCTCTTTTACAGTTTATTTTAATTCTGAAATTTTATCTATATATACAGGGGTGGCCAAAAGTGTGGATATTTTTTGAAAGTTTCATGTTTTTCAACTTAGTGTGCTTGTAGAATATTTTAATTTTCACTTAAATGCAAATGTTCATGTATCAAATTGAAGGTAATATAATGTAGACTAATTTAATGTAATTTAATTAATGTTACTAATTTAATGTAATTTAATGTAATCTAGTAACAAAAACAGAATTAAGATATCTGCATTACAAAAAAACGTTATGCTTATTTTAGTAGAACGAACAAACACAAATCGTTTTCAATAAGGACGTGTTTTGTAATAAAAGCGTACTAGCCAATCACAAACACTGTTCTTAGGACCAATCAAATGTCTGTAACTATAGTTTAGGTTATTTGGATAGTAAAAGAGTTATTGTTGTGAAAATATTTTGCGGAATGATGCATACTAGTACAATTAAATAAAGTAATGCTGTTTTGAGTATTTAAAGTCCCTTTTTTAATTAAACTAATTTTAAACAATGTCATCAACAAGAAGAACTAATTGGACATCTACTAAAAGAAGCCGAATTGTCATATTGAGAGAAAATGGCCTCTCTTATGCTGAAATTGCAAGACAAGTTGGTGGTTCAGTGACTTGTTCTGGTGTACGAAAGTTCTGCTTACGTTCTGAAAAAACAAGATCAGTGGAAAATAAAGCCAAATCAGGCCGAAAAAATGCACAAGTGCTACTGCCGATAGAAAAATTGAACGGCTATGCCTTCGAGACAGAAAAATTTCATCAGTATGCCATTAGATGTGAAATGAATGCAGCGTATTGCAGTAAGTTCAAGAACAATAAGAAGAAGGTTATCAGGATTTGGACTACAAGCTAGAATTCCAAGGAAAAAACTATATTTAAATCAAAAGCAACGCGAAAAATGAGTTAAGTGGTCAAAAGAACCCATTAAGTGGTCAGAAAATTAATGGAAGCAAGTAGTCTGGAGCGATGAGAGTAAACTATCGCTCTTTGGTAATGACGGTAGAAAATACGTGAGACGTGGAGTAGGTGAAGCACTTCATCCTGATTGCATTGAAGCAACTACAAAAAACCCAACAAATGTCTGCAGATGGTAGGGGCTGTATTCAAGTGATTGATGGCATCCTGAATGCCAAAAAATACATCAAAACTGTCATGAAACCAAAATTGATACCTTCCATCAGGAATCTCTTCCCCAACAACGCACCATTTATTTTTCAGCAGGATTCAGTTCCATGCCACACAGCAAAAGTATGCAAAGCATGGTTTCAAAATAAAGGCATAGATATATTACCAAGGCCAGGAAACAGCCCTGATCTCAATCCAATTGAAATTTTGTGACGACGTTTGAAAATTCTTGTACTAAAAAAACGTCCATCCAATAAAAGACAACTTATTGAAGCTATAATTGATTCTTGGCACCATGTGATTACGAAAGATGAACTCCAAACACTCGTTTACTCGATGAAAAGACGCTGTGAAGATGTCTTAAAAAATAAGGGTTATCCTACTAAGTATTGATTGCGTAAGTATTACTTTAAAAAATGCAAATCTAAGATAGATCTTACTATTAGCTGCTTAACTTTTTTTGTAATACAGATATTGTAATACTGTATTTATTATTAAATTTTAAATTAAATTACCTTCAATTTGATATATAAACGTCTGTATTTAATTGAAAATTAATAAATTCTACAAGCACACAAAGTTGAAAAACATGAAACTTTCAAAAAATGTTCACACTTTTGGCCACCACTGTATATATATATATATATATATATATATATATATATATATATATATATATATATAAACCCTTTTAAACAATTTTAGAAAAGTAAAATCATCCTCCTTTAATTATCAAAATCACTAAATCCAAGAGACTTATAAAGGATCTTTTTGCCTTTAATCAGTTGCTAGTAAATTTCCTTAACATCTATTTTAAGATTTGATGATAAATTTCTTTCTCTAAGCTATTCTGAATAAGTTACGAACACTGAATTTCTAAGTGAAAATACCAAAAGCTAACTTTTCCTTAGGTAAAATGTTTTCCTTTTAATTATCTAATTCAAATCTGGTATTAATGCTTTCCTATGGAATGCAATTCAGAAGAAAATAAATGTTCTCACTCAAAGGCGAAATTGTCTTTTAAAATAGTTAAAGTAAATTTCTGCGTGGAACTTCATTTATAATTGCTCTCGTACAACTTTCCCCTTTCTTGAATTAAGAAAAGTTCTGTTCAGTGTAGGAATTAATTAAGATATCAATCTACTTAAGTAAAAGTAATTTGTTCATTTTCCTTATTGTTTTTGTTTTAAAAACTTTGAAAAAGTTAATTAAAATAGGACATTTATTTATTTAAGTAGATACATTTAATTATAGGAGAAAAAAAAAATTTTTTACACTTTTCGAAAACAAAAGTTTTGAATATATTTGTTAGGAATGTTGCTTTATATGTGTTGCCGGTAAAGCTGGAAATCGGGTATTATGTAAATTACCGTGAGCGACCGAAATCAAGAGAATATCGACTTTCACCGGTGAATGTCAACAATCACATAGTAGCTTTGGTGAATGTCCGAAATATTGGATATATCCGATTTGATATTAATTTATTCGTTGATATTATTATATTTATTTGATATTTTAAGAGCTGCTGAGGATAGATTAGAAGAATCATCAGTGTTCGGAGTACCGGGAAAATGTATACCGGGCAGTGGCACTTAACTTTAAAAAAGCATCAGTGTAGGGTATATTGGACAGTGGCACTGAACCTTAAAAAACTTCAGTGTAGGGAATACCGGGCAATTGTATACCGGACCGTGGCACTTAACTAGACCTAATATATATTTCGGATATTCACCTAAGCGACTATGTGATTGTTAATATTTACTGGGGGAGTCAACAACCAGTAGTTTTGGTCATTCACAGTAACATATACAATACCATAATTTGACCGGCAGCTCATGAAATGCGACTTTTTAATACTTTTGATTAAAAAATTTTATGGTTTATCAGTACAGTAGTAACGACGTATGGACCGCGTTATTGTTGTTGTAGTTACTTTACGTCGCACTAGAGCTGCGCAATGGGCTATTGGCGACGGTCTGGGAAATATCCCTGAGGATGATCCGAAGACATGCCATCACAATTTTGATCCTCTGCAGAAGGGATGGCACCCCCGCTTCGGTAGCCCAACGACCTGCACGTGAAGTCTAGCGCTTTACGGTAGAACAGTTTAACGAGGACCAATACCGCACACCCTCGATCCCTACGCAGATTGATCCAAGTGGTCACCCACGCGCACACTGACAGCAGCCAGTGATGCTTGACTTCAGTGATCTGCAGGGAACCGTGTCTTAATGATCAGTCCACGGACCACGTTATTATCCTTATAAATCCGTTGTTATCCTGATAAATTGCCTGGCATTCTTCAAACTAATTTTTTTGAAGGTAAACTGTCATTGTCCGGTATTCCTAACTGAAGCTAATTTTATATTAAGTACCATTACTCAATATTATTCCCGACGCTGACATGTTGATTATATATTATTATTAATAACCAAAAAGCTGGTTAAATTAAAAGTTTATCTTTTAGGTTATCAAAGGTTATCTTTTGATAAATCGCCAACCATGGATCTCTTCCCTCAATTTGCAATGCTGGAACAATGCCATGTATTTTTCACATCGAAGATATAAAAATAACTAACATGGAACTACAGAGCTGCGGGCAATCTATGGACACCTATATTTTTTAATAAAAAAAAAGTATTGATTATCAGGTATAGTCACGAGATGACCTTCAGGGTTTTATCCGGTGATTTCTGGACAGTGTTCATTTAGACTTTTAAGTAAAATTGTGCAGTTATCTTTTGGAAGCTCTAGAAAGTATTTACTTGGAAACAATAATAAGAAACATTTTACTATAACAATATCACATTTGGAAAAAAAATGAGGTTTCTTATTTAAGGCTCTTTATTCCGTAGGAAATTTTTACCAAAAATCGTATTTGGCTCAAAAGTGCTGTTGTACTTAACTCTGATCAACTTATGTTTTACTGTTGGTGGCATTTTAATTCATTTATTTCAGTTTTAAGAAATGCTATGCAATTATATGGGTTGCTTATGCTAACTTGCTATGGATTTTCTGGATAGAATCTTCTATAATATATCTTAATAATTAGCTAATAATCTTAACAAGAATGAGTTTCTATATTTAATGCAGTATAGAACGTTCTAAGTGTTGTGTGTCCCATAATGACTACCCTTAATTTATATTTCTTAATTATTATTATATTTATATTTCTTCATTTAATAATTATTCATATTTCCTAATTATTATTCCCTTAATTATTATCCCCGTAATTATTATATTCAGTTTCGTGAATAAAGTTTAAAAAAATGAACGAGCTGGAATTCGCAAATTAATATTTAAGCGAAAGGAAATTTTTTTTCTAAGTATCTCGAATCACAGTTAAAGTTCAAAAACCAGTTTGATTGTTGGATAAAGTTTTAAAATTCACCTAATAATCATTTTTCACATCCTCTAATCTACTTATAGTCAAATGGATGAGTTCGTGGATAATGCTTTTAATCCTACCATCCTCGTAAATGTTTCGCGGATTTCGATTACGTGCTTCTTTTTTCATCTCTTACTTCTAAATTTACGACTTCTAATGTGCATATTTTTAATTTGTTCTTCGATAAAAATTTTAAATGCTTAAATAAAGGTTGCCGTGTTGGAAATTCTTGGTCATTTAAGATTATGAGTTAATATTTAAAATTAGAATAGAAAAACGCTATTTAATTTTGGTAAATGAACCTTTTTAGTGGCCAGTCACTGTAAGATTGGGATTTAAAAAAATCCAAACAAGTTTTCTCGTTACATAAAAAGAAATGAGATGAAGATTTATAAATAGAAACTTCTCATAATTTCATACGAAAAGGAGATAAAAGTAAAATATCTATTGCTCTACTTGATAACATAAAGTAATCAAATATAACTCGAATAGCGTTTTATTTAATTTTTACAATTTCCTTTAAGTTTTTGTTTCAAAATATAATAAGATTCACCGAAGCGCTACTATTTTTAACCATATAAGATAGAACAGTGACAATAAAAAGAACCTAAGAATATCGAGAAAAGAATTTAAGATATTTCATCAATTTATATTCTTTTCTCCTTAGCTATGAAATACGGGACACATTTTTAAGATTTAAAAAAAGAAACTTTGTGAAGCTTAAAATTCTTCACAAATACCTAAAAAATGGTAACGTTAATGCATACCTATAAAAAAAATAAACAATAGAAAAACGAGATGAAGTATTTGAAACGTGATGCTCAGGAGATATGTGTTATGTTTTTTTACGAACAAAGAAATATTGTCAATATATTTATTTATTCTAAATTTTATTAATCTAAAAATATTTCAATTCTTTTCTCAGATATATTTTAGTTTACATTAGTTTTCCTTATCGATAAAAAACACCATTCGTTATAGGTCTTTATTATTGTTTTATACTAGCTGAATGCCCGTTCTCCTCACTGGTTGAAAAAAAAATTCTAATTCGGAAATAAAACATTATCAAACAAAAATCACAAAAAAATCAAGAAAAATAAAACCAAATCGAAACGTATAAAGTGAGAACAAACGTCATATACTTTTGAGCATCTTACAAAAATGATTTAAAGGTGTTTTCGTCAGATGTAAGTTGTCAGATTACAAAATATGGAATTAAAGTGTAAGTGGAGAATAGTGGGAGAAATGTTTAAGGCGTATTCTCACTGTAAGTACAGAACCGCATTTGATTTGTTTTTGTACCTTGGTTTAGCTCTGAAAACTGGATTTGTGCAATTGGGTATAATAAAAAAAAACACAACTACTTCCACTTAGTAGGAATAACATTTACCATGACGCAATGTTAAATTCTATGCCACTATCCACATAAATGCCACTATCCACATAAATCAATTATTAATCAAAAGTCGAATATCAATTACTTTTCTTTATAATGCAATAAAATCTGACGAGCAGCTATTTAAACGATCAAACACTTCGTTTGTTTATTTGTGGCTTGAAGTTAGGCTCGCAGAAAATGCCGTTCATGGGTTAAATTTAGTAGGAATAACACAACCTGTGACGTAGGCTATAGTATACCCAATTGCAGATATATTTGCGCAATTGGAAAGCTGGATTTAATTTTCAATAATTTTTATAGTTTTTCTTTAATTTCTTCCCTTAATTTTTTTTATATCTTCCCTTGTTTTCGTGACTTTTACAAATTTAAGGTTTTAGGTAATCCTCCTAAATTTTATTCCATTTCGATTTTAAACTATATTATTTAAGAGAAGTTTGTATTCGCAGCACAAGAACGTTTGAAACCGAAGGCTAGATGCAATGCACGTGGAAATGCTAATCTTTCCCTTTTAATTTATTATTAAATGCTTGACAGCCCTAAATCTGCATCTCAAGCTAGAGCCTTTTATTTGCCTTATAATAAATCTGCTTTCTCCCATATCCTCATAGGTAAATATTACACGACAAACATTAAGGCTAAAATTTGCGTATGAACAAAAGTTTGTGGAATCAAATGGGTTTATGTTCTGAGAAATGTTTTAGGCATGTTCTGAGAAATTTGCAAATAGTTTTGATAAATGTTTTAAAAAATCATATGATTATCGTCTTCCAGCTTTAGTTTTCTGGTATCCAAAGCAATATCTTTACTATTTTCCTTCGAAGATTCGAACCGAACATATATCTAAGAATAGATTATAAGATAATACATTCTGAAAGTTATATAGAGGAATAAATTCTGAAAATAATATAGAGGGAGTTTTAGGCAAAAGAGGGAGTTTAAGTTAAATAAATATGCATTTTATAATGGAAAGCATAAATGAGACTTATTATATGGTAAAACATCCATAGGAATGAATGCGATTAAAAATATTTTGAGGTATAAGAATAACGGTTGAAATAGCAAGAATAACAGAAAACAAATGAGATGTTCGATTTAATAAATGTTTAGAAAAGGGTCATATTTCGCTTCAAGAATTAATAGATTTTTTATTTCAAAATGCACTCAGTGACATGTTTTCCAAAAATATGTTTTGCATGATTCAGAGTAAAAAAAAAGTTTTCATCTCAAAATAAACAAATATAACTTATTTTTCATGATTTAATAAACAAATTTATGTATATCCTACCCCGAGAAAAAAAGTATAGTCAAGACTACCAGAGTATGGTATAAACTTTACCGCGTTTCTAGCTCCATGGGAACACCAAAAAACTCGGTAATCTTCATCCAAATGCTTTGGTAATGATTTTGATAAAACTAGATATAAAATATGGTTTTTTAGAAATATGCGTGATACAATTTGGTAAAAATAGCAAAATTAGATAGTTATGTCAAGGAATAAAAACATTTATTCGGTTAAATTTACTTTTTAGTTTAGTATTTCTTAGTAAAGCCGACCCTGAAAGCAGCCCCAAATTACACAAATAATCCGCAGTAATAGGCTGAAATGGTTGTGCCATCTATGGAGATGACCTGAAAATAGCTCCATGAGAATCGACACCTTCAGGAACACCGAGGGGTCACGTCCCAGAGGCAGACCCTCTACTGGATGGCTCAAGGACATTGAAAATGACCTGAATACCCTAAACATTAGAAATTGGAAGGGAGTTGCCATGGGTAGAAGAAGCTGGCGTTTGTCAGCTGTTGAGGCAGCCAAGGTCTACAAGGGGCTGTTGCGCCGACAAAGAAGAGGAAGATTTCTTAGTAAAATTGCGGTAATAAGAAATATAATTTTGAAAACCAAAATTTTTGGTAAGCCGTTACCATGTAAACGGAAAAATTACCAAATGAACGGATTGAATATTGTATAGTTTAGTTTCATTAAACATAACTATGGGTTTTTTGGTCAGGAATGTTATTAGATGCAATTTAATTTACACTGGTGTGCAAAACTTAAGCAACAAGTGGTTTTTCGGTCACAGCTCCCCAACAAAGTATAAGATAGCCATGAAATTGCAGTATAATATGCACGTAATTCAGTAGAAAGATTATTTGTATGCAAATTTTAGAAATAAAACGTTGTAGGTGATGAAAGTATACGTAAACCTTGTGGGTCGGCTCGCGCAGGTCAAAGCTGTGATAAAAGGATGAAGAGCACCGTAGTTAAAGACATTCGCTGCAAGTGCAAGTGATTTGTTTTGTGAAACATGTCTTCAAGAAATCATTTAGACGACTTTACTCGAGGAAGAATGATTGGGAAGGTTGATGAGGGGCGTAGTGTGACCAGTGTCGCCGAAGAGGTAGGGGGTCAACAAAAGTGTTGTTTCTCGTGCTTGGAATGCCTTTAAAACTACTGGTACAGCTGTTCGGAAGGTTGGTGGTGGCCGTCTAAGGAAAACAACACCAAGAGATGACCGTTACATTGTCCTCCAGGCGAAAAGAAACCGTTTTCAGTCAGCGAGCGCCATATATCAGCAACTGTGCACAGTCGCAGGACAACAAATATCAAGATTTACAGCGGTCAGACGCCTCCACAAAGGTGGCTTATTTGATAGACGTCCTAAATGCTGCATACCTTTAAAAGTTAGCCATCGGCGGCACCGTTTAGAATGGTGCAGAGAACACGAAACGTGGACACCTCATCAATGGAGTCGCGTCCTCTTCACAGATGAGAGTCATTTTAGTGCTACAAGCGATTCTCAACGTCAGTTGAACTGGAGAGAGGTTGGAGCTCGATTTCATCCCAATAACATCGCTGAAAGAGATCGTTACAGTGGTCCTGGAGTTGTCGTCTGGGGTGGCATTATGTTGAACGGGTGGACTGAGCTTCGGATCTTCGACCGAGGTTCTGTAACTGGAGACCGCTACACCAATGAGGTAATCCTACCCCATGTGCGTCTGTTCCGAGGGGCCATTCGACCAGACTTCATTATGACAATGCCCGGCCACACCGCACTGCTAATGTTCAAGAGCTACTGGAAAGTGAAGATATCACACCAATAGATTGGCCAGCTTACTCTCCAGATCTAAATCCCATAGAGCATGTGTGGGATGCATTAGGGAGACGTCTTGCGACACGACAGTATCCTCCTGGTAACACCTATCAGCTGAACGATGCGTTAAAGGAGGAATGGAGACGTTTACCCCAAGAACTCCTGGATAATCTGGTGCTTAGCATGGAGAGACGATGCCAAGCGACAATTACAGTAAGGGGAGGGCATATCCCATACTAGGGAACATCTGCCAGTTGTACTTACTCTTCTTCAGGCAATCATGTGTAACGCCACTATATGTCAAATAAAGCCTTTTTTTTGCTCCATATCCTACTTTAAGCTTTATATTCCTTTCTGCCCCATTATTCTTTCACCATCGTTTAAGCATAAAATAATGTACATCATATTCAAATTTCATGTCAATCTGATGATTTCTTGTAGAGTTATGACAAAAAACGCACTTGTTGCTTAAGGTTTGCACACCAGTGTACTAGACGGCAATTTTATCCGAATTTCCTCCGTGTGATCTTTTTATGATCAAGAATACTGTTAATCTTTTTGTCTGTACAGAGAATTTAATCAGAATCAGATTCAATATAAAAATATGATTTAAATGCCTCTTAAAACATTTGTCTAAATTTTTGAGAATCGCAAAATAGTAATTACAATGTTTTGACTTTATAAAATAGTCGAGGTAATTTCTCACCGATGGCTAATACAGAGTATATAAGAACAGTGAGTTATATCAGAGTCAGGTTCAGTAGAGAAATATGATTTCAATAACTCTTCAAATATTTATCTAAATTTTTGAGAATCACTAAAGATTACTACATTGGTTTGACTTTATAAAATAGTTGAGGAAATTTCTCCCCGATGGCCAGAAGTATTGGGAGAAATTTGCCTTCGTGGAGGACATTTTAGAACTGACCCGCATTTGCTTTACATGGGGAAGAAAACCGCAAAAACCTCCTACGGTTAGCCTGAAGTCAAAGAGATTCTAACCCATGATCCGTCTTTCACACATATTTTACATCAGCACTGTGGTCGGTGCGGGATTCGTATAGACCAGCCATCGCTGGAATTCGAACGCGGTTTGTCTAACTGGAAGCCGAAAGCTCTATCACCTGAGCTACCACGGCTCTATACTAATTGTATTGACATTAAATACTTTAATATACAAAAGCCAAGCAAATAGCGAATTTTTAAGTTTTATACTTGGTCCATTGATTTCAGAGAATGCCAGATTTTCAGCTTTGTTAGTAACGTATATATTTAATTTATTACAAAAATGAATTGCTAAAAAAGATAATCTTAAGAAATTAATATTTTATATTCAAATAAAAAATATAAATTTTGATTTTCCAAGATTAATAATCTAGCTCATCGTCTAATGAAGTATGATCATTTGGGAATTAACTTTCATTCTTTTATAAAAATAAAGTCTTCTGATAAATTTAATATCTTTTATTAAGATTTAGCCCGCGAATTCTCAAAGTTGGTTAACTTATTTTATTATTTAAATTTGAATTTCTTTTTATTTATTTGGAAGATTACTTAATTACATTGGGTATGCGGTTCAATGAGGGATGAATGAAGTCAAATGAAAAAAAGTTAATCTTTGAAAGCTTAATATTTCGAAAATCCTTGATGGTTGAAAATCCCTTGATGTTAAAAATCCCCTGACTTTTGATGTTTTTGTAAAATTCGATAAATGAAATAGAAAGTAGGCAAATTGGGAGAAATGAATTGAAGAAGAATAGATGCATTTGTTGATATGTTTTTGTGATTTTTATTAGCAGCAGCAAACAGTTTTTCAATAAGGAGCATTAAAAAGAAAAAAAAAGAAGTTAGCGCGATTTAAGTTTGTCATTGAATAGTAAATTATTAGAAATGTGTTTAAAGTATGAAAAAAAGTCTTCCCTGTTCTTGCTATCATAAATATGAATTTTGTAAAGTAAATACTAAGTTATCTCTATGGGGGTAAATGAGAATTACAGACATAAAAATATACTAAAATTAAAAAAAATAAGCATCTGTTTCTGAAATTTAAAAGATTAAAATTCAGATTACATAATTTCCCTATGGGTTCTTGTTTAAATAAACATTAATTTAACAAAAAAACAATTCAATTTATAATTAAAATTATAATTATAATTAAAATTATAATTAAAATTATAATTAAAACTATAATTGAAATTATAATTAAAATTATAATTATAATTAAAATTATAATTAAAACTATAACTAATTTTTCATAAATTTAATTAAGTTCACAAATAAAATTGCTTGTTTCTGTATGTCAAATTTTAACCCCGTAATTGCGTTCAGCGGGATGCAGATTGCCCAAATATGGTATTTCACCCCTTCAAGTCTAATAGTTAATAATTCTGAATCTTAAATTATTTTATTCTGATATATTCCCTGTACTTTTTCTTACATACCTTCCTAATTTCAAATATCTAAGTCTTTTTCATTTTGTACATCAAAGCAAAACGTAACATTAAAAAAAGTCATAAAAAACAGCCAAAAAGTTCTTAAAATCACAGAAAAAACTCTTAAAATTGAAATAAGTTCCAAACAAAATAGAATTTTGAGAATAAAACTCTATGCTAAGTTCTTAAACAAATGTAGCCCTTTCAGCATGTTAAAATTTAACCTTGCTGTTACATTACTGAGGCATGTAGAGCGGCCTGAATGGTATATTAATCAAGGTTTCAAATCCACAAACGCTGCTAGTAACATTTGCGCGATGTAAGAAAAAGGATATCATAGCTGAAAAACCAGTTCGTGATTAGTATGCCAAGGTTAAAAATTGATATCAAAGTCACGTTTCATTTCTGCCTCCCAGTTGAATTCAATGAAAACCGATTAAACTAAGTTTGAGCTAAAAATTGCGTCGAAAAACAAGGGAACTGGACGAGAAAGCTTTCTTTCATTTACAGTTTAGTTGGCAACAAAATAAGTAAGACACTTTCTTTTAAATGGAAAACTCTTTTTAATCCATAACCAATGAAATGCGACCATACCGTTAATAAAACCTATTAACCCTTTGTACTACGTTGAAATTCGAAACAAGCCGTGCCTAACTTTCGCACCCGAATGTTCGCGAAAAGAGCCTAAGACAAGAGAGATAGTCAGAGGATAAGGGATTAGGAGACACGATATAAAATACCTGTTTCTATAAAGAAGAGAAAAGAGTCCATTCAAACGTTCCTGTTTAGCCCGAGATTAAGACAACGACGAGTACTGCTCGCGATAGTCGTGTTTAGCCCGAAATGTCGATTACTAGCCAGACTCGTGATATTCACGTTTGACATGAAATGAAACAACGAGCCTGACTCATGATATTCAAGTTTGGTCTAAAATTTTCCTCACGAGTCAGACTCGTGATATTCAAGTTTGGCCTAAAATTTCCATCACGAGTCAACTCGTGATATTCACGTTTGATATGAAATTAAACAAGGAGTCTGGTTCGTAATATTCAAGTTTGGCTTAAATAATTTCATTACGAGACAGACTCGTGATATTCACGTTTCACATGAAATTAAACAACGATACTGGTTCGTGATATTCAAGTTAGGCCTAAAATTTTTATCACGAGTCAGACTCGTGATATTCACGTTTCACATGAAATTAAACAACGATACTGGTTCGTGATATTCAAGTTAGGCCTAAAATTTTCATCACGAGTCAGACTCGTGATATTCACGTTTCACACGAAATTAAACAACGAGCCTGGTTCGTGATATTCAAGTTAGGCCTAAAATTTTCATCACGAGTCAGACTCGTGATATTTACGTTTTACACGAAATTAGACAACGAGCCTGGTTCGTGATATTCTAAATCTGATCTAAAATTTTCATCACTAGTCAGACTCGTGAAAATAGTGCATGGGATTAATATCATATTCATTACACACAAGAAATATTATCGGTCAATTCTTTATTGAAATTTCTTTATTGAACAGTAAAATTTTATTCATGGCTTCATTATATTTATTTTTAAACCAGGAATAACTATTTTGTTAAAATTCTAAGGACAATAAAGTACTCAAAGAAGCATTGAATCATATAATTCGTCATCCTGTACGTAAAGAGCAAAGTATAAAGGTATTTGTGTTCTTTGGATAGCTGAATAAATAGAGGATTTTCAAAAACATTTTACGTTTGAAGGAATTGGGATTTTTCTCTAAACTTGAAAAGAATAATTCTTTCTCTGTTCGCCCTTCAAATACGTTTCAAGCATTTTCAAAATATTTATACTCAGATTTATTTACCGTTAAATATTTAAAAGTGTTCTATGAATATTTCCGTCAGAATATACAGATGTATACAGTGCGTCATAAAATACAGTACACTTTAATAACTTTTAATTTAATAAGTATATTTTTGCAATATAAAATGCAATTTTAATTATTCGAGGAAAACTAAATTTACAAATGGTATTTTAAGCTGCGAAATCTGCCATAAAAACTCAGTTTCGCTGCGTAAATGTATTTGAAACTTTTGAAATTTATTTCTTTTTTGCATAGTTTGTCATACCTCTGTAACTATGTCTGAGAAAAAAGTAATTTTAAGTAAAATTGTTTATAGATTTATTGAATATGTAAATAACATTCAAAATATTTTTTAAGGTATACCTATATTAATATGATTTCAATTCATTTACCTTTTAAATTTGAAATACCAGATTTAAAATTGACCGAATAGTTTCAGGACAAAAAATGTTGAATAAAATTGGTATTCTCAAATTTTCAAAAACTATTTATTCAACCGAGTTCATCTAAATACAAAGGGTTTATATTTAACTTATAAGTATTCAAAGTATAAGAAAGCATGTTAGAAAGAAATATATAGAAAAAATGAAGTAAGTGTGCTTTCTTAAATTAAAATAATTGTAGTCTCCATTTGTTTCCTTTTTGCTAGAAAAGAAATTACTCAAATTTATTTTATATACTTGATAGAAAAATAAAGACTGATAATTATTCTTTAATGATGCAAATTAAGACAAAATGAGCTGTTTTAAGTTTTCTTGTTTGAAACTTTAATATATGTTTCTTTTTTACTCATATTTAATGAAATTCATGTTTTACAATTCTCTCTTAACCTGCTTTAGGTTTAAAGTTTAAAAAAGAAAGTATTTGTTATTATTTAAAAAACATAATTATTTTCAATATTTTTATTAGTCAATTCTTAAATTTTTTTTTACCCATGGCAATTATATTTTTGATTTCAGTTTTAATCACAACATTTATCCTCTTTTCCCCCATGAAACTTTATAGCCCTATAATAATGGGAAAAAATAAAAATGTTTTTTTTTGCACCATTTGAATAGTTTTTCGTTGTTGATAAATGAAAATTTAAATCCACGTAAAATTTTAATATTGTGATAAATGGTCAGAAAATGTCGATGTTCGTTATGTTTTCTTGAAAATTAACAAAATACAATATTTTTTTATTTATTTTTCTCTCTATTTTCTTCTCACATGACATTCATTAAAACATATATCATAACGTATGCTTTATTCATTAAACTTCTTTTGATAATATTACTTTATAAAATTACTAATTTGATAATTATCTTTAACATTATTACTCTAGATATTTTTGTATTTGGTACTGATTGATACATTTGCTGCATTGTCGATGCAGCAAATATTCAATAATAATGATTCATAACATATTCAATAATAATGATTTATCATAAGAGCAATGACTAAAATAACATATTACAATATTAAATTATTTATAGTACTAAATTAATATTAATATTACAAGTAAAATCTTTCAGAGTAAGTTGAGAAACTATAGTCAATTATAAATGGAGAGATTAAGTTTCATTTCTCGAAGAGGTAAAAACAATAGAATTTCAGCAATATTAATAGTATAAGTAAAGTCTCTTCAAGAAAGTTTGGAAATAAAGCAATTATGAATGAAAAGATAATTTTACTCTTTCGTAATGGTTTCAGTTTCTTCATTTCGAAAGCTGAGTAAAATTCGAAGAAAAGCACTCAAATAAATCATATTTTAAAGTTGTCATAATCCTTTAATGTTTGAGAAAGTCTCACACGCGCCATAGTTAATTACTCTTTAAATACTGATTAGATTTCAGAATGCTCGAGGATATTCAAACTTTCTAAATTGTGACGCAACTCACTTTTCTCAAATTATCTTTAATTTGAATTATATTGTTGATGTCAATACCCTAAATATAAGCTTATAAGAGATTGGGAATAGTCAATAAGCACATACATGAAATACCATTTTAAAAGATTATGTAGCGATGTTTATTTATCAACTAGACAAACTCCTTCAAAAGTTTATAAAAAACAATGAATACCCAACACATTTAATTAAGTTCTATATACAAAATCAATGAGTTAATTGTATATTATCTAATACATATAATTCTCTTACGTGGCTCCCAAATTTCGGCTGTATTTCTTTTCCGCCGGTGGCAACGTTTGCTTTGTTTTGTTTACGTTACTATTTCTCTTACACGGCGAATCGACCAATGATTGTCGCTAAAAATGTCACATGCCAAATCTAGTTGAGGTGGCTCAACATATAGCGCTTTTAAAAACGGAAACTGAAATAACCAGACAGCATCAGCTGCGGCAATCTCATACTATTAAGCTAGGCAGAAGCGAGTAGTCTTTGTCGATAGATCTCTATTTTAGTATTTTGTCGAAAGCGCTTTTTTCAGGAATTTATATATAACGAATTTATTTGACGATTTTTGATTTATATCACGAATTATACTATAGCACATTTTTCTAATATGTTTAAAGAATTACATGTCATTTATTTGAATTCAAATTTATTTAATGACTTAGTATTTACTAAAAAGATGTAATTTTTAAAAAAAATACATTTGGATTTGAGTGATTGTTTTGAATTCTTAGAATTTTGTGCATTTGCAATGTACCTAAGTTAGAAGCGAGCGAAGTTAGCTTGGTTTGCGAGGCAAACCATACAAGATTGAGTAGCAGTTTTCTGGGGTTGGCGAGCGTTAGCGAGCAGGGGGCTCAGCCCACTAGTTATAAATAAATTTACTAAAAACTTCTTGGTTAATTTATGTATTTACCATGTGCAAACCCATGGGTAAAAATCTGTGAAAAACTGACAAATCATGTTTCTCTTTTTTTAAATAAAAGTTAATTTTCTGAAATCATTAAAATTCTATCATTGAATATCAACCTAATTAATTTTACTTAATATTTTATATCCGTCGTTGAGCAGCCGACCCAATTTTGGGTTTTCGACTACTAATGCTCAACTTCGCAGCCTTGTAATTTTGAACCAATCCAAAAGAAAGGAAAACTCCTGGATCAGTATCCCCAGAGGTATGACTTGTCATGGGAACATGGAGGACTTTGTGACTCGACAGGTTTAACGTGCATCAGTCACCATTTACTACACGGGGAGTCTTTGGCCGGTGGAGATCGAACCCACAATCTCTTGGACATGGGCCCAGTGCTTTACCAACCAGGCTATCCGGACCCAACCTTATTAATTATAAATTTTTATTTATCCATTTCCATTTTTATTTATCCATTTCCATTTTTGGGCCAATCCAAGGTAACTAACAAATCAAACGTGCTTCAGTACTGCAGCAAAAGATACCTCTATTTGCGCTTCTGTTTTCATATTTTGTATCTGTACTTCGACTTGACAGGGGCATGTATGACAAGCTTTGCAACAAGCATTCAAGCCTGCGTATGTGTGCGAAACAATAAATAAATAAATATAAATAAAGTGGATGCATCCAGGGTTACGGTGGGATTTCAATTCGCTACCTGTACGCTTCCATTTTATAATTTTGGGACAGTCCTAATGCGTTGGCTACAGTTCAGCTACTGATTTAGTTTATAGCCTTGTCCACGCATTTGTGCATTTACAAATGCAAAATTTTTAATGTTATCTTAAATATTGGTAAATATTAACTTACAGCATACATATGAAAAAAAAAGCAATTTACAGATGAGAAACAAAATTAACAAGTTTTCATTGAATGAAATAGAAGTTATCAAACTGTTAATTTTTACTTATGTTGAAAATTACGAAATTTTACCGCATATACTACCAAACAGCATGGTAATAAATGCCATATTTTGTTGTTAATTTTATCAAAAATGTCATTACCAAGGCGTTTCGATAAATCTGACAGTGCTGTTTAGTGTTCCCATAGAGCTGCAAACTCGGTAAAGTTTACAGCATTCTGGTAGTTTTGACCACTCTTTTTCCTCAGTGTAATTACATGAAAGTGTAACTAGTAGTTTCATTTTTCTATAGAGAAACTATTTAAAATACTAACTTAACCCCTTACACGCATTATTTTTTGTTCTACATATATATTACTAAATAATCCGCATTACGAAATTAGACATAAAATGCAACTTAATTTTTTTTTATTTATAACTATTGATATTTTTGAAAAACTTGGGATGCACTGCTGCAAATGAATAAATTTTCGTACATAGTTTGGCAAATATCATTTGAAAAATCAGTATAAAATTTTAAACGAATCATGAACTCTAATAACTAATTGCACAGTTTTCGAGACTTAGCATTATTAAAACAATATCTTTTAGGAGAAACTTGACGTGTTTTGTAAACAAAGAAAAATACAGGGTTATCCAAGACAGTTGTTTATCAAAAGTAAATAAAAAAAAGGGAAAATGTGTTCTTTTGCTAATTGAATATTAAGATTAGCTGTTAAGTTTCTCTGACGCCAAAGCTGACATGTTTATTAATCTAAATACCAAGAAATATTTTATTAAGAGTGATATTTAGTTGAATAGCGGAGAAATAGATATGGAGAGAAAATAGGATTATATATTTGGCGCAATAATTAATTTAAAAATCCGCTGTGCCCTTTATTCATTTCCCGTGTTTTAATTAAAATTTAATTAAATGAATGTGTTTCGGAAATGCGAAACAACTGCATATATATATATATATATGCATGTTTTCAGCTTACCTTGGTGCAAAAGTGAAAGCATAAGTAAATTTTGTTTAAATTCTAATCTTATTTTCAATTAGGAATTATGCGTGGGTAGTTTACAATTTTCATTTTAGATTTCAAATAAGGCCATGAGTTCTTAGTATAAGTTGCATAACAAGAACATAGCTAAGCATCAATATACATATTATTGTAACTATATGTACATATTGCTGTAACCTATTGCATCTAACTATATTTAATAAAGTTCAAGTAAACAAGGCAGCTCAAAATATTTGAATAGAATTCTCTCAATTCCTTAAATGTTTTTGCACAAAATTAAGCAATTTTTATTTTTTATTGTTCAATTGTTGCATATTGCTCAATTTTATTGTATTTTCCCTTCAGCAAAACTGATTTTCTTTACAGCTGCGGAATTTTGTTAAAAAATGCTTGATGGAGTTTAGATATTTTTTTTAAAGTTCTTGTGCTTTAAGTTTTTTTTAAAGGTATTTTCTAAATCCTTTAACATTTTTGAAATAAAAATACGTCTTTTGTAAATTTTTTGTGCAGGAATGTGTTTAAAATTCATAAAGGAATTTTGCGCAAACGCGACATATTTTCTAAAAATTCATTAAAAATAATTATTTTCTTAACGACATGTTCGACATATTTTAAATATAAAATAACTAAATTAATTTTATTAAACTCTTTACCATAAAAAAGTAGGTAACATGCTTTAAACAATAAAATCTATACGTTAAAAAATGAATTTAAAATTCACAAAAAAATTAAAAATAACGTGGCAATGCATCGATTTTTATTACATCGGCTTTAATAGCTAAAACTTACAACATCATATAAGGATTTTTGGTGTATTTAGTTAATTATTTAAATGACTTTCACACTCGCTGTGAACAATTTCCGCGGACTATACTACGTCCTAAGTTTACAGATTAGTTTTGAATTGCTTTCTTGTTTGTATTCCCTAACAAACTTTGACAACTTAAATTTCACTTATAATGTCGAAATAGTCTGAAAAGTTGCAACAGTTTTAGTAAATCCTTATTCTCAGAAAAATTAACAGAGATCTCAAGCAGTTTAGTGTATTTCTCGAACAAGTTAGTTAAATGCTTCTTGTTTACAAAAAACTTTATAAAATCTAACATTCTCAGTAAGAAAATTGAAATCTCGATTTGTAATCTCGAAATTAAACTACGTTAACAAAATCCCGTTGAACTTAAAATTTTATCAGTCTGTTAGAATAAATTTATTATTATTATTTGTTAAAAAAATTAAAAATTTTCCTTAATGAAATTTGAAACATTCAGAAAAATTAATTAAAAATATTTTAAAAATTCTTAAAATGTTAATATTTTCTGCCAAAAAGCTAGTACACATTTATTTTTTTTTAAATATTTATGATTTTTTCTTTATATATTTTTTCTGTTTTTAGCTTTTCCTAGTGATAGTGTAACTTTTCTAATGTTGCTTCGCAATATGGTATTGAATATTTTTTTATAACGGCTTGTTTTTTCTTATTAAAGACTCTTTTTCTCAAACTGTTTTTTATATAAAAATAGCTGTAATTTGTTTGATAGCATATATTTGATTTTTATGCTTTAACAATGGTGATATTGTAAATGAAACTGCCTGTCTGTTGAATTCCTCTATTGTATAGCTGTCTACATTTAGGTTGATGCATTTAAAATACTGCGGGACTTCTAACTTGCTCATACCATACCATTTCTCTAAATTTATCTTTTACGCTAACACCAGAGCTTTATCACTTTCTGTCCAAAGTTTAAAAAAGGAGGCCAAATGCATTTTTGAGGACATGGTGGGGAGCTGAAATGACATGAGCAAACAAAAATTAAGAATGCGTCTACAAAACATTTTTCGGCTTGAGTGACGATTATGTCAAAATATAGAAAAAGATTCGCTATTCAAAATAATATAATATTACAGATAATTGATTTAATTTTATGGCTAATAGATTTATTATCCATTGTAGGTATAATGTAATGAATTATAGATGTAATATTGCTTTGCATTTCTAAAATGCATAGAAAACCTTACTTTTGGATTTACCATAATACATTCAACATTAATACAGGCCTGAAAGCAAGACAGAAAAGAAAAGAAACTGTTCGAAAGAGAAGAAACTGTTTGTTAAAGCTATTTATTTTTAACTGGTTTTCCTTTACTCTTCTTAATTATAAGTAACTATTTACTTTCTCACGGGAAAGGAGTAGTTTTATATATATTCAACAGCTGCTAAAAATTTTGGAAGTCATGGGTATTTTACTCTTTTCCAAAACAAGCTAAGGGAAAATGAGTTTTCTACCAGTGTTTGCTTTTTTCCCGTCCAGATGCATTTAAACTTCTGTTTTTATTCATTGTTACTCTTTTAACCTGTTTTAGCGTGTTTTTCTAATTCTTATGTTTGTCAGGAATGTTTGCGGTCTCCAAACTCGTTAGCAGTATTATACAATGCTCAGATTTTTTAAGCTTCTTAATATTTTTCACATATACAGCAATCGTTTTTCTTGCGTAGACTACTATTAATGTTTACTTTAATTCCTGGAAGACAACTAGTCAGCGTGGTTTAAGAAAATATTTGAGTAGCAAACTGTAATTAGCAAACTCCGCACTTTTGCAGAGTTAACCAATTTGAAATATTTAGAAAAAAAGTATAAAATTTTTTTAAAATGTTCAGAAAAGAAATCAGATGCAAAACGTACTTTCTCTGAATAAACGTACCTTTTTTTCGATGGATTTAGATTTCTGACCCCTAAAAAATAGAGTGTTGCTGCATTCTGGGAGAAATGGTTCTTTTAGTTTGGTCAGGATAGTTGGTTCAAAGTTTGAACCCCTTATTGTTAATTTGACTTTTTGCGTACTTCGCTATATCTAGACAACTTTTTAAGCGAATTGAAAAAAATTTTTGCACACAATTATGAAATTTGTTTTTCCGAAGATAATTTCATCTAAAAGCAACTTTTAGTAAATATTTATATTTTTTTAAAATTTTATATAATAATGGTCGAAAAAAATTTGAATTGCAAGGTATACAATATTTTGCTTCATTTTAAAGCATGTAGTTTTACATGACGAAAAACAAAATTTGACCGAAATCAGTCGAATAGTTACTGAAAAATTTAATTTTCAGTATCTGACTTTTTTGAAATTCCATTTCTCTAGAACTATTCATCCGATTTAGCTCCAATTTCGTATTATACAGTGTGAAATTGCATTCCTTAAAATGGTGTAAAAACCTATATACCTTACAATTCAATAGTTTTTCGACTAAATTTTTGATTGGTTATTTCGACTTCAAAGTATTATAGATGCTTCTCTGGGTGATTTTAACATTGCTCATCTGATCATAAATGCATCATGCTATATTTCTCCCAAATCATGCATTTGAATGCATTGCTTCATGCATAGAATTTCATGGGCTATGAGGATGTAAAAATAGACTTTGATATTCACCTCTGCAAGCAGCACATTTAACAGACAATTATACCATACAGTATACGTAATGTATATGTAATATAATATATGCAATATAACTAATATAATAATAATGGAATATAATTACTTGAGAATTCTAAAAAAAAATTGACCGGAGCTTATTTTTTTCACAATTTTGTATTACATTGTTATTTTTTGCAATCATTTTTCCTATAATTCTGCAATAAAAAATTGTGTTTCTTTTGTTGTGAGGAATTGCAAGTGTGCGTTATTAGATGCTTAGGATAAAACGTTCGCCGTCCAATGAGGTGAAACAGGTTCGAATCCCAGGTCAATGACTGGTCAATACGAATTCCGCATCCGGCTTGCATCTATCACAGTGCTGACGTGAAATATCCTCAGTGGTAGACGAATTATGGGTTAGAGTCCCCTTGCCGTCAGACTAACCATGGGAGGTTCTCGTGGTCTTCCTCTCCATGCAACGCAAATGCGGGTCAGTTCCATCGAAAAGTCCTCCATGTAGGCAAAATGTCTCCCAATACTCGATCCAGGAGTTCCCTTGTCTTCTGGATTGGGTTCAAAATGACAAGGCTACGTAGTTGAAAATTAGTACTGGTAAACCCGAAAAATGGGTCGGCTGTTCAACGACGGTTATAAAATATAAAATGTTACACTCCCAAATCCATGGCAATATTTCGGGGAGGGCTCATTTCTCTTTCAGTAGGATAAATGCTCCATTCACTCATCGAGGCTTGCACAAACGTGGTTTGACGAGATGGATGTTCAAAAACTAGATGGGCCTTCTCACAATCCCGATCTAAATACCATAGAACACTTTTGGGACGAATTTGAGCGCAGATTAAAGTAGTCAGCCAAATCGACCCTCCTCACTGCAAGCACTCACTTCAGATGTAATGGAAGTCAGTTCCTATGGCCACTTACCAAAAATTGGTGGAAAATCTTCCCAGACGTATGCAGGCTGTCATCTATGCAAAAGGGGAACCAACATCATATTAACTCCTTAACGATCGGTTAATTTTCAAGAAAACGGTCATAAAAGTGCCTATTTTGCCAAATACACGCATTTGTGAATACACGCATTGCCAAATACACGCAATAAAATCTCTATAAAATATAGGAATTTTTTGCATTTTTTTTTCTTCTTGAAAACTAGCCAACACAACACCACTTACTGTTAGCTTTTTAAGAGAAATTGTATTCTTTTTAATTTAGAGAAAGTATTTTGATAGCATTTGTGAGAAATATTCCAATTTCCGTGAATATTTTCTCTCTAATAGAATTTGAAACTGAATGAAGTTATGAACAAAAGATTCGATACTATTACGCATGTATTTTTTTTAAAAAAAATCTCCATAAAATGTAGGGATTTTTAGCACATCTTTACTGAAAACTTGACGCTACAACACCTCTTACTTCTAGCTTTTTAAGAGAAATTGTAGTCTTTTTAATTTAGAGAAAGTATTTTGATAGCATTTGTGAGAACAATTCCAATTTCCGTGAATATTTTCACTCTAATAGAATTTGAAACTGAATGAAGTTATGAACAAAAGATTCGATACTATTACGCATGTATTTTTTTTTAAAAAAAATCTCCATAAAATGTAGGGATTTTTAGCACATCTTTACTGAAAACTTGACGCTACAACACCTCTTACTTCTAGCTTTTTAAGAGAAATTGTAGTCTTTTTAATTTAGAGAAAGTATTTTGATAGCATTTGTGAGAACAATTCCAATTTCCGTGAATATTTTCTCTCTAATAGAATTTGAAACTGAATGAAGTTATGAACAAAAGATTCGATACTATTACGCATGTATTTTTTTTTAAAAAAATCTCCATAAAATGTAGGGATTTTTAGCACATCTTTACTGAAAACTTGACGCTACAACACCTCTTACTTCTAGCTTTTTAAGAGAAATTGTAGTCTTTTTAATTTAGAGAAAGTATTTTGATAGCATTTGTGAGAACAATTCCAATTTCCGTGAATATTTTCTCTCTAATAGAATTTGAAACTGAATGAAGTTATGAACAAAAGATTCGATACTATTACGCATGTATTTTTTTTAAAAAAAATCTCCATAAAATGTAGGGATTTTTAGCACATCTTTACTGAAAACCTGACGCTACAACACCTCTTATTTCTAGCTTTTTAAGAGAAATTGTAGTCTTTTTAATTTAGAGAAAGTATTTTGATAGCATTTGTGAGAACAATTCCAATTTCCGTGAATATTTTCTCTCTAATAGAATTTGAAACTGAATGAAGTTATGAACAAAAGATTCGATACTATTACGCATGTATTTTTTTAAAAAAAAATCTCCATAAAATGTAGGGATTTTTAGCACATCTTTACTGAAAACTTGACGCTACAACACCTCTTACTTCTAGCTTTTTAAGAGAAATTGTAGTCTTTTTAATTTAGAGAAAGTATTTTCATAGCATTTGTGAGAACAATTCCAATTTCCGTGAATATTTTCTCTCTAATAGAATTTGAAACTGAATGAAGTTATGAACAAAAGATTCGATACTATTATGCATGTATTTTTTTAAAAAAAAATCTCCATAAAATGTAGGGATTTTTAGCACATCTTTACTGAAAACTTGACGCTACAACACCTCTTACTTCTAGCTTTTTAAGAGAAATTGTAGTCTTTTTAATTTAGAGAAAGTATTTTGATAGCATTTGTGAGAACAATTCCAATTTCCGTGAATATTTTCTCTCTAATAGAATTTGAAACTGAATGAAGTTATGAACAAAAGATTCGATACTATTACGCATGTATTTTTTTTAAAAAAAATCTCCATAAAATGTAGGGATTTTTAGCACATCTTTACTGAAAACTTGACGCTACAACACCTCTTACTTCTAGCTTTTTAAGAGAAATTGTAGTCTTTTTAATTTAGAGAAAGTATTTTGATAGCATTTGTGAGAACAATTCCAATTTCCGTGAATATTTTCTCTCTAATAGAATTTGAAACTGAATGAAGTTATGAACAAAAGATTCGATACTATTACGCATGTATTTTTTTTTAAAAAAATCTCCATAAAATGTAGGGATTTTTAGCACATCTTTACTGAAAACTTGACGCTACATCACCTCTTACTTCTAGCATTTTAAGAGAAATTGTAGTCTTTTTAATTTAGAGAAAGTATTTTGATAGCATTTGTGAGAACAATTCCAATTTCCGTGAATATTTTCTCTCTAATAGAATTTGAAACTGAATGAAGTTATGAACAAAAGATTCGATACTATTACGCATGTATTTTTTTAAAAAAAAATCTCCATAAAATGTAGGGATTTTTAGCACATCTTTACTGAAAACTTGACGCTAGAACACCTCTTACTTCTAGCTTTTTAAGAGAAATTGTAGTCTTTTTAATTTAGAGAAAGTATTTTGATAGCATTTGTGAGAACAATTCCAATTTCCGTGAATATTTTCTCTCTAATAGAATTTGAAACTGAATGAAGTTATGAACAAAAGATTCGATACTATTACGCATGTATTTTTTTAAAAAAAAATCTCCATAAAATGTAGGGATTTTTAGCACATCTTTACTGAAAACTTGACGCTACAACACCTCTTACTTCTAGCTTTTTAAGAGAAATTGTAGTCTTTTTTATTTAGAGAAAGTATTTTGATAGCATTTGTGAGGACAATTCCGAATTTCGTGAATATTTTCTCTCTAATAGAATTTGAAACTGAATGAAGTTATGAAAAAAGATTCGAGACTATTACGCATGTATTTTAAAAAAAAAAATCTCCATAAAATGTAGGGATTTTTAGCACATCATTACTGAAAACTTGACGCTACAACACCTCTTATTTCTAGCTTTTTAAGAGAAATTGTAGTCCTTTAATTTTGGGAAAGTATTTTGAAAGCATTTGTGAGAACAATTCCAAATTCCGTGAATATTTTCTCTACCTTTTCATCAGAGGAATTTTCATTAATCTAGGAATCAATTAGACATTCGATAGTCAATTAAAATCTCGTAGTAAGAATACAATTATGCTTTAGTTGTAATTTGTTCATACATTTCACACTTACAATTAAAACTATGTAGGTTGTTTGAATTTCAATAAAATTAAGTTTTTGAAAATAGAAAATGCATAAAAGGAAAACTTCGATCAATAAAATTCATTTTTCTTGCTGTATAATTTGTTTTTTTTAGACCAAAAATAGTTTTTTAATGAAAGATTATCTTTTAAGTTTATTTCTGTTAATTGTTATTTATTTATTATTAATCTTGCTTTTTGCGACCAAATGAGAGATTTTGCTAGAAATAATCTATAGAATAATAACATACAGACGTAGTTTTGCTAGATAAATTAATATATGGAATAATAATATATCGACGCAGTTTGCTGATTAAAATAATATATGGAATAATAATATATAGACGCAGTTTTGCTAGATAAAATAATATATAGAATAATAATAATATATGGACGCAGTTTTGCTAGATAAAATAATGTATAGAATAATGAAGCTGGATTTCAGTGTAGAAATACTGACTTGTATTACTTCACTATGAATAAATCTTTGTTTTTATATGTCGCCGGTAATGTACGTAATGCCGGCAGTGTATCTAATTCCCAGCGGTTATGGATAAAGTATGAAGTATAGCGATGAATGGACACTTTTATTAGATGTGCTCTAAAAAGTATGTTACTATGATTTGGTGGATGCAAATGATATAGAAAAACAAAAAACTACATTGATTTTTTCTTGCATTTTGAAAAAAATCTTGATTATTAAAGAAGTTTTGACTATCTAAGTTGATTACATATAAAAATTATCATCTTCTTTATTTAATAATTCATTTTTTTATAAAACAGACACAAATTTTACTTTTATATACTTATTTGGGTTTTATTTATAATATCCAATAAGGTAACATATCAGTGTAGGAATTATAGCGCAATGCCTATAAAACCTCTAAGACTTATAAAATAATAAGTATAAAAAGAAAACAATAAAGGCAATATCCGACAGGAGTGTACCAAGCTATGAACCACACATCCCTGTAGGATTATTATACCATTTAATGCGTTTTTATTAACAAAACATGGTGGTTACTAATGGTCCCGCAGTGGACTTATCGTTAAGATACGGTTCCCAGTAGAACACCGGTGTCAATCCTCGCTGGTTGCGGTCAGTGCGCGGGTGGGTGATCACTTGGATCAGTCTCCGAAGGGATCGAAGGTGTGCAGTATCGGTCCTCGTCAAACTGTTCCATCGTAAAGTGCTCGACTTCGTGTGTGTGTCGTCAGGCAGCCGAAGCGGGGGTGCCATCTTCTCTGTAGAGGATCAAAATTGTGATGGCATTTTTTCGGATCATCCTCTGGGATGTGTCGTCAATAGCCCATTATGCAGCTCATAAAATAAAAAATATGGCATGACACCATTTTAAAATCTTGATTAATAAATAAATTAATCAATAATAAATGAATAATTAATGATATTAAATAAAAAAACGTCTAGGGATAAGTGAAAATTTTGATTTATTAATCACATATTTTACAGAATTTCATATCAATATTACAATGATGGACAATTAATCAATATTTTAAAACATGGATCATTGCATAATTATTTGGATAAATAAAACACAAAAAATTAGTACAAATATAATATATTGAAAATATTGTATCTATATTCTCAATTTCAACAAGAATAGATCTAGAAAAATAAAGATTTATGGACGTAGTTTGTTTTGACCTACTCATATTAGATAAATTTCTAATTTTTATTCCTTTTTTTTTACATGAGCACATGTTTTATTAACAGAAATGAATTGCAGATACAATATTAAATTTTCAAGCTTTTATCAAGTTTATGAGTATTGTACCATAACTGTATTACACTGATTATCGTAAAAATGGGGTATAAAATAGAAATGGTCATTTTTTTGGTCTACTTTACGAATCATGAAGATAAGTTGTATAATAATGCAGCTTAACGTATTCTTGATTGGCAAGGTGTTGGCGAACAGTGCTATTTAAATACATTATTTGGCAGTGCTGCAAGAAAAGATTGCGAGATAAATGTTATGATAAGGATTATTCTAAGAAGTAAATTAAATAAGAATAAAAAATAAAGTTAACCATTAAGGGATTAAAAACATAACTTTATTTTATGTCGCTATTAGTTCCAAGTACTGACTTAAGAGAACCAAAAAATACGATGTAAGAATGCATATCAATTTAATATATTTGATAAAACAAAAACGTTTTCCTCAATAATTTTAAAAATTGGAAAAAACATCATGTTCTGAGATCTTAAAAATGGGTAACATAAGATATACATACTTTCAAGAAATATTAGATTGGATATATAGCCACGTTTGTAGAGCAAAACTTCTTACTAAGTTAATCCTTGAAATAAATAAGCATGAGAGCATAATACAATTTTTTGCCTAAACCTATGATTGTAAATACTAATATTCATGATGTTCTGTACTCACCTCCCTTTATATAAAGTGTTAAGAATTTCTGTCAAAAATGAAGCACAAAATTGAACTGATAAGAGGAAGAAAATTAGTATTTTAGAGAGAAAAAAAATAGAAATATTATCACAACCTGACAAATAGTTAACAAAGAAGGTGCAATAAAAATATTTGACTACCGGTGTAAATTGATAGGAATTAAAAAATGACCATTAGAACTAGCTTAAAATTCACTCTGGCAAGCAAACTGGTTTTGGTGATTTTAATTTCCTCTGTCTCAAAAGTGACACATCAAATTTTCAACACATTTTTGTTTTCTCCACGCTTAGACATTCACTTTCATCTTTTATTAACAATTTTTTTAAAACAATTTTTGAGGAAAATTACAAAATATATTTTAAAAATGTTGGTTTTGAAACGTTGTTAAAGCTGACAGTTTTTCACTATTATTAAAAACTGACATTAGTG
This sequence comes from Parasteatoda tepidariorum, assembly GCF_982258835.1. Classification (NCBI taxonomy): domain Eukaryota; kingdom Metazoa; phylum Arthropoda; class Arachnida; order Araneae; family Theridiidae; genus Parasteatoda; species Parasteatoda tepidariorum. Next base: position 94,653,042 of record NC_141762.1, read on the forward strand.
TATGTTTATAAGCATATAAAATTCATACATCTTATAAATATTCTTAAATATGTACAAAGTCTGTTCTACTAAGAAATTTAAATCTATAAAATTACTTTTAACATGCTTTCCTAGGAGTGATGATCTTCAAAAATAGGGTCGCTTAGTATCGAAAAAAAACTTTTAGATTATCGAATATCATTATCGATTACCGTACAACATTCACTATACAGAAACATGTCTATCTACTTTATACTCAAAAATATTATTTTGAGCGTATAGTTCCAAATTATATATCCTTTAAACTAACCTTCATCAAATTTTATTAATTTTTTATGGAAAATTAATTATTAAAAACAAATATTAAGAAAAAGCATGATCAAATTGTTTTTTATAAAATATTTTTGAAAGCTTCTTTTCTCCAAAAATGCGAGCCAGAAGTTTCTTTAATATCTTATTAAATACTAGTTTTCTTTGCACAGTTTATTATATTCACGGGAGATGAAATTATGTAATTTTTGTTTTCGTCGTCTTATGCCTATATTAACTTGCATCGGACAATTTAAATTAAATTTTTATTAGAACTAAATATCCTCCTTGCATTTTAAGACATCTTCACAATGTAATTAAAAAGTAGAACGCTCCCTCTAGACACAGTTGTCGCCGCCATGAGGGTTAAGAGCTCTCTTGCCTCACGATTAAAGTGAAAAATATGAATGAAAGGATAAAAAAAAGTAAATACATGCTTTCAATCAATATTTTAATCTCAAACAAAATTAATAGCTGTCATTTACTCGATTCGGCAGAGTGTATTGAAACATGCAAAACAAAATAAGTCAGATTTTGAGAGATATACAACGTTTTAATTTATAACTTTATTTGATATTTTCAGAAAAGAAAAAGAATTCCAATTCAATTCTTAAAATAGCATTTTAGTTTAGTATTTCTGTCGTTAAGATTTTTTTTTTATTAACTTTGTTTTCGCATGTTAAAAGGATTTTTCAGCTTCACTCAAATAATTTTTTATCTGTAAAAAACTTAAGTGAAAAGTAAATCTTTAAGCATTTATATACATACAAGTGTAGATTATTAAAATTACCCGTACAAAAAAACAAATAACATATAATTTTATTGCTAAACTTTTTTGAATTATAATTTCTAAAAGATATATAGTCTCATTTTCTCCACTCTAGTAAACTGCATACTTTGTTTTCTGTCTTTCCTCGAAAATATTTTGCCGTCGAGCAATATTCTACCCACAGAATTCTGTTAAGAACCAAACACATAAACAACATAAAAATAAAAAAGACAAAAGTTTTACTTAAATTCCAAAATGGCGAAATAAGAGAGCTTTCTTCACCAATGACGTCATTATAATGACGTCATTGAGTATCCGGCGATTTGGAAATTATGTTATTCACACAATTTATTTTCATGTCTTAAAGCATTTGTCCTATTCTACTATCAAGACAAAAGTTATTTAAAACTCAACATACAATTGTGTAAGAAATTAAGAGAATTTGAAGACTTTCTCTAGAACTACTGGACAGATTTTAATGCAATTTGATATGTATATACATTGATACAATGCAGAACAAATAACCATTCAATAATTGTAATACACGCGCATGAAGATGCGTAACACTCGTTGGGGTCGGAAAGTATGAAACAGCTGTTGCAAAATAAACAAAAACAAATGGGTTAATAAGGAGTATGATCACCTCTTACAGATATACAGGCCTTGCAGGGTGATTTCATACTTGAAATATGGTAGTTAATCATTGCCATTTTCCCGTGGCAATTTCAGATCTTATGACTCCAACTAGTGTTGCGCATAATCATGAGTGTGTATTACAATTATTGAATAGTTATTTGCTTTGTATTGTATCAATGTATGTACATATCAAATTTCATTAAAATCGGTCCAGTAGTTCTGGAGATAATCGACCAAGTCTGCAAATTCACTTAAATTCTTACACCAGTGTCATAAAACATCGAACCAATTCAGAAAATTCATATGGGGTTGAAAATCAACCATAAAACAAAACAAAAAATGGATATTTCACCCATCTCACCATCGAGTTGAAAAGCTATAACATTTTTTTTTAAAATTTTTTTCAACACTGATTTTCTTCATTAATTGCTGTTTCGTCACTTTCCAATATGATGCTGGGAGGTGAGTTCATTTTTCTCAGTAAAACAGAATTGTAAACTGTTCTATCGTTCGAATCTTCGTCATCCCCAGTCTCGTCTGTGCTGCTGCGGCCGAACCGAGACACTTCGGAACTGGGTTCATCCGATATCGAACTCATGTCCGTCTGTCCCATTGATTTGTTGGACATGCTGGACGTATTGGGTGTTGGTACGGTTAGTAGACCACCAGCACTCCTGCAGCAGGTGCCATTCTGTCGTGTCACCTGGAAGGAGATGGATGGCACTGTTTTGGTTTGGGATATACCTCCCACGCTTGGCTGGAAACGGACAGTTGGTATTGGCTGCAAAACAGTTGATTTAAACAGTGGATTAGTTAGCTGAAAAACAGTGGATTTAAAAAGTTTTTAGAATGGAATCTGATCATAGGCAACAAATACATTTTCCATTAAGTATCGACAGTTAAAAGGGGCTGATTTTATTTTATTATTTTATTTTATAACCGTCGGTGAACAGCGGGCCCATTTTTTGGGTTTACGACTACTAATGTTCAACGACTACTAATGTTACGACTATTAATGTTCATGTTTGAACCCAATCTAGTAGACAAAGGAACTCCTGGATCAAGTATTGGGAGAAATTTTACCTTCGTGGCGGGTTTTTGATGGAACACCGAAGACCGTTACATGGAGAGGAGGATCACGAAAACCTCCCATGGTTAGCTTGACGGCAAGGATACTCTAACCCATGATCTGTCTACCACTGAGGATAAATCACGTCAGCACTGTGGTTGGTGCAAGCAGGATACGGAATTCGTATCTACTAGCCATCACCTCATTGGAAGGCTCTTACGGGGCTGATTAAGGGGAATCTGCAGGGCTCATATCAGTAATGCTGAAACTGACCATTTTCGATGTAGCTTTTCTAAAAAAACTAATTATGATATCGCTTGGAATATTTTTGGGGATATATGAGATTGTATCAGTTGTATTCTGTGATAATGTTTCATCGTTAAGAGGACGCCATAGCGCGGCAGAAAATTTTTGTCGCAAATTTCCCTTCATAACTAACTAAAAATTTAAAACAAGGAAAAAGTAAGTTCAAGCAAACCTAGATTCAGTCATGAAGTTTCAATTGCTGAAAAAAAATACTTCAAAATATTAAAATGCAAACAAATTATTAGAAGAGAAATTCTCCGTCGCGTCATCCTAAGTTATCATCTCATCATTTATTTTCCATTTGTATATTCTAAAATTTTCTTTTCAGTATCTGAAATTTCATGGCATACTCTAGGTTTGTCTGAACTTACCTTAAATTTTACATTAATAATGAAGGAAAAAGAGAATTTGCGACAGAAATTTTCTTCCGCGGTATGGCATCCTCTTAACAGGAATACTTATTTAGTTGGGAGAGGTTTTTGCTTGAAAATGATAAAACTTATAAAAAAATTAAAAGTTTATTGCAATTTGTAAGAAAAATCATAAGACAAGCAATGGAGGCTAGACGCAAATTAGAGTCCACGGACTATACTATAGACTGACTTTTTTTCCTTTGTTCACTGTTAAATTTGTTATTGGTTTTTCTACTTTTTTTTCTTGTTTTTGTTAACATTTGTCTTTGTAATATGCCATTATAAATAAAAATAAAAACCTTTCTTTATAAATTTACGCCCCGCGGTGGACTCATCGTAAAGACACGGATCCCAGTATAACAACGAAGACGAGCATCACTGGCTGTGGTCAGTAAGCGGGTGGGTGACCACTTTAATCAGCTTCCGTAAGGAAAGAGGGTGCACGGTACAGGTCCTCGTTAAACTGTTCTACCGTAAAGTGCTTGACTTCGCGTTAAGGTCGTCGGGCTACAAAATTATGGGAGCCATCCCCTTTGCAGAGGATCAAAATTGCGATGGCATGTCTTCGGATCATCCTCAGGGATGTTTCCCAGACCGTCGACAATCTAATTGCCCGATGTGCAGCTCTAGTGCGACGTTAATAAAGCATCTACCTAATTATAAATTTACATTACTGGTTGATTTTTATTAGAATATTATAAAGAAGAGCTTTTAAGGTGTTTACTTTGTCAATCTGCGGACACACGAGGTGCCCATGACTCCATTAGCCGATTAAGAGTTGCTATTTAAAAAGGGAAAATTTTGGGATAGATTTGATAAAGTTTTCAATACGTGTAAGATATGAGTAACCCTAATCCAAAAGCAGTTCTCAGTTCCTTTGCTTTTTCATACCGGCGTAAATAGTTAGCGAAAAAAACTAATCCAATCAGTTATGTCAATAAGCAGCAAATTCCTAATACTTCATAGTGTCAGTGATATAATTTCTCATTTTTTATATATTTTCTCTTGTATTATTAAAACTTAAAAAGATACATGGGTAATTCCAGAAAAATCGAAATTGTTGAAGTGTTTTCTTTAAATTTAAGAACTTCAAAATAATTTGTTTTTTTTTCTCCAGAAAATATTCATTTAATAAGCAAACAGAGAGCAGTGAATTTAAGAGTTTTTGACAGTTTATAAAAATTTCCTGGCATTTAAGGGACAGGAAAATGATATCGGTGAATAATGACTTCGTATGAACTTTTTAGCTTTTTTGCTTCCATGTTTTTTTCATTATTTTCATTTTAAGGTCTACCGTTTTTACTTTGCGTTATTAACAAGGTGAAGAGCACATTTGATTAAATTCTTTTTATTAACTTTTTGAAAATTACCAGACAGAATGATTTTATTTACGTTATTAATGTTTTAGAAAAGCTGAGGAAAAGACAACATGAAAAATAGAGTAAAATATCGCAAATACCATTAGTGACATGACAGGAAAATTGAGGAATTAGAAATATTTAATTGCACAAACCTTTTTCCTTTTTTCACTTAAAAGCTCTCTAAAACAACCTTGACTTATTTTTTTTAAAATTGATTTGTAAGTAATTCATTTGCAGTTTCTGTAACTTTATTACTTAAAACTTTCTTTTCCTCTGCTAAGTTCTCTAAAAACGTCTGTATTACCTGTCCTTTTTTCAATCATAAAATGTACAAAAAAATTCTGAAATCTTAATGTCATTTACTTTTTCTTTTTCTCAGCTATACTTATAAAGGATCTTAATAGCTTAATAACGTAGCAGTTTTATCTAATTAATTTGAACTTTTTGTTTACCTGAACCATTTCTTTTACGTGTTCAAATTTAATAAATACGAGTCCTTTGAACTTTTAAATTTTTATAAATTAATAAATAAATCCCGAATTCATTATTTCTAGAGCATATTTTTCACACAGATTATACTGAAGCCAGACACTCTAGGTCTCTCTGTACTAGCTACCACCTCCTACATCAGAAAGCCTCCGCACGGTATTTTATAACTAGTCTGCGCAGTCTATTTAAAAAGTGAACCAGTTGTGCGCATGAAACCAAATTCAATATCAAAAGTAACTCAGAGAAATTTATTATATACATTTGAGAATTGAATCTGTAGTGGTTGACAAGTAAATAAGACAAACCAATCATATTCATAAATCAAACAAATTTTTAGACGTATATTTGCTATCACTTTCTTATTTATACTAGAGATTCCATCAAATGACTCTTTCCCAAACTAGTTTACCGTCATAGTGGTCTGATCGGACTACCTATAAGAAACCGTGTGGAGGCTTTCAGTTATAGGAGGCTTTTTCAAGGAAAATGAATCGAAAGTAGTCTGTTTATTCCTTAAAACAAGTAAAGGGAAAAAAATGAACAAAAAAAAACTTCTAAAAGAAATATCAGCAAGCAGAAAGAAAAGTGATGGGTTCTAAAGATGGAATAGCTTATATTCTGCTTCTTGCAACATCCTAACCACCATGGTAAACCTCTAGGGCAGGCCACTCACAAGGGAAGGGAGCGGTAAGTAAGAGTCCGAGAAGCAGATTCCTAGACTTTTGCGCAGATCACACCTGCGCATCCTAGTGTTAAGGAATAGGAATTCGTCCCTTGTGTACCTCTTTCTTACCAGTTGCTTCCTCAGTTTGTGGACTACTAAAACATATGACCAGTTGAATAGACGACTGGAATGGGGTGGAGCCTCTTGGCTGTTTCATTTACCCTGTAAATATTTGCCTCAAGTTTTGCTGAAATTCGAAACCAGAATGGATGTAAAACCGGTTTTGTTAAGTAACAAGCCCTGCTTGAAGAGGAATAAGCACACTTCAAAACCGGTATTTGTTCAGAATTTGGACAAAGGTGAAACAAATATAGTTTGCTTAAAGTATAAACTCCCCTAGCCGTTCGTCTGGGCATATGGCGGAGACTATGGTAACGAGGTATAACTATTTCAAGTAGGAGTGTGGGGTCATGGTTAAGATGGTTTAGGACAGGTTTTGACTGGGGTTAGCGAAAGTAATGGAATCTTTTTCATCCGTCTATTGTGTTAGCCCTAGATTGAAGAGAAGCTACCCTCCCTAAAATGCACCATTCTGGTTTCCATAGCAGCAGACGGCCTCAGACTTTGTGATGCAGGATTTCTTACAGTAGACAAACTATATTTACATTTCGGCTGTAAACTCAATAAACAGTTAATTTCGTTACGTCACGAAATAAAAAGATGACTTGTAGGACATAGAGGAACATCCCTGGAGGATGATTCAAGGAAAAGCTAGACAATTTTGATCTTCCGCAGAGAGGATTGCTCCTTTATTTTTGGTAGACTAACAACTGCGTGCAAAGTTTAGCACTTCACGGCTAGAAGAGCTTCATGAGAATTGATACCGCACACCCTCGATACCTCTGCAGGTTGATCATAATGGTCTCCCACTCACTCATTGACCTCTGTCAATGATGCTTGACTTCGACGATTTACTGAAAACCGTGTCCAACCATCCACTATGTCGTCCTATGTCCGTGTCCACTATGGTGTCCAAATTAACTTCCAAATCTCTAGATTTTGGATGATTACCCAAATTAACTTGGAGAAAAACTGGTCTTAGAAACTAGTAGGCCAGGCTGTCATTTGTATTTCTATTTTGTTATAGGATTATCCTTTCATAAAAATCAATGAAATGAAAGCATTCGAAAATTTATTTAACAGTAATTAAATTTTACATATGCTCTCTAACCTTAATTAGTGTATTTTAATTAAGTTTCTTTTACAATGTATAGATAAGATTTTCAGTTAAAGCGTTAGTATAATTTTGTAAGTATTTCAAAAAATATCATATTTTAAACATTCTATTTAAAAAAAATAATTTACGTGTCATTTTTTGCATTCTAAAAGCTTTTCTTCCCTGAAATAACGACTCTCAACGAATTTTTTGTAACTGATGTTTATTAATATTTTTGTTACCATAAAAGCGTTTTTACATTTTAAGACTGTCTCTGACACAAATTGTGAAAAAAAAGTTGATATAGAGGAATTTGAATCAATAAACATAAAGCTTTGTTCTCTGATTTTCGGCGACATACTTTACGTATCAAAACTGTCAATTCCTTTGTCGTCAACTGAAAACGTTTTTTATTTGCTTTTTATGAAGAAGCAGCAGCTGAATTGGAAGTAGAATTTATCTTCGCAGAAACCCATTCATTTGCTGCGGCGTTCGATTTTCCCTCTTTTCAAGAAAGACTATTTATTGTATTTTAACAAAAGGTAAGATATAGAGGGGCTATATCCTTTTTATTCCTGCATTTTTCTTGGTTTTCGGAATTAGACAAAATATGTGACCTCAGACGGTCGACAAATGATCTTCAAGATGGCTTAGTGATTTATTGGTTTCGTTCTTTTTAAATTGGATATTTTATCATTTTTCATTTCTTGCGGTGGCAGCAGTCACGACTGAAAGTGAAATTTCTGAGACGAGAAAAGAAAGCGATGAATATTTGATTTGTGATGAAATCATTGAGTATTGAGATTGATTATTTTTCAAATCATCTTAATCTTTATCCTTAATTAAATTATCATTACCTAAGTCAAAATTTTGTATGGTTTTCCATTGATGGACCAACATAATCTTGATGATAATCATCATTAATTCAGTAATGAACCATTATATTTTTTGATTGTAACCAACATAAGTTACCCTCACCGCAATGTAGGAATTCAGACTGATTTATGATGGTCCAAAATAAGGATAGCGACTTGTTTTGATGGTTTGTTTATGTTTAACCGTCACGAATTTCCATCGTAGTATCTTGGATATCAAAAGTTGGAATGATCATGAACAACCATCATCCCAATGTAGGAATTTGGAATGATTTATTATGATCCAACATAAAAAAAGACAATTTGATGTTTTGATTGTATATTCCTGAGAACCAACAAGAATTCTCATTAAACCATTATGAAAATGTATTGTTGGAACCCAAATGGACCATCACAGATCATCAGGGACTGTTGGTCCATGAGAGTTAAACTTCTCTTGATGGTTAGCCATCACAGTATTAAAGTAACGTTTTTTTATCATGGAATGATGGAAGTCTGCTAGCATAACAAAACCATGAACATATAAAGTAAAATGTTGGATGATGGTGACCATCAAATGATGTTAAACCATCACGAGTTGTACTGGAACCATCAAATTTTTTGATGGAACCATCAAGAATTTTGCCTTTTGCATCTTTAATAAATCACTCCTCAAACTCATCCAAGACGATTTTCTAGTGTCTTTTTAAAACCTTTTGGAGTTGAAAATTTTAATTGTAAACTTTATTATATTACATTTATTAACTTTAATCTTGAATTTTAATTAAAGATATGTTCTTGAACTCTCAGTTATTTGTGGTAGCTAAAATGAGGTGAATATTTAGAAGCAGAGAGAGAGAGAGAGAGAGAAAAATCTTTTTCCAATGTGTCACAATTTTGTCAGAAAAAGTGCTGTCAGACTGGGAGCATTGCACCGAAAAAGGCTAATCATTAATACTGAATTTTGATTAGATTTGACAAATAAATTTTTGTTTGCTTATATTGAGATAAAAAAAAACAATAGTTATTTTGATTTTGGTTCTGTTCCTCATACTTATTCCAGTGTTTACAGTCGTTCATTTAGTAATAGGGTTAATTTTGGAATGTGCATTTGAAAAAAAATTTGGTTTAATTTGAAACGAGATAGAAATAAAAATAACTAGGAATTTTGTTCTGTTCCTCGCACGTGTTTAAAATTTTTTTGAATTGCTCTTTATAAATCTCCGTTTATGAGCACCAATTGTTTATTTTTTTTTTTCATTCTCAATTATTGATTCACCTGATTCACATCAGATAAGCGGTAATAAATGCTAATTTATAGCATTGTAATTTTAATCAAGGCTATTGGACAAAAAATTCTTTCTTCAAGCATTATAAACAAACTTGTTTTCCAAGAATGTTTTTATTTTATTTTTTCATTTTTTTCAAATACATAGAAAGGAACATACGAAAACTGATACTAATGATTTGAACCCATAATTTTTCTGCGATTATGAATATTTTATTTTATTGCTGTCGTCGAACAGCCGATTTCTTTTCAAGTTTACGCTACCAATGGAAGGCGAACACTCTATCCCCTGAGCCCTCGCGGCTCAGGCTATAGGACTTTTTTTCTTCTTTATAACCGTCGTTGAACAGCCGACTCAATTTTTGGGCTCACGACTTCTAATGTTCAACTCCGTAGCCTCGTAATTTTGAACCAAATATACAAGAAAAGTGCACTCCTGGATCAAATGTGGGGAGAAATTTGCCTTCCTGCAGGAATTTTCGATGGAATTAACCTGCATTTGCGTTACATGGAGAGAAAAACCAGGAATCCCTCCCACAGTTAGCCTGATGGCAAGAGGACTCTAACCAATGATCATAATTTTACTTAAACACTGCGGCTGATGCGGGATTTGAATTTACCAAACATCGCCTGGATTAGAGCTCTACCTGATTCCGAGGCGAACAATCTACCCCCAGTACTACAACGACTCTACTGTGAATAATAATAAAAGGGGATTTAAATCGATAGTGTGCTTGTTACGAGGCAGGAGAAAATCAGCCTGCCATCTTTGGGAAGTGAAACTGAGTCACCCTCCAAAGTCACCTGACAGTGAGTCACCTGACTCATCATCCAAATTTTTAAATTTTTCATAAAGAACAAGTACGTATGTGGTGTTCATTAATAACCGTTCTTAAGTTATAATATTTTTGTCAAAATCGCACTAGATCTGTTGCTAATTCCTGTTTTAGTGAGGAAAGAATGCTTTAAAATTTTGACTTAGTATTTATCATCCCTTCTGAATATTTTGCTCTGTAATAATTACACTTTTTATTATCTTGAATGATTTGAAGGATTTAATAATAAAATTTACTCAAAATTACATCATAAATTAGTCTTGTAATATGACTTTATCATTCGATACCTTATGATAAAATTATTTAGTTACAGCTTTGGAATTATTAAACAGTAAATTAGTTACTGTTTTAAAATACTCTTAATACTAAAAATTACTCCTGAATATGTTATAGTAATTTAATTATAAGTTTCATTAAAATTGTGTTGAATGTACTCATAATTTTGAATACAAGATAACTATTTTAAATCTTAAAGCAATGTCAAGAATTAAGAATTCACATTATTTCTAATTAATCTATTTAAAAGTGAATACTTAGCAATTTTTAAGGTAATTAATTATTAAATAACTAATATTGAAACAATGCATTATTAATTAGTCATTACAAAAAATTTTCAGATTCAAGTTATATCCCAATGGAATTGGAAACTAAATATGAGGAACCAAATCTGATGTTTTACAATAAAATTGAGAACTTTATTTTATTTTTGTTAGAAATTTTATTTTTTGTTGAATATTTTATTAAAGCTCTCCTAGGTTTGACACAGAATTATCATATTCAATACTATGAAATCCCCATAGGTATGCAATTCACTTAATTTCTTCAAAAAAGAAATCAGAAGAAAAGTTCTTGCAAAATTATTCATTAAAAATTATTCAATATTCATTAAAAAAATTATTTCAAACTTTTCCTGCATTGCTCTTTGACATTATTTACATTTTTAAAAAAAAAAAAAATGTGTTTCAGCAAGAAATGTCGTTTTAAGCTTTTACTTAATTTTAAAACTAATGTTGTCTATCTGAAAAAAAAATTAAACATTAAATTAAAACTCGCATATTTGCTTTTTTAACATATGGTGTCATATAAAGGGAGAAAAAATATTTAAAGTACCTTTTTTTTGTTGTTATTTTCAATTAGGAAGCTGTACAATTTCGAGACAAAAACGTAACATAAAATAATAAAGAAAACGAATTCACAATAAATTTTTTAACAAAAGTTTGGAATTACATAACTTTAAGATATATTCTTTAATGGTCTTTCTGTTCTTATCTTTATTCTTCTTTAATATTCTTTCTATTCTTTTAACGAATATATTTCGACTTTTTATTAAAAAAAGAAATTAAAGGCTTTATTTTTTACTTGTTACATTATGTAATAAGTATTTTAAGGTATTCATTTTTTTTTCAATTTTAAATATAAAGACATGTTTAAAATATTTTCCTTGCTAAAATGATAATAAAATTATATTAGTGAGAAATAGTGATAAATTAAAACTAATGTTTCTTAAATTTTTCCACTCTTATTTATAGGAAGCAATTAAGTTTAAAACTGGTGTAATTCAATTACTTTATTTGTGGCAATGTGGTTTATAGTGGTTTAGCCAAATTTAAGGAAATTTATAAGCTTATATAGAGCTTTACCATATATTACTGTTTATTCAAGATTAAAATCTTTTAAAAGTGCAATTGTCAAGTGATTTCAGATGGGACAAATTTCAATTTGTATTTGTTTCCATTATTCTAAAAAAAAGACCTAAATCACTATTCTTACAATTGTCGAAGAGCTTTAGTGGTTTACCAACTCTAGACTAATACGAACTGAGTAAGAAAAGTATGGCCAAAACTACTTGTGTATGGTTAAATTTACAGTGTTTTTGGCTCTATTTTTACCGATGCCATTAGGTAGTAATTTTATTTTACATATATTATAACCGTCATTGAACAGCCGACCCAATTACTGGGTTTCAACTCTACAGCCTTTTAATTTTGAACCCAATCCAGAAGACAAGGGAATTTCTGGATCGAGTAGTGTGAGAAATTTGCCTTGGTGGAGGACTATTTGATGGATGCATGGTGAGTAAAACCACGAAACCCTCTCGCCGTTAGCCTGACAGGATGGGGACTCTAACCCATTATCCGTCTACCACTGAGGATACTTTACGTCAGCACTGTGGTCGGTGCAAGCCGGATGCGGAATTTGTATCAACCAGCAATTGCAGGGATTCGAACTCGAACCCGGTTCACCTCATTGGAAAGCGAAATACATATCACCTGAGCCATCTCTGAGCCATCACCCTGAGTGCTTAGGTTAAGCGATTTCTTATAGTCACATAGGAATTTTAGAGCTTTTTGAGGTTTGAAGGACCGACAATAAAATGCCAACGACAAAAAGTTATTTCATACAGACTATGCCAAACAATTTTAGGAAGAAGGTTGCAACGTGTAACAATTATTTTCTCTATTATGCGCAATAATTCGCATACCTAGTTATTATATACTATAAGGTGCGTATTCCTAGTTAAATATTTATGGTGAAAAGGATATTCTTTGAAATAAAACTCATCTTTTGTCTTACCTTGCAACTAATGCATTAATATTTAAAATCATTCAGCAAAATTTAGCAAAAGTTTTGAAGTAATTTAAAACTAATTACAATTTTAAAAAAAATTTGAGAAAAATTTGTTTAAAACTAATCAAGATATGAGCAATTAAAGTTGTTCTTTTATGCTGCGCATGCTGCGTAAAAGAGAGCATTTTCTTCTTAATTTTGCAGTGAATTGTATTTGGCAAATAATGAAAAAAGCCCTACTTGAATATTTTAAAATTTTCAAACAGTTTTTAATGTAATTTTCGTACTTTTTAATAGAAAACTGAAAATGATGAGGGGTTTTCCTCAATTTTCATATTTTGCTATTTAACAAGATTTATTAAAGGCACCGGCATTTTGGGGATCATCCCCAAATAAAAGTATCTTTTCGCGTTTTTTTCCCTTGTACAATCATGTTTCGGTGTATGAACGTGTTTCGTAATATATTATCATTTGTAATTGAATTTGTGAAGAAAACCCCTTATCATTTTGAGCTTTCTTTTAAGAAGTACAAAAACTGCTCAAAAAATTGCTCGAAACTCTTATAATTTTTAAGCTATTCAAAGCAGACTTTTTGTATCAGTTACCGAATACGATTCACTGCAAAATTATGAAGAGAAAAATTAAATTTTTCCCGCGCATGTGCAGTACAAAATAACTACTTTAATTGCTTATATATTGCACAATTTTCAACGAACTATTTTAAAATTTTAAAGCAAAAATTTCATAATTAATTTCAAATTACTCCAAAAATTTTGTTTAATTTTTTTTGTTGAATAGTTTTAAAGTTGTAGCGAAAAAACGTAAGACAAAAAAAATTATTATTATTTTTTTTATAAAGTTGTCCATATCTTATGTTTCATCTAGTATCTGTATAATAGTATAATAGTAATCTAGTATCTATATATTTTATCTATATAATATTTTATCTCGGCTTACGAAATTTTGTGGAATTGTTGCAAATAATAACCATAATAATCGTTACAAGTTACAAAAATGTATAGCTACATTTTTTGGCATAGAGTGTTCAAACAAACTATTTTCCGTTCGTAATTTATTGTCAGTTCCTCAATATTTATCATATTCTATGGTTGTCGACTCTACCTCGGCAATCAAGGCAGTTACACCAGTTGATTTTTTCGATTTTCTTGGAATTAAAAGTTGTAAAGAGAATTTTGGGCTACTTTTGTGCTTAAAAAAGAACATTGGGTTACAGTGGGTTCCTTTTCACTGTAATATTTATGGAAACAAAATGGCACATATTTTTGCTAAAAAAGGAACTGGTATCGCGCAGAGCTCCCAGAGAAAAATTCCTTACTCTTCCATAAATAGAATAATTAAAAACACGTTAACTAAGAGTCATGAAAATAATTTAAATAAACAAATTGGCGACAAGGTCTGGAGGGCGACTCTGAATAAGATCCCTGATCACCCGAGACACAATATGGTTGCTGCCTTCAGGATGGAAATCGAACACGACTGCCTTACCGCTCACCTCCATAGACTTAAGATCTTTCTCGATCCAAACTGTCTCTAGTGCGGGGAGGACTCCCCAATGAATGCTGAGGATCTGGGGGTCTGCCCCGCAGTTACGGGAAACACCTCTGACAGATACTGGAATACTCGGGAGCAGTTGCAGGAACTGCTGACTGACTGATTTTCTGTTTATGTTCATATTTCTACTGTTGATATTCGATTGAATGTTCCTTTGTTCTAATTGTTTCTGCATTTGAAATGTTTTTAATTTATTTTTTATTTGTTGTTATTCCTCATGGGTCTGTGAGGAGTGGTTTTCACTCTTCAGCGAATGATATATATGAAGTGCTGCTGCTAGAAATGAAAAAGAACACTATGAAATTCCTATAGGTATGTAATTCGTGGTCAATTTGTAATTTATTGTCAGCTTTAAACTTCATCGATATATGTATGAGAAATCGCGTGATCTAAACACTTCTGATGATATATAAAATGATTCTTTGGGTATTTCTAGAGAAACATGAAAAACTGTAATAAAAGTCGAACTTTCTCTCCATTATTTTGTCCACCCCCTCTAATTAAGTCTCCTTACTTCCGACGAAGATTGAGGCAAATGGTTATGTTGATAGTGAAATATTGGGTGTACAAATAAGTTTCCGTGGTTTGTCACAAGATGGCACTACTAGCCGGATTATGTCGAAATTGACTGGCATTAAACGTCGTATTGCAAGTTTGTTCATCTGGTAACAGCATGACCTTAAAGTATTAATGGTCCCGTATTTGCATTACGCTATTGTTTTCGTGCAAAAATGTCAAGTTTTGTACCCAAATAATTATTTGCCGCGTCATTTGCGGAAATTTTTGATTTACTTCCGTAATTTGAAGAGATCTGTAGCTGAGGCATATCGATTGCTTGGATAAGCATAAGGTGAGGCTGCTTTAAGTGAGAGAAGTTGTCGTGAGTGGTTTCAGAAGTTTAAAAACTGCGAGTTTGACGGGGAAGACAGAGAACGTATTGGAGGGCCAAAATCATACGAAGACAAGAAATTGGAAAAAATTATTGGAAGAAGATTCCTCCCAAGCGCAAGAAGGTCTTGCTCTTACATTACAAGTGACTCAGCAAGCAATTTAACATCGCTTGAAATCATCGGGAATAATCCGAAAACAAGGTAGTTGGGTTCCATACGAACTGATGACAAGAGACACTAAACGTTGATTTTTCATCAAAATTGATTTTGCCATTTCGAAACACTTCAATGGGAAATCGTACCCCACCTGTCGTATTCACCAGACCTTGCTCTTTCAAACTATCATCTCTTAGGGGTCAATGGCTCGTGGCCAATGCATGTGTTGATTCGTGGTTATCATCAAAAGATGAAGACGTGGTATTCGAATGCTCACAGAAAGATGAGACAAGTAGTGCTTAGTAATTGAGTATAATTTGAATAAAATATATGTACCGTTTTTTCACAATAAACTGCTAATTTTTGATCGAAAGTGGCAGAAACTTATTCGCACTCCCAGTAATTCAAAGAGTTTGCCCATCAGGCGTTTCCTGTTATATTGACAATTATTTACATCGGATGAAACAAATGGTGAATTGAAAAAGAAAGGAATTTTTGCCTACATATTTAAAATATTATATTAGAAATATTTAAGGTTTTCATATGAATGATATATTGCGGTTTGTGTACATTTTTTGTGTAGTATTAACTTCCTCAAAGTTATCTTCATCCTTTTTTAAAGTCTAAAAGAAGTGATATACTTTACTCTTTTAGAGTTAAAGTTATTCTATCGCTTTTAGAATTCATTTTTATTCCAGATGCTATTGATATTTGTCAATGAAATTTGGTAAAATGTATATGATTATGCAAACATATGATTCGGAAATCAATTTTTATTTTAAACCTATGAATTTATTTGTCATGAATTTGATTGTTCTATTAAAAAAAATGTATTTCTACTGAGCTACATGAAGAAATGTTTCACGAACATTATCAATATAACGAAACTTTTATGATTAATTAAAATTAAACTTAAGAGTAACTTAACTTTTTTAGGATAGTTACAACTTTAAAATTTTGAATTTATAAAAAAAAAACATTATAATATATTTTGCGCAAAATTTTCCTTTCAGGCATAAATTTTAGGCACAAATATGCATATTACAAACAAAGGTTTCATGTTTAAAAAAAGCAAAGAGCTCATTTTAATTGCCATTCAATAAAATTAAAACTGCTAACTTTTGTACTGATTAGAAAGCAAAACTTCTAAATGCAACATTAAAAATAATTATAATTTAACGAAAAATACTCCTAACTGGTATAAATATGCTTTAGTTGAGACTTTAGGTCTGTGTTTGAAAATAAATTTGGGCAGCATGTTATGTAATGTACTGAAAATTTAATACCTTACATTGTACTTTGCTAAATAATGGTAAAAATTCCATGCGCAATTTTGCAAATTTGAAGAAAGAAATGCGTTAAATACATCCAAATAGCTTTAAATACATTCAATCTATATGCCTATGAAATTTTTTTATTCATTTAAAAGAAAGAATAAATGCAAACATTCATGCATATCTCACTTTAAAAAAAAATCAGACAATATGTATGGCAAAAATATTCCTTTATTTTTCAAATTGTGGGTATGGTACACGCCATTATGGTATGGTACACAAGTACGGTATGTATGGTATGGTAAATACAAGTATGTATGGAATAGTACACAAATTGAATGCAGTTGAAATGACATATGTGCATTAAGATAGAAATATTTAAGTGTTATACATAGAAAAGTTTGAATTGAAGAATTTGAAAAAAGAATTTAAAAAAGAATGTTTCAACGAATGTTGTTAAGCACCAAGCATTCTGCATTCCGGATCTCTAACTACAAAATCATAAAAATAAAATAGTGTTGCAATTACTGACCGGTCCATTAGCATGCTGTCCTGCTCTACCCCTGCCGGACAGGTATTGTTGATATTGTGAAATAACACACACAATGCAGTACACCTGTAAAAATAAACATAATTTAAAAAAGGGTTAAAGTATTTGTGGAGGATTTCATGAGAGGAAAAAAGTGATTCAAATTGAAAAGTTCAATGCTAAAATAAATTCAAGGCAATAACCATTGAATTCTTATCATTTTAAAATTTTTTGGCAAAATGGGTCTTGTTTTGGGTTTGATGGCGTGCGTTATTTTGACGTCATCACACTCAAACCAGAAAATAAAGCATTTGACCTGACCAATGGGTAACCAGTGATCGTAATAAAACGATCACAATTTTTCCCCTTTTTTACTCTTTGACGCAGAATTTTCATTAAACATATTTTTCATTTTTTATTTTATCCTTCCATGCTTTAAATAATCCAGAAAAAGTCTCGGTGGCTCAGGGGATAGAGCCTTCATCTCTCAATGTGGTGACCCCGGTTCGCCCAGCGATGTCTGGTCGATACGAATTTGGCTCCCAGATTGCACCAACCACATTTGTTGACGTAGAATATCCTCCGTGGTAGATGGACCATGGGCTGGAATTCTCTTGCTATGAGCTAACTATGGGAGGTTTTTGAGCTTAATTTCTCCTTATGACGCAAATACGGGTTACTTACATCTAAAAATCCTCCACAATTACTAGTTTGACCCAATACTTAATCCATTAGTTTTCTTGTCTGTTTGGTTGAGTTCAAAACTACAAGGAGTTGAATAATGATAGTCGTTAACTCAAAAAATGGGTCAGTTTTTCAACACCGATTATAAAAACCAAAGAGTGATGCAGATAGCTTATGCATATGAACCGATAGCGACTTTTTACTCAACCGTTGGAAATAAAATTTCAAAGTGTGTTATTTGAAGGTATGCGCACAAATATTATTTACATGAAGTAGCATGAATAACGGCGGCTATAGGAATAGAGGAAAAAAAAATATTTTGCGTGTTTTTAGTGAGTCAGTCACGAGTCAGTGATCCCGCTCTGACAACAGCGGGAAGAAGGCAAAGTTATCTACATGCTGCGTCTTGCACTTTTTATCTCAGTTTAGATTAATCGTTATTTGTGCTAATAGTATCGCAACTGAGCTATTTTAAGTGTTTTATTTTGCAGAACATCTTTTATGTCGTAATTTTACTTTAAATTCGTGATTTTATTTTAAAATTTCGAAATACCTTCACTGCAACCTTTTTTGTTTGCTTGAAATTATTTGACGTCTTGGCAAAGCAGGGCTCGGTTGAGCCATTGTGTTCAGTTGCCTCATTGACTTTTGACGAGCTTTACTCCATCAGGAAAAACAATGACTTAAAATCTTGGAGGATCCCTCCATCTCATGATTGGTATCGTCGAAGATGTCCTGGGGGCTCCATTGGCCTTTCCTGCGATGGAGCCGACCAGACGGCACTGTCGAGATTTGCCAGCGACCACCTGAGGTTCCTTCCTGCAATAGCAACAGGGTTTTCCCGGTTTGTGCAAAGTGCGGAGTGGAGAGTGCATCCCTGGAGCACATTCTGTCTTGTCTTCACATTTCTACGGAAACTTTCGCAGCAGACCCTTTGCTTGCCCTGGATTTTTTGAGAGTGTATGGAGTCATTGATAATGTCTAGCTGCCGCTAGACAGTGAGGGGATTAGTGACACACAATTTTATTGGCCAGGGCTGGGATAGTCTGGTTGGTAGGCCCATGTCCAAGAGGTCGTGGATTTCATCGCTGCCGGCCGAAGACTCTCCGAGCAATAAATGGTGACTGATACACGTTAAATCTTTCGAGTCACAAAGTTCTCCCTGTTCCCATAACAAATCAGTACCCCTGGGGATACTGATCCAGGAGTTTCCTTGTCTTCTGGAGTGGGTTCAAAATTGCAAGGATTCGGAGTGGAACATTAGTAGTGGTAAACCCGAAAATTGGGTCGACTGTTCAATGGCGGTTATAAAAAGAATTATGTAATGTTATGCAATACTTGTGCATCTATAACATAAATAAAAACTTGCAATTCGCAAACAAGGCACTACGTCCAGCATTATATTTCAAATTTAATTTCTAAACTTTAACAATTCGTTTCAATAACATTGTGAATATAACTAGAATATTGATAATATATGTATTTTTTTGATGAAAAGATAATATAAAAATATTTAACAAGGATTTAAAATACAGTCTGACCCCGATTTAATAAATTCATAGGGACCGAAAATTTTATTCGCTAAATCGAGGAAAATTCGTAATATCAGGGAAAAAAAAAGCTAACCTTATGGAATATTCGAATATTTCTAATAAGCAAATAAGCAAAATAAATTGAAATCTTACACTTTTTAATCAGGCACTTTAAACACAGCGAATGATTATACGCTGATTAATTTGAAATTTTAAAGCATTTCGTGAGTAAGGTTTGCTAGCTACATTAAAAAGTTCTTATTCAACGTCATGATGAGAAGAAAATACTCCTTCATTTAAGGCATTAGGTAAGCCTTCACTGTTTCCAAACTTTTTCCAAAGCACCAGAAAAAGTAACAGTTCTCATCCTTATCGTCTTCTGTGTCAGAGTCGCCATTCATCGTTTCCTATAAATCTACTTCATTAATTTCATAAAATTCGTTAAATCGCGATATTCGGTAAATAGGGCTTCGTTAAACCTGGGTTCTACTGTATCCTTATTTTATTCAAATGCGCATTGTCACACTTGTTATCCCCTTCCTTCCCTTTTGTCAGGAACTGCACAATCAGACTGAATGTTGGGCTATTGGCGACGGCCTGAGAATCATCCCTTAGGATAGCATGAAGACATGCCTTCGCAATTTTGATCCTTGACTGAAGGATTGCTTTGGAAATCCAACAACCTGTGGGCGAATTTTAACCGAATTATAACAAGATGCATGCAGTTTAGCAAGGTCCGATACCGTGCATCCTTGGTATCTTCCCAGGCATCTTCCTTTCAAAAGATTTTTGAAATAACGCAAGTATAATCATTGACTCCAATTATTGGTCATTTCATCTAAAATAGTTCCTCAGACAATAAAAGATCTAAACCAGTTTAATTAGAGCCTCATCTTTTTGATGAAACACAAGATTTAAAATGTAAAGCCTATTGGTAATCAATAGCATAGAAGATTAGTACAATCAACCGGAAAAAAGATATATTGAATAACTATTGTTCTAATGATCGGATTTTCACTCTTTAAGTAATCTTAATCTTCACTTCTAATCTTATCTTAAGTTATCTTAATTTCTCAAAGGATTGATCTCAAATATGTTAATATTTTGTGATAACAATAAATTAAGCTTCGGAATCTGACATGGAAACGTGCATTCTCTGAATGTATATGTTACTGTGCATGACCGAAATCAAGTGAATGTCTACTTTTATCGGTCAATATCAATAATCACATAGTCTCTTTGTGGAATGTCCGATATATTTGTTGTATCCGATTCGATATTAATTTATTCGCTGATGATATTATTATATTTATTCGATATTTTAATATCTGCTGAGGATAGATGAGGAGAAACATCAGAGTTCGGAGTACCGGCTAAATACACACTGGGCAATGACACTCAAGAGGACGTCATACCACGGAAGAAAATTTTCGCCGCAAATTCTCCTTCTTCTTCGTTATTAATTTAAAATGTAGAGAAAGTGAATTCAGACAAACCTAGAGTAAGCCATGAAATTTCAAATACTGAAAAGAAAATTTTAAAATATACAAATGGAAAAAAAATTATGACATGATAATTTAGGTTCGTGCAACGGAGAAGTTCTCTTCTAATGATTTGTTTGCATTTTAATATTTTGAAGTATTTTTTTTTCAGCAATTGAAACATCATGACTGAATCTAGGAGTTTCTGAACTTAGTTTTTCCGTCTTTTAAATTTTAAGTTAGTAATGAAAGAGAATTTGCGAAGAAAATTTTCTTCCGCGGTATGGTGTCCTCTTCAGAAAACATTGATGTAGGTCATGCAGCGAAATTGTATACCCGGAAGTGGTACTAAACCTTAAGAAAACATTGATGTAGGACATACCTGTCAGTGACACTAACTAGAACGAGAAGATATTTTGGACATTTACAAAAGCGACTATGGGATTGTCAACAACCACCAATTTCAATCATTCACAGTAACATATTTTGATATTTGACCCTCAAAATTAAATGTAATTCAGTAAATAATTAATTATAAACATTTTACCTTACATGCTACCTTTGATCTGTAGTTAAAAACGCAGAAAGCGTTAGGCATTTATGATTGTAATCATTTATGACAGCGAAAGAACTACATGTTTTTTCCCTAACCTTTGCAGGTGTGTCATCCTTTTTTTTTTCTAGATTTTTAAAAATACGAAATTTAAAAAAAAAATTATACACTAATAATAATATTACAAATAAACGAATTTTTTTCAATTACGCTTTAAATGTGGTAAACATATTCTAACTGGTACTAAACTATTTCTGATAACACTCAAAGATACTAAACACTGCTCATCGCAAACTTCCATATTTCCAAAATTTTGCAGATGGAAGCAATTCAAAAGTAAATTAGATAGCTTTAATTTAGTTTTCTGTTGGCGTCATCATGCAGTTTTCTTCATAAAGTAAAATTAGCTTTTAAAGCCAGAGGGAGACATTGTTTTTAAAGCAATTAAAACTTATATTACAACGTGTTTTTTTTTCGTTTGGGTTTGTGGAAAATTCAAACTCCTTAATTAAACCTTGCTAGTTGTGATTTTTTAAAACCAGTTATGTAGATTTTCTTCATTGAGTTATTTAGTTCATAAGTAAACAAAGGGGAAAATAGTTTTCGTCTTTTTATTAAAAACATAAGTAAAGTGAATTATACGGAATAAAATCTTAAAAGAAGCGCAGTTTAATTTACATACGAAAAGCTTTTAGTAATTGCTCCCCACGGTGTGCATTTAAAAAGTAATTATTCAAACAAAATAGTTCACACGAACAGTAATATTCTTTCTGTACTGTACTCGCTTGATTCATATTTGTTTATTTTTTATATTGGGTTGAAAAGGTGCTATTTCAGATTATACCTCCTAAGCACAAGCATTTAATTCAGAAAACTTTCAAAGAGATTCTGCAATTAAAAAAAATGAAATTTCCTTTTTTAAAAAAAGTAAGAAATGTTTCTTATTAAACTTCAGATTTTAAATTATTTAAAAAAGAAAAGATTTTCAAAACTCCTTTGATTTATAGAAAAAAATTCAAAAAAAAACTTCTGTTCTTATTTTACGGTGCGTTATCTGATGACTTTATTTTCGAAAGTTTTACAACTGTAGTAAGAATTCTGTACTGCATACTCTGTAAAAAATTCCTGATAAAATTACGGTAAAAAGTACTTGCACCCTGAGTGTTTCAAGTCTAAAATCCATTTTTACTGTAAAATTTCACACAGTTTTAATTTTTACAATACTATTTATTTAATTACAATGATTCTGTGATTTTGCTGTAAATAGTACTGTAAAAATTCGTGTATGAGATTTTATGTTCCATAATGTTTTTCGGTAAATACAGATTTTACGGTAAAATGTACTGGCAACTTGAGCACTGGTTCTTTTTATCGTAGTTTTATCTGGAATTTCTTACAGTGTAGTTTTGTATATTTAATTACTAATTTTTATTGCAATTAAGTAAAATTTTTACAAATTTCAACGTTACGCATTATGTTTTGCATAACATGACAGAATATACTTTTGAGGATAAAAAATGAAATTAATATAAAAAGAATTATGTAAGTTCTCTCTAAATTTTGGAAATACATTTTCTTTATATTTTATATTTTCTTGAATTTGAAGTTATCAATGAAAAAAAAATTTAAACATTGCTTGTGGAATTTTGAAGTTGATATTCTTAAACAAATTTAGCATGAAAATTATTTAACTTCCATTACATATTATTTAAACTAAATTAGACAAAATAAAGCCCACCTATTTTTCGGCGTCAAATATTCCTAAATTTATTAAAATAGAAAAATATTGTTAAATTTTAAAATATTAGAGAATCCGTATGCGTTTGTTGATATCATTCATCAGAAATGTTAAATTTAAATTTGAAAAATAAAAATTAAAAACTTAATATTATTTCATAATTTGTAATTTTAAAAAATTCATCTTTTCTATCTCGCGTGTTGAACAGCTATTCTTTATAATGATACACCTGTAAGTGACGTAGTGTGGGTACATCGATCCTGATTGGTTGTTGAAACGCATCATTTGTTTACGGCAGCAACTGTTCTTTTCATTCTAAGTTAAGCCCATTCATTTCTCTTAAGGGACATATTCTATATTCTTACACAAAGATTTCTTCACAAATATTTTTTGCTAAACACAAAGACAGGCACGAAGCCATGTAGAACACAAATAAACAAATTATGCAATAAAATGCACAAATTGTAAATCTAAGTTAAGTAAAAGATATAGAGGAGAAAGAATTATCCTTCAACAAATTCGATGTGCGATACGGCTCTGTATTTGATTAACTTTACATTACTTAATATTTTAACTTATGTGAAAAAAACTTAACTTTTATATGCTATTTTGATGATGAACGACGCTGACGACATAGAGCTGACGTCAGAGGTCACATGTGTCAGCTTCTTCTTCTTAAAATGCAAGTTCCCAATTGCAACTGTTTTTTTATAAACTTAATATAGTTCCGCAGTGAACTGATCGTAAAGACACGGTTCCCAGGAGAACACCGAAGTCTATCATCACTGGCTGTGGTCAATTAGCGGGTGGGTGACCACTTTGATCAGCCTGCGTAGGGACCGAGGGAGCGCGGTATTGGTTCTCGTTAAACTGTTCTACCGTAAAGTGCTCGACTTCACTCGCAGGTCATCGGGCTACCAAAACAGGGGAAACATCCCTTCTGCAAAGGATCAAAATTGAGATGGCATGTCTTCGGATCATCCTCAGGGATGTTACCCACGCCGTCGCAACTAACCCATTGTGTAGCATGGGTTATTTGCGACGTAAATAATTTATCTATGGCGACGTAAATAAACTACCTACCTACCTTAACTTAATATAATTTGAAGCTATAATGTTTGTTGTAAAATTTGTTTGTTATAAAGTTCGTTATAAAGTTTGTCATAAAGTTAGAATATAATTTGAAATTATTACCTTAACTTATTCACATTGCGAAGCTCTTGTGATTGTGCAGCTCTTGTAAGACGCAAATAAAATATTACTACTAATTTTAATTAAATCTGAACTTTTAAATGTTAAAATTACGGCATTCAGAATTTTTTTTTTCATGTATACATTTTGCTCTAACATTAACAATATACTAGTAAACCTTATCTTCAGATTGGGTCTTGACGTTTCGAATCTGAAGAATTTAGGCCCTACAAGGAACGGGAGACAAAGAACGAACACTAAGAGCTCGTTGCCTGCTTTCACTGGCGTGGAAGATATTCTTTGGCACTAACAGGGATTGAACCCAAGACATATGGCAGATGCTGCAAGCCCTCTATGGGAAATCCCGATCAAGGAGATACTTATTGCATTGGACTTTTTTTCTGCACTGTATTTGTTTGATTGGAAAAATATGAAGATAATTCTATACTTTATAACGTGCATAAGGAGAGTTAGGATTCCTTATTGCATTTTATAGAGAGGGAATAGCTGGTAGTTGTTGTGTATTGTCGTGGGACATTAAGGCTAGGGGTTAGATTGTTCTTGTTTTCCAGAGGCGCCATCTATCTCCAGGAATTTAATTTCTGCCTCATCCGTACGTCACACCCGTTTAGGGGGCGGACCTATTCATTTATCCACAGATCGTAATTTTGACTTGGACCAGAGAATGATCAATCTCCAATTCTTCAAACCCAGAGATATAATTTGTTTATGGCAACATGGAGGACTTTGCGATCCGACAGATTTAACGTGCACCAGTCACCATTTACTACACGGGGAATCTTTGGAGAGCTGGATTAGAATTCCGTTCTCACAAACGTGGGTCCAGCGCCCTGCCAACTGGGCTATCCCGGCCTCAATAGCTGGTAGTATAAATTTCAAATCATCTCTTTGAATTTTACGGAAATTTTTCAGAGTGCACCCTTTATTTTAAACTTCTATTTCGAAATTCATTCAAATGTTATTTAACTATTTTTTAACATTGTTTTATAAATTACGTCTTTAAAAGATGACGCATTTAATCGATTTTAATGTAATTAGTTTTAAAAATAAATGAATTTACTAGTCCCAACGTTCGAATAACATTTAAATTATAATCGTTTATATGACCTTATTTTTTAATTAAAGAACTTTTTATAGTTGTCGGTGGCAATAATTTGTATAAATAGGTATAATTCAATTCCGCAAATCAGAAAAATGTAAAATTAATTTTGTTGAGTGGTTGTATGTAAGAGATAAGAAAAATAACTATCAGACTTATGGAATTAATTTAATAGAAAATATCAAATATTATATTTTTTTCAACAAATAAATTTTAATATGTTTTGACGCAGGGGCTCTGTTTTTGTTTCACAAAAATTTTTTCTTGCGTTAATGTATCAGGAAGACAATTTTGAATGCAAATTTTTAATTAGATTTTCTTAAAATTTTCAATTATTATGCAAGGTCATTATGAGAATAAGTATATTTTATTAAATAAACTTAGCGTGAGTTTAGCGTAATGTATAATTTAATTGTTTGAATTTTGCATTGAACGTTCATACATTAAAATGCATATTAAAACAATGTAAATCAAGACAATTTTATTTTTATTTTTTTTCCTCACTTTTTTGAAGAAATCTTAACGTTATACATTCCACAATCAGTGCACCTGGATTACATAAACGCGTAGTTCTCCCAAGTAGACATAGATGGCAGTACCATAGCACTCCTGATCACCATCTGATTATGCTATGCGTACTATGCTATCCAACTCTCACCACTAGATGGCACCCCTTGATAAACTAAATAAGCCACATTCTGTGGTTTACATGAATTAAAATCCCTCATTGGACTGATCATTAAGACACGGTTCCCAGCAGATCACCGAAGTCAAGCAT
The DNA here is from genome assembly GCF_982258835.1 of Parasteatoda tepidariorum. Taxonomy (NCBI): domain Eukaryota; kingdom Metazoa; phylum Arthropoda; class Arachnida; order Araneae; family Theridiidae; genus Parasteatoda; species Parasteatoda tepidariorum. The sequence continues at coordinate 94,679,297 of NC_141762.1, forward strand.
CACTGGCTGCGGTCAGTGTGCGGGTGGATGACCACTTGGATCAGTCTGCGTAGGGACCGAGGGTGTGCGGTATTAGTCCTCGTTAAACTGTTCTACTGTAAAGTGCTCGACTTCGCGTGCAGGTCATCGGGCTACCGAAGAGGGGGTGCCATCCCCTCTGCAGACGATCAAACTTGTGATGGCATGTCTTTGGATCATACTCAGGGGTGCTTCCCAGACCGTCGCCAATAGCCCATCATGCAGCTCTAGTGCGACGTAAATTAACTACAACTGCAACAGCAACATGAATTAAAGAAAAAAAAACTTAACGGCAACTCAATATTTATGATTTTTACAAGAAACATCATTGTCTATTGCTGGGCAAGTTTCTAAAATCTCCAGAAAAGTTCCAGAAAGGATATTTTTAATTTTTACTGGGAATTTTTCTATATTATCTCTCTAATCTCTCGATTCCGAGTCGTGACGGCTCAGAGGATGGAGCATCCTCCTTCCAATGAGGTGAACTGGTTTCAAATCCCAACAATGACTGGTCGATACGAATTCCACATGTGACTCGCGCGACCGCAGTGCTGACGTAAAATATCCTCAGTGATAGAGTTGTCTTGACGTCAGGCTAACCGTTGGAGGTTTTCATGGCTTTCTTCTCCGTGTAAGGCAAATGCTAGTTAGTTCCATCAAAAAGTCCTCCGCGAAGGCGAAATTTCTACCAATACTTGATCCATTAGTTCCTTGTCTAATATTGTTTTGAACAATTTTTTTGTTATTTTTTAATTTACAATTCAAGTCGACCGGGCAATGTAGTGGTCAGGGAGCTGACCTCACACCAGAAAGGTCTTGGGTTGACAAGGCGTGGATGTTTTCTGTACTACCTGTCCTTACTGTGGGAGCAATGTCGTCCCACCTAATATTTGTTGACGTATGCCTGTTTAGGCAGAGAGGGTGCGATTGTTCTTGTTTTCCAGTGGCATCATCTATGGCCAAGAATTCGACTTCTGCCACACCAAACGTCACACCCGTTATAGGGCGGACCCATTCATGCATCCATTCATTCATCCATCCACAGATCGCAATTTTGACCTGAATCAGAGAAAGATCTCCAATCCAGTACCCCCAGAGGTATTGATTTGTTATGGAAACATGGAGGACTTTTGCGACTCGGCAGATTTAACGTGCATCAGTCACTTTATTACACGGAGAGTCTTCGGCCGACGGGGTTCGAACTCTCGGACATGGGCACAACGTCCTACCGACCAGGCTAATATGGTGTCCCTGAAAGAGTGGCCAGCAAATCTGTCCTGTAAAATGCCTGAATGACGAGTATCAATAGGGTGGGCTTTGGATAAAAAATTTGCAATTAAATGTTCCAACTTTACAAAATCTTGATTAAAGAAGATTAAAGAAAAAATTGGACTTACACTAACAAGACAGAAGGAAAGATCTGTTCCAAACAAGATAAGGATCCATGGATTTTCAATCTGAAAATATAAAAAGAAGAGGCGTCTTTTTACATTAATTTTACATATTTTGATTAAACGTTTTATTTTTATAAGTAATGATATTCAAAAAATAAATGAGTTCCATCAAACAAAAAGAAAAGAAAAATCCTAAAATAATTTACTGATATTCAATGCATCGTGTACTGAGTATTCCGTATTCTCCTTAATAAATATACACCTAAGAGCCATTACATTATGACCACCCTCCATCTATAACAATGGGCTCGCCCAGGTTTTCATGGTTTCTCTTCCCAGGAGCAATGTTTTCATGGGGCACATTAGGACCCATAATCCTCAGAGAACAATCCCTGACGTCTGTAAGCTACTTGAAGATAGTTGCAGACCAGGTTCACCCATTCATGGCAACTGTTTTTCCTGCGAGGGATGGTGTTTACCAACAGGATAATGCACCGTGTCATAAGGGTCGAATCATCGAGGAACATTCCAGTGACTTTCAAGTCATGTCTTGGCCCCCCAAATTCACCTGACCTTAATCCAGTAGAGCATTTGTGGTCCTACTTGGAAAATTAAATTCATGTTGCCACGCTACCCCCTCGCTATGTGAGGGAATTGCAGGACCAGTTGGTGAACGCTCGGTACCAGATACCTCAGACTACCTATCAGCACCTTGTGGAATCAAGGCCACGGCGGGTGCTAGCAGTTTTGAGGGCTGAAAGTGGTCCTACATGTTATTAGCAGGGTGGTCATAATGTAATGGCTCTTCGGTGTATATTTTTGAAGATATCTTATGAGAGACGAATTCTAAATTATACGCAGGTTAGGAATGGCAAGAAAAAGCAAGAGAAAAATCAAACAAATAAAGAAGAACTGTGATAGATTATTGCTAAGGAACGCGAGTTCAAAACTGCCGACACTGGCTCAAAAGTAGTATGATAATTAATTGCATGATAAATTGTATTTCTATAGTTATAACTTAATTTTATTTCCTAATTTTATAACCGCGTCTTTGAACAGCCGGCCCAATTTCTGGGTTTACGTCTACTAATGTTCAACTACGTATCCTTGTAATTTTGAACCCTTTCCAAAAGACAAGGGAACAACTTGATTAAGTATTTGGAGAAATTGGCCTTCGTGGAAGACTTTTTGATGGAACAAACCCGCAGTTGCGTTACTTGGAGAGGAAAACCACGAAAACCTCCCACGGTTTGTCTGCTGGGAAGGGGACTCTAACCCAGGATTCTTCTGCCTCTGAAGATATATTACGTGAGCACTGTGGTCGGTGCGAAAGGGGTGCGAAGTTTGTGTCCATCAGCCTTTGCTGGTATTAGAACTCGGTTCATCTCTTTGGAAGGTAAACGCTCTATCTCTTGAGCCACCAAGGCTCAAAGTAAAGAGCTTTGGACGAGCGAGAAAGACAATGGTTAGAAACACCCCTATGTTTCAACCTCCAACTAAACCTGATTTGATGCTTATTACATTGCCTTTCTGTACTGTGTTCAACAGATTTCGCTGAGATTTTCGCTTTTTCTCCACTTAAATATTAAATTGCGGCAAACAATAAGTATACTTTTTCTTTATTTTTGATAAAGATTCTAAGATTACATACTAGAGCACTTTCGAGAGCATTCTTTAGGGAATACTTTTTTTATCAATTATTATGATATTTAATACCCTTTTTTTCGATTCTTTGTTAGATCTACAGTAATTTTTTTTTCTTCCATGAAACAGTTAATTTATTTTATTACCGTCGTTGAACAGCCTACCCAATTTATTGGGTTTACGACTACTAATGTTCAACTCCGTAGTCTGGTAATTCTGAATCCAATCTAGATGATCCTGTATCAAGTATTGGAGAAAATGTACCTTCGTGGAGGACTTTTTAATGGAACTAACCCACATTTGCGTTACATGGAAAGGAAAGCCACGAAAACCTCCAAAGGTTTGCCTGAAGGCAAAGGAACCCTAACTCATGATCCATCTACCACAGGGGATATTTCACGTCAGCACTGTGGTCATTGCAAGCTGGATGCAGAATTCGTATCGACCAGCCATCGCTAGGATTCGAATTCGGTCACCTCAGTGGAAGGCAAAAGCTCTATTCCCTGAGCCACCATTGTTCTATGAAACAGTTAGTCAATATTGATATTTCAATCGTTTGATGATTCGTCAGGTTTTGACATTGTTTTTTTTCTCTTTTAAACGTTAATTAATCACTCCGCTGTGCATTGTTTTACTTCATTTTTGACAAAAAATGAACATTCTAGCGATATTTTCGCAAAGCCTTTGGTTTCGATTTCGTTATTTTTGAAAATTTATCAAATAGCGACTGAGTACAATGTCGGTCTAATGTAATATTTAAGTTTATTTTTGACATAAAAAAGTATTACGACATATTTTTACGGTTTGACATAAAGATTGAAATTGAATTTCGATGCTCGAAGTGCTTAAGTTAACACTTAAAGGTGCCTTAAGGAGAAAAAGAAGGAAACATTTAAAGTAAGTGCCACATATGATTTTATGAGTCTGAAACATTGCTTAGGACATCGAGACATAAAAAGTTAAATTAAAAAAGTACATAGATCTATCATTAAAATAACCGTATCAATTCCCTTTGGGGAAACTATTCTTGGAAATATAAGAATAATAAAAATCGAAAAAATAAACTTTAGATTTTATAGAAAAAACAATGTACCTACAATGATTTATAAAAGTTATATTTATTTTTATAATAAATATTTTTAAAGGAAATATGCGTTGAAAACTGCATGATATACATTTCAAGGAAATGAAAAGATTTTTGGAATGATTAAATTATTGAAAATGATAAAAATTTGGAATCATGTCATCTTTGGATCATAATTTTTTGAAAAGATAGCAAAAAAAGGTACATTATTTAAGAAACAAAAATCATTTTACACTGTACCCTAACAAAATGTCTAAAAATTATTCTGCAATCAAGAATAATGGACGTGAATATTTTTTTCAACATAGCTTTCTCATGGAAAATATATAAATTTCCCATTTTTAACATTAGAAAATTTTGACGAGTTTTGAAAATCAAAATGCTTAATGCCAAAAACTGGAATATGTTTTTTGGAGTATAATAGTGATATTGTTAGATAATGATATAAGTCATCGTTATCGCTTAATGCTCAATTTCTTTAACAATCCTTACAAATTATTTTCCAGAATAATTACACATCGTTATAAACACAGGCATAACACCTCAAAAGTTCATTAAATATTATATTTTTTACAATCAAATGATTTTAAATTTGAATAATTAAAACGATAAAGTATGTGCCATATATATCGTAAGTATTTTGAACTTCTTATAAGTATAATTATCTTGCGCATTTTTTTGTTCAAGTGGGCCTAATTTTATACTTTAAAAAAATGAATTCCCTCTGCAACATTCTAAAATATTTTTGTACTCTTATAATTCATTTATTTCTTTCATTTAGTATTTTTTAGTATTTAGTTTTTTTATGTAGTATTCACTATGTTCAATACAATGAATTCATAGTGTACAATAATAATTTTTAATTCAAACTGGATTTTTTTATTTATAAAAACATGTATGAAACTTAAAATTGTGTCTAATGAATCAAAATTTGCAAAATAAACTTGTACATTAAATTTTAAGTTCTGCCACTTTTTAAGCTACTCTTACAAGTAGTTAACAAAGGAAGGGCTGTGAAACTAATTATGTACATTATGCTTGTGGTGTCAATATCTTAAAACGCATGCAATTATTGGGAAAACAAATCAGTTTCCGTCGTTTTCTATCAGAAATTAGCAGTTCATTGTGAAAACGCGGTACATTATCTTTTATTCAAAGTATTCTGCATCACTAGGCACTACTTTTTCTCATCTTTCTGGGAGCATCCGGATACCATGTTGGAAAAATTCTTCACCTTTCGAGGATATCCACGAATCGACCCAATCCTTGGTTTATTCAACTGATGTAAATTTCTGCTCAGACACATTATGTGTCATCGACCGGAATAGGTGATAATCCGATGGGACAAGGTCTGACGAATACGGCGAGTGGGGTAAGACTTCCCATTTAAGTGTTTCCAAATGACAAAATCGACTCTCAATGTTTCTTGGCTTCCGTTTGAATGGAACCCAACTTCCTTGTTTTTGGATCATTCCCAACGATTTTAAACAATGTGAAATTGTTTGCTGAATCTGTTGTAATTTCTTTCAGTAAGTTCTTTTTGCGTTTGGGACGAATCTTCTTCCAATTCCTTGTCTTCATACAATTTTTACTTTTCATTGCGTTCGTTGTTTTCCACGTCAAACTCACCATTTTTAAACTTCTGAAACCACTCAAGACAACTTCTCTCACTTAAGGCAGCCTCACCATATGTTGCTCCAAGCAATCGATACACCTCAGCTGCAGATTTCTTCAAATTAAGGAAGTAAATCAAAAGTTCCCAGCAATGACGCTTATTTGGCACAAAACTTGTCATTTTTGCACGAAAACAATTACGTAATGCTTATATGGAATCACTAATACTTTAAGGTCATGCTGTTACCAGGTGTACAAACTTACCATAAGACGTTTAACACCAGTCGATCGATTTTTACATAACCTTCTTGTAATGCCATCTTATGTCGAAAGGCGGGAGCTTATTTGTACACCTGATATAAAAATATATTTAATAATACTTCGTAATAATAAATTCATTATTTTTATTCTGATCACAATGAAAATAGCATTAGTAATATACTGTTAAAATGTTAATCAAATCAGATGAAATGAGATAAATTAATTCAGCTCACGAGTGAAGTAAACACCGTTATGATAGAATGCCATTGAAAATCACTAATCGTTTCTCTAACCACATAGTTCGTGTTAATTTAAAATACAGTGCATTTTTCTCACTTGTAGGATTTTTATCTCTAAGGAGGATTTTATAAAGTCATAATAATGAGAAATCATTTCAAATAAAGGAAGATTTGATTAAACAATTAGTAGTTACCCATAAACCAGAAGTTTCACATAATAATTTTTTTTCCTGAATTATCAAATAATTATAATTAATTATAATTATAATTAGCTATAGTTATAATTAGCTATAATTATAATTAATTATAATTATAATAAATTTTTAATTATAATTTATTATAAAAAAATATCAATTTAAGTACGTATTTAAAAGTGGTTATTTCTTTTAGTAGGGTAAATCAAGCAGTGAAGGAACATTTCATATATATTGATTAAAAATAAGAATTTGGAAGATTTTCTTTAGATTGATTGGTAACAATAGCTTACTGCCTAACAATAGGAAGTCATCTAGCAATGTTTTGGATTACCTGATCAAATAGACTTATCGGGAATTTTTTTTGAATATGTTATTATCTCTGCAACACCTTGTTTCTCTGAAAAAATTATAAGATGAGTGTTTGTATTTATATCTTTGAAGTGGAATTAATTGCGTGTAATAGTTTTATTTTTCTCACTGTGAAAAAGAGAATTCAAAATATAGTGATTGAAGTTACGTTTTATTTTTTTAAAAGCATCATAGCATAATAAAGTATTGAGGAGGTGTTTATTCACTGGAGCACCAAACGATGAAAAACCAGTGAAGGAACAAGTTTTCCTTTACTGGGATTTTTTCTAAGTTAATGAAAATAAAAGATAAACTTTAATTTTCTTATACTTTTAGTGATGTTCCGTATCAAAAGTATGTTAAAAATACAAAAAACAACTTCTAACCAGTGAGGGAACAGGCATGTTCCTTTACTGGGTACAGATTTCCCAGTGAATGAACAGTATGTGTTAATATGTTGACACTTTAATTTTCAATTCATGATTACAAAAAAAGTTAACATTTTCCAAGTATTTATGTGCTATAATTTCAAGAATAGGCTTGTTCTTAAATATTTGTATGGCTTATAAATTCATAAAAAGCATTAAAAAATAACCAAAGTTAAGTGTTCCTTTAATGGGTGTTCATTCGCTGGTAAGAGCTGTTCCTTCATTTGGTCTTCTTACTACTTGTTATTTGAACCTCCAAAACTTTAAAACAAAATTATGTAAGTTCTCTACAATTTTTACATGATTTGCAATTAGTAAGGAAATGTGTTGACATTGTCATTTAACTAAAATCACGAATTTTGAAATTAATATGATTTTTTAAAAGGCAAGCGAAGCTTAAGTGTTCCTTCACTGGTTAGTTTACCCTATACGACATTTAAAAACCTTATCATTGAAGAAAAAAAAATTAAATTACGACATTGAAAAGAAAAAATGAAAGAGATGAGAGAGCTATTGCTTACCGTGTCTTGTAGCATATAGAATGCAGCAGCTAGTTCCAATATTGTGGCAGCTGAGACGGAGGCGACCCAAGGCAGGAGAAATAATCGGTTGTCCTATCTCAGGGAAGAAAAATACACGTATCAGTACTAGATATCAACAGTGATAAACTTTGCTTTATTATTGGAAACAAAAAAAACTGGAATAAAACATAGGCACCAGATATTTCACTTATATTTCTTGTATTGAATTTCTATATGCTTACGAAAACGTTGATATCGCTCATGGGCTGCAATAGAGGCATAACTCAAAAAATCATGTTCTGAGATAAATGGATTTAAAGTCTTCATTGCTAGGGAAAATGCATAGAAAATGCTTTAGTTTGCTAAACGAAGATTGCCGCCTTCAAGTTGAATTGTGAGTTGTGCTAATATTGCTGCTGAAAAGAATGTGTATTTTCATATTTACACATGTTCTTAGTCCAAAACGCGAGTTTTTTTAGTTGTGCTACTATTGTAGCCCATGAGCGGTAGGATATTATTTTAGAAATGTACAATTTCGATTAAGGGGTTATTATATTGAACTTTAAATGCAACATTTTGAATGAACAGTGCTCCAAAAAAACGGATTATCCTGAATAACTTTTGATCTAATGATCGGATTTTCACTTTCTAGGACTCAATCTTAATGGCTCAAGCATAGATTTGCTAAATAATAAATGCAGACGATATTTTAAGTTGCGAAATCAGACACAAAACGAACTGTCTCTGACTTTTTCTTCGACGGGTTTAGATTTTGCACCCCAAGATTTAGAGGGAGTCTGCAGTCTGGGAAATATGGTCCAAATAGTTTGGCTAGGTGAGAGCTCCAAAGTTAGGACCCTCTAATGGTCTAATGTTAATTTTACTTTTTGGGTATTTCACTATATCTCGAGAACTTTTTAAGCGAATTAAAAGAAATTGCATACAATTATTGAAGAAGAATTATTTCGATACAATTATTGCATACAATTATTGAAGAAGAAAAGTTATTGAGAAAATAACTTTTCGTAAATGTTTATTATTTTTTAATATTTTATTCAATAATAGTGGAAAAAATGTTGAATTGTAAGGTATGTAGTTTTTTTACATCACTTTAAAGAATGTAATTTTACGTGCCAAAATATGAAATTTAAAATTTCGAAATCAAGATTCGAGAATTTTTAAAAACAAAATTGAAATATTCATTTCCCAAACAAAAATTAAAGAAAGGAATTTTCTGATGGGTTAAGCGTTAGTCATTGTTTTAAATTTTACTATAAGCGATTCATTTTCTTCACCTATTTTAAAAATAACATCAGTGATAATTTCTAACTTATAGCTCCATTTGAACAAAAAAAAAATAGTTTATTACTCACACTTATACATTTAATTTTCTTATATTTGCTGAGTCAGATAAATTCAATGAAGACCATTACGCGGTAGCACGTGTGGGCCACGTCATCCAGTTTATACTTTAATAGTTGTCTAATACCACGCCCCTTTTTTTCTGCAATTCTTACTATTAGTTTACACTCTCCCTATATATATTTATAGATCTCGTTCAAATTTTTAATCGTTAATAAAATACTTTTTATTCATACACTCAAGTTCAAATACATTATTTTAAACTTGTAGTGGATGACACCTGATATTAATACAGTTTTTTTCAAATATTAATTCATTAATTAAACTTAATTAATTTTAGTTTTATATGGGAGATTAAATTGTAATTATTTAATAAAAAGTACCAACTAAAATAAAATCTTTCTTTGCTGACCAAAGAAGGAATTAACTATAATTTTTTTTATACATATATTACTTGTTTTTAATCAATACCAAAGAAGGGACAAAAAGACTTCAACATCGAAATAGACCAACAACATTTTTCCGATGATGTTGAGACAACAAATGATTAAAGTCTTGATTTGAAGAAAGTTACAATTCACATTTTTCTAATTTAAAATCATAATTATTAATATTCTTCCATCTACTTATGAACATATATGGCAGTACTTTTACTTTCGTTACTTGTACCGCCGGTACAAGTAAAAAGTACGTACTTTTACTTGTACTTCGTTATTTTTTAAATTTAGTACTTTTACTTGTACTTTCGTTACTTTATTAGGGAAAAAGTACAAGTATTTGTAACGGAAATATCGAATGAAATCGTTACTTTTTTCTAAAGCTCGGTAAGCTTTAAAAAAAAAAAAATTAATTAAAGAAAAATATTTATGTTTATTTTTTACTTATAAAATTAATGTGCAATATATATGCATTCACAGCTAACTTCGTGTTTAAATACTTTCGGTTTCAACTTATACTGCAGATTCAATTATTTTTTACTAGCTCACGGATCATAAAGCTATCTGAAACGCCGTGTTTGCTTTGTTTACGTTTGTGCTTTTAAACCGCGTTTCTAAAGAGTAAAACAATTTTAAATCAATATTAATTCAAACAAATAAAAATAATAAACTAAGAATTAAAATCAATTGATAAAATTTCCTTTTCGTGCAAATCCATAAAAAGTTTTATATTAAAATTATATTATACGATTTTATTATAAAATTATATTATAATATTCTTCCGAATTTAAAAATAAATTAACCTCCATAACATTCAAAATTAAAAATAATTAAATAAATAGCAACAATTTTGCAAAAACATTAAAGAACATAAGAATATTATTCAATAAAAGTTTAGGTTACTTTGAATTTTCGATTTCCTAGAAATGTACTTTTAAATCGTTACTTTCTTTGTTCAGTACTTGTACTTTTACTTGTACTTTTTACTCGTTACTTTTTAAAATAAGAACTTTTTACTTTTTACTCGTTACTTTTTTTAAAAATACTTGTACTTTTACTCGTTACTTTTTAAAAGTAACGCTGCCATATATGCTTATGAATAAACTACATTTTATAATAAAGAGACTAAGTAGCGACAACTGGAGTTATTTTCTGTAGAATGAGGAGAAAATTTTTCTTGTTTAGTGGCAGCTTTTCAATGGTAACTTCAGAATAACTTTTACTAGAGAGCATGTTTCTTTATTTGCTAGCTCAATTCATTCAATTTTCAACCAGTTTGGTTAAAGTGTTTTTACTATCTATCTACTATGAAAGATTTTTGTTGTTTTTTTCTCTCCGTGTAGCACAAATACTTCGCAGAAAAAAATTTTGACGAAGGAATTAAATCGTTTGCTTAATTAAACTCATTTCACTTCTTCTCGAGTTCCAAATATCTAATTATAGATAAAATGTATGAAAATAATAATAAACATTTTATTTTCTTCTGCCTTTAAGTTTTTTTCCTTGAAGAGGTAATCTTTCCTAACGAAGGCTTTCGATTCTCAGTTCAATTTAAAACACGTGATGATCACATTTTCCCTAATTGTCTTGGTAACTTCATCCAATAGATTTTTTTACTTTCGAAAAGTAATAAAAATGAATTTAAATCAATTCCATAAACTTTCCACAGAGCCAAAAAATTCAATTTTTTTTCCGAACTAATTGAGAAAGAAATTTTTAAAAAAATTAAAACTTGGCGACATAACTCCAGTTGGCGATAACTCGTAAACATAACAGCGTAAGAAAAATAATATTCGGATTCTCTTACCACACAAAGACCAACAAAGAGAATCACAGATGAGGCGACGCAGAAAAATGAAAATATGAGACAAATTATGTTCAGTATCAGCAGCTCTGAAAAGACATATAATTAAGAAAGTGAAAATTTACTACTAATAAGCGAATTCTATGTGGTTTTTTTTCAAACTAATTTAAGGAGAAAAATTTTTAAAGTTAGTTTATGTGGTAACAGTTTGTATTTGTGAATCTTCGAAACTATATTTTTCCTTTTTTCATTACCCAAACCTTTGTTAAACTTTTTTATAAAAAAAATTATAATTAACATTTGCATTGAGAAATCACTTTGAGTTCATGTAACATAGAGGAGAATAAAAATTTTTGAGCTTCATTTTTTATGTAAATTATAATGATTATAGTTCGTTCACTAAAAGTTGGTGCGCCTTCATCACGTGGTATCCGACGATACTATTTCGTTATTTTTGGGAGAAGGATGTGAACAATCTTGAACAAGGTTGCTACTTGGCTATCGTATGACAAAAATATTTATTTCGCAATCTTTGTGTGCAATTTTTTAACAATAAATACTTAATAAATTGGATGATATTTCTCTCTTTTGAGTGAATAGCTTGCCCTTTTTGAGATATTTTTCTGGGAAAACAGCTGTTTTTAAATTTAAAATATATTTAATTAGCTAGAGTAAAATAGCAGATGATAAAGCGATGTAAGTGACTGAAAAATAATGCACTGTTTGCGATTGGCGAGCATTAAGGGTTGTCTCAATTTCAAGCGCGGAGACGTTCCTCCTTTTATTTTCGAGATGAAACGAACTCTTCGTCGGAGGAGGTGGAGTCAAGTGCCAACTCCTGGTGAACGAACTATAATATAAATCTGGGAGAAATGAATTATACGCTTCTCTGTAAAAATAATTCTTTTTCTGAAAACGAATGCTGTTAAACTCATCAGCAGAAAAAAACAGGTTTTGGTTGTAACATTACCTGATAGTAGGTAATTAGAACATTTCAAAAATTTATAGATTTACTGAAATCATCGAAACTTTTAGATCTCATAGGTGGCGCAGTGCATAATATCATTATTTGTGTTAACAAACCTTCAGAAACATACAGAATTGTGACGCATGTATGTCATTCAAGCACACAGATTTTTTTAATATTGAGAAAAAAAGTTAATCTTCTTCAAAAAAATTAGAAATTTATCTTATAATGAATAGTATTTTGTACTTGTTTTGTTTAGTTTTCAAATGTAATTGCTATAGGTGTTTTTTTTTCAATCAAAATTATGGAAAATAGCTCAGTTACTAGAAAAAGTATTTGTCTTCGGGAAATTTTACTTGTTTTTGTAAATATATATTTCTGAATTAAAAAAAATATTAACTGTATTTCGTGTGGCATTTTGGTTCTTACGTAATATCCTGTCGTCCATTTTCGCCAACACCACTCCTAACTCCAGAGCCTGGCTAAGGCAGGGACATACGGCTGACCTGCGCCCCCACATCAGAGGGGGCTTCAATTCATTTTGATATTTTCTAATTTGATACTGCCAACACAAGGTCATCTTGATATTTCCTAAATACCTGATATTGCCTGATTCATTTTGATATTGCCTAAGTCATTTTGATATTTTCTTGAACACTGTTCCTAATTCATTTTAATACCTTCCAAATTTGTTTTAACATAGTAATGGATCATAACGAAATAGGCAAATACAAATGTAATTTATTGCATCGAAAAATGAAAAAAATATTTAAATTTAAACCACCGTCAAATTTATTTTCTGATTTGGGGAAAATATTTAATGTGAAAATACGTAAGTACCGGTATTTTTATTCTTTTCTTCAAATGTTAGAATTATTGGTACAAATACTTTTCTTTTATATAGTTTTTACCTGTTTACATCTGAAATAAAAGGTAGAAAACCGCTGCTGTGAACTGAATTGATTTTTAAGCAATTTTCTGAAAATATGCTGCGAACAAAAGTATCTCATGCGCATAAAACAGATATTTCTAAACATGCCCTTAGCTGAATATAGCTATATATTTAACAAGAAACAAAATAATATAATCCAGCTACTTATGTTGTTAGATTTGAATAAAGTAAGAAAAAAGATCTGATAGAAAATACAGATAAATTATAAAAAAAATGTAATTTATTGCTAAGATTTTACTATACGATCTAAAGAAAAATAGAAATCAATCAAGCTATTATACCATTTCTTGAATAAGCGAATATGCATAAAAAATTACGTATCTAACAATTGCAAATCAAATAATTAAACAACGAAAGAGAAAAAGCATTACCTATACAAAAAAAGAAGAAGTATCCAATATAAAAATAAATATTTGTTTCGGTTTTCTTATGCATAGCATTTATAAAAACATGAAAAAAAAGAGGATACTCTATCATTCTGTCACAGTTTTTTTATCGATATTACTTATGGGATTTCGACTAAATCGATATATTATACAAGTAAATTCCGTTACTATATTTTCAAATGTTTTAACTTTTGTTTTTTTTTTTTCGTTATTGACTTATTCTCTAACTTAAGTCATTTTCTGAAAGTATAACTAAAGTATCCTTCAGCTTTCTCTTGCTATTTAAATTGAATTTTAACGAGCGGTTGAAAAAACACTTTGCTGGCATAACATTTAATTTTTATGAACATATATATATATATATATATATATATATATATATATATATATATATATATATATATATATATATATATATATATATATATATATATATATATATATATATATATATATATATATATATATATAGTCCCTGACCAAACTATTAGCCAAATTATTATTCACTAATATATATCAAATTATAAGACGCATTATAAGATTCTATGTAAAATCTTAATTATCAGGTGATGCTATACAGCTTTATTGTTTTTACACGACTGAAACCAGTTTGCACTTGTTTACATTCGTGTATCAATTGGATAAATTGGACGATATATGATATAAATTCGACGATTGGATAAATTAGACGACATATTATATAAATATAGAATATTTATTATATCTGGTATTATGTTAGTATACAATAATAATGAGACCAAATTATTAGATTCACTGTAGTTGTTTTAATAGGGACATGCTTTGCACGAGTTTATATGCAATACTTTTATATTTAAATATAGTACATGCAATGGGTTTTTATACAGGAGATTTTTAATATACTTCCTATTTGTATTTATTTTTAACGTATTGCATGACAGTGTTAAGCAATTGATACACGAACATAAACAAGTGCAAATTGAGTAAACACAATAAAGCTGTATAGCTAATAATTAAGATTTTACATAGAATCTTAGAGTGCGTCTTATAATTTTACCAGGGATGTTTTTGTTGGTACCAGTCATGAGCAGGTGGACTATATCGGCTAACTGCTGAGAATATTTCACTATAGGCAAGATCTCTTTTTGTCATCGTGTTTCATGCTATCATTTATTATAGTTTTTATTTTATTTTATTACCATCCTTGAAAATTCGACCTATTTTTATCGGTTATACAACTACTGCTGTTCCACTCCGTGGTCTTGTAATTTTGAAGCCAATCCAGAAGACAAGAGAACTCCTAGATCAAGAATTGAAAGAAATTTGTTTTCATGGAAGTCTTTTTCATGGAATTAACTCGCATTCGCGTTACATGGAGAGGAAGACCACGAGAACCTCATCCTTTTCAAACACTCGACACGTTAAAGATACATGTTAATTCGTTTTTTATCTGCCAGTAAACCTTAACTGTCTAATTTGTATGCTTCAAGTTCTCTTTAAACACGGGATATTTTTAAAAAGTATGTGTCATTCAAATGTAAACAAATTATAAATCAGGGATGGATACTACAACCGGGTCACCAGGACGTAAAACAGTAAGTCTAGTAAAATGAAGGTATCCGTCCCGCTTACTTTCCTTAGAAAAGAAAAAAAAACAATTGATAGAATTTATGTTTTGAATATTTGTTTTCTATTTGGAGAAAATTATACGAATGATTTTAGGCCGTGGTGGCTCAGGGAATAGAGCGCTTGCCTTCCTATGAGGTGATATAGGTTTGAATCCTAGCAACAGTTGGACGATGGAAAATATGGTCCTGTCTCACGCCGATCGCAGTACTGACGTAAAATATCCTCAGTGGTAAAGGAATATTGGGAAAAAATCCCCGTGCAATCAGATTAACCGTGCAAAGTCTTCGTAACCTTGTAGCACAAGTGTGAGTTAGTTAATGGTAAAAAGTCTCCTGAAAAGACTAGTTTATCCCAGTGCTTGATCTGGGTGTTTCCTTGTCTTCTGGAGTGCGTTCAAAATAAAAAGGCTATGGGGTTGAGTATTGATAGTCGTAAACTCTAAATAGAGTTAGCTGTACAAACACCAGATATAAAAAAATAGAAAACACACAATAAAAATATAAAAATCATTACAAATCCTTTAAGTGTTTCAAATGCTGATAATTACTCATATTCTAACTTTCAGAAGCTTTTGATATTCAAAAAATTTACTTTTCAGTTAACTAATGATTTTTTTTATATATATTAATTTTAATATATATTAATTTTAATATACACCTTCTTGAAGGCATGTCTATTGATAAAAGACTGTGGATTCGAATAATGATTAAATGATAGTAGAATCAGTTACTATACAAATGATAGTGACTTCAAGAACAGGTAAAATATAGTGTGTCTGACTATTGATTAAACACCATCAATAGTGGGTTCAAGTACCTATCAAAGAGACTGGGTTAAAGTGCTGATTAAAAGTTAGCTGATTCAAGTACCGATGAAAAAATTGAGAGCGATGTTCAAATGAAAGTAAAACTGTTAAAATATGAGCGGGTTCAAGTATCGATAGAAAAAGGTGGTGGGTTCGAGTATTGAACAAATGAGTGTGGTTTAGTTGTTGTTGTAGTTGTAGTTAATTTACGTCGCACTAGAGCTGCACAATGGGCTATTGGCGACGGTCTGGGAAACACCCCTGAGGATGATCGGAAGACTTGCCATCACAATTTTGATCCTCTGCAGAGGGGATGGCACCCCCGCTTCGGTAGCCCGACGACCTGCACGCGAAATCGAGCACTTTACGATAGAACAGTTTAACGAGGACCAATACCGCACACCCTCGGTCCCTACGCAGACTGATCCAAGTGGTCACCCACCCGCACACTGACCGTAGCCAGTGATGCTTGACTTCGGTGATCTGCTGGGAACCGTGTCTTAACGATCAGTCCACTGCGGGACTAGTGTGGTTTAGAGAAATGTTCAAATAGCAGTCAGTTTGGAAATTGGAAAAATGATTACGGGTTTTAGCACCGATGAGAAATGAGAGGTTCGATTATTGATAAGAAAAAAGTGGGCACGAGCACTGAAAAATAGAAAATGGGTCAGAGTTTTGAACGAAAAAGAGTCGGTTCGGGAGTTGATCAAATGAATAATTTTAGCTGCTCATAGAGTCAAAGCGGAGAGGGTGCTTCTCTCTCCATCCACCCAACCTGGTTTGCTCTTCCTCGTGGTAAAAAAAATTATAAGACTTTACTGGTAGTTTCCATTAAAGTAATTTTTATTTTATCTGATATTGGTATTCAATCCATAATTGGTATTCACTGATAGTTGTTGTAGTTGTAGATGATTTACGTCGCACTAGAGCTGCACAATGGGCTTTTGGCGACGGTCAGGGAAACATCCCTGTGGATGATCCGAAAACAAGCCACTAAAATTTTGATCCTTTGCAGAGGGGATGGCACCCCTGCTTCTGTAGCTCAATGACCTGCACGCGAAGTCGAGCACTTTACGATAGGACAGTTTAACGAGGACCAATACCGAACAACTTCGGTCCCTACGCAGACACATCCAAGTGGTCACCCACACGCACATTGACCACAGTCGGTGATGCTTGATTTCGGTGATCTGCTGGGAACCGTGTCTTAACGATCAGTCCACTGCGGGATTTTTACTGATAGATTAAACAAGTTAGATCAATATGATAGATGATACAGATAGAAATGACAGCGAGTTCGAGAATAAATGAAGAGGTAGTGGGTTCGAGTAATGAACAAAAGAGAGTGGTTCAAAAAAGTGTTCAAATGATGGTGGTTCAGAGTAATGTTTGAATGAAAATAGATCAGAGTAATGATCAAATGATAACTGGTTCAAAAACTGATGAAAAACATAAGGTTCGATTATTGAACAAATAATAGTGGATTCGAATGTCGATTGGGTTGGAGCAATGATCGAATGATTGCAGGTACGAATACTTATCAAAAGATAGTGGAATTCAGTTCCGATGAAAATTAGTGGGTGCGATTACTGATCCAATAATAACGAGTTCAAGTGCATATAAACTGATAACGGGTTCAAGGATCGACAAAAAATAGGGGGTTCGAGTATTAACTCAAATACTGTGGGTGTGAATATTGATCAAAAAAGAGTGGGTTCGAAAATCGATTGGAAGGTAGTGGGTTAAAGTATTTATTAAATAATATCGAGTTCGAGTTCCAATAAAAAACAGTGGGTTCAATCATTGATCAAATCATAGTGGGTTTGAGAACCGATAAAAAAAGAGAATGGGTGAGAGTTTTTAATAAAATAGAGTCGGTTTGAAAATTGCTCCCATAAAAGTAAGTTCAAGCTCTGTGGTAATGCTAATGGCTTCGCGTACCGATATAAATAGTGGATTCTATTATTGATTAAATGAGAGTGGTTTGGAGTAACAAAAAAATGAGAGTTGGCGCAAGAAAAAAAATTGTGGAGGATTTGAGTATTGTTATAAACAGAGGTGATTTGAGAACTGATTAATCTTTTGATTACGGCGTTTGATAGTACCTACCGTAAGCAAAAGGTTAAAAAATAGTGGGTTCAAATACCGGAAAATGACTGTCGGTTCGTGTACCAGTACAATTAGAGGGTTCAAGTGCCATTAAAAATATAGTCGATTTTAGTTATGACCAAATGTCTAACGACCAGAGAAGCACTGTTGCACCCATTAAACTGGCAGTCTGGCTTGTTCACCTTCTGTTGAAACAAAAAACCCAACAATCAAATGAATGAAATAAATTTTTTTGTTTACAAACACCCTCCAGCATATTCTAGTTCATCCCTGTAGGAATCCCTTAATAAAAATTTGTAATCTTTTACTACATTTTTAAAATAAACTCATGCTAAATATCCGAGTTTCAGTCAAATTGTTTTTTTACGGCACGTACCGAACTTTCGTTCTTCACTTCGGAAGATGTCGGAAGTGTTGCTTATTTCACGTTACCCCGTGGGCACCTGTGAACCTTGTTGTAGTTGTTGTAGTTCATTTACGTCGCACTAGAGCTTCACAATGGGCTATTGGCGACGGTCTGGGAAACATCCCTGAGGATAATCCGAAGACACGAACACAATTTTGATCCTCTGCAGAGGGGATGGCACCCCCCCCTTTGGTAGCCTGATGACCTACACGCGAAGTCGAGCACTTTACGGTAGAACAGTTTAACGAGGACCAATATCGCACACCCTCGGTCCCTACGCAGGCAAATCCAAGTGGTCACCCACCCACACACTGACCGCAGCCAGTGATGCTTGACTTCGGTGATCTGCTGGGAACCGTGTCTTAACCAGGGCTAAAGAGAATAGAAGGGCTAGTTCACTCCGCTCTTAGAGCTGAAGCTACGATTTCCCTCCTCATGACGTCACTGTGTCCACAGATCTCGGAGATCGCAAGCAAAGATATTATGATAACTTTACATCTTTCTCTTTGTAAAAACAAGTTAGACTTTTTCTAGTTATTAGCTTTCAGACTTTACGTAATTAACACATTATTTCCGTTCATAAGCATAGTTTAAAAAAAAAACTTTCTTGGCCATTATATTAAAAATAATACCATTTTAAACTTATAAAAATGTTTTACTAGTTGGCGAAAATGACACTATAAATACTTTATTTTAAAAAGTTCAGTTTTAACTTTAATTATTAAGAAAAATGAAAGCATATATCGGCACTTTTTTCATCTACATATTTTTTTTATAACAATAAGTTGAGTTAAATTTAGAATCCCTGATTTTAAAATATGCCGTTAATAGCAATTTCTTCATACTTAATCATTAGGAAACATCAATCTTAAACGCTAATTACTGAAACAAAATAATAATTTAGGTTCATAATGATATTCGAAATTTTACAATTGTGTATAGATATTTAAATTTAAGATGATATAATTTTTAAAAAAAAATCATAAATATTTAGAATAACTACATTAAAAAATATGTTATGAAATTAGGAGAATTCCAACTATATACTATATATTTTATTTATACTTTTTATTTACATTTTAATTTTCTTTGACTTTATCCATTTTTTAATTTTTTTTACCTGCCTTTCTTTTTGGAGTAACGAGGCGGTTTCTATTTAGATAATGAATTTTTATAAAAGTTCTTAACGACAGAATAAACATATTGCTGTTTTATATTAACTGTGTCATTTCGGAATCCATTGTTCATTTACTTTCGGGAACACGCGGAAAATTCTATTTTTTCCTTTTGTTTTTCTATCAAAATTTTTTCAAGTTCAATCGCGCAAACTGGCATTTCGATAATAGTTTTAAATTCTTGTAAATTCCCTGCAAAAACTGAGGAAAGTCATTATAGAAAATAACAAATGTCTTAGAATATCTCGCAAAAAGAAATGCTCCAATATTAGTTAGAGCTAGTGAGGCCGAACGCTCCGTTCTTGAAGTAAAAGTGCGAGCTTTGCGCCAAAGTGACGTCACTAGAGAAAATCGGAGGTTTGGCGTGGCGAGAGCTACTTCAAAGGAGTGAACCAGCCCTTCTATTCTCTTTAGCCCTGGTCTTAACGATCAGTCCACTGCGGGACACTTGTGAACCTAAGTCACGTAGGTGAGCAGCATTACCTACGCCACACTGCCACAGATACCCGATTATAGGGTGGGCCACATTCACACATAACACAATAGAGATCAACACACAGAGAGAAACACCCATACCCTGAGTTGGATTCGAAGCCACAACCATTGGCTTCACAGTGAGGCACACAGACAGCTCAGCAACCCGGTAGTCAAAAACTTTTTATAAGAATTTCGAAAGTAAAAAATAGAATTAAGCAAGTGATATCTGAAAAATTGGACAGTTTAGGTGACAAACAGCAGTATTGAAATGCATTGAGAGGCATTTTGGTTTCTGCAGCGTTTTTCATGATACAATAAATAAATAAAAAATTTTTGGCAAACGTTATAATCGTTTTTACAAGATGTTTTAAATAATTTAAAAAATGCATGAAGACTTACCTATAGATTCAGCCGATGTGTTGACATTGAAAACCGAGATGACGAATAGAAACAAATACACACACTGCAAAGAAAATACATAAAAATGTGTTACAATTTGTTAAAAAGTAAACTAAAGCTAATTACACTTGAAATCAATGTTCAACTTTAATGGAAGATTGAGCTAAAAAGAATTTATTTTTTCGATTAGCAGAAAACTACTTATCAAAAAAAGAAATAATTTCAATTATTAAGCAGTTTATGATGTGGTTAAATATTCAAAACTGAAGAGTTTGAATTTCATATTATTTTACCAAGAAAGAATTTTTGGTTTTGTTCCTGTTCTAATAATATTACCCATTTATCTCCAAAACTTCCTTTTAATTTCTAAAATGTAAAAAAAAAAGTAATTAGTTTATTATTTCAAATTTTCAAATTTACTTCGATGAAGCAAAGATTTTCATATTTACCGAAATATATTAATGTGAGACGCTGTATTTTGATTTAAAATTAGGCATTTGCAATATTTTTTTGAGCTCAAGAGGTAGGTAGGGGCTTTATTTACGTCGCACTGGAGCTGCACAATGGTGACGGTCTGGGAAACATCCCTGAGAATGATCCGATAACATGACATCGCAATTTTGATCCTCTGCAGAGGGTATGGCTCCCTTTATTTGGTAGCCCGACCACCTGCAAGTGAAGTCGAGCTCTTTACGGTAGAACAGTTTAACGAGGACCTATGCCGTTTCACCCTCGGTCCCTACGCAGACTGTTCAAAGTGATCACTTACCCGCTTACTGACCACAGCTCGACTTCGGTGTTCCAGAGTTTCAAGTGGTATTCCTAACATTAGAAATTATTTTAGTTTAAGGACTTATTTCCCATTATTTTTTTTTTTTAAATACGATGCTTTTTACGCTTCTGCAAAGTAAGGAGTAAACGCAAAGTCAGAAGCCGAAGAAAAAAATAATAACTAGAATTAAGATGTCGTTCACATAAAAAAAAAATTATACCTTTAATGTTAATAATAACTTTATTCAATTAAATTTACATTTCAGTTTCGTATTTTTTACTATAAAATCTAATAAAATGAATAATTTTGAAAACCAGAGTTTCTGGTATACCGTTACCACATGAAAGAAAACAATTTCCAATTTAGTTGTTTAAATACCGTGTTTTGGTTTCATTACCATAAAACGTTTATGAAAAATGTATTTACCATACAATTCGGTATTTCAACCGTAGTTTTTTCCGTGCAAGAACAAGAAAGAACTACGCAGAATTTTACCTAGAATTCCAATTACAAACACGGTTGTAAAGTAAAGCATATGTCATAGAAATTGAGAATCGCAATGATGTGCAGTCCCTAGATAAATTATTAGACACACTATGAGATTCTATGTAAAATATCAGTTATCAGGTGATACTCTATACAGCTTTATTCTTTTTACACAACTGAAACCGGTTTGCACTTGTTTACGTTCGTGTATCAATTGGTTCAATTAGGTGATTTATAATATAAATTAGAAGACTGGATAAATTTTACGATATATTATATAAATATAGAATATTTATTAAATAATGCCTTTGAAAGTATATTATAATAATTAGACCACATTGTTAGACTCACTGTAGTGTTCTAATAATTGCATCTTTTGCAAGAGTTCATATGCGATACTTTTATATTTGAACATACATGTAATGGGTTTTTATTAGAGAGAATTTTTATATACTTCTTATTTGCATTTATTTTTAACGTATTGCATTACAATGTTAACCAATTGATACACGAACTTGAACAAGTGCAAACGGGTTTCTGTTGCTTAAAAACAATAAAGCTGTATAGTATCACCTGACTGACAATTAATGTCTTATATATATATATATATATATATATATATATATATATATATATATATATATATATATATTCGGGCAAATCCGTGTCAAAATTATCTATTGAAAGAATTTTTTCTTTGATAATTTAAATAATTTTTCTATGTGCTAATCCATATCGTGCAAATCCGCGGCTAAAATTATCTGCAAAACAGACAATTTATGTTTCTCTTTTCTATTTTGTGCTTTTTCTTAAGTAAACATCTATCTTCTAAAACTATGTATGATCAATTTTTAAAATTATCCAGTATATTATTACCTTGCGCACATCCATTTCGGGCTCATCCTTGGTAACTAACAAATCAAAACTCAGAATAAAAAATCACCTCAACAGTGCAGTAAGAACGACACTTTAAAACCCTCTTGTTACACTCAATTTGCGCTTTTGTTTTCATATTTTGTAATCTGGCAATCTTTCTTCGAAAACATTTTTAAATCATTCTTGAAAAATATCCGTCCATGTAAGTTGAACTGATTTTGCTGCTCGCTTTATAGTCCCCCCTTTTTAATGTTTTTTATTTTTTTATTTTTATTTCATTTTATTATCTGTTTTTACATGTTATTTTTACTTATTTGTACTTTTTGTGATCTTTTTCATTTGTTGTTATTTTTAAAAAAAATTTTTTGAGTGCTCCTCACAGTATTGTATTAATTTATTTAGCTTTGGCTTTATTGATACAATATCAGAAAGCACTCTGTTTTGCGGATATAATCGTGTGGGCTGAAGAAAAGATTATATCCTTTTTTTTCTTTCTTTTTTTTCCGGTTTTTTAATTAACATTTCATGATTTTTTTTATTTTATTATTATTTTTAATAAACTGTTGATTGTTATTTTTTACTTATTTTCCCCCCCTTTTTCATATGTCTATTATTTTTCTTTGTTTTATTCTTCGTTATGTGATTATATATATATATATATATATATATATATATATATATATATATATATATATATATATATATATATATATATATATATATATATATATATATATATATATATATATATATATATATATATATATATATATATATATATATATATATATATATATATATATATATATATATATATTTCAAATGCATTTTACTATAAAATACTGTTCTTAATAGTCACATTCAATCATTGTTCAAAATTCTTTTGAGGCTTTTAGAATGATTTATCGATATCTAGGTATAATACCATACCATACCATTAACTATTCCATAAAAATAAGGTATGGAATAACTAACACTTCAAAATTCTGGCATCAATAATTGCGTCAACGAAGCAAAAAAATATATATATATATTTATAAGATTTGAAATACATTTAACTATAAAAGTCTGTCCTTAATAGTCACATTCAATCACTGTTCCAAATTCTTTTTAGGCATTTAGAGTGATTTATCGATAGTTATCACAGTGGGCGTAAAAGCGTTCTTTGTTTTGGCATTTATCCATTTTCTTTTTTCCCTAGTGCTGATAACAGATACCAGGGTTCGAAAAATAAAATTTTAAAAATTGATTTAAAATTGTATAAAACTGACTTCTCTCTTTTTCTCTCTCTCTCTCCCTTCTAATCTTTCCAAAAAAAATCCCAATCTTTTTACGCCCACATGAAAGAGAAGATTCAAGGTGATTTTCAAAGAAGCAACTTGGAATTTGATGCGTGAAGTGTTCGACATTTTAGAAAAAAAACTGGTGTAATGGATTTTCGATTCACCTTTTCTATTGTGCAGGGAAGGGTTTTTGAAGTATTTTTTATATTTACATGAATACAAAAAATAACATTAACGTGAGTATGAAAAGAATTTTTTCGGATTGTGATGTCCTGAAAATGACATTGAAGAGACTTTGCGTAGTATTATCTGTATAGTATTATAGTATCAAAGTATCTGTTACATAACTAGTATATTATGTAGCAGATACTTCGGATGTGATCTAAAAAATAAGATTGTTTTAAAATAACAGCGCTGAAAGTTTACTTAGGATTATACTACATATTATAGATTAGATATTGTTAGATCTACAACATGTTAAGCTTCCTGAAATAGTATAAATAGCATGAAATAGAATGAGTAAATGAGAAAATCGAGTGTTAATTTTGCTTAAAAATCATGAATAAAATTCTTTCTTTTGTGCAGTGAAGGATTTTGAAGTAATTTTTATATTTACATGAACACAAAAAACATACCATTAACGTGAGTATGAAAAGGATTTCTTCGGATTGCGGTGTCCTGAAAATGACATTGAAGAGACTTTACGTAGTATTATCTGTATAGTATCAAAGTATATTTTACGTAACTAGTATTTTATGTAACAGATACTTTGGATCTGTTCGAAAAAATATAGCATTGCTTTAAAGCAACAGCGTAGAAAGTTTACTAAGGATCACTCGATTATAGATAAGATATTCTTAGATCTATACCCAGAAAGCATTGCAACCTTAAGGCAACCTTGCGTCGAAATTTTCTTTTTATTGTCGCGAAAATGTTTGTGCTAAAAACCTTTTTTCAATAAAGCAAAAATATTGCAGTTTAAAACCTTTCATCCTAAAAGGATTGAAAATTATTTTTTTAAAGCTTTTTTAAAAAGTTTTGTCACTTAGGTAAAATGGTCTCTTAGGTCCATAGTGACGTTTTATCTGATGTCACGCTCGACATTGTCCAATGAAATTTCAGGACAAGGTGAATTTTAGCTGAGCATACAAGACGTTGCTAAAAGAAACCTTACAATTACTTAGATTTAGGATTATTTTAACCTTCAGACTAGCTTTATTAAAGCATTTTTTCACGCTTGAAAACCCTAAGACAACCTCAATTTGAGGTTTTTATACAAAAGGTTGTTTTCCAAGGTTTTGGATTAGATTAATGTGCATAGAATAGAGCATAGTGTCCCAGATCTCGTTTTAAGGTTAGACAGTTTACACGTAAACCGCATAACAAACCTTTTTGGGTTTACATTGAAAGGTTTTTGCTGAGTAAAAATAAACCTCATTTTGCTGTCAGGGATAGCATGTTAAACATTCCTGAAATAGTATGAATAGCATGAAATAGAACGAGGAAATTAAAAATAGCGTGCTAATTTTGCTACAAAATCATACATAAAAACATAATTTACTGAAAATAGTATGTTAAACCTCCAAATATATGCTACATATAAGCAGGCAAATTTTGTAATATATTTGTGCCAAATTAGTTAATCGTACTAAATCTTCTATTGATGTCAGAACAGAACTGATCATAATAAAACAACTGGAAAGAAATTAATACTTTTTATGCATTTTTGTCTGTGACTCGGGTTTTTTCAATGAATTGAGAGTGTTTCCGTTGCAAATAAAGCGATTGTATATACTGTTGATGGAGCATATGTCATAGTAAAGGGAAACTTTGATTAAAAAGGAAATTTATTGATCCGATGCGTTTTAGACTATGAAACACATTGGTAGATGTGCTGGTGCTAACCGTGGGTGCTTTTCGTGCCTTTCCTCTCCATGTGAAACAAATGCAGGATAATTCCATCAAAAAGTTCTCCACAAACGCAAATTTTCAAAAATACTTGATCCAAACGTCCCCTTGTCTTCTGGAGTGGGTTCAAAAACACAAGATTACGGTGGTGCACAGTGGTAGTCGTTAACCTGAAAATTGGGTCAGCTGTTCAACGATGGTTGTAAAATAAAATAAAATAATTTAATTTTAATTTTTATTTTTTTCCAGTAACCCTCTCACAAGGTAATAATCAAGTGGGATGTTAACCTTTTGCCTACGGCGCTTGACATGGTGAAGCTATTCTGGTCCACTTAGTGTACCAGCTGTAAGCGAAGGGTTAATGTCACGCTCTTCAAAGCGCAATCATCCAGCATTCAAAGAAAATGAATTGAATTTCCTAGTCCACTGGGTGAGAGTAATCCAGATTGCTGCAAATGTATTACTTATTATGTCGGTAACAGTAATTTTTATCCCAGAAATTTCATTTGTGAAGCATTTGCTGTTCAAGGAGATACCTTGTTGTCTTACCATAAACATTGAACATTCACGGTGGATTACTATTCTTGATCGATAGCCACATTCTCGCGTCATTGAAGAGTTTCGCATGATATAATCCGATGCAACAGTACCAAATATCTTAAGGGTGAAACGATTAGTTCTACATTTCAGGAGGGCAAGTAGTGCAGTTGCTGCCAAGAAAAGAGAGGACTCCATTTTAAGAAATCCTAGAAAATTAAATTGAAAACATTGAGATTGGAAGTTGGAAAAATTGAAAAATCTTGGAACTAAGTTTCTGTGTTCATTCCATCTATAAAAAATGAGAAATGGGGAGGGGGGAATAGCATGTGAATAAAAGAGGGGGGGGGGCGACTTTTAAAATTCGAACAAAAAAAATGACCTTTGGAACGTTTACTATATCTAAATGTACCTAAAGCATATCTTCCAAGAAAATCTGATAAAAAGAACCATTTTGATGTCCTAAAAAGAGGGTGACATATCGAATATTTTTTACAAAATTTGTAGTTTGTCTCCTAAAAATAAAAGTCATATTGACAGTAATCTCGCTCCTTTTTTACGTCCCGCAGTGTACTGATCGTTAAGACACGGTTCTCAGCAGAACACCGAAGTCAAGCATCACTGGCTGCGGTCAGTGTGCGCGTGGGTGACCACTTGGATCAGTATGCGTAGGGACCGAGGGTGTGCGGTATGGGTCCTCGTTAAACTGTTCTACCGTAAAGTGCTGAACTTCGCGTGTAGGTCGTCGGGCTACTGAAGAGGGGGTGCCATCCCCTCTGCAGAGGATCAAAATTGTGATGGCGTGTCTTCGGATTATCCTCAGGGATGTTTCCAAGACCGTCGCCAATAGCCCATTGTGCAGCTCTAGTGCGATGTAAATGAACTACAACTACAACAACGCTCCTTTCTTACATTCATTTGAGAGCCGCGATGGCTCAAGGGATAGAGCGTTTGCCTTCCGGTGAACCGGGTTCGAATCCCGGCAGTTGCTGATCGTCCTGGTTAGTTATCATGGTTTAGAGTCCCCTTGAAGTCAGAATAACCGTGGGAGGTGTTCGTGGTCTTCCACTCTTTGTAAAGAAAATGTGGGTTAGTTCTATAAAAAGTCCTCCATGCAGGCAAATTTCTCCTAATACTTGATCCAAGTATTCCCTTGACTTGTGGATTGGGTTCAAAATTGCAAGGCTACGTAGTTGAACATTAGAAGACAGAAACGCAAAAATTGGGTGGGTTGTTCAACGACGGTAACAACGACGGTTCAACGACTTTGTTTATCTTCTTTTTGTTTGCCAAATAATTTTTAATTTATAAAACATATTTGGTTTAATGTTTACGTTATAATTATAGTTTAGTTTTGGGTTCAATATATTTCTTAGTAGCTAAACCGTTGAAATCTGAATCTCGCAGATATGTAGTGCATTTTATGATATATAATGATAGATCGTACTTCAGACTGCTACTCGATTTAATAAATACGTACTAAGTAGTAAAAAGTGCTTTTACTCAATTATAATAAACTTGATTATACTGATTTTCAACTCAAATAGCTATATCATATTCTTTTCGGTATGAAAAAGATCGAGAAAAAGTACAAATAATTGCACGAAAATAGACATAATATATTTCTATTGCGTGTCGATAATTGCAAAATTATTTGCTTTTTATATACATTGTAAAGTTTTATTCAAAAATGGAGATCAAAATTCAATTTTTTGCGATCACCTTTGTTTTTTACATTATACATTATATATTAGCCATTACATTATGACCACCCTGCTAATAACATGTAGGACCACCTTTAGCCCTCAAAACTGCTAGCTCCCGCCGTGGCATTGATTCCCCAAGGTGCTAACAGGTAGTCTGAGGTATCTGGTACCAAGCGCTCACCAACTGGTCCTACAATTCCCTCACATTGCGAGGGGCAGCGCGAATTTGGTTTTCAAAGTAGGACCACAAATGCTCTATTTGATTAAAGTCAGGTGAACTTGGGGAAAATATGTGGACTGTTCTTCGATCCAAACCATGACGATTCTACCCTTATGACATGGTGCATTATCCTGATGGTAAACATCATCCCCCGCAGGAAAAACTGTGGCCATGAATGGGTGAACCTGATCTGCAATTATGTTCAAATAGCTTACAGACGTCAGGAATTGTTCTATGAGGATTATGGCTCCTAATGAAATCCTGGGCGAGATCATTGTTATCGATGGAGCGTGGTCATAATGCAATGGCTCTTAGGAGCATATATATATATATATATATACAATATATATCACTTGTTGAACAGCCGACTCATTTTTGGTTTACGACTACTAATGTTCAACTCCATAGTCATGTAATTTTTAACCAATCCGGAAGACAAGAACCTCCTGGATCAATAACTCCAGAGGTATGATTTGTAAAGGGTACATAGAGGACTTTGTGACTCTACAGATTTAACCTGCATCGGTTACCATTTCACTACATGGCAAGACTTCGGCAAGGGGGGGGGAATCGAAGTCATGATCTCTTGGACTTAGGCCCAGTGTTCAACAAACCAGGCCATCCCAACCCTACATTAAGATGTATTTATTGCGTTTTAAGTACAAAATACATAGTAGTACAATTCATGGAAATAAAGCGAAATCCCTTTAATAAATGAGTTAGCACAATCCATGGCGAATAAAACTGCGTGCTAAAGAAATATATAGCCTCGTAAAATTTCCATCGGTTGTTCTAAAAGTAAGGAAAAAGTTAACAGGATCAAAGATGAAGAAGAAAAACTAATTCAGCCTACAAAGCATTTTTGTTTCCTGTTTCTGACATGACAGAAAAAGCATGGTAGGTAGATAACGATTCAGTCTCCTCTGTTTCGAAAGAAAAATCGTCTGTAATTAATTGAATTCCCCTATAGATATATGTGTGTGAGTACAATATCTGAGGTCAGACCCTGGTTTTTCTGCATGACCTCATTCTGGTCTTCAGTGACAGCAGGTTTTGAGGGAACGCCCAGATTGTGATAGATGCACCATCACGTGACTTAGGCCGGATATCTGCTGGGATGCTTTGCTGGATTTTGTAACATTAGTGTGGATCAAGCGAAAAAAATAAGACATTTATTACTTTTTCTATAACCGGATATCAAAATCTTTAGTATTATATGCATATATATATATATATATATATATATATATATATATATATATATATATATATATATATATATATATATATATATATATATATATATATAATATATATATATATATATATATATATATATATATATATATATATATATATATATATATATATATATATATATATATATATATATATATATATATATATATATATATATATATATATATATATATATATATATATATATATATATATATATATATATATATATATATATATATATATATATATATATATATATATATATATATATATATATATATATATATATATATATATATATATATATATATATATATATATATATATATATATATATATATATATATATATATATATATACATATATATATATATATATATATAGATACTATAAATATATATATAGCAAAGTAAATAAATACAAGAAAACACGAAGAAAATTAAGAAAAACAATAAGTTTCATTTATTGCGCATAAGCTGCAAGTAAATAGAACTCATAAAATAAGTTCAAAATGAAGATAAAACAAAGGAAAATTACAGACATATGAAGAAAGGGGGATATAAGAAAAATTATAATAAATATAACAGAAAACTGGGGGGGGTGGAAATAATAATAAAAAAAATCCGGAAGAAAAAGTATAAATTTCTTTTTTAAAAATCCGGAAAATAAGAGATATCTTGTCATCAGCCCACACGATTATATCTGCAAAAAAGAGTGCTTTCTAATAATGTATCAATGTAGCCGACGCAAAATATATCATTACAATAGTGTGGAGAGCACTCAAAAAATTTTTACAAAAATTACAACAAATTAAATAAAACACAAAAAGTTAAAATAACACGTAAAGACAGAAAATTAAATATAAAGAAAAAACAGAATGAAACATGAAACATAAAGCGAGCAGCGAATTCAAATGGACTTACGTGAACGGGAAATATTTCAAGAATGATTTAAAATATTTTCGTAACAAGATTACCAGATTGCAAAAAATGAAAACAAAAGCGCAAATTGAGATAAAAGCTTAACTAGAGGAGTTTTGTTTTAAAATGCTTTCTTACTGCATTACTGAAGTGCCTTTGATTTGTTAGTTACCAAGAATGGACCCGAAAATGGATGTGCGCAAGGTAATATTATGCTGGATAATTTAAAGAAGTTGACTGTAAAAAATTTTAGAAAATAAATATTTATTTAAGAAAAAAATATAAAATAGAAGAGAGAAAGAAACATGAATTGCCTGTTTTGCACTTAATTTTAGCCACAGATTTGCCCGAAATTGATTTGCACATGAAAAGATTATATAAATTAACAAAGAAATATTTTTAGTAAATGATTTTAGCCACGGATTTGCCCGAAATGGCTTTGCGCAAGGAAAAATTGTATAAATTAAAAAATAAATTTTTTGATCAATAATTTTAGCCACGGATTCGCCCGAAATGGATTTGCTCATGGAAAAATTATACAAATTAGCAAAGGAATTCCTTTTTAGTAAAGGAATTTCTTAGTAAATAATTTTGACCATGGATTTGCCGAAATGGATTTGCACATGGAAAAATTATACAAATTTACAAGGAAATTTTTTTAGTAAATAATTTTGGCCATGGATTTACCCGAAATGGATTTGCACGTGGGAAAATTATGTAAATTAACAAAGAAATTTTTCAGTAAACTAATAGGCTCTACCCCCTGCTCGCTAACGCTCACCAACCAACCGAGAATTGCTACGCAATCCTATGTGGTTCACGCCGTGAACCATGGCTCGCCGCGCTCGCTCGTCAATGAACACAATGTTCTAGCACAAAGACATAACATATTATCATCAAAGACATAGTATTTTATCATCAAAGACATAGTATTGTACTTATGTAGAAGAATTCTACCAATGTTCTTATTGGCTTTTAAAAAAGTATACATTAGCTATTTAGATTGTACATGGTGAAAAAATCAAAACATTAGCTAAATAAGAAACATATTAGCAAAATAAATTATCAAATATTGCTTCACTAATATTCTGCATTTTAAAGCGTGAAAATTCAATGCATAAATAAACGCGAAATATAAAAAAAATTCAATGCATTCAATACAAACACTTAAACGTTTTTTAGACGTTTAGGTAGCTCCCAGTAGAAAAATATCAATTCAACAGCGGCCTTTTAAAGCATTCTCACTTCAATTAATTAATTAATTCCTAATTGAGTTTAAATTAAATATTGTCATGTTTTTAGTGCATGAATCTGAATTGAACAACCTGATAATGCTTACTCTGGTTATTGTTATCTGGTTGCTCACTACGTGCTCTTGCGCACCGAATCCAATCAATTAAAAATGAAAACTGTTGCCAGCGCGAGAAAAGAAATATCATCGGTTTTATTGATACATACATACATACGTACGTATTAGCGTTTTATATAATATAGATAGATAGATATATCTACTATGATATACGATTAACTCATTGATTTTATATAGAATTTCATTACTTTAGTTTACTATTATTTTTCTTTTTCCCCTTCTTTCATATGTCTGTAATTTTCCTTTGTTTTATCCTCATTTTGAAACTCTTGCAAAACACGTAATTATTAAAACACAGCGTCGAATAATTTGGCTTAATTATTATAATACGCTAATATTATACCTGATATAATAATATATTCTATATATTATAATATATATTCTATATATATAATAATATATTATAATATATAATATATAAAATATATTCTATATTTTTAACAAACACGAACGTGAACAAGAGCAAACTGGTTTCCAGTCACATTAAAACAACAAAGCTGTGTATATATATAATTAAATTTTAGGTTTGCATTTTGCATTTACTGTAGTAAGGTATACTCTGTCCACGGTACACTGTCAACAAATTTTAATTAAATGAAAATGGCTCAGGAGATTTTAATTAAATAAAAATGGCTCAAGGTGATGGCTCAGGGGATAGAGCGTTCGCCTTCCAATGAGGTGAACCGGGTTCGAATCCCAGCGGTGGCTGATCGATACGAATTTGGCATCCTTATCACAATGATGACGTAAAATTTCCTCAATGGTAGACGAATCAAGATTTAGAGTCTCCTTGCAGTCATGCTAACCGTGAGAGCTTTTCATAGTTTCCCTCTCCATGTAACGCAAATGCTTGTTAGTTCCATCAAGAAGTCCTCCAAGAAGGCAAATTTCTCCCAATACTTGATTCAGGAGTTTCCTTGCCTTCTTGATTGTTTTCAAAATTGCAAGGCTACGAAGTTGAACATTAGTCGTCCTAAACCCAAAAAATTGGGTCGGTCTTCCAACGATGACCATAAAATAAAATACATAAAATAGAGTACGTAAGCTCTAATTGTTTTTATCTTAGACCATCATTATTAATAAAATAATTACGCACTAAATAGAAAAGAATTGGTTTACAATAAACTTACATTGTGTACAACAATTTCTATTTCGAAAAAAAATTCAACCTTACCAGAATTTGGGAAAAAACTCCCCGACGTAGAAATTCAATTTAATATTGGGGTGGATATATGAAGACAAGGGGAAAAATATTTTTTCGACATAAAGTTTTCGAGATATCGAGATTATATGGATTATTAACTTAATTTTCACACAGTGTATTTCAAAATATGTGTTTTTCTTATCACTTCAACATTTTTTGAAGCCGGTATTGTTACAATCCATGTCTTGAAATCCTAAAAATGTCCCACTAAATTCTTCCATCATCCGTTTAAATGGGCTTAAAGATAGTAGAAAAGCTTTTAGGGACAGACACCCTTCCTACACCCACCCTACCCCTTTTGTTTCTACAACGATCTGGACGAGAGCCAAATCTTCGGTTAAGTGAATGGCCCCTCAGAAAATATTGCCGCAGAACGTGTACAGCAGTGAAAAAAAAGGAAAGAAAAATAGTTAATAAACTAAATTAGGAATAAAAGATCCAATTCATACTACAATGAACATCGTTATGAAATTTATAAAAGAGGAATATCTGCCACGGACTGTTTAGTTCATTGCTAGCTCGAGGAGATATTTATAATTGGACATTTTTATTTTTTTAAATATTTCACTATGAAAAAGACTAGTTGCTTTCCCTTTTTTTAAGGAAAACAAATAAAATCGATTACTCTTCTCCATTTTTTTTTACATAAATTCACAGATTAATACGGAAGTAATAAAAGAGGGAAATCTACTTGTAATGACCACTCCAATTACGAAAATAAAAATAAGAATAAATAAGATCAGACACCAATTTAAATAGGTTTATCTTGAAATGTAACGTAGAATTACGTTATTCTAATAATAATAATGAAAAAAAAAACAATCCTTAAACTCTTAGTTTAGAAAACAAACAAAATCAAAAAATTGCTGGGATTTTTAAGACTAAATTTTAAGAAATTTATAGTGATAACCTCAGAAAAATTCGATCCGAATACTACATTGATTTAGTTTTGGCACATTTAAATTTTTTTTTCTTGCAAAAAATAAGTAAATAAATAAATAAGAAGAATAAGTAATTTTGAATGTAATATATTTTGATTTTTTTGATAAATTTAGTTCATTAAATAATTTTAATTTTATTTCAAAAAATCTATTAAAATTTGGGTAGGTCAGTGGAAACAGTAGATGATGTTGTTTAAACTTTCAAATGAACAAAATTCAAATACGAATCTATGCATTTATTTCTCTTAATTGGCGCAAAAAATGTGAGTATTTCCGTATAAATAGTTTTGAGTTTGGTACTATTTAGGGAGTTAGTGGTATAAATTTGGCAATCAGTTTCCTGTATCGTACGCTCGCAGATCTAAGGAAACGAAATAACTTTCAGTACTTATTATAGACTATAGTTATCTAAGTAAATTAATTTTGTTAAGTTGTCTTAAGGGAACACAAGACGTTTTGGAATGAGAAAAATCCTTCAAAAATCCATTATTTGGTTTTTGAGACATTAAAAATTTCACATTTTACTTAGTAATATGCAATAAATCGTGTTAAAATCGGTGTTTTCCTCACCGAGTCACTAGATTTTGAATTTGTAAAGATCCATGCATCAAAATTTAGTTCTCTCTGACTAAGTTTCTTTTCCTCGAATTGGAATTTTATTAATGTTCTCAAAACTTCAAGAAAATCTTTGCTCATCAGTTTTTGTTTTATTGCTGCTAAAAAAATTTAGATACACTTTGAAGTGCCTTATTTAATCTTAAATGCATTTGATTAACTAAATGCCTTGATTTAATTTTTTAATAACAGGACAAACATAGGAGACGCGCGTTTTTCGAATAAATCTTTGGTGACAAAGGAAAAACTTTATGTCTAGGTACGTTATATCTTTAAACGGTAACGGTAACCCGATAAATGTAATTTAAATACCCATAAACAACGCATTTGGATAAAAATATAGTTAAAAACATTGAAATTCGTTCGCAAGGAACTTTTCAATTATCAACAATTAGAAACTATAGTTTTAGCTATAACTTCAAAGCAAAAATTATGTTTTTTTTAAAAAAAAATATTGTACACTGACTTCTATTAATGCTACCATTATTCTGTTAAAATTTGAAAATCATAGAATTGAAATTACACTTTTTTGTTTCGAATGTCCAGTGTCCCCTTAAGTAATAATTTAAGTAGTGTTAAATTATTAATTAAGTAGTGTTTAAATTACTCTTTTTTATTTTGAATGTCCAGTGTCCCAATGAGAGAAAATAGTTTTATTTTTGTCTCACTTAAAACTATAAATGTAAGGAACGTGAAAATGGGATTGATGATCGAAATATTTTGTTTCGCTTTGAGTGAAGCAAGGTTTTTTTTTTTTTTTTATTTTTTTTTTTAAATTATAGTGGCATATTTAGTTTGAAGAAAACAACTTTAAATTAAATTGCTACGAATTCTTTTCTGATTATGTTGTAACCTGATTTATATTCTAAGTTAATAATTAAATTAATTATTCTTTCATCTGTTTATTTAATTAGCCTTTTTAATATATTTAAGGTAGAGGGTAAGATTAAATGAATTTCTGGTCTTTCCCTGTATTTGGTGAAACCTATCATTATTTCCTCTGGTATGGTACAGTAGTACCCAGAAATATTAAACGCGGTTTAGTTTGAATATAATGGGTCAATATTGGGGGGAGATATAGGACCATGTTGTAATACAGAATATTGATTTCGAATTTCCTCATTTTAACGCTATTCAGCATGCTATTATGTAACTATAGTGCATACATAGTAACTTATAGTGCAACTTTAACTCCCTCTATTAGGCTTGCATTTATTTCCTCTGGTAAGGTACATTAGTACCCGGTAATCAAATATGTGGTCCAGTTTAAATATTGTGGGTTGTATAAGGGGAGGATTTGGGGGAGGATCTACTCATCCTTTTAGCTTTTCCTGTCTACTTTCCCGACTGTGAGAAAAGTCCCAATTAAAGAGTTTCAGAAAACTTCAACATTCGTTTGTGGGTTAAAGATTTACCCGTTTTAACTTACAATTGATTTACATAATTTAGCTTTTGATTGTGTCCTAACTCTGAATTTACGATTATTGACTTTATAGCTCTAAAGGGGATGTCTATGGACAATGGGCTGGATTTTTGATGGACAGAAACAAATGACTTTCTGGAGTAAGAAAGGAATTAAAGGAATTAAACCCAGATAGCAAAATAAGGTTTATTTTCACTTGACAAAAACCTTTTATTGTAAGCCTAAAAAGGCTTGTTATGAGGTTTACGTGTGAGCCTTCTAATCTCAAAACGAGATCTGTGACATCTACGCACATTACCATAATCCAAAACCTTGGAAAACAACCCTCTATATAGAAACCTTAAATAAAGGTTCGCTTAAGAGTGAGAAAATCATCCTTCGATAAAGCTAGTCTGAAGGTGAAAATAATCTTGAACTTAGATAATTATGAGGTTTCTCTTCGTAAAGTTTTGTATGATCAGCCAAAATCCACCTTGTCATGAAATTTTAAGGGATAATGTCTAGTGTGACGTCAGCTAAAACGTCATTATGAATCTTAGTCAGTGGTTCTTAACCTATGAGTCGCGACCCGAAGTTGGGTCACGAAGCATATTTCTTGGGTCGCGTTGAGTCGAACCAAAAAAGTTAGTAATACACCAAATAATAAGTAATACCAACACCTCCTAGAAGAAGTCATTGTGGCTTACTCAGCCTAATTTTTACTTTTTTTTGGGTCGCGACATGAACATATTTCTCAAATTTGGGTCGCGGCTTTAAAAGGTTAAGAACCACTGATCTAAGTGACCATATTACCTAAGTGACGCAACTTTCTGAAAAATCTCTAAAGTATAATTTTTAATCCTTTTAAGATGAAAGGTTTGAAACTGCAATATTTTCACTTTATTGAAAAAAGGTTTTTAGTACAAACCTTTTCGTGACAATAAAAAGAAAATTACGACCACGAGGTTGCCTTAAGGTTTACATGCTTTATGGGTAAGGGATAAGAAACGATGCATAAACTTAGAGTGACAAGTGTTTAATATAAAAAAAACCATGAAGATCTGATAAGTTTATCATCAAAGAAATAGCAACCTCTAACTTTCTTAATTTCAATGTTTTGAAAATAATATAATTAATATGCAATGAAATATTTTTTTATATACAAATTGTATAAATGAAATAAATTACCCTTTTCTATTGATTCTTTTAAAAATTTAAATAAATTGCATGTTAATTCCTTTTTGGAAGTTTAATCTTGTACGTCATCATTTATTTAAACCACTTATGTTTACGATCGGCCGGCTGTATAACAGACGCAAAGACCTAATCAAAAAATAAATGACGCTCATATTGCCATCAATCATAAAGTGCCATTTAAAATCAGAGCACACTGGTGTATGAAATTATGAGAATTTGTAGATTTGGTTTATTATCTCTAGAACTACTGGACCGATTTTAATGAAATTTGATATGTGCATACATTGATACAATGCAAAACAAATAACCATTCAACAATTGTAATACCCACGCAAGATCGTGCGTAACACTCGTTGGAGTCGGAAGGTATGAAATTGTCACAGGACAATTCAGAACAGTTGGCACAGGAAGTGATAAACTTCATTATTTCAAGTACGATATCACGTCTGCAAGGCATGTACGAAGGGATATACCACCTATTAACCCTCCGACTGCAACGAGTGTTATGCACTATCATGCGTGTGTATTACAATTGCTGAATGGTTATTGCTTTTGTATTGTATAAATGTATGCACGTATCAAATTTCATTAAAATCGATCCAGTAGTTCGAGTGATAATCGACAAAGTCTGAAAATACTAATCAAAGTCTTAATTTCTTACGTCCCGGAGAAGACTGATCCTTAAGACACGGTTCCCAGCGGATCACCGAATTCAAGCATCACTGGCTGCGGTCAGTGTGCGGGTGGGTGACCACTTGGATCAGTCTGCGTAGGGACCGAGGGTGTGTGGTATGGATCCTCGTTAAGCTGTTCTACTGTAAAGAGCTCGATTTCTCGTGCAGGTCGTCGGGCTACTGAAGCTGGGGTGAAATCTCCATCTGCAGAGGATCAAAATTGTGCTGGCATGTCTTCGGATCATCCTCCGGAATGTTTCCCAGACCGTCGCCAATAGCCCACTGTGCAGCTCTACTGCGACGTAAATGAACTACAATAACAAAAACTAAATTTCTTACACCATTGTACTTTAAAAAGGTTAAAAATTTGACTACAAAATTTCACATCTTACACACACTAAAAAGATTATTAATAAAAGCGTGTCAGAAACAAAACGCAACATTATTCATCAACTACAACATTTGCAACATTTGTGCTCCGAGTGTAAATCATTATCATTGAAGTAAAACACCATGTTGCACTATTCTCAATATGATAATTCTTAAAACTGGCCAATAAAATTATGCAAAACGGTATTTAAAGAAATACCGTTTAATTAGAGAATAAAAATTTAAATGTTTTTAAAATTTATTTCATTTATTAGTTTCATTTGTTTTCGTTAATACAAAAGGCATGTCATTATTCATCTAGGGAAAAAAATATTCACACTGTAATTGAAAAGGGAAAAAATTCTTATCGTTTTATTAAAACATATACTCCCTTCCATTTATATTCTTAATTAAGTTAATCTACACAATTCAGTCATGGTGATAAAGTACTATATTGCCTAAGGACACCTTCGTCATTTATTTGGGGCTTTTTTCTTATCATTTCAAGGACTTTTTGTTTTCTCTGTGACTCTTTATAATTATCTTCAAACGGTTTGTCTAGTCAAGGAAATGAAATTGATAAGTGGGTACTCAAAGTTAAGTAATTTAGTTCGAAGAGAGGAAATTAAGCATCAGTTCGAAAATTATGTTTGTGGAAATTTGATCTCGGAAGTAGAGTTCAATTTGAATAAAAAAAATTATATATTCATTAGTTTGAACACGAGAAATTATTTATTCATTTCAGTCATGAACTTATATAACTGATTTTCAGATTGTTATCAATAACTAATATTTAACTAAATATTTAAAACAAATTTCTAAAATTTTAAAAATAAGTTGAGCAATGGATACTGATAATTAGTAAATGTACAGCAAACTATTGTTTCAAAGATTTATAACTACTAATGTTTAACTCCGCATCCTTGTAATTTTGAACCCAATCCAGAAGACAAGAGAACTCCTGTATCAATTATACTGAGAAGTTTGCCGTCGTGGAGAACAACTTTTTGATGGAACTAACCCTCATTTGCGTTACATGGAGTGGAAAACCATCAAAACCTCCACTCATGATCCATCTGCCACATAGAATACTTCGAGTCAGCACTGTGGTCAGTACAAGCCGGATGCGGAATTCGTATCGACCAGCCATCGCCGGGATTCGAGCCCGATTCACCTCATTGGAAGGCGAACGCTCTATCCCCTGAGCCGTCACAGCAAACTATTTGCAGAATTTCATTATTATTTTATATGAATGGGTATATTATTATATTATGATTGATAATAAAAATTGATAAGCAGTTCACTGTTAAACATTTTGAGTAGAAAATGGTATGTAATAATTTATTTAATTGTTATTTTACTATGTTTAACTAAAACAGTCAAAGAACCATACAAAAAATTGTATTTAAACTGTTTACTTTGAGCAAACTAATTTGACTATTTTCACCAGATACGATCAAACAATCAGGATTTTATCCACGGTGAGGATTACGGATTCATATTTTTATTTATATTATTATAATTAAAATTGATAAACTGTTCTCAATTAAAAATGTTCAGTAGAAATGGTATGTAATAATTCATTTAATTGCTATTTTACTATGTTTAACTAAAACAGTCAAACAACCATACAAAAAAAGATTGTATTCAAACTGTTAACTCTGAGTAAAATCATTTGACTATTTTCATTGACTATTTCATTTTGATACCATCAAACAATCAGGATTTTATCCGCGATAAGGATTACGGATTCATATTTTTATTTTCCCGCAGACAGGCCTATGTAAAGGTCAGAGAACTGACCCTGCATCAGAAAGGTTCAGAGTTAGGCATGGACGTTCTTTCCTGCTCTGTACTATCTGTCCTTACAGTAGGAGCAAAGTTAGCCCACCTAATATGGTGCCCCTGAAAGAGTGACCAACAAATCTGCCCTTCAGATGCCTGTGTGACTAGGGTCATTCTCCAGGTGGGCATTGGAGAAAAAAATAGTTTCCACCATCGAATACCTCGTACAACAGTGGATGCAAAATAATCTTAAAATAATACGTGTGTGGTAAACACCATATGAAGCCACATAGTTCCATGCAGCCGGGTACGCATAAACTTTTGCCAAAATTTCCAATTTGCCAATCTCATGACCAGCTGACCAAGGGTTCGAATCCTAGCGTTGACACCACAATATTTTCAATATTTATTCCATTCTTTAAGGACATGAAGACTTTACTGCGTCCTTCCTCAAATAGTGACCCTGGACATTTGGAATGCGAAATAGCATAGCAATTAACGCATAGATGACAGCAATACATAGCAGCTTAATTCAAAAAAATCTAGTATTCCCTATCTCTCTCGATAGAGGGCAATATTAGATAAACCAACCACATTCCACTCGTCACATGACAAAACACCACTAAACCAAAACGTAACTCTAGTGCCTGTTAACTAATTAAAAGCTTTGCATAAATACAAATCCAGTTAAATTATATTTTTACTTTTTTGAAACCTAGTTAGTTGTAAATGGTTGCAAGTGCGTACAGTTTTTCTTCCACCATATCAGTTGTACACGGTTTCAAATATTGGGAAGGTAAAGAAATGTTTTTAACCATAAACATTACGGCTAATTGAATAAGTAGATTGATGCCGGCTATATGTTCCATAATTTTAGAATGAAAACTCTAGCAATGTTCACTTATAATTGTAAAAAGTAGATACTATCTTCAAAGAAATATCTTATTAATTAAAATAAATATTTTATAGAAATATCTTATAAAATATCGTATTATTTATTAAGGAAGAAATATCTCGGATGATATTAATTGGAAGTGATGATTATTAAGTCTCAAGTGAGCTATATGAATATTTAGAGGCATCTGAGTTTTTGTTTATCGTTATATAAAATTTTATCTAACAGAAATTGTCAAACTCAATGTAATAAAATATTTTGTAAGTGAAAATAGAAATGCTAAGCTCACTGTGAGCACGTCAACTGTTATTTTATATTGCGCACTCAAACGGAAAAACGCATTTCGGATTAAAAAGAAATTGAAAATTTTTTTTAAATAAAAGTTTTTCTTCGAAATACGATATATCGAAAATGTCATCGTCTACACCATGTTAAGAAAAAACAATTCATTGAGTTTGAAAATCCAGATTTAAAAGCATCCTATTCCTGTCATTTGAACCTTTAGATTTCAATATCCGTTTTTAACATCAAAATATCTATAATACTTTTGAATAAATTTATGCAACATGAAAGTGTTTTAAAAAAATCACGGTGTAACAATGTTTTATAAACATAATTTTACTCATTTGTTTGAAACATTTTGAGTCACAAATACATATTACATATATACGTATTGTGGTTTTTAAAATTTAATTTTTATGCAAAAATGTAAAAATTTTATGCAAAAATTTAAATATAAAAATTTAATTTTTAATTAAGAAGTAAGAAAAATTTAAGAAATACAGGAATAAAGATAGCAGAAATTATTATAAAAAATCACTACTTAATTACTGCAAAAAATTACTATTAAATTGCTACTAAATTACTGCTAACATTACTACTAAAATTAATATCTATTGAGAATCAATATGAAATAAAACAAAAGTAACAAGAATAAAAGTATACCTATA
Source organism: Parasteatoda tepidariorum (assembly GCF_982258835.1). Classification (NCBI taxonomy): domain Eukaryota; kingdom Metazoa; phylum Arthropoda; class Arachnida; order Araneae; family Theridiidae; genus Parasteatoda; species Parasteatoda tepidariorum. The sequence goes on from NC_141762.1 coordinate 94,721,284, forward strand.
ATTTATTCAAGATCAATATTATTAAAAAGCTGTAACATCTTAAGAAATCAGTAAAAAAAATCTAGAGAACAAGTAAGTTTTTTTTAAAGTATTTTACAAAAAAAAAAGTTTTCTAAAGAATACTTAAAAAAACTGTCAAATTACCAAATGAGACAGAGTCTTCTATTTTGTGTTTAATCAAAATCAATCCTTAAATTTCACAGACAAACAAAAGAAAAGATATTTTGTATGGTGTTCAATTAAAAAACACAGAAAATGTCAGAACATCAACGACATTTTTCAAAAGTGGCTCGGAATCGAGTCAAATGAATAATAAATTAATAAAATTATACAGATACTAATCCATATCCGAACTTAATTAATTTTAAAACAAGTAATATAAAAAGAAATTAAAGTCAATTCCTACTTAGGTAAACAAAGAAAAATTTTATTTTATTTACTTTTTATTAAATAATTATAATTTTTTCTCCCATCTGAAACTAAAATTAATTAATTAAATTTAATGAATTAATTAATATTTGAAAAAAAACTGTATTAACATCAAGTGTCTTCCACTTATAGTTTAAAAAAAATTGTATTTGAAGTTGAGTGGATGAATAAAAAGTATTTTATTAAGGATTGGAAATTTGAACAAGTTATCGGGAGATTGTGTTAATTATGGATTGCAGATTTTGTTGAAGTTCAAAATTAATTATGGATTGCAGATTTTGTTGAAGTTCAAAATTAATTATGGATTGCAGATTTTGTTGAAGTTCAAAATTAATTATGGATTGCAGATTTTGTTGAAGTTCAAAATTAATTATGGACTTCAGATTTTGGTGATTTCCAAAAACTACAACCGCATTTTTTTTTACTTCAGAAACCGTTATGTTTTGTTTTGAAATTACGAACAGAACCCTGAGAAATGAATTCTTTTAGACTTGATTTATATGACATGTTAAGTAATTTTATCTCAAATTTAGGTTGAAACTTTTAAAATATTCGTAAAGATGTTATTTTGCAATGTAATATTTTATGCATAGCAAATAACGGTAAAATGGATTTTCAAGTTACCGGAAAGTCTAAGGAGAAATGCATACATAATAGGAAAGAATGTCAAACTGAATTGGTCTGCTCTTGTCAAAGTGTTTTCTGTTGAATGGATGCAGTATCAAAACATACGTTGAAAAACACGCTTTGCATTTTTTAATCTTATGTTATGGATAAACAACATTTCACATTGTCATTCATGTTTCATGCTCAAAAATACTCTTATTTTCTATTTCTGTCAAAAAATAATATTTCTATTTCGGTTATTTGACTGATAAATTTCTGTTTGTCAAAATATGTAGCTTATTCTGAAACCTTTTAACATAAAGTCCTGTGTGATAATGTTATTTACATATGCAGGTAAACTTCAAAAACTGTTTATTTTTAACAAAAAAGGAGATATAAAAATAGTAGTTTTACTCATAACTAAGGCTCCTATACTACCAATTCTAATTCAGGTGCTCTACTCATAACTTATAAAGATCATGGCGTCAGATTTTTTTTAAAGAAAAAGCGCATGTATTTTATCAATAAATAAGTCTAAAAAATCCGTTATGTAACTTTGTATTATAGTTTTCAAAGGATGCTAAACAAATTTCATGTCATAATAGAATATACTCCTTCTGCAATTAACACGATGTAAAAAACACAATTATAATTGGTTTTTTTTTTTTGAGAAACAGGCAATTTAGATATTTTTGGCTCATGAAAAATCTTAATTTTTAATTTGCGCTTTAAACAATTAAGTTACATGAAGAAATAAAATAATTAAGGAAAGGGGTTAAGTAAACTAAGAAAAAGTTAATTAAACTAATGCATTTTCTTAATAAACAATTTCATTGCTTCAATTAATAGTAAAAACTTATATATATACATATATATATATATATATATATATATATATATATATATATATATATATATATATATATATATATATATATATATATATATATATATATATATATATATATATATATATATATATATATGTAATACAAAAATTAAATACTTTTGTATTAATAAAAGCATTAAAACTTCATTCCTTTTCATAAAATATCTTTATTAAAGGATAAGGGTAGAAATTCTATTTTGGGACTTCAAGGCTAAAAACATGCCAATGAATAATAATTAGATTTATACTTCAAAAGAGAAGTTATTTTAAGATCTTTCACTTCCATATAAGGAAAGATTAAACGATTTGCTATGAGTAATAAATAAATTTGATGAGGCGTAAGAATACAGAAAAAGCATATGACTGGACTTTTTTACACTGTTTAATCATCCTATAAAACGCAGAGCACAAGCTTTTGCGTGGCTTTTTGTTGTTTATCATGCTTTAATAAAATCCGTCAGCTTAGACGGGATATGTGTTCCCCCTCTCCCGCTTTGGAGAGGGGTTAAACTGCTAATTCACCATCGTTTAGTAAAATAAAATATTATGCCGAAACTGGACTCGTTAATCATGATGTTCTCACTACTAATTTACTAAAAAATATCGGTGTGGATACACCGCATATTATAAGCCGCTCAGGATGTGGCTTCGCGCTGGAAACTATGCCTAAACTGACTGCTACTTCGTCGCCTTGGAACTCCCTTTTTCACCCCCTTGGTTTAAAGAGAAAAAACTTCATTGGACTCCTGAGATTAAAAAGTTCTCGAATGTGGGGGGAAAATGAAAAGACTTCCCACCCGGAAGAAATCGCCTAACGCCGTTCTGAAGGATTCCTCATCCCTTCACCACCCGGGAGAAAAATTGCTTCATCGGTGATTTTACGGTACCAGTTCCGGTACATGCGCCGCTAATAGAATGCTGAAAGTGATTAAGGATTTAGTGTCACAGCCATGAAAACGTTTGTGTCTACAATGCCTGTTAGTGCCCAAGAAACAATGGAAGTGTGCGATTTATACAGATTAGTGTTTTAGAAAAGTCCTAATCATGATGTTGTGAAAAAAAGAAAAAAGTGTAGTGAGTCGGCACCGAGTGATAAAAAAAAAATGTTGTGAAATCAAAACATAGAAGAAAAGAAAAATGTGCGCGATTTATATTTATTAGACGAGCTTCTGCTCCTTTAGAGAAAATTCTTTCAAAGGAAAATATTTATTTCCGCCTTCGAATTGCTTTTTTTTAAGTAACAAAAATGAATCCCGTGAACATCTGCATATTTTTTTTTCCTCGATAATGAATAATTTTTACTTCATATTTTAGTAATCTAATTTTTTTTTTATTTTATTACGAATCTTTGAAAGAGTGAAATATTTGTGTTTATTATATTGTTATAGTGCATTTTTGTGTTTATATTGTTTTTTTTTATTATTATTTATTTTTTTATGATATAGTGCATTTATACTGCTTTTAAAATGTTTTTAAAAGAAATAGATGTGGTTCAAACGTCACGTAAAGTAACGAAGGCAAACAAAATTAAATTATTATTTAAACTTTTATTTCCAAATTATTTGTCTAGATGAAACCGTAACAAAATTCTTAATTTTTCAGAATTTTCTTTTGAAACTAACACTAATGAATTTGCAAACAAACTGAAAGAAATTTGTGATACTTTTAAATTTTCGGATTTAGTCAAAATTTCAGACATTCTTAATATTTCCAGTGAAAGAAATAAAGAGGAAATTGCCAAGCATATTTTAAATTGTTTATGTGATTTTAATCACTTAAAAAATTCGATCGTAAATGAAAATCCCTCCGAAGATGAGGAGGAAGCTATTCAGTTTAAAAGTAAACAAACTCAAACTGATTTTGAACCACATTTACCAACTAAAACTTGTGTAAATCAATTTACACAAGTTAGTTTAAATTCTATATGTACAAAAAGTAGTGTTGATGAAGATATGGTATCCTATAGTCAAAGTTCTAGTAATTATATAAATAGGGAAAATGAAACAAAATTAGTAGTTAGTTTTTCAGATATTGAAGCAGTTACCCCTATGTTTAATGGAAACCGCTTTGATAACATAAATTCTTGGTTTGAAAATTTTGAAACTCATGCTAATTTATTTAAATTGTCTGATATGCAAAAATTTTTATTTGCAAAAAGATGCATGAAAGGTAACGCATTAACTTTAATTAGAAGTGAAACTCAGTTAAATTCGTATGAAAAGTTAAAAAATCTTTTGCTTGAAGAATTTGGACTTAGTTGCAATAGTGCAGAAGTACATGCAATGTTGCAAAAAAGAAAACAAAGGTATAATGAAACTCTTCAAGAATATTTCCTAAAAATAAGAGAAATAGCTACTCAAAGTGATATTGATGACTTAGCTCTAATCACTTACATAATTCAAGGAATACCAGACCAAACAAATAATAAAACAATTCTTTATGGAGCCAGTAATCTTTTTGAATTTAAACAAAAACTTAAACTTTATGAAAAAATTAAAAGTGACTTGGATAAAAATAAATTTCAAGCTAATAAGGGACCATATGATAAGAAGTTAGAAAACCCGAAATATGACATTAAGTGCTTTAAGTGTAATGCACCAGGACATAAAGCCCCGGCTTGTCCTAAAAATAAAAATGTAACCCCGAATGTGAGAAAACCCAAAATACATCATACTACACAGGAGAACCCATTGAATCAATGTAAATATTGCTCAAAGAAAGGACTTTTGAATCAATTTCACATGGGCTCCACGTGTGTAAACAACCCTAGTAATGTGGTTGATGTGAACGTTCAAAATATGACAAGTAATGGGACTTCAAGGCTAAAAACATGCCAATCAATAATAATTAGATTTATACTTCAAAAGAGAAGTTATTTTAAGATCTTTCACTTCCATATAAGGAAAGATTAAACGATTTGCTATGAGTAATAAATAAATTTGATGAGGCGTAAGAATACAGAAAAAGCATATGACTGGACTTTTTTACACTGTTTAATCATCCTATAAAACGCAGAGCACAAGTTTTTGCGTGGCTTTTTGTTGTTTATCATGCTTTAATAAAATCCGTCAGCTTAGACGGGATATGTGTTCCCCCTCTCCCGCTTTGGAGAGGGGTTAAACTGCTAATTCACCATCGTTTAGTAAAATAAAATATTATGCCGAAACTGGACTCGTTAATCATGATGTTCTCACTACTAATTTACTAAAAAATATCGGTGTGGATACACCGCATATTATATATATATATATATATATATATATATATATATATATATATATATATATATATATATATATATATATATATATATATATATATATATATATATATATATATATATATATATATATATATATATATATATTCCATTTATTAAATAAGTACCGTTGCATGCTTTTTTATTTAATCTTATTCCTTGAGGTATATGAACTGTTGAATATAGCCATCGAATTTTAAGTTTGAATTCCTTATTTAGGTAAACTAACGAAAAAAGCAAAATTTACATTTTTATTTAAAAACAAATGCGGTATTGGGTTTTTCTTTGATGTAAATTTTCCTAAAACCTTTCAATTTTGTCAACTGCATGTGAAGTAATATTTAAGGAAGTTTGACATTCTTATGTTTTATGCAAGATTGTAAAGAGTCTTTAGTTTTTACGTCATTTGGAAGTATAGAGAAGGCTTGCATAATGGAAGAGATGTCAATTTTAAAGTTTTTTACATATCTACGCACCACGAGTGTGGGCTAAAAATATTTTTAAAACTTTTTTTATCTCTAGAGGGCTCCACCCCCTGCCAATTACTGCTCTCCAACCCCCAATAATTTTTTGTTTGCTTCGCAATGAATAATTCTATCATAATTGTACCCAAATGCTTTAAGAGTGTTGGCATAAAATACTTTTTTTTAACCAAAATGGAAAGTATTTAGTTATATCTGTACTGAAAAGAATTGCATTTGACACTTCCCACGTTCAAACATTTTCCTGAGGATTCTTATTCTCTCTCTCTCTCTGTATATATATATATATATATATATATATATATATATATATATATATATATATATATATATATATATATATATATATATATATATATATATATATATATATATATATATATATATATATATATATATATATATATATATAATATATATATATATATATATATATATATATATATATATATATATATATATATATATATATATATATATATATATATATATATATATACACAGCTGCAACCCGTCTTGGCATGGATGCCACAAGTCCGTGGTAGATGGCCGGAGACAGATTGTACCAGATGTTTAAGCAACGGTCACGCAAATCCGAGATATTGCGACTTAGTGGTCTTTGAACTCTGAGCTGCCATTCCATGAGATCCCAAATGTGTTCTATCATATTGATATCCGGTGAGTTAGGCGGCCAGGACATTAACTGGAATTCAGTATCATGTTCCTGGAACCACTCCAATACGATTTGAGCCTTGTAACACGGGGCGTTGTCCTGTTAGAAAATTCCATTTCCAGCTGGAAAAACAGAGGCCATGTAAGGGTGCAACTGGTCAGCAATGATGTTCAGACACCCTGTAGCATTCATGATCTGCTTTACCACAGCCACAGGTCCCAAATACGCCCAAGAGAACGTCCCCCAAAAAATAATACCGCCACCACCAGCCTGTGTATGACCTACTGTACATTGAGGGAGCAACTGATCGCCTGGAAGACGGCGTATCCTGACACTGCCATCGGCGTGATGAATGACAAACTTTGATTCATCTGGCCAGGCAACTCTCTCCCACTGATCCATGGACCAGTCGCGATGTTCCCAGGCCCAGCGCAGGCGTAGTTGGCGATGACGCTTGGTCAGCAAAGGCACACAAGTGGGACGTTTGCTGCGTAGCCTCATATCCAACAGTGTCTTTTGAACAGTGTGCTCTGATACTTTTCTGCTTGACCCTGCATTGTTTTGGGTTGTCAGCTGAGCCACTGTCTGACTCTGGTTTTGCTTCACCAAGCGAGACTTTGATAGCGTGTGGACGTCTAGCACTATGTCGTCAACTAACAACTGTAGATCACGAACAACCCACGAGTTTTGCAGTTTCGGAAATATTTGTTCCGAGTCTTCGAGACATTACAATCTGCCCTCTATAAAAGTTGGTTAGATCCACTGCCTTTCCCATCACACGCAGAAGTAAGTGAAGGAATGATTCTTCAAACTCTCCAGCAACAGTTCAATAGCACTTCGACCTGATCACGTGCCTTTCACGTCATCCAGGAGAGTTCATTGCAAAATTTAGGGATGGTCATAATGTTTTGGCTCTTGAGTGTATATATATGTAGAAAGGAATCTTAGGAATCTTATGTTTGAATGTTATTTTTTTAACATTTTAATTGTCTGAATATTACTTGCATAATACTTCATTAGTTTTGTATAAAAGGATTTTTAAATGCAAATTATTTACCTTAAAATCGACATATTATCTGTAAATATCAATCGCTGAAAGGCCATCACACGTTACCTATTTACAAAACGGCTGTTGTCCAAGTTTTTTACCCTCTTTATTTGTGATATTCACCTGGATAGGTATTGAAAACGATCCAGTTTGAACTGTAGCTTAGAGTTTCCGATTCTTAATCAAAACAATAAGAACAAAAATATCGTTCAAATGATGAAATTCTCTTTCATTCACAACTCAAAAAGAATTTATGGGATCTCTTTGGTCCCATATATCAAAAATAAACTCACCAACTAAATGCAAAGAAAGAAATTAAAAGTGTGAAAAAGAATTCTAAAAAAAATATCAAACAGCAGCAATCACTGTCTACTATTACTCTTGAACACATTTGAAAAGATTGATGACGTCCAAATGAGGTGCGCGTGCCATCAAACCCAAAACAACACTCATTTTGCCTATGTGTAATAATCTATCTTTATGTCTAACTGATTATGATTTTTTTTTGATAAATGCTCTATATAATATACTATTTAATTCTTTTTTTTACCGTTTTTAAAAATTATAGACAACAAAATCAGCATTCAAATTATCTCTAGGAATATAATTATACTATGCTTTTGATTTTTTTAGAAATAATATTTTGAAATAGTGCCAAGTTCGTCCATATAATTCAAAAAAATATATTTTTGCTTAAAGAATGGATTTTTCATTGGTGCATTACCTTTAAAAAAAGGGATCCCTGAAAAAAAGGTATTTTTTAAGGTAGTAAAAGCTTTTTAAGGTTAGGAAGGCTGTTAAACAAAACATTTTATTCCCATTTAAGGAATTCAAAAAATAAGGTCAGTATCGTTCCCTGAATAAAGATTTGTCTGCTTTTCCCTTCCCTAGAACATTGCACTTTCAGGTAGCAGGTGCGCAGATTTTTCTCTAAAATTTAGATAAAGAATTTAGAGAAGAAAGTAAACTCTCTAAAATCTTCTCTAAAAAGGTAAAGTCTATGACTTGATGCATTAATAAATGCATTTCTGAATTATTAAAAGAGGGTAAATTCAAATTCCCATGAGTTTAAACGGTAAGAAAAGAAAAAAAGCTACATTTTCAAATTGATTTAAATACATTTTTTATTAAATGTAAACTATTCAGAAGTTGAAAACGTTTTTAAATTGTTTATAATTAGTTCGTTCGGATAATCCTTGTGATTGTGAACCCAATCTAGAAGGCAAGAGAATTCCTGGATCAGGTATTGGATGAAATTTGCTTTCGTGGAAGACTTTTCTGATGGAACTAACCCGCATTTGCGTTATACGGTGAGGAAAACCACGAAAACATCCCATGGTTAGCCTGACGGCAAGGGGAATCTAACCCATGATCCCTCTACCACCAAGCCGGAGGCGGAGTTCGTATTGACGAGTTATCGCTGGGATTCGAACCCGGGTCTCCTCATTGGAATATGCGAACACTGTATGCCCTGATCCAACGCGGCTCGCACTGTAAGGCATTGTAATGATAACATTTAAATGTAATTTTAGTATAATGCAATATTGATTTGATGATTTTACAGTAACTTTAAATGCTCGTCTTTTCAAATAATTTTTAAGTCAGAACTATTTTTATTTTAGTATTAATTAAGGGGCCTTTGCCCCCTTTTGCTGCAGAAATCCCAAAGATTACGACAAGACTTTGTTATCTCCTGTCGATAAACAAATATTTAATTAGAAAAAGACTATTCAGCTCATAGATCACAGCATGCTTAAGTGTATTTACAGAGATTTGGCGAAATGGTGATTGGTGCACGATAAATCTGTCGGGTCACAAGTTCCTCTATATTCCCATTACAAATAAAACCTCTAGGGGTACTGAATTGGAGATCGATTGTTCTCTGGCTCAGACCAAAATTACGATCGGTGTATGAATGAATGGATGTAGGAATGCGTCCGCGTATCAACGGGTATGGGTGTGGTGCAAGTTGACGTATGGGTGTGGTGCAAGTTGAAATCTCGGCAATAGATGGCGCCACTGAAAAACAAGAACAATCGCTCTCCCTTTGCCATAATGACCGAAGACAACAACAGTAACAGTGCAGAAAGTTAATTTCTTATGGTGTTTTACAAATTTGTAATCCTATTTTTAAATGCATGCGTCTGTTAACACAGTTTGACACAAATCTTATAATTAAAATAAAATTAACTATTTACTCTTAGGCGATTGTAAATTAATTCATAATTTTAAATATGGATTTCAATATATTTATCTTGAAATATAGCTTAAAAAGATAATATCATAGGATTCTTCTTTAGGTGCTCGACAGCACATATTTTCCTTCTGCTACTCATTTCTCTATAAAGGAAAACATATTACGCTGACCTGATTATTAAAAATTATAAGTGGAGTCGGAGATGATCTTATTTTCTCCGGTGAGAATTTTTTTTCTGGAACAATCTCTCTCCCTCACGATAAAAAATTGGTGTCTAAGATTTCAAAAACGTAGCTACGATAATAGTATAGTTTGTCTATTGTAGGAACTCCCCCTGCCACAAAGCCTGAGGCCGTCTGCTGCTATGGAGACAAGAATAGCACATTTCCTCTGGGAGGGTAGCGTCTCTTCACTATAGACCTAACACAGTAGATCGAAGGAAAAGATTTCCTTTCTCTCGCTGACTCGAACCGAAACCTGTATTAAACAGTTACCCCTACTTAATTAATACACCCCTACTTAAAATAATAATAATTCGTAACCATAGTCCCCACTACGGGTCCAGACGAATGACTAGGGGAGTTCTTACTTTAGACAAACTATATGTTTAGCTCTCAAATGGAGGAAGACTTCTGTTTGTTTTTATTGTTATGAGAGTTGTCGTATACTGCAAACAATTGTCCGACAGTTTTGCAGAGACAATATGACCTTATTTTTTTCTCCAAAAAATGAATAACTCAAAGGTCTGTAGATGTTATTCTATTAGGTTATTTAGCTTGCGGGTACATGCTATCAAAATTGAATATTTGCCGATAGGTCTGGATTTAGACTAGCAGAATCACCAATAATTTATTTAAAAAAAATTCTGTAATTGGAAGAAGAGAGAACTAAAAATATACTTATTAATTCATTAAACCACGCTAATTACATCCAATAATGACACTGCTCTGCTTCATTATTTCTCTTGCTTTTGTCAGCCTTACTTTCTTAAAAGTCTTGACAGTAGAGTCAACAATATGATCCGATTTCAGTACGTTATGAAATGAGCATGGGGAGATATTTCTATTAATACGTCCCGCAGTGGATTGATCGTTAAGACGCGGTTCCCAGCAGATCACCGAAGTCAAGCATCACTGACTGCGGTCAGTGTGCAGGTGGGTGACCACTTGGATCAGCCTGCGTAGGGACCGAGGGTGTGCGGTATGGGTCCTAGTTAAACTGTTCTACCGTAAAGTGCTCGACTTCGTGTGCAGGTCGTCGAGCTACTGAAGTGGGGATGCCATCCCCTCTGCAGAGGACTGAAATTGTGATTGCATGTCTTCGGATCAACCTCAGGGATGTTTCCCAGACCGTCGCCAATAGTCCATTGTGCAGCTCTAGTGCGACGTAAATGAACTAGAACTATTAATTCTATGTAGATTCTGCGGCAGTTGTCTGGAACAATGTCGGTGATTATGGTTACAGGGTAAAACTCTTACAAGTGTTTCAGTTTCTGCGACAGTTGCTTGGAGCCGTGTCGGAGATTATGGTTACAGGGTAAAACTCTTACAAGTGTTGTTTTTGCGGCAATTGTCTGGAGCAATGTCAGTAATTATGGTTACAGGGTAAAACTCTTACAAGTGTTTCAGTTTCTGCGGCAGTTGTCTGGAGCAATGTCGGTGTTTATAGGGTAAAACTCTTACAGGTGTTTCAGTTTCGGGGAGCAATGTCGGTGATTATGGTGAAACTCTTACAAGAGCGGGTGTCTTATAAACTCTTACAAACATTTAAAATAAATTTCGGTTCGGGTCAGTGATTCCATTCCTTAAAATACGCTTTTTATTTTAATTACAGGAAGCAACCCAGTATTCAGTAGTGTGAGAACGTTTTTTCTGAGCAGACAGTAGTATAACTGGTTGTATGTCAATAGTTCTTAAAAGCCAATGTCATTATTTGACAAACTCTAGCACTATTAGTTATTTGTAAGTTATTTTGACGAAAGTTTTTAGTTCTATTGCGGAATATTAACATCAACGATGTTAATTTACAGCATTAGATTTAAAACAATAATGTTACTAGTTGTTAACCGCTTTTCAAAACTTTGATGTATTCATTTGCTGAAAATGAATATAATTAATTATTAAACTTTAGTGTTTTTTGTACTAATTAAAAAACGTCTAGATCAATAATTGTTAAAAGCTAATGACACTAGTAGTTAAACTCTAGCAACTAGCATTATTATTTGCTTAACGTCAGTAACATTATTTATTAAACGCCAATATCATTAGTCATTAACGTAAACATAATTAGTAGTTAAAATAAAATATCATTATGTCATTGGCTGATAAATGATATCATATGTATCTTACGTCCTAAATAAGTTCCATAACATAATTACTATTAGTCATTAAACGTAAATATTACTAGTTGTTAAACATTGTTTGCTACATTGTTAACATATTGTTTTTGTATTGTCACAGGCTGTGACTCGTTATCTATTAACAATTCTTATGTAAATGTATAATATTTATTTATTGCTAAATTATTTTGATGAAGGTGTTAAGTTCTACTGTCGAATCTTTACATCAATGATGTTAATTAATAACATTAGATGTAAAACGTTAAGGTCAACATTAGATGTTAAACGCTATTCTCGCTTATTTTCAAACTTTAATGCATTCATTTGCTATACATAAATATAATTAATTTTTAAACTTCCGTATTATTAACTGTCAAACACCAATTGTACTACTCCAGCACCTAGCACCATTATTCATTTAGCATAAATAACATTATTTATTAAAAGTCAACATCACTAATTATTAACGTAAACATCATTAGAAGTTAGAATAAAATGTCATTATGTCATTGGATGATAAACGATATTATCATGTATGAATAATATAGTTATCGTTATGTATGTATTATTATTGTTAAATATGTATAATATCGTTAATATCGTTATCGTATAACATTCTTAACATAATAACTACTAGTAACATCAATATAATTAGACGTTAAACGCTACATTAGTTTTTGAGTGCCATTAATATTACTTACTATACGTCAATAAAATTTGTTGTTAAATGTTAATATCACTAACTGCTAAATTTTAAAAACTATAGCTTTTCTCGTCAAAATTATTGGTTCTTAAACACTAATATTAATTATTCAAAAAAGACGTCCCTAGTCATTAATCTTTAATGTAGTTGACAAATGGTAGCATCAATAATTTTTAAGCGCCAATATTATTGGAAGTTAAACGCTCTATCAGTAGTTGCCAAACGCAATTATATTAATCGCCAAATATGATATGATTAGGTTTTGAACGTCAATACCTTCAGCTATTAAATCCCAACAACAATAGTTGAAAAAGAATAAACGAGCGAACAAGGCAAGAAGTCTTAGAATGTTGACGTAAAGTGACATATTCAGAGCATCAACTGCTTTATTCTATGCGACAACTATGACAAGGTGTCAATTCAAGATGACACCATAAGTTGGTAAGATGTCAGTTGAAATGGTTTCAAGGCACGCAACTCGTGACAAACTGACCTAAAGCCAAGAATTTTCAGGACATAAAGTTACAGTTAGAGAATAGAATCGGATTGTTTAAGGTGGAACTCTGCAAGGAACGCTATGCTGTTGAACATTTCTAGTAAATCTGATGGTTTTTGTTAAAATTTGAAACATATATTGGATTGTCCGAAAAGTAATTTCTTTTTTTTTTTCATGCGAATGAAAGGCGATTTTCTTATGCTGAATAAATATTTCATTGATATATTTCATTCTTTTTCAAACTTTGATATCTCAGAACTATTTAACCGATTTTACTCAATTTTTTTATTTTTTGCCATTCAAAATTACTATCTTTAAAGGGATGTAATAATTGCAATTCACGACTTTCTCGACTATTATTTAATAAAATAATAATAAATATTTACTGAAATTTATTATTTTTTTTGCATGGAATTATCTTTGGATAAGCAAACTTTATAATTGTAGGCAAATATTTTTCAATTGCCTTAAAAAGTTCTGAGGTATGACGAAGGAAGCAAAAAGTCAAAATTATCGTTAAAGGGTCCGAACTCCAGGCCACTCTCCAAGCCAAACTATGGGACCCTATTTGCTAGATTGCTGCTAACCCCTAAATTGGGTGGGTGGGGTCAGAAATCCAAATTCGTTAAAAAAAAAAGGCACGTTTACACAGAAAAAGTACGTTTTTGTGTCTGATTCCGTAACTTAAAATATCGTTTGCACTAATTAATTCGCATATTCGAGGTCACCCCTTCGTACCAATAATATTGAGTCTCAAAACATGAGGATCCGATCATCAAATCAAACATTATTCAGAGTAATCCAGTTTTTTATGGCTCTCTATGCACACAGTGGGGAAAAAAACAGGAAAATTAATAACTTTTGATCTCGTGATAGGATTTTTTCGCACTAAGAAACAATTTTTACGTATTAAGAAAAACTTTATGGTCATAACTACCAGAATGAGGTAAAATTTATTATTTATTTCTAGCTCTAGACAATTGAAAACTCCATCAAAATAGGCAATTTTGCCAATTCGTTTTGGTAATGATTTTGGTAATTTTAATAATTAAATATAGTTTTATAATGAGTGATACAATTTTGTAAAACTAGTAAAATTTGGTAATTTCATCATGATAATTTAGTACATAGTATAAATACCATTTATTTGATTAAATTTTTCAAGTTTTATATCTGTTACTAAATGATAGGTAATAAGAACTATAATTTTAAATTTCTGTCAAGCAGTAGCCATGTGAACAAAACAATTACCAAATGAATAGTTTAAATAACGTATTTTATTGTTTTTATTACCAAATGTGTTTTCTTACCAGATTCGGCATTACCATACAGAACGGTAATTTAATCAGAATTTTTTTTTTTATCAATGGGATTTGAGGCATGCATTGGAGTTTAGATTCGTATGAATGCTAGTACTATTTTTGAAATAAACATTACAAAAAATATGCAACATGTACAACATATACTTTCGGTGAAACTTTTGATTCAGAACTATTGATCCAGTTTGTATACATTACGATACGAGGAACACACAATATTAGAAACAATTACATTTAAAACAAATATTTCTAATTTTTTCCTTATGTAAACAATCAAAAATTTCAGTACTTTATGACAAAGTATTAAGCTCTTTATTTTAACATAAACTCATTAAAAAGATGAAGAAGAAAAGAAAAGACCAGAAAATGAAAACAGGACGCAGCTACTTGATATTTAATGGAAAAAAGCCTCTCTTACGTTAACTATGAACCATAAATATTGAGAGAAATTATTATGGAGAATATGAAAATTAGTAGCCATAGAGAAAAGAAAAATAAGAAAAATGTAATTCAAATGAACAGTTCCCTTAAACCATTTACTTTGTTTTTGTCGTATGCCTGTTTTGGCAGTGGGGGTGCGATTGTTCTTGTTTTTCAGTGGCGCCATCTATGGCCAGGAAATCGACTTTTGCCACGCCATTCACACAACCACAACCCGTTTATAGGGCAGGTCACATTCACACACAAAGGAGAAAGGACATAGAACACAGACAGAGAGAAAGAATCATCCATGCCTTGACCGGGATTCGAACCCAGGACCTTTCTGATTCCCTGCCCCCTACACAGGCTGGTCGGCTAACCATTTACTTCTGCCCAACTTATAATCACATTTTTGTTTCAGCTTTTCGTTGCCCTCGCTGAAACAAAAATTTATTTACGAAATCTTTTGACCTGCATACACTTTTAAGCATTTATGCTTATGACTGTCCTCTTGCCTTTTCCTTTTTTTTCAAGCAATCTGTATCTATACGCATTAGAATTTAACATAATACATATCAACCACGTTCTACTTGCTATCGCTCGCCCCCGGAATAGATATCGCAGTTAAATTTTGGATCGCCTTGCGACCCAAGCTGCTTTTGCTCTTTCTTTGGATAATACACTGTTAGAAATTTTCTTTTTTTTCAAAAATTATTTAAATGATAATTTACTCAATTGTTATTTATCATATTTAACCACAACAGTCGAATAACCATATACAAATATAGTAGTCGAACTTTAAACTGCGAGAAAAAAGCGTTAGTTGACTTTTTTCACCTAGTACGGTTCTTCAATAAGAATTTTATCAGTGCTATTTAGGCCCATCTCATAGCCAATGAGAATCGAGCGCATGTTCTCTGCAAGCTGGAGGCTAAGCCATGTTATAAGGATAACGAATTTATATTTTTACTTACCATCAGTGGATGCTTAATAATCTCATAGTAATAAGTGTGTTATGAACAACAAATGAAGCCACTTCATATGCTGCTCCTCGCCGCTGGGTATAACTTTAACCAAGAGGGTTAATCAGTCAGTCTCATGACCACTTGAATAAGGATTCGAATCTTAGCATTGGTATCACAATATTTTCTCTATTTCTTCAACACATGAGTAGTTTTCAGTGAACACATAACTACACTACGGGACTACGGGAACACATAACTACCATTCCTGCATAGGTGGCGGCTCAACAGAGCTGCTTAACACAAAAAGTCAAATATTTCCCCTCTCTCACGATAGATGGCACAACTATGTGAATTAATTAAGGCAACTCCACTGTTCACTTGACAAAACACAACTCAACCACATCCAAACTCATACGTAGTATAAATGCATAAGTAATAAGTGAATAATTTTAAAATAAATTTCATACGCAATTGTAAATTTGTGAGTTTTAAGAAACTTGGTTTAATAAAAAATTTTCTCGCAAAAATTAAAGCAAGTATCAGAAAAAAATAAAGTTTTAGGTTCATTTTTATGCTCCTCTGAAAAAATATACAATCTTGAAGACGTTAAAAGTTTTACACAATTATATTTCTTTATATTTCTTCAGTTACAAAAACTATGAAATTATAAGAAATTAGTTTAAAAAAAATGGTAATTTTAAATAATCAGCAGAAAGAGAGCTGAAAATGTAGCGGTTCCAAAACATAGATTCTGAAACATTTTCCCCCAAAATGCATTTCAGAAACAAAAAATTCTTTTCCGTCAAATTTTACACCATTCGAAATTTCTCCGGAAAAATGGTTCAATAGCAATTTATTTAATAGTTATTTTGCCATATTCAAACAAAACAGTCAAATACCCTTTAAATAAGATGGTAATCAAACTGTTAACTGTGAGAAAACACTGTTAACTGTGAGCTTTTTTAACTGTCTTCCCCTAACAACCAGACCAACCAGACACAACCAGATGCTTAAACAACCAGAATTTTATCACACCAACTAAGCTCACCTAATGACGACACTTAGTTCCTTTCAACTGCTTACGTATTATAGCCCAGAAGACTAATCTGGCAGTCCCATGACCGATAGAACTGGGATTCGAGTCACAGCGTTGACACCGCATTATTTTCTCGATTATTTTCAATACATTCGAGTTACCAACGTCCTGAACTCTCCAATGCCCCTTACCTTAAGCTTAACTCCTATGCTATGTCTAGTTAAATTTCGTTTCTAAGGTTTTCAAACTATGCTAGTTGTAAATGGTTTAAAAACCGTCAAGTTAAAACATGTTTTTTTTACCGTAAATTTTACGGTTAATAGGATGGACAGACTTCTACCAGTTATTTTACCATAATTTTATAAAGAAAATTCTAACAGTGTATAATTATGTTTTATACTCTAAATTACTTTAAAGGTTATGAAAAACAATAGATCAAAATGAAATTTTGGTGATAAATAAATACCTCTCTCTAGAAATTTATGCCATGTTTGACATCACAGCATTATTCACACTTTTTTTTAAAACTTACATAATTGAAATTTATGAGCGATAACACATGTTAGTTGACGCCCGGTGGCTGAGCGGTAGCGCTTTGCTCTGTCGTGCCACAGGTCCCTGGTTCAATCCTCGGTTGATTAATAAAAGTTTGGTTGACTCAGCCTTTCATTCCTTCAGTGGGTCGATAAATGAGTACCAAGCATGCTTGGGAACTGAACACTGGGGGTTCCGCGTTCGGCTGACCACCTGACCGGAGCATCTGCTCCTGCACCCCAGAGCCCAAGGTCAAGAAAACTTAGATAGGCACAGTAGGCCTTGGCCCTATATGGGCTGTCGTGCTGCTGAGTTTAGTTCAGCACATGTTAATTATAAAAGGCAATTTAGAAAATAAATCATCGAAAACTTTTATTTTTAAATTTTCTGTAATTGGTTTATAATGCAAAAATTTTTTAGTTGTATGTTAATGCAAAAACATTATATTTGATTGCGTAAAAATATTTTAGTTATTTATTCCACCGGCTAATTTAGCTTATTAGGTTTTCAGTCTAAATAAAATAGAATTATAATATTTTTTTTTAAGAATTATTTGATTTCCTGAATTTTGGTTCATGAAACTCTCGTGTTTATTACCCTAACTGATACCGACTTGACAAATTTTGTAGTGAACTTGAAATAATTAACAATGCTTATTTTAACGAATTTGAATTTACACACTGTTAATAATATTAAAGTTTTATAAGAAATATCGTTGTCTAGAATTTGTAAAAAAAAATAATAATTACGGAAAGAGACAGGACAACTTACTGACAATAAAATGTTAGAGGTTAATTATTAAATTTGAAAAAAATATTAAAGTTAAGGTAAATCATAAGACAAGAATTTGAATGAAAAACATTTAAATAGCAGAAGTGTAAACATTTCATTGTTTTTAGAAACTACATGTTTCTGTATAAAAAAAAATTTCAATTCTCAGACATTGACTTTTGAAAATTGTCTTTTACAGTATTACCTAAATTTTGAATTCATTTAACCACCTGAGACTCGAGTACTAAATAATGCGAAAAACACGAGTCTGATTTACATATGTTCCTTAAAAAGTAAACTTATGTGATAAATTATTTTTAAATAAATTTCATTTTAATTTCCTAATTATTATTCAATTATTTTTTATCGTTGCATGAAAATGTTAAATTTATGCTTTCAGCAATTTTTACATATTGCAGAATATTTTTAGAGTGTATGACTCTTTCATATTTTGCCATGAAATGTATTAACATGACTCAAATAATAAACTATTTATACGCCATAAAACTGTTCACAAGGTTAATCACATTTCGTACCATTTTTATATTTTTTTCACAGTAATTACAAAATTCCGACCATCTAGAGTAAGATCAATTATAGTTCTGAGTAGACAATCACTTTGTAAAAATGTACAAACAGAAAAACATTCTTTTTTACGCAAAAAAATTTAACGAAACTTTTCTGATAAATTGAACGTTGCCTCTCAAAAGCGTATTTGTATTTCAAAATTCCTTTTAGAATGAAATTTTTTAAGTTAACAGGGAATTAGAAATTGATATTTTTTGCATGGCAAAACTTTTATTAATCAGCCTACTCCTAAGTCTTCATCTTTCTTAATTTATAGCTAAAATGAGTAAAAGTTTCATTTCAACTTTAAAATATTCTGCAATATGTATAAATGCAATTTTTACATATTGCAGAATATTTTTAGAATGTATTACTTTTTCATATTTCGGCCATGAAACGTATTACCATAACTCAAATAATAAACTATTTATAAGTCATAAAACTGTCCACAAGGTTATCTGAATCACATTTCTTAAGATTTTAATATTTTATCATTGTAATTATGAAATTTCAACCATCTATAGAAAAATCAATCATAGTTTTAAGTCGATGTACAAACAAAAAAAAAACATTCCTTTTTAAACAAAAAAAATACACCAATTTTTTTAGATAAATTGAAAGTTGAGTCTCAAAAGTATATTTGTATTTCAAAATTCCTTTTAGAATGAAATTTTTTAAGTTAACAGGGAATTTAAAATTGATATATTTTACACGCAAAACTTTTATTAATCAACCTACTCTTAAGTCTTCAGCTTTCTTAATTTATAGCTAAAATCAGTTTCCTTCCGACTTTAAAAGTACAACATTTCGTTCTTTTCGGAAACTGCAATATTTCAAAATCAATTCAAAGTTTTCAAACTTTTAAAACTTATAATAATTTTAATATTATAAATATTGCACTTACCAGGGTAAAAATTCCACTGGCAAAACTACCCTTCCTGACTGAGTTCCAACAGCAGCAACGATTAATGAGGACCATTCCGAAGGACTGTCACATGGCCTCGTCTGCTTTGGGGTCGGGCAAACGATCTTTCATCTTGAGCGTCCTTTTCAACTTCTTGCATCGGAAAAAGTGACGACCCATCGTCCCTAACAGCGAGAAAAGATGCTTTTGAGGAGCATGCGCAGAACATAAAGGGGAAGTCGCCACCCTTTCTCATCCAGCACCCCCTAATTCCCCCACACCCCCC
Organism: Parasteatoda tepidariorum; assembly: GCF_982258835.1. NCBI lineage: Eukaryota > Metazoa > Arthropoda > Arachnida > Araneae > Theridiidae > Parasteatoda > Parasteatoda tepidariorum. Next base: position 94,741,206 of record NC_141762.1, read on the forward strand.
ATCGATCGTCCCCAAAAGAGTTTTACGGACTTTTCTGAAGCGGACCACTTTGCGACCAAACACTCTTGGGTGTCCCCAAAGAAATACAGAATAAAACTAAGTTCGAAAGAAAAGGAACGGAATGAGTTTTCTGAAGTTCGATTTCTCTTACTAATGTGTGTTATTGAATTTCCATCAGCGTAGTGTGTGGTTCGTTAAAAGAAATCTATCCTCTCTTATTATTTCTTGGATACATGGCTGGTAATTAAATTGTAAATGATTGTTCAAATAAATCATCAAGGAAATTCCATTAATTTAAAAGAATAAATAAATTTGAAGTTTGTGGAGATATAAGAAAAGTTTGAGAAATAAATTACCAATCCATAAATGTACAGATTTTTTTTTTTTTTTTAGGAAAAAGCGTTAATGCGTCACAGTTCCGATATTTTGCTATTTATAACCACAAGTAAAGTATAAACGAAATCAAGTTTGTGTAAGTATTGTTAAAAACTACAGTCCGCGATCAAATTATTATGCAAAATCTTAATTATCAGGTGATACTATACACCTTTATGGTTTTTACTTGACTGAAACCGGTTTGTACTTGTTTACGTTCGTGTATCAATTAATTAAATTAGACGATATATAATATAAATTCTAAGATTGGATAAATTAGATGATATATTATATAAATATAGAATATTTATTATATCAGGCATTATATTAGTGTATTATAGTAATTAGACCAAATTATTAGACGCACTGTAGCTTTTTTAATAATGACATAGTTTGCACGAATTTATATGTAATACTTTTATATTTAGAAATTTTTTATTTACTTACATTTTTTGATTTATATTTAAGCATCTTTTATTTTTAACCATTCAATTTAATTCAGTTTCATTCAATTCAACTCAAAATACATAGGAAACGACATTTTATACGTTTTACCCTTTCCTTCTCGCTCCCGTGAAAATGACGGGGTGAGGTTTCGCCCTCTATTTCTCGCTCCCGTGATATTGACGGGCTGGAGTGTTCAGTAGTAACGCACCAATAAGAATAAAACGAATAAATTTCTTTTGCCCCCGGAAAAAATTTTATTTCTCATTTTACACACCAGATGGCATCACCAGGATATTTTTAAGGTATTTGTTAGTTTATTTTAAACTAGATAAGTTAGTTTATTTTAAACTAGATGACAGCACTAATCAAAAACGTAATAAGAATACAAAAGCCCAGAAGATAGGCACTTTTATTACCGTTTTCTTGAAAATTAACCGATCGTTAAGGAGTCAAATAACAATGTACACTCTAAATAATTTTCGTGCACCTTAACGCTGAAAATGACGGCAATTACTTTACACCAAACAAATCTTGCCCCAAGTGTTCCAAGAGTGTAAATTACTTTTTTTGGTAAATCACTTTTCATAATCAGTGATTACACTTGGTGCAAATAACTTTTTTTCGTCAACCAAATATATTTTTATCAACTTCTCAGTGATTCCTCATATTACGATAGACTTTTTGTCTTTGCTTTGGAACCTCTAATTTTCGAGCTATTTTTCTTCCATTCTTTACAAGGATTCTAAAAATGCATAGTAAGGGCAGTCAATGAGGAGCACCCAGTACTATGATGCAAAGTGAGGCAATTAATTCCCAGGTGCAGTCTGACAACTTCAAATACTATGTGCATTATGTACCCATTTAATATGCTTCGAAGTTATCTTATGCTGAAGCAATACAATTCAGTACTTGGATACGGAAACTTCGTTTTAAAGTTTCATCTCAGAATACTCCTCGATTCTGATGACTTCGACATGGTCTAACTAACGTTGTTTTGCTAAAAAAGTAAGTTTTTGGGGGAATTTGCAGCGATGAATCGTTTTTGATGATCTTTTCTGATGAATCTCTTTCTTTTTCTCTTTCAAACTTTTTTTCCCCAAACCTAAAGAGAAAAAAAGTTCTCAAAGAGCATATTTTAAATCCTTCAGAACCGTCGATCTCATTTAACGTAGTTAAGAAAGTTTCAGAAACTTCATTTCATCTTCGATTCTGATGGTTTCGATATCATCTAACCAACGTTGTTTTGCTAAAAAAAAAGGTTTTGTTCTTTAGAATTTGAGCAGATGAATCTTTTTTGATGATCTTTTTTGATGAATCTCTTTCTTTCTCTCTTTCAACTTTTTTTTCCACACCAAAAGAGAAAAAAAGCTCTAAAAGAGCATATTTTAAATCCTTCAGAACCGTAGATCTCATTTACCGTAGTTATGAAAGTTTCGGAAACTTCATTTAATCTTCGATTCTGATGGTTTCGACATCATCTAACCAACGTTGCTTTGCTAAAAAAAGGAGGCTTTTTTTTTGGAATTTGCACAGACGAATCTTTTTGGGAATCATTTTTGATTATCTTTTCTGATGAATTATTTTATTTTTCTTTTTAAATTTTTTTTCCTAAAGCGAGAAAAAAAAAGTTCTAAAAATGCACATTTTAAATCTTTCAGAATCGTGATCTCATATACGTTATGACACAAGTCTCATTTGATGGTGCCGTGTATGAGACGAGCCTTTCAGACACAGGTCTCTTTGGTTCGTTCTGAGCCGGGTTAAGGATGTTGAAAACGTTATAGGAATTTCATAATTGAAGAACCTTTTGAAAGCTGTTACTGAAATTTCTAGAGTCCATTACAGAATTTTAATATATCAGATGGAATTTAGGTCAAAATATACTAATGTGTATGTAATTCATATAGTATTTTCAGTTATTTTTAGATCAGAACTTGAAATGAATAGCCTTGTATTATGTTTCATAAGTAATATGAGTTTTTAAAAAGGAGTTCTTAAAAAATGAAAGCATTTCTTTAGGTATATTTCTCCTTTACACTTGAAATAAATGTCAGGACTACAGACAAAATAAAGAGTTCTAATATACAAAAATGAAATGAAGCCTCACAAATTCACTGTTATTAACAACATATGCATTAAAATGTGAAGTGAATTTATTAAACTAATGAATTCCAGTTAATGATAAATGCATTTTCACGTGATTTGAAAATGCACGAGAAATTAAGCTAAAATCCTCGATCTGCATTTCATGCCTTTCCTTTCATTATATGAGAAATTAAATTTGACTAGATTTCAAAATATGACTTTCAACTCACTTGCATAAATTGATGCGTTCTTTTTATTTTTATATCTAACACGACGAATCAATTGATAGAGGTATAAATTTATTCAGAATACTTTTTAAGTTCGAAAACATCTATAGAAATAAAAAGTAAATTAAAAGTATTTAATAAAATTAATGATATAAATATAAATGAAAAACAGTTTTTCTGAAAAATATATATCATCATTTTATTTAGTTCAGTTGAAAATAATTTAGTTTCCGTAAAGCTAAATTAGTTTTATTGAAATTGAAGGATGAAATGTTATTTACAATTACTGATAATAACATTTCTACAGAAATGTTGAACAAATTACAGCTACTTAGTACAGTGAAAATATTTGAAAAAAAAAAAAACAATGTAAAAATTTATTTTTATACAAGTTAAAAATAACTGGCGGGCTGATTGAAAAATGTAATATGAGTTTCATAAATTTGGGAATAGTCATTGCTAAGTAGTAAAATAATATCTTTAGCAACACATCATTAACATACATTTCCGAAATTTACAAATATTATCCAAACAAAGAAAAGATTTTTTGAAAAAAAATTGATCAATATTGCTAATTGTTCAGTATTTAGTCATGTGATTGAAAATTGACGGATGAGTTTTATTTAATGTTTCAGATTGTTTCTTATTATTTTTTTAAAAATTAGAAATTTGTTTTTATTTACATTTCTTAAGAAAAGTTTCTAAGAATCATGAATTTTATAAGCTAATTTTCAAACATAAAGTATTATATTCTTTTCCTTTCTTTTTTTTCACTCGAAAATACTTAAAAAAAAGTATTTATTTATTAAAATACAACTAAGCTATATAATCCTTAGAGCTCAATTAGTTTACAATTGTGTTGATTTTGTGTAGCGATTTGTTTTTTTTTTTTTAAATTTTATTTTGTGTTGTTAATTAATTTGTGCGCAGCACATAAATGTAATTATTAATTTCTAGAAATACATAATTTCTCACGGAGAACAAAATCCTGGTAAAACTACTGTATGGTAATGACAGTTCTGGTAAGAAAAAACCATAATTCTAGTTAATAAAACCCAAATATATGGTATTTAAACCAATCATATAGTAATTTTTCAGTTATTTTAATAGTTAATCGGAAATTCTGCTTTTAAAAGTTATGGTTTTTATTACTACAGATTGAGTAAAAAATACAAAACTGGAAATTAAATTCAACCGAAGAAATAGTTTTTATACCATCCTCTAAAATATCGTAACAAAATGACAGAATTTATCACACGTAGTGAAAAGCCATATTTTATTGCTAAATTTGCTAAAAACATTACAAAAGCGCTTCGGCAGAAAATATCAAGATTCCTGGCCTTTCTATAGAGCCAGAAACACTGTAAATTTTATCATGTTTTGGCCATACATTTTTTTTCTTAGTGTGCGCAATTTAAATTTATTCAGTATTTTCTCATAAACAAAAGATTTAATTAGTTTTTTCCCCATGACTAATATATTTAATCAGATTTTTTCTTATAAATAATATAATTAATTCTATTCTCCATTGGCTTAGCATAAATCATAAACTATAGCAATTCTATTATCAAGTATTCTTTCGATTAATAGTTAATATGTTTCTATCGAAAACAATAGAGTTAATCAATTCCTATAACATTAATTTGGTGCAAAGGAAATTTAAATGAGGATTTCGTACACAAAATCTTTATACCTCATTACGTTTTAATATTTGATTTAATATCGATGAAATAGATGTAAGTTTTACTTCTAAATTAAGAAAGCAATTATATTATTTAACCTTATGTTGGCACTGAAATGTATCTATTTCATATAATTATTAAATTAATTGAGGGAAATTAATTATTTTTATCGAAGGAAATCATGATTTTAACTGATGTGAATAATTAAATTCTCATTGGAAGATTAAAATAGTTAATTCAGTAATAATGTGCACAATTTTCATTTGTTTTCCTTTTATGCGGATCTAATTATAAATTAATGAAACATGTAAAGTCCCTCTAATTACATTCGAAAGAGAAATGAAGACTTTTAAAAGGATTTGTAGTACTGTTTGATACCGAAAACACATTGATTTTATTAGATTTAAGTTTAAAGTAAACATTTTCAAAGGGACATTACATATCCTTTTAAGTAGAATCATATTGTTATTCTAATAATGTTTTATTATATTTTATCAAGTAAATTACAAGGTAATAATTATATTCCTTTTTATGATAAAATGGGAACAAAAATAAAAATGTGTTCCTTTTTAAACTTGGGTCATAAAAAAAAGTACATTTTGAAAAAAATACTAATCACGATTTCTAATCATACATCATTGTAGTGTGTCTACCACTACAAAAATACAATTCCAATTCACTAGTATATAAGACATGTTAACTCGATTCTATGTAGGGGTACCTTTTCATAGATAAAGTTGGACATGGTCGATAACAACTGTCTCCACATTGGTGACCTTCGGAAGTGATGTGAACACGCCTACCTTGAATGAAACGCCCACTTCGATTTAAACACGCCTATTTCGATTGATGGTCCACATTGAACATTTGACTTGCTACTTGTGACTGCGACATTGTCCACCTCCTCACGCTGTTGCTACTCTGACTCGATCACACGCAACGTACTCACTCGACTGCTAAGACAACACAAGAGCAACTGTGAACGTAATACAGCTCTCACATTCAGCACTCGAAAGTACGGTGATCTTAATACAGCTATCCCGGCTTTCCACAAAACAGCAATGAATCAACTAGTGGTATCCATTCATCGAATTCTGTCACAGCTATAATTATGGGGGGGGAGTACTGTAGTGAATCTACCACTACAAAAATACAATTCCAATTCACAAGTATATAAGACATGTTAACTCGATTCTATGTTGGGGGTACCTTTTCATAGATGAAGGTTGACATTGTCAATAACTACTATCCCCAGAATCATCATATATTTATTTATTTCACTGAATATTAGAAATATTCCCTATCTTCCATACTTTTTTTAAGTGAGTCACTAAAATTAATAATTTCGTTATTCTATGCATTTCTGTGAGTAATGTAATTTGACTGACTGTATATAACCCTTCAACAATGTGTGTTTGGAAGATTGTATCTTGATTGTCAATATTGCATGTTCGACAGATTGCATGTTGAATGTTAATAGAGTTTATGATAGACAGATTGTATATTTACTGCCAACAAGGTATATTTGATAGGTATATTAACAGAAATAATGCATGTATAGTTTGTTTAGTTTGTATCTTCACTCATTAATTTAACTTTGACGAAATGTGGTATATTGATGGTCGATAACTATGTTTAACAGATTGTTTACTGTCTTTTGGGGGCCATTTTGTGTCTTTGGCCGATATTTTAGGGGTCAGAAATCTGGATTCATCGACAAAAAAGCGTATTTATTTGGAGAAAGTATGTTTTTTGTGCTTGATTTCGCAACTTAAAATATCATATGCAATAACTAATTAGTATATTTGAAGTCACCCCGTGAACCATTACAAAACTATCTAACTATGAGAAACTTTATTACACAATCCCATGAAAGAACTTTGTAAGATTTTATGTGTTTATGAGGAACCGTATTTTTTTGTAAAATAATTTACTAATTATATGTCCGTTAGTAGTTGGCAACGAGTTGAGTTTTGTGGTTGCCATGGGGATAGTTTTGGAATGTAAATAGTTTTGGAGAGAGTGAAAGATTTTTTTTGGAACGGCGATGCTGTGATTTTTTTGTTGAGTTAATAAAACTTCCCTTTTATTAAACGCAATAGTAGAGTTTTCCTAATTATTTGATTCGAAATCCTTTGAGATTTATTTGAGGTCATTTTGCATTTTGTATTTTTTGACAAACTTAATCGGAATCATGGTGCTATTTGACACCTTATTATTAGCAAGTTAGCAATGCATTATTGTTTAACATTAAATTAACTTTTCTGCCAATGTACTTGTAGTTAAATAAAAAAGTGAGGAGCTAGAATTAATGTTAAATTTTCAATAGATTGAACAAGTGTTTACTTTATAAAGCTTAAATATCATTCGTAAATCGAATTGTCATAATTTTATTTCTTTCAAGGAGCTTCATATAATGCACTATCGAAACTATTCTGAAATTTTTGGTGTCTTGGGATATTCATCCACTTTTAGATGCACGTGGATAATTTTTTTTAAAATTTTTTTCCGCACATGCGCTGTATAAAGCATCTACTTCAATTACTCTTATTTGGCGCAGTTTTTATTATTATTTTTTTAATTTTAAAGCAGTAATTTCGTTATCAGTTTAAAATTGATTCAAACGCTCTCTTTAATTTTTTTTAAATATTTAAGCTATAGCAAAAGTGGCACTATACCTAGTATATATTTCGGACATTTACCAAATGTCTAGTCATACTGGGTCTGGTTAAGTGCCATTGCCCGGTATACATTTGAACGGTATATCCTACACTGATGTTTTTTTAAGGTCAAGTGCCACTGCCCGGTATACCCTACACTGATGTCTTTTTAAGGTCGAGTGCCACTGCCCGGTATACCCAACACTGATGTTTTTTTAAAGTCAAGTGCCATTGCCCGGTATATATTTGCTCGATACTCCAAACACTGATGTTTGTTCTAATCTATCGTCAGTAAGTATTAAAATATCGAATAAATGTAATTATATCCACGAATAAATTAATATCAAATCGGATGTAATAAATATTTCGGACATTCACCAAAGAGACTAATTTGATTGTCAACATTCACCGGTGAAAGTCAACAACCACCGATTTCGATCATTCACAGTAACATGCACATCATTTACATAATATCCTCATCAGGACGATTATTTCATACTTTGCCTAAATAGCATCCGGCATTTCAAAAACTAAAAATAATTGGTTTTGTTGGCGATCATCTCGTAAGGCGATAAAGAATCATGCATACTGCAGGTAAGGAAGATATGAACCTCGAAGGAAAAGTGGATGAATACCCCAAGGAACCGAAATTTTTATCTATTAATCTTTGTTATGTCACCTCATGATGCAAGAGACTTGATTAATTTTATTGTTTAATAACTTCATAAATAGAGTGCATTGTTGAACAGCATTGAATGCTGTTAACAGCATTCACTCATGCAAGATAACATAGCATTTAAAAATGGGCAGAAAATTCCGTAACATCATGCATTACTTCCAACAATGTTTTGGTTTTTTTTATTGATTTTCATTACATTACTGAGAAAAAAATAAGTTTCTTCACCAAAATTTGCAAGAAATCCCGTATTTTGTTTTTTGATAGGCATATATAGTTGAAAATAATTTGATACAAAAGTAATAAAACCATACATAATAAGAAGCTTTCGCTTGTTATATTGCTTTTTTTTTTTTAACTGCGTAATGAATCTTTATGTTGCTGTCTTTTATCGGGAAGATTTCAGATTTCCATTGAAAGGTATAAGGTTGATTACAGGAAAGTCTCTGAATTCTTCAAAAAAGATTCCTGTTTTTATATTTTTTTTATTGGTATGAAAAATGATGGTATAAATATAATGAACAGCAATTTTTTATGAATGAGACCTATTATTTTCTAGGAATGTTCCTATCAAATATATCTTGAGAATTAATATATTAATCGAAATTCGATTAACATTTACTTTGTAATGAAGCCTTAGTTCTCATGTTTTGTCTCAAGTCATTAGTACAAGTTTCTTTGTTAGTTGTGTACTAAAGACATTCTGTATTCTGTATGTCATGTCTGTATTCTGTATTTAAATGTTCTTTAATGTTTAACTACTACATCAAAACTTTTTAATCTCTGTATTTTATATTTACAGTTACTTATAATCAGTTCCAAGCATATATCATCACAAAAAAATATGCCAGAATATTTTATATTTTGGTGGGATATTTATTATTATTTCATTGTTCCAAAAAAAAAGAAAAAAAAAAGAAGAGACAAAAAAAATTTTTTTCTCCGATGACACATTCCAAAGTATTATTCCCCTCACGAATCCAAAACATTCTACGATCATGCGGGAAAGATTTGAAAGTGGTCGGAGACTAACGTTAAATGCTTGGAATGTCCACCCGTAATCAAAATTCAGAGTGCACAAGTAGATATTTCTCCCTAGAGTAAATACCCGTTGTAGATAGAATTATTCAGTTTATGGGTGACATAATGCGCATGCTCACTGGAGTAGCTCTGGGGGGGGGGGGGAGTTTTATCACTTGTTACGCGGCAATCCTTATGATTGGGTTATAATACTCAGGGTAAATATAAGTCTGTTCGGATAAGACTAACTATTCATTTATTATTTATGATGCATTATTTATGATATTATGTTTATTTTCTTATATTATATCTATTTTATATAGCTTAAAGATAATTTCTGAATCAAAAATTTTTAAAGAACTTTATTTAATAATACTAATATGAATTTATATATATACTAGAGGGCTCCGCCCCCTGCTCGCTGCCTCTCACCAACCCCCGATAACTGCTTTGCAATTACATTTTTGTTCGCTTCGCGAACAAAATTAAAATCGTTTTCCTGGAGATTAGCTGGCAATTTTTCTGCACCAACATCACATAGAGAGAATATGATAATATTGTAATATGTCAGAGGTCCTTGTTATCAGCATTATAAACTTATATAAAGCAATTTTAATACAAACAATAATATAAACTTATATAAAGCGAGGAAGCAATATTATTTAACAAATTACTATAGGGCATTAGCCAGAGACTAATCTCCGTATTCGAAGAACACGTGGCAGAGCCTAACTCGGGTTGACTATATTTGAGGGTGCCCCTTGATTCTCGCCAAGTTGTAATCGCGGTTGATCACCAAGCTGGGCGATGTTGAATCCCAATCGTGATTCTGATTGGTTTAGATTTCAGCGTTATTTTTAAATGTTCAACGGTATATGTGATTTCAGAGATCCGTTAGTTCAACCTTGGATACCGGCTGGTAAGGTTTTCTTCTGGCCAATAAGATCGAAGGTATGTGGGCAGTCATAAAAAGGGAGACAAGGTCGAACAATTTTCCTTGTTGCTAGGTTTAGAGTTAGTTAAGCAAGGTTTACGAAATTTTGTGCGCTTGTTGTATATAATTACCAAAATAACAGTCACAAGTTACATATTTATTGCTACATTTTTGATCATAGGGTGTTCAAAAACACTCTTATTCCGTTTGTACTTCATTGTCGTTCCCACAAACCCTTAAAAGTTTTAAACATCATTGATATATACACTTGAGAAATTGCATACTCTAAACACTTCTGAATTTATAAAATGATTCTTTAACTATTTTTTGAGAAAAATTTAAAAAAAGCGTTAGTATAAAGTGTTTCCATTACTTTGTTTAACACCTGTAAGTCTTACAGAAATCTGTAGTTTTTTCCAATTAAGTGTATTTTAGATAACAGTAATGTTGTCTAATTCCTCTATGCAACACACTCAGTGCTAGCTCAGCAACAGATTATTCTAAACTCCTGCTAACATTCAACTTACAACAAATAAAAAAATTTATACTCTAGAAAATCTGAAAATTTTTGAAATATTCCTATGAAATATTAATTGGTGTCATTTGATTTATTTTAGCTGTTCCCGGTTAGTTGAAAATTTATTAGGCAAGGTGGCCCAAGATACAACACCATGAATTAGTTTTCTTTACTGTGAAACATTTTTTTTAAATATATGAAAATATTCATTGGCGAAAAAAACATTAATAGCCAATAGTATAACGCATTTCTTTTATTTGCATTTCTTTTCTTAATTGTGCTTCGTATTTTGGTTTATTTTTATTTTTACATTCTTTAGAGAGAAATAAAAGAGTAGAAATGTGTCCAAGGTACGAGACTCTGCCCATCTGGTTTAGAAGAAAAAAAATCATTCATATTGAAGTTATTAATGCAGTTTAGAAACGCTCTATATTGATTCATTTCAAATTGTTAAAGAAAAATATTCCACTCGTCTATGATAAACTAGTATCATTAAGGTAAAAAAAAAATATTGTTTTTGTTAAAATACCATTTACAACAGATGGAATAAAAAAAAATATGTTACTTAGGTTGTCAGTTTGAATCACCGACAAATGTTCCATTAAAACAATCAATACCAAGAAAACAATAATCGCTGAAAATCACGCAATCGAATGTTTTCCTACAATCCAAGTCAATAAATGGCACTATCTATTGAGAGGGGGTTATACACAAATACTGTAGTTTCAAAAATGTTAAAAAAAAGTTATTAACAGTAAGTTAAATAATAAAAATTGCATAATAGAAAATGTAGATAAGTTTTGAAGAGATTTGTGGGGAACCTCAAAGAGCAACAGATTAAATCGAAACAGACGTCCAAATATTGGAAAACAGTATTTCAGTAGATGAAGGGTAGTGTTCAGCATAAGAAGACTCAAACTTGTGATTTGAATTCTCACAATATAGATCGACGTAAGATTGGTTAATGTCTTGATTTTGGATATATCTGTCGTGTTCTGTAAGTCGAAGTTTAAGCGTACGTTTAGTTTGTCCTATATACTTAGACACACTAAATATGTTTGTCCAATAAACTTGGTCAAACGCAATATACGCAAGACCACACTGACGCGAAATGTGATAAATACTCTAGCTATTATTATCAGCAATAGTTTTTTTAAGGTTGGTGAAGTTTAGTTTATTTGAAAGTAAAAAACGACTTTAAACTCAAATTTAATCAAAATTTTTGCATTTTGGGAACAACTTTCTCTTCCCCTTTTATTATCTTGTCCAAACTTGTTCCTCTGTCCCCATTGGTTAAGCCACTTTACGCGTGTTTGCCTTTTTATTTCTCAACCATCATTTGATGTTTAGACACTGAAGGAGGTTCTTGTTTATAGAACTGAATTTTTAGTATGTCCATTTCTGTACTTTTTTCGGGGCTTTATGTACGTTTTTCTTCCTTCTTTTCGTTTTTTGTTGCTTTAATCTACATAAAACAATGTATATACTTCCTTTTTTTGTGGATAAATGTAAAATGTATTTATTATAACAACTTATATTAAATATAATTAAGCGAAACAAAAATTTCAAATAAACATAAATGTCAATTGAACTAAGTGCCGAGAGCTGGGATAAAAATTGCGCTATAGCGCACTTTTATATATAACATTACCTTTTAATGTTTTAAAAGGCAAAACAAATTACCATATTTCAATAACATCCACCAATTACCTTAATACCATTTATACCCATTATCAAAATTAAGTATCTTTAGTTTCCATAATAGCATGCTATCTTTAAACTATCAGACAAACTGAATCTCCATAGTTTAATATATAGCTTCCACTTACATGATGAGAAAGTTTTATTTTTTAAATGTCTGTGAATTAAAAATATAAATAAAGATCAAAAATCAGCCTTCGTAATTTGTTTATTATTGCACTAATTAAAATTCGTATTTGATGTCGCGATTTCATTAACTACAATATACCCGCAATCCACTATTCAGACATAAACACACACAAATTCTTTATTGCATTGCATGCAAAGACATTAGTCAAAATCGACACTTTTCGCAATCATATTTGAAATATTAAAAATTTATTGAAAGTTATAAATCTTTGTTACTTCTATAATACGTCAATAATTAATATTTGACTACAGAAAAGGCATTAATTCGTATAAGTTGGAATTAATTAGTTTACAGATTTATCATCAGTGCATCCTCTAGCACTGTCTTTAAAAATACATAAAATTGAAATAAATAAATTTGAATTTTTCGCATTTGACAGAGGTAAGAAATACAATATACTTTCCATTCAATATCTGATATATTTTTTAATCATAAATATAACAGATATAGTACACCAGACGCCCCTTACAAAACATGAAATATTTCGGTTTATATTCAGTGGATGAACATATATAAAGAAATAGAATCTATTTAGCCCTGTTGTTGTGAAATAAATATTTTCAATAATAGGAAAAGAAATATATATAGCTTACATCTCTAAAACAAAACAATATATTACTTAGTAAACATACAGTTCCTTGAAGTGTAATGTTTGCCAAATAAACCCTAAGAAATGCGCTTACACTCTTTTTGAAATAAAATTGGCAGCATTTTAACCTCTTGAGAATGGAGCTTTCAATAAAAAGCAGAAAATTTACTGTTTGTTCAGAAATATGCAGGAAATTATATTCAAAAAAGCGATAAAATAGTTTTTTTTAAATTCAGTTCATTCAACTCAATAAACTGTTTAGGATATTTTCAATTATTTTATAAAAAAATTATAATTTTTATGCAATAATGCGATATTATATTTTTAGTGCATTTCTTTACATGCTGGTCTTGAAACAAAATTTAATATTCCGAAAAAATAAAATGTTTCCAGGCCACAAAACTATTTAAAATGTTAATAAAATCGAATTTTTCCCTTCTTATAAAATGTTTATTATAAAATATGTTACATACCGAACAAGAAAAATCAAAAGCATTTCATGTTCTTATCCTATGTGTAGAAATAGCAATTAAAAATCAGAAGGTGGCAAGTGAACGAAGCGGGTAGAACTTTCAAACAAATCGCTGATAGTTTATTTAAACCAATTAACGATATACAATTAACTATACATTACAATACAAATTAACAATAATATTAATACTACTTTGCCAAATAATTTCCAATCACTGTTCTTTATCAAATATCTTTAAGTTGAGAAAAATCACAGCGTAAATTATTCTTAAATATTTTCGCTATTTTCAGATCATATTCTAGGTGCTTTAACTTTAACGAATAAAAAAATTTACGTATGATATATATATATATATATATATATATATATATATATATATATATATATATCATACGTAAATTTTTTCCTTTTGAATTTACTTAAGCAGTTCCTGACGTAAATGTAACAGTGTGAGGGTATGTAGTATTCCACACTGTAGATCAATTAATTTCTTCCAGTACATGTCACGGAGCAAAACAATCACTCCAATTAAATAAATATTACTGTGAAAATTACGGTATAATATTTCCCGATAAAAATACATTTGACAACAAAACGACTTTTACGGATGCTGCCCCCAAAGTGCCGGTACTTTATTATAACCATAATTTGATCCGGAGTATTTTTACAGTGTATCCATATTTCAAGAATAAGAAGTTACTTTAGATAGATGTGAAGGGATGAGGTGTTAGGACAGGGTTGTTGGAAGATATATTCTTGAATAAAATCTTCATTGGTTTAAAAAAATATGTAGATGGTAATTAAAATCGGCATGTTTAAAATATTTACTCACTCTCAAGATCTGCCAGACACGATTGTCAAAAGTGGTCTGAAGTATTAAACGGAAAGTTCCCAACGAAAAATGTAAAAACAAAGGTGAAAAACAAAATTAGAGAAACCGTGCTAGACCAGAGTGGATCATTAAAATAAATAAAACTAAAGAACAAAACTATAAAAAAAAGGGTTGTGGGCAAGAGAGGCAATTTAGGGCAAAATGCATTTCTACGTGCTATGGAGAGATGGTGAGGAACTCGTGATGCTTAAAAGGGGATCGGTATTATTATGAAACTAGATCCTGGTGCATCAAAATGAACTAATGCAACCAGGGTAAAAATAAATTTTAATGCTGATTTGTCCAATGTAGGTTGCATTTGCAAGGTATTTAATGTGTCTGCGATTTTCAATACTGGTTAGTGACTTAAATTTAATTCTGTTAGTAGGCCTGAAAATTACTTAAAAACCAAAACGGGATGGAACCTTAGCAATTTCGAAGCAAACGGGAGAGGCTGAGCCTTATTACATTGATGCGAATCTTTATTACACTGATGTAAAGCATTATTACTAGAAGTTTGTGAATATGTCATTTTTCATTTTAAAATATTTGTATTTAAGAGGATGCATTAAGACAGAAGAAAATTGTTAGTCCCATCATTTTAATGTCAAACAATTCTTTATAAAAAGATCCTGAAAATGTCAAAAAATCAAGTTTAAAACAAATAGAAATTCAGAAACGTTCTTTTCTTGAAAATATTAAATCGGATAAATCAATCATAAAAAGGATTTTATTTGTCTTTATTGAATGCAAGTATGGTTTTTGAGATTATTGTGCATAGTAGTCGTATGGATGAAATTGTTAGTCTTATCGCCTTAATGCTAAACAGTTTTTTTTAACTAAAAGTTTTGAAATTTTGCAAATTCAAAAAAAAAAGTAAATTAAATTGAGATATATTTTTTGAGAAAAAAAAATTAAATTCAATGAAATAAATAAATACAGAATTTTATTTGTCTTTATGGAATACAATTAGTATGTTCATGGATGTTGAGATGATTGTTCTAAAAGAATCGAATATTATATTCCTATTCGTAAAATTGTTAGTATTATTATAATATCAACCATTTTCCTTACAAAAAGTATTAAAATTACCTAAAATTCGAAATTGGAATTAATAGAATTAACGAATTTAAAAAAAAGAAAAAGCAAAAAAAAACAAATGCGGAATTTTATTTGTCTTTTTCAAATACCAAGAGTGCATTCATAGTTTTTGTGTTAATTGCACTAATATCACGGATATTGTATTCGTAAAATTTTAAATATTATGATTGCAATTTAAATTTTTTTCAAAAAGTATTTAAAAAATTCTAAATTTCAGCACTAAAATAAATAGAATTTGAGAAATATTTTTTGAAAACATTAAATCCAGTAAATCAATGAAATGAAGAGTTGTACTTATTCTATATGGAATTCAAAAAGCAAATTCAAAGCTTTGAACGTTGCGCTAAAAACTCGTATTTTCCTCACTGACTTAACATCGCGAATTAAATGATAGACGATAAAGAGCATCCTTCAGAAATCTTTGTTTTAAGAAGCTAAAAAAAAGAGTTAATTAACATATTGTTGTTAATATGCAAATAAAATCTCATTTTTCCTCTCCCTCTCAAATAAGTTGCGCGAGTTGCGTGATGTAATACAACGACTTCCGGATAGGGGAAATAGATATATATTTGTTGTAGAAGCTGACTAGTTGTTGGTTGATTCAGATGTGTAGCACTGTGTGTGCGAACTATTGTTTCCTCATATTATGTTTTAATAAATACTTTATTTGCCGGCATTAGCCTCTGTGTTATTCAACCAAACAACACATATGAAGATCAACAATGTCTATTTATCACATAAACGGAGATGAGATCACCGTCAGTTTTATTTTAAGTATAACTTAATTTTGACAAAAAAATTACGTAGAAAATCTGTTCTCTCTGAGAATTGTTACACAGTGAAGATTGACTGTGTTGATTTAAAACTGTAATTATCCTCACTATTCTGTCTCTTTTCTTGAGAATTAGCTTTGATGAACACAAGCCATTCCTCCTCTTTAGTCTTCATTAAAATTATTGTTGCTGCTGTCCAAGCAAGCTTGTATTTTTCAAAGCCATTTTTTTAATGATTCTGTTTTTGTTTTTTTCAAATAAAACAGAAAACTGTTTTCATATTAACTACTTTTTTTACTAACTAATTTTTAATGAGTTTTTTGACGACAAGCTAAAAATATATGCCCTTGCCAAATTATCAGACGCACTATAAGATCCCGTGTAAAATCTTAATTATCATATACTACTATACAGCTTTATTGTTTTTACGCGACTGAAACCGGTTTGCACTTGCTTACGTTCATGTATCAATTGGTTAAATTAGGCGATATATAATATAAATCGCATGTTTATATAAAGTGAACGATATGTTATAAAAATATAGAATATTTATTATATTAGGTATTATATTAGCATATTATAATAATTAAACCATATTATTAGACGCACTGTAGTGTTTTAATAATTGCATGTTTCGCACCAGTTTATAGGCAATACTTTAATATTTAAACATACATGTAAAGGGGTTTTATTCAGGAGATTTTTTTACATACTTCCTATTTGTATTTATTTTTAATGTATTGCATTAGAGTGCTAACCCAGTGATACACGAATATAAACAAGAGCAAATCGGTTTCAGAGGCGTAAAAACAATAAAGCTGTATAGTATCACCCAATAATTAAGATTTTACATAGAATCTTATAGAGCGTCCAATAATTTGGCAAGCGACTGCATAATTATTAGGAATTTTAGCGTTGAGGTTGGTTAAGAAATATTAGATATGAATTTCAAATTCTGAAATTTCAGTTCTATTTATTGAAGGAAAAAATATTCTAAATCTAATTTCATATTCTATATGGTTTCTTGAAGGTAATGATTTGTTCCTATTATATTAACCAATATTTATTTGTGAGCCTTTTTCTCTTGTAAAAATAAAAGTTGCTATGTAACTTATCTTCGTTCGTTTTCCAAACAACTACAAGTCAGAAAGTGTTATCTTTATAGCTACCATCTAATTAGAGTAGATGACACAAAATTTGTGTTAATAGGAGACAAATCCAAACCGAAATCGATTGTTCGAGAACAACACAACAGGCATACATTATATATTTTTTGTATGCATGTATTGAATTTTATTTGGCGGAAACTCGCCGAAGCAAATGGAAGAAAATGATTAAAATGATAATGAATAGGAATTTAGCAAAGTGCTCGCATAACACTTTTTCTTGTTCGCCAAAAATAATATAAATGAGCTCTGAGACCCCATTAGCATTATTGTGATGGTCATTACTTGGGAGAAGTATTTTGAGGGAACTACTTTTCTGCTTAATAGGGAAATTTTCAGATAAAAGAGTTCTTTGACATGACACGTTAAATTTTATTTCTTAATGAACGCCTGTTTTATTATTAAAGAATCTCTCTCTTTTACAATAATGGATTTAAATAGGTTTCAATTCTATAAATGGTGTATATGATATTTAACTACAATTTTTTATGAATTTTTTTTATTGAAGAAAAGGAAAGAGGAAAAAAAAGGAAAGTTCTTTTAATTTTTAAATTTTTTTTCTTACCCATTGGCAAAATGGGTCTTGTTTTGCGTTTTATGGCGAGCCCACTTCATTTGGAAGTCATCACACTTTTCAACTGTGTTCAAGAGTGATAGTAAACAGTGCGCATGCGTCGTTATTGCATTCGTTGCTATGGTGACCGCTGCTGCTTGATAGAATTCTTTATATAATGAGTCATTCTTAATTTACTTACATAATAATGATTTAAAGTATTTTTATATTCTTTTTATTATTAACTTAAAATTACAGTCTTGACGGTGATTTTAATATAAATATGAATACTGTAGAAGGAAAGGTATTTTGTGACGTCTTGAAACACGTACATAGGCAGTATTTGAAAAGCAATCCTACGACAAACAATTGAGACAGTTTTTGCAACCCATGATTTGAAATGTCGTGGCGTTTATCGGAGTCAATCCAGAAAGAAAAAGCATTTGACCAATGAGTAACCAGTGATTGTAATAAAGCAATAACAATTTTTTCAATTTTATTTTTTATTTTTTTAACTGACATGAATAAGTTTAGAACCACTCATTTGACAAATTAAGAATTACCGTTCGCGTGACTCTTAATCTCAATTATTTAATTTTTATTTATTTATTTTGTGCATTTATTTTATTCATTATTTTTAACATGGATACAAGTGGTTACACTTAATCCCTTTTAATTGAGTTTTAGAAGGCTTTTGCTTGTTTTTAACAAAAAACGATAACATGTTTTCTTGTTATGCAACATATTCGTTGTCGTATTTAGATTTATTTGCTGATAAAACAGTTCTCTTTTTTTATAAAATTGCTATTAAGAAGCTAGTTAGACGTCAAAATAAAACGTTTAAAAAGTGGACATAAAGAGTGTTTAATTTTAAATTTTCAATAATGTAAAAGTTATAGTCAAATGAAAAAGTTGCAAAGGAAAAATAAAAAAACAGTTATATTAGCTTCCTTTATATACCAAAAGATATATTAGTAATTTTTATTATTTAATTCGAATAACTAATAACATTTTTTAATTATTTTTTTTTAATTTTCATTTATTTACTTCATTTACTTATTTTATTCATTATTTTTAGCATGGAAATAAGTGATTACTCTGAATCCCTTTTAAATGAGTTTTAGAAGACTCTTGCTTGTAAGAATATGCTTTTCTTGTTGTATAACATAATCGTTTTCGCTTTTATGCTTATTTGCAAATAAAACAGCTTTCTTTTATTATATAATATAGAAGTTAGTTATATATATATTATAGAAGTTAGTTAGACTCCAAAATAAAGCGTTTAAAATTCGGACATAAAGAGTGTTTAATTTTAAATTTTGAATTATGTTAACGTTATAGTCAAATGGAAAAGTTACAGAAGGAAAAATAAAAAGCAGTTGCTACATTAGCCGTTTTACATACGGAAGGATGCATTAATAATTTTAAATATTTAATTCGAAGATCTTATAAACAATAAATGTGTAATTTTACATTTTCTTTTTCTCAGAATTATTCATTCAGGTTCATGGTTCCTGAAATTTTTTTATGAATTTTAGTTGCATAATTTAAAGTGGCTTTAAAATAGTATGTCATACAATTAGAAAAATACTCTTTAAGTTATTATTCAGTTAAAGGATAAAAATTATCATACTTTTTCAAAAGAAATTAGCATAAAATAGTCTTTGGGATAAGTGGTTCTTATAACTGAGAATAAAAAGTCTAATCATTGAGAATCTCGAAATAACTTTTGATCAAATGATTGGATTTTCACTTAAAAAAACTCAATGTGAATATGGATCGTAAGCCTAACTTAGAATACGTTAATTAATTTGTGTTATTTAAAATTTAGAATATCAAATAAATGACTGCGCTTTCTCTGAAAAAGCGCACCCTTTTTAGATAAATTTTTATTCTTGATCCTTAAAATATGGAGGTTAGAAGCAATTTGAAAATCATGGTTCCAATACTTCAGAAAAGAAAGCAATTGAAAGTTAAACCCCTTAAAGTTGATTTTATTTCTTGTTTAATTTGCTATACTTCTTAAACTATTCGGAAACCTTTTGAATACAATTATATTATTAATTCATACAAATTTAATTCCACGTAAACATTTTTTTTAGTTTTAATTTATTATTTTAATTTCAATAATAATAGTTGAAACTTTTTTGAATTGCATGATATACAAATTCTTACATCATTTCAAACAATGCAATTTTAGTTTTAAAAAAGGTACATAATTCGAAACGAAATCAATCGAATAGTTTCTGTTCTATTAAATTTTCAAGAGGCATTGTTTTAAATTTTTATTTCTCATTAATTAATTGATAGGACTCTTTCCAAATTTTGAATTGCCTCATTTAATTGCCATTAGTGCAAAAACTTGCATTTTTCACAGTTCAAAATTTTTAACTTGAAATAAATAAATAATAAAATAAAAAATTACAAGAATTATAATTTTTTTAAAAAAAATATCGAGAACAATTTTTGAATAGCATGCAAAACGTTATTAATTAGTTTTATTAGTTCTAAGGATAACGCAAAATACTTAAAAAATGAAATTATCATTTCGGCCACAAAACTCTCCATAGTCTGAATAATGGGACTCTTTATTCTTGAGTGCTGATTATCTCCATATTTTAATGATTAAAAATCCACATACATTGAGAAAAATGTGCTTTTAAATCAGAGGAAGAAGGTTGTTTAGTCTGATTTTGTGACTTCATAGATGTCGTCCACACTAATTAGGTTGCATATTTATAGTTCATCCTAGGATCCATTAAGATTGAGTCCTAGTCCGGAATCCCGTAGCAGAATCGTGGCGACACTCCGACATTATCGCAGAACATTGCAGAGTTCTTGCAGAAATTTTTTTTTTTTTTTGGAAAGCAAAAAAGTTTGGGTTTTATGACCGGCAGAATTTTTTGAAATGTTTTCTTTTATTCTGCAGAATTCCCCCCCCCCCTTTCTGCAGAATTATTTTCAAAAAATGCTTTTCTCGCATATTGGAGGTGGAAGAACTCGCGTATATCTATCTATCTATCTATCTATCTATCTATCTATCTATATATATATATATATATATATATATATATATAATAAGTAAATAAATACAAGAAAACACGAAGATAGTTAAGAAAAGCAATAACTTTCATTTTTTGCGCTTAAGCTGCAAGTAAACAGAACTCATTAGATACCAAAATGAAGTTAAAACGAAGAAAAATTATAGACATATGAAAAAAAAGGGGGGGAATAATAAGTAAAAAAATAATAAACAACAGTTTAAAAAAAAAAAAAAAAGGAAAGAAGGATGAAATTTTTATTAAAATAACGGAAAAAAAGCCGGAAAAAACGGGAAAAAACCGGAAATTTTTTTTTTAAATAATATTATTATATATTACATTATATTATACATATAAAATATTTTTTTCCGGTTTTTTTAATAAAATTTCATCCTTTTTTTTTTCTTTCTTTTTTTCCTTTCTTTTTTTTCTGTTGTTTGTTATTTTTTTACTTATTACTTCCCCCTCCCCCTTTTTTTTCATATGTCTATAATTTTTCTTTGTTATATCTTCATTTTGAACTTTTATATATATACACTAAGAGTATATATATATATTACTAAGTGTATATATATATTCCGCAATGACTGGCTTTACCTGGAATTTCAGATTGGTTTTATAAAATGGAATTTCCAAATTGAAAAAAATTAATAGAGAAGTTAATTATACAAATATTTTTTTAGAACAGCAGAATATATATTAGAATATGTATTCCTTTATATGCAGATTAAAAAAAGATTCTTGCATCTATGATTAAAAATACTATCCACTGTTCTACTCTATACGTGAAGGCTTCCTTTTTGTAAACAGAAAACGCTTTTGTTACTTTAAATTAGTAACATATATATTTGCTACTATTAAAAATGCCTTTCGGTAAGGTATTAGTACTAGAACTAATAGTCGCAGAAAGTTTGAAAAAATTCTGCCATAGGTGTCCGGAAAAATCTAAACAATTGATCAAGGGTTATTCAGTTTGATCGATTTTCATTTTGTTCTCTGTACTAAGTATTGAAATATCTGCAGAAACCAGAGAGACGCATGCAACCCATAAACATTTTTAAGAAATCGCGAAAAACATTTCGAATAACAAGAACATTTCGATTAAGTTTCTTTTTATAGCAAGATGAAATAGATCTCTTTGCATGCATTTTTATTTTGCTAAAATATTTTATGATCTGGAAACGCTTCCCTCACAGAGAGATCGTAATATAAAAACCGAAAACATTTATGCGGGGCTTCCTTCCAGAAGAAAAGATGGGCGTAATTCCATCCGGAATATTGGAATGGCTTGTGATGCATATGGGGGAACATGGGAAAACGGTAATACTTTGCGTAAACAAATGAAAGTAAATATATTATTAAATAACTTGCTGAACTATTTAGTCCCAATTCTATTGAATGTGTTTCTATCATACCATTTGATTTCACCTCCTTCATATCTTTTGCACTAAGATGTCAGTACTTTTCGGTATATGAATTGCACGCTAAAGTTTCCGTCTACTGAAAGCATCTACGTGGATTGAAACGTCTTCGTTGTATTTACATTAACTGAATTCTTGTAAAAACTGTAACTCGTTTTCTCTTTATTTAATTACGAAATTTTAATTTTTTTAATTGCATGGAACTTCAAAAGCAAAGGTTTTAGAATTTTTATATTTAAAGAAAATATCAAATTTTGCTCAAATTTTTAAATAGATTACATTTTTTTTATTTATATTATTTTTAAATTGTATAAGAAAATGCAACAACAGAAAATTACAAAATTTATCTCTCGCGTCTGAAAGGTTAACAAAAAATTATTCAAAGGCATCTACGTGTGCATGATGAGGATATATGCTGGAGTATATATAAGTTTTTGTTCAAATTTAGAAAGATTTTTCGAAAAAGATAAAAAAATGTCCTTTCTGATCATTTTTCTTCCAAACGTCTGAGTATCTATGTCCTCTAAAGAAAACAAAATGCAACAATTATTTTAACGATTTCAATTGTTTAGCAATGGTTTAGAATAATGAAGCTTACGTCAAACTTTAGAAACAGAAAAGAATTACAAAAAGTTAGACACAAGGAAGAAAATAAACAAAAAAAGAAGAAGAAAAGGAATAGATTTGTAGGATAAAATTCAAAATGTAGTTTAAAGTAATGGTAAATTGTCACTAATATCGATTATCGATCTTTAAAAACTATTTTATTGATGAAGATGTCAATGTTCAAAGGCAAACGAAAATTCTCTTTTCCGTTTCAGACAGAAATATTTTTCCGATATTTTGATATTTTAAAGGTCTTATAACCCATGATAAAGAACATGCAACTCATTTGTGCGCATATGATATTTGTTATCAGTTTTTCTTTCTTTACAATGTTTGGAGGAAGTCTCTTATTCAAAGTTTAATCTGAGATTCCGTTAGAAAATTAAGGGTGAAATCTTTCGAAAATTTTTCGAATTTTTTTTTTTATTGAAGAGAAGCAAGCAATAAAAAAAAATGTGCGTGGAGTCTCTCCGCGCGGAAGAAGTTAAACTTCGTAACCTGCGACGTTAATTGTAGAAGAATCAGCAGTCGTAGAAGGATCACTGGTTTTATTCAACGACTCTTTTTCCTGCTCCGCTCGCTTCCGTGTTCTGTAATACTGGTAATATTGAGCATTTTTTCTCGTGGACCTCTTGAACCAGTGGAAGTGCTTGTGGTTGCCTCATCGTCTCGCCCTGGAAAATGTATTTGCATTAATAATGTATGTGAATGCGTCATGATGTAATTTCAAAAGAGAAAAACCTAACAATCAATTGATATTCACAAGAGACGTACCTTGACATAACCTTAAATCCGTCGCATTGTTCGTGGGATTGTTTTCACTCATTTTTTGCAATTGTTATCCACTAAATTTGAAAATAAAAAATACTACCCTATTAAATTGTATATGTATCAAATCAAACTAAAAAAATATTTATAGAAAAACAATACTTTTATGACTTTTATTATTTTTATGCTAGTGACAACCAAAACAATATGGAAATGTATAAGGGAAAACTGGATCCTACCACGTGATTTCCCGGCCAATAAAAATGTAGCGTTAAACGTTTAACGCAACCTTTTTGGAAGTCGCATAAGAAGTATAACTTCAAAAAAAAACATTTTAAAATCAATTCCTATTAAGGTCAACAAAGAAAATTTTTAGTTTAGTTGCTTTTTATTAAATAATTAAGATTGTTTCGTTCATATAAGACAGATATTAATTAATTAAATTTAATGAATGAATTAATATTTGAAAAAATTGTATTACCATCAAGTATGAACTACAAGTTCAAAAAAATGCATTTGAACTTGAGTAGTTAAATTAAATATATTTTATTAACGATTGAAATTTTGAACAAGATATACAAATATATATTGGGAGAGTGTGAACTAATAGTAGGAATGGAAAAAAAAGGAAGCGTGGTATCAAACAACTATAAAAGTATAAATTTGTTGACGTGGACCACACGTGCTACCACGTAATGTTCTTTATTGAATGCATCTGACACAACGAATATAAAATAATTAAATATTCAAGTGAGCTCTATGAACTATATTTTTTGTTCAAATAGAGCTATAAGCTAGTAATTATCACTGATGTTATTTTAAAAATATGTGAAAAACTGAATCGCTTATAGTGAAATTTAAAACAATGAATAACGCTTAACCTATCAGAAAATTCCATTTCATTTTTTGCTCATCCCTATTTAATGAATTAATACTTTAAAAAAACTGCATTAACATCAACTGTGATCCATTCCAAGTTTTAAAAAAAATATTTGAACTTGAGGGGATGAATAAAAAAATATTTTATTAACGATTGAAAATTTGATCAAGGTATTGGAAACGTGTGAACAAATAGTAGGAATTGAAAAAAGGAGTTAAGGCTAAAAGATAGCTAAGTTAAAAGATAGAAAAGTTAAGGCTAAAAGATAGCGCAAGACAAGAAAATTAGAATTAATTGATTAAAATTTAGTTATAAGATATTTTAAAGAGTATAAGACGTACAATCTCGATAAAAATACCATTACTTCTTACCCTTATCGATTCATCGATGTATCGATAAGGATATCGATGTATTGATTTTGCTTAGAGTTTTCTTTGTGGCACAATTTTGTTCTTGCCATTTTGACCTTGTCAGGATTCCTTTTTACTCAAATGATATTTTCAGTTTACAGATTTCATTTCGTTCACCATTTGAACTCAAAAACTTCATATTTCAATACAAAAATTGAGATGAAACAGAATTTGCTATTAAAAGGTTCTCTCTCGGTTTAGTGTCTTTCAAATAAAGAATTGACCTTGTCAGGATTTTGTTTCTTCAGTTTGCTTGAAAATCACCAAATTATTTTGATTTTACGAATAAGATTTCAAACATGTTATTCATAATTTTCAAACATAAGATAGTAGCTTTTCAAATTACTTGAATCATATTAGTTTTCAAAATTATTGAAATCAATGATCATTTTTAAATTCTTGCATA
The DNA here is from genome assembly GCF_982258835.1 of Parasteatoda tepidariorum. Classification (NCBI taxonomy): domain Eukaryota; kingdom Metazoa; phylum Arthropoda; class Arachnida; order Araneae; family Theridiidae; genus Parasteatoda; species Parasteatoda tepidariorum. The sequence goes on from NC_141762.1 coordinate 94,766,777, forward strand.
TTTGTTGAGATCAAACAATGCAAAGTTGGAATTTATCAATACTTAAATTAAACTCTTGATTAAAAAAATTAACACTCTTAATTTTTTTTTCAAAACAGTGTCCTTTTCTCATATTGATATTACTTACTTTTTTTTTAATTAATACTAAAAACTTTGAATGAAAATCAACATAAAATTCACAAATAACTGTCAGAAACCTGCTACAGTAAAAAAAAATATCTTAATATTCCAAAATATTGTTATTTAATGTGAATTCAATATTTTGATATTCAATTTAAATTTTGAATGATGTTGTATCTTCACGTTTTTAAAAAACTATTATTTATGCAGTTAAATTGTTCATATAGAAAAAAAAACATAAATCCTTTCTGTAAAAAGATATTTGAAAAAAAACTTTCACTGAAGAAAAAAACATTGTATAATTCATGTTAAACTTCTCAAGATAGGACAATTCAGAAAATACAATACAATCCGATACATAAGATAGTAGCTTTTCAAATTATTTGAATCAAATTATTGAAATCAATGATTATTTTAAAATTTTTGCTTTTTTATATCAAACAATGCAAAGTTGGAACTTATAAATACTTAAAATTGAATTCTTAGTTAAAAAATAAGGGCTTTCAGTTTTTTCAAAACAGTGTTTTTTCTTTATTTTGATATTTTTTGTTTTTTCCTAATTAACACCAGGAAGTTTGGACGAAATTCAACATAAAATTCATAAATAACAGTCCGAAGTCTATAACAGTTATAAAAATAGCTTAATATTCACAAAAAAGTGTTATTTAATGTGAATTCAATACTTTGATATTCAATTATAATTTTGAATGATGTAATATTTTCACGTTTTTAAAATGCGAACATTTCGACCACATTTTTTTAAAATATTATTATAAAATTTTTAGAAATTAGTTTATTTATTTTATAATGTTTAAAAACCTATAAAACTAGCAATAAAATTTATTACTTAATTTTTGTTTTTTAAATGGCCATTTTATGTAAAAAATAAGGCATTTTTTGCATATACGCTAAAAAATGTAAAAAAAATTTTATTCCTCAAAATAAAAAGGTGAACATTCAGTTAAATTGTTCGTATGAAAAAAAAAACTGAATCCTTTCTATATAATAACGCTTAAATAAAATCTTTCACTAAAGAAAAATGATTGTTTAGTTTATATTAAACTTGTCAGGAAGGGACAATTCTGAAAATCCAATACCCAAAAAGTTTCTATATTTGATAAAAATATTGCTGAAACCGCATATATTTCTACCCTATAAAACGTCTACAATATGTTCTTAAACGAAATCTTAAAACAAGTATTTCACAAAACTTCCACTCGAAGTGATTTTTGTGACGGCGAGAAGAACTCATTTTTCTTTAAGATTAAACATCGTAAAGAGTAAGTAAAGAGTTTCTTTTTCTTTAAAAAAGAAAAAAAAACTTACTAAGAAATCTAGAGTACTTTTAAAAGTGAAATAGAAAGAGAGTAGTTTTCTTATCAGTTTCCTTCCGGACAATTTTAGTTTAACATTCTTTAAAAAAAATAAAATTAGAATTCTACGACAATAATTAACTTCAATTCTTAAAATAGTTCTTTCCTCGAATGGCTGAAGCTTTAGGAAATAAAGAGTTAAACGCAAATGTTCATGCTATCTATGTTTAAAGTTCGCATAGAAGAAAAGCAATCAATTTTGTTACATTTTACTTCGTTTTTATAAACTTTCTTTTTCCGTATCTATAAAGCTGGAATCGAGCAACTACTATCCATAAGCCTGAAGCTGGCTAGACTTTAAACCACCGCAAGGATCATTGCCATTACGGCCAATTTCTAACTAACTAGTGTGCTCAAATTTCAACTGGAGTTCTTTATCTGAAACCGGTACAAGTAAAGATTTACTTGCAAGGGATGCAAAAGATACCACCCTTTTAAAGATAAGTTTCCGCCCTTTTTCCGCCACTTTCCATAAACAAAGTAAGAGACAGATAACTAAAAATGAGAAAAATACTGTACCTTGAACACGAGCATGGAGAAATTTTTTTTGTTAAATTACTATACTGCATAGTAATATCATTTTAAGCGTTAAAAACGTAATTTTTGTAATAGAACGATATTTATACCACCAAGTTGGTGTTTTTCGTTTATATGGTAACAATTTACGGGGAATTCTGGTTTTTAAAATTATAGTTTTTATTGCGACACTTTTAGTAAAAATTTAAAAAAAAACTGAAAAATGATTTAACCCATTAAACAGCTTTTATACCATGTTGTAAACTATCATGATAAAATTACCAAATTTTATTACATACTATAAAACGATATTTTTTACAAAAACCATTACCAAAGCATTTCGTTAAAAATTACCGAGCCTTTCAATGTTCCCATCAAGCCAAAAATTCGGTAAATTTTACGAAATGTTCATTGTTTGCCTCAGTGTACCATACAAAACGAAAGATCTCGTCAAGCATTTAGGAAGGATTTTTTTTCCAGTTTCGAAATAACTGTTTATCCAATGACAGAATTATTGCGTACTATCATGTAATAATCGTTTGAAGAGCATATCTTCAAGTTGAATTGACATCAATTTTTCTTATCAATAAATAAAGAAAAATATTTTCTCTTCATGAAGACATCATTAATTAAACTATTGCTTTCATTATCAAAATATTGAACTGATCCTGAGCTGAAAAACACGTTCCCAATATAAAGCGAGATAGGTGCTTTCATCACATGTTAAATTTTTGCAATAAATATTTCTGCATTAAGAATAGTTTTTTGGCATCTTTTAATGCATCTTATTTACTCAAAATAAATTTTACATATAAAAAAATATTCTTCGTTATTAATATTGAATATTTAATTTATTAAAGATACAAAAAAATGAACAGTAAACAAAAATCTTCATTACAATCTACATTAAATTTATGGATTACTCTTAGTACCTTAGATTAACATCTATTATATATAATACTCTTACGTGGCTCCCAAATTTTGGCTGTATTTCTTTTCCGCTGGTGGCAACAGTTTTCATTTTTAAAGAAGTACTTTGTACAGCTAAATAAGATTCTTTTCACAACACTTAAATATTTACTTTATTTTCTTCATTTATAGAGAAAACAGTCGGCAAAGAATTCTGTTAGGTTAAAAAAACATTTCGCTAAAAAAATAACGAATTCTAAAAGAAATAAAAATAAACAACTTAAAAAATAAAAATGCTGATGCCAGTCATAGAATTTTTTGAAAGTTAACTAACTTAGCAACATAAATCAAAATGACATAGAAGCGCAACTAGATCAAAATTATGATACCTGAGCGCTTGACGTAACAAATCCTTCAATTCTATAAGTATTGTATCGCCAAATGCCCATATTAACAATTGTGTTTTTAAAGAAATTCTATTAAAAGTTTTAAATAAAAAAACCTCTATCCAGCTACTTCTACAACTGCTTCTTGAAGAACTTGGCTCATTGATTAAAAATATTGTTTTAATTTAACAGTACTAACTTTACTTCTACTTACATTATTGCTATGACCCTCTTTCATTACATTTTACAACTTCATGCTAAATTTGAGGACTTTAAGTTGTTTTGTGGTTGAATACTGACATTTAGAAATGTGTACATAAAAAAAATAATATTTAGAGGTTAAGAGTTGCCTCAGAAAAATTTGAATTGTTGACACTGAATTTAATAATGGAAACAATCATTTTTGTGAAAAATTGAATTGTATTGCTGACATCAAAACTAAAAATATTGTGTTTCAACTTAACAATACTACCTTAATTTTTACTCATTTAATTACTATAATCCCTTTTTTATATGTATATGTATATATATATGCATTTTAGAACTTCATATTAAACTTCTGTTGTGTGTCTGAATACTGTCATTTAGAACAAAATTAAGGTTTAGAATTGCCTCGGAGAAATTTGAATTGTTAACAATGAATTAAACAAAAAGTTATACTTTAACTGACAAATACTATATTATAATTTTAACTTTTTCTATGACTATACTCATTTTCTTACTCTTTTCTTTGTTTTTTACATATTTTATATTTTTGTGATAAAATAAAAAACTTATAGTTGTTCTTCGTCTGAACACTTATGAAAACACAAAATGATGGGCTTCATCAGCAATCAAAAATATATATATATTTATTTTACAAATTCCATATTATTAGGATGGCGCCCTACAGAGAATTAAAAATACAAAATTATATTCATCGAAGCCGATGCTTTAGATCCGGCGTTCAGTGGCAGACTACTATTTCATATTGTTTTACAACACATGGCTTTAGCCCTCTGGTGGGAAAGACTTTAAAACAAAACTTACAACTGTTACTTTTCTCAACAACTGAAATTTAGAATAGTGTGATTAAGCAAAATATGTGAACTGTTTGCAATTTCAAATTAATATTGAAATGTACAGGTTTAGAATTTTCTACAGTGAAAAGTTTTCGGAACATCGGTATTCAAAAAAGTATACAAAAGCTAGACGTTAAGAACGTATCCAATGAGCGAGCAAAGCGAGCATTGGATTGCGAAGCAATCCAAAATGAACTGCGAAAGCAGTTCCGGGGGTTGGCGAGCGCCAGCGAGTAGGGGGCAAAGCCTCCTAGTCTATTATATATAATTCTCTTACGTGGCTCCCAAATTTTGGCTGTATTTCTTTTCCGCCGGTGGCAACGTTCGTTTTGTTTTGAAAACACCAAAGCATTCTCCCTATTAATGATATATTACTGATCTAATATATATAATTCTCTTACGTGGCTCCCAAATTTTGGCTGAAGTACTTTGTACAACGAAATAAGATTCTTTTCACATCAGTTAAATATTTACTTTATTTTCTTCATTCATAGAGAAAACAGTCGGCAAAGAATTCTGTTAGGTTAAAAAACATTTCGCTAAAAAAATAACGAATTCTAAAAGAAATAAGAATAAACAACTTAAAAAATAAAAATGCTGTTGCCAGCCATAGAATTTTTTGAAAGTTAACTTAGCAACATAAATCAAAATGACATAGAAGCGCAACTAGATCAAAATTATGATACCTGAGCGCTTGATGTAACAAATCCTTCAATTCTAAAAGTGTTGTATCGCCAAATGCCCAAATTAACAACGGTGTTCTTAAAGAAATTCTATAAAAAGTTTTAAATAAACAACCTACTTCTACAACTGCTTCTTGAAGAACTTGGCTCATTGATTAAAAATATTGTTTTAATTTTACAGTACTAACTTTACTTCTACTTTCATCATTGCTACGACCCTTTTTCATTACATTTTACAACTTAATGCTAAATTTGAGGACTTTAAGTTGATCTGTGGTTGAATACTGACATTTAGAAATGTGTACAAAAAAAATATTTAGAGGTTAAGAGTTGCCTCAGAAAAAGTTGAATTGTTGACATTGAACTTAACAATGGAAACAATCGTTTTTGTGAAAAATTGAATTGTATCATCATGAATTGTTGACATCAAAACTAAAAATATTGTGTTTCAACTTAACAATACTACCTTAATTTATACTTTAGAATTGCCTCAGAGAAATTTGAATTGTTAGCAATGACTTGAATAAAAAGTTTTATTTAAACTGACAAATATTATATTATAATTTTGACTTTTTCTATGACTATACTTATTTTCTTAATAATGTGAGCTGAATCAAAAATATGTGAGCTGTTTGCAATTTCAAATTAATATTGAAATGTACAGGTTTAGAATTTTCTACAGTGAAAAGTTTTTAGAACTTCAGTATTCAAAAAAGTATACAAAAACTAGACGTTAAGAACGTATCCAATGAGCGAGCAAAGCGAGCATTGGATTGCGAAGCAATCCGAAATGAACTGTGAAAGCAGTTCCGGGGGTTGGTGAGCGCCAGCCAGAAGGGGGCGAAGCCTCCTAGTTTATTATATTTTTCTTATCATTGCATTTATATGCGCTATTATAATCTTCCACTGATTTTAAATCATGTTTTTTTCGTTATTTTAATTTTGAGCTATTTCATTTTTAACTTTTAGCTTACATTGACTTTTAGTGATTCTAATGGTTTATCATTATTTAGACTAGACAGTCATTTTATGTATTTATTAATTGCCTTGGACATTGGCCTTGATTTTAATACCCTTAAACTTAATTTTTGTACCTATGTTTGAATGACAATTGTTAAAAGATTCGGAATAAATACTATGGAATTTTATAAAAGGAAAACGCTTTAATTACGATACTTACAATAATTTTGGAAGCCTAAGTTGAAAACTCAATTACAAAGGAAGAGGTAAAAGCTGAAGAAAATTAAATTCTACTGAAATGGTTAAGGCAGCCCAATATCTAGTTGCAAAACTTGTAAGATTAAAAGATCATTGTGATTTGCAAGAACTGTCTACATTACAGAGCGAATTGACTAACCTTACTAGCAAATTGAATAATCAGATAGTGGAAATTGAGAAGAAATTAAAAAATACTGTTTTAACCGATAAAGGTGAAGTCAATACTCCACAAGGAAATGGAGAACAGCTCACTGAAGAAAAGAAAAAGAAGCGTAAGAAGAAGAAAAAGAAAAATGTACCAGAAGCAGTGAATGAAACTGTACCACCAAATTAGTAACAGATTTCGCCACTAGAATTGGTCGACGTGTTAAAATTCCCAATAGACTAAACTTATGAAATGTTGCAATCACCTGAATTGCAAGGTGGAAGGTTGTTGATATATCAGCAGCCTACAACTCAACTCTACAATAGTTGTATTTTTTGATTAGATATGTTGTAATTCGAATTTTTATTAGGCTTCCAAAATTATTGCAAATATCGTAATTAAAGCGTTTTCCTTTTATAAAATTCCATAGCATTCATTTCGAATCTTTTAACAACAATAGTGTTAGAGCTGATTTGTTCTGCTGATACTTGGCTCTTACAGGAACCATGTTCTCATTGATTTGTTTGCATAGCAGAAAGAGAGATGAGCTCTGTACTGATGCATTGGAACATATACCTTGAAGCTATTACTCATAATGTATTACTTGAACTCGAACCTGATATCTTACATACTTTTGAAGCATTTGGTTTGCTTGTTTTATTTTGTTATCTTCGTTTGCTGATCACCAACACTATCACTGAGTGAAATTTTACTATATTTTTAGCTTTTCATATTCTTACTATTTATACTGTTATCAACAAGTATTTAATGCAATATTTTAACTTTTGGGAAGCAAGACGTTTTCGATGTCGAAAAAATGATTTTTTCAACCATATCGACAAGCTATTATTTCTTAATATTAAATACATTTTAAAACTTTAAACTTTGCATTTATGACAACTACATATTAATGTCATTCAATAGCAATAAAAAGGAATTTAAAATGTTTATAAATTTAATTTTTATGAATATTTGAAAATTTAATGTGAATATAATTTTTTTTCACCAGACATAACTTTCGGTACGCTCGTACAAAAAACAAATCATTGTGAAGTTATGAAAATTTCTATGCTTGTACATACCCCTTATTTACATTTAATTAACTATATAAAGTTTATTTTTTCCATTATAATTTTGTTATACAGGGGAAGTTTTTTAAAATTTGAACGAAATTTTGCATTTTTTTCAGAAATACTACATTTATTTTGCTTATATATAATATATTCTGTACATATTATGTAACAAACTATTTCACCTAATTTTTCAAACATATTTACATGACTGTATGCCAATATTTTGTTGATTTTTCATGAGAAAATTTTTTGAGCTTACCGAAAGCTATATCTGGTAAAAAAAAAATTATATATGCATTAAATTTTCAAATATTTATAAAAATTAAATTTATAAACATTTTAAATTCCTTTTTATTGTTATCGAATGATATTAATATGTAGTTTTCATAAATGTAAAGTTTAAGGTTTTAAAATGTATTTAATATTTAGAAAAAATGGCTTGTCGATATGGTTGAAAAAATAATTTTTTCGACATCGAAAACGTCTTGCTTTCCTTGATTTCCGTTTTATTCCCGTTCCTGTGGAGGATGGGTCGGTGTTCTACTTAATGCACGCTATTGTGGTTTAAATTACTTCGATTACTATAAATTTAAGTTTTGAAAATTAAATATTAGTGAAATGTTGATTGGAAGCTATTGCCACCACGTGATTACTACAAATTGCGTGGGATTTTATTTTTGATTAAGCTTTAAGTAACAGAAGTACAAAGATTTGCGTAAAGGAATGGAGGTGACAAAACATTTAACAGTTTTTTGCCTAAATTTAGAAGAAAAAAACATACTTCCAGATTGGAAAATATGAAGAATCTCCAGGCTAATGAATACACATTTTCCAGGTTTGGATATAACCTGAAAGTTGAATCCGAATTTTGAATACGAATTTTTAAAATCCGAATTTTGAATTCCTCGAATATAGAAATTTATTCATTTAAAGTGTACTTTTTAGAGTAATTTTCAGTAATTTATCTAATAATTAGCAGAAATTCTTCAGCAAATATTAAGTTTTAGGATTGACTAACTAGAGCAAAAACATAATTTTAGACTAAGTTTTCAACATTAAGTTTATTATAAATTTAAAATTCCAGTAATTTACGCTTTCTAAAAAAACTTTACTCTTATTTTTAAATCCTTTATTTAAAAAGTTATAGCAGTTTTTGTGCAAGGTGATGACTAGAGCCCGGATTTTGATGACCTAAAAAATCTCAACTAAAAAGTGCAAAAAATGCCCTTAAAAAGGGCAAAAAATGCCCTTAAAAAGGGCAAAAAATGCCCTTAAAAAGGGCAAAAAATGCCCTTAAAAAATGCAAAAATTGCTCAAAAAATGCCTTAAATAAAGTAAAAATATTGAATTAAAAATTTTTTTTGCTCTTTAAAATTATTATGAGTCATTTAAAAAATATAAAGCAATGCAATACTTGTTCTACGTTCATTAAAGTTTGAAAAATATGTTTTATATCCTAAAATAACAAAAAAAGGAAAATATATTGACACCAAAATATTTTTCTTTTGTAGAGAAACTTTGAGGGATGTAACAACTCCCATCTCATAATATTACTAAATATCAGAATTACATTGGATTATTAATTTTTTTGTTGTTGATAATTTGAAATGTAAACTAGCGTCTCTTGTCTGAAAGTAAATTTTCATTCCTGCAGAAGCTTCTTTCAACGTCTACTGATGTTATAGGTGTGTACTTGAAAAAGACGGTCTCACTTACTGACAATTTTTCTTCAATTTGAAAAGATTTTGCTTCACCTGTTAATATCCTATCGATTTTCTTCAATGTTTGGAAGCCAGTGTAACAATGAAAATTGATAAAAAATAATAAAAATTGGAAAAAATTAACCGAAAACTTTAAAAAATGCATTAAAATGCAAAATACGCCCCAAAATTTAAAGAAAAATGCCCTATAAATCTAAAAAAATGCTCTAAAAGACAAAAAATGTCCAAAAATTCAAAAAATGCAAAAAAATGCAAATGTCATCAAAATCCGGGCCTTAGTGATGACAGTGAATAGACTAGTGATTTTAAGTCTTTAAATGTTTTTATTATAAAATCAGATTTTTTTTACATTTTACACCACCTTAAACATGATATTACAAAATATCGTGCTTAATACTATGATATTTATAAGTACGTTGTTTTTAAAATAATTTTCTATATATATACACCGAAGAGCCATTACATTAAGTCCACCTTCCATCTATAACAATGGGCTCGCCCAGGTTTTCGTTTCTCTCGCCCAGGAACAATGTTTTCATGGGGCACATTAGGACCCATAATCTTCATAGAACAATCCCTGACGTCTGTAAGCTACTTGAACATACTTGCAGACCAGGTTCACCCATTCATGGTAACAGTTTTTCCTGCGGGGGGATGGTGTTTACCAACAGGATAATGCACCATGTCATAAGGGTCGAATCGTCATGGATTGGTTCGAGGAACATTCCAGTGACCTTCAAGTCATGTCTTGGCCCTCAAATTCACCTGACCTTAATCCAATAGAGCATTTGTGGTCCTACTAGGAAAACCGAATTCGTGCTGCCACGCTACCCCCTCGCAATGTGAGGGAATTGCAGGACTAGTTGGTGAGCGCTTGGTACCAGATACTTCAAACTACCTATCAGCACCTTTTGGAATCAAGGCCACGGCGGGTGCTAGCAGTTTTGAGGGCTAAAGGTGGTCCTACATATTATTAGCAGGGTGGTCATAATGTAATGGCTCTTCGGTGTATACAAAGTTTCCCGAGTGTTTATGATTATAGCACATATGTTTTGAACAACTGACTAAGAGAAAAAAGTCGAATTTATTTTTTTTGTGCTTGATTTTTCGTAAAGACAAGTGCAAAAACGTTTAAAAATTCGCTTTTTTTAACTACATTAATCCCTAACTCAGCAATATATGCACTTGTTGTCAAGATAGTATTTGATAACCATATAAATTAAATCTTCAAATGATTTTTTGATACAGGGGATAGATATTTTTACGAGGTTTAGAGTATATACAAAAAATGCCTTATTTTTTCCTGAAAATAGCCTTTTAAAAAAGCAAAATAATAATTTTTATAACAGGTTTTGTAGGTGTTTACACATTATAAAACAAATAAACTAGTTTTTTTAAAATTCTATGATAATATTTTTAGAAAAAACATCGTGAACACAACTATGATGATTGCTAAAAAATACGTGAAACTATAATCGCTTTTTTTTCAACGCATTTTATACCAAAATAGTTTTATAAGCTTTGGCACATTAAAAAATAAATAAACTAGTTTTTTAAAAGTTTATAAAAATATTTTTAAAAAAAAGGGTTGCGAAACTAGTCGGATACCATAAACACAACTATGGTGATTGCTAGAAAAAACGCGAAATACAATAGTTTTTCCTTCAATGCATTTTATACCAAAATAAGTAAATAATAAAATAAATAAATAATAAGTTAAATAAATAATAAAATAAATAAATAATGAAATAAATAAATAATAAAATAAATAAATAATAAATAAATAAGTAATAAAATAAATAAATAATAAAATAAATAAATAATAAAATAAATAAATAATAAAATAAATAAATAATAAAATAAATAAATAAAACAATAAATGATTGAATACAAATAATGTAACTCGACGGAAATTATGTCATTACCAAAACAATTCTCACAAATCAGCTGCATAAGCATTTTTGATGTTCTAATAGTTACAGCAAATATGAAATGAGCTTTGTTATCATTTCTGAAGATAAAATATTTTTAGTTTGAGATGGATACTTCTTTTGATAACAATCCGTTGCGAAGCAACATCACCTAAAGCGACTAGGATTTGATTGGAATCATTTCGATTTTATTTAGGATTGAGAAGATAAAAAATATGATTGCAAGAAGAAAGAAAACAAGTAATAAGCATTCAGTACACAAACATATCGTCTAAGTCGTTCAAATATAAATCCTACTGTAATAAACGCAAATAAAATGTTTTATTTCCGTGTACGGTGTATGCATTTCCAATTATATTTTAATGGGAGTGTTAGGTTTCACACAATAGTATATAGTAAAAAATTTGAAATGTTTGTAAAATTGTATATATTTTTTCAAAAAAAAGCAATGATGCTTATTACTATAGAATCACGAGGTAGCCATTCCGATATATCATTGCTTTTTTAAAATCTCTTGAGAAGAGACTCTTTCATCATAAATTTAGAAACATTCATCCTGAATTTAGAAGCATTAATCTTGAATTCATTTTGAATTTACAATCGTTCATCTTATATTTAGAAACATTCATCTTGAATAAATTTTGAATTTACAATCTCTCATCTTGAATTTAGAGACATTCATCTTGAATTCATTTTCACTTTGCAATCTTTCATCCTGAATTTAGAAACATTTATCTTGAATTCATTTTGAATTTACAATCTTTCATCTTATATTACTTCTTTAAGAAAAAAATTTTTTTTCCACAACAAGCCTTATTCCTTACCTTATCTTTAACCCTGTGCAATGCAATGTAGCCAATCAGGCAATACTAATTTAAAAAATGTTGCAAACCACAAGAAATGTAAAACTAATTGCTTTTAAACGTTTCATCGTATTAAATGCTTTATCAACGTTATTCCTTAAAACAAGAGTAGTCCCTTAAAATACACTGTCTATTTTAAAATTAATTCCTTAAACGCATTTATAGTTAATTCTTTTTTTCTGAGTGCCAATGGTGGCTATAGCTATCATAATTTTAAATTCCATGTAGAAATTTGCGAAGTAAAGAGCTTATTACTTTGTTTTGTTTTCTTGATATTGATTCTCTTCATTTATTTATTTTTAGACAAATTTTTTAATTTCATTTTTAAATTTCATTCCAATAAAAACGTAATTACTCTCAGCTGGATTAAACAGCTTTTTTTTCTTGGAGTATCTAAGATCTCAATTAATGTAATAGTTTTAAATTTCTTTATGAAATCACGAAAATTAAGTTGTTTTTCTAAACCTTTGAATGTAGTAAAAATATGGGATTCTTCAAGACTAATAAAAAAAAAATTTGTAGCATTACGAGTAAATTACAAAAAATACTTATTTTAATCTCGGGTGTAATGTTTCTTTAAACAATTTTAAAGTACAGCTATAAAGATTTCATACATCATTTACTGTAGACCAACAGAAATATTTTAAAATAAATTATCGTTTATCTATGGTTCCTCTCTTCATTTAGATTAATGAATTTAATAAACATTTTTGCAAAGAAAAAATTTCTTTCGAAAAGAATTACATCATTGCTATTAATACTTTATTAGTGCTTATCTTTCGAATCTATTAAAAGTAACGGTAACTGTTCTTGGTAGGAAATAATCTAATTTATTTAAAAGTAAGAAAATTTATCAGAAATACTTAGTTATTTTATGCACATTTTGTCACCGTTTAATAAAAGAAAACTAAATATTAACCTTAAACAACTGAAGCTGTTTGTAAGAAAAATGCTGTAGGAAATTATATTTTGATTAAATTCTTGTAAATTATCGTTAGCAATGCCTACATTATTTTGGATGAACATTAGGCTTACGAAAAAAAGTTGTTATACTCATTTATATACAGCGATGTCTTTATATCAGACGTATTTCGTATAATACACGATTTCCAAGTAGTTTATTTTTGAAAAAAGGTATTATATTATACACTTTTCTAATTGTTTAGGATTTAATGTAATAAAATTAAACGGTGCTTTTAGAAAAAGTATTAAAAAGATGTTGTAAGGAGAAACGTGTTTTAATATTTTTCTCATAACTTACTAATAGAAAGATCTATTTTATTTTTGATGATTAGTAAGTTTTTAATAATATGGAAAATTTATGACTGTTTATCTCGTATCATTTTATTTCAGTACTTTATAGTAAATAAAAAGGGTGTTAAAGGTAATTAAAAATCAAATATTTTACTGAAGTTCCATGTCAAAACTCTTCAAATATTTTATATAAAATTACTTTTTTAGATAACTAAATTGTAAATACTAGCTAGGTAATGTCATAAGTAAATACTATTACACAAAAATTATTCATTGTAGTATAAATTTAGTTTTTGAATAATAATTGTAATATTACGTCAACACTTGTTAATCATTAAACTTTTTAGTTATTTTTTTATGCGCACGTAAATTTGAAATTTTTTTTTTATTTATTACTTAAAAAGGCAATAATTAAGAAGCAAAAGAAAATATGTTTCGCCCACAGTTTTCAACCACTGAAAGGTAATTTAGAAGTTGCTTATAGATTAAGCACTGCTTATTGCCATAATGCTTTACATAACTTTGGCCAAAATGTCTCAAAAAATAATGCATAAATGGAACCACTAAAAGCGCACACTTACGTATGTTCAATAGCAAAGACTTTCAAAAAATACCTGTCATAATTTCATAATATTTCGACCCTTATTTATTGATTATTTATTGGTGTTTTACGAAACTACTTTGTCCAGAATTTTAAAAAAACAAACATCAATTTAACTCGAAGTTCAGCCCTAATTTCAAAGTAGGAGTACAGTGTGGCTGTGAATTAATATATGTACTTTATATATAGCTTATAATTATGAAAAATTGTCATACTCTTTCTGCAAATAAATTTGGGGATTTTTTTTCTATCTAGATGAAAAATTCTGAATATTTGAAATCGTTATGAGCTCAAACAATGCAACGATGGAGTAAGTATTCAAAATTTAAAAAAAATGGACCACTGATTCTTTTAATTTTCGGAAACCTGTTACGTTCTTTTGTTTCCCTTTTTTGTGCATCTTTACATTTTGCGGTATTTTTACAATTACGAATAGCATAGAAGAAGCTGCCTTTTAAAAAAAATAGATAAAATAAAAAAAAAACAAATACTTCTGAGCTCGATGCATCTCTGCGTTTTTTCATTGAATAGCAACAACTATGTGACATATGAATATATCAATATTGGTAACAATATCACTCAATAAAAAAAATTGCGATCGCCTTTCGAAGATCACAGGTTACCCATTGTCAAAATGGTTGTTGTCTATTTTTTTTCACCCTCTTTCTTTGTGATATTCATGTGAATTAGTATAGAAAACGATCCAGTTTGAACTGTAGGTTAGAGTTTCTGATTATTAATTAAAACAATAAAAACAAAAATATCGTTCAAATGAGGAAGTTCTCTTTTATTCACAACTCAAAAAGTATTTCTAGGATCTCTCTGATCCCATATCTCAAAAATAAACTCACTAACTTCATAACAAAATTAAAGTGAAAAAAAAAGAATTCTAAAAAAAATAATCAAACAGCAGCGATCGCCATGGTAACGCATGCAATGACGACGCATGCGCACTGTTAACTTGAACACAGTTGAAAAGTATGATGACGTCCAAATAAGGAGCGCATACCAAACTCAAAACAAAACCAATTTTGCCAATTGGTAATAAAAAAAGCCACCTTAAATGTCATGCTACTTAAATGCTACAGACGTGAAAGTAATTTTGAATGCATATTAACTGAAAATTTTTACTTTTAAATTTAAAATTGATTTGTTGAAAACTGACAAAGTTGTGTGACATTGGATCTCATTCTTACATGATCCAACACGTGCTTATTTCTGGAATGACTCGCATTATTCATTACAACGATAAGATGAAGCAATAGAACTTCGTGAGTTGAAAAAAATGACTCATGCTTAGCTTATTCTTCGAATGTAAAAATTTTCATGCTAATTTAACCTCACGAAACGCACGTAATTTCTCAATTAAAAAAAACGAAAGTTAATACTAATACAAGTTATTCTCTAAATTAAATTGTTTTCTTTTTTGAGACTTTCATTTATTCAATAAAATTTATAATCTCTATAAATGTTTAGCAAGTATTCGATCATTTAAAATAAATATAATAATTATATACTTATCAAATTATCAACACAGACTAAAAATGTTGAGCAAATTTCGTCAACGGAATTTTCTTTTTAGCGAATTCTTCAGCTGGGAACAATCGATTTCATTCTTTATAGACTTCACTGTATATTGATTTATACTGTTTTGAATTCAATCTTAGCACCCAAAGGACATCGTTATCCAATATCCTCGTCTTATGTGTCTCGACCAATAACGTTCCATTTACAGTATAGGTCTACCCAAACGATTTGTCTTAATCAGGTGGCTGATAATATATCACGATCAATCCGAGAATTTAATCTCGTTGCTTCTCTCGCAACAAAGTATTCATTTACTGTCGAATATAATTTATGCCTCCTTCGTCCACATTAATTTATAGAAAGTTTTTACGAACGTATGAGAAAAAAACCTATTGATTTTTTTTAAAAAAAAAGGAGTTTTCTGTTAAGCATGACAGCACAGCAACCTTTTACGGTCGGCTAATAAAATTGTTCTTAGTGATAACAACACTTATGTTCTTAACAGGCAAAAAGAAGAGTCAATAATTAACGTAAGAAATTTCACGGTAAGAAATTTATTGGGAAAAAAAAAGATTACATAACAGTTTATTTAATGGTTATTTTAACATATTCAAACAAAACTGTCAAATAACTAAGATGGTATTCAAACTGTTAACTAGTGTGGATCCTAGAACAGCTCGAACCATGGCGATTTTTTAAAATCTCGCCAAGCAAATTTTTGACATCTCACTGAACTAGGTTTCCGGAAGATATTTCGGAGAGATTATTTTAAACGTCCGATCACACCACCAAAATTCTTAAACCTGATTGGTTATTTGGCATGTATACGTACGTGAAAGTTTGATTTCGTTAGAAAAGAGGTTAAAGGGTTTATTTTTTCGCCATTTATGCTTTTGATCTCTTGCTGTTAGAATAATCGTTATAATTTCATTTTTTAACCGTTTTTTCATTTATTACAGTTATTTTTTCTTTTTTTTGTGTAATAAAGGTCGAAAATGGCAAGTGAATGGACGAGTGAGTTTTTAATTTTATTGAATACAAACGGTAAGCGAGTGATAATTGAATGGTGTATGATTGAAATTTTAATTTAATTAAAGGTAATTAATTTTTTATTTTATTAAAAAATATTTTAATAAATTTTTTAATAATTTAAATTGTTTTTTTTTAATAACCAAAAGCAACGCTGATCTCAATAATAATCACCAACTTGGCGAAATTTCAAAAAGTCGCCAAGAGGGGGGCTATTCTGCGATTTTACCGTTAACTGTGTGAAAAACCATTTATTAACTGCTTTCACCGGATACGGTTACTCAACCAGAATCTTATTGTACCAACCAGATTCACTTAATGAAGCCACCTAGTTCCCTGAAGATGTGTACATATTATATCCTAGAGGGCTAATATGTCAATCTCATGACTGACAGAACGAGGGTTCGAGTTACAGCTTGTACACCAGAATATTTTCCCCCATTCCCTTCGACACATAAATAGTTTCCAGTCTCCTGCATTCCCCAATTCGAAATTCAGGGTGATTGGATTACGAAACTCTCATGCACGCTTAGATGGCAACACCATAGCTGACAAATTATCTGCAATCGTCAGTTATATGCATTCTTTACGGTTTTGAAACCATGTTAATTGCAAATGGTTAAAAATGTTATAGTTTTGTATTCATGTTTTTTACCACCATACTAGTTGTAAACGGTAAAGGTAAAAAAAGTTCCTTGCCTTAAACTTAACGGTTAATTGAATAAGCAGGCTGCTGCAGGTCCTTTTACCATAATTTTAGAATGAAATTTCGAACAGTGTATAATGTGGTGAGTTTGAAATATTTTATAGGTTGTTTTTCAGATTGTTTCCTGTTAAATAATGTTTATTTTACACTTTGGTAAATATTTACATAATATTCCATATTATTTTCTGATTTTATTTATTAAATTTTTAAATTGGGGGGTTACATGATATAATTAAATTTTAATAAAAAATAAACATTTAATACTTTGTTTTATCACTTGCTGAAAAGATTAATTGATGAGTAAAAAACATGAGTGTGACATGCATGTATTCAAGGAAACATGACAAGCATACAGACTATCATCAAATATAAGAATCGTCACTTAATAGAACAATGTGTCACAATTAATTCTACGAATAATTCGTGTTGAAGGATTAAGATATTAACTAACTCAATTAACTAACATTTTTGTAAATAAGCAAATAAATAAATCAGCACAATTGTGAATAGGGGATAATCAGTGAACTGAAAACAGTATATAGTTTCAGATATCATCAAATACAAGAATCGTCACTTAATACTTATATTATGAACCATGTGTCACAATTGATTCTACGAATAACTCTTGCTGAAGGATTAAGTATAATCAACTCAATTAACTAGCGTTTTTGAGAATCAGCAAATAAGTGAATCAGCACAATTGTGAATAAGTGAATAATGTATCAGTTAACTGAAAACGGTTCATACTATTATGCTACACAACTTTAAATAAATTAATCTATAAAAAGAATTTTCTACGGCGTAAAATTTATTTTACTTCAGCATCATCTTCAAACAGAATCTCAATAAACTTCATGGGAAGCGAAGAGTTCCAAAAATATTTTAATAAGAAATTCCCATCGCTGCTGAGAAGAAATGATATTTTTAATCAGTTTCTCTGACAACAACAATAAACTATAAGTGATAATAAAAACATTGCTTCACTTAAGTTCAGAAAATAATTTGAAAAATGAGAACTTTCTTTGTAAATATCTGACACATGTAAAACAGCTCGCATGCGTCCGCTGTTTTAATTAATTTAGTTTCCTGCTATAGTGAGCTTTTAGAAGAGCGAGATGGTATAATATGCTAAAAATATAGCACTCAAGTAGGAAAACAAATTAGTTCAATATCTTTGAGAAAAAATGCGAAAAAGCAAAAGTTAAGCTCATTCATTGAATTTTTAAGAGAGCCTCTTTCTTTATTTTAGTATCAATTTTATCAGATGATGATAAGCAGATAAAATTTAAATTTTAGATATTCAAAATGTTTTAGTTTATATTTAATGAAAATTTAATGTATCGCATTAGTTCTGAAATTAAAAAAAATCCATATTTTCATATCTCTTTAACTGAATAAAATAGCTATTTTATTTTTAAATCAGGCAAATGATATTCAAAAATTTATAAATAAAAAACTCTTAAGTTTTTTTTTGCTTTAAAAAAAATTAAACTGAAGCGAATTGATATGACATGGCATACATTGTTTTCCTCCAGAGTTCCTGATTTTAGCTCAAAACCTTTTCAATAGATGCATCTGCCGATAGCAAACGTGAAAATGAAATTATAATAATGTTATTAAAAATCATATCATAACACGACACATAACGACATGAAATTATGTTGGAAAATATAGTTTTTTTTAGGAAAATATTATGAAATGACTCTCCTTTATTAAGAGACTTTGAAGAATTGCGACGGAAATTATTTTTCATTGTTATTGTCGCCATAAGCTGAAAGCGCGATATCAGTTGAAAAAGCTTTAAAATAAAACCAGTAGTTCTGGAATAAAACTTTTAAACCTTCTATGTATCATTATTTTTTTTTTAATCTCAACTGTTCAGCTGGTATAGATTTTGACAGAGTCAAGTCTTTATGAAACATCAAGTCAGTTTAACATCATCAGCAGTTTAACATCATCAGTTAGAAACATCAGTTTAGGGAATACCGGGCAATAGACCATGACTCTTAGGCTTATGAAAACATCAGTGTAGGAATTGCCGGACTTGTATAAATAACTTTGAGTAGAATATTTTACAAAACCTTTTAATAAAGAGTCTCATACAATTTATTAAATGGTACTCAAAAGTACAGAAATATACGGTCTTAATTATTTTAGCATGCTCATTAAAAGGGCTGAAAACATTAATTCATTATACATCATAAAGTTGATAGTATTAATATACATAATTATTATGCGGTGTTCCTAATGACCTCCCTTAAAATAAAATTGAAAATGTAAGTGTACAAGTAGCCAAAAACGAAAAAACGTTGACAAAATCTGAAATAATCTATTAAAGGATGTGGTACTAGAAACTTCCAACTTAGTGTAATTACTTGTTATAATTTGAAGTTGATTCTAATAATTCCACTTCTACATATCCACCAGCGAGAAGATTTTGAGGTTTTTAATCTCGCCAACCTTATTAACAAATCTCCAGATTTTTAAAGCAATTATGCTCTTTAATTGCTTAAACATTAATTATGTGAATATTAATGTGTATATTTTTTTGTCTTCATTTTGGGCAAGTGAACTGAAAGTGCATGCTACAGGTATTGTTTACAGAATATACTGCAGGAATATTATTATATACTGTTTTTTCCCTGTAAAAAATATGCAGTACTACTTAGTAAAAACTCGTAAAATTACGTGTTATTTCCAGTAAGTAACGAATCGAGCTTCCATACACAATTTAAAAGGTATAGTTCAATATTTTATTTTTATTTTATAACCAACGGTGAATAGCTGACCCGATTTTGGGTTTACGACTACTAATGTTCAACTCCGTAGCCTCGTAATTTTGAACTAATCCAGAAGACAAGGAAACTCCTGAATTAGTATCCCTAGAGGTATGGTTTGTAATGGGAACATGGAAGACTTTGTGACTCGACTGATTTAACGTGCATCAGTCATCTTTTACAACACGGGGAGTCTTCGGCGACTGGGATTGAACTCGCGACCTCTTGGACATGGGCCCAGTGCACTACAAATCAGGCTATTCCGGTCAATAGTTAAATATCTTATTTTATAGCTGTCATTGAACAGCCAACCCAATTTTTTAGGTTTATGACTACAAATGTTCAATTCCGTAGTCATGTAATTTTGAACACAATGCAGAAGACAAGGGAACTCCTGAATTATGTATTGGAAGAAATTTGCGTTCGTGGAGGACTTTTTGATGGAAGTAACCCGCATCTGAGTTATATGGGAAGGAAAACCATGAAAACCTCCCTCGTTTAGCTTGACGGTAAGAGGACTCCTTACCACTGAGGATATTTTACGTCCGCACAAGCCGGATGCATAATTCATACCGACCAGCCATCGGTGGAATTCGAACCCGGTTCGCCTCATTGGAAAACGAAAGCTCTATCCCCTGAGCCACCACAGTTCATAGTTAAATGTTAACGCGAACAATTGACAAAGCTCAAACCAAACTTATACGCCTTTACCATTCCATCACCCATTAAATCCATTCATGAATTGTATTCGCCAATTTTGGCAGGGATAACCTGGTTGGGATAGCCACTCCACAATACTCCCCCACCAGAATTTTATAGGAATATAATTCGATGAACGGATACCACTAGTTGCCGTAATTGCGAAAGATCGGGAGAGCCGTATTAAGTTCACTAGATTTTGAACTCTGGTGGTGAGAGCTCTTTTAACTTCTTTAATTTTTTTGAGTATTTGTCGTGCTCGCAGTGTTAAGTTTGCGGTTGTGTGTGGTCTCTCCTGTGTTGCTATTAATAGTGAAGTATGGGCAAAATCTTGTTGTGCGTAAATGAGACTGAGAAGCAACAGCGTGAGGAGAACAATGACTCAGTCACAGATAGTAAGTTAACTTTTCAATCTGTAACATCCTTCGAAGTTGGCGTGTCCTAGTCAAATGGGCGTTGCTTTCGTGGTAGGCGTGTTCATAATACGTCCGCAGTTCATCAATGTGGGGAGAGAAGACATCTACCATGCCAACTTACATCTAGCAAAATTTACCTCATGATTGAATCGAGTTATCATGTTTTATATACTAGTGAATTGATGTTTAAAATTTGTAGTGGTAGTTACGTCACATCTTTGCTGACTCTAATGCGTGTCTTATCTTATTGTAATCATGAATTTTAGTGTTATTGAGTTTACACCAAATAGTGTAAAAAACATTCTTGTTGTATTAAAAACCTAGATCCAAAGTGTTTTTACATCATTTTAGAGTTAAGTAGTAATACACTAAAAATTTTTATAGTGTTTAAAACCAAATGTATTTAATAAAAAAATTCTATAGTCTTTCCAAATAGGTTTTTGTCAAACAAAATATTTCAATTTTTATATGTATTTTAAAAGATTTTCGAAAGAACATTCCATGTTTGTACCAACTCGCGAAATAGCTCATCATAGCTACTCGTGCTGTCTTTGCTTTCTAATAACTAGAAATAGGCTCACGCGTAGACCAAAACTGTTTCCTACTGTTAAAAAAATCCTAAATCATTTAAAGCACTAATACGCACAAAAAGTAATGTAATTTCTCTGACTATAAGTAAAGTAATTCTTTTTTATGTAAAAACTTACCAAATAGGGGAAAAAACCGTAATGGTTTTTTTCTCTTTTAAAAAATTAACTTTGATGCTTGCTTTTGTTTGACATCTGTCTGTTGTTACTGGAGAATGCTGTGCCATTATCAACATGATATTATGATATTATTTGCAATGAATTAGTTTTCATGGATTTTTAATTAATTTTGTTTGAAAAAAACTTAAAAAACAAGATTATGCTGTGGGATTTTTATTTTATTGTTTGCTGCTGCAAACTTCAATGCTCAGTAAGTTTACTTATTTATTAACGGTGTATTTATGATCACTCAAGAAAAAATAGTTTATATAATATATTATTTTCATCGCATTAATGATGTCAGTCTAATGTTACAATAATTGGGTGATTACTGCTCTAGAAGATGAAGACAGCTGAAATCAGCTGGTTGTGTCTAAAAAGGATGACTCGGAATTAATTTTCGGATCGGATTTAAATGGGTACTTCGACGTCACGTGGAGGTATCGTACCTTATTGGCTATTAAATCATGATAAAAAAAATTACAGAGGCTCAGGAGATGGAGTGTCTGTCTTCCACTGAGGTGAACCGGTTTCGAATCCCGGTGATGGCTGGTTGATACGAATTCAGCATCCGGCTTGCACCGACTACAGTGTTGACGTGAAATATCCTCAGTGGTAGACGGATTAGAGTTCCCTTGCGGTCTGGCTAACCGTGGGAGGTTCTCACTGTCTTCCTCTCCATATAGCGCAAATGCGGGTAAGTCCCATCAAAAAGGCTTCCGCGAAGACAAAATTTATTTCCAATACTTGATCCAGTTCCCTTGTCTTTAGGATTGGGTTCGAAATTACAAGGGTACGGAGTTTAACATTAGTAGTCGTAAACCCAAAAATTGGGTCGGCTGTTCAACGATGGTTATAAAATAAAATAAAACAAATATTACGATTCAGCAGCCAATCAGGTTCGACACGCATGCATGACGTCACTTGCAAGTACCCTGTTTAAAAGGTCAATAAAATTCAGAATTAATTCTTACTACCTTTTATAAGTATAAATATTAGTGTCATTTTAATTATTAGCGTATAATTTACATAAAACCTGCCACGGATTGCAAAAGTTTTTTAATGTTACAAAGGTTTTATTTACTTTATCAGCATTTCAAACTGTTTAGAAAAAAAATGAAGGATATTTAACAATTTATAAAGCGATTACTTATGTTTAAATATTTCAAATTAATGTCACATCAACTTTTATTTCTTTCTGGCTTATAACCTTTGTCAGAATGCGTTGCTTAGCGACGCCTCTTGTCGTTTTTTAAGAGAGTGGAAATTCTTCTCTCCGAGGGCCAAAACAAAAGATCTGACATCGGAGTCAGTTTGAGAATCTTCGTTCTTTCCTGTCATCTTTAGCTTAAAACTGACATCCATCCTTTGTTTTAAAAATGTAAAATGCTAGGAAAATATGACATGGCAAAAGTTATTTTTTTACTTCAATTCAAAGAGAATCTTTGAAAATAAAGACAAGAATAAAAACCAAGAATTCATGGAAAAAACCAAAAAAATAAGGAATAATAATGTGAGAAATAAGCATCATTATGATGTAAAAAATAAAATCTCTGTTTTCTATCTAGGTAGGTATTTTATTTACGTCACACTAGAGCTGCAGGTTGGGCTATAGGCGACGGCCGGGGAAACATCCCTGAGGATGATTCGAAGACATGCCGTCACAATTTTGATCCTCTGCAGAGGGGATGGCACCCCCGCTTCGGTAGCCCGACGGCCTGCACGCGAAGTCGAGCACTTTAAGGTAGAACAGTTTAAGGAGTACAAATACCGCACACCCTCTATCCCTACGCAGACTAATCCAAGTGGTCAGTCACCCGCACATTGGCCGTAGCCAGTGATGATTGACTTCGGTGAACCAAGCTGTTCTGCTGGGAACCGTGTCTTAACGATCAGTTCACTGCGGGATTTGAGCAATGTAAGACAGTTACAATATAAAATCTGACCGAGTGTCGAAATTATAAGTGATTACGAGGGTTGCTATTTATATTTCTGGCCTTGGCAACAGTAAGTGTTGCTAGGCGACCGCAGACGATTTTAATCGAAATTTTGATATTTTTAAACATAAATTCAGCAGACGATTTACCATTATAGCTTCATTTGTGTTGTTGACAGTAAATTGAAAAGTTCTTCTCTTTCAAAAAATAGAATTGAATCGTGAACATTTTCGTGCCATTATTTTTCATAACTTTCGACGTGGATTGTCAAGACAAGAGTGCTTCGATGAACTTAATTCTTTATTCAGCGATAAAGCGCCATTCTACAGCACTGTAAAAAATTGGTATAACGAATTTAATCGTGGTCGACGTTCGATCCAGGACGAATCCCGTGCAGGTCTTCCAAAATCCGTTGTTGTGCCAGAAAAGATCGATGCTGTGCGTGAACTGATAAAGCAAGATCGTCATGTGACATACCGTGAGATAGAGGCGTCTTTGGACATTAGTATGACTAGCATCAATAAAATATTGCATGAACATTTGAGCGTAAAAAAAATTTGTTCGCGTTGGATCCCACATAATCTGACAAACGCTCAAAAAAAGGCTCGTGTCGATTAGTGCAAGGAAATGTTGGAAAAATACGTTCAAGGTGCATCAAAGGCTGTGAATAACATCTGCACAGGTGACGAATCATGGATCTATGTATATGAGCCGGAAACAAAACAGCAATCAACTGTATGGGTCTTCCAAGAGGAGGCCAAACCAACAAAAGTTGTTCGAGGAAGAAGCACATCGAAACAAATGATTGCCTGTTTCTTCGGCATTAACGGTCATGTGGCAACAGTGGCGTTAAAGCAACACAGGACGGTCAATTCTGAACGGTACACGACCATTTGTTTGCCAGAAGTCATTGGAGAAATTCGAAAAAAGCAGAAGAACAGGCGATTCATTCTTCATCATGACAATGCGAGCTCTCACACATCGACTCAAACAAAGGCATTTCTGACGGAAATGCCTTTCGGAGCGAAAGTAGACTGATAGGTCATCCGCCGTACAGCCCTGATTTGGCACCCAATGACTTCTTCTTATTCCCACACATCAAAAATAAATTACGTGGACAACGATTTTCGACCCCCGATGAAGCGGTTGATGCATTCAAAACGCATGTTTTGGAGTTACCTCAAT
This sequence comes from Parasteatoda tepidariorum, assembly GCF_982258835.1. Taxonomy (NCBI): domain Eukaryota; kingdom Metazoa; phylum Arthropoda; class Arachnida; order Araneae; family Theridiidae; genus Parasteatoda; species Parasteatoda tepidariorum. Next base: position 94,791,653 of record NC_141762.1, read on the forward strand.
CGGACTGGAAAAAGTGCTTTGAAAATTGGTTCAAACGTATGCAAAAGTGTATTGATTATCATGTAGAATATTTTGAAAAACAATAAAATCAATTTCGATCCTGCATATTTGTTTTTTCATTATTAGGCCAGAAATATAAATAGCAACCCTCGTATTAAGGGGAGATATTGGCTTCATATTTATTCAGAACATGAGAAAAAATGTTTCTAATTTCTTACATTTTCATTATAAATGCTCTTAAAAATAATAAAACGGAAAAAAATAAAGGAATACTTAATGCATATTGCTATACTTTAAGAAAATTCCTTTGTTCTGCAGTAGAAATTATTAAATTTGACTGCATCGGGAATCGAGCCAAAGACCGCAGTATTAGCAGCTTTGAGCTCTACCTGACTGTAGAACTCAATTCAAGCCTTTCAATTCATTTTAGTGGTATTGCATATCCTGCCGGCCTGAGATCATGTTAAAAAATTGATTGATTTGAAAATATAAGGAAAATTGTTCGTCACTTGAAAACCAGAAAATTTGAAATGGTTTTTAAATTAGGTGCTCGCATTTCAAGATTCGCGCGCAGGTCGCCGGGCTACCGAAGCGGGGGAGCCATCCCCTCCGCAGAGGATCGAAATTGTGATGGCATGTCTTCGGATCATCCTGAGGGATGTTTCCCAGACCGTCGCCAATAGCCCATTGTGCATCTCTAGTGCGACGTAATTGAACAACAACAACGCATTTCAAGAAGAAGGAGATCTCGGATACCCGCATATTTGACCTATGACGTCAGCGCCAGCTAATAGTTACAAGCAAAATGGCTATCCACATAAGTTTATTAACGTGAAACTAATTAAATGCAGCGATATATTGCACCTCGAATTCATTGAAATATACTTTTTTTTCATCTACGTCTTTTACTTTCCTTTTAGATTTATTATTTATTCATGTATTTTATTGTAACAGTGAAATATTTTCGTTTTGCGTATCTGGCAACATCGATAAATAATTTGTTTGTTTATGTTCTACATGGCTTTGTGTCTGTCTTTGTGTTAAGTAAGAAGTATATTGTGAAAGAATTGAAATATTTGTGAAAGAATATAGATTATGTTACTTAAGAGAATTGATACTTGACGGGCTTGGATTTCTCGAAATGGAATGGAAAGAACAGTTGCTAAAGTAAACAAATGCTACGTTTGAACAACCAATCAGTATAGAGATACTCACACTACGTCACTTGCAGGTTTCCCAGTCAAATTAATGACATGCTGTTTTTTGATAAGTCATGGAAATTAGAAATTTAAGTAATCATCAAAATATTTACATAATCTCAACATTTTAGACTTAAAAAAAAAGCTTTAAAATTTATATGAATCTTTCAAAATAAAGAATCTTATGTTTTTAAGCGTGTCTGATCTAAATGTAAATAAAAATAAAAATTTAAATTTAAATTTTTAATAATTTTTGACATTTCTAGTGAGGTGAAAGACAAAAAAAAGATACTTTTTCGCTATGAACTTAATGATATCTGATGCTTCTCAAAAAGTGTTTAGTGTTTTTATTTGCTTTATCTAAATAAAAAAGGCACACCAGTTTGAAGATATAAAATTAAAATAAAGCTGATATAGATTGAATAAGTTTTAAATAATTCTTCGGCTGTTGCGTGCATTCAATTCCCGTAAATCATCAACACTCTTGTGTGTTGTAAGGCTACATTGTATTGAATAAAGGAGCATTTTTCACCTTTTATGCTTTAAACAAAACATTTTAATTCCAGAAATGTTTACAAGACAATGTCTAGGATATTATTCTGTAAAAATAGAAGCTTTTGTCTTTTCTTGCATACGAAACATTTTTGTTGATATTTTGGTTTATTTCACAATTAGAGCTCGTTTCTCTCGCTCAATGTATATTAATAAATTTTATTCCAGCTTTACGTGCATGCAAGTCAAAATTCTTGATGGTTTCCCATTGATGGACCAACATAATCTTGATGGTTACCATCAATAATTTCATCATGAACCATTATATTTTTTGATGGTGACCGACATAAGTAACCATCAACCCAATGTAGGAATTCGGACTGATTTATGATGGTTCAACGTAAGAATAGAAACTTGTTTTGATGGTTTTTGCTCAAGTTGAACCATCCGAAATTTCCATCATAATTTATAAAAGAAGCGTAATCAGAACTAAATGATTTTGATGGTATATTCCTACTGAACCAACAAGACTTTCCATTAAACCATCATGGTATGTATTGTATCCTTATGAATCTTGGCGAATCAAACGTTGCAGTGATCATGAACAACCATCATCCCAATGTAGGATTTCGGGCTGATTTATGATTTATGATGGTCTAACATAAAAAAATTAATTGTTTTGATGGTATATTCCTGAGAACTAATAAGAATTACAATTAAACCATCCTAGAAATATGCAGTTGAAACCATCATTGATCATCACGGATCATCATGAGCTGATGGTTCATGAGAATCATACTTCACTTGATGGTAAACCATCATAGCATTAAAGTAGCATTTCTCAATGATGGAAATTTGCAGGCATGAATGCTTAAGGGAAAATGTTGGATGATGGTGACAATCAAATGATGTTGAACTATCATGAATCGCACTGAAACCAACATAAACCATCAAAGTTTTTGATGATACCATCAAAAAATTTTGATGGTACCATCAAAAACTTTGACTTAGGGTATGTTTTTACTCATTTTAAAATGAATGTCCCAATATAAAATATAGTCTTCTTATAAAAATCCTTAATTTATAAACATTTCATTCAATTTATGTATATTACGATATCCTTTTTATACACTCTATAACAAAAAAATCGACGCACCAAGAAGGAGTTGTCTGATTGAAACGAAAATTGGCGGATAGGAAGTCAATGTACAGAATAGTAAATGATTAAAATTTCAGAACAATTGAATAATTTATTGCTGAGTTACAGTAAGAAGTTCAATGAGGTGTTGGCCCGCCTCTAGCCTGGATACAAGCTGCCACACGGCGTGGCATAGACCGATAAAACTCCCGGATCGTCTCTTGCGGTATTTCCTGCCAAATTCGATCCAATTCTCGAGCGAGGTCATCAACATTCCGTGCCAGATGCAATCGCCTTCCCATCATATCCCAGACATGCTCGATGGGAGAGAGATCTGGTGATCTGGCAGGCCAAGGACAAGCTTGCAGACAGTTCATAGCAACACGTGCCGTATGTGGTCTGGCATTGTCCTACTGAAAAACCAGCCCAGGGCGCTGCGAAAGGAACGGTAGCAAAACAGGTCTTAGGATGTCGTCGACGTACCGCTGTGCAGTAAGTGTACCTCTAATGACGACCAAAGGGGTCCGGCTGTCAAAGGAAATGGCACCCCAGATTATAATGCCTTGTTGAGGGCCGGTGTGGCGTGCAATAGAGAAGGCAGGATCCCCCCGCTGCCCTGTGCATCTCCAAACACGTCTTCGATGATCGTCAGGACACAGTTGGAAGCGGGATTCGTCGCTAAGGACTATACGTCCCCAGTCGGCATCATTCCAGCCTGATCGAGCATCGATTTTGCGCGTCTTAGTGCGTTCTTAGTGCGTCGATTTTTTTGTTATAGAGTGCATGTTATTTTGAGAAACAGGAATCTAAGGATTTTCACCGAGGAATGTCAACAATCATACAGCCCCTGGCCAAATTATTGGACGCACTGTAAGATTCTATGTAAAATCTTAATTATCAGGTGATACTATACAGCTTTAGTGTTTTTACGCGACTGAAACAGGTTTGAACTTGTTTACGTCCGTGTATCAATTGGTAAAATTAAGCGATATATAATATGAATTCGATGATTATATAAAGTGGACGATATATTACATAAATATAGAATATTTATTATACGAGGTAGTATATTAGTACAGTATATTATAATAACTAAACCATATTATTAGACGCACTGTAGTGTTTTAATAATGACATGTTTTGCATGAGTTTGTATGCAATACTTTTATATTTAATCATACATGTAATTCGTTTTCAGAGAGGAGATATTCAATATAATTCCCATTTGTATTTATTTTTAATGTATTCCATTACACTGTTAACCAATTAATACACGAACATAAACAAGTGCAAACCGGTTTCAGCGGCGGAAAAACAAAAGAAATTCTACTCTGCTGAAACCGGTTTGCACTTGTTTACGTTCATGTATCAATTGGTTAAATTAGACGATATACAAAATAAATTAAAAAGAGTGGGTAAACTATACGATATATTATAAAAATATAGAATATTTATTATATCAGGTATTATATTAGATTATTATAATAATTAGATCAAATTATTAGACGCACTGTAGTGTTTTAATAATGACATGTTTTGCACGAGTTTATAGGCAATACTTTTATATTTAAACATACATGTTATGGGTTTTCCTTCAGGAGATTATTTATATACTTCCTATTTGTATTTATTTCTGACGTATTGCATTAAAATTTTAACTTATTGATATATGAACATAAGCGTGAACTTATAGTGCGTCTTATAACTTGGCCAAGAACTGTATAGTCACTATGGTAAATGTTTGAGAGACTTTAAAGTTTAAATTCATTCTAATTTATTTGCAGATTTTTTTTATATTTACTTGATTAAGATAGATCCAGAAAAAAACATCAATATTGGGAATACCGAGCGGTTGAACTTATCCTTAAAAAAACATCATTGTAGGGAATACCGGACAAGTGTATACCGGGCAAAAATTTTCAATCTTACGAAATGATAGTGTTGTAGATGATGTTTTTCCTATTTTATCCTAATCAGATATTTTATTTTATAGTCGTCGTTGAACAGCCGATTCAATTTTTAGGGTTTACGTCTACTAATAATCAACTCCGCAGCCTTGGAATTTTGAACCAAATCTGAAACACAAGGCTCTCCTAGCTCAAGTATTAGGAGAAATTTGCCTTCGTGGAGGACTTTTTGATAAAACCAATCCGCATTTGCGTTACAAGGAGATGAAAACCACGAAAACCTCCCATGGTCAGCCTCACAGCAAGGGGACTCTAACCCGTGATCCGTATACCACTGCGGATATTTTGCGTCAGGTCGGTTCAAACCGGATACGGAATTCGTATCGATCAGCCATTGCTGGGATTCGAACCCGGTTCACCTTATTGGAATTCAAACGCTCTATCTCCTGAGCCATCACGTCTTCCTGATCGGATGTTAAAATATCGAATAAATATTTATATATTCAAGAATAAATTAATAAAAAATCAGATCCAGCATATGTTTCGAACATTAACCAAAGCGACTCTGTGATTGTTGATATTCCTCGGTGAAATTCGACTCTAATGAATATCGATCGTTCACAGTGACATATACAATTCAATATTACATGCAAATTACATTTGAGACAAATAACTAATAGTATTTCCCTATATACCCCACTATAAATTTCGGTGTTTAGAGAAACTTCAGATTCAAGTCCTTATTACAAAAATAAATGCGTAAAATGTATAAAAAAAAGATAAGACGAAGAGAAGATCATAGCAAATATATAAATAAAAATTCAGGTAGTACGTCGGGGTTAGAACAAAAATTTATATTCAATAAGCAGCTTATTTTTGAGACTGTGAGTTACTTTTATTCATGTCGCACTAGAGATGCACATTGGGCTATTAGTGAGATCTGAGAAACATCTCTGAGGATAATCCAGAGAAGACATGCATACGTCACACCCCGTTTTACAGATCAGACATATTCACACACTATTCATCAATCACAGATCGTAATTTTTACCTAGAATCAGAACATGATCAGTCTCTGATCCATTACTTCCAGAGGTATTGATTTGTTATGGGAACTGGGAGGACTTTCTGAACCCTATAGGTTTGGCGCGCACCAGTCACCATTTTGTACACGAGGAATCTTCGACTGGCGGGGATTGAACTCACGATCTCTCGGGCATAGCCTCAAACCCCTACCAGCCCGGATATCATGGCTCACGCATATTTTTAGACGAAATAAGTAACAATGAGAAAAAGGAAAAAGGAAGGGAAATAAAAAAAAAAGTTGGTTAAAATTGATGTTCGTTTCACATCAATTTTTACCTCAATTTCCCACATGTTTAGTTCACCCTTTGTTTAAGTATTGCATTTATGCATTTGTTTTATTTAGAGCATGAATTTTATGACAGGCAAATAAAAGGCGTTCTTTATGAAAGGTAAACAAATGGGACATTTCTTTTTTTCTGTGAGAACAAAGACTTTGATTAGACTTCGCAAACAAAGCTCAAACATTATCCACTTCATTATAAACATACAAAAGTTATTTTTTTGTTCTTTGTAGCTTTTATATTTAATAATTCCGTCCGTCTCTAGTTTCACGAGCTTATTAGCCTTTTCGTTGTTGTGAAAAAAAGTAAGACGGTTCTTTTTCAAAAATTTCAATATCGAAATAAATTACTGGTTTATTAGGATTTAATAATTAGGACAGAAAAATTTGATTGTTGTTTTGGGTGGTAACAAGTAGTTTATTCTTTTTCTTTTTTTCTAATTCAACACACATATTTTTGTAGAATCTTCTAATTTGCCTATTTTTTATAGATCATTTATTAGAGGGAAATGGAAATTCAGCAATGAATTCAAGTAGTATGTGGATGCTATTTATGATAAGGGAGCTCTAATGACTATTTATATATTATCTATCTACATCTGTGCTACTTTGATATCGTGTCTATAATAAAATCAAATAACATTTCCATTGATTCTCCAGCAACAGTTAAATGTTGTTTAATTAATCTTTAACATAAGTAAATTCTTGATATCATTAAGTTTTTTTTCCTCAGTGATATATTTAAATCAATGTATATCTGACAAATGGTCAATTATATATTATGCGATATGTTAATTATATATTATCATGATCAATTATATATTATGCGATACTGAAGTTATGGGTCGAGAGGTGAGTGAGGAAGTAGTCCAGCAAGTAATGGATCATTGTGATGAGTTTTCAATTTTATCTCATGGCAGAAATGGAAACAATTCTGATACTTCCAGTGCCAAAATATTATTTCGAACACTTCTACTTTTTTGTTTATTGTAACCGTCGTTGAACAGCCGACCCAATTTTTTGGGTTTACGACTATTAATGTTCCAATCCGTAGCTTTGTAATTTTGAACCCAATCCAGAAGACAAGGAAAATCCTGGATCAAACATCGGGAGACATTTTGCCTTCCTTCACGACTTTTTGATAGAACCAACTTGCATTTGCTTTACATGGAGAGAAAAACAACGAACACCTACCATGGTTAGCCTGACCAATTATAGAAGATTTTAATAAAGGCTTGAAATTTTTTATTTTCTAAATAGTATTTTTTTATATTTTTATTTAATTACCGGCGTTGAACAGCCGTCCTAATTTTAGGGTTTACGACAACTAATGTTCAACTTTGTAACCTTGTAATTCTGGACCCCATCCAAAGCACAAGGAAACTCCTGGATCAAGTATTGGGAGATATTTGCCTTCGTGGAGGACTTTTTGATAGAATCAACTTGCATTTGCTTTACATGGAGAAGAAAACCATGAAAACATAACATGGTTAGCCTGGTGGCAAGGGAACTCTGACTCATGATCCGTCTATCCCTGAGGATATTTTACGTCAGCACTGTGATCGGTGCGAGCCGGGTGTGGAATTCGTATCCACCAGTCATCGCTGGGATTCGAACCTGGTTCTCCTCATTGAATGGCGAATGCTCTATCCCCTGAGCGACCACCGTTCCTAATACTTCTACTGCTGAAATCATGAAAAAAACTCCGAAATCATATTAAAATTGAAATCAAAGTGTCTACACCCCGGCAACGAGACGATGCTCTAACCCAGTGTTTCCCAAAGTGTGGTACGCGTACCCCACGGGTACGGGAACAGCTTAGAGGGGGTACGCGTTCTTATGCGAAATATCTTGCTACAAACGAAAATTTCAAAAAATTTTATTCAAAAACAAAGCTGGAAATTAAAATTTACGATTACGTATTTCTCTATTGGCTATTTTTTGCAGAGTTAACAGTTAATAATTAGTGGTGTCAACAGCCAGTTGTGATTTTCAACTTTTTTGCAACTTTTTTATAGTAAAAAATACATTCATTTTTTATTATTGGCATACAGCTTTACGAAAAATTTAGAAAGGGTACATAAAAGTCATAAGTTTAGGAAACACTGCTCTAACTTAACCGTGGGCGAGAAGGCTTACGAAGAATTTAGTTAATGTATTGTTTTAAACCAATTAAGGGAAGTTGGAATTGGCGAAAGGGTTGAAGAATTTGAATATTTAAATACATTTGTGCTTGGTTACCATTAAAGTTTCCATGTTTGTCTTTCTTATCTCATGACAGAGAATGGAAGCAATTTTAATACTTCTACTGCCTATTATGCTGAAAAGTCCCAAACACTTGCGCTATCGGTAGTTAGGTCTACCAGACAGATTTTAAATCATAACCAAAGTTCAATACATAAAGAACTTTAAAAATATCGTGGATATCTCTCGAAAATAGTTAAAATTGAAACCGAAGTACTTCCACGTCAACTTTGAAAAAAACTTGGTTAATATGTCAACAGCTATAGTAGTTATCGACAATGTCATCCATGAAACGGTACTCCAATCAAGAATCGACTTAACATGTTTTGCATACTAGTGAATTGGAATTGTATTTTTGTAATGGTTGATATGTCACGGCGAAAGACCGAAATCGGTGGTTGTTAACTTTCACCGGTGAATGTCGACAAACACCAAATACGTCGGTGAAAGATCGAATATTTCATTACATTCTTGTACATTCGGACCCTCACCGGTGTATGTCGACAATCACAGATATGCTTTGGTGAATGTCCGAAATATTTATTTCATTCGATTTGATATGAATTTATTCGTGGATATAATTACATTTATTCGATATTTTAACCCTACACTGATGTTTTTTTAAGGTTAAGTGCCACTGCCCGGTATATTGCCCGATACTCCAAACACTGATGTTTCTTCTAATCTATCGTCAGTAAGTATTAAAATATAGAATAAATATAAATATATCAAATAAATATAATAATATTAACGAATAAATTGATATAAAATTGGATATAGCAAATATTTCGAACATTCACCAAAGCGACTATGTGATTATTGGCATTCACCGGTGAGAGTCAGAAATAAGGGTATTTAGCAAATATTTCGGACATACACCAAGTGAAATTCACCGGTGAATGTCGACATTCTCCAGATTTCGGTGTTTCACCGTAACAGATACACTACAGAATTCCCCCACCAGAATTCTAGCTGTGACAGACTTCGATAAACAGATGCCACTAGTTGATTGATTGCTGTTTTGTGGAAAGCCGGGAGAGCTGTATTAAGATCACCGTAATTTTGAGTGCTGATCATGAGAGCTGTAATAAGATTTTATTTTAAGAAAAGGTAATAAGATTTAAAATTTTATTTTGATATTTTGAAAAATAATAAGATTTTATTTTGAAAAATTATTTTAAGAGTGAATAAGGTTAAAAAAACATACAATCCATAGCTTGTTAAAATAATAGCTTGGTTTTGTACGTTACTTTTTCGAGCATTCATCAAAACATTGTATTTATGTGACTTAACTATCACTGCTCTTTGTTATGAATACATATTATCAAAAAACCGTTCGGTTTAAACCTAATACTCTTATTTTTGTTAATAAAAAACAAGACACTTGTGGGGAGAGTAGATATCGACAATGTCAACCTTCATCTATGAAAAGGTACCCCATCATAGAATCGAGTTCACATGTCTTACATATTAGTGAATTGGAATTCTATATCTGTAGTGGTAGATATACTACAGTACTCCCCCACCAGAATTATATTTGTGATAGAATTCGTTGAACGGATACCACTAGTTGATTCATTGATGTTCTTCTTAGAAGCCGGGAGAGCTGTGTTAAGTTCACGGTTGTGTTCGCTCCTGTGCTGCCTTTAGCAGTCGAGTGTATGCGTTGTACGTTGTGTGTGATCGAGGCTGAGTAGCAACAGCGTGAGGAGGACAATGTCGCAGTCACAAGTAGCAAGTCAACTGTTCAATGTGGATCATCCATCGAAGTAGGCGTGTTCGGGTCGAAGTAGGCGTTACTGTCAAGATAGCCATGCACACATCGCCTAATTTACATTTTAAATTAATTTAAGGTTTTCGGATTGGAGGATAGATTGTAAAACTACAATATCCAAATACAGGCCTGATTACCAATAAAACGTATATGCTGTACGAGATATTTTTAAAGCTGACCAAGCTGATCACCAAAACAAGCTAGTAAACAGTATTATTTTAAAAGCCTTGCAATGAAAAATTGTGAAACTGTGTGAAAATTGAGAGCTGTAATTAGAAAATTTTCTCTTCCTTCTTCTAAGAACTTAAGAAAAGATATGCGATATTTTCTGACTTATGAAAATCGTATTTAAAATGTGTAGTAGCACGAAAGGATGCTTTAAAACATCAATTTCTTTTAGAACATCAATTTTTAAATGAAAACAAATCTTAGCATAACAACAACAATAACATCATTGATCGCTTGTTGATCATAACATGTTTTTGATCACAGCGCATTCGATGTTTTCAAAATATTACATAACTTCTGTTTGTAAGTGTTTTTCAGCTAAGCATTTATAAGTCATCTATTATCGTCTCGGTTCTATTATTCCATCACTGAAAATATTTCAAATATCTGATGGTCGAAGAGGTTTTGCGAAATCATATCTTTTCTTCAAAAGCAGACAACAAGCACTAAAAATAAGCAATGTTATTTTCTAGAAAAAAGCACTTGTTCATAATTTATATAATTCATTAAGATAAGGTATCTTAAAAAATTAATATTCCGGTACGGAGTTTGATTCCTGCTCGCTTCACTCACCAACTCTCAAGTTTGCTACAATCATTTTTTATTATTGATTTTATTTTATTTTATAACAGTTGTTGAACAGCTGACCCAATTTTCGGGTTCACAAATACTAACTCCGCAGAACCCAATCCAGAAGACAAGGGAACTCCTGGATCAAGTGTTGGGAAAAATTCGCTTTCGTGGAAAGTTCGTTACATGGAGAGGAAAGCCTCGAGAACCTCCCACGGTAAGCATGACTGCAAGGGGACCCTAACCCGTGATCTATCAACCACTGAGGATATTTCACGTCAGCACTGTGGTCGGTGCAAGCCAGATGCGGAATTCGTATCGACCAACCATCGCAGAGATTAGAACCCGGTTTACCTCGTTGGAAGTTGAACTCTCTATCCTCTGAGCCATTACAGCTTTGTTACTAGTGCATCAAAGTATAGGGTGGCTAAAAATTCAAGTTTTTCTTTGAAATGGTCATGAAAGGAAGACTATTGGACCGAAAGTTATCGCACTTGGTAATAGTTTAAATCAGATCATAGAAATTTATCTTTCACAAAAAAAACTTATTACCAGGGGGAAATGGCGTTCTATGCAATAGTGTTAGACAAAAAGAGAGTCAGAATATAACTTATCTTATTGTTGTCGTTCATTTACGTCGCACTAGAGCTGCACAATGGGCTACTGACGACGATCTGGGAAACATCCCTGAGGATGATCCGAAGACATGCCATCACAATTTTGATCCTCTGCAGAGGGGATGGCACCACCGCTTCGGTAGCCCGACAACCCGCACGCGAAATCGAGCACTTTACGGTAGAACAGTTTAACGAGGACCCATACCGCACACCCTCGGTACCTACGCAGACTTATCCAAGTGGTCACCCACCCGCACACTGATCGCAACCAGAGATGCTTGACTTCGGTGGTCCGCTGGGAACCGTGTCTTAACGATCTGTCCAACGCGGGACATAACTTATCTTAATGTTGCATATTGAAGTAGAAGAAAACCTACTTCTGTAGAAACAGGAACGGTTGTTGCATTAGCAGTAGAGGGAACACACGCTATCACACATCGAATGAACGTATCCTGGGGTACGGTGCCCAAAATTTCCGTCGTTCTACCCATACAAAATCAAACATATGCAAGTACCTCCAATGTAACGATCCTGCTTTAAGACAATCTTTCGCATTGGAGTTCCTTTCCCCGATGGAAGTGAACAACATTGGCCTTAGAACATTTTGTGGACAGATGAGGACTACTTTTAACCCAAATGACGATGACGATACCCATAACTATAGCTTAATCAAAAAGTCCTCCACGAAGGCAAATTTCTCCCAATACTCCATCCAGGAGTTCCCTTGTCTTCTGGATTGGGTTCAAAATGACAAGGCTACGGAGGTGAACATTAGTATTCGTAAAACCATAAAATTGTGTCGGCTGTTCAACGACGGTTATAAAATAAAATAAGATTGCTAACAGAAGTAGTATGAAAAGCTTTAGTAACCAAAACCATCAAAGAATGTAAGAATTTAAGAATCAAAACATCTTTATAGCAATAAAAATAAAAATAAGGTTGTCTTTAGATTTCGATGAATTTAAAAGTAATAGTTTTGGAGGTTAAAAAGTTACTGAAGAGAGATTTCAAAGGTATATATAGTTTACTCTCAAACCTCCACTTTTTTAAAAATAAAAACTACTTGCCAGTCTTTGATCATAAATTGTACCCTGAGGAGTGAAAGTTTTGAGCCCTGATCTATTAAGTTTTTTGTTTAAAAAAAATTATGAAAAATTTTAAGGGAAAAAAAGTTTTTTGTTGCTAATTGCCTAAATATAATTTAATCACATTTGGGTATTTAGCTTCCAAAGCGTTTGAAAGATTAAGTCAATAAATTGCATTTTTATGCAATTCGAAAAACTATTTAAATATGAAGGAAGAATAGTTAAGCCCAGTTTAGAGAAAATATATATATTTTACTTCCTCTTCAACAGCAGCCGTTAAGATTATGGATTTAGATAGTTAGTCAACCCTTGGGAGACATTTTTGGACGATAAGCTCCCTTTAAATGCCGTTTTTGAGGGTCATTTTTCATTTTTCTTGCCTCATAATGTTCCAGTTATCACATTTGAAAATTTATTTTCTTTATCTTTCGGAAATATATCTCAAAACTCTAATTGGCTTTAAATTTCAAGTTAATGTTAAATGGGACCATATTTTATAACAAATAAAGAACCAAGATACAGAAAGAACTTTTATATGAGCGACATTAAACTGATTTATTATAATGCGGCAATTTATAAAAGAGAATTTAAACGAATTTTGTGCAACCAAAATTATTTTTTGAAAAAGAGGCATAATTGTTTTTTAAACCATAGAAATTGAATTAAATAACATGATTAAAGAGCTTAAACAGTAAAAAGTTCCAAATGATATTTCTCTCCATATTCAAAATTCGTAAGGGTCTCTAACACCACCTCCACTGTTTTAGGTATTTAAATTAACGTTACATTTTGTTTTGCTGCTCAAAAACTATATGACTTAGAAACTTGAAATTACGAGGGTGCGTAGAAAAATATACAGAATCGGAATAAAAATTTAATATTCAATAATCATTTCGAGAATTATAGGTGTTAAACTTTTGGGAAAATATGCCATACGGGCCTCTTAACAGGCAGCCGTTTTTCATGCAACTACTGAGTTGAAAATTGATTTGCTGAACAGGCCATATTTGATTATAAGCTTAACACAGAGTTTTTATTTTCAAATTCCAATCTGTTAGAAAGTTTTTAAAATTTTAAGTGCTTTTTCTCTATTTTTTGCTTTAAATATCGACAAATTATTCATTGTCGTAAAATATAAATTTTTTTTCCTTACGAGATCTTTTCGTTATGAGCAATCGATTAATCATCATCACTATCAATGGCTGGACAGCCCTGGGTGGGCCTTGGCCTTCTCAAGAAGTTTTTTCTAGGCTAACCTTTTTTTGCTAGTGTTTTCCAATTTTTTGTTCTTAAGACCAAAAGGTCTTTCTCTAGGCCATCTGTCCATCTCAAATTCGGCCTGCCTCTTTCTCGTGTACCAACTGGCCAGGCATTGAAAACTCTTTTTTGTGGTACGATCTCCGTGCATTCTGATAACGTGGCCTGCCCATTAGAGGATCAAATCTAGAGCTTTATCTGTCATATAATGAACCTGACATTATTAATTTTATTAAACGACGAAGAATAAAACGGGCAACCGATTAATACCGAAAGTAAATAATGATTGAAAATATAATAATATTTAAATATTGATAATGTTTTGTTGATCGGACTGCGTAGGGGGTCAGGGAATTGACATTGCATCGGAAAGATTCTGGTTTCGAATCCGGGGCAAGCCATGGATGTTCTTTCAATCTTTGTACTATTTGTCCTTACTATGGGAGCAGCGTTAGCCCACATACTATGGTGTCCCTGAAAGATTTGACAACAAATCAGCCCTGTGAAATGCCTGAATCGACGAATGAGATGACGATGAATTAATTATTTATGCTTTTTCTTTCCCCAGTATGAAGAAACTGTATTTAGCTCGATTAAATACATGCAGAAAGGTGTTAACGAGTATTGTGTGTTAAAACTTTGACAGAATTATAAACATATTTTGAACAAACTAAATTTGTTGTTTCTATCCCAAAATGCTAGTTTTAAATCATAAGGGACGAAATTAAATTTTAGTTTAAGTTTACGTGTATTTGGAATTATTTTAATGTATAAAACAAAATTTTTCTTAAAATATGGGAATTATTTTTAGACCAGTTCAAGATTTGTACATCGCATGCATTACAAGAAAAAACAATACATGTTATTTACTAATTTACTTTAATGTTTCTTTAAATTAGTTGATTTATAATCAGTTACTTTCTTTATTTCTTAGTTAACTCTTTTTTACATTCTAGTTATTAATCTTTATGCAATTAAAGAAATCTTTTGAGTAGTTAAATTGAAACTACTTCAAGTCCCTTTTTTCCAAGTGCAACAATTTATATTTTTTGCAAGTGCAATAGAAATGAGAAGAAAAAAAATTACCAAGGTTATAATTTATTTCACAGAAAAAATATGAAAACAATGTTACACAAACTAAAAATGGTTTTCTGAAAGTTATTTTAATTAAAAAGTCAGAACAATTTCTTAAAAATGTGTATAATTAATTTCAAACTGAGTGATTTAAAAACAAAATAAAAATAGGCTTTCTTTACGCCGTTCAGGGTAAAAAAATTTTAATTAAATTAAGTATTCTTTGTCAAAATAGAAGCTATTTGTTGTATTTTTTTGACGTAAAAGTATTTAAATATTGATAATAATTTAAAACTTAATTTTTCTGAAAGGAAGTACTTTGTTTAATTTCGAAAATAAAAATCTTCCTTTGTATTTTATTTAAAATTGAAATTTTATTTTTATATTTGACAGAGAGAACTTAACCTTATATACATATTGTAAGAACTAGGGTGTAATACATCTCTAAATAATGAGTAGAAAATTCAGTTTATGCGAACGAATACTTTATAAAAGTTGAGACCTATTTCGAGTAAACCAAGCTCGTCATGTATCAATTCCCTTAAATGACACAATAAATGACACATTCCCTTAAATGATAAAGATTAAGGCTCTTACTCGTATACTATGAGAACTGAACTATCAACTTTGTTGGAGCAAACAAGTTCGCAAGTTAACGTTATGTCAGTATTAGCATGAGAGTTTGAAGACTATTTGGATACCTAAAATTATTGATATGGGTGGTTGTGTGGCAGTAAATTGCACAAACAGTTCAAAAAAAGGCTTTCGTATGTTCAGATTTCATTCAAATGGGAAAAGAAAGAAGAAATGGATAATAAATTGCAGAAGATGCAACTGGCAGTTTGGAAGTGGAGCTCGCTTATGTGGGGTAAATACTAATTTATTTATAATTTATTAGATTTTTTTACTTATATATGCAGTATGTAAACGATATTAAATTGTTAGAATTTGTTTTTAAATGTTTGTTTTCGTCTATTTTTTTAAAAAAAGAATAAACCAATAACTTGTAGGGTTACTTGAATTGTACAGTTTTAAGTATGTACCAAATATAGGAACATTCATTGAAAATTGCATTTATTAAATATATACTTAGTTAAAATATGACTTTTAAACAATATTTATTGATTTATTTAGCAGTTTTAAGTACTTATGTGCAATAAAACTAATAAATAAAGGCAAGAGATTGACTGAATAAGTATTCGCCAAGCTTATTTCAGAATCGTCCAGTTTTACATTCAATTTTAAGTATTTCTTTTTGTTAAAAACAAATATTTACCTGCTTTTATTGTGTTCCTTTTTATTTCACTGAGATCAAGTAGTTACTTTCTAAATCTTGGCTAATTTAAGTTTGTTTTTTAGTTATTTATGGAAATATATCACCGAAAGTTCAAGCGATTTGTTTGCAATTATCATAAGAAATATATGCAATCATTCATCTATTTTTTGGATCTACCAATGTTTTTTTTTCTTTGAAATTCTTGTGTTAAATTGCTGAAATAATTAGTTTCTCTGTTAGAAAATTTCACTTCAGTATATTTAAAAATTGGAAACTATGAAGTTTTTTAAAGTGATTTAATTTAAGTATGAAAGTAAAAAAAATGTATTTTAACTATTTTTGCAGATTTATTTTGAAGAATCTCAGCTAGAAATAAATGGAAAAGATGGTTACAATAAATTTAGACCTGATGCTATTCTAACAAGTTTCAATGTTCATAATTTCGTAAAACTTTCTCAAAAAAAGACTGAATGGAATAGGCTGATTAAAGCCTGGATCAATTTTAGATAAGCTTGAATCTAGTGCAAGTATAAATTGACTAATTCTTCTTCATTTGCTTAGTTTTAATTATTAAAGAACCAAAAATGTGTAAAAACTATTTACATCTAGTAATGAATAATGTATAGATATATTTGTTTAAATTGTATTCCTTATTTATGCATCACTTATTTAAATAAATGTTATGAAAATGTGATTTGAAAAAAGATGTTTATTTAAATAAATTATTTAAATATTTATCACGCGTCGTTTCTTACCCTCCTCGTAAAACCCTAGTTTCTATTTATTCTATTAATTCTATTTATACAATAATAATGGCCAAAAATCTTAACTCGTCTTGTCCTTTTATATTTTAAGGAAAATTCAATGTCTCAATTGAAAATACTAATTTTAAATCAATTCTTGATTATGAAGCAAAATTTATTACTTCTCTTGATTGTGGACATTTACATTTGGAATATTGCATGAGAAATTTAATTATTTTGATTATAAGAACGTACTTAAAAATATTTAATGTCAAAACATGCTTTTCTCCATTTTAATTTTGTTCAAAAAAATCTGAAGAGAAATTTAAAAAACTCAGATCTAACTGAAATATAAAATTTAGTACCAAATTTACTTCTAAATCCCTTATAAAAAAATTTATGTAATCGGCATATAGCACATGGACAGTTTTTTAATTAAAAATTTAAATCGGTGATAAAATTTGCAGTGATTTTTTAAAGGTATTAAAAAAAAGTTTCCGAAAAACAATGTTAATCGATGCCCGTTTTTCTTTATTGATTATCCTATAGTTGAGGTTAACGTCGTTTATAGCGATAAGTTGCCAAATCTTATAGCTCTTCATTGTTTGAGGAAAAACTTTTGTTCCGAAATGAATGATAAGTTGGCCTGTCTAATTCAGGGGCTCTAAATCAACTGAGTGCGGCTTGTTCATATATGCCACAGCGCGTTTTATGTCACGCGCCGCGCTCGTAAAATGCTAAAAAAAAAAAAAAAAAAAAAAAAAAAAAAAAAAAAATATGTATATATATATATATATATATATATATATATATATATATATATATATATATATATATATATATATATATATATATATATATATATATATATAGAAAAACAATAAGTTTCATTTATTGCGCTTAAGCTGCAAGTAAACAGCACTCATTAGATAAGTTCAAAATGAAGAATAAAACAAAGAAAAATTATAGACATATGAAAAAAAGGGGGTGGGAAATAATAAGTAAAAAAATAACAAACAACATATTATTTAAAAAAAAAAAAAAATATGAAATATTAGTTAAAAAACCTGAAAAAAAGCCGGAAAAAAAAAGATATAATCTTTTCTTCAGCCCACACGATTATATCCGCAAAACAGAGTGCTTTCTGATATTGTATCAATAAAGCCAAAGCAAAATATATTAATACAATAGTGTGAGGAGCACTCAAAAAATTTTTTATAAAATAACTACATAAAAATAGATCATAAAAAGTAAAAATAACATGTAAAAACAGATAATAAAATAAAACAAAAAGAAAAAACATTAAAAAGGGGGGACTATTAAGCGAGTAGCAAAATTATAACAACTTACATGGACAGATATTTTTCAAGAATGATTTAAAAATGTTTTCGCAGAAAGATTGCCAGATTACAAAATATGAAAACAAAAGATGAAAGCAAAAGCGCAAACTGAGTGTAACAAGAGGGTTTTAAAGTGTCATTCTTACTGCACTGCTGAAGTGATTTGTTATTCTGAGTTTTGATTTGTTAGTTACCAAGGATAGTCCCGAAATGGATGTGCGCAAGGTAATATTATACTGGATAATTTTAAAAATTGATCATAAATAGTTTTAGAAGATAGATGTTTATTTAAGAAAAAATATAAAATAGAAAAGAGAAACATAAATTGCCTGCTTTGCAAATAATTTTAGCCACGGATTTGCACGATATGGATTAGCACATAGAAAAATTATTTAAACTATCAAAGAAAGAATTTTAATAGATAATTTTAACACGGATTTGCCCGAAATGGATTTGCACATGGAAAAATTAACAAAGAAAAAATTTTAGTACATAATTTTAGCCACGGATTTGCCCGAAATGGATTTGCACATGGAAAATTGTATAAATTAATAAAGAAATTTTTAGCAAAAAATTTTATCCACAGATTTGCCCCAAATGGATTTGCACATGGAAAAACTGTATAGATTAACAAAGGAAATTATTTAGTAAAGGAATTTTTGGTAAATAATTCTAACCACGGATTTGCCCGAAATGGATTTGCACATGGAAAAATTATATAAATTAACAAAGAAATTATTTAGTAAATAATTTTGGCAATGAATTTTGGCCTGAAATGGATTTGCACATGGGAAAATCATAAAAATTAACAAAAAAAAAATGTTTAGAAAATATATCCACCAAAATATACGATTAATTCAATGATTTTATATAAAATTTTATTACATTAGTTGGGTATCCTTTGTTTTCTATCAGATTTTGAAAGAGTTTATCGATTTGTTTTTTGGATAAATAAATATTACTACATATTCTTTTAATTCTGTTCATTTCATTAAAAGTGGTATTTAAATAGATGCTCCTAGAAACATTAGAATTCCAAGTAACTAGTTTATTAATATTAAAATTAAAATCATTTCTTTTATCGTATAAATCAACAAAGCAGATATTTTCAACTTTCATAATACCCAAATCCAAAAAATTGAAATTAATATTATCATCATGATTACGAAGTAAGATTAATTCCTCAGGGTATATATCACTCAATAAAACAGTAAAATCTTGGAAATTAAAGATAATTAAGTCATCAATATATCTAAAAACAAATTTAATACTCAGAGTATAATTTTTTTCATAATAATGCAAAAATAAGTTAGCTAAGAGAGATGAATAATTAGATCCCTGTAGTAGAGTATGATACTTATTGTTTTTCTTAACTTTCTTAGTGTTTTCTTGTATTTATTTATATATATATATATATATATATATATATATATATATATATATATATATATATATATATATATATATATATATATATATATATATATATATATATATATATATATATATATATATATATATATTATATATATATGTATATATATATATATATTCATAGAGAGAGAGAGATTGATAGACAGACAGACATATCTGTATATATATTTCTCTTACACGGAACCAAAAAAAAGTCTCATTACAACTCCCCGAATGACAACGTTAGAAAATCGACCAATGATTGCTGCTAAAAATGTCGCATGCCAAATCTAGCTTAGGGGGCTCAACATATAGCGCTTTTAAAAACGGAAACAATAACCAGAGTGAGCATTATCAGGTTGTTCAATTCAGATTCATGCCCTAAAAACATGATAATATTTAATTTAAATTCAATTAGGAATTAATTAGCTAATTGAAGTGAGAATGCTTTAAAAGGCCGCTGTTGAATTGATATTTTTTTACTGGGAGCTACCTAAACGTCTAAGTGTTTGTATTGAATGCATTGAATTTTTTTATATTTCGCGTTTATTTATGCATTGAATTTCCACGCTTTAAAATGCAGAATATTAGTGAAGCTGCTAGGGCTTTTAAACGTAATGAAAGAAAACGTGTTCGAAGAGCCCAAGAAAGTGTTGAGGAATGTTATGGAAGACGTAGATTGCAGAGATCAAGTGCAATAATAACTGTTCAAGATGTAACAGTAGATGTCGAAGAGTATAATATTGGCTCAATGACGGAACAATGTAGTTATTATAATGCTTACTTCTGGGCCAAAGAAAGAAATTCTTCTGGCAAATATACGAAATGCTGCCACGATGGAAAAATTAATTTGCCTACACTAATGGACATTCCCGAGTTGCTGCAAAAATTATTAAGTGATAATTCGATCGAGGCACGAAATTATCGAAATCATTTCCGGGAATATAATTCTGCTCTTGCTTTTGTATCATTTGGAGCACACATAAAGCCACCTCCTGGAAATGGACCGCATTGTTTTCGGACTCATGGTCAAACTTATCGTATGGTGTCACCTTTGTATAGCAATGATCAAAATAATGCTGGATACGGGCAGCTGTATATTTTTTATTCAACTGAAGTTACCAACAGACGCATTGAAAACAATACTCGATGTTTACGCTCTGTAATGGAACAATTAGATGGTTTATTGAGGCAAATTAACCCTTTTGCTGCATCATATCTTCAGGTGCATCAGTTTATTCAATTAAACCATGCAACAGATGTAAAATTAGTTTTTATGGAAGATCCCTCTTCAGATTTGATGCTCTAAAATGTTATGTACTTTATCACAAATGTTAATTAATATAGAAATTGATTTCAATAATGCTGATCGCCAAAAAATATTTCATTTGGCGATAAAACAAATTTTTGTGTTCTTGAAAATGAAAGACTTTTTGAGGGTTATTATCTCACAAGGAAAAGTTAGGGTTTAAAGTTTATATTTTTAAATAATAAAATTTTTTTCTGAAACTTTCAGAATTTCTAGCATTAACTAATTTATTATACACATTTAGTTGAATTTAGGTGAGTAACTGCAATATTTGATAATTTATTCTGCTAATATGTTTCTCATTTAGCTAATGTTTTGATTTTTTCACCATGTACAATCTAAATAGCTAATATACTTTTTTAAAAGCCAATAAGAACATTGATAGAATTCTTCTACACAAGTACAATACTATGTCTTTGATGATAAAATACTATGTCTTTGATGATAAAATACTATGTCTTTGATGATAATATACTATGTCTTTGTGCTAGAACATTGTGTTCATTGGCGAGCGAGCGCAGCGAGCCAAGGTTCGCCGCGTGAACCACATAGGATTGTGTAGCAATTCTCGGGGGTTGGCGAGCTTTAGCGAGCAGGGGGCGGAGCCTCCTAGTATATATATATATTGTTTATGAAATGAAGTACAAATTCACCATGATTCCCACTTTAGTCAAATCTGAAGAACACCACAATACACATTTGAAATGTGAACATCTGAAAATACGAATATCTGAAAATGCGAACATAACGTCTGAAAATGTAAGAGATAAAAGTTTAAAAACATTTTTTTTAATTAAATTAATTTTTTAATTTATTTAATTTATTTTTTAATTTATTTAATTTATTTTTTAATTTATTTAATTTATTCTTTTAAAAATTAAATTTATTTTTTCTTGCTCAATATGAATTTATGTTGACATACTCCCTTGATTTTTGATTGTAGATACTATTTCAAATCACGAAATATTCGATTTTTATTTAATTTAAAAAGGCGGGCAAGTTGGTTAGTTTGGTTGGAAGTAAATTGCGTAAGAAGTTATTACTTTTAGATGATAAATGAAAATATAGTGGGTGGAGTCCCTCCGCGCGGAAGAAAAACTTCGCAACCTGCGACGTTAATTGTAGAAGAATCAGCAGTCGTAGAAGAATCACTAGTTCTATTCAACGACTCTTTTTCCTGCTCCGCTCGCTTCCGTGCTCTGTATTCACGCTGATATTGTGCATTTTTCCCTCGTGGACCTCTTGAACCAGTGGAAGTGCTTGTGGTTGCCTCATCGTCTCGCCCTGGATAATGTATTTGTATTAATAATGTATGTGAATGCGTCATAATGTAATTTCAGAAGAGAAACAATCAATTGATATTCAAAAGAGACGTACCTTGACATAACCTTAAATCCGTCGCATTGTCCGTGGGATTGTTTTCACTCATTTTTTTACAATTGTTATCCACTAAATTTGAAAATAAAAAATACTACCCTATTAAATTATCTGTGTATCAAGACAAACTAAAAAAATATTTATAGAAAAACAATACTTTTATTATTTTTATGCTAGTGAGAACCAAAACAATATGGAAATGAATGAGGGAAAACTGGATCCTACCACGTGATTTCCCGGCCAATAAAAATGTATCGTTAAACGTTTAACGCAACCTTGTTGGAAGTCGCATAAGAAGTATAACTATTTATCTCTTAAAAGTAATAACTTCTTACACAGTTAACTCCCTTCATTTTTAAATTTGCAATTCAATCTTCATTTTATTTATATTTCTTTTGTTAGAAATGTTGCAACGAAATTTTACATTTACCTCGCGAAAATTTAATAATTTAAATTAAATTAATCATTTGAAAATAAACAATGCGGATCATATCTGCTATTTTGTTCAGTTTAATCACGTAGCTATTCTACCGAAAAATCCTTTTTATGTGATAGTTAACATTAAGTTGCGCAGCATGTTCTGTCACGTTGTAAATAGTTTACGTGTTGCTCACTCAACCATTTACTTGGCTCAAATCCAGATGTAATTTTGCGGAAAAAAAAGAAATTAAATCAGTTTCTGTTCCTGAAAACTATTCCATCGCCAAGAGGAAGCCAAATGAATTTATTGCAACTAACAAAGGATGTGTGATTTTTAAGCGATGGTGGAAATGTAATAAAAAGAATCGAAGTGGTAGAATGGCTGGCATTGATAAAAATATCTATGCTTTCTTGGAATATTTTCATTTATCTAAGAGCATATGCTTGTAGATGAATATTTATAACTTAACGGAGTATATTACTGGTTTGAATTATTTTGTATTATCGTCTGTAATATAAAATGATGTTTAAAATTAAGTGGGAAGTTTAAATATTTTAAAATATAACGAAATATTGAAACTTTATTAGAAAGTTGGGTTAGTAGCAGTATAAATGCGTAATTATTACTAATAAAATAATTATTACTAATAAAATAATTATTAGTAATAGTGTATAATTATAATATACACTTTTTTTGTTTAATAAACTTATTATGGCAAATAAATTGAAACTCATGCATTTCTAAATCTTTTTTTCAGTTTAAACACCGAATTAAAATCAAAGACGTATTGTTTCTTAAAGAAAATGGGGAAAATGAGCAAAAAATATTAAACAAAAATAATATTTGTACTGCTATTTATCTGCGAAACAAAATTTCTATGCTTTAATGCTTATACAGCTTTTCTATTTGCACTATACAATTATGTCCCTTTGCTCACGCTCAGTAAAATGAAATTTAATTTTCCAAGATTTGAAATACATTAAATAATAAAACATATCTTCTAATAATAACAAATCTTTTAACAACAAATCTGTTAAATAATAAAACTTTTAACTTACAAAACTTTTAAATAACTATTCAATTAAAAAAATCCTTGAGTTTAGAACTGGGTACTGACATTTTAAGAAATAGAAGGGCGTGTATGCCAACAGGTACAAAAAAAAGAGGACGACCAAACCTAAGATTTTTAGACTGCCTTGAAATGGATCTACAAATTTTAAAGATAATTAACTGGAGAACCTTGGCTAAGGGAAGAATGTCTTGGCATAGGCTTGTTGAGAAGACCAAGGCCCATCCTGGGCTGTCGTGCCAATAAGAAGAAGAAGAAGAAGAAAAGTATATTCACACATGTGACCTATGACGTCAGCACCGGTTGATCGTTTATAAGCAAAATGGCGTGTTGATGTCTGGCTAACTTTCTCCAGATTTAGAATGTTAATTAACGTGAAGTTAATTAAATACTGTGATATATCACCCATCAAATTTATTGAAGTATAATTCGTTCTCTTCCACCTCTTTTATTTATATTTAAATTTATTATTTGTTTATGTATTTTATTATAACCGAGATATATTTTTGTTTTGTGTACCTGGCAACTTCGATGCGTAATTGGTTTGTTTATGTTCTACATAGCTTCGTGCCTGTCTTTGTGTTAAGTCTCTGTGTAAATATACAGTGAAAGAATTGAAATGTTTGTGTAAGAATATAGAATGTATCATTTGAGAGAATTGATGCTTGACGGGCTTGGCTGACACATAATAGAAGGGAAAGAACAGTTGTTAACGTAAGCAAATGACACGTTTCCACAACCAATTAGGATTGAGATACCAACACTACGTCATTTGCAGGTATCCCATTACCTTTACTCCATTCATTCTTTCAATAACTGTGTAAAAAAATAGTTACGTCATCTTGGATTGCTTAAGCCACCGCGGCAACTTTCGCCATTTTGTTGGGGAAAAAACTTTTTTTGCTGATTTTAGCAATACAATTTTGAATTAGATTTCTAATCTTCAAGCCTGTTTAAGTGTAATTTTGGGTCACATGCTTTAACACTGCCTTTGCTGAGTTTGTACATTTTAGCTTATAGTTTAGATAAATTCATCATAAGTTATTATATTTCAAAATTTAATCACGTAAATCTTATTTTTAAGTTTTATTGAAATTTTGCAGTCATTAGTATTTTAAATTTATTTAATTTTAATTATTTTTTAAACGTCTCAGAGAAGAATTTTTGATGTATTTATGTGTACTTATTGATTGAGACAATAACATCAAAAATTCAAATGAATATATGTGTTTTTCTTTAAAGTTTCTAAACGTGTGTTTCCCTTTGAAGTTAAGTCAATCAAGATGAAAAAAAAGGAAATCGTGCTCAAATCACAATTTTTCTTCTTTTTTTTTCATATTACAAGAAATCGTGGCACCATGCATCATAATTTGTTTATGACATTCAGTCGCATTAAAACATACTAGCACTTTAAGACATACTAGCACTTTCATCAAACAAAAAATAAATTATCCTTGAACATATTACCTAAAACGAAATTTTGTTCGTGCCATTAAAAAAAAAAGATTTATATTTGTAATACTTTAAATTTTTTATTTTTGCCTCTTACTCTAAATAAGTACTTTGATTTGTTATCACACTTTCTCCCAATTCAGAAACAAATCTTTCAGTAAATACAATAAAGGAGAAGCCTCTGCTGAAAAATGGGGAAACAAATCACATTAATAGGAATCCCATGTCAAGAAATAAGACATTTCTAAGATAGAGCGAAATAAAATCTGTTTATTCTACCAGCTGAGCAATTGGAAATCAGTGATAGAGTGTGGCATATCAAGAAAACAAATAAGTTCGCCGACGCATCGACCGAATTTCGCCAAATCAACTTTTGCGGTGAATGACGGTTCGTGGTTAAGTAAAATTTACAGCGCATTCATACCTTTTGCTTGGAATTCTTATTCATCTTACAAGCGAGAATTGTTTGAGCTTAAACTACTTTTTTCAAAATAATTGTCTAATAATGCTTATATGCAATATAAATTTAATTCCTAACTTTAAAGAGCATTTGCAATCGAGTTTAATATGCAGGGTGTTCTATAAAGATAACCCTTATTATGTATTTTAGGAGGAAGAGTTAAAAGTATACTTATCAAAAATGAAAACAGAAAAGACTGCTACTAAAAAATGAAAATAGAAAAGTATACACATAAGGATGGTAGTCCTAAATTAATATTTAAGCAATGAAAGGTCAAAAAGGATTTTTTTTGTGTATCGAAAATGATTTTATATACTCAGTCTCTAGCCAAATTATTAGACTCACTATAAGATTTTATTCATAATCTTAATTATAAGGTGAAAATTATGATTTTACATAGAATTTTATAGTGTGTCTAATAATTTGGCCAGGTCTGTATGCATACATTATATATATATATATATATATATATATATATATATATATATATATATATATATATATATATATATATATATATATATATATATATATATATATATATATATATATATATATATATATATATATATATATATATATATATATATATATTATATAAGAAATACGTAGTATGAAGGAGTATACGTAGGAAGAGAATGAATATAGGAAGAATTACGCACTATAGCAATGCTATATAAATGTATTGGAATTGAAATGATAGCTTAATATATCATTTGACTATATTTATTCATCATTTGAATAAAATTCTGAGAAATTAACATTTTTCTGCATCTCAATGCTCCCATTCCATATTTCTGCATTTCCCCAATTCTGTGTGTCGATGCTGAGGAATTTTCTAAACTTTATAGAACCTAAACTATAATATATCCATTTTCATGGCATCATTTGCTCTATATTTACGCTTCTTAATTTAATTCCCATATAAATGTAGTTATTTAGTCATAATTATACAAATACAATTATATATATCCGTCGTTGAACAGCAGACCCAATTTCGGGTTTACGACTACTAATGTTCAACTCCGTAGCCTTGTCATTCGGAACTCAATCCAGAAGACAAGGGAACTGCTGGATCGAGTATTGTGAGAAATTTGCCTTCGTGGAGGACTTTTTGATGGAGCTAATCCACATTTGCGTTACATTGAGAGGGCGACCACGAGAACCTCCCACGGTTAGCAAGAGGGACTCTAACCCATGATCCGTCTACCACTGAGGATATTTCACGTCAGCACTGTGGTCGGTGCAAACCGGATGCGGAATTCAATTCAACTGGGATTCGAACCCGGTTCACCTCATTGGAAGGCGAACGCTCTATCCCCTGAGCCATCGCGGCTCGCAAATACAAATAGAAAAATTTTCCATTTTGCTTTCAATAGAACAAAATATATGTATTCCGTGGTAAATACTACTTAAACCTAATGTTTGTTAACTCGCTCGCAAAAATAGTAAAGTTTTTAGTATAGGCCTCATTCTCAACTGATCTGCATCTAAGTATTTATGTTTTTACATTATTTCTTCCAACCATGTCATTTACTCTTGTATGCTTCTTCCATTTTTTTTTTCATTTCCTAGTTTCTATCCTATTTTCTATTTTCTCTCTTCTGTTTTAAAAATCATTTTATAACCATCGAATAGCCGACCTAATGTATTGGGTTTACGACTACTAATGTTCAACTCTGTAACCTTGTAATTTTGGTACTGTTGTTTTTTCCAAATATTTCATAATGAAGGCGTCATTTGATAAACCAACTAAAAAAAAATCCGATAAAATATTAATAGTGCATTATATAACACTTGATCACCGGAGTCATTAGTTTAAATTTATTATGGATTCAAATAGATTAAAATCCAGATAATTATCTATGCATTGATGGCCAGTTAGTTTTAAAAGGAAAAACAGCCATTTATGAATCAAGTTAGTTGTTGTTTCATTTGTGCTATTTTTTGTAGAAACTTAATTATTATCTATCTTCGATCGGAATATTAGTTTTAGGGTATATGTTCATAGTTGTGGATCATTTAAATTCCTTTTAATGACTTTAGACAACATTTCATGAGTTAGTGGTTTATATTTATACTATTAATAATCTAAATTTTAAAAAATTCGTATCAATTTCTGATGCAAATGATAGATAGGAATTTTATTTTGAAGTTTTCAGGTTCATAAAAGTATTTATTTGCATTAAATATATCTTATTATCCAAAATATCTATACACTACTTTAACAAATTAGACCATTCCTTAATTTTTCGTAAATTGAGAATGAAATAATGAATCATTTAATGTTTTTCAGCATTAAGGTAAAGTATAAGCGCTTCGCTTTAATGGTTGTACTTTAAATTTTTGCAGTAGTAAATAGTTCTTCTATTCATTAGGGACAGATGTTAGAAAAATTGTTGTTTTACGGAAAAGTATTTTAAATCCGAAAAGCATTAAAACAATCAATCTTAACAGTAACTTTTTTTCTTCGGTAATTTGTTTGAAGTAGGAATATAAATACTTCGTATATGGCAAAAATAGAAACAATAATATTTGATATTTTCTTAATATTC
Source organism: Parasteatoda tepidariorum (assembly GCF_982258835.1). Lineage (NCBI taxonomy): Eukaryota > Metazoa > Arthropoda > Arachnida > Araneae > Theridiidae > Parasteatoda > Parasteatoda tepidariorum. The sequence continues at coordinate 94,820,019 of NC_141762.1, forward strand.
AGATTAACACTTTTCTGTCGTACTCTGAATCAGCAACATTTTTTTCCTATTTTGAAAAAACTTTTAATTGGTCAATTTGAAGTAAATAATTGTGGAAGTTATTAAATAAGTTGTATTACGTAAATAATTTATCATAAAAATATTTTATTAATTGGTCAGGTGAAGTAGGACAACTTTAGAAGTGATTTCCAGTTTAAAAATTTTACTTCTTCGAATGTTTAAATTTTTAACTACTTTCACAATTAGTCGGGTGTCTATATTTTAACGCAGAGCGCAACAAGCTGAACCTTTCCATTTCTTCCCATTTTGCATTAATTTATTTTTCAAATTTTTTTCAACAATTATAGAACATTCAATCAAATGCATTAATCCTAATTTATTCACCTATTACGGCTTCAATATCCAAATCTTCTTCTTCTTTGTCAGCACAACAGCCCCTTGCAGACCTAGGAAGCCTCTAAAGCTGACAAATGCCAGCGCCTCCTATTCATGGCAACTCCCTTCCAATTTCTAATCTTATACAGACTATATAAATATACGCATATCAGTTGCAACATTCAATAAGAAAAAGATAAATAAAAATAATTGCCTTGACCAGTTATAAAACGTAAATTTTTCTCCATGTTTCCACTGAAAACGATTCCAAAAAGAAAGAATTGAGTGCGTAAGAATGAGTACCAAATTTCAATCATGAATGTGAAATAAATTTTCAAATTGGTGTTTAAAAAAACCAAGCCATTTTTAGATTTACGACTATCGATGTTCAACTGCTCAGCCTTGTAAATTTTGACCTAATACAGAAGAAATAAGAAATCTTGCATCAAAGTATTGGTATAAACTAAGGCAACATGGAGAACTTTTTGATGAAATTTACTTGCATTCGTGTCACATGGGGACTAATGCCATGAAAATCTCCCATTGTTAGATCGACAGCAAATGAATTCTAACCCATTATCCGTGTGCCACTGAAGTCGAAGCGAGCCAGTAACGGAATTCGTATCAACCATCCAACGCTGGGATTCGAACCTTGGACATTCATTGGAAGGTAAGCACTCTTCCATTATACACTGAACCAACACCGCCCGATCAGTGTCAAATTGTTAGTTTTCATTAACTTTGCGTCAAAAAAGATTTGAAGGCATTTGTAACATGAATCCTTCTCTGCCAATTGGTATCTTCGTTATGCCAACCACATTGAGGCTTGGAGGTAGCGTATTCATATTCCGCCGTAGCCTGGGATGTATCTTTGAGGTCTCACGTGTTTGATGTGTGCTGTATATTCTCTGATACATTCTTTGATTTTTCTTGTTGTAGGTTGATACGCAACAATGAACACACAAGACCGTTTATGCCTGCAAATAAATCAATTTGTGTCACATTATGCTAATTTTTTATTTCGTCTACCTATCATTAGATATTCCTATCATTGTTTAGATGCCTATCATTGTTTGGATACCTATCATTGTTCAGATGCCTATCATTGTTTGGATACCTATCATTTAGATACCTATATTAATCGGATACCTATTCCTAACATTGTTCGGATACCTATCACTAAATTAGACAACAAATATCAGCATGGTACCATTTGTCAGTGAGATACTTATACTTAATCTTAATTATATGTTTTTAAACGAAATCAGTTAAAATTTTGTTCTTTTTAATTAATGCGTCTTGAGTACTTTTACATAAATGAGAATTATCGATGCGGATTTAAACGATTGCGATCATTTCTTCTTTCTATAACCAAGGATTGCAAGTTTGCAATACGAGTACAGTTCGACCGTCATATCAAATTAGTCAATGTACGAACATACTGCTTTCATTATAATATTAAACTGTTACATTTTAGTATTTGATAAATGAGCACTTGTCGCGAAGCGATCCAGTTAAAAACGTAACAAGCTGTTACGGAGGTTAATGAACGATAGAGAAAAATTGTGGTAAACTCCATTTTATTTTTATTGAAGACAATGCAATACCACATTTTTTCTTTAGAAAGTTTAGAACACGAAAAACAATTTGCCAACAGGAAACATTTCTTACACAAAAGCAATGTTTGAAAAACAACAATGTAACTCTCTTCGGTAAAATGATAAAAACGAATTTATCGCCTACAATACAAGTTTATTGCAGTAAGCTTCCGGTATTCTGTGTATTGCAAAACATTTATAGCCCTCCGCAATCATTTTGTTTGTAGAACTTAATAATTGTATTCTCACACTCATAAAAAGCGTCTAGTAAACGGTTTACTATCTGATTCGATTTTCAACAAGAGGTTTTTTTTTGGTATTATTCCTTTTATTAAGGAACCTTTTTGTACGTTAAATAAAAAGCATTTTTAGATATTATAAGGCATTAAATAGTTTATCTCAAATATACATTTACTAATTTTAAAATGAAGCAAAGTTTCATCGTAAAAATTGATGTAAGCATAATTTTACTTTTTCAGAAAAGGTTTTAAACCAATCAATCGGGTCCTCCTTGCACTTAGGAAAAATACCCGCATATGTGACATATGACAACACCGCCAGCTAATCTTTCATCAGCAAACAGGCGTATTAAAGTTGAGCTAAGTTTCTCCACATAAGTTATAATGTTAATTAACGATAAGTTAATTAAATACAAAACCGTATCGTGCATCGAATTAAATGAAATATAATTCATTCGCGCCTACTTCTTTTATTTAACTTAGATTTATTATTTGTTTATGTATTTTATTTTAACCATAATATATTTTTGTTTTGCCTACCTGGCAAACTTCTTTACATAATTGGTTTGTTTATGTGCCACGTGGCTTCGTGCCTGTCTTTGTGTTAAGTCTCTGTGTAAGAATATAGTGAAAGAATTCAAATCTTTGAGAAAGAATCTTTGTGAAAGAATTTATAATGTGTCACTTAAGAGAATTGATACTAAGAGGGGTTGGCTTACTCGAAATGGAATGGAAAGAACAGTTGATAACTTAAACAAATGCCATGTTTCAACAACCAATTAGGCTCGAGAAACCCACACTACGTCATTTGCAGGTATCCCATTACCTTTACTCCATTCATTCTTTCAACAACTGTGTAGAAAGATAGTTACGTCATCGAGGAATGCTTAAACCACAGGGGCAACTTTCGTCTTTTTGCTGTGGAAAAAATTTGCTCTGATTTTAGCAATACAATCTTGAATTCGATTGCTAACCTTCATGCCTGTTTTAGGGAAATTTCGTGTCACGTGCTCTAACACTGCCTGTGTTAAGTTTGTACACTTTTGCTTAAATTTAAGGTAAGTTCATCAGAAATCATTCATTGACGGGCTAGGCTTACCCGAAACGGAATGGAAAGAACAGTTGAAACCGTAAACAAATGCCATATTTCAACGTCCAATCAGAATCAAGATCCCGCTTTACGTCACTTTCTGGTATCCCATTTAAAAATTGTTAACAAAAAAAATTTCTATTGAAAAATCGTACAAGATATTGACAAAATAAATCTTAAAGTACAAAAACATTCCGAGAAATTATTATTATTTTACTGTATCAATTTTCTGAAATTTTTCTATCCTCATAACTGCTAATTTTTACCCTCTTCAAATTTTTTTTCTCAAAGGTAGAAGAATGATATTGTAGGCAAATAATGAATTCGTTTTTCTTCATCGCTTAAAAGACAAAGTAGCAAATAGGTCCTCTTTGTATTTGCTTTAACTACTATGCAGTGTGTCTACCACTACAAAAATATAATTCCAATACACAAGTATATAAGTCGTGTTAAATCGATTGTATGGTGGGGTACCTTTTTATCGATGAAGGTTGACATTGTGGATTACTCCTTTGCCCCACATTGGTGACCCAGGAGTGATGTGAACACGCCTACGTTGACAGACACGCCCACTATGATTTGAACACGCCTACTTCGATGGATGGTCTACATTGAACAGTTGACTTACTGCTTGAGACTGCGACATTGTTCTCCTCACGCTGTTGCTTCTCAGTCTCGATCTCACACAACGTATACACTCGACTGCTAGAAGTCAAATACATCTCCCACTACCGTGAATTTAATACATCTCCCACGATTAGCACTCAAAAAGTACTGTGATCCTCATACAGCTCTCCCGGCTTCTAAAAAATCAGCAATGAATCAACTAGTGGTATCCGTTCATTGAATTCTATCACAGCTGCAATTACGGTGGGGGAGTACTGTAGTATATCTACCACTACAAAAATATAATACCAATTCACTAGTATATAACACATGTTAACTCGATTCTATGGTGAGGGTGAAGGTTGACATTGTCGATAACTACAATCCTCACATGCTACTAAAATGTAGTGGAAGTTAAAATCATTATAAATCAAATTTGTTAAAATAAGAATGATAAGATTTCACATTAAATATAAAAATAAAATCTTCCGTAAAATTCAAAAAATATGGCGGGTATGTAACCCTATCCATTAGTATATAATTCTTTTTTCCCTTAAGAGAATACGGGATCTTAATAATCAAATTTTTGCAAAAATATTTCTGTCTAAATAGCAACAAAACAGTTTTCAAAAATATATTCTATTTCGCATTAATTTGCAAAAAAATTTTATTTTTATTTCTCAAATAATATTTTATATTTTCTCTTCACGTCTCAATTTCTTGCAAAAATATTTCTTGAAAGTTTAGCATAAGGTTCATCTTTGAAAATTTTTTATTTCAAATTTAGGAAATGAGAGATAATTTTTAATTTTTCCATTGTTTCAAATTTTGTAGGAATTATCGATAGAAATTACACTAATTTTTCATTTATTGCAAAATTGAGCCAAGCAATTTATAGCATTTTTACATTAGCTAAAAGGTAATTAATTATTTACATTATCAAGGGACATGAATTTAAAGTATGTAGAAAATGTGATGAAAACAGTGCAAAAGTTTCACAAAAAAACTATTATTTGTATTTATTTATTTATTATTATTTTTTCTTTTTTCGCTTCTTTAAGTGACGTAAAAAGCTTGCAACAAATCCTACTTGCCACAAATGCTTATGTTTTCGAATTTTTTTATGTTTTGAAACTTTAGAGTTTTAAACTTTCTCTTCCTTTTACATCAAATCCTGCTTCGACCATAAAGCTAACAAAAAGTGATGAATATAACAGGGAGCATCATCAGATAATGGGTTTCGTGGTAAAATGGGGGAATCCGTGGTTGAATGATTCGCTTGTTTTATTAATCATTCATAGTTTGTCTACGGTAAGAACTCCCCCACCACTAAGTCTTAGGCTGTTTGCTGCTATGGTTAACAAGAATAGCGCATTTCAGGGAGGGTTGCTTTTCTTCACTCTAGGGCTCAGCACAATAGACCGAGGAAAAAGATTCTCTTTCTCTCGCCGACACGAACCAAAGCCAGTCCTAGACAATGAGCCCACACCCCTACTTGAAATAGTTATGCCTCGTTACCATAGTCACCGCTACGGATCCAGATGAATGGCTAGGGGAGTTCTTACTTCAAACAAACTATAAGTGAAAAATTCATAAGTGATAAGTGCAATAAGTACAATCCGTAGCCAAATTATTAGACTCTCTGTAAGATTCGACGTAAAATCTTAATTATCAGTTGATACTATACAGCTTTATACTTTTACGTGACTGATAACAGTTTGCACTTGTTTACGCTCGTGCATTAATTGGTTAAATTAGGCGATATGTAAAATAAATTCGACGATTGGATATATATATAAATTAGACGATAGATTATATAAATATAGAATACTTATTATACCAGGTATTCTATGAGTATATTATAATAATTAGATCAAATTATGAGACGCACTGTAGTTCTTTAATAAATGCATGTATTGCACGAGTTTGTACGCAATACTTTTATATTTAAACATACATGTAATGGGGTTCTTATTCAGGAGATGTTTTATATATACTTCCTATTCGTATTTACTTTTAACGTATTGCGTTACAATGTTAACCCATTGATACACGAACGAAAACAAATGCAAACCGTTTTCAACAGCGTAAAAACAATAAAGTTGTAAAGTATCACCTGATAATAAAGATTTTACATAGAATCTTATAGTGCGTCTAATAATTCGGCCAGGGACAGTATTTATTGCACTTATTACTTACGCACTTTTGGCTATTAATATATTTATATATATATATATATATATATATATATATATATATATATATATATATATATATATATATATATATATATATATATATATATATATATATATATATATATATATATATATATATATATATATATATATAATAACAGGGCTACAACCCTGTTATCAGTGTTGTATTTAGCTTGAAATTATTGCAGTCTTAAGCCATCAGACGTTCTAAACAGGTTTATTTAAATGTAGGCTGGTATTGCTAACAGTTCACGTCCCCACTCCTGCAAAGGAGGGGGAGTGGACAAGACTCCGGACAATCTCGGAACAGCCTATCAGGATCACATCAAGATGAAAAGGGACACGCAAAACTATGCGTTCTTACGTTTTATACCAACACAGATTTGAGGTAAAAAGGCACACTGTCGTACATTCCTTGTAACCTTACGCATTAAGGAAAATCATTTCTGCTTCCTTATATGGAAGTGAAAAAGGGAACGATTCTAAAAATAACTCTTCCCTTGAAATATAAATCTATTTATATTTCAATGGTATGTTTTCAGCCTTGAATTCCCAAACTAGAATCTCTCGACGTTTATTCTTTAACAAAGACATTTTATGAAAACGAAAGAGTTTTAATTCTTTTATTAATACAAAAGTATTTAATTTTTGTACTATATATATATATATATATATATATGCATGTGTGTGTTTAATAACAGTAAATATATGAAATTAGTTTGACGTTTTAAAAAATTACATTAGTATTTCTCATCGAATTTTTTATTTCAAAGGGAATATGTACTAAGCAATTTAAGAAACTTGACTATATGTAATTTTTGACCTACAAGTAATTCAGCTGTCTCACATTAAATACTATTTTTAAAACTATTATTAATGAGTGAAACAATTTAATTTTTCACTTGAAATTTTTCTTAAAAATATGTAGCTAGTAGTCTTTCTTGAATTAATATGTTCACCTGCTATAGAATTTTATTTATTAAAGGGCGGGGGGGGGGCGGGTTCTGCCAAAAGGAGTTCGATTATTTAAGGTTCCGTAGCCGAAAAAAACTCGAAAATGTTGCTCTATATGTCATTGTTTTGAAGATTTATTTTAATCTTCTGAGAAACACATTAAAAAAAAAACGACTGGAATTTTAGTTTTTTTTTTCTTTCTGCAGTCGATATTTTTCCTGATACATCCCAATATTTTTATCGTTATTTTTCAGCTTGAAACTTGCAAACTTAATAGTGCATAAAATATTTATGGAATCATGCATTCTGCTAAGCTTTATAGGCGGTAAAAGCGGTAATAGCGGATCCTTCAAAAGTCAGATAGCCGTGCCACTCAATGGCGTGTTACGAAGATGAAAAGTTTATGGTCGGTTTGATGAGATATGAGCTGTTGATATATTTTTATTCGCATGCCATACAATTAAATGCTCCGTAAGTATTTCCTAAAAAAATAATTGATTACATATTTTATGATCTCGCGGAAAATAATTCTCGTATTTATGATCACTATTTGAAATGATCATAGCTTATTCATTAACAAGTAGGCGTGTATTCAGATTATTTTTCTAAAAATTTAGTTTTGATTCCTTTCCGCCTATACAAACTCCATCGTCAAAGATTTGTAGAAGGAAGGAGATATTCTAGATATGCTTTTAATCACTTATTCAATTCCTATTATTAGTTCACACTCTCACTATATATCTTGTTCAAATTTTCAATCCTTAATAAAACACTTTTTTACTCATCCATTCAACTTCAAATGCATTTTTTTAAACTTGTACTTGATGTTAATACAGTTTTTTCAAATGTTAATTCTTTCATTAAATGCGGATGAATGAAAAATGAAATAGAATTTTCAGATGGGTTAAGCGTTGGTCATAGTTTCAAATTTTACTTTAAGTGATTCAGTTTTTCGCACATATTAAAAATAACATCAGGGATAATTTCTAAATTACATCTGCTTCTTAAACAAAAAAATAGTTTATTGCGCACATTTAAATATATAATTATTTTATATTCTGTGTGTCAGATAAATTCAAGAAAGAACATCACGTGGTAGCACGTGTGGTTCACGTCACCAAATTTATACTTTTATAGTTGTCTCTTACCACGCGCTTTTTTTTTCCAATTCCTACTATTAATTTACACTCTTCCTATACAGGGTGATTCCCAAAAGATGGGCAAAATTTTAGGAAGTGATAGTACACACCCAAGCAAACAATATTTATCAAAGAATGCGTGATCGAAAACAAAACCCAAAACTGCTGGATAGCGTCAAAGTTTAATTTCTTATATGAGGCAAAAACATACAAAGAACGATGAAGTTAAGTTATAAAACCAAATTTAATGGCATGTGATTACAATAAGTGCTCAAAACAGTGGCCGGCAGCGGCTATGCACGCAGTACAAAGGCGAAGAAAAGATAGGCGGACATTCTGAAACACACCAGGCATATCACAAACTTTCCCCGCAGTGGCCGTAAGCAAGGCGACAAGCAACGCAGCGTAGTAACTCGCAGCAGGAATGGAGCTTTCACGTTTGCATCAAACAACTTTCCAAATGAGCCAGCACCTTTGCGTTTTGTTTTTGACCATGCATTCTTTGGTAAAAAAAAAATTGTTTGCTTGGGTGTGTACTATCACTTCCTAAAATTTTGCCCATCTTTTTAGAATCACCCTGTATATGTTTATATATCTTGTTCAAATTTTCAATCTTTAATAAAATACTATTTATTCATTCTTTCAAGTTCAAATACATTTTTTTAAACTTGAAGTAGATGACACTTGATGTCGATACAGTTTTTTCAAATAGTAATTCATTAATTAAATTTAATGAATTAGTTTTATAGGGGATATAAAATTTCAATTATTTAATAAAAAGTAACTAAAATAATATTTTTCTTTGTTGACTAGAATGGCAAATGACTTTAAAAAAATTTATATTACTTATTTAAAATTTAGAATTAAATAAATATAGAATATTTATTTCTATACAGTGCAAGGAAGGTCCGAAAATGTTAGCATATTTATAAAAAAAATCTCCCTAAAAGGCTTTTTTATATTCAGCAATCGTGGCGTATTTTGCAAATAAGACAATAAGTAATAAACGTCCTTAATTTTCTATCTGCCAAAGCAATTAATGTTCTTTGTGCCTATAACTTTCTAGTAGAAAATGTTAAGAAATATAATTAAAAATAATTTATTTAAAATCATGTGCTAATATTTAATATTATATAAATTTCATGATAATATTATTCTACCTGAAATTAAATATACTTTTTTATAAAAGCGTGGATTGTAAAACTTTACATGAGTAACTTGCATGAACTTTTCATGATGATATTTGAGTTAAAAATCAAACACGCATTCCCGTTTTCTTATGGTGGTCAAATTGACCACAATTTTCCCTTTTGGTAAGTAAAAACGTCGGTCGTTTCAGTGTTGAAATAATTAATTTTTATGGAGATTTAAAATACTTTATGCATGTACATCTGTATAATCATTAAAAAATTTGTTGTGATTAAAATTTTGCAAAAACCCAATAGTTTTTTTTTTTTTTTGATTTTTGGGCTTCTTAGTTTAATGTTAAACACAAAAATACTTATTACAATTCATTTTGAGCTTTCTTTTTTAAATTCATGAAACAAAGAATTCCATTTTCTCACTTACAAAACAAGCTTAACCGAAATTTTACTTTTCTTTCTTTAAAGACCATGGTACGTTTAAAATAGTTTAAGAAAAAACTTAACCTATTATTATTAAACGTTTACTTTAGAAAACTATAAAATAAATTGACGATTAAAAAAAACGGATCGTTTCAATTTCCAAAAGAGCAAATGTAAAAAGCAAACTTTTCTGAGAATTTCTTTCAAATCATTTTCATAATTATCTTTCAAGTACCCACTCACTTAAATTACATTATATTCTGAGGTAGTTTTTCGCAGAATTTTCTATTCTTTTCATTTATAAGACTCAAAGGAATAAGAAACCTTTTCTTAATGTTGATATTTCAAGCCATCAGAGCCTTCAATTGGAACTCTTTTTTTTTATCTCCGTTTTGATTAAGCTAAGAATAAATAGTATTTAAATTAAGTAAACTTGACATAAAATAAAGTGCTTTAAAATGAGCGGATAAAAAAATTTTGAGAAAATTACGCGTTTCGTTAATAGTTTAATTTCTGTGGTGAAAATGGATACTGATGAAAACAAAAAAAAAAAGAATTTGATTTTTAACTTAGTTGAATAAGAATTTTTTCAATAGGATAAAAAATTAAGTAACCATGCAAAACACTATCAGAAAACCGAAAGACCCATATCGACACAGTTAAAAAAAACTATTTATAATTATCAATTTTATTTTTCCCTTTCTAGTGGCTTTAAAATATAAAATTTAAAGAAACACACTTTTTTTAATGTTCAACTTCTTTAAAATAAATTAATTAATTAATTAACTACGCATATTGTAGTTAATTATATATTATTATATATTGCATCCAACATTGTGTAATTGATCAAAACCAACTCATGATTGTCAAAACTTATCACAATAATCAAGAATTTTACCGATGAGTTTACTTTTTACACATCCTAATCACTCCCCAAGATTTTTTCCAGTCTACTTTTTTGCAAAAATAGTCCTCCAGTTCTTTATTTTTATTACAGAAAATTCTTGTTTAAGCAATCCGTCCATCGTTTTCTTTTTCTTCATTTTGTCTACCTCTTCGCTCAAAGTTATATCTTTTGCTCCATACACCATTGTCATAAATTTTACCGAAGATAATTCTGATATTGAGAATTCTACACTCTGCTTTCAGATATTGGTAGGGCATGTTCAGCTTTTCTCGGAAGGGCCCATGTTTTCGAAGCATATTCTAAAACCGATAGTTTGATAAGTGTTTTCTAAAATAATACTTAGATTTTTTCTTTTAGTGCAGTAAAAGTTCATTAGCGCGGTATAAGTTCATTAATAACGATAGATCACAGTAAAGAAATGAATATTTGCAACACCGTGCTTGTCTTCATAAGCAAACACACTTAATTAAGACATAATTAGAACATAATTAACATAACACAATGAAGAAAAAAACACAATACAATAGCAAACATAATTAAGAAACATTTAAACTTAAACATCTAAGTAAAGTTGTCAAATCTTAACAAATGTTTGCAAGATGGAAGAAAAAGAATTACATGAAGTGGGATAGCTTTTGACGTCATCTATAATATTTAAATTTGTTATTTAGAGTATGTTATACTTCATTTTATGAACGTCGTTGAACAGCGGAACTAATTTTTGGGGTTTACGACTACTAATGTTCAAAATCTTTGCCTTGTAATTTTGAACCCAGTCCTAAAGACAAGGGAACTCCTTGATCAAGTATTGGGTGAAATTTGCCTACGTGTAAGGACTTTTTGATGAAACTTACCCGCATTTGCGTTTCATGGAGAGGAAGACCACGAGAACCGCCTACGGTTAGCCTGATGGCAAGGGAACTCTAGCCCATTATCCGTCTACCTCTAAGGATATTTTACGTCAGCACTGTGGTTGGTGCAAGAAGGATGCCGAATTCTATATATCAGCCATTGGTGGGTTTCTAACCCGGTTGACCACATTGGAAGGTGAACGCTCTATCCCATGAGCCATCACGGCTCATAAGCCATATGAGCCGTGACACCTTATAAGGTTTATAAGGTGTCTTTCAAAGTGGGAGGTGAGATTCTAAAATCAGCAGAATATTTATTTTTAAAAGGAGGAAGACAATTTGGCATGTGGTCGCCCACACACATTTGCTTTACTAGTTTAAATATTAAAATAAAATATTATACACTGGTGTGCAAAACTTAAACAACAAGTGGTTTTTCGGTCACAGCTCCCCAACAAAGTATAAGATAGCCATGAAATTGCAGTATAATATGCAAGTAATTCAGTAGAAAGATTATTTGTATGCAAATTTTAGAAATAAAACGTCGTAGGTGATGTAAGTGTGCGTAAACCTTTTGGGTCGGCGCGAGCAGGTCAAAGCTGTGATAAAAGGAGGAAGAGCACCGTAGTTAAAGACATTCGCTACAAGTGCAAGTCATTTGTTTTGTGAAACATGTCTTCAAGAAATCATTTAGACGACTTTACTCGAGGAAGAATGATTGGGAAGCTTGAGGAGGGGCGCAGTGTGACCAGTGTCGCCCAAGAGTTCGGGATCAACAAAAGTGTTATTTCTCGTGCTTGGAATGCCTTTAAAACTACTGGTACAGCTGTTCGGAAGGTTGGTGGCGGCCGTCCAAGGAAAACAACACCAAGAGATGACCGTTACATTGTCCTCCAGGCGAAAAGAAACCATTTTCAGTCAGCGAGCGCCATATCTCAGCAACTGTGCACAGCGACAGGACGACAAGTATCAAGATTTACAGTGGCCAGACGCCTCCACAAAGGTGACTTATTTGCTAGACATCCTGAACGCTGCACGCCTTTAAAAGTTAGCCATCGGCGGCACCGTTTAGAGTGGTGCAGAGAACACGAAACCTGGACACCTCATCAATGGAGTCGCGTCCTCTTCACAGATGAGAGTCGTTTTAGTGCTACAAGCGATTCTCAACGTCAGTTGATCTGGAGAGAGGTTGGAGCTCGATTTCATTCCAATAACATCACGGAAAGAGATCGTTACGGTGGTCCTGAAGTTGTCGTCTGGGGTGGCATTATGTTGAAAGGGTGGACTGAGCTTCAGATCTTCGACCTAGTTTCTGTAACTGGAGACTGGTACTGCAGTGAGGTAACCCTTCCCCATGTGCGTCTGTTCCGAGGGGTCATTGGACCAGACTTCCTTTTTATGGATGACAATGCCCGGCCACACCGTACTGCTAATGTTCAAGAGCTACTAAAAAGTGAAGATATCACACGAATGGATTGGCCAGCTTACTCTCCAGATCTAAATCCCATAGAGCATGTGTGGGATGCATTAGGGAGACGTCTTGTGACACGACAGTATCCTCCTGGTAACACCCATCAGCTGAAAGATGCGTTAAAGGAGGAATGGAGATGTTTACCCCAAGAACTCCTGGATAATCTGGTGCTTAGCATGGAGAGACGATTCCAAGCAACAATTACAGTAAGGGGAGGGCATATCCCATACTAGGGAACATCTGCCAGTTGTACTTACGCTTCTTCAGGCAAACATGTGTAACGCCACTATATGTCAAATAAAACCTTTTTTCGTTCCATACCCTACTTTAAGCTTTATATTCATTTCTGCTCCATTATTCTTTTACCATCGTTTAAGTACAAAATAATGTACATCATATTCAAATTTCATGTCAATCAGATCATTTCTTGTAGAGTTATGACAAAAAACGCACTTGTTGCTTAAGTTTTGCACACCAGTGTAGATCGATGATAAATAGAAATAAAAGTTTAGATTACTGTAACCAATAAGCTGCACAGCAGGAAACAAGTTTATTATGTACTGTATTATTTTTTACACGCATAAAGGATGAAAAAATTTTAACTATCGCATAAACTATTGGAATTCCATAAATTAGAGAGACAAATATCATTATGTAATGCTTGTTTTATCTTTACTTTCCGAAATGAAAATATAAAAAAAATTTGTCTTTAATTTTAACACGAGTCTTTTAATACCCGATCACCAAATAACATAAATTAAATAATGTATTTTGGGATGCTGGAATGTTTTAATACTCTAAACAATCTTCTTTTTAGAATAAATACTCACTTTTTATAAGAGAAAGCAGAGAAGTTCAATTATTAAATTAAATTCATATATCTCAATTCAAGCAAAACGCAACTTATAATTAACGGCTTTAGACGAATGTCGCAGATAAGATTTTTATTATTTATATAATGTAATATAATTAACATAGATTCAATATAATGTATTTAATATAATTCATTTTAAATGGTGTTAAGTTAACACCGCCCTTAATAAGTACTTTTCAAATTCTCATGAAAAATGAGAGCAAAAATGTAGGTGAAATAGAGGTCACACTTTAATATTTTTGCATTATATTTCAATGATGACCTCTTTTAATAAACATAACACATAAACGAATAAAGAATACAAAGATGATTTATTTACAGTTGATGGCAAACGCAAATTACGAACATCTTAGCGAGCACTCTTAAAAGAGCAGATGCTCTAATTTAGCATATACAAGCTATTCGGCGTGTTCATAATTATTACATCTGCTATGTTTTCTGTCTAGAATATCGTCACCGTCTCGTGATTACTGTTCCTGCTAGTTTCCATGGAAACAGCCCGGGCATAATTAACATAAATCCGTAGGATGGCTTATTACTCACATGTTACAATTTATGTAATTATTTAAGCTAATACTGTCAAAAGCTTGAAACCTTTGAAACAATATTTAACCGAGAAAAAATAAAACGCTAACTGACAAACAGTAGAGGAAGGTGAATGTGATAAATGTTAAAACAAATTTAAATAAAGGTTGAAATTTGAAGGTGAATTTAATAATCGTCTTTCAATTCTTCTCTTTATCATTATCAAACCAGTTTTTTTATGTTTTGCATTCGATTTCTTGCGGTATGGTTCGTCAAATTTTGGTAGCTTTTTTTTTTATCTTTCCTTTATTAATTTATGACCCCAATGTGCATATTTTTTGGTGTCTTTTTTATAGGGATTATAAAAATACTTATTAAGGTTGGTCTTTATGGAACACCCTGATTATTTCATATCAAATAAATCGATTACACTTGTAATTTTGTTGATTCTCAAGTCAAAACTCTTGATAGTCCCATCGAAATATTTTTATGGTTTATGTTGGTTTCATTGTGACTCATGATGGTTCAACATCATTTGATGGTCACCATCATCCACCACTTTCCATTCTGCTCTCATGGATTTTGATACGTAAACAAACTTCCATCATTCTATAATGGAAAATGCTGCTTTAATACTATGATGGTAAACCATCAAGAGAAGTTTGATTCTCATGGACCAACAATTCATGATGATTCGTGATGGCCCATGATGGTTCCAACTATGAATTTCTATGATGGTTCCATGATGGCCCAACATCATTTGATGGTCACCATCATCCACCACTTTCTATTCTGCGTTCAAGGATTTTTATACGACAACAAACTTCCATCATTCTATGATGCAAAATATTGCTTTAATACTATGATGATAAACCATCAAGAGAAGTTTGGTTCTCATAGATCAACAATCCATGATGATTCGTGATGGCCCATGATGGTTCCAACTATGACTTTCTATGATGGTTTAATCAGAATTCTTGTTGGTTCACAGGAATATACCATCAAAGCAATGTGGTTTCTTTTATGTTGGCCCATCATAAACCAGTCCAAATTCTTACGTTGGGATGATGGTTGTTCATGATCAATCCAGCATTTGATTTCGAAGATACTACGATGGAAACTTCTGATGATTTAACATAAACAAACCATCAAAACAAGTTGCTATTCTTATGTTGGAACACCAGAACTCAGTCTGAATTCCTGCTTTGGGGTGATGATTACTTATGTTGGTTACCATCAAAAATATAATGGTTCGTGGTGGAATTATTGATGGTTACCATCAAGATTATATTGGTCCATCAATGGAAAAGCATCTAAAATTTCGACTTGGTTTGTCTAAAATAAAAAGTCTTTATTTTATTTATCGTTTAAATATAATTAATTTCATATGTCTGTCTATCGTATATTTAACATAATGACATTTCAAATTTACATGTATCTTGAAACTATCTTATCTCGTAAAAGAATTAAACCCTATTCTAGAAATCTATGTGAGATTTAAGCTTATGTGGTTCTTGCTTTGAAATAAATTATTTGACTGAATACTCTAAATTCTGAATAATAACATTTGCTAAAATGTAGAACTACATATTTCAGTTATGCACAGACCGTTTTAGAGAAAACATTTTATCGAATTCATCATGCTTCTCCAGTAAAGGTTTTGAGGCGGTTTATAATCAAAGTACTTGCTGCACGTAACTATCTTCTAAATGTCTTTAAGATTTTGAAAGCAAATACATAGGCAAAACTGTCTACTATGTAAACAGACAGTCTTTGCAAGTTAACTATGTTACTTATTCGAAATTAGTTGTAAGTATGAAATATAATGTAATATAATATAATATAATATAATAAAATACAATATAATATGATATGATATGATATGATATGATATGATATGATATGATATGATATGATATGATATGATATGATATGATATAATATACTATAATATAATATAATATAATATAATATAATATAATATGATATGATCTGATATGATATGATATGATATAGTGTAATATAATATAATATAATATAATATAATATAATATAATATAATATAATATAATATAATATAATTCTCTTACGTGGCTCCCAAATTTTGGCTGTATTTCTTTTCCGCCGGTGGCAACAGTTTTCATTTTTAAAGAAGTACTTTGTGCAACTAAATAAGATTCTTTTCACAACACCTAAATATTTACTTTATTTTCTTCATATATACAGAGAACAGTCGGCAAAGAATTATGTTACGTTAAAATGTATTTCGCTAAAAAAATAACGAATTCTAAAATAAATAAAAATAAACAACTTAAAAATAAAAATGCTGTTGCCAGCCATAGAATTTTTTGAAAGTTAACTTAACAACATAAATCAAAATGACATAGAAGCGCAACTAGATCAAAATTATGATACCTGAGTGCTTGACGTAACAAATCCTTCAATTCTATAAGTGTTGAATCTCCAAATGCCCAGATAATATTGAAATGTACAGGTTTAGAATTTTCTACAATGAAAAGTTTTCGGAACTTCAGTATTCAAAAAAGTATACAAAAGTTAGACGTTAAGAACGTATCCAATGAGCGAGCAAAGCGAGCATTGGATTGCGAAGCAATCCGAAATGAACTGCGAAAGCAGTTCGGGGGGGTTGGCGAGCTCAAGCGAGCAGGGGGCGAAGCCTCCTAGTATAATATAATATACTATTTTTTAAAAAATTGTTCGCAATTTCTACAGTGCTCCGCTTGCAAATTTATACACAAGTAATTGAAAGAAATAATATTCATTATAGTTAAAAATATCCCACCCTTATCAGTAAAAGAAAATAAGAAATAAGCTTTTTTGCTTTCTTTAAAAATTATTCGAACTATATATATATATATATATATATATATATATATATATATATATATATATATATATATATATATATATATATATATATCACAATAAATAAATGCAAAAGGAACAAAAAGAAAAACGAAGAAAATTAAGAAATATCAATAAATCAATTTTTGAGTGCTCCTCACACTACTATATTTATATATTTTGCTCTGGCTATATTGACACAATATTAGAAAGCACTCCTTTTTGTCAATATAATCGTGTCAGCTGATGAAGATATTATATCTTCTTATCCGAATTTTTATTAAAATGTCTTTTTTTTTAATAATTTTCTTTCTTTCTTCATTTTGAACTCACATATATATATATATATATATATATATATATATATATATATATATATAATAAATAAATAAACAATATATATACATACATATAATATATATATATACTAGGGGGTGAAGCCCCTTGTCCGCTGCCACTCACCAGCCCCGTCTTTTCTTGGCAGAAAACAGTTTTTCTACTTAAGTTAAAATTATTCCCTTAACATATATAAACTGAAAGGAATTCTGTTTGCTTACGCTTGTGCCTCTACTTCCCACGTCCAAATATTACTATCTATTAGTATTATAAACAATTAGATCTCTTGTTAAAAATAAGTGATTTTTCGAAGCAATCATTTTTTTAAATAACATTTATCTTCATATTACATTATATTGTTCAAACAAATTTGATAAGTTCACAACCATAATTTAAAGTTTTTGCTAATAATATCAGTACTGGAAAATAACTTTAAATTAGGGATACAAAATGAAACTAATGCCTTAAGTAAATGAAATACAAACTGTAAAAACTTAACTACTTTATTGTAACATTTTAGCAAGCAAGTAACATTCGTGGAAATATTAGAACACAAATATAGACAAAGATCGCTGACATTATCTCTAGTAGAACACAAAAGCTAAACTAAATCTCTTTTTCTCAGAAAACTGAAATGAAACTTTCTTTCAGTTGCCAGATCACGAAAGCTCAAAGTTAGTGTCGCTACAGATCCTACCTCGTGATTTTTAAGCCAATAGAAATGCACGGACAACGATGGAAGACTCTGACATCATTTTTAGATATACTCAAAATAAAGTAAAAATCCTTTTCACACACATGCATTCTCAATTTTAATTAACTGTTGTGTGCGTTGCTAACACCAAGTGCTCTGTGATTGGCTATGTGTTATCATTTCACTCTCTTTATATATTATACTAGGAGGCTTCGCCCCCTGCTCGCTGGCGCTCACCAACCCCCGGAACTGCTTTCACAGTTCATTTCGGATAGCTTCGCAATCAAATGCTCGCTTTGCTCGCTCATTGGATACGTTCTTAACGTCTAGTTTTTGTATACTTTTTTGAATACTGAAGTTCCGAAAACTTTTCATTGTAGAAAATTCTAAACCTGTACATTTCAATATTAATTTGAAATTGCAAACAGTTCACATATTTTTCTTAATCACACTATTCTAAATTTCAGTTGTTGAGAAAAGTAACTGTTGTAAGTTTTGTTTTAAAGTCTTTCCTACCAGAGGGCTAAAGCCATGTGTTGTAAAACAATATGAAATAGTAGTCTGCCACTGAACGCCGGATGTAAAGCATCGGCTTTAATGAAGATAATTTTGTATTTTTAATTCTCTGAAGGGAGCCACCTTAATAATATGGAATTTGTAAGATAAATATATATATTTTTGATTGTTGATGAAGCCCATCATTTTGTGTTTTCATCAGTGTTCAGAAGCAGAACAACTATAAGTTTTTTATTTTATCACAAAAAAATAAAATGTATAAAAAACAAAGAAAAGAGTAAGAAAATGAGTATAGTCATAGAAAAAGTTAAAATTATAATATAGTATTTGTCAGTTAGAATAAAACTTTTTGTTTAAGTCATTGCCAACAATTCAAATTTCTCCGAGGCAATTCTAAAGTATAAATTAAGGTAGTATTGTTAAGTTGAAACACAATATTTTTAGTTTTGATGTCAACAATACAATTCAATTTTTCACAAAAACGATTGTTTCCATTGTTAAGTTCAATGTCAACAATTCAAATTTTTCTGAGGCAACTCTTAACCTCTAAATATTATTTTTTATGTGCACATTTCTAAATGTCAGTATTCAACCACAAAACAACTTAAAGTCCTCAAATTTAGCATGAAGTTGTAAAATGTAATGAAAGAGGGTCATAGCAATAATGAAAGTAGAAGTAAAGTTAGTACTGCAAAATTAAAACAATATTTTTAATCAATGAGCCAAGTTCTTCAAGGAGCAGTTGTAGAAGTAGGTTTTTTATTTAAAACTTTTCATAGAATTTCTTGAAGAACACAATTGTTAATTTGGGCATTTGGCGATACAACACTTTTAGAATTGAAGGATGGTATCATAATTTTGATCTAGTTGCGCTTCTATGTCATTTTGATTCATGTTGCTAAGTTAACTTTCAAAAAATTCTATGGCTGGCAACAGCATTTTTATTTTTTAAGTTGTTTATTTTTATTTCTTTTAGAATTCGTTATTTTTTTACCGAAATGTTTTTTAACCTAACAGAATTCTTTGCCGACTGTTTTCTCTATGAATGAAGAAAATAAAGTAAATATTTAACTGTTGTGAAAAGAATCTTATTTAGTTGCACAAAGTACTTCAGCCAAAATTTGGGAGCCACGTAAGAGAATTATATATATTAGATCAGAAACACTTCATTAAAAGGCAGAATGCTTTGGTGCTTTCAAAACAAAGCAAACGTTGCCACCGGCGGAAAAGAAATACAACCAAAATTTGGGATCCACGTAAGAGAATTGGGTATACTATAGCCTACGTCACAGGTTGTGTTATTCCTACTAAATTTAACCCATGAACGGCATTTTCTGCGAGCCTAACTTCAAGCCACAAATAAACAAACGAAGTGTTCGATCGTTTAAATAGCTGCTCGCCAGATTTTATTGCATTATAAAGAAAAGTAATTGATATTCGATTTTTGATTAATAATTGATTTATGTGGATAGTGGCATTTATGTGGATAGTGGCATAGAATTCAGCATTGCGTCATGGTAAATGTTATTCCTACTAAGTGGAAGTAGTTGTGTTTTTTTTTATATTATACCCAATTATATATAATAGATAAAGTTACATATATATATTCAATATATCCTGACTAATGCTTACCTTCCCCATTATTAGGAAGCAATCATTGGAGGGGGTGAATTATGTAACTTTATATAAGAATATTACATTAAAAATAACTAGTCGAACTGAAGATGTTTAATTAAATTTTTCTTATTCACATTTCTTAGAAATAAATGTCAACTAAACATTTTTATGAAAAAAAGAGTAGACTGAGCAGAATTTAAGAAGAATAAGTAATATATTTTTATTTAATTTGGAGAAATAGAATGCGCAAAGGTATTTCAAAAATGTAACTGTTTTGACAGACATGTTATTTGTATTTTTTTTAAAAACATTTTATTTCATGCACATTATCAAAGGCAATTTTGAAATATTTAAAGAGGGAACAACTACACTACTTTTAGGAATAAAGTTATGGTAAGTTCTCAAAAGAGAAAAAAGCAATTTTGCTTTTTGGAAAATTAAAATAAGATGAGTCTATGCTTTTTTAACACAATAAATATTTTGTATGAAATTTGGAATTTTGTTTATATTTTTCATTTAAAATCAATCTTACTTTGTGTTCCTTACTGTTCGTAAAATTTAAACTGTTGAAACTGCTGGTATACTTTACGAATACGTTTTGAATGAAATATTGAGAAGTGAAAAATAAAATTTACTTTTGGAATAACTTTTACTTCAAAATTAAATTTTTTCAAATATTATTTTTGAAAAAAACTATATTTTTCTTTAAAAAAATAATTTAAAAAAAGTTCAATGCTGTTCAGGAGTATTTTTCTTTTATTGTTTTCGATAGTGATGCTTGTATATTTAGATCTTCTGAATTAAATATTTCTAAAATATAAGTTATGCTTTAAGAAATTGCACGTCCTCAAAATTTAAAGAATAGCTAGAATAAGGGATAATCCAAACTGTATCTAAAATGTTTCTTTTAAACATATCAAGAGAGTTTATTTACTTATTTACTTTTTAATAAAGATACTGCTTATTAGTATGAATTATGTAATATTTATAGTAACTTTTTTCCTGATGTTACCATGAATTTCTCGATACGAGTCTTTCCTTTTCTTTTTATTACCACGTTTATATAAACTTGCCTTCGTGTATGTCTGTCCGGGTGGAATTTTGTAATCGATTTTAAACTAACTTCCCGACTAGCTACAAACTTCAAATTTGGCACATAGTTCAGAATTGGATGACAATGCATGAAAATGAAGAGAAAGAAGACATACAAAGTAAAATAAAATTAAAATTTTAAAAATAAATTATTTTCGAGATTGTCTTTTGTTGTCGATTCCATTATTTCAAATTAGTATTACATGTCAGGTGAAAAGATTTTCATTGTCGGAGTATTTTTATTGGCTGAAAAATCACGTGGTAGGATCCAGTTTTTCCTCATTCATTTCCAGATTGTTTTGGTTGTCATCAGCATAAAACTAATGAAAGTCGTAAAGGTATTGTTTTTCTATAAGGATTTTTGTATCCCTAATTTAAAATGAAAGTTCTATTATTTGTAGTAGTCTTGACTACTCTTGACTAAGAAAAATAATCTAAATAAAAATATATATTTTTATAAACCACGTTTTTTGTAGTGAAGAATAATAATTGAAAAGTAATAATTTTTAAAAAATATAAAATAAAAATTAAAAATTAAAAAAATTATAATTTAAAATAAAAAAATTCAAAATAAAAAATAATATTTTTAAAAACCACGTTTTTGTAGTGGAGAATAATAATTAAAAAAAAATTGAAAAACGAAAAACGTGGGGCGCATGAAATACATAACAGTACATATACACATACACATACACATTTTCTTATTCATACGCATGCACAGCCGCATATACATCCACATACATATGCATATACACAAACATATTCCACATCCACATTCAGATACAATTACAATTACAGATATAGATACACATATTCTCAAGAGCACACATACACACACTAATATAACATTACTGTTATGTATTTCATGAGCCCCACGTTTTTCGTTTTTCAATTTTTTTATTATTATCATTCTCCACTACAAAAACGTGGTTTCTAAAAATATTATTTTTTATTTTGAATTTTTTCTATTCTATTGGTTTTATTTTTTCTTTGTTTAGTTTTTGGTGCAACACTGTCCTGCTATTGCTATTTAAATAAATTGAAAATTATAAATATATAATATTTGGGAAGTACGTTGGAAGGTTAATCTGTTCTGCAGCATATATTTTTCGAATAATTTTCGCAGTAGAATAAACTTTAAAGCAATATGCTCGATACATAAAAAGTAACAATCCAAGTTCTTGAAGTAGACATTTGGCAAGCAAATAATGTCACGATTAGAAGTCAATTGTCTTCTCCAAAAATCTTATAGCGATGCTGTATTTGATTGAAAAGAGCTGTAAAAAACTATCAAAAGTTTCAGAGACCAACAATAAATTACAAAAAAAAAAGTTTTTCTCAGTTAAGTTTTTCTCAATACCTTAAAAAAATTTAATAAAATTAAACAAAATTTTAGGAGCAATTAAAATATAGGTTTAAAATTATTGTTATAAAGTTTTGAAAAAGATTGCTCAAAAGTGCTCAAGATATGACTATTTAAAGCAATACTTTTATATTGCTCAAGCGGGGAAAAAATTTAAGCAATATTTTGTTTTTGAAGTTATACTTCTTATGCGACTTCCAACAAGGTTGCGTTAAACGTTTAACGCTCCATTTTTATTGGCTGGGAAATCACGTGGTAGGATCCAGTTTTCCCTCATTCATTTCCATATTGTTTTGGTTCTCACTAGCATAAAAATAATAAAAGTCATAAAAGTATTCGCGATCGCAACGAACTATAGGGGGCGTTGTTGTATGAGACTAATACCTGCGATTTCTATATGAACAGTCACTCAGTTACTCTAGAGACGTCTTTAATGTAGCGTGTAGCATTGCAACGTTCCTTTTTTATCGTGGCTAGTTAAATTTAAAAAAGAAAAATGTTTAATATCCTTTCCTATTCAAACGAAAACAAAATGGTATCTCTTTTTTTTTAGAGAAGGAACATCCAAAACACATCGGAAAAATATTTGAAAAATAAACAAAAAAAAATATGTATATTCTTATAAGAGTTAAAACCTAATGCCCAAAAAATAGTTTTACTAAATTTAATGATGTAACCTGAAAGGCCTATTTAAACTTTACATTCCATAGTTTTAAGAATCATATTACTTCAAACATTAAAATAAGCAAAAAGAGAACAGAAACTTCATAATTTTATGAAATTTAATTTTGTGAAAAAAGTTCTTTGACAACAATTTTTATCAAAAAACTTCAAGTTTCAATAAAAATCATTATTTAGAAACTAAAAAACGTAAAATAGAGAATGCTTACGATACAAAGCAAAAAAGAAAAAAACAATTCTAAAAATTTCTCACATTAAAATAAACAACTCTCATGTTTTTTTCTTTTTTGATTCTTAATCGGACGCAGAAAACCATTCTATAGAAAACTATCATCAAATAAGAAAAAAATTACTCAAAAGTAAAAATTTTTATTTTATAAAAATTAACACTTACCTGCTTTATAAATCAGAAAAATTCCAAAATGATTTGTTCTTCGATTTTTGTTACCATTTTTAGCGCTACGAAAATGCGTCTTTGGGATTTGCCAAAAATAGAACAAGATGCTATTTTATCTTTTCAGGAGCGAAATAATTTGTCCATTGTCCACCGAAATCCGATAAGCTACTTTGATTTTAAATAAAGTGTTTTATTTTACGATTTGTCGCAAAAATTTTAGGTGTAGGTTGGTGGCACTTAAAAACCGCCAAATCTGTAGTTGCGGTGGCGTTATTACGTAAGTACCGAATTTTTATTTCATACTTTTTTGAATCATATTACTTCAAACATTAGAATATGCAAGAAGTATACATTCGAGCGAGTACTCGAGCGTTGCGATCGCGAATAGTGTCATTTGTGCTGATGATTAATAAATTTTTTATCGTTTTCTTGGTAAGTATTTCTTAGTTTTGAAAGAATAGATAATTTCAACTAGAATTCAGCTGTTTTGTTTTTAAGCTACATATTCAAATTCATATCGAGATCTTGCAATTATAAAATTTTGATATGTGGTATGTTACCTAAAAGTAATAAAGGGATAATATATGCACATATTATTTGAAAATAAAACTTTCAAGCGAAGAACATTTCATTTGGAACTCTACGGATTTATAAAGAAGGTAAGTGTTATGATTTTTATAATAAAAAATTAGCTTGTAAAACTTTTTTTTCTTATTTGATGATAGTTCTCTACAGAATAGTTTCTTGCGTCTGATTAAGAACTGTAAGAATAATAAGAAACTATATGAAAGTTTTTATTTCAATGTAAAGAATTCTTAAAATCG
The DNA here is from genome assembly GCF_982258835.1 of Parasteatoda tepidariorum. Taxonomy (NCBI): domain Eukaryota; kingdom Metazoa; phylum Arthropoda; class Arachnida; order Araneae; family Theridiidae; genus Parasteatoda; species Parasteatoda tepidariorum. The sequence goes on from NC_141762.1 coordinate 94,844,817, forward strand.
TTTTTTATCCTAAGATTTCTTGATTTTTCGTTTTATAGTTTATAATTTTTTGATAAAAATTGTTGTCAAAATACTTTTTTTTAAAACATAAATGGTATAACATTATGTGTTTATGTATACTTCTTGCATATTCTAATGTTTCAAGTAATATGATTCAGAAAAGTATGAATAAAAAATTCGGTACTTATGTATTAACGCCACAGCAGCTACAGATTTGGCTGTTTTTAAGTGCCGCCAATATACACCTAAAATTTTTGTGACAAATCATAAAACGAAACACTTTATTTAAAATCAAAGTAGTTTATCGGATTTCGGTGGACAATGGGCAAAATATTTCGCTCCAGAAAAAATAAAATTGCATCTTGTTCTATTTTTGGCAAATCCCAAAGACGTATTTTCGCAGCACTAAAAAATGGTAACAAAAATCGAAGAACAAATCATTTTGGAATTCTTCTGATTTATAAGCAGGTAAGTGTTAATTTTTATAAAATAAAAAATTTTACTTTTAAGTAGTTTTTTTCTTGATGATAGTTTTCTATAGAATGGTTTTCTACGTCCGATTATGAATCAAAAAAGAAAAAACATGAAAGTTGTTTATTTTAATATAAGGAATTTTTAGAATTGTTTTTTTTTTTTTTTTTTTTTTTTTGTATCATAAGCATTCTTTGCTTTACGTTTTTCAGTTTCTAAATAATGATTTTTATTAAAACTTAAACTTTTTTGATAAAATTACTTGTCAAAAAACTTTATTTACAAAATTAAATTACATAAAATTATGAAGCTTATGTATACTTTTTGCTTATTTTAATGTTTGAAGTAATATGATTCTTAAAACTATGTAATGTAAAGTTGGATGTTAATGGAATGTAAAGTTTAAATAGGCCTTTCAGGTTATATCATTAAATTTAGAAAAACTATTTCTCAGGCATTAGGTTTTAACTCTAATAAGAAGATACATATTTTTTTCTGTTTATTTACAAATATTTTTCAGATGTGTTTTGGATGTTCCTTCTTTAAAAAAAAAGGAGATACCATCTTGTTTTCGGTTGTATAAGAGAGGATATCAAACATTTTACTTTTTTAAATTTAATAAGCCGCATTAAAGAAGGAACGTTACAATGCTACACGCTACATTAAAGACGTCTCCAGAGTAACTGAATGACGGTTCATATAGAAATCGCAGGTATGCGTCTGATGCAACAACGCCCCCTATAGTTCGTTGCGATCGCGAATTTCAAGTAATTTGGATGATTCTTTATTGTTGTTTTCCGAATTATATAGATACAGAAATATATACCGTTCTATAACAAAGAAGAATATTCTATAACAATTGTTGTTCTTGACGTTATGAATTCACATTTATTTATTAGAATGACGCAAGCAATGTTGACTTCAGTTTAATTTGTAATGAATTGAAGACAGAAGAAATGCATTTTACCTTAAAACACTCATCTGTAACAGTATGCGATAGCGAAATCGGAAGTTATCAGTTGCAAGTTTGTTGATAATAGAAGTTGAAAATTATTGAGGAATTCTCTTCAAATGTTTGGCGTGTTCTGTTTCTGAAAGATTTAACAGTGTTCTGGAGAGTTTTTTCAAGTTTTTTGGCTTTTGCCTTAGGGAAATTTTGCTTCTTATTTCATGCAAAGAAAATGGCGACCGACTCTGCCAGTGATTCTGATGGAACTGAATGAAAACGTGATAAATTAATGTCTGATTTTTATAGGCTCCCGCTAGAGGGCGTTCTCGAGCGTTGCGATCGCGAATTGTTTCCCTATAAATATTTTTTTAGTTTGTTTTGATACACATATTATTTAATAGGGTAGTTTTTTTTATTTTCAAATTTAGTGGATAACAATTATAAAAAATAAGTGAAAACAATCCCACGGACAATGCGACTGATTTAAGGTTATGTCAAGGTACGTCTCTTTTGAATATCAATTGATTGTTTCTCTTCTGAAATTACATTATGACGCATTCACATACATTATTAATACAAATACATTTTCCAGTGCGAGACGATGAGGCAACCACAAGCACTGGTTCAAGAGGTCCACGAGGGAAAATGCACGATATTATCGTGATTACAGAGCACGGAAGCGAGCGGAGCAGGAATAAGAGTCGTTGAATAGAACTAGTGATCCTTCCACGACTGCTGATTCTTCTAACAGTACTCCCCCATGATAGGATTATCTGCGATAGGATTCAATTAACGGGATACCACTAGTTGATTAATTGCTGTTTTGTGAGAAGCCAGGAGAGCTGTATTAAAATCACCGAACTTTTGAGGCAGACGTTGTCTGTGATATAGACTGAGTAACAACAGCACGAGGAAGTGAATAATGTCACAGTCACCAGTAGCAAGTCAACTTTTCAATGAGGACCATCCATCTTAGTAGGCGTGTTCAAATTGAAATAGGAGTTTATATCAATGTAGGCTTGTTCACAACACGTCTGGGTCACCAATGTCAGAAAAGTAGTTATCGACCATGCCAACCTTCATGCATAAAAAGGTACCCCACCATAGAATAGAGTTAACATGTCATATATACTAGTGAATTGAAATTGTATTTATGTAGTGATAGATGCACTACAAGTATTTTTAGATATGATAATGGATGTTTCTCGCTACAGTGAGAAAATGAACGAAACTTACCTTATAGTCAGAAACAAGCATAGATTTATAATAATTAAAGCAATATTTTTCTGTAATAATCAAAAATTGCTGAAGTTTATTTTATAATCAGACTTAGAACTTTAGTTGAAATTTGATTATTACCAAATTCTTCCGATTCTTTTTCTATTGAATTTCATTAATTTCTAAAAAAGATGTAGGATGATTTAAGTGATCATTTTTTGAAGACACTAAAGATAATATTTCAAAACAAGTATTTGTTTACTAATAAGAGGTCTAAAACGGACATTTTTCACAAATATAAAATAAATTCAGCTGCTTGCAAGATTAATATTTTAAATAACACGAAATTTCTGTCACACTCTATATTCAATGAAAAATGACAACACTAAAATCATTTATTATTTTTAACTTTAAAAGCATACTTCTTACAGTTTTCTAATTAAAAATGAAAATATTCAACCATTCTGTATTTTGGCGACTTACACTCTCCGTAATAAATTGTTCTTTTCTATCGCCAACTCGCTAAAAGAGAATTAAGCACCATTTAGTGCATAAACAGCACGTGAGATGGTCATTAGCGTTTTCCAGTCTGGCAGCTTTCACATGAGTGGACTCGCAAATGGAAATACATCTGTGAATTATTAACTGTTGGCGTACAACTTGAAATAATGAGGCAATGCTTTATGTCAAAATACATATTGTATACTCTCGGTTTTAGCACGAGTTTAAGTGCATTTCAGATTCTGTTCCTAACTATTATTATTAGCAATCAAAAAAGTATTTAAACTAAATAAATTAGCACAATATGTTTAACGTTTATTTTTTTAATTATATCATACATAAAAGGGCAATGAATTTTTTCTGTAAGTAGTACATTCATAGCATTTCATAATTACTTACACTGAGAAAAAAAGTATGGTCAAAACTATTATATGAGATAGATAATAAGGCCATGTCATATAAATCCATTTTATTTTATTTTGAAGCTCGTAAATGGCCGTAATGTTTCGGATATTGCTTTTAAAATACGCTTAACTCCTTAACGATCGTTTAATTTTGAAGTAAATGCTCATAAAAGTGCCTATTTTTTGGCTTTTGCATTTATATTACGTATTTGATTAGTGCTGCAACTAGTTTAAAATAAACTATCTACAATTACCTTAAAAATATCCTGGTACTGCCATCAGGTGTGTAAAATTAGAAATAAAATGTTTTCCGGGCAAAAGAAGTAAAATAGTTTTATTCTTATTGACGCGTTACTACTGAACACTCCAGCCCGTCAATATCACGGGAGCGAGAAATAACGGGCGAAATCTCACCCCGTCATTTTGCCGGGAGCGAGAAGGAAAGGGTTAAACTTTTCAAATGTGTTTTTCACTATTATTTTCTGAATATTTTTCTGTCTGTAGATAAAAAATCATTAAAAAAACACACTTAAATTCCTAAGCACCAATTCTTAATTTCTGATTAATTTTTACCAAAAATTTCCTAATAACGACACGAGGTGACTTCAACCCAAAACCCAGAAAGCGCATTTAATTCAGTAACTCGTTTAAGAGAATAGTGGTTTCTTCCATCGTTAACTTGTATTATCCAATTGATAAGATTTATGCAGATATTGATAAGATCCAATTGATAAGATTAGTTTAAATCACATAATAATTGTGAGCTTCAACTCTTAGCGTTTCAATATCGCAACTTCATAAAGGAACTCACAAAATTTAGTTCAATTATTTTAACTATGTGTCCAGTTTTATTTTTAACTGAACGATAAGTTAAAGTTACCCCTATACTTCAAAGTGAATGACAATACGCAGCTCATAATGTTATGAATTCGAATGAAACGACGAATGAGTTTTAATCAGATGTAGTTATAAACAAGAAATATGAAAAAACTGTTTTTTTTTTAAGTCAGTTCCTACTTATCTCAGCAAAGAAAGATTTTATTTTAGTTACTTTTTATTAAATACAGTAGAGTCCCGATTATCCGAGCCCCGGTTATCCGAGTTTCTGCTTTAACCGAGCTATCAAATATTTCAAGGATTTTTTTTTGTTCTAGTTCATTTTTAAAAAAACCGCTGTAAAATAAATCTGAATTTTATCTTCCAAACACTCAGAAAAACAAAATCCAACAACTTGGTCTGATGAAATCATCGTTAATATCGTCAATAATGATAATGAATCTAGCGAAGATGATGAAGACAATGATTATTAAAATCAACATATAAAAATCTCTCATACAGATGGACTAAAAGCTATCGAATGTACTATTGAATATAGAACAACAAAAAGAGGCGACACCAGCCTTCCTGTTATCCCTAAAAAAGGCGAAACATTACTACTGAAAAGCGCCTAAGTTACGTAGAACGAAAAACGATTAAGGACTTTTTTTAAGTAAAAACTATTTAATTCTCGTAAAGTATGCTTTTTAAATGTTTTTAAGTAAGCTTTTTAATTATAATATGAATTATATGTGGTGTACTCGTATACATTTTGTATTTCTTAAATATATTACATTTATACCTTCTCTTTTTCTTTCCGTTTTTATACTCTTCGCTTTAACCGAGTTTTTCAGTTATCCGAATTTGTTGCGGTCCCCATTAACTCGGGTAATCGGGACTCTAGTGAAATTAAAAAAATTTCTCCAAATCTGATTCTGAATCTAATCTAAAATTAATTAATTAAGATTTGAAAAAAAAACTGTATTAACATCAGGTGTCGTCTACTGCAAGTTTTAAAAAAATTTATTTGTACTTGAGTGGATGAAAAAAAAGCATTTTATTAACGATTGAATATTTGAACAAGATATTAGGGAGATTGTGAACTAATAGTAGAAATTGGAAAATGCAAATTAAATTGGTTAGTATGTAGCAAATCATAATTTTAGAACTTCTGACTACCCCATCTATTTTAATTTAACATACACATTTATTTTGCTTAACGCCTAAAAGTTTTGCGAAAATCATCAAATATTGTATTTGGTTTTACAAATTCTTTAAATCTCTATAATTATAATGCACTACAATATATTTTTAGAATTATTTAATGCACTAGAAGGCTCCAGCTTCTGCTCCATATCTGTTCAGAAACGCTCATGATTGTTTCTTAGCCATATTAATTTTTTTTTAAAGTCGATATTTTCTTATAAAATAAAGAATCTTTTATTAGTAAGAAATGTAATTATTATAATTTTAAGTAAGAACATTTTGTTTATATGATTAACGTAACGAATTAAATGACTACTTTCATTTGGAAAAAAATAATCAATTGTACTTGAAAATAAAATTTTTAACATAAGAATACAAATAGAGTTATTCAATGTGAAGAAATAAATAAGAAGTATTTTAACTCATTAACCAGACTTAGATCATTGTAAGAGTTTAAGAAAACGTTGTATCTCTCTTAAATTATTTTTATATCCTTGAAAATTTCAATTAGATTGCTAAAAGTTAGCTGGCATCATCTTGTCACTTTCTCTCTCACTCACTCGTTCTACTGCTACTGGTGTCATATAAATATATATATACTACTGGGCTGCGCCCCCTGCTCGCTAACGCTAGCCAACCAATATATATATATATATACATATATAATCTAATATATATATATATATATATATATATATATATATATATATATATATATATATAATCTCGTGCTGAGTTTGCGTGAAAACAGACCTTTCCTGCATTTCCACTCTGCTGTCGCATTACTGTAGGTTACAAAGTGGCCCACTTCATAATTTTTACTACGTGTTAAAAATTAGCATTTCTCGAGCTAGTTAGAGACACGTATTTTTTTAATTGTACTTTTCTACACACTTTCGTAGTTTCAAGTTGCTAAGTATTACAGCTTTCTCTCAGTAAAGCAAAATGTAACATTTAAAACAATAGTGATTGGTGGTGCCGCTTGCAATTTTTAATGTAGATTGATAATTTTCCATCGTTAATTTACTTAGCTCTATTTAGAATATTTTCAAACACTGCAATCCGGATAATTTCATTAAGTGTTCTGATATTTACTTGACTTACGCAACATTAAATTTAAATCTGCATCTAAATAAGTTTATTCGAACATTATACAACGATCAATTAACTTTTAGAAATGTATTATTAATAAGTATTTATCAATGCGAAGAAAACGTATTAAATTGAAAAGAAATTTAAGAAAAAAGTAAATCCTAGAAAGTCAACAAAGATATACATTTTTCTTTATTTAAGATTTTAAAAAAATAGCAGCAACTATTATAAATTTAAAGCATGTAAGATATTTTTGCATTTTAATTAATTTCATGAAATGAAATTGCAAAAATTCGGATCCTTTTTATCAATGAAATATAGTATAAATTGTTTCAAAATAAGGTACTTAAATTATCTTGAATTTGAATTCTTATCTAATTAAACTGCACACATTTGTTGCTCCTTTTATCATAAAAAATTACAATAAACTATTGTAAATTAAATAATTTAAATTACTTTACATTTAAATTATTTTCATGACATTTAAATAAGTAAAGTTCTTGTCCGTTTTATCAATAAAAAATATGGACCATAATTTATCGTAATTTTCAAAGAAATTAAAATATTTTACATTTAAAACAGTTTTACGAAATTAAATTGCGAAAATTTTCAATAATTACGAAACATTTTTTACACTGTACAACTTTTAAAATTAATTCTCTTAAACTTTTAGACAGATATTAATTTTAAGCTGAAGAAATAAGTTTTGCTTCTGCGAGAAAAAGATAAATTACATTCTATGATAAATTATCACATTCAAGCTACAATTGCTTTTAAAAACAGTATGGAGAATAGTTAAGTTTGGAAAATTATTAGTTCTTAGAATTCCATTCTATTTTTGAAAAACACCCGAGAGAAAATCGCTCATTGCGAAAGTCGAATTTATGAGTACAGACTGCTCTGTTATTTATTCAAGTCGTTTTAACATGATTTAGCATTTTAAGGAAGAAAGGTCAATATTGGCTGTGTTTTAGCACTAATTTAGAAAATAAAGTGTCCTCTTTCTCTATGAAAGTGTTAAAAGAGAAAAATTCTTGAACTGATCAGTATTATAAACTATTTAAATTGTTTTGAACGTTTGAAAATACATTTGAAAAATAAATTCAGTCTAAAGCTACTCTTTAATTTAAACCTTCAAGGGTAGAGCGGACTCTTAATAGGTTTTTCTTAAAAATTAATGTTACATTGCTGTAACTTGGATTGTCTATATTTAGATAAAGAACATAAAAAATATAATTTGATACATAATTCATGATATAACATGAAAAATGTAATTTTTTTAAAAACTTTTTTATTTATTTTGAAGTTTGAATAAGCTCATTGCGCTAAATATTTCCTTAAAATCAAGCATTATTTTCTTAATTTCAACTCTATTTACATTTTTCTTCAAATTGTAAGGAAAAAATTTACTCATTTTACAAAAATTTCCATACAGAGTATAAAAAAAATCACGTTTCAACAAAAATAAACATGAAAATCATCCCCCAATGAGCTTTTTCGAACATTGACTATAAATGACTATAAAATATGTAGTGACATCTTATTTTGAAATTTTCTTTCTACAAGTTTTTTTTATTGATCTAGAGAGTGTGTCAAAAAAAAAGATTCATGAGATAGTAATCAAAATTATAGAGCATGGAACAATGTCAATTTCCAGTTCGATGCAAATTCTTTGTTTCGAGTAAATCAAGTTTTTATAATGAAACAGCAAAATAACACTAATATTGTCAAATGTTTCACAAATTCTTGTGGTTTTAATTATTAATATGCTTTTTTTTATATCAGATCCAACTAATTATGTGTAAACTTAGCAAATATAATGGTAGTAGATATCAGAATCTGAGGTAGAAGAGAATACGGTGTTTCAATCTGAAAAATTGGAATAAAATATGCAATTATTTTATTTTTCATAAATTTGTTGATTGAAATGATGAAATTCGACAAGATATACACATAACTTATAAGTAGAGCCCGGAAGTTCAGGCAAAATGCCATAAATGCCCTTTTCTGCCTTTTTTAAACGTTTTCTTCTGAAAATGCCTTTTTCTTTCCTTTTGTTCGAAAATGCCTATTTCTGTCTAATTTAAAGTTTTTCTGCAAAGCTTTTTGTACTTTTGACCGAGCATAAATTTTGAAGTACAGAAATGGTTGACTGTCATCCGACGTATTGTAATGCATTTATAGAGATTAGGACTTTATTCCTTTTGGGACAACTCCCTCCCTCTGAGGCAGTGGTCACCCCTCGCACTGTACAATGGCTATTCATCTGAGCTGATAGTGTACTCGTGCTTGAGTGAGCAAGGCAGGTGAAAGACATTTTTCTGTCCATGAGATTGACAGTGTTGTTTGAATAGAGAATAGAATACACTTAAAGCTGGAAATGCCATAAAAGTTTTGTTTCCTAATATGATCCATCTAACGTGCCTTGTTCATGCATCGCACAGGATAGCAGAGGAAGTAAAAGGTCTCGATCCTGAGGTAGACTCGCTTGTTTCTAGTGTGAAAAAAGTATTTGTGAAAGCCCCTTCAAGAGTTCAAGTGTTCGAAGAAATTGCACCAGACATTCAATTACCTCCTAAACCGATCCTTACTAGATGGGGAACATGGATTTCAGCAGTCTCAAACTACTGCACAAATTTTGAGGAAGTTACTCGAGTCCTTACCAGCTTTTCGGATGAAGAGGCAATATCCATAAGAAAAAGTAAAAGTCTGCATAGCAGTTCTAAAATAAAAAATGAACCAACTTTTATTTCAATTTATTTTGGGAAGCTCCCTGGAGCTGTTGAACACATGGAAAAAAGAAATATGCCTTTACCCGAGTCACTAAAGATTTTCGACAATACTACTGAAGAATTAATGTCTGTGCCTGAACCAGCTGGTGACCGAATAAGGAAGAATTGTGAGAACGTCATCACTGCAAATACAGACTTTGAATGCATCAAGAACATTGCAAAAGTACTTTCTGGTGATACTACAGTTGAACTTACCATATCTCCTACCATGGCAAGTTGTTTTAGGTACGCGCCCATAACCTCTGTCGAAGTAGAAAGATCCTTCTCTTTGCTTAAAACTATATTGACTGATAGGAGACAAAATTTCTCTTTTGAAAATTCGAAAAAGCATCTAGTTGTGATGTGCAACAACCAATCATCAGAATAAATTTGCGTACAATATTATTGTAAGTATGAGTTTTCAACTTTTATTTCACACTTACGCAGTTGAAGTTTTTTTTTTGTGCAATTATGTCCACTTCTTTTGTACTATTGCTACGACAGTCGAGTAAAATGAATATGTAGGTATACCGGATACTTCTAGCAACTTTTTTTATACCTTGGATACCTATATGGGCTTTTAGGCATTACCAACTAACATTTTGATCCAATTTTAAGTGCCTTTTTTAAGTGCCTATTTCAAGCTTTTTAAATGCTTTTTTGCCTGCCTATTTTTGCATTTTTTATTGCCTGAAATTCCGGGCTTTACTTATAAGACTAATCAAGAGAAATTTAAGAAATTATGATTAATAATGACTACAAATACTAAAAAATATAAGGTTTAGAACATAGTAAAAATGTTAACAAAGGAGCGTGGCACGAAAGTGAGAAAACGAAACTAGCTTATAGCTTGCTCGTAATTGCTCAAATGTGAAAATTGCTTTTTGCATGTGATAGAGCATCATTTAATTAATATAAAATGGTCAAAATTAGAAAATCAATTTTTCGAGGGATTTTCACGATTTTGGGTGTCCACTGTAGCCTTAAGAGTTAGAGATTTTTATGTAAGGAAAATTAATAGTGGATGAACTCGTTTTTCTGGTATAACGTTGGTGATATTTCAATTCATTGGCATACTGATAAGGTATGTGTATATGCAAAAAAAAAACTGAATACTTTTGATCTAATCCTTCTATCAATTACTCAATTTTAACTGTTTGAAGGTTTATCCTTCAATAGGCTGATTAACTAACGCATGTGATCCCTGAGAAATAAAATATGGTCAAAACAACCAGAATTTCCTAAAATTCATCCTGTTTCAGGTTTTAGAGAAACGCCAATGAGCTATGCAATTTGTGTTTTGTAATTCTTGCTGCGTAATTCCAAAATGCTTTGGAATTGATTTTAGGTAAAATCTTTATAAGCAGAATGTTTATAGGGTTGCGTGTATGAACCTTGTAAAAACCAGAATTCTGAACCTATCTGCACCAAATTCGGTGTGCATACGTTCAAAGATACAGCGAACCCAATTGCTTACTTTAGGTCAGCTGTATTTCTAATTATTGTCTATATGAATGACGTCACCGAATTCATATTTTAAAAGGTATGTGAAACCACGTGATTCTTACGTTGATACTTAAGCTTAGAAAGCATATTTCTAATAACTTAATTAGTGAAAACTAGTGAATAAAAACTAATGTAATAAAATTGAGGCTATATATTACGCCTTTGAAAAATTATGGCAAATTCAGAATTTTAATGATATTATATGCGCAATGGAGTATGCATTAAATATTTAAAAAATTAATGGTAGTTTTAAACAAAAATTGGTACTTTTATCGCGAAACCTTAGATTGTGTCATAAAACCATTTTTTTTTCGTTGAATTTACGTTTTTGTTTATTTTTAACTAAACGTGTGGTAAGAAGAACTACAATTTTAAAAACCGGAACTTCCGGTTAAACTGTTACGATACGAACTGAAAAACTACCGCATTAATGGTTTAATCACCGTATATCTTGTTTTTATTGCCAGAATTACGTTGCTATTTTTTTACCAGAAATATCATCGAATTGCCACACTAGTACTGCAATTTTATTAGATTTTATTTACGTGATGGTTTAAGTTACGAAATCAGAAAATTATCATTTTATGACCAATAACATTACAAATACCATAATAGTGTTATTAAAAATTTTGAAAAATATCTAATGGTTTGATTTATGTTTTTTTTTATATATATAGAAAGCAAGTTAATATTAAAAAATAAAGTCAATACCTACTTAGGTCCAAAACGAAAATTTTTATTTCAGTTACTTTTTTATTAAATAAGTGCAATTTTTTCTCCCAAATAAAACTAAAATTAATTAATTAAATTTAATTAATGAATTAATATTTGAAAAAACTGTATTAACATCAAGTATCATCCATTACAAATTTAAAAAATGAATTTGAACTTGAGTGAATGAATAAAAAGTATTTTATTAACGATTGAAAATTTGAACAAGATATAAGGAGAGTGCGAACTAATAGTAGGAATTGGAAAAAAGCTGTATTTCACAGTTCACCGTTTGTTTGTGTTTTCATTTTTTAAAAGAAGTTATAAGTATCATTTTATCATAGCATTTTTTAAATTTCCATTAAGACAATATTTATTTTGGTGCATTATATTAAATTCCCCATTTCTTTTTATATTATTATTTAAGTGTCGTTCTTTCTTAACAGCTTTAAACTTTCATTAAGATTTGTTCATTTTGGGGCATTTTTCATGTCCGCGTAAGTATCATTCTTTGCTAACAGTTTTATGTTTTCTTTAAAACATTGTTAACTTTTCTACGTTTCTTATTACCGTTTTTACTTTTAAGTATGTAACTATTATTCTTCGGAACAGTTTTAAATTTTCAATGATACTTTATTTTCGTTCTCTTTTATTTCCATGTTATTATAAATAACTATTATTCTCTCTTAACCCTTTTATGTTTTTATTAAAACATTGTTTATTTTGGTGAGTTTATTATTTTTACGTTTATTATTTTCACGTTTTCAATTATACTTTATTTTCGTGCTCTTTTATTTCCATATTATTATAAATAACTATTATTCTCTCTTAACCCTTTTATGTTTTTATTAAAACATTGTTTATTTTGGTGAGTTTATTATTTTTACGTTAATTATTTTCGCGTTTAAATTTTCAATTATACTTTATTTTCGTTCTCTTTTATTTTCATATTATTATAAATAAATTTTATTCTCTCTTAACCCTTATATGTTTTTATTAAAACAGTGTTTATTTTGGTGTGTTTATCATTTTCAAGTTACAATATATAAGTATTGTTCTTTGATTGTCTTTAAGACTTTTTTTCATGCAAAAAAACAATAAAAACTTGTCTTTAACTTTAATACGAAAAGCAAAATATGTTTTTTCGTTCTATAAACTTAGCATATTTTAGTTTTTATCTCCAAGTTATATTTATTTCTTTTTATTAATATTTCTAATCAAAATAAAATGAAATGTGCTGTTTCTTCAAATGCGCAGAAGAATGATTACTTTTAATTTCGCGTGAAAAGGAGAAATGTTTATTTTTATTAAACGTAAGACTCCATTTTAACTGAGACAATGGCGTTTTTCACATTTGCGCTAATGCGTTTTTCAAAAATAAAATAAAAATGTAAATACACAAAAGTCGGAACCATAATACTTTTACTTGAATTCTAAATGTGCTGAAAGAGTAAATTTTGAGTTTTTTGGATGCATTTAAGCTAACGAAAACAATGCAATTTAAGAAAGGGATTTCACTTTTGATTAAAAAAACATTGATTAAAAAAATCTTCAGCATTTCTTTAAAGATAAGTAACGATAATACAGTTGTCTTTTGCTATTTCAATTTTTTAAAAATAGTTAACCTTAAATACTTATCCTAAAAAAGTACTTATCCTTACAATTTTTTATTAATTTCAATTTCTTGGTCACTTTATTTTTAAGCAAAATATTTGTCAATATAACGTACTCTGATCATATCTCGGATAGCTCAAATTCATTAATATTTTTTGCGCACAAACATTTGTGTATATAAAAAAAGAAAGTTAAAAATAAATAATAAAATTAAAAGAAGGAAATGATTTAACTACATCTAAAATAAATACAATAACACACAATATAATATTTTTAAGACTGAATTAAAAATTTTGATATTGAATGCATTAGATGAAAATTTTACGACTACAATCGATAAGAACGTTTACCTGTTCTAAGACGTTTTAAGTATACTAGTGGGCTGCACCCCCTTCTCGCTAACGCTCGCCAAGCCCTTTAAAATTGCTACGCAATCATATATGGTTTGCTTCGCAAACCAAGTTCGCTTCGCTCACTACTAACTTAGGTACATTGCAAATGCTCCAAATTCTAAGAATTTAAAACAATCATTCAAATCCATATAACAACTTTTTTTTAAAAAAAAAATTACATCTTTTTAGTAAATACTTAGTCATTAAAATAAATTCGAATTCAAATAAATGGCATGTAATTCGTTAAACTTATTAGAAATCTGCTATAGTATAAAATCTTAAGATAAAATTTCTAAAACTGATATCTCTTTAATAAGGTTAAAATTTTGGTTATAATTAAGTCTATTAAAAATTGAAATAAGTGAATTGCAATCGAAAAACCTGCATAAACAAATAAATTCCAGTAAAACAAATAAATTCGTGATATAAATAAAAAATCGTCAAATAAATTCGTAATATATAAATTTGTGAAAAAAGGCGCTTTCGACAAAATACTAAAATAGAGATCTATCGACAAAGACTACTCACTTCTGCCTAGCTTATGCTCTCGCTGGTTATTTCAGTTTCCATTTTTAAAAGCGCTATATGTTGAGCCATCTCAGCTAGATTTGGCATGTGACATTTTTAGCGGCAATCATTGGTCGGTTTTCTAGCGTTGCCATTCGGGGAGTTGTAATGAGGCTTTTTTTTTGTCGCCGTATAAGAGAAATATATATATCGATAAAATCATCGTAAAACATGTTCTTTTGATTCTTTTGAATCATAAAAAATAATTTTTATTCATTTAAGTGAGGGGGTTTAGTAGAATTAGAAATTCTACTTAGTAGAAATTTTAAAATATTAGGAGGCCCCGTTTCCTGTTCTCTCCGCTCGCCAACCCACACCCCAATTTCTTTTCATTCACCATAAGTTTTTTCTTCCTTTAAACGTCAATACTTCAGACAAAAACACAGAATGTTTTGTTTTCAAAATATACAATTATTGCAGCTTTATCTAAGAACATTTTGGAAACATGTTAATCATAAAAGAAAAATGACAATTACCTGGATTTGAGAACTAAGCATCCTAACTTGAAAAATATAATTTAAACTAAACAATGCAGATTGTGTGACTCGATAATGAAAAATAAATGAGAAGCTTACGAAATTCTGTAATAAGCCTCGTTGACGAGGCTTATTACAATTCAAATAAAGTACGATTTTCAAAGCTCTTTATTAAGATTTTATTCTGGTACTATTACTCTTTTGATTTAGGACTTTAAAACTAAGAAAGTTATTTATTATTATTATTATTATAACGTAATTCTGCGCTACATTTTAAGATAAAGTTAATTGAAAAGGTATCTAAACTTATTAACAGTTTCATAATTAATATTTTTTGTGCGAATAACATTAATATATTACTACAAATTACCATTATAGCAATTCGCTAAATGGTTTAAATCTTAACGATCGGCTTCATGCACATCAATGTAATGCAAGCGAAGGTTGTATTTAATATATCCGCCAGTTTGGTAAGCGAAAATATAAATTATTGTTGTGAACTCACCAAATATGTTAGAAGAATATAATGTTATTACAATTTAAATGCTATTTTAAAAAATGATTGCTTAGAAAAATTACTTCTGTTCACCAATAGATCTAAGTATCTATAATACTCGTAGATAATATTATTTGGACGTGAGAACTGGTGGCACAAGCGTAAGGGTACTTTTCCGTTGCAAGCGAAAAATCACCAAATAATGTAGTATTCCGTCTAATTTTTGCAACCATAAGGGGAATGTTAGTTTGAGAAAACGTGCTCTATTCTCTGAATTCATTCAAAGCAAAGCACGTTTTCCTTTCTTTTTACTTACTATTAATAAATATTTGTTTATAGTTGAACGTTTTCGACTTTTATTTCTCTGACTATTTTTTCATTCACTTCGCTTGGCGACTTGGCTCCCGTTTGGTTCACAATTGGCGACATTTGACACCAGCAAGTACCAGTGTAAGCAAGCAGAATTCTTTTTAGTGCAAGCATGTTAAGGGAATAATTACAATTTTTGTAAAAACAATAACTGTTTTCAGCCAAGAAACAACAATTATTGCGAAGCAATCATCGGAGTTGGTGAGCGGCATCGAACAGGTGACTTTGCTGCCTAGTACCCAAGTAGCACAATTCACAAAAACGATATCGTAAACATTTAGCTTTGAACATTGTACAATATCGTAGCGAAACATTGTACTACATAAAAATGGACCCCTTTTATAACGTATATTCAATATCGCGAAACAATATTGTTCGATATTGTAAAACAGTTGGGGAACGTCGATCGATATCTCTCAGCATTTCGGATATCTCTAAATTTATATTTAAAATTTATTTTTTGGAATTATAGCAATTTGACGTCATTTTTTTGCGTTTTAAATGATTAATTTTGATTTAAGAACACAATAAAGTTTAAATGAAAAGTTTTACAAACAGACCTTTAATGTGAAATCAACGGGAATCGTACAATATCGTACACACACTGTCGATTTTCGCCAATATTGACAATGTCAGTCGATGTAGACTAAAGCTGTTACAATATCCCTGTGCTACTTGAGTAATTTATACTAGTTGAATAACTTTTCTTCGTTGGGTTTTAAGAAAAATTAAATAATCAAAACCGAACGATATTACAAAATCGTGCACAAAACTGAAATGCATATAAAAACACAATTAATGAAGCTAAAGTAATTCCGATTTCTTTTTTGATCTTCCCGGTAGCTCTAAGTTATTAGATTAAGTAAAAAAAAGGTTTTACCTATTAGAGTAACAAATTAGAATAAATATTAACTGTATTATGCGTCATTTGGCATAATGCTGTTGCTAGATATATGC
The DNA here is from genome assembly GCF_982258835.1 of Parasteatoda tepidariorum. Taxonomy (NCBI): domain Eukaryota; kingdom Metazoa; phylum Arthropoda; class Arachnida; order Araneae; family Theridiidae; genus Parasteatoda; species Parasteatoda tepidariorum. The sequence continues at coordinate 94,861,333 of NC_141762.1, forward strand.
TCAACTCATTATAGTCAAAATATACAACTATCAACAGTTTTATTCGATACATATAACAGTCGAAGTACCCTAAAGAGTTTATATCCCCTGGATATATATGAAAATTGCATTGGTGCAATTTTAATCGGTACAAAACATACTAATATTATATTTTGCACTTATATTAGTACATTTGGTACCTATTAAAACTGCACCAACTGCCGTAATGCTTTACTATAATTAATGAAGCATCACCGTCAATGAAATTTGACGATTTCTTACGTTTCTTTTTAACAATAAATACCTTTCTTCAACTAATTTTACTTTTTAGATCATAGTTTATTTTTTATTTCAATTAATAAAAATAATTAAATATTTGATAACGCGAAATGAACACCTTTTTGGACAAAATAGAACTATAAGCTACCAAAGATGATGTGGTTTAATTATTTAAAAAGACAGTATCCATAATTTCATTTTCATCAATAATTTTTGCTGAACCACTGTGAAAATTCCATTGTTTAAAAAAACATTTTGTGAGCTTAAAGAGCATTTCTTTATTGCAAGAGGGATTTGAATATCTTAAAACAATAAAATAGTATAACAAACAAATTTTGAAAAAACAGATTTAAAAATACATTTTCGTTCAAGGAATTTGATACTTGTAAGTATCAGATAAGGCATTAAATTCCTTGAATCGCAAATCTCTTTTCATTCGAAGAAAAACTTGGCTTTAAAATGTAATTCTATTTTATCTCCTGTTATGATTTTGCTTTCAACGTATTTGGAAAAGATATCACTTTTTTCAGATGAATATTTTTCAAAAAGAAGCTGGGTTTTTTCCGCTACCAAAAGTTTGCTATTTTTCTCCGAACAATCCGATGTAAAAGTTAACATTTCTCAGAATTGCTTTAAATATTAGGTAGAGATAATTGATAAAATATATTCTTAAAATTATAAAAAAAAATTTTGTTGTGAATATTTTTCCGTTGAAAATTTAAGTAATGAATGGATTAAATTAGTTTTTCCTCCTATTTAAGAGAACGTTTCTTTACTTAATTTTTATTAAATACTGAATTACAATTGTAAGCTATTTCAACTTAAAATTTAGTCTCAAAATCTCTTTTTTATTTATCTCCTTAGATATAGAGTAAAAAATGCTAATATATTTAAAACATTATTGAATTTTTGAAGAAATGGAAATATTATGAAATAAAATCAATGTACTATTATTTTTGAACAATTGGGTCCGAAATAGTTCATTTATTTTATTTTATTTCAAAATTAAAATTCACACGAACACTTATAACATATATATATATATATATATATATATATATATATATATATATATATATATATATATATATATATATATATATATATATATATAATACAAAAATTAAATACTTTTGTATTAATAAAAGAATTAAAACTCTTTCGTTTTCATAAAATGTCTTTGTTAAAGAATAAACGTAGAGAGATTCTATTTTGGGAATTCAAGGCTGAAAACATACCATTGAAATATAAATAGATTTATATTTCAAAGGAAGAGTTATTTTTAGAATAGTTCCCTCGTTCACTTCCATATAAGGAAGCAGAAATGATTTTCCTTAATGCGTAAGGTTACAAGGAATGTACGAAGTGTGCCTTTTTGCCTCAAATCTGTGTTGGTATAAAACGTAAGAACACATAGTTTTGCGTGTCCTTTCATCATGATTTGATCCTGATAAGCTGTTCCGGAATTGTCAGAAGTCTTGTCCATACCCCTCCCGTAGAGAGTGTGGTTGTGAAATGTTATCAATACCAGCTACATTTAAATAAACCTGTTTAGAACGTCTGATGGCTTGCGACTGCAATTATTTTAAGCTAAATACAACACTGATAACAGGGTTGTAGCCCTGTTATATATATATATATATATATATATATATATATATATATATATATATATATATATATATATATATATATATATATATATATATATATATATATATATATATATATATATATATATATATATATAAGAAAAAGAGAAAAACAAAGAAAATTAAGAAAAACAATAAGTTTTATTTTACTGCGCTGTATGCAAGTTGCAAGTATATAAAGCTCATAAAATATGTTTAAAATGCAGAGAAAACACAGAAAGAATTACAGAATAACGAAAAAAAGAAAAGAATTACTTGAAAAAAATTAATAATTCAGATTTTTATTAATTTTTTTCAATAATTTTTTCTCTCTTTAATTTTTTTCATTATCTTTCTCTACATTTTGAGCATATATATATATATATATATATATATATATATATATATATATATATATATATATATATATATATATATATATATATGTATATATATATATATACATATTTGCAATTTGTTAAAAAATAATTAAATGTTTATAAATCGATGAGTTATAATTTAGAAAGAACATCGTACATGAAAAATTAAAAACAATTATTTTCAGATATTTGTTTCAAAAACGCATATTTTAATATATGCAGCTCTTCAACTTTTTAATACATTTTAAGCAATATTTATTTTTACTTTTTCCAAGTTAGGGACGGTTATTTTTTAATTTATCTCGAAGTTGCGTTACAAATATTTTAAACAGTGACATCATAGCCAATTTTTTTTGCACTTCAATATCGCTGCAGCAATAAAAAAGAATCTCACTAAAAGTATATTTTCAAGATCCTCCTGTATTTACTTGTACATACATGGTTAAATTATGCAAATATGATAAAGTACACATAGAAATAAAACAAAAAGATGATGACACAGGAATCTTTCGATTGTCGCAATCATTTCGAATTATAAAACAAATCTTTCTACTTCATTTTTATTTCATAACTATTTGCATTTAAATAAATAAAAAAATTTCTATATTGCTTTATAGTCACGCACTAGATACTATCACCGGAACAATATGCATTGAACACATTTTAAAATTCACGTCCGAAAAAACATATCGAGAAAAATTTAATTTTCTGAGTGTTCGAGTAAACAGTAAGTGTTTCAGGGAAACTGTATCGTTTCCTCGAAACATCTCGCTCAAGATTAGTCTGCAAAAAAGATAAAACAGACGAAATATGATTGAACAATAATGGACACGTACTCAGCTCTTTGAGTATAGAGCCGTTCCACGCTTTTATAATCTACAGATGATGCCACTTTCTCATAAAAACTTTTTATTCTTTATATTTATGAACCACGATTACTTTTCCCTGCCTACAACAAAAGATGTACTTTACAGACCAACGAAAAGGATTTAAAGTACAAAATGTTTTCCTTTTATTTCGAACATATGTTACTTTCTTAAAGCAAAAATTGTTTTATCTGTAAAAGTGTTTTACAGATTTTGAAATGAAAAAAAAAAAAGCTTATAAACATTTTATAACCTTAGCTGTTTGAATCGCATTTCATTCAGTCCAGAATATTAGGACTGTTTTCTTAATTTATTTATTCTAGAAAATCATTAAAATAATGTTGTTTTGTATAAGATTAAATTTATTTATTTTTTTGAAGTTTTATTAATTAATTTGTTCGTTATAGAATTTGTCTTGTTAATTTAATTAAACAATAGCAACGCTTAAAATAATGTTCTACTTCATAGAAGAGGGAAAAAAGAATCATTAAAAACCATAACTATTCAGACTAAATAATATTTTTCTTTAGATTAATGATATTTTTCTATTTAAAAGTCAAATAATTGAGTAATGTGTAAAATTTAGGAGCGGAACTTAAAATCCGTTTATCATCCGAACATACACGCTGAAAACGTCAGAAGATCAATAAGAAGAGTAATTTTGGACTAATTTTGGATGGAGGAGAAGCATGTTTTATTAGACAAGAAATTTAAACAATTTAGGAACGGAACTTAAAAATCAGTATATCAGCCGAACATACAAGCTGAAAGGATCAAAAGATCAATAAGAAGAAGAATTTTGGATAGAGGAGAAGCATCTTATTAGGAACGAAATTTAAATAATTTAGGAACAACACTTAAAAATCCGTTTATCATCCGAATATACAAGCTGAAAGCGTCAGAAGATCAATAAGAAGAGTAATTTTGGATGGAGAAGTATAATTTATTATACAGGAAATTTAAACAATATAGGAACGGAACTTAAAAATCAGTATATCAGCCGAACATACAAGCTGAAAGGATCAAAAGATCTATAAGAAGACTTTTGGATGGAGGAGAACCATCTTATTAGGAACGAAATTTAAACAATTTAGGAACAGCACGTAAAAATCCGTATATCAGCCGAACATACAAGCTGAAAGGATCAAAAGATCAATAAGAAGACTTTTGGACGGAGGAGAAGCATCTTATTAGGAGCGAAATTTAAACAATTTAGGAACAACACTTAAAAATCCGTATATCAGCCGAACATACAAGCTGAAAGGATCAAAAGATCAATAAGAAGACAAATTTTAAACTAATTTTGGATGGAAGAGAAGCATTTTATGAACCTAGTATTGATGCTGTATAGTTAGTTGCAATTTTTTTAAACATTTATATGGATTATTGTTCGTATTACCAACTTCGAGTACAATGTACTCAAAACTATGTTTCTCGTATTTGTTGTATTGTTAACAATAACAAATTTCAACGGATTTATGTCTAATTTTGACGAAATATTCACAACAAATGCAATTTTTGTTGCAAGTATGGGGTTTTAGTTCGGTTGAAAGGTTTTAAATAATCCACGATAATATAACTAATTTTTTGTTTCATTTTTTACAGAACACAGCCATAATGTTAAAAAAATTTTGTTGTTTTTTAGAAATCCTACGTGCACATACGAAAACTACATTCAAGTAGTTTTAAAAAAAATAAAGCAGAATAAAATCTGAATAATTTTTTTCTTTCGATTTATAGGTACAGCAAGTAGTAGATAATTTAAAAAATAAGTAAAAAACATGGTATTATATAAAAGCTATTTTTTTTTTTAATTTTTGTATGAAAATGTGATCAAATAAAAGTACAGTGCTCCAAATAAATCTGACCTCCCTGCACCCTGAGTATCTTTGAATCCAATGATCGGATTATCACTTTCTAGGATTTAATGCCTCGATGGGGTGACCTCAAATATGATAATTAATAAGCGCAAACGATATTTTAAATTACGAAATCAGACTCATAAACGCACATTCTTTGAATAAACATACATTTTTTTCTCCACGGTTTCAGATTTCTGACCCCCGAAACATAGGGGGTAGTCGCAATCTGGGAAATATGGTAGCAATACTTTGGTCGGGAGAGCGAGCCAAACTTTAGACCCCTTAATGTTAATTTTACTTTTTGCCTATTTTACTCTAACTCGAAATTTTTTTTTTTTATCGAATTTTAAGTGTCTGACTTTTCTGCAATAAAATTTCTCAGGTACTATTCGACCGATTTTGCTCAAATTTTGTATTTCACCACATGCAGTTACATTCTTTAAAACGATGCGAAAAGTTGTATAGCTTACAATTCAAAATCTTTCAACAATCTTAAATAAAATAATAAATATTTACTAAAAGTTATTTTTTGCGTGGAATTATCTTTGGATAAACAAATTTTATAATTGAGTGCAAAAGTTTTTCAATTCGCTTAGAAAGTTCCCGAGATATAGTGAAATATGCAAAAAGTAGAATTATCATTAAGGGGTTGAAATTATAAGTCTCTCTCCTGATTAAAATATTGGGAGCATATTTCTTAGATTCCGACTACTTCTTGTAATTTGGGGGTCAGAAATCCAAATTCGTCGAAAAAAAGGTATATTCATTTAGAGAAATTACGCTTTTGTCATCCTCTCGAGCCTTTTAGATTGTGTCCTAGAACGCGAAAATCCGACCATTAGATCAAAAGTTATTCAGATTGGTGCAAGTTTTTTGCGCACTGTACAACAAGATAAAAAATTGCTTTAAGTTAAATTTATCACAGTCAAAGTTCATTAAAAAAAACATCCATTTCTTAGCTACTTCAATCTTCAATAATCTTATCAAAGAATTTCAAATAATACTAAGAGCATTCAGAAATTTCTAGAACAACAACAAACATGTGATAAAAAATGGATATTTTAATTTTTGAGAAACTAAACTCATTATCTATCAAATTTTATCTATTTTGTTTACAATATTCAGCATTTCTTTTCATTAAGTTTTTCAAAGTAACTTCTGAGTAAGGTGAGTTTGAAAACTAAGCTCGAGAAAGCTTAAGAGCTTAGAAAATTGAATTTAGAAACTTTACTTAAATAAGAAAGCAGACGAAGACTTTGATAAAGAATAAATTATTATTCAAAATATTCATTAAAAGTTTTACAACTTTTTTCGAGATATTTTATCATTTTCACTATCTTTAGGCTACATATTATCCTGTCCATATAATTTTTACCTTTCTTTTTTCGTCTCTTCTTTAAATCCTCTTAGTCGGTAGAATTTATAACACTGTGAAAGTGTGAATCTATTTTATCATCTTTGATATTCTCATCGGAAGTAAAGTTTCTAAAAAGACTAAATATTCAAGATAAACTTTTAGAAAATTATTGATAACACATTTTTTATTTCTTAATTTTTTTTTTGTCGAAGTAACAGAATAAATTGTAGTAAAATTATGAGTGTTAGTTAAATTTCTTAAAAGTTAAAAGTTAAGTTTCTTATAAATAGAATGTTAACACAAATGATGCATCAAATATGAAACGCTAAGCATTTTGAGACTATAGGGGAGAGAGGGATCAATTGTAACAGGGTACGATTGTAACAGAGCAAAAATTTCGAGTGTCGGGTTCTAGATTTGGTTCCTAGGTGGCGCACAAGGTGTATTTAATAAATCTGCGTGTACACCCCTGCTGGCAACCATTTTTATGTACTTTTGAAAGAGTTACATCACAAAAGATATTTTCACGCTACGTAAGTACTTTTTTGGTATTAGAATATTATATTGTAACAAATAAAAATTATTAACCGAATATGTAAGTGGACATCTTAATTAACATTTCAAAAAAAAGATTAGCTTTGTTAATTAACTAGCATTGTTTTTAACAAATGAAGCTGAAATGGCGTCTTCGGGGACGATTGTAACAATAAGTAAAGGGACGATTGTAACAGCTGAAAATAAATAATCTTATGTTTACAAACCATTACTTAACTCTTTAAAAGCCACCAATAGTTTCCTATATCATTAATATTATGTTGCATGTGCATTATTTGTTACCTTTCACAGCATAAATTAAAATTTTTAACCCCTTAAAGTTAAAAGTTTAACCCTTTAGGTCTCTGCTCATCATTATTTTTCCTCCCAAACTATCACTGCTATTTTGATCAATAAAAAATATATCACAACTATGATAATATGTATAATTAACTATCTTTTAGTTGAATTTATGAACTGTTACAATTGACCCCGTAAGTCGGTACAATTGTAACAAGTGCACGACTGTCAAAAATTGTTAATAACTAATATAATAACATTTAAAATAAGGTTTTTTTTTCTTGTAGAGGATAGTTCACTTTACTCGTCTGTCAATTAATACTAATAATATATTGGATTTAATGTTAGTTAAAAATAGTTAAGTAAAAAATTTTATAATTGACCCCACTCTCCCCTAATACATGAATCGAATTTTATCTATATGACTTTTTCAAAATTGAAATCCTCAGGAACTATTCAACCGATTTCTCTGAAATTTTGTACATTGCCACGCAAAATTACACTTCAAAGAGCACATTAAAAAAGGTATGGCACTCTAAAAAAATTGTAAACCTTACAATTCAAAATTTTTTCGACCATTATATAATAAAATTGTAAAAAGAAAATAATGAATATTTACTAAAAATTATTTTTTGCAAGGACATATCATTAGATAAATGAATTTAATAATTGCGTGTAAAAAATTTCAAATTAACTTCAAAATTTCTCGAGATATGGCGAAATACGCAAAAAGTAAAATTAACATTAAGGATTAACTTTTGATCACCTTCTTGACCAAAATATGGAAACCATATTTCCCAGATTTCGGCTAACCCCTATATTTTGCGGATCAGAAATCCGAGTCAATTGAAAAGAAAGATATGTTTATTCAGAGAAAGTATGTTTATGTGTCTGATTTTGTAACTGAAAATATAGTCTGTATTTATTAAGTAGCATATTTGTAGCACCCTTGAACCATTAAGAATGAATCCTAGAACATGAAAATCCGATCATTAGATCAAAAGTTATTTATAGTGGGGTTTTTTTTTGGCGCACTGTACGTCATTGCTAACTAGTTTAGTTTTATTAATTTAAGTTTTAGATAATAGTGAACAAGTTGCATAATACCAGATGCTAATTTTATAAATATTTACACATTATTATGAGTCTGCGTTATTTGCTCCCCTGAGTAAACAGTCTCATTTGAATTGTTTAAGGTTCATAAAGTGCGATTCATTAGATTAATCGGGAGATGGAAATGGTTCTATTTAAACACGAAAATAACATCATCGGAATGCCATTACCCACTCATGTATTGCAATCGTTACTTAATAACTTATGAGTGAACTACTAATTTCCTCGTTCATGAATTAATAATGTTATTTTAAAGCAACAATTAGATGGGGAAATTCTGAGTAAATAGTATTTGGAGCAGATGTCTTGACGGAATTACTTTAGAACACTATTAGACATTTTTAGATTGAAATGGTTAAATAACAATTTATTTAATTGCTACTTTACCATACTCAAGCAAAACAGGCAAGTAAACATAAATAAGATGGTATTCAAACTGTTAACTGTGAGAAAAATCTTTTATTAACTAATTTCACCTAATACGGTTGAGCAACCAGGATTTTATAGCCCCACCAAATGAAGCTACTTAGTTACTTGCAGTTGTGTACATATTATAGCGGAGATAACTAATCTGTCAATCTCATGAACAGGGGTTCGAATCCCAGTGTCGATACTACTATATTTCCTCCATTCTTTTTACGAATGAAGAGTTTCAAGTCGCCTGCACTCTCCAATTTGTGACTCTGGTCTATCAGAGCATTATAAAGCAGCTGCACTATCTCCAAGTCCAGTTAAATTTCCTTTTTCTGGTTTTGAAACCTGCTAGTTGTAAATGGTTTCAAAACGGCATAGATAAAAATTTTCTTTGCCGTAAACTTTACGGTTAATTGGATGGACAGAATGCTGCCGATTATTTTACCATTACTCTAGAATGAAAATTCTAACAGTGAAGAGTTTTCAGCTAAACTGGTTTTTACAACAAATAATTAAAAACTGTCTCCTTTTTAAGTATAAAAAAAATGCGAATTTGTTTTACTGAAAACTTGACGATGAAATAAGGCCTTAGCTAAAAATGCTCCCTATTTTCAGCAGAAAGAGCGTAATAAATAGACGCAAATATTTTTTTTTCTTTTAAATTTGTGGATTTTATTTATTTTTCGTCGGTGAGACCGATGTAAACTACAAAGCAACTCAGACAATTCACATAGCAGCAAAATCAAGCTAAAAGTGATTGCACATGCAGTGAGAGAATTTTATTTCATTTTATAACCGTAGTTGGACAGTTGAAACCAATTTGGGCTTACGAATAAAAATGTTCAACTCCCTGAGAAAAATTTGTCTTCATGGAGGACTTTTTTTAAGGAACTTTACATGGAGAGGAAAACCATGAAACCCCCACATGGTTAGCCTGATGGCAAGATTACTCTAACCCATGGTCCTTTAAACACTGGAGATATTTTACGTCACTGTAGTCAGTGTGAGCCAAAGATGGAATTCGTATCTTCTAGCCATCACTGGGACTCGAACCCGCTTCACCTTATCTGAAGGCGAACGCTCTATCCCCTGAGCAACCACGACTCAAAACCATGTATAGAGATTAATCCTAGATGTTTCAAATGATCATGAACGATTGAATTACATTCAATTTAATCTCTTGGTGATCTCATTGGGTGTTATTAGCCGATTTGCAGAACGTTGTTTGCAGCGTCCAGCCTTCCGGAACGTTGCACATCTTTTACATCACAAGGGCTTGGATCGATATGTTAGCATAATAGTTTTGGAACTTGCGTTCTATCAATACATCTTCTCATCTGATTTTTTTTCTTGCTTAAACATTATCTATGCCTTTTTTTGCAGGGAAAAAGTGAAATATGCCGAAAATGCGGCTTTTAATTTTGAAGGACACTAACCAAAAACTTTTCAAAGGACCAATCGAACTTTTTCATAAGCAAGCCTTTCCATATCAGCTGTCGAAATATACTACTAAGTTACGTGACTAAGAATGGAGTTGGTCGTGGAAAAATACAGTTAAATCTTCTATTTTCGAAAAAAAACATTACTTTCCAAACAACCCATTATCTATTGGATGTAGCAAAAAAAAGTAAGCGTATAACGGATATAAATTTTTATGCTTATGTTTTAACAGTTAAGGGAAGAATGACTGATTTTGTTTTAAATTTAATTGCAAAAAAAGAGAGAAAAATAGTATGTTTAAAAGTACCTAAGTAATGAAATATTTACCCCGACCTGCCCCAATTTAGGGCATACGGGTAAATGTATATTAAAATCAAGAAAAAAAAAGTACATAAAATACAAAAAAGTAACATTACAGAGTAACATTATGTAAACAATACAGAGTCTGATGGCAACAGCAGTAAAATAATTAAAATGCTCCGAGAGTAAAGTGGTAAAACAAACAATTATCAAATACAATTAAAAGGAGACGCTAAAATTTGCAAAGCAAGGAAAGGCAATGTAAATAAGCCAATTAAAAAGCACAATGTAGTGAATAAATAGATTAAAACAGAATTAAAAAGCGAATGAGATAGATAAAACAACAAAACGTTGTCAAAATAACGGGAAGCGAACAGGCGGGCAGCCCAACAACCGGGACTGAGATTAATTCGTGTAGAGCGGATCCAAAATGTCACCAGGGGCGAGTGCGTCCTCCAGGGTGCGTTTAATGATGTTTTTAATAATTTGCCTCTGTTTATTAGTCCTGCACCAAGATCTTATGTCGCCTCTTCTGTCAAAAATATTTCCCCTAATGGTTGCAAATTTTTGACAGTCAAGCATCAGATGTTTAATAGTCTGATAGTGACCGCAATATTTGCACGCGGAGGATTTTTGAAACATCCTAGCTTGGTGATCGCCAAATACACCATGGGAAGTTAAAAACTGATTAAAGTAAAAATCGCTGGATAAAAAACATTCGTTAACTGTAGGTATCAAATAGTGTGTGTGTCTCCCGTTTGCAGAGCTGCTCCACCTGTCCTGCCATAAAATCCTACTGACCTGCCTCTGTCTATGTTTGACCTGGGGTTTTGTTATGGTGTAGTGAAAGTCCACCCCGTCCAATAAGGTGCCCTTTTTGGCTAAAAAATCTGCTTCCTCGTTGCCAGGCTCCCCCGAGTGGGCTTTAATCCAATTGAATAAGCATTGTTTGTTTTGAACAATTTCCTTAATTTCTTCTACAAGAGGATCTGTTGGGGTTGGGTTTTCAAGGGCCTGCAACGAGGACTTTGAGTCAGAAAAGATAGTGTATTGTTCAATATTGTTATTGTTTGCCCAAAGGGTAGCCAATTTGATTGCCGTAAGTTCGGCGGAGTAGATACTACACTCATTATTTAAACGTGCGTTCTGTTCGTAAATAGTATGGTTATCCAGTTTCACCAAGAAACCACAACCCACCCGATCTTCATTAGCGCCTGTGCTTTCATTGGTCACCTGTTTCTTACTGCCATCAGTGTAGAACTCGTAGCCAACGCCCCTCGGTGAGCCGAAACCCCTACTAACGATCTTTAACTTCGTAGGGTCATACACAGGGACTGAGTAAGGGATATAATTTCTAAGTTCATCTGTTTGATAATCGCTGTCGTTAAATTCCTCTGGTGACCAGGTATGTCGTTTAATCGAAATAGTTGCTCTAATTTTTAAGTCAATAGGTATGACTCCTGCAAGTATTTGTAGTGCCTCCGTGCTAGTTGTAGAGTAGCATTTAGTGATGTTGAGCAGTGGAATTCTTTGGATAGTTAGGAGCTTCTGGTTTATTTTAACTTTATTCTTATACCACACGGAGGCACCATAAATGATTTTCTTTTCAATAGCCTGCAGGTATATCAATTTCAAGATATTCGGACTAAGTCCCCATGTGGCTCTACTGAACTGTTTTAGTCTGTCATAGAACGTGATGATATCTGTTCTTAGATACTCCAGGTGTGGGATCCAGCTCAGCCGAGGATCGAGCACCACACCAAGGTATTTCAGTGTCCTGTCGCATCTTACATAGGCCGTCCTGGTCCCCTCCATTTTTAAGCGAGGTGTTCTCTTAATACATTTCGCGTCTTTGGGGAAGGTTATAAGTTTTGTCTTGTCGGGTGAGAATTTTAATTTGTGACTACCGGCCCAATTTACCATATTTTGAATAATTTCGGTCCCCAGCTTATCGAGACGATAAAGAATGGTGTGCTTCATTAAAAGGAAGACGTCATCAGCAAAGGCCAGTAGTTTGCAATCGTTAAAATCAAAACTAGTTAAAAGAGAATCAATTAAAATTAGCCATAAAATTGGTCCCAGCGATGATTCCTGTGGAACACTAATATTAGTTGGCAAAATAACAAATTGATCATTAAAATAATAACAGACATGTCTGTTGTTAAGGAAATCGTAAACAAGTGCCAACACCGAATCACTGAGCCCAAGGTTATTGAGGCAGTGCTTCAGGACTTGCCAATTAGCTGTATTAAAAGCATTCTCGAAGTCCAAGGCTACCCCCACGGTATGTTTCCCCTCACTTTTAGCCTGACCTACAAAATCAACCACTGCACCTAAGGCCTCTTCAGTCCCTCTGCCTCTCCTGAAGCCATATTGGTTGGGGTTTAGCTTATTGTTGGATTCCAGAAAATATACTAGACGTTCTGTTAATAGTTTGTCTAAAATTTTTCCCCAGGTAGAGAGCAGGGAGATAGGTCGATAGCTCTGTGGTAGTCGGGGGTCCCTTCCCTGTAAAATATTTATTAAACTAAAAGAAACATTACAGAATAGGACAAACTCGAAAGGTACAACCCCAGGCAACCTAAGTAAGCTAAAATTTACTGCATTTCTGACTCTGCGGGAACAGTAAAAATCTCGGTATTTTTTACCGAAGAACTTTGATAATGATTTGGGTAAAATTAACAATAAAATAATTTTTTTTCGGCAGGGACTGAACTTTCATTTTCCACCTCGGAAGATGTCGGAAGTATTGCTCACCTCACATTACCCAGTGGGCACCTGTGAACCTAAGTCACGGAGGCGAGCAACATTACCCACGCCACACTGCCACAGATCAACGTTCATAGGGTGGGCCACATTCACACATCCCACAACAGAGAACAACACAAAAGGAGAGAAACATCCATGCACGGAGTGGGATTCGATCCCACAACTATTGGCTTCACAATCAGGCACGCTGACCCCGGCGACAATAAAACATGGTTTTATAATCTGTGATAAAATTTCGCAATTTTATCATGATACCTTAGGACATGGTATGAAAATTACTTATTCGAATCAATTCACTTTTGAGTTTTTTATTTTTACTAAATGAGTAGCAATAAGAATTACAATTCAGAAAATAAGAATTTCCAGTTAACCGTTAATTATTAACGATTTGAATCTACTGAATAAACGGTCTAAATACAGTATATTTTAGTTTTACGAACCAGAACTGTGACTGTTTTTGTACCAAAAATGTCACTTTAATACAGTGGGGTAGTTTTACCGGAAATTTTTTCTCTGTGAGATCAGATCTGATTATTATACATTTCAAAATACCACATTTTAAACATTAAATACTAACAATTACGACAAGCAGTCCGCTGAATTAAATGCGTATAGAAACTTTAAATTACCAATTTGCTTAAGTTGTAGGTGAAGACTATCAATAAACTTTATGCGTATAGTTTGAACATTTACACTGTTAGAAATTTCTCTGAAAAAAGGCTGAATAACAATTTATTTAAGTGTTATTTGACCATATTCAAACAAAGCAGTCAAAGAATAATAAATAAGATGGTATTTAAATTGTTAAATGTGAGAAAAATCGTTTATTAACTGCTTTCACCTAATACGGTTAAACAACAAGAATTTTATCACACCCGCTTGACTCACCTAATGAAACCACTTAGTTCCATGCAAACGAGTATATATTATGGACGAGAGGGTTAAACTGTCAATCTCCTGATAGACAGAATGGGTGTAAGAATCCCAGCGTTGACATCACATTCCGCCACGTGAAGAGTTTCAAGTGGCTTGCACTCCGCATTTTGTGACCCTGTGCTGTTAGAGTAAGATATGCATAGATGGCAGCACTGTAGTGTATCTACCACTACAAAAATATATGTCCAATTCACTAGTATATGAGACGTGTTAACTCGATTCTACTATTGTGTATCTTTTCATAGATGAGGGTTGACATTGTCGGTAGCTGCCATCCCCACATTGGTGTCCCGGACGTGACGTGAACATGTCTACCTTGGCAGAAACGCCCATTACGATTTGAACACGCCTACTTCGATAGATGGTCGACATGAAACAGTTGACTTGCTACCTGTAACTGCGACATTGTCCTCCTCATGCTGTTTCTTTTTAGTCTCGATCACATACAACGCGTACACTCGACTGCTAAAGGCGATCCAGGAGCGACCACGAAAGTGAACTTAATACAGCTCTCGCGATCAGCACACAAAAAAGTACGCTTATCTTAATACAGCTCTCCCGGCTTCTTCCAAAATGTCAATGAATCAACTAGTGGTATTAGTTCATCGAATTCTATCACAAATATAATTCTGGTGGGGGAGTATAGTTTAGCGTATTTACCACTACAAAAATATAAGTCCAATTCACTAGTATATAAGACGTGTTAACTCTATTCTACGGTAGGGTACCTTTTCATAGATGAAGGTTGACATTGACGATATCTACTCTCCTCACAAGCACCATAAATCTGCCAAACTATCGCCTATGTCCATTAAAATTTCTGGTTTTAATGTTTTGAAACCATTTCAATTGTAAATTGTTAAAAAACAGTATAGTTGTATTTATGGTATTTTAACCACATTAGTTCAAAACGGTTTCAAAACCGTTAAGTTAACAAATGTTGCTTACCGTAAACATTACGGTTAATTAGATGGACAGATTGCTGCTGGTTATTTTACCATAATTTTAGAATGAAAATAAATTCTAACAGTGTATTTAACGTAAAATATTAAAACAGAAAATAGGAACTTTCTTATATTTCAGCATTCACTTATCTCATTATCATGTTTTTACAACAGTCAAGATATTATTTAAAAAATACATAATTTAGAAGAAATGTGTTAGATATTATTTAAATAACCTAAAATATTAAATATTAAAAAATAAGTAAATTACAGATTTTTACCTGAAACAAAGATATTTTCATTTTACAAATCAAATAGAAAACGCATTTTCTTGCACGCTATCACAAATACATAATGCATCAGTAATGATTATAATTTGTTTTCTTATTGAGAACAATTTCCATCTCTTTTGCAGTATTCTCGGAGTAGTTCGTTCGAGCGATGGAATAAAATCCCCCTTTTTCTTATTAAGCTTGAATTTAACTCCCGGCTAAAAATTTTCGCTTTATCTTTGAATTAAATATTTTTGACGATTAAAATGTGCATATTAAATTTTCTTATTAAAATTTTTTATCTTTTGCCTTAAATATAATATTAGTTCGATTTCTTAATAAATTTAAAGCTTGTACTAAAAAGTATTAAATTAATTTCACCAAATTAAAAAACTACTATGTTTATAATAACTTGATTATTATAAAACATAGTTATCTCTTTTTTTTTTTTTGCTTTCGTTCTTTAAAGAAAAAAGGCAGATAAGTTTATTTAAATTAAACTACACAATTTAATTAAATATATATTTTTAATTATAACAACATTGTTTTATGCATTTAAAAAAGGCAGAGTTTTCTTAAGATACATACCATTTTTTTTATTATTATTCTGAAGCATAATATTAATTTCTAACATTGTTTTTCCAAGAATTACTATATTACACTCTCTTATCTAAAAATAATGTGGTAATTTTTGATCGACATATAGATATCTATATATAACACGCTGAGTTTTTGAAAAAATTGCATAAATCATATAATAATATTCCTGAAATGCCACAACATAATATTATAATATTTTGCTAATTATTTGTATCACAATATTATCTCCAAAGTCTACCTGGGTAAGCGTTTCGTGACTTCAGGCATATGATCGATCCAATGAAATTAGATGACCACTCTTTCAGGGGCACCATATTAGGTGGGCCAACGCTGTTTCCACAGTAAGGACATGTAGTGCAGAGAATAAGAGAACATACATGCCTTGTCTGGGATTCAAATCCAGAACCTTTCTGGTGCGAGGTATATGCAATATGATTGCATTAATTAAAAATCGAAAAGAACAGCCTATTTTATTTTTCATTGTGTTACAAAAGTTCTGTGTTGAAATTGCATTTAATACTTCAGTGCAAATTTAAATTACTTTAAAACAGGGAAATCTAGATCATTTATTTTGAACGAAGATTTGTTGAAGCTGTAGCAGACATCTTTTATTTATGGAAAAGAATTAGTATCTTTCTTTTTAGACATGTTTTCTTCTATCTATGCCAATTTTCTTATAGAAAAGAAAAGATCTTTACAAGCCGGAAGATTAATAACTTTATTATTTTTATTTATATGCATGAAAATAAATAATTGTTTTATACGAATTTTATAATTGACTGTATTTGATAAAGAAAATAGTGATGTATATTCAATATGCAGAAAAATTTAACTTAAATTGGATTAAAACAACATGTTTCTTTTGCATATCGGGAATTTTGTTTTCAAAATTGATTTTCAAATTTAAAATAAATGTACTGATAAGTAAATTTGAATTAAATAAATAATCAGAGACAAAATGCTTCAAAACAAGTTGTACTATCAAAAAAGAAAATTTTTTTATCGGGGCAGTATGCATAGGGGAGAGTGGGGTAAATTGTAACATTTTTTACTTAACTATTTTTAACTAACAAAAAATCCAATATATTATTAGTATTAATTGACAGACGAGTAAAGTGTACTATCCTCCATTAGAAAAAAATAAATACCTTATTTTAAATGTTATTATATTAGTTATTAACAATTTTTGACAGTCGTGCACTTGTTACAATTGTCCCCACTTACGGGGTCAATTGTAACAGTTCATAAATTCAACTAAAACATAGTTAATTATACATATTATCATAGTTGTTCTATATATTTTTTATCGATCAAAATAGTCGTGATATTTTAGGAGTAAAACTAATAATGAGCAGAGACCTAAAGGGTTTAACTTTTAACTTTAAGGGGTTAAAAATTTTAATTTATGCTGTGAAAGGTGACAAATAAAATAATGCACATGCAACATAATATTAATGATATAGGAAACTATTGGTGGTTCTTAAAGAGTTAAGTAATGGTTTATAAACATAAGATTATTTATTTTCAGCTGTTACAATCGTCCTTTTACTTATTGTTACAATCGTCCCCAAGACGCCATTTCAGCTTTATTTGTTAAAAACAATGCTAGTTAATTAACAAAACTAATCTTATTTTTTGAAATGTTAATTAAAGTGTCCACTTACATATTCGGTTAATAATTTTTATTTGTTTAAACGAAATTACTTTGTTACAATATAATATTTTAATACTAAAAAAAATACTTACGTATCGTGAAAATATCTTTTGTGATGTAACTCTTTCAAAAGTAGATAAAAATGGTTGTCAACAGGGGTGTACATGTAGATTTATTAAATACACCTTGTGCGCCACGTAGGAACCAAATCTAGAACTCGACACTCGAAATTTTTTCTCTGTTACAATTGACCCCACTCTCCCCTACTATACACCGAAGAGCCATTTCCTTATGACCACCCTGCTAATAACATGTAGGACCACATTTAGCCCTCAAAACTGCTAGCACCCGCCGTGGCATTGATTCCACAAGGTGCTGATAGGTAGTCTGAGGTATCTGGTACCAAGCGCTCACCAACTGGTCCTGCAATTCCCTCACATTGCGAGGGGGTAGCGTGGCATCACGAATTTGGTTTTCCAAGTAGGACCACAAATGCTCTATTGAATTAAGATCAAATGAATTTGGGGGCCAAGACATGACTTGAAAGTCATTGGAATGTTCCTCGAACCAATCCATGACGATTCGACCCTTATGACATGGTGCATTATGCTGTTGGTAAACACCATCCCCCGCAGGAAAAAACTGCTGCCATGAATGGGTGAACCTGGTCTGCAACTATGTTCAAGTAGCTTGCAGACGTCAGGGATTGTTCTATGGGGATTATGGGTCCTAATGTGTCCCATGAAAGCATTGTTCCTGGGCGAGAAACCATGAAAACCTGGATGAGCCCATTGTTTTAGATGGAGGGTGGTCATAATGTAATGGCTCTTCGGTGTAAGTTACCTTTAATAAAAACTAATAGCTATCCAATCAATAGGCTAATTAAAAGGCCTGAAAAGCATTTCAAATTTGTCTTCAGAATTAAATATCTTTGGTATAAAAATTGATCTTAGAGAGACGCGGTATAAAAAAGAAGCCAGAGAACCGATAATTGCAGGTTTTGGCCGTAACGAGCAACAGATTCCTATTAATGCACTCAATATCGCGAAATGATTTCATAATAATGTACTAATTTGTTTTTAAAATAAAATTAAAACTCAGACACAAAATGTTTGAAAACAAGTTGTACTATCACAAAAGAGCATTTTTTTATCGGGGTAATCGGCCTTAAGTAAATTACATTTAATAAAAGGAATAGATATTCAATCAAGTAGCTAATTAGGAAGCCTAAAAGGAGTTTCAAATTTGTCTTCATGCACAAATCAGAATTAAGTAAGTTTAGTATAAATTGATCATAAAGAGACGCAGAGTAGAAAAAGTAGCGAAAGAACCGATAATTTTGGCCATAATGAACAGCTGATTCCTCTTAACGTATCCAATATCGCGAAATGACTTTATAAATTATCTTTCATTACTTAGCTGAATTGCGAAATTAAGTCATTTTCTCTAAGACTAAAAATCGCCAATGAAAAGTTGATTTCATTACATTGCTTTTTCTTATTAACTACGAACCAAGTTTTTATTAAAGTATGCAACTTATTCTATTTTTCCATTAGTATGCTTCTTATCCTAGTATAGACGTTTAAGAAATATTTAATTTTTTTTAAATGTCAAATTGGTTTGCTTTCAAAAAAATCGACATCCGCATTCTGATCCAGCTTAGATCCGAATGAATTTATAAACATGATACTTTTGGTTTAAATTCATTCATTTTAAATTTCCCTTGTGCTCTACTTAATTCTATTTCGCAATCTGATTTATCTTCGCAGTATCATTTAAGCTACTTCATAAACTATATTTGAACCAGTGGTCGGTAAAACTACATTTTCTTTGTAATTAACTATAACTAATTTATGACAATTGCGGTTAACTACAACTACTTTTTTTTAAATGTAGAGACTACAAACTACTTTCGAAATGTAGTCGCTCCTTTTAGAAGACAAACTTATCTGGAGAACTTAATTTGCACCAATACTCAAAATTCAAAATGATTTTGAATAAAAAATTGGTTTGGTCAAATATGAGTAGATATTGAGAAGTTTTAGTTCATGTTTACATAAAAAAAAAAAAAATTTTATTCTAAAGCACTTTTTACGGATTTGTTCCTTTAACCTTCTTTTCTCGACAGTGATTTAAGAAATGCTAGGAAATTACCAGATATTTGTGATTTAAGTAGATCAATGCTTTTATATATCCTCCAAGAAATAAAGTGCCGACCGGCCTGTGTAGGGGTCAGGGAACTGTCCTTGCATCAGAAAGGTCCTGGGTTCGAATCCCGGGCAAGGCATGGATGTTTCTTTCTCTCTGTGTGTGTTCTATGTCCTTTCTCCTTTGTGTGTGAATGTGACCCGCCCTATAAACGGGTTGTGGTTGTGTGAATGGCGTGGCAGAAGTCGAATGCCTGGCCATAGATGGCGCCACTGAAAAACAGTAACAATCGCACCCCCACTGCCTAAACAGGCATACGACGAAAAAAAAAGGAAAGTACGGTGCGAAAAGAAAATGGACCAGCCTGAATAACTATTGATCTAATGATCAGATCTTCACGTTCTCTATATTAACGGTTTGAGGGTGTGCACGCTAATGTTCTAATCAATTAATGCAGACGATATTTTGAGTTAAGAAATCAAACACAAAAGTGTACTTTATAGTTCCGTGCGAAATCGAATTTTAAAAAAGTCAGTTATTTAAAATTCGTTTTCTCAGGAATTCGTTCTTCAGAACTCGACCGATTTTTCTGAGCGTCATGCGTAGATCTTATTAACTCTCGGCCACAGAGGTATTCTCTTTGCTCACGTTGACGGGCCCACAAAGGATTTGAACCAATCAGATTCGAATTATTTTTTTGAGTTTGTACTTTGTTTCTTTATTTTACTAACGTTAAAAGTAGTTTGCCAAGAATCGTTACAAACTATCGTTTTCTTTTTATCGCACTACTCATTACACTACTTCCTTTAAAAAGTAGGGCACTACACTACAGGCTACGGAAAAAAGTAGTCACTACAGTAGTTTCGCTACTTATAGCGAGCTACTTCCGACCACTGCACTTTGACCAGAGGACCATGATCATTGGCCAAAAGTCAAAAATTTAATTTTCAACTAAAATATGTGTAGGCAGTTTTAATATAGCTTAAATTAAGTATTCATAATCATTCCAAACAATATAATTCACTTTTTGGACCGACGAGAGTACAATGTAATGAAAAATATGTTTAAAAAAATTTTTTTAATTTAAATTTTAAATTTTTATTTCAGAAATATATATAGGAATTTCACCTTACCGTTACATTTTTATCAGAGTAATTAGTCTGAAATTATAGTACAATTTTTCAGTTTGTTGGATTAGTTAATACTCTTGACAAACTTATAGTTTATATCTTATCATTTTACATTTTACAATGTTTGAATGACTTTCGAAACTTAGTTCCAAAAAGTTCCACGAGGTAATTAGCTAAACTTTTTTTTGTCCTTTTTTATGTTTCTTCTTTCGAAAAACCTGTCCCATTTTGCCCGTATTGCAAAGGTGAACTAAATATACCGAAAAATAAAAATTATGTTTTTTTTTTCATGTCTTCGCGTTATTTTGTAATTAATTCGCATTATTTTGAAATTAATTCGCGTTATTTTGTAATATTACTTCGGAAATATAATTTGCTTTCCATTTTTAATATAAAATTACGAAAATTATTATATTTTCATTGCTATATTTTATTATTTAAACGTACTATATTATTTTTTTTTTATTTTTACTCTCCATATTTCAGCCGCCATTTTGTTTGTCCTTTCAGTATTTTTAGTGTAATTCAAAATGTCAACAATGAATTCTATTGACCTGCTCATAAAAACCCCTAAATAAAAAACCCCAAATTTTGAAACAAATTTTATCGAAATACTAATTTTGGCCACGAAACCTTGGATGCTGGCCCACTGTGCACTAATTTGAACATTATACTGAATAGCGTTAAAAAGCTAAATTGGGTCACTTTCGTAAAGAATGAAAATTTACCTTTAAATTTAATTTTCTTAATTGTTTACCTTTATTAACCATGGATAAAGTTTCAGCAACATACGTGGTTGTTTTCACTTGTGTTTATTGTTCCCAAAGTAGTCGTCTCAGAAACATCTAACATTCTTTAGCTGGAAAATTACTCAGCTTTCAAGTAATTCGCCATCCGGGCAAAGTCTTGATAATTCCTTGCAGAAGGACTATTAATTAATACATGAGTGACTTGATAAACATGATAAATTTAGTTCCAAATAATTCATTGTATACTTCTCATTTAATTAACCATTTCTGCTTTACTGCATTAGATGTAAGTAACATCATATTAATATTCATTCTATTTAACACTTGGAAAGAGTTTACACTGTTTGGAGTTATATTTTCTTCCGCTTGCCGTACCTCTTCCTAATTTCGGTAAAATAGGATTAATTACAATGAGATCATAAATCCAGCCTGGTAAGCATGTAATATTTGTTAAGAAGCTTAAAATCAATGCGCAAATAGCATATTTCATGCATAATATCTTGCGACGGAAGCTTATGAGTTTATCTTTGAATTATGCACTTCTATGGCTTTGAAGAAAATGGATTTATACATCGTGCTGATGATTGAAAACTTTAGAAAGATGAGTAGAATTTGGAGATTCATATAACCGTTTTAAGAATTCTTTATTCGCAATGAATTCACCGTAATTTTTACGGAATAATTTAATCCGTTTAAAATTGGAGATATTAATTGGTGGTTTTCCTTTTGTTTATGTTAAATTAATGCGATTTTTTTTCCTAAAAAATTGCGTTTAGAATTCGATCAAATAAGTTGAAATACATTAAGTACAGACCAAGAATTTTTGAAAATTTATTTGTAGCATGAAATAATTCTGAATAAGATGGCATAGTGTACTTTAAAAAGTACTAAATTGAAAACTATTTATCTTAATAATGTTTCTATGTAATTTAGAAGATGGAAATGCAGTAGTAAATTCTATGAGTTTATTTTTTTAACAATTTCAACCTGTTTTGTTATAAAATCTCTTACTTTTTCCTACTTATTCAAAATAGATTAACCCCTTAACGATCGGTTAATTTTCAAGAAAACGGTCATAAAAGTGTCTATTTTGTCAATACATTAGTGATAGTATCTAGTTTAAAATAAACTAATTATTTACAATTACCTTAAAAATATCCTGGTACTGCTATATGGTGTGTAAAATGATAAATAAAATTTTTTCCGGGCAAAAGAAATTAATTAGTTTTATTCTTATTGGCGCATTACTATTGAACACTCCATCCCGTCAATATCACGGGAGCGAGAAATAGCGAGCGAAAACTCACCCCGTCATTTTCACGGCAACGAGAAGGAAAGGGTTAAACGCTTTGAAAAGTTTATAATAATTAATAAATGCTTAAAATAATTTACCTTAGTGCTACATTTTATAACTTCTATTGAATACTTCTATTAAATACTTCCATTAAATACTTCTAATGAATATCTCTCTTAAATTTAAAAGCGGAAATTGTAATATTTCTTGATGATTGAAATTTGGTTCTAAATGAAAAGAAAAAGAATTTATGAAACAATCGGGACAAAAAGTCAGAAACTCGAGCAAAGTGACTTTAATAATCTAACTAATTCGTCTTTAAAACGATTGAAAATTTTTTTATTACCTGAAATACTTTTAAATAAGATGGTATAGTGTACTTTAGAAAGTACTGAGTGGAAAACTTTTATTTTAAAACAGTTTTTAGGTAATTGAAAGTTGGAACAACAGTAGTAAGTCCATCACTTACGCATTTATTTTTATAACAATTTTAACCTCTTTTTCATAAATATCTTACTTTTTCCGCCTTATTCAAACAAGACTTAATGTTTTGAAAAGTTTATAATAAATAATAAAACCGTAAAATAATTTTAGTTTGTGCTACGTTTTGAAGAATATATTTAATACCTCTTAAATTTAAGCACGGAAGTTTTAATATTTTATTAAAATTCATCTCCAGAATTTTTTTAATGTGGTATGGAAAATTTTATTCCGAAGGAAAAGAAAAAATAATTGTTACTAAAAAATCAGAAACTTGCGTAAGTCGACTTTAAATCTAATTTATTCGAACTTAAAACAATTACAACTTTGATCTATCAGATAGATAGTTAACTACATCATACCAGTTTGTCTTCGCATTTATATTTACCGCCTTAATGGATGATTAAAGTATAAGCAAATCTTTTGCACAAAATAACCCTCTTTAGAGCAATATTCTCTGTTACCATCACGCCGATATTAAACAAAAGGACTCAAATGCTTCGATTCGTAAATATATTGCTGGGGATTCGAAAATCTACTTACATTTTCAATAATAGTAAAATAAATCAATAATAAAAACAACCTGACAAAGTTCGGTAGTAGTAGCAAACGACACACTATCAAATGACATTTTTTATACATCAGCACTCAGAAATGTCACAGTTTATGAATGCATCTGTGTCTGGCCAAAAAGTTTCGAGCAGTTATGCTTGTTCCCGTTATCGCTGGATGTCAGTTGATTCGATAAAAATTTATGGCTCAATGACAGCTCTCTTAACAAAAAGTCACCCCATTTCATGGAGCTGTTTTGAAAATTAAGTACAATATATTTTTAGATTTTAATGTAGCTTTAGTTATGTAGTAAATGTTATGTAGATGTCTTGTGATCATATATGGCAGTACTTTTACTTTCGTTACTTGTACCGCCGGTACAAGTAAAAAGTACGTACTTTTACTTGTACTTCGTTACTTTTTAAATTTAGTACTTTTACTTGTACTTTCGTTACTTTCTTAGGGAAAAAGTACAAGTATTTGTAACGGAAATGTCGAATGAAATCGTTACTTTTTTTCTAAAACTTGGTAAACTTTCTAAAAAAAAAAAAAAAAAAAAAAAAATATTAAAAAAATGCTTATGTTTTTTTAATTTATAAAATTAATGTGCAATATGTATGCATTCACAGCTAACTTCGTGTTTAAATACCTTGACCTTATAAAATTGTCATTCCTGAAGGGGAAAAGACGGCTCTTTTGAAGAAGAGCTTCATAGTAACATTATTAAAACAACAGTTTGTTAACCTTTAAACAAAGCTCTTTTAGATGGCGTCCGCGAAAGGTTTCGCGATGTGAAATTGCAGGACGATTTATTGTTTGCTGCAGGTCTGGTACCTTGAATCAAATTTAATTGGTTGGAAGAAAAAGGTAGGTATGAGGCTACAAAAAATTGGAAAGAATTGTCCAAACTGAACAGCCTGCTATAACTAATAACGTAACAGAAAAAAACAGGGATTTTAAATTTTCTAAAGCTGAAAACATCATGCCAACCACCAGCGACAGAAGAATTTATGGCATACATGAGGTCAAATGTCGAAACCGAAAGCATATCAATTTTGAATCGATATCCAATCGTAAAAAAATTATATGTGAAATATACTACTGCAGTACCTTCTAGTGCTCCCGTGGAGCGCTTATTCAGCGTGGCTAAGCACGTTCTGAGAAATTCTCGCTGCAGACTCAGTGACCCCACTTTCGAAATGCAATTATTTTGAAAAATGAATAAAAATATTAATTAGCAAGTTATTTTCATTCATTTTCGAGTTTTATGTATTTATTTAATACATTTTAAATAAAAAATGTTGGATTTTGTTATTACGTTTTTCAATTTTCATTTTGAACTCATTAATAATACATTTTTGTCTTAATACATTTTTTACTAAATACATTTTTACCTAGTACATTTTTTACTAAATGCATTTTTACCTAGTACATTTTTTACTAAAATTATGTTTATTCCCGACCTTGTCAAACAACGCCCAGTCAAATCTTTAAGAACTTCAGAACTATTTGTGCTATTGAAAACTATTATAATTACTATTTTAACTTACTATTTTAAATTACCGCTGATACTAAAATTCGTTTACAAATTTTAATTATTCCGTTAGACAGAAATGTTCGGAAAATGATTTTCTCGCATGACTTTAGCATTAGCCATTGTTACAAATAAAACTGTAGACTGTTCTGTTTCAACTTATACTGTACATTCAATTATTTTTTACTAGCTCAAAGATCACAAAGCTATCTGAAACCCCGTATTTGCTTTGTTTATGTTTGTGCTTTTAAAACGAGTTTCTATAGAGTAAAACAATTTTAAATCAATGGTAATTTAAATAAATAAAAATAATAAACTAAAAATTAAAATCAATAAATAAAATTTCTTTTTCGTGCAAATTCTTAAAAAGTTTGATATTAAAATTATATTTGATTTTGAAATTATATTAAACGACTATATTATAAAATTATATTATAATATTCTTCCGAATTTAAAAATAAATTAATGTCCATAACTTTCAAAATTAAAAATAATTAAATAAATAACAACAATTTTGCAAACACATTAAAGATCATAAGAATATTACTCAATAAAGTTTTAGGTTACTTTGAATTTTCGACTTCCTAGAAATGTACTTTTAAATCGTTACTTTTTTTGTTTAGTACTTGTACTTTTACTTGTACTTTTTACTCGTTACTTTTTAAAATAAGAACTTTTTACTTTTTACTCGTTACTTTTTTTAAAAATACTTGTACTTTTAGTCGTTACTTTTTAAAAGTAACGTTGCCATATATGCTTGTGATATGTCTTTTAGCCATGCAGATTTATCGTAATTCAGAGTCAATGTTATGTTTAATGTAATGAGTGTTGTGAGGTTCCAACAGTTGTTTTTTACTGTTATGATGAATTTTATGCATATTTATAACTCTCTCGTCATAAAAAATGTGCGAAATGTCAATATGAAGAGAAGCCATAGCTTCTCATCTCATAAAAATTCCAGAAACTGAGAATTATTTATCGATTTTAAGGATTTCCATCTAGGGACAACAATAGCATGTTTGAAATATTCCACAAATTGGGCAATTTTCCATGGTCGAAAAGCTTCGAAAATCATCCTTCACTAACAAGGGCTAATGATAAAGAGAAAGAGTAGAAAAGTAGAAAATGTCGGTGATAATGACTTATAAAGATACAGAGATTATGGTGCTTAAAAAATAGATAAATACAATTAAAAAGATGAAGATGAGGGAGGTGGTAAAGATGAAGGATTTAAATTGAGAAAAGAAGATCATGACCAATTCACATTAAATGCTTTTCTGGGTGAAATCAAAGAAAGCGCAACTTCTTAAAAATTCTTCTACATTAAATTTAAAAGAAATCTACAAACTCAATTAAATTTAACATTACGGACATTAATCGAATATTTTTTATACAAATAGAATAATTCTAACACCCTGCAATGAATAGAATGTTTCTAAAAATTTACTCCAATTTAACAATGGAGAAAACAAAATAATAAGATATTTATGGAATAATAAGTTGAATATTCCGGAATCACTGCAATTAATAGAAAGAAACAGATCTCTCCTTATTCACTGCAATGATTAGAATATTCCCAAGTATTTAATACAATTTTACATTATGAACAATAGATCGGTAAAATTTGTAAAATAAAAGTATTTTTTCTTAACGTTCAAATAAATGTAACATTATGAACTCTAAATAAATAGAATCTTTGTGAAATGAATAGAATGTTTCTAAATCACTGCAATGAATAGAATACTTTTAAATCTTCCAAAATTTATCAATATGGACATTTGAATTTAACAATACGGACAATAACATTATCGACACTTAAATTTAACATAATGATTAAAATTATGAATAATTATTAAAAATTATTTTAAAAAAAATAGATTTTTTTAATTACTGCAACTAGTGGAATAGTTCTAAAAAATCAATTAAATTAAGAATAAATACGAAGGAATATTATGCTTCTAAGCATGGTAACTAAATTAGTCAGCGAAAGAATGAAGCAATAATAATAATTTTTTTAAACAAATTTCATTTTAAGGTTCATTATATTGTATTAGTTTTATTAAAGTATGAAACAAATTATACAAATTTAATTGCTTAATAAGCATATTATTATCAATGATTAAGCCACTAATTTATTTTCATAAACAAAATAATATATTTAAATGCATTTTACTTCAAAATTCTTCTAAGTATCAAATAAATTATAAATCAGTTTCGCAACAATTTGCTTAAGTAAAAATATATTCTTAGTTTGCATTTTAACCATTATTTCTTTTAAATAATTCACATTATTAATGAATGCTTATTGTTGTCTCTCCATTCTAATTTACTAACATTCTGTTTGACTCACACAAATTTTAAAATCTAGAATATATTCTGCATTCCGTAGGCAGCTACCTACGTATATATTGTTACATTTTAAAGAAATGGAAATAAAGATTAATATTTAAATGGAAAAGTTTTAATTCCCTAATGATTGCAAATAATTTACAAAAGAATAATATTTCGATGCAAAGTATATATTTTCGAGGATTTTGAGTAGGATTGTTTATTTGCAACAATAAATAAAAAGTACATAATATATTTTAAGGACACATTAAAACTTTAAAATCTTAAAAATAAATTTGTTTTGATTTTAATATTTTAGAGTGTGAATAGTTGTTAGAAATCAAACTAATTTTGAACTAACTGAGCAATACTTTAAGATATTTAGCATTTAATTTCTTATTAAAAAATGTCGGAAATTTAGCAAGAATTTATCACAGCAATTAACCTACGATACTTAGTAAAAAAATGAAAAACATTTTGAAATAATTTTAATTTTCAATGCAAGTATTTTTCAATACCAGATCGAAGAAATGTTTAATCAGATGATTTTAATGAATATAATTCAAAACGATTTTTTTTAATTTTAAGTCTCAATTTTTTAAACTATATAAGCCTATATATTTAAAATCATTCCAAGTATTACTTGCTATTAACTTTATTCGATGCCTAATTTTTTGAAATCAGCTTTATAAGAATCTTTTTTATTGGATGTAATTAAAAATTTATTTTAATTACAACTAACTATTTCACTTAGTTTTCTAGGAAAAAAATTTTCGTTTAAGGGGCCATTTTGCCTTTAAAGAAGAAAAATACTGAAAAAAATGCAAAAATCTCAATTTATTTTTAAATAATGAAAAAGTGCCAAA
Organism: Parasteatoda tepidariorum; assembly: GCF_982258835.1. NCBI lineage: Eukaryota > Metazoa > Arthropoda > Arachnida > Araneae > Theridiidae > Parasteatoda > Parasteatoda tepidariorum. The sequence continues at coordinate 94,890,044 of NC_141762.1, forward strand.
AACAATCCTTACTTTACGATATGAACAAAATCCATACGAATAATAAAAGCAACTGTATGTACTGTTAGAATCCTTGTTCTTAAATTACGATTTATTTTCTGGATTGGGTTCAAAATTACAAGCCAACGGAGTTGAACATTAGTGGTCGTAAGCCCTAATTTAGATCGGCTATTTAACGATGGCAGTTATTCACGTTATTCACTTTATTCACGTTGAAATATCGAAAAATAAATTTTAAAAAAAAAAAAAATTGAATAGAAAAAAAAAAAAACAAATTAATCCGTCACTAGGAACGAACCCCTGACCACCGAGTCTACAAACTTATTTATCCGTGGCGCTAACGACCACACCACGACTCACACGTTGTTTCCACGAATATATAGCTTAAGGAACTTCCTTCCGGTTAATTAACAAAATCTATTTTGGCCCATTCTGTGCCTCCTAATTAGTGTATAATAATTTCCTTTATTACGATTGTTTGGAATATAAAACTCTAACTTCTGGCAGAGTTTTAAAATTATAAGTTAATATTAAAGGGAGTTACAGAGTGAGTCGTGTGCGTAGCTCCGATGTCAATATTTATTCGTTTTTTAGATAATATTCCCTCTTTCCCAAAGAAAAATAATTATTTTTATACATATAACACTTTATTCACGTTGAAATATCGAAAAATAAATTTTAAAAATAAAATAAGGTAGCTAGAAAAAAAATTAAAAATTAATCTGTGACAGGACCGAACCCCTAAACTCCGAGTCTACAAACTTCTTTATCATGGCTCTAACAACCGCACCTCGACAGACACGTTGCTTCCATGAATATATAGCTTAAAGAACTTCCTTCCGGTTAATTAACAAAATCTATTTTGGCCCATTCTGTGCCTCCTAATTAGTGTATAAAAATTTCCTTTATTACGATTGTTTGGTATATAAAACTCTAACTTCCGGCAGAGTTTTAAAATTATAAGTTAATATTAAAGGGAGTTACAGAGTGAGTCGTGTGCGTAGCTCCGATGTCAATATTTATTCGTTTTTTAGATAATATTCCCTCTTTCCCAAAGAAAAATAATTATTTTTATACATATAACACTTTATTCACGTTGAAATATCGAAAAATAAGCTTTAAAAATAAAATAAGGTAGCTAGAAAAAAAAATTAAAAATTAATCCGTGACAGGACCGAACCCCTAACCTCCGAGTCTACAAACTTCTTTATCATGGCGCTAACAACCGCACCTCGACACACACGTTGCTTCCACGAATATATAGCTTAAAGAACTTCCTTCCGGTTAATTAACAAAATCTATTTTGGCCCATTCTGGGCCTCCTAATTAGTGTATAAAAATTTCCTTTATTACGATTGTTTGGTATATAAAACTCTAACTTCTGGCAGAGTTTTAAAATTATAAGTTAATATTAAAGGGAGTTACGGGGTGAGTCGTGTGCGTAGCTCCGGAGACAATATTTATTTGTTTTTTAGCTAATATTCCCTCTTTCCCAAAGAAAAATAATTATTTTTATACATATTACACTTTATTCACGTTGAAATATCGAAAAATAAATTTTAAAAATAAAATAAGGTAGCTAGAAAAAAAATTAAAAATTAATCTGTGACAGGACCGAACCCCTAAACTCCGAGTCTACAAACTTCTTTATCATGGCTCTAAAAACCGCACCTCGACGGACACGTTGCTTCCATGAATATATAGCTTAAAGAACTTCCTTCCGGTTAATTAACAAAATCTATTTTGGCCCATTCTGTGCCTCCTAATTAGTGTATAAAAATTTCCTTTATTACGATTGTTTGGTATATAAAACTCTAACTTCTGGCAGAGTTTTAAAATTATAAGTTAATATTAAAGGGAGTTACGGGGTGAGTAGTGTGCGTAGCTCTGGAGTCGAAATTTATAAGTTTTTTAGATAATATTCCCTCTTTCCCAAAGAAAAATAATTATTTTTATACATATAACACTTTATTCACGTTGAAATATCGAAAAATAAATTTTAAAAATAAAATAAGGTAGCTAGAAAAAAAAATTAAAAATTAATCCGTGACAGGACCGAACCCCTAACCTCCGAGTCTACAAACTTCTTTATCATGGCGCTAACAACCGCACCTCGACACACACGTTGCTTCCACGAATATATAGCTTAAAGAACTTCCTTCCGGTTAATTAACAAAATCTATTTTGGCCCATTCTGGGCCTCCTAATTAGTGTATAAAAATTTCCTTTATTACGATTGTTTGGTATATAAAACTCTAACTTCTGGCAGAGTTTTAAAATTATAAGTTAATATTAAAGGGAGTTACGGGGTGAGTCGTGTGCGTAGCTCCGGAGACAATATTTATTTGTTTTTTAGCTAATATTCCCTCTTTCCCAAAGAAAAATAATTATTTTTATACATATAACACTTTATTCACGTTGAAATATCGAAAAATAAATTTTAAAAATAAAATAAGGTAGCTAGAAAAAAAATTAAAAATTAATCTGTGACAGGACCGAACCCCTAAACTCCGAGTCTACAAACTTCTTTATCATGGCTCTAAAAACCGCACCTCGACGGACACGTTGCTTCCATGAATATATAGCTTAAAGAACTTCCTTCCGGTTAATTAACAAAATCTATTTTGGCCCATTCTGTGCCTCCTAATTAGTGTATAAAAATTTCCTTTATTACGATTGTTTGGTATATAAAACTCTAACTTCTGGCAGAGTTTTAAAATTATAAGTTAATATTAAAGGGAGTTACGGGGTGAGTAGTGTGCGTAGCTCTGGAGTCGAAATTTATAAGTTTTTTAGCTAATATTCCCTCTTTCAAAAAAAGAAAAAAAATTATTTTTGCATATTTAGCACTTTATTCACGTTGAAATATCGAAAAATAAATTTTAAAAATAAAATAAGGTAGCTAGAAAAAAAAATTAAAAAATAATCCGTGACCAGGACCGATCCCCTAACCACCGAGTCTACAATCTTCTTTATCATGGCGCTAATAACCACACCACGTCTCACACGTTGCTTCCATGAATATATAGCTTAAAGAATTTCCTTCCGGTTAATTAACAAAATCTATTTTGGCCCATTCTGTGTCTCCTAATTAGTGTATAAAAATATCCTTTACTACGATTGTTTGGTATACAAAACTCTAATTTCTGGCAGAGTTTGAAAATTATAAGTTAATATTAAAGGGAGTTACAGAGTGAGTCGTGTGCGTAGCTTCGGAGTCAAAATTTATTCGTTTTTTAGCTAACATTCCCTCTTTCCCGAAGAAAAATAATTATTTTTATATATATAACACTTTAATCACGTTGAAATATCGAGAAATAAATTTTAAAAAATAAAATAAAGTAGCTAGAAAAAAAAATTAAAAATTAATTCGTGACCAGGACCGAACCCCGAACCACCGAGTCTACAAACTTCTTTAACATGGCGCTCACAACCAAACCTCCACACACACGTTGCTTCCACGAATATATAGCTTAAAGAACTTCCTTCCGGTTAATTAACAAAATCTATTTTGGTCCATTCTGTGCCTCCTAATTAGTGTTTAAAAATTTACTTTATTTCGATTGTTTGGTATATTAAACTCTAATTTCTGGCAGAGTTTTAAAATTATAAGTTAATATTAAAGGGAGTTACGGGGTGAGTCGTGTGCGTAGCTCCGGAATCAATATTTATTTGTTTTTTAGCTAATATTCCCTCTTTCCCAAAGAAAAATAATTATTTTTATACATATAACACTTTATTCACGTTGAAATATCGAAAAATTAATTTTAAAAATAAAATAAGGTAGCTAGAAAAAAAATTAAAAATTAATCCGTGACAGGACCGAACCCCTAAACTCCGAGTCTACAAACTTCTTTATCATGGCTCTAACAACCGCACCTCGACAGACACGTTGCTTCCATGAATATATAGCTTAAAGAACTTCCTTCCGGTTAATTAACAAAATCTATTTTGGCCCATTCTGTGCCTCCTAATTAGAGTATAAAAATTTCCTTTATTACGATAGTTTGGTATATAAAACTCTAATTTCTGGCAGAGTTTGAAAATGATAAGTTAATATTAAAGGGAGTTACGGAGTGAGTAGTGTGTGTAGCTCTGGAGTCGAAATTTATAACTTTTTTAGCTAATATTCCCTCTTTCAAAAAAAGAAAAATAATTATTTTTGTATATTTAGCACTTTATTCACGTAAAAATATCGAAAAATAAATTTTAAAAATAAAATAAGGTAGCTAGAAAAAAAAATTAAAAATTAATCCGTGACCAGGACCGAACCCCTAACCACCGAGTCTACAAACTTCTTTATCATGGCGCTAACAACCACACCTCGACTCACACGTTGCTTCCACGAACATATAGCTTAAAGAACTTCCTTCCGGTTAATTAACAAAATCTATTTTGGCCCATTCTGTGCCTCCTAATTAGAGTATAAAAATTTCCTTTATTACGATTGTTTGGTATATAAAACTCTAATTTCTGGCAGAGTTTGAAAATTATAAGTTAATATTAAAGGGAGTTACAGAGTGAATCGTGTGCGTAGCTCCGGAGTCAATATTTATTTGTTTTTTAGCTAATATTCCCCCTTTCCCAAAGAAAAATAATTATTTTTATACATATAACACTTTATTCACGTTGAAATATCGAAAAATAAATTTTAAAAATAAAATAAGGTAGCTAGAAAAAAAATTTAAAATTAATCCGTGACAGGACCGAACCCCTAACCTCCGAGTCTACAAACTTCTTTATCATGGCTCTAACAACCGCACCTCGACAGACACGTTGCTTCCATGAATATATAGCTTAAAGAACTTCCTTCCGGTTAATTAACAAAATCTATTTTGGCCCATTTTGTGCCTCCTAATTTGAGTATAAAAATTTACTTTATTACGATTGTTTGGTATATAAAACTCTAATTTCTGGCAGAGTATAAAAATTATAAGTTAATATTAAAGGGAGTTACAGAGTGAGTCGTGTGCGTAGCTCCGGAGTCAATATTTATTTGTTTTTTAGCTAATATTCTCCCTTTCCCAAAGAAAAATAATTATTTTTATACATATAACACTTTATTCACGTTGAAATATCGAAAAATAAATTTTAAAAATAAAATAAGGTAGCTAGAAAAAAAATTAAAAATTAATCCGTGACAGGACCGAACCCCTAATCTCCGAGTCTACAAACTTCTTTATCATGGCTCTAACAACCGCACCTCGACAGACACGTTGCTTCCATGAATATATAGCTTAAAGAACTTCCTTCCGGTTAATTAACAAAATCTATTTTGGCCCATTCTGTGCCTCCTAATTAGAGTATAAAAATTTCCTTTATTACGATTGTTTGGTATATAAAACTCTAATTTCTGGCAGAGTTTGAAAATTATAAGTTAATATTAAAGGGAGTTACAGAATGAATCGTATGCGTAGCTCCGGAGTCAGTATTTATTTGTTTTTTAGCTAATATTCCCTCTTTCCCAAAGAAAAATAATTATTTTTATACATATAACACTTTATTCACGTTGAAATATCGAAAAATAAATTTTAAAAATAAAATAAGGTAGCTAGAAAAAAAAATTAAAAATTAATCCGTGACCAGGACCGAACCCCTAACCACCAAGTCTACAAACTTCTTTGTCATGGCGCTAACAACCACACCTCGACACACACGTTGCTTCCACGAATATATAGCTTAAAGAACTTCCTTCCGGTTAATTAACAAAATCTATTTTGGTCCATTCTGTGCCTCCTAATTAGTGTTTAAAAATTTACTTTATTTCGATTGTTTGGTATATTAAACTCTAATTTCTGGCAGAGTTTTAAAATTATAAGTTAATATTAAAGGGAGTTACGGGGTGAGTCGTGTGCGTAGCTCCGGAATCAATATTTATTTGTTTTTTAGCTAATATTCCCTCTTTCCCAAAGAAAAATAATTATTTTTATACATATAACACTTTATTCACGTTGAAATATCGAAAAATTAATTTTAAAAATAAAATAAGGTAGCTAGAAAAAAAATTAAAAATTAATCCGTGACAGGACCGAACCCCTAAACTCCGAGTCTACAAACTTCTTTATCATGGCTCTAACAACCGCACCTCGACAGACACGTTGCTTCCATGAATATATAGCTTAAAGAACTTCCTTCCGGTTAATTAACAAAATCTATTTTGGCCCATTCTGTGCCTCCTAATTAGAGTATAAAAATTTCCTTTATTACGATAGTTTGGTATATAAAACTCTAATTTCTGGCAGAGTTTGAAAATGATAAGTTAATATTAAAGGGAGTTACGGAGTGAGTAGTGTGTGTAGCTCTGGAGTCGAAATTTATAACTTTTTTAGCTAATATTTTCCTTTCAAAAAAAGAAAAATAATTATTTTTGTATATTTAGCACTTTATTCATGTAAAAATATCGAAAAATAAATTTTAAAAATAAAATAAGGTAGCTAGAAAAAAAAATTAAAAATTAATCCGTGACCAGGACCGAACCCCTAACCACCGAGTCTACAAACTTCTTTATCATGGCGCTAACAACCACACCTCGACTCACACGTTGCTTCCACGAACATATAGCTTAAAGAACTTCCTTCCGGTTAATTAACAAAATCTATTTTGGCCCATTCTGTGCCTCCTAATTAGAGTATAAAAATTTCCTTTATTACGATTGTTTGGTATATAAAACTCTAATTTCTGGCAGAGTTTGAAAATTATAAGTTAATATTAAAGGGAGTTACAGAGTGAATCGTGTGCGTAGCTCCGGAGTCAATATTTATTTGTTTTTTAGCTAATATTCCCCCTTTCCCAAAGAAAAATAATTATTTTTATACATATAACACTTTATTCACGTTGAAATATCGAAAAATAAATTTTAAAAATAAAATAAGGTAGCTAGAAAAAAAATTTAAAATTAATCCGTGACAGGACCGAACCCCTAACCTCCGAGTCTACAAACTTCTTTATCATGGCTCTAACAACCGCACCTCGACAGACACGTTGCTTCCATGAATATATAGCTTAAAGAACTTCCTTCCGGTTAATTAACAAAATCTATTTTGGCCCATTTTGTGCCTCCTAATTTGAGTATAAAAATTTACTTTATTACGATTGTTTGGTATATAAAACTCTAATTTCTGGCAGAGTATAAAAATTATAAGTTAATATTAAAGGGAGTTACAGAGTGAGTCGTGTGCGTAGCTCCGGAGTCAATATTTATTTGTTTTTTAGCTAATATTCCCCCTTTCCCAAAGAAAAATAATTATTTTTATACATATAACACTTTATTCACGTTGAAATATCGAAAAATAAATTTTAAAAATAAAATAAGGTAGCTAGAAAAAAAATTAAAAATTAATCCGTGACAGGACCGAACCCCTAACCTCCGAGTCTACAAACTTCTTTATCATGGCTCTAACAACCGCACCTCGACAGACACGTTGCTTCCATGAATATATAGCTTAAAGAACTTCCTTCTGGTTAATTAACAAAATCTATTTTGGCCCATTCTGTGCCTCCTAATTAGTGTATAAAAATTTCCTTTATTACGATTGTTTGGTATATAAAACTCTAACTTCTGGCAGAGTTTTAAAATTATAAGTTAATATTAAAGGGAGTTACGGGGTGAGTATTGTGCGTAGATCTGGAGTCGAAATTTATCCGTTTTTTAGCTAATATTCCCTCTTTCAAAAAAAGAAAAAAAATTATTTTTGCATATTTAGCACTTTATTCACGTTGAAATATCGAAAAATAAATTTTAAAAATAAAATAAGGTAGCTAGAAAAAAAAATTAAAAAATAATCCGTGACCAGGACCGATCCCCTAACCACCGAGTCTACAATCTTCTTTATCATGGCGCTAATAACCACACCACGTCTCACACGTTGCTTCCATGAATATATAGCTTAAAGAATTTCCTTCCGGTTAATTAACAAAATCTATTTTGGCCCATTCTGTGTCTCCTAATTAGTGTATAAAAATTTCCTTTACTACGATTGTTTGGTATACAAAACTCTAATTTCTGGCAGAGTTTGAAAATTATAAGTTAATATTAAAGGGAGTTACAGAGTGAGTCGTGTGCGTAGCTTCGGAGTCAAAATTTATTCGTTTTTTAGCTAACATTCCCTCTTTCCCGAAGAAAAATAATTATTTTTATATATATAACACTTTAATCACGTTGAAATATCGAGAAATAAATTTTAAAAAATAAAATAAAGTAGCTGGAAAAAAAAATTAAAAATTAATTCGTGACCAGGACCGAACCCCGAACCACCGAGTCTACAAACTTCTTTAACATGGCGCTCACAACAAAACCTCGACACACACGTTGCTTCCACGAATATATAGCTTAAAGAACTTCCTTCCGGTTAATTAACAAAATCTATTTTGGTCCATTCTGTGCCTCCTAATTAGAGTATAAAAATTTCCTTTATTACGATTGTTTGGTATATAAAACTCTAATTTCTGGCAGAGTTTGAAAATTATAAGTTAATATTAAAGGGAGTTACAGAGTGAATCGTGTGCGTAGCTCCGGAGTCAATATTTATTTGTTTTTTAGCTAATATTCCCCCTTTCCCAAAGAAAAATAATTATTTTTATACATATAACACTTTATTCACGTTGAAATATCGAAAAATAAATTTTAAAAATAAAATAAGGTAGCTAGAAAAAAAATTTAAAATTAATCCGTGACAGGACCGAACCCCTAACCTCCGAGTCTACAAACTTCTTTACCATGGCTCTAACAACCGCACCTCGACAGACACGTTGCTTCCATGAATATATAGCTTAAAGAACTTCCTTCCGGTTAATTAACAAAATCTATTTTGGCCCATTTTGTGCCTCCTAATTTGAGTATAAAAATTTACTTTATTACGATTGTTTGGTATATAAAACTCTAATTTCTGGCAGAGTATAAAAATTATAAGTTAATATTAAAGGGAGTTACAGAGTGAGTCGTGTGCGTAGCTCCGGAGTCAATATTTATTTGTTTTTTAGCTAATATTCCCCCTTTCCCAAAGAAAAATAATTATTTTTATACATATAACACTTTATTCACGTTGAAATATCGAAAAATAAATTTTAAAAATAAAATAAGGTAGCTAGAAAAAAAATTAAAAATTAATCCGTGACAGGACCGAACCCCTAATCTCCGAGTCTACAAACTTCTTTATCATGGCTCTAACAACCGCACCTCGACAGACACGTTGCTTCCATGAATATATAGCTTAAAGAACTTCCTTCTGGTTAATTAACAAAATCTATTTTGGCCCATTCTGTGCCTCCTAATTAGTGTATAAAAATTTCCTTTATTACGATTGTTTGGTATATAAAACTCTAACTTCTGGCAGTGTTTTAAAATTATAAGTTAATATTAAAGGGAGTTACGGGGTGAGTAGTGTGCGTAGCTCTGGAGTCGAAATTTATAAGTTTTTTAGCTAATATTCCCTCTTTCAAAAAAAGAAAAATAATTATTTTTGCATATTTAGCACTTTATTCACGTAGAAATATCGAAAAATAAATTTTAAAAATAAAATAAGGTAGCTAGAAAAAAAAATTAAAAATTAATCCGTGACCAGGACAGAACCCCTTACCACCGAGTCTACAAACTTCTTTATCATGGCGCTAACAACCACACCTCGACACACACGTTGCTTCCACGAATATATAGCTTAAAGAACTTCCTTCCGGTTAATTAACAAAATCTATTTTGGCCCATTCTGTGCCTCCTAATTAGAGTATAAAAATTTCCTTTATTACGATTGTTTGGTATATAAAACTCTAATTTCTGGCAGAGTTTGAAAATTATAAGTTAATATTAAAGGGAGTTACAGAATGAATCGTATGCGTAGCTCCGGAGTCAATATTTATTTGTTTTTTAGCTAATATTCCCTCTTTCCCAAAGAAAAATAATTATTTTTATACATATAACACTTTATTCACGTTGAAATATCGAAAAATAAATTTTAAAAATAAAATAAGGTAGCTAGAAAAAAAATTAAAAATTAATCCGTGACAGGACCGAACCCCTAACCTCCGAGTCTACAAACTTCTTTATCATGGCTCTAACAACCGCACCTCGACAGACACGTTGCTTCCATGAATATATAGCTTAAGCAACTTCCTTCCGGTTAATTAACAAAATCTATTTTGGCCCATTCTGTGCCTCCTAATTAGAGTATAAAAATTTACTTTATTACGATTGTTTGGTATATAAAACTCTAATTTCTGGCAGAGTTTAAAAATTATAAGTTAATATTAAAGGGAGTTACTGAGTGAGTCGTGTGCGTAGCTCCGGAGTCAATATTTATTTGTTTTTTAGCTAATATTCCCCCTTTCCCAAAGAAAAATAATTATTTTTATACATATAACACTTTATTCACGTTGAAATATCGAAAAATAAATTTTAAAAATAAAATAAGGTAGCTAGAAAAAAAAATTAAAAATTAATCCGTGACCAGGACCGAACCCCTAACCACCAAGTCTACAAACTTCTTTGTCATGGCGCTAACAACCACACCTCGACTCACACGTTGCTTCCACGAATATATAGCTTAAAGAACTTCCTTCCGGTTAATTAACAAAATCTATTTTTGCCCATTCTGTGCCTCCTAATTAGAGTATAAAAATTTCCTTTATTACGATTGTTTGGTATATAAAACTCTAATTTCTGGCAGAGTTTGAAAATTATAAGTACATATTAAAGGGAGTTACAGAGTGAGTCGTGTGCGTAGCTCCGGAGTCAATATTTATTTGTTTTTTAGCTAATATTCCCTCTTTCCCAAAGAAAAATAATTATTTTTATACATATAACACTTTATTCACGTTGAAATATCGAAAAATAAATTTTAAAAATAAAATAAGGTAGCTAGAAAAAAAATTAAAAATTAATCCGTGACAGGACCGAACCCCTAACCTCCGAGTCTACAAACTTCTTTATCATGGCTCTAACAACCACACCTCGACACACACGTTGCTTCCACGAATATATAGCTTTAAGAACTTCCTTCCGGTTAATTAACAAAATCTATTTTGGCCCATTCTGTGCCTCCTAATTAGTGTATAAAAATTTCATTTACTACGATTGTTTGGTATACAAAACTCTAATTTCTGGCAGAGTTTGAAAATTATAAGTTAATATTAAAGGGAGTTTTAGAGTGAGTCGTGTGCGTAGCTTCGGAGTCAAAATTTATTCGTTTTTTAGTTAACATTCCCTCTTTCCCAAAGAAAAATAATTATTTTTATATATATAACACTTTAATCACGTTGAAATATCGAGAAATAAATTTTAAAAAATAAAATAAAGTAGCTAGAAAAAAAAATTAAAAATTAATCCGTGACCAGGACCGATCCCCTAACCACCGAGTCTACAATCTTCTTTATCATGGCTCTAATAACCACACCACGTCTCACACGTTGCTTCCACGAATATATAGCTTAAAGGATTTCCTTCCGGTTAATTAACAAAATCTATTTTGGCCCTTTCTGAGCCTCCTAATTAGTGTATAAAAATTTCCTTTACTACGATTGTTTGGTATACAAAACTCTAATTTCTGGCAGAGTTTTAAAATTATAAGTTAATATTAAAGGGAGTTACAGAGTGAGTCGTGTGCGTAGCTTCGGAGTCAAAATTTATTCGTTTTTTTGCTAACATTCCCTCTTTCCCAAAGAAAAATAATTATTTTTATATATATAACACTTTAATCACGTTGAAATATCGAAAAATAAATTTTAAAAATAAAATAAGGTAGCTAGAAAAAAAATTAAAAATTAATCCGTGACCAGGACCGAACCCCTAACCACCAAGTCTACAAACTTCTTTATCATGGCGCTAACAACCACACCTCGACTCACACGTTGCTTCCACGAATATATAGCTTAAAGAACTTCCTTCCGGTTAATTAACAAAATCTATTTTTGCCCATTCTGTGCCTCCTAATTAGAGTATAAAAATTTCCTTTATTACGATTGTTTGGTATATAAAACTCTAATTTCTGGCAGAGTTTAAAATTATAAGTACATATTAAAGGGAGTTACAGAGTGAGTCGTGTGCGTAGCTCCGGAGTCAATATTTATTTGTTTTTTAGCTAATATTCCCTCTTTCCCAAAGAAAAATAATTATTTTTATACATATAACACTTTATTCACGTTGAAATATCGAAAAATAAATTTTAAAAATAAAATAAGGTAGCTAGAAAAAAAATTAAAAATTAATCCGTGACAGGACCGAACCCCTAACCTCCGAGTCTACAAACTTCTTTATCATGGCTCTAACAACCACACCTCGACACACACGTTGCTTCCACGAATATATAGCTTAAAGAACTTCCTTCCGGTTAATTAACAAAATCTATTTTGGCCCATTCTGTGCCTCCTAATTAGTGTATAAAAATTTCATTTACTACGATTGTTTGGTATACAAAACTCTAATTTCTGGCAGAGTTTGAAAATTATAAGTTAATATTAAAGGGAGTTTTAGAGTGAGTCGTGTGCGTAGCTTCGGAGTCAAAATTTATTCGTTTTTTAGCTAACATTCCCTCTTTCCCAAAGAAAAATAATTATTTTTATACATATAACACTTTATTCACGTTGAAATATCGAAAAATGAATTTTAAAAATTAAATAAGGTACCTAGAAAAAAAATTAAAAATTAATCCGTGACAGGACCGAACCCCTAACCTCCGAGTCCACAAACTTCTTTATCATGGCTCTAACAACCGCACCTCGACAGACACGTTGCTTCCATGAATATATAGCTTAAAGAACTTCCTTCCGGTTAATTAACAAAATCTATTTTGGCCCATTCTGTGCCTCCTAATTAGAGTATAAAAATTTCCTTTATTACGATTGTTTGGTATATAGAACTCTAATTTCTGGCAGAGTTTGAAAATTATAAGTTAATATTAAAGGGAGTTACGGAGTGAGTAGTGTGCGTAGCTCTGGAGTCGAAATTTATAACTTTTTTAGCTAATATTCCCTCTTTCAAAAAAAGAAAAATAATTATTTTTGTATATTTAGCACTTTATTCACGTTGAAATATCGAAAAATAAATTTTAAAAATAAAATAAGGTAGCTAGAAAAAAAAATTAAAAATTAATCCGTGACCAGGACCGATCCCCTAACCACCGAGTCTGCAATCTTCTATATCATGGCGCTAATATCCACGCCACGTCTCACACGTTGCTTCCACGAATATATAGCTTAAAGAACTTCCTTCCGGTTAATTAACAAAATCTATTTTTGCCCATTCTGTGCCTCCTAATTAGTGTATAAAAATTTCCTTTACAACGATTGTTTGGTATACAAAACTCTAATTTCTGGCAGAGTTTGAAAATTATAAGTTAATATTAAAGGGAGTTACGGGGTGAGTAGTGTGCGTAGCTCTGGCGTCAAAATTTATTCGTTTTTTAGCTAACATTCCCTCTTTCCCAAAGAAAAATAATTATTTTTATATATATAACACTTTAATCACGTTGAAATATCGAGAAATAAATTTTAAAAAATAAAATAAAGTAGCTAGAAAGAAAAATTAAAATTTAATTCGTGACCAGGACCGAACCCCGAACCACCGAGTCTACAAACTTCTTTAACATGGCGCTCACAACCACACCTCGACACACACGTTGCTTCCACGAATATATAGCTTAAAGAACTTCCTTCCGGTTAATTAACAAAATCTAATTTGGTCCATTCTGTGCCTCCTAATTAGTGTTTAAAAATTTACTTTATTTCGATTGATTGGTATATAAAACTTTAAATTCTGGCAGCGTTAGAAAATTATAAGTTAATATTAAAGGGAGTTACGGAGTGAGTAGTATCCGTAGCTCTGGAGTCGAAATTTATAACTTTTTTAGGTAATATTCCCTCTTTCAAAAAAAGAAAAATAATTATTTTTGTATATTTAGCACTTTATTCACGTTGAAATATCGAAAAATAAATTTTAAAAATAAAATAAGGTAGCTAGAAAAAAAAATTAAAAATTAATCCGTGACCAGGACCGATCCCCTAACCACCGAGTCTACAATCTTCTTTATCATGGCGCTAATAACCACACCACGTCTCACACGTTGCTTCCACGAATATATAGCTTAAAGAATTTCCTTCCGGTTAATTAACAAAATCTATTTTGGCCTATTCTGTGCCTCCTAATTAGAGTATAAAAATTTCCTTTATTACCATTGTTTGGTATATAGAACTCTAATTTCAGGCAGAGTTTGAAAATTATAAGTTAATATTAAAGGGAGTTACGGAGTGAGTAGTGGGCGTAGCTCTGGAGTCGAAATTTATAACTTTTATAGCTAATATTCCCTCTTTCAAAAAAAGAAAAATAATTATTTTTGTATATTTAGCACTTTATTCACGTTAAAATATCGAAAAATAAATTTTAAAAATAAAATAAGGTAACTAGAAAAAAAAATTAAAAATTAATCCGTGACCAGGACCGATCCCCTAACCACCGAGTCTGCAATCTTCTATATCATGGCGCTAATATCCACACCACGTCTCACACGTTGCTTCCACGAATATATAGCTTAAAGAACTTCCTTCCGGTTAATTAACAAAATCTATTTTGGCCCATTCTGTGCCTCCTAATTAGTGTATAAAAATTTCCTTTACAACGATTGTTTGGTATACAAAACTCTAATTTCTGGCAGAGTTTGAAAATTATAAGTACATATTAAAGGGAGTTACGGGGTGAGTCGTGTGCGTAGCTCCGGAGTCAATATTTATTTGTTTTTTAGCTAATATTCCCTCTTTCCCAAAGAAAAATAATTATTTTTATACATATAACACTTTATTCACGTTGAAATATCGAAAAATAAATTTTAAAAATAAAATAAGGTAGCTAGAAAAAAAATTAAAAATTAATCCGTGACAGGACCGAACCCCTAACCTCCGAGTCTACAAACTTCTTTATCATGGCTCTAACAACCGCACTTCGACAGACACGTTGCTTCCATGAATATATAGCTTAAAGAACTTTCTACCGGTTAATTAACAAAATCTATTTTGGCCCATTCTGTGCCTCCTAATTAGTGTATAAAAATTTATTTTATTACGATTGTTTGGTATATAAAACTCTAACTTCTGGCAGAGTTTTAAAATTATAAGTTAATATTAAAGGGATTTACGGGGTGAGTAGTGTGCGTAGCTCTGGAGTCAAAATTTATTCGTTTTTTAGCTAACATTCCCTCTTTCCCAAAGAAAAATAATTATTTTTATATATATAACAGTTTAATCACGTTGAAATATCGAGAAATAAATTTTAAAAAATAAAATAAAGTAGCTAGAAAGAAAAATTAAAAATTAATTCGTGACCAGGACCGAACCCCGAACCACCGAGTCTACAAACTTCTTTAACATGGCGCTCACAACCACACCTCGACACACACGTTGCTTCCACGAATATATAGCTTAAAGAACTTCCTTCCGGTTAATTAACAAAATCTAATTTGGTCCATTCTGTGCCTCCTAATTAGTGTTTAAAAATTTACTTTATTTCGATTGTTTGGTATATAAAACTCTAATTTCTGGCAGAGTTAGAAAATTATAAGTTAATATTAAAGGGAGTTACGGAGTGAGTAGTATCCGTAGCTCTGGAGTCGAAATTTATCCGTTTTTTAGCTAATATTCCCTCTTTCAAAAAAAGAAAAATAATTATTTTTGCATATTTGGCACTTTATTCACGTAGAAATATCGAAAAATAAATTTTAAAAATAAAATAAGGTAGCTAGAAAAAAAATTAAAAATTAATCCGTGACCAGGACCGAACCCCTAACCACCGAGTCTACAAATTTCTTTATCATGGCGCTAACAACCACACCTCGACACACACGTTGCTTCCACGAATATATAGCTTAAAGAACTTCCTTCCGGTTAATTAACAAAATCTATTTTGGCCCATTCTGTGCATCCTAATTAGAGTATAAAAATTTCCTTTATTACGATTGTTTGGTATATAAAACTCTAATTTCTGGCAGAGTTTGAAAATTATAAGTTCATATTAAAGGGAGTTACAGAGTGAGTCGTGTGCGTAGCTCCGGAGTCAATATTTATTTGTTTTTTGGCTAATATTCCCTCTTTTCCAAAGAAAAATAATTATTTTTATACATATAACACTTTATTCACGTTAAAATATCGAAAAATAAATTTTAAAAATAAAATAAGGTTGCTGGAAAAAAAATTAAAAATTAATCCGTGACGGGACCGAACCCCTAACCTCCGAGTCTACAAACTTCTTTATCATGGCTCTAACAACCGCACCTCGACAGACACGTTGCTTCCATGAATATATAACTTAAAGAACTTCCTTCCGGTTAATTAACAAAATCTAATTTGGCCCATTCTGTGCCTCCTAATTAGTGTATAAAAATTTCCTTTATTACGATTGTTTGGTATATAAAACTCTAATTTCTGGCAGAGTTTGAAAATTATAAGTTAATATTAAAGGGAGTTACGGAGTGAGTAGTGTGCGTAGCTCTGGAGTCGAAATTTATCCGTTTTTTAGCTAATATTCCCTCTTTCAAAAAAAGAAAAATAATTATTTTTGCATATTTAGCACTTTATTCACGTAGAAATATCGAAAAATAAATTTTAAAAATAAAATAAGGTAGCTAGAAAAAAAAATTTAAAATTAATCCGTGACCAGGACCGATCCCCTAACCACCGAGTCTGCAATCTTCTTTATCATGGCGCTAATAACCACACCACGTCTCACACCTTGCTTCCACGAATATATAGCTGAAAGAACTTCCTTCCGGTTAATTAACAAAATCTATTTTGGCACATTCTGTGTCTCCTAATTAGTGTATAAAAATTTCCTTTACTACGATTGTTTGGTATACAAAACTCTAATTTCTGGCAGAGTTTGAAAATTATAAGTTAATATTAAAGGGAGTTACAGAGTGAGTCGTGTGCGTAGCTTCGGAGTCAAAATTTATTCGTTTTTTAGCTAAAATTCTCTCTTTCCTAAAGAAAAATAATTATTTTTATATATATAACACTTTAATCACGTTGAAATATCGAGAAATAAATTTTAAAAAATAAAATAAAGTAGCTAGAAAAAAAAATTAAAAATTTATTCCTGACCAGGACCGAACCCCTAACCACCGAGTCTACAAACTTCTTTAACATGGCGCTAACAACCCCACCTCGACACACACGTTGCTTCCACGAATATATAGCTTAAAGAACTTCCTTCCGGTTAATTAACAAAATCTATTTTGGCCCATTCTGTGCCTCCTAATTAGAGTATAAAAATTTCCTTTATTACGATTGTTTGGAATATAAAACTCTAATTTCTGGCAGAGTTTGAAAATTATAAGTTCATATTAAAGGGAGTTACAGAGTGAGTCGTGTGCGTAGCTCCGGAGTCAATATTTATTTGTTTTTTGGCTAATATTCCCTCTTTCCCAAAGAAAAATAATTATTTTTATACATATAACACTTTATTCACGTTGAAATATCGAAAAATAAATTTTAAAAATAAAATAAGGTAGCTAGAAAAAAAATTAAAAATTAATCCGTGACAGGACCGAACCCCTAACCTCCGAGTCTACAAACTTCTTTATCATGGCTCTAACAACCGCACCTCGACAGACACGTTGCTTCCATGAATATATAGCTTAAAGAACTTCCTTCCGGTTAATTAACAAAATCTAATTTGGCCCATTCTGTGCCTCCTAATTAGTGTATAAAAATTTCCTTTATTACGATTGTTTGGTATATAAAACTCTAATTTCTGGCAGAGTTTGAAAATTATAAGTTAATATTAAAGGGAGTTACGGAGTGAGTAGTGTGCGTAGCTCTGGAGTCGAAATTTATCCGTTTTTTAGCTAATATTCCCTCTTTCAAAAAAAGAAAAATAATTATTTTTGCATATTTAGCACTTTATTCACGTAGAAATATCGAAAAATAAATTTTAAAAATAAAATAAGGTAGCTAGAAAAAAAAATTAAAAATTAATCCGTGACCAGGACCGATCCCCTAACCACCGAGTCTGCAATCTTCTTTATCATGGCGCTAATAACCACACCACGTCTCACACGTTGCTTCCACGAATATATAGCTGAAAGAACTTCCTTCCGGTTAATTAACAAAATCTATTTTGGCCCATTCTGTGCCTCCTAATTAGTGTATAAAAATTTCCTTTATTACGATTGTTTGGTATATAAAACTCTAACTTCTGGCAGAGTTTTAAAATTATAAGTTAATATTAAAGGGAGTTACGGGGTGAGTAGTGTGCGTAGCTCTGGAGTCGAAATTTATAAGTTTTTTAGCTAATATTCCCCCTTTCAAAAAAAGAAAAATAATTATTTTTGTATTTTTAGCACTTTATTCACGTTGAAATATCGAAAAATAAATTTTAAAAATAAAATAAGGTAGCTAGAAAAAAAAATTAAAAATTAATCCGTGACCAGGACCGATCCCCTAACCACCGAGTCTGCAATCTTCTTTATCATGGCGCTAATAACCACACCACGTCTCACACGTTGCTTCCACGAATATATAGCTGAAAGAACTTCCTTCCGGTTAATTAACAAAATCTATTTTGTCCCATTCTGTGTCTCCTAATTAGTGTATAAAAATTTCCTTTACTACGATTGTTTGGTATACAAAACTCTAATTTCTGGCAGAGTTTGAAAATTATAAGTTAATATTAAAGGGAGTTACAGAGTGAGTCGTGTGCGTAGCTTCGGAGTCAAAATTTATTCGTTTTTTAGCTAACATTCCCTCTTTCCCAAAGAAAAATAATTATTTTTATATATATAACACTTTAATCACGTTGAAATATCGAGAAATAAATTTTAAAAAATAAAATAAAGTAGCTAGAAAAAAAAATTAAAAACTAATTCGTGACCAGGACCGAACCCCTAACCACCGAGTCTACAAACTTCTTTAACATGGCGCTAACAACCCCACCTCGACACACACGTTCCTTCCACGAATATATAGCTTAAAGAACTTCCTTCCGGTTAATTAACAAAATCTATTTTGGCCCATTCTGTGCCTCCTAATTAGAGTATAAAAATTTCCTTTATTACGATTGTTTGGTATATAAAACTCTAATTTCTGGCAGAGTTTGAAAATTATAAGTTCATATTAAAGGGAGTTACAGAGTGAGTCGTGTGCGTAGCTCCGGAGTCAATATTTATTTGTTTTTTTTCTAATATTCCCTCTTTCCCAAAGAAAAATAATTATTTTTATACATATAACACTTTATTCACGTTAAAATATCGAAAAATAAATTTTAAAAATAAAATAAGGTTGCTAGAAAAAAAATTAAAAATTAATCCGTGACAGGACCGAACCCCTAACCTCCGAGTCTACAAACTTCTTTATCATGGCTCTAACAACCGCACCTCGACAGACACGTTGCTTCCATGAATATATAGCTTAAAGAACTTCCTTCCGGTTAATTAACAAAATCTAATTTGGCCCATTCTGTGCCTCCTAATTAGTGTATAAAAATTTCCTTTATTACGATTGTTTGGTATATAAAACTCTAATTTCTGGCAGAGTTTGAAAATTATAAGTTAATATTAAAGGGAGTTACGGAGTGAGTAGTGTGCGTAGCTCTGGAGTCGAAATTTATCCGTTTTTTAGCTAATATTCCCTCTTTCAAAAAAAGAAAAATAATTATTTTTGCATATTTAGCACTTTATTCACGTAGAAATATCGAAAAATAAATTTTAAAAATAAAATAAGGTAGCTAGAAAAAAAAATTAAAAATTAATCCGTGACCAGGACCGATCCCCTAACCACCGAGTCTGCAATCTTCTTTATCATGGCGCTAATAACCACACCACGTCTCACACGTTGCTTCCACGAATATATAGCTGAAAGAACTTCCTTCCGGTTAATTAACAAAATCTATTTTGGCACATTCTGTGTCTCCTAATTAGTGTATAAAAATTTCCTTTACTACGATTGTTTGGTATACAAAACTCTAATTTGTGGCAGAGTTTGAAAATTATAATTTAATATTAAAGGGAGTTACAGAGTGAGTCGTGTGCGTAGCTTCGGAGTCAAAATTTATTCGTTTTTTAGCTAACATTCCCTCTTTCCCAAAGAAAAATAATTATTTTTATATATATAACACTTTAATCACGTTGAAATATCGAGAAATAAATTTTAAAAAATAAAATAAAGTAGCTAGAAAAAAAAATTAAAAATTAATTCGTGACCAGGACCGAACCCCTAACCACCGAGTCTACAAACTTCTTTAACATGGCGCTAACAACCCCACCTCGACACACACGTTGCTTCCACGAATATATAGCTTAAAGAACTTCCTTCCGGTTAATTAACAAAATCTATTTTGGCCCATTCTGTGCCTCCTAATTAGAGTATAAAAATTTCCTTTATTACGATTGTTTGGTATATAAAACTCTAATTTCTGGCAGAGTTTGAAAATTATAAGTTCATATTAAAGGGAGTTACAGAGTGAGTCGTGTGCGTAGCTCCGGAGTCAATATTTATTTGTTTTTTGGCTAATATTCCCTCTTTCCCAAAGAAAAATAATTATTTTTATACATATAACACTTTATTCACGTTGAAATATCGAAAAATAAATTTTAAAAATAAAATAAGGTAGCTAGAAAAAAAATTAAAAATTAATCCGTGACAGGACCGAACCCCTAACCTCCGAGTCTACAAACTTCTTTATCATGGCTCTAACAACCGCACCTCGACAGAGACGTTGCTTCCATGAATATATAGCTTAAAGAACTTCCTTCCGGTTAATTAACAAAATCTAATTTGGCCCATTCTGTGCCTCCTAATTAGTGTATAAAAATTTCCTTTATTACGATTGTTTGGTATATAAAACTCTAATTTCTGGCAGAGTTTGAAAATTATAAGTTAATATTAAAGGGAGTTACGGAGTGAGTAGTGTGCGTAGCTCTGGAGTCGAAATTTATCCGTTTTTTAGCTAATATTCCCTCTTTCAAAAAAAGAAAAATAATTATTTTTGCATATTTAGCACTTTATTCACGTAGAAATATCGAAAAATAAATTTTAAAAATAAAATAAGGTAGCTAGAAAAAAAAATTAAAAATTAATCCGTGACCAGGACCGATCCCCTAACCACCGAGTCTGCAATCTTCTTTATCATGGCGCTAATAACCACACCACGTCTCACACGTTGCTTCCACGAATATATAGCTGAAAGAACTTCCTTCCGGTTAATTAACAAAATCTATTTTGGCCCATTCTGTGTCTCCTAATTAGTGTATAAAAATTTCCTTTACTACGATTGTTTGGTATACAAAACTCTAATTTCTGGCAGAGTTTGAAAATTATAAGTTAATATTAAAGGGAGTTACAGAGTGAGTCGTGTGCGTAGCTTCGGAGTCAAAATTTATTCGTTTTTTAGCTAACATTCCCTCTTTCCCAAAGAAAAATAATTATTTTTATATATATAACACTTTAATCACGTTGAAATATCGAGAAATAAATTTTGAAAAATAAAATAAAGTAGCTAGAAAAAAAAATTAAAAATTAATTCGTGACCAGGACCGAACCCCTAACCACCGAGTCTACAAACTTCTTTAACATGGCGCTAACAACCCCACCTCGACACACACGTTCCTTCCACGAATATATAGCTTAAAGAACTTCCTTCCGGTTAATTAACAAAATCTATTTTGGCCCATTCTGTGCCTCCTAATTAGTGTATAAAAATTTCCTTTATTACGATTGTTTGGTATATAAAACTCTAACTTCTGGCAGAGTTTTAAAATTATAAGTTAATATTAAAGGGAGTTACGGGGTGAGTAGTGTGCGTAGCTCTGGAGTCGAAATTTATAAGTTTTTTAGCTAATATTCCCTCTTTCAAAAAAAGAAAAATAATTATTTTTGTATTTTTAGCACTTTATTCACGTTGAAATATCGAAAAATAAATTTTAAAAATAAAATAAGGTAGCTAGAAAAAAAAATTAAAAATTAATCCGTGACCAGGACCGATCCCCTAACCACCGAGTCTGCAATCTTCTTTATCATGGCGCTAATAACCACACCACGTCTCACACGTTGCTTCCACGAATATATAGCTGAAAGAACTTCCTTCCGGTTAATTAACAAAATCTATTTTGTCCCATTCTGTGTCTCCTAATTAGTGTATAAAAATTTCCTTTACTACGATTGTTTGGTATATAAAACTCTAATTTATGGCAGAGTTTGAAAATTATAAGTTAATATTAAAGGGAGTTACAGAGTGAGTCGTGTGCGTAGCTTCGGAGTCAAAATTTATTCGTTTTTTAGCTAACATTCCCTCTTTCACAAAGAAAAATAATTATTTTTATATATATAACACTTTAATCACGTTGAAATATCGAGAAATAAATTTTAAAAAATAAAATAAAGTAGCTAGAAAAAAAAATTAAAAACTAATTCGTGACCAGGACCGAACCCCTAACCACCGAGTCTACAAACTTCTTTAACATGGCGCTTACAACCCCACCTCGACACACACGTTCCTTCCACGAATATATAGCTTAAAGAACTTCCTTCCGGTTAATTAACAAAATCTATTTTGGCCCATTCTGTGCCTCCTAATTAGAGTATAAAAATTTCCTTTATTACGATTGTTTGGTATATAAAACTCTAATTTCTGGCAGAGTTTGAAAATTATAAGTTCATATTAAAGGGAGTTACAGAGTGAGTCGTGTGCGTAGCTCCGGAGTCAATATTTATTTGTTTTTTGGCTAATATTCCCTCTTTCCCAAAGAAAAATAATTATTTTTATACATATAACACTTTATTCACGTTAAAATATCGAAAAATAAATTTTAAAAATAAAATAAGGTTGCTAGAAAAAAAATTAAAAATTAATCCGTGACAGGACCGAACCCCTAACCTCCGAGTCTACAAACTTCTTTATCATGGCTCTAACAACCGCACCTCGACAGACACGTTGCTTCCATGAATATATAGCTTGCAGAACTTCCTTCCGGTTAATTAACAAAATCTAATTTGGCCCATTCTGTGCCTCCTAATTAGTGTATAAAAATTTCCTTTATTACGATTGTTTGGTATATAAAACTCTAATTTCTGGCAGAGTTTGAAAATTATAAGTTAATATTAAAGGGAGTTACGGAGTGAGTAGTGTGCGTAGCTCTGGAGTCGAAATTTATCCGTTTTTTAGCTAATATTCCCTCTTTCAAAAAAAGAAAAATAATTATTTTTGCATATTTAGCACTTTATTCACGTAGAAATATCGAAAAATAAATTTTAAAAATAAAATAAGGTAGCTAGAAAAAAAAATTAAAAATTAATCCGTGACCAGGACCGATCCCCTAACCACCGAGTCTGCAATCTTCTTTATCATGGCGCTAATAACCACACCACGTCTCACACGTTGCTTCCACGAATATATAGCTGAAAGAACTTCCTTCCGGTTAATTAACAAAATCTATTTTGGCACATTCTGTGTCTCCTAATTAGTGTATAAAAATTTCCTTTACTACGATTGTTTGGTATATAAAACTCTAATTTCTGGCAGAGTTTGAAAATTATAAGTTCATATTAAAGGGAGTTACAGAGTGAGTCGTGTGCGTAGCTCCGGAGTCAATATTTATTTGTTTTTTGACTAATATTCCCTCTTTCCCAAAGAAAAATAATTATTTTTATACATATAACACTTTATTCACGTTGAAATATCGAAAAATAAATTTTAAAAATAAAATAAGGTAGCTAGAAAAAAAATTAAAAATTAATCCGTGACAGGACCGAACCCCTAACCTCCGAGTCTACAAACTTCTTTATCATGGCTCTAACAACCGCACCTCGACAGACACGTTGCTTCCATGAATATATAGCTTAAAGAACTTCCTTCCGGTTAATTAACAAAATCTAATTTGGCCCATTCTGTGCCTCCTAATTAGTGTATAAAAATTTCCTTTATTACGATTGTTTGGTAAAAAAACTCTAATTTCTGGCAGAGTTTGAAAGTTATAAGTTAATATTAAAGGGAGTTACGGAGTGAGTAGTGTGCGTAGCTCTGGAGTCGAAATTTATCCGTTTTTTAGCTAATATTCCCTCTTTCAAAAAAAGAAAAATAATTATTTTTGCATATTTAGCACTTTATTCACGTAGAAATATCGAAAAATAAATTTTAAAAATAAAATAAGGTTGCTAGAAAAAAAATTAAAAATTAATCCGTGACAGGACCGAACCCCTAACCTCCGAGTCTACAAACTTCTTTATCATGGCTCTAACAACCGCACCTCGACAGACACGTTGCTTCCATGAATATATAGCTTGCAGAACTTCCTTCTGGTTAATTAACAAAATCTAATTTGGCCCATTCTGTGCCTCCTAATTAGTGTATAAAAATTTCCTTTATTACGATTGTTTGGTATATAAAACTCTAATTTCTGGCAGAGTTTGAAAATTATAAGTTAATATTAAAGGGAGTTACGGAGTGAGTAGTGTGCGTAGCTCTGGAGTCGAAATTTATCCGTTTTTTAGCTAATATTCCCTCTTTCAAAAAAAGAAAAATAATTATTTTTGCATATTTAGCACTTTATTCACGTAGAAATATCGAAAAATAAATTTTAAAAATAAAATAAGGTAGCTAGAAAAAAAAATTAAAAATTAATCCGTGACCAGGACCGATCCCCTAACCACCGAGTCTGCAATCTTCTTTATCATGGCGCTAATAACCACACCACGTCTCACACGTTGCTTCCACGAATATATAGCTGAAAGAACTTCCTTCCGGTTAATTAACAAAATCTATTTTGGCACATTCTGTGTCTCCTAATTAGTGTATAAAAATTTCCTTTATTACGATTGTTTGGTATATAAAACTCTAATTTCTGGCAGAGTTTGAAAATTATAAGTTCATATTAAAGGGAGTTACAGAGTGAGTCGTGTGCGTAGCTTCGGAGTCAAAATTTATTCGTTTTTTAGCTAACATTCCCTCTTTCCCAAAGAAAAATAATTATTTTTATATATATAACACTTTAATCACGTTGAAATATCGAGAAATAAATTTTGAAAAATAAAATAAAGTAGCTAGAAAAAAAAATTAAAAATTAATTCGTGACCAGGACCGAACCCCTAACCACCGAGTCTACAAACTTCTTTAACATGGCGCTAACAACCCCACCTCGACACACACGTTCCTTCCACGAATATATAGCTTAAAGAACTTCCTTCCGGTTAATTAACAAAATCTATTTTGGCCCATTCTGTGCCTCCTAATTAGTGTATAAAAATTTCCTTTATTACGATTGTTTGGTATATAAAACTCTAACTTCTGGCAGAGTTTTAAAATTATAAGTTAATATTAAAGGGAGTTACGGGGTGAGTAGTGTGCGTAGCTCTGGAGTCGAAATTTATAAGTTTTTCAGCTAATATTCCCTCTTTCAAAAAAAGAAAAATAATTATTTTTGTATTTTTAGCACTTTATTCACGTTGAAATATCGAAAAATAAATTTTAAAAATAAAATAAGGTAGCTAGAAAAAAAAATTAAAAATTAATCCGTGACCAGGACCGATCCCCTAACCACCGAGTCTGCAATCTTCTTTATCATGGGGCTAATAACCACACCACGTCTCACACGTTGCTTCCACGAATATATAGCTGAAAGAACTTCCTTCCGGTTAATTAACAAAATCTATTTTGGCACATTCTGAGTCTCCTAATTAGTGTATAAAAATTTCCTTTACTACGATTGTTTGGTATATAAAACTCTAATTTCTGGCAGAGTTTGAAAATTATAAGTTCATATTAAAGGGAGTTACAGAGTGAGTCGTGTGCGTAGCTCCGGAGTCAATATTTATTTGTTTTTTGACTAATATTCCCTCTTTCCCAAAGAAAAATAATTATTTTTATACATATAACACTTTATTCACGTTGAAATATAGAAAAATAAATTTTAAAAATAAAATAAGGTAGCTAGAAAAAAAATTAAAAATTAATTCGTGACCAGGACCGAACCCCTAACCACCGAGTCTACAAACTTCTTTAACATGGCGCTAACAACCCCACCTCGACACACACGTTCCTTCCACGAATATATAGCTTAAAGAACTTCCTTCCGGTTAATTAACAAAATCTATTTTGGCCCATTCTGTGCCTCCTAATTAGTGTATAAAAATTTCCTTTATTACGATTGTTTGGTATATAAAACTCTAACTTCTGGCAGAGTTTTAAAATTATAAGTTAATATTAAAGGGAGTTACGGGGTGAGTAGTGTGCGTAGCTCTGGAGTCGAAATTTATAAGTTTTTTAGCTAATATTCCCTCTTTCAAAAAAAGAAAAATAATTATTTTTGTATTTTTAGCACTTTATTCACGTTGAAATATCGAAAAATAAATTTTAAAAATAAAATAAGGTAGCTAGAAAAAAAAATTAAAAATTAATCCGTGACCAGGACCGATCCCCTAACCACCGAGTCTGCAATCTTCTTTATCATGGCGCTAATAACCACACCACGTCTCACACGTTGCTTCCACGAATATATAGCTGAAAGAACTTCCTTCCGGTTAATTAACAAAATCTATTTTGTCCCATTCTGTGTCTCCTAATTAGTGTATAAAAATTTCCTTTACTACGATTGTTTGGTATATAAAACTCTAATTTCTGGCAGAGTTTGAAAATTATAAGTTAATATTAAAGGGAGTTACAGAGTGAGTCGTGTGCGTAGCTTCGGAGTCAAAATTTATTCGTTTTTTAGCTAACATTCCCTCTTTCACAAAGAAAAATAATTATTTTTATATATATAACACTTTAATCACGTTGAAATATCGAGAAATAAATTTTAAAAAATAAAATAAAGTAGCTAGAAAAAAAAATTAAAAACTAATTCGTGACCAGGACCGAACCCCTAACCACCGAGTCTACAAACTTCTTTAACATGGCGCTAACAACCCCACCTCGACACACACGTTCCTTCCACGAATATATAGCTTAAAGAACTTCCTTCCGGTTAATTAACAAAATCTATTTTGGCCCATTCTGTGCCTCCTAATTAGAGTATAAAAATTTCCTTTATTACGATTGTTTGGTATATAAAACTCTAATTTCTGGCAGAGTTTGAAAATTATAAGTTCATATTAAAGGGAGTTACAGAGTGAGTCGTGTGCGTAGCTCCGGAGTCAATATTTATTTGTTTTTTGGCTAATATTCCCTCTTTCCCAAAGAAAAATAATTATTTTTATACATATAACACTTTATTCACGTTAAAATATCGAAAAATAAATTTTAAAAATAAAATAAGGTTGCTAGAAAAAAAATTAAAAATTAATCCGTGACAGGACCGAACCCCTAACCTCCGAGTCTACAAACTTCTTTATCATGGCTCTAACAACCGCACCTCGACAGACACGTTGCTTCCATGAATATATAGCTTGCAGAACTTCCTTCCGGTTAATTAACAAAATCTAATTTGGCCCATTCTGTGCCTCCTAATTAGTGTATAAAAATTTCCTTTATTACGATTGTTTGGTATATAAAACTCTAATTTCTGGCAGAGTTTGAAAATTATAAGTTAATATTAAAGGGAGTTACGGGGTGAGTAGTGTGCGTAGCTCTGGAGTCGAAATTTATAAGTTTTTTAGCTAATATTCCCTCTTTCAAAAAAAGAAAAATAATTATTTTTGTATTTTTAGCACTTTATTCACGTTGAAATATCGAAAAATAAATTTTAAAAATAAAATAAGGTAGCTAGAAAAAAAAATTAAAAATTAATCCGTGACCAGGACCGATCCCCTAACCACCGAGTCTGCAATCTTCTTTATCATGGCGCTAATAACCACACCACGTCTCACACGTTGCTTCCACGAATATATAGCTGAAAGAACTTCCTTCCGGTTAATTAACAAAATCTATTTTGTCCCATTCTGTGTCTCCTAATTAGTGTATAAAAATTTCCTTTACTACGATTGTTTGGTATATAAAACTCTAATTTCTGGCAGAGTTTGAAAATTATAAGTTAATATTAAAGGGAGTTACAGAGTGAGTCGTGTGCGTAGCTTCGGAGTCAAAATTTATTCGTTTTTTAGCTAACATTCCCTCTTTCACAAAGAAAAATAATTATTTTTATATATATAACACTTTAATCACGTTGAAATATCGAGAAATAAATTTTAAAAAATAAAATAAAGTAGCTAGAAAAAAAAATTAAAAACTAATTCGTGACCAGGACCGAACCCCTAACCACCGAGTCTACAAACTTCTTTAACATGGCGCTAACAACCCCACCTCGACACACACGTTCCTTCCACGAATATATAGCTTAAAGAACTTCCTTCCGGTTAATTAACAAAATCTATTTTGGCCCATTCTGTGCCTCCTAATTAGAGTATAAAAATTTCCTTTATTACGATTGTTTGGTATATAAAACTCTAATTTCTGGCAGAGTTTGAAAATTATAAGTTCATATTAAAGGGAGTTACAGAGTGAGTCGTGTGCGTAGCTCCGGAGTCAATATTTATTTGTTTTTTGGCTAATATTCCCTCTTTCCCAAAGAAAAATAATTATTTTTATACATATAACACTTTATTCACGTTAAAATATCGAAAAATAAATTTTAAAAATAAAATAAGGTTGCTAGAAAAAAAATTAAAAATTAATCCGTGACAGGACCGAACCCCTAACCTCCGAGTCTACAAACTTCTTTATCATGGGTCTAACAACCGCACCTCGACAGACACGTTGCTTCCATGAATATATAGCTTGCAGAACTTCCTTCCGGTTAATTAACAAAATCTAATTTGGCCCATTCTGTGCCTCCTAATTAGTGTATAAAAATTTCCTTTATTACGATTGTTTGGTATATAAAACTCTAATTTCTGGCAGAGTTTGAAAATTATAAGTTAATATTAAAGGGAGTTACGGAGTGAGTAGTGTGCGTAGCTCTGGAGTCGAAATTTATCCGTTTTTTAGCTAATATTCCCTCTTTCAAAAAAAGAAAAATAATTATTTTTGCATATTTAGCACTTTATTCACGTAGAAATATCGAAAAATAAATTTTAAAAATAAAATAAGGTAGCTAGAAAAAAAAATTAAAAATTAATCCGTGACCAGGACCGATCCCCTAACCACCGAGTCTGCAATCTTCTTTATCATGGCGCTAATAACCACACCACGTCTCACACGTTGCTTCCACGAATATATAGCTGAAAGAACTTCCTTCCGGTTAATTAACAAAATCTATTTTGGCACATTCTGTGTCTCCTAATTAGTGTATAAAAATTTCCTTTACTACGATTGTTTGGTATATAAAACTCTAATTTCTGGCAGAGTTTGAAAATTATAAGTTCATATTAAAGGGAGTTACAGAGTGAGTCGTGTGCGTAGCTCCGGAGTCAATATTTATTTGTTTTTTGACTAATATTCCCTCTTTCCCAAAGAAAAATAATTATTTTTATACATATAACACTTTATTCACGTTGAAATATCGAAAAATAAATTTTAAAAATAAAATAAGGTAGCTAGAAAAAAAATTAAAAATTAATCCGTGACAGGACCGAACCCCTAACCTCCGAGTCTACAAACTTCTTTATCATGGCTCTAACAACCGCACCTCGACAGACACGTTGCTTCCATGAATATATAGCTTAAAGAACTTCCTTCCGGTTAATTAACAAAATCTAATTTGGCCCATTCTGTGCCTCCTAATTAGTGTATAAAAATTTCCTTTATTACGATTGTTTGGTAAAAAAACTCTAATTTCTGGCAGAGTTTGAAAGTTATAAGTTAATATTAAAGGGAGTTACGGAGTGAGTAGTGTGCGTAGCTCTGGAGTCGAAATTTATCCGTTTTTTAGCTAATATTCCCTCTTTCAAAAAAAGAAAAATAATTATTTTTGCATATTTAGCACTTTATTCACGTAGAAATATCGAAAAATAAATTTTAAAAATAAAATAAGATAGCTAGAAAAAAAAATTAAAAATTAATCCGTGACCAGGACCGATCCCCTAACCACCGAGTCTGCAATCTTCTTTATCATGGCGCTAATAACCACACCACGTCTCACACGTTGCTTCCACGAATATATAGCTGAAAGAACTTCCGTCCGGTTAATTAACAAAATCTATTTTGGCGCATTCTGTGTCTCCTAATTAGTGTATAAAAATTTCCTTTACTACGATTGTTTGGTATACAAAACTCTAATTTCTGGCAGAGTTTGAAAATTATAAGTTAATATTAAAGGGAGTTACAGAGTGAGTCGTGTGCGTAGCTTCGGAGTCAAAATTTATTCGTTTTTTAGCTAACATTCCCTATTTCCCAAAGAAAAATAATTATTTTTATATATATAACACTTTAATCACGTTGAAATATCGAGAAATAAATTTTAAAAAATAAAATAAAGTAGCTAGAAAAAAAAATTAAAAATTAATTCGTGACCAGGACCGAACCCCTAACCACCGAGTCTACAAACTTCTTTAACATGGCGCTAACAACCCCACCTCGACACACACGTTGCTTCCACGAATATATAGCTTAAAGAACTTCCTTCCGGTTAATTAACAAAATCTATTTTGGCCCATTCTGTGCCTCCTAATTAGAGTATAAAAATTTCCTTTATTACGATTGTTTGGTATATAAAACTCTAATTTCTGGCAGAGTTTGAAAATTATAAGTTCATATTAAAGGGAGTTACAGAGTGAGTCGTGTGCGTAGCTCCGGAGTCAATATTTATTTGTTTTTTGGCTAATATTCCCTCTTTCCCAAAGAAAAATAATTATTTTTATACATATAACACTTTATTCACGTTAAAATATCGAAAAATAAAATTTAAAAATAAAATAAGGTAGCTAGAAAAAAAATTAAAAATTAATCCGTGACAGGACCGAACCCCTAACCTCCGAGTCTACAAACTTCTTTATCATGGCTCTAACAACCGCACCTCGACAGACACGTTGCTTCCATGAATATATAGCTTAAAGAACTTCCTTCCGGTTAATTAACAAAATCTAATTTGGCCCATTCTGTGCCTCCTAATTAGTGTATAAAAATTTCCTTTATTACGATTGTTTGGTATATAAAACTCTAATTTCTGGCAGTGTTTGAAAATTATAAGTTAATATTAAAGGGAGTTACGGAGTGAGTAGTGTGCGTAGATCTGGAGTCGAAATTTATCCGTTTTTTAGCTAATATTCCCTCTTTCAAAAAAAGAAAAATAATTATTTTTGCATATTTAGCACTTTATTCACGTAGAAATATCGAAAAATAAATTTTAAAAATAAAATAAGGTAGCTAGAAAAAAAAATTAAAAATTAATCCGTGACCAGGACCGATCCCCTAACCACCGAGTCTGCAATCTTCTTTATCATGGCGCTAATAACCACACCACGTCTCACACGTTGCTTCACGAATATATAGCTGAAAGAACTTCCGTCCGGTTAATTAACAAAATCTATTTTGGCGCATTCTGTGTCTCCTAATTAGTGTATAAAAATTTCCTTTACTACGATTGTTTGGTATATAAAACTCTAATTTCTGGCAGAGTTTGAAAATTATAAGTTAATAAAGGGAGTTACAGAGTGAGTCGTGTGCGTAGCTCCGGAGTCAATATTTATTTGTTTTTTGGCTAATATTCCCTCTTTCCCAAAGAAAAATAATTATTTTTATACATATAACACTTTATTCACGTTTAAATATCGAAAAATAAATTTTAAAAATAAAATAAGGTAGCTAGAAAAAAAATTGAAAATTAATCCGTGACAGGACCGAACCCCTAACCTCCGAGTCTACAAACTTCTTTATCATGGCTCTAACAACCGCACATCGACAGACACGTTGCTTCCATGAATATATAGCTTAAAGAACTTCCTTCCGGTTAATTAACAAAATCTAATTTTGCCCATTCTGTGCCTCCTAATTAGTGTATAAAAATTTCCTTTATTACGATTGTTTGGTATATAAAACTCTAATTTCTGGCAGAGTTTGAAAATTATAAGTTAATATTAAAGGGAGTTACGGAGTGAGTAGTGTGCGTAGATCTGGAGTCGAAATTTATCCGTTTTTTAGCTAATATTCCCTCTTTCAAAAAAAGAAAAATAATTATTTTTGCATATTTAGCACTTTATTCACGTAGAAATATCGAAAAATAAATTTTAAAAATAAAATAAGGTAGCTAGAAAAAAAAAATTAAAAATTAATCCGTGACCAGGACCGAACCCCTAACCACCGAGTCTACAAACTTCTTTATCATGGCGCTAACAACCACACCTCGACACACATGTTGCTTCCACGAATATATAGCTTAAAGAACTTCCTTCCGGTTAATTAACAAAATCTATTTTGGCCCATTCTGTGCCTCCTAATTAGTGTATTAAAGTTTCCTTTACTACGATTGTTTGGTATACAAAACTCTAATTTCTGGCAGAGTTTGAAAATTATAAGTTAATATTAAAGGGAGTTACAGAGTGAGTCGTGTGCGTAGCTTCGGAGTCAAAATTTATTCGTTTTTTAGCTAACATTCCCTCTTTCCCAAAGAAAAATAATTATTTTTATATATATAACACTTTAATCACGTTGAAATATCGAGAAATAAATTTTAAAAAATAAAATAAAGTAGCTAGAAAAAAAAATTAAAAATTAATTCGTGACCAGGACCGAAACCCTAACCACCGAGTCTACAAACTTTTTTAACATGGCGCTAACAACCCCACCTCGACACACACGTTGCTTCCACGAATATATAGCTTAAAGAACTTCCTTCCGGTTAATTAACAAAATCTATTTTGGCCCATTCTGTGCCTCCTAATTAGAGTATAAAAATTTCCTTTATTACGATTGTTTGGTATATAAAACTCTAATTTCTGGCAGAGTTTGAAAATTATAAGTTCATATTAAAGGGAGTTACAGAGTGAGTCGTGTGCGTAGCTCCGGAGTCAATATTTATTTGTTTTTTGGCTAATATTCCCTCTTTCCCAAAGAAAAATAATTATTTTTATACATATAACACTTTATTCACGTTAAAATATCGAAAAATAAATTTTAAAAATAAAATAAGGTAGCTAGAAAAAAAATTAAAAATTAATCCGTGACAGGACCGAACCCCCAACCTCCGAGTCTACAAACTTCTTTATCATGGCTCTAACAACCGCACCTCGACAGACACGTTGCTTCCATGAATATATAGCTTAAAGAACTTCCTTCCGGTTAATTAACAAAATCTAATTTGGCCCATTCTGTGCCTCCTAATTAGTGTATAAAAATTTCCTTTATTACGATTGTTTGGTATATAAAACTCTAATTTCTGGCAGAGTTTGAAAATTATAAGTTAATATTAAAGGGAGTTACGGAGTGAGTAGTGTGCGTAGCTCTGGAGTCGAAATTTATCCGTTTTTTAGCTAATATTCCCTCTTTCAAAAAAAGAAAAATAATTATTTTTGCATATTTAGCACTTTATTCACGTAGAAATATCGAAAAATAAATTTTAAAAATAAAATAAGGTAGCTAGAAAAAAAAATTAAAAATTAATCCGTGACCAGGACCGATCCCCTAACCACCGAGTCTGCAATCTTCTTTATCATGGCGCTAATAACCACACCACGTCTCACACGTTGCTTCCACGAATATATAGCTGAAAGAACTTCCGTCCGGTTAATTAACAAAATCTATTTTGGCGCATTCTGTGTCTCCTAATTAGTGTATAAAAATTTCCTTTACTACGATTGTTTGGTATATAAAACTCTAATTTCTGGCAGAGTTTGAAAATTATAGGTTAATATTAAAGGGAGTTACAGAGTGAGTCGTGTGCGTAGCTCCGGAGTCAATATTTATTTGTTTTTTGGCTAATATTCCCTCTTTCCCAAAGAAAAATAATTATTTTTATACATATAACACTTTATTCACGTTTAAATATCGAAAAATAAATTTTAAAAATAAAATAAGGTAGCTAGAAAAAAAATTAAAAATTAATCCGTGACAGGACCGAACCCCTAACCTCCGAGTCTACAAACTTCTTTATCATGGCTCTAACAACCGCACCTCGACAGACACGTTGCTTCCATGAATATATAGCTTAAAGAACTTCCTTCCGGTTAATTAACAAAATCTAATTTTGCCCATTCTGTGCCTCCTAATTAGTGTATAAAAATTTCCTTTATTACGATTGTTTGGTATATAAAACTCTAATTTCTGGCAGAGTTTGAAAATTATAAGTTAATATTAAAGGGAGTTACGGAGTGAGTAGTGTGCGTAGATCTGGAGTCGAAATTTATCCGTTTTTTAGCTAATATTCCCTCTTTCAAAAAAAGAAAAATAATTATTTTTGCATATTTAGCACTTTATTCACGTAGAAATATCGAAAAATAAATTTTAAAATTAAAATAAGGTAGCTAGAAAAAAAAATTACAAATTAATCCGTGACCAGGACCGAACCCCTAACCACCGAGTCTACAAACTTCTTTATCATGGCGCTAACAACCACACCTCGACACACATGTTGCTTCCACGAATATCTAGCTTAAAGAACTTCCTTCCGGTTAATTAACAAAATCTATTTTGGCCCATTCTGTGCCTCCTAATTAGAGTATAAAAATTTCCTTTATTACGATTGTTTGGTATATAAAACTCTAATTTCTGGCAGAGTTTGAAAATTATAAGTTAATATTAAAGGGGGTTACGGAGTGAGTAGTGTGCGTAGCTCTGGAGTCGAAATTTATAACTTTTTTAAATAATATTCCCTCTTTCAAAAAAAGAAAAATAATTATTTTTGTATATTTAGCACTTTATTCACGTTGAAATATCGAAAAATAAATTTTAAAAATAAAATAAGGTAGCTAGAAAAAAAAATTAAAAATTAATCCGTGACCAGGACCGATCCCCTAACCACCGAGTCTACAATCTTCTTTATCATGGCGCTAACAACCACACCTCGACACACATGTTGCTTCCACGAATATATAGCTTAAAGAACTTCCTTCCGGTTAATTAACAAAATCTATTTTGGCCCATTCTGTGCCTCCTAATTAGAGTATAAAAATTTCCTTTATTACGATTGTTTGGTATATAAAACTCTAATTTCTGGCAGAGTTTGAAAATTATAAGTTAATATTAAAGGGGGTTACGGAGTGAGTAGTGTGCGTAGCTCTGGAGTCGAAATTTATAACTTTTTTAGCTAATATTCCCTCTTTCAAAAAAGAAAAATAATTATTTTTGTATATTTAGCACTTTATTCACGTTGAAATATCGAAAAATAAATTTTAAAAATAAAATAAGGTAGCTAGAAAAAAAAATTAAAAATTAATCCGTGACCAGGACCGATCCCCTAACCACCGAGTCTACAATCTTCTTTATCATGGCGCTAATAACCACACCACGTCTCACACGTTGCTTCCACGAAGATATAGCTTAAAGAATTTCCTTCCGGTTAATTAACAAAATATATTTTGGCTCATTCTGTGCCTCCTAATTAGTGTATAAAAATTTCCTTTACTACGATTCTTTGGTATACAAAACTCTAATTTCTGGCAGAGTTTGAAAATTATAAGTTCATATTAAAGGGAGTTACAGAGTGAGTCGTGAGCGTAGCTCCGGAGTCAATATTTATTTGTTTTTTAGCTAATATTCCCCCTTTCCCAAAGAAAAATAATTATTTTTATACATATAACACTTTATTCACGTTGAAATATCGAAAAAAAAATTTTAAAAATAAAATAAGGTAGCTAGAAAAAAAATTAAAAATTAATCCGTGACAGGACCGAACCCCTAACCTCCGAGTCTACAAACTTCTTTTTCATGGCTCTAACAACCGCACCTCGACAGACACGTTGCTTCCATGAATATATAGCTTAAAGAACTTCCTTCCGGTTAATTAACAAAATCTAATTTGGCCCATTCTGTGCCTCCTAATTAGTGTATAAAAATTTCCTTTATTACGATTGTTTGGTATATAAAACTCTAATTTCTGGCAGAGTTTGAAAATTATAAGTTAATATTAAAGGGAGTTACGGAGTGAGTAGTGTGCGTAGCTCTGGAGTCGAAATTTATCCGTTTTTTAGCTAATATTCCCTCTTTCAAAAAAAGAAAAATAATTATTTTTGCATATTTAGCACTTTATTCACGTAGAAATATCGAAAAATAAATTTTAAAAATAAAATAAGGTAGCTAGAAAAAAAAATTAAAAATTAATCCGTGACCAGGACCGATCCCCTAACCACCGAGTCTGCAATCTTCTTTATCATGGCGCTAATAACCACACCACGTCTCACACGTTGCTTCCACGAATATATAGCTGAAAGAACTTCCGTCCGGTTAATTAACAAAATCTATTTTGGCGCATTCTGTGTCTCCTAATTAGTGTATAAAAATTTCCTTTACTACGATTGTTTGGTATATAAAACTCTAATTTCTGGCAGAGTTTGAAAATTATAGGTTAATATTAAAGGGAGTTACAGAGTGAGTCGTGTGCGTAGCTCCGGAGTCAATATTTATTTGTTTTTTGGCTAATATTCCCTCTTTCCCAAAGAAAAATAATTATTTTTATACATATAACACTTTATTCACGTTTAAATATCGAAAAATAAATTTTAAAAATAAAATAAGGTAGCTAGAAAAAAAATTAAAAATTAATCCGTGACAGGACCGAACCCCTAACCTCCGAGTCTACAAACTTCTTTATCATGGCTCTAACAACCGCACCTCGACAGACACGTTGCTTCCATGAATATATAGCTTAAAGAACTTCCTTCCGGTTAATTAACAAAATCTAATTTTGCCCATTCTGTGCCTCCTAATTAGTGTATAAAAATTTCCTTTATTACGATTGTTTGGTATATAAAACTCTAATTTCTGGCAGAGTTTGAAAATTATAAGTTAATATTAAAGGGAGTTACGGAGTGAGTAGTGTGCGTAGATCTGGAGTCGAAATTTATCCGTTTTTTAGCTAATATTCCCTCTTTCAAAAAAAGAAAAATAATTATTTTTGCATATTTAGCACTTTATTCACGTAGAAATATCGAAAAATAAATTTTAAAATTAAAATAAGGTAGCTAGAAAAAAAAATTACAAATTAATCCGTGACCAGGACCGAACCCCTAACCACCGAGTCTACAAACTTCTTTATCATGGCGCTAACAACCACACCTCGACACACATGTTGCTTCCACGAATATATAGCTTAAAGAACTTCCTTCCGGTTAATTAACAAAATCTATTTTGGCCCATTCTGTGCCTCCTAATTAGAGTATAAAAATTTCCTTTATTACGATTGTTTGGTATATAAAACTCTAATTTCTGGCAGAGTTTGAAAATTATAAGTTAATATTAAAGGGGGTTACGGAGTGAGTAGTGTGCGTAGCTCTGGAGTCGAAATTTATAACTTTTTTAAATAATATTCCCTCTTTCAAAAAAAGAAAAATAATTATTTTTGTATATTTAGCACTTTATTCACGTTGAAATATCGAAAAATAAATTTTAAAAATAAAATAAGGTAGCTAGAAAAAAAAATTAAAAATTAATCCGTGACCAGGACCGATCCCCTAACCACCGAGTCTACAATCTTCTTTATCATGGCGCTAACAACCAC
Source organism: Parasteatoda tepidariorum (assembly GCF_982258835.1). Classification (NCBI taxonomy): domain Eukaryota; kingdom Metazoa; phylum Arthropoda; class Arachnida; order Araneae; family Theridiidae; genus Parasteatoda; species Parasteatoda tepidariorum. The sequence goes on from NC_141762.1 coordinate 94,927,522, forward strand.
ACCTCGACACACATGTTGCTTCCACGAATATATAGCTTAAAGAACTTCCTTCCGGTTAATTAACAAAATCTATTTTGGCCCATTCTGTGCCTCCTAATTAGAGTATAAAAATTTCCTTTATTACGATTGTTTGGTATATAAAACTCTAATTTCTGGCAGAGTTTGAAAATTATAAGTTAATATTAAAGGGGGTTACGGAGTGAGTAGTGTGCGTAGCTCTGGAGTCGAAATTTATAACTTTTTTAGCTAGTATTCCCTCTTTCAAAAAAAGAAAAATAATTATTTTTGTATATTTAGCACTTTATTCACGTTGAAATATCGAAAAATAAATTTTAAAAATAAAATAAGGTAGCTAGAAAAAAAAATTAAAAATTAATCCGTGACCAGGACCGATCCCCTAACCACCGAGTCTACAATCTTCTTTATCATGGCGCTAATAACCACACCACGTCTCACACGTTGCTTCCACGAAGATATAGCTTAAAGAATTTCCTTCCGGTTAATTAACAAAATATATTTTGGCTCATTCTGTGCCTCCTAATTAGTGTATAAAAATTTCCTTTACTACGATTCTTTGGTATACAAAACTCTAATTTCTGGCAGAGTTTGAAAATTATAAGTTCATATTAAAGGGAGTTACAGAGTGAGACGTGAGCGTAGCTCCGGAGTCAATATTTATTTGTTTTTTAGCTAATATTCCCCCTTTCCCAAAGAAAAATAATTATTTTTATACATATAACACTTTATTCACGTTGAAATATCGAAAAAAAAATTTTAAAAATAAAATAAGGTAGCTAGAAAAAAAATTAAAAATTAATCCGTGACAGGACCGAACCCCTAACCTCCGAGTCTACAAACTTCTTTTTCATGGCTCTAACAACCGCACCTCGACAGACACGTTGCTTCCATGAATATATAGCTTAAAGAACGTCCTTCCGGTTAATTAACAAAATCTATTTTGGCCCATTCTGTGCCTCCTAATTAGTGTATAAAAATTTCCTTTATTACGATTGTTTGGTATATAAAACTCTAACTTCTGGCAGAGTTTTAAAATTATAAGTTAATATTAAAGGGAGTTACGGGGTGAGTAGTGTGCGTAGCTCTGGAGTCGAAATTTATAACTTTTTTAGCTAATATTCCCTCTTTCAAAAAAAGAAAAATAATTATTTTTGTATTTTTAGCACTTTATTCACGTTGAAATATCGAAAAATAAATTTTAAAAATAAAATAAGGTAGCTAGAAAAAAAAATTAAAAATTAATCCGTGACCAGGACCGATCCCCTAACCACCGAGTCTGCAATCTTCTTTATCATGGCGCTAATAACCACACCACGTCTCACACGTTGCTTCCACGAATATATAGCTGAAAGAACTTCCTTCCGGTTAATTAACAAAATCTATTTTGGCCCATTCTGTGTCTCCTAATTAGTGTATAAAAATTTCCTTTACTACGATTGTTTGGTATACAAAACTCTAATTTCTGGCAGAGTTTGAAAATTATAAGTTAATATTAAAGGGAGTTACAGAGTGAGTCGTGTGCGTAGCTTCGGAGTCAAAATTTATTCGTTTTTTAGCTAACATTCCCTCTTTCCCAAAGAAAAATAATTATTTTTGTATTTTTAGCACTTTATTCACGTTGAAATATCGAAAAATAAATTTTAAAAATAAAATAAGGTAGCTAGAAAAAAAAATTAAAAATTAATCCGTGACCAGGACCGATCCCCTAACCACCGAGTCTGCAATCTTCTTTATCATGGCGCTAATAACCACACCACGTCTTACACGTTGCTTCCACGAATATATAGCTGAAAGAACTTCCTTCCGGTTAATTAACAAAATCTATTTTGGCCAATTCTGTCTCCTAATTAGTGTATAAAAATTTCCTTTACTACGATTGTTTGGTATACAAAACTCTAATTTCTGGCAGAGTTTGAAAATTATAAGTTAATATTAAAGGGAGTTACAGAGTGAGTCGTGTGCGTAGCTTCGGAGTCAAAATTTATTCGTTTTTTAGCTAACATTCCCTCTTTCCCAAAGAAAAATAATTATTTTTATATATATAACACTTTAATCACGTTGAAATATCGAGAAATAAATTTTAAAAAATAAAATAAAGTAGCTAGAAAGAAAAATTTAAAATTAATTCGTGACCAGGACCGAACCCCTAACCACCGAGTCTACAAACTTCTTTAACATGGCGCTAACAACCCCACCTCGACACACACGTTGCTTCCACGAATATATAGCTTAAAGAACTTCCTTCCGGTTAATTAACAAAATCTAATTTGGCCCATTCTGTGCCTCCTAATTAGTGTATAAAAATTTCCTTTATTACGATTGTTTGGTATATAAAACTCTAATTTCTGGCAGAGTTTGAAAATTATAAGTTAATATTAAAGGGAGTTACGGAGTGAGTAGTGTGCGTAGCTCTGGAGTCGAAATTTATCCGTTTTTTAGCTAATATTCCCTCTTTTAAAAAAAGAAAAATAATTATTTTTATACATATAACACTTTATTCACGTTGAAATATCGAGATATAAATTTTAAAAAATAAAATAAAGCAGCTAGAAGAAAAAAATTTAAAATTAATCCGTGACCAGGACCGAACCCCTAACCACCGAGTCTACAAACTTCTTTATCATAGCGCTAACAACCACACCTCGACACACACGTTGCTTCCACGAATATATAGCTTAAAGAACTTCCTTCCGGTTAATTAACAAAATCTATTTTGGCCCATTCTGTGCCTCCTAATTAGTGTATAAAAATTTCCTTTATTACGATTGTTTGGTATATAAAACTCTAATTTCTGGCAGAGTTTGAAAATTATAAGTTAATATTAAAGGGAGTTACGGAGTGAGTAGTGTGCGTAGCTCTGGAGTCGAAATTTATCCGTTTTTTAGCTAATATTCCCTCTTTCAAAAAAAGAAAAATAATTATTTTTGCATATTTAGCACTTTATTCACGTAGAAATATCGAAAAATAAATTTTAAAAATAAAATAAGGTAGCTAGAAAAAAAAATTAAAAATTAATCCGTGACCAGGACCGAACCCCTAACCACCGAGTCTACAAAGTTCTTTATCATGGCGCTAACAACCACACCTCGACAGTCACGTTGTTTTCATGAATATATAGCTTAAAGAACTTCCTTTCGGTTAATTAACAAAATCTATTTTGGCCCATTCTGTGCCTCCTAATTAGTGCATAATAATTTCCTTTATTACGATTGTTTGGTATATAAAACTCTAATTTCTGGCAGAGTTTTAAAATTATAAGTTAATATTAAAGGGAGTTACGGAGTGAGTAGTGTGCGTAGCTCTGGAGTCGAAAATTATAAGTTTTTTAGCTAATATTCCCTCTTTTAAAAAAAGAAAAATAATTATTTTTATACATATAACACTTTATTCACGTTGAAATATCGAGATATAAATTTTAAAAAATAAAATAAAGCAGCTAGAAAAAAAAATTAAAAATTAATCCGTGACCAGGACCGATCCCCTAACCACCGAGTCTACAATCTTCTTTATCATGGCGCTAACAACCACACCTCGACACACATGTTGCTTCCACGAATATATAGCTTAAAGAACTTCCTTCCGGTTAATTAACAAAATCTATTTTGGCCCATTCTGTGCCTCCTAATTAGAGTATAAAAATTTCCTTTATTACGATTGTTTGGTATATAAAACTCTAATTTCTGGCAGAGTTTGAAAATTATAAGTTAATATTAAAGGGGGTTACGGAGTGAGTAGTGTGCGTAGCTCTGGAGTCGAAATTTATAACTTTTTTAGCTAGTATTCCCTCTTTCAAAAAAAGAAAAATAATTATTTTTGTATATTTAGCACTTTATTCACGTTGAAATATCGAAAAATAAATTTTAAAAATAAAATAAGGTAGCTAGAAAAAAAAATTAAAAATTAATCCGTGACCAGGACCGATCCCCTAACCACCGAGTCTACAATCTTCTTTATCATGGCGCTAATAACCACACCACGTCTCACACGTTGCTTCCACGAAGATATAGCTTAAAGAATTTCCTTCCGGTTAATTAACAAAATATATTTTGGCTCATTCTGTGCCTCCTAATTAGTGTATAAAAATTTCCTTTACTACGATTCTTTGGTATACAAAACTCTAATTTCTGGCAGAGTTTGAAAATTATAAGTTCATATTAAAGGGAGTTACAGAGTGAGACGTGAGCGTAGCTCCGGAGTCAATATTTATTTGTTTTTTAGCTAATATTCCCCCTTTCCCAAAGAAAAATAATTATTTTTATACATATAACACTTTATTCACGTTGAAATATCGAAAAAAAAATTTTAAAAATAAAATAAGGTAGCTAGAAAAAAAATTAAAAATTAATCCGTGACAGGACCGAACCCCTAACCTCCGAGTCTACAAACTTCTTTTTCATGGCTCTAACAACCGCACCTCGACAGACACGTTGCTTCCATGAATATATAGCTTAAAGAACGTCCTTCCGGTTAATTAACAAAATCTATTTTGGCCCATTCTGTGCCTCCTAATTAGTGTATAAAAATTTCCTTTATTACGATTGTTTGGTATATAAAACTCTAACTTCTGGCAGAGTTTTAAAATTATAAGTTAATATTAAAGGGAGTTACGGGGTGAGTAGTGTGCGTAGCTCTGGAGTCGAAATTTATAACTTTTTTAGCTAATATTCCCTCTTTCAAAAAAAGAAAAATAATTATTTTTGTATTTTTAGCACTTTATTCACGTTGAAATATCGAAAAATAAATTTTAAAAATAAAATAAGGTAGCTAGAAAAAAAAATTAAAAATTAATCCGTGACCAGGACCGATCCCCTAACCACCGAGTCTGCAATCTTCTTTATCATGGCGCTAATAACCACACCACGTCTCACACGTTGCTTCCACGAATATATAGCTGAAAGAACTTCCTTCCGGTTAATTAACAAAATCTATTTTGGCCCATTCTGTGTCTCCTAATTAGTGTATAAAAATTTCCTTTACTACGATTGTTTGGTATACAAAACTCTAATTTCTGGCAGAGTTTGAAAATTATAAGTTAATATTAAAGGGAGTTACAGAGTGAGTCGTGTGCGTAGCTTCGGAGTCAAAATTTATTCGTTTTTTAGCTAACATTCCCTCTTTCCCAAAGAAAAATAATTATTTTTGTATTTTTAGCACTTTATTCACGTTGAAATATCGAAAAATAAATTTTAAAAATAAAATAAGGTAGCTAGAAAAAAAAATTAAAAATTAATCCGTGACCAGGACCGATCCCCTAACCACCGAGTCTGCAATCTTCTTTATCATGGCGCTAATAACCACACCACGTCTTACACGTTGCTTCCACGAATATATAGCTGAAAGAACTTCCTTCCGGTTAATTAACAAAATCTATTTTGGCCAATTCTGTCTCCTAATTAGTGTATAAAAATTTCCTTTACTACGATTGTTTGGTATACAAAACTCTAATTTCTGGCAGAGTTTGAAAATTATAAGTTAATATTAAAGGGAGTTACAGAGTGAGTCGTGTGCGTAGCTTCGGAGTCAAAATTTATTCGTTTTTTAGCTAACATTCCCTCTTTCCCAAAGAAAAATAATTATTTTTATATATATAACACTTTAATCACGTTGAAATATCGAGAAATAAATTTTAAAAAATAAAATAAAGTAGCTAGAAAGAAAAATTTAAAATTAATTCGTGACCAGGACCGAACCCCTAACCACCGAGTCTACAAACTTCTTTAACATGGCGCTAACAACCCCACCTCGACACACACGTTGCTTCCACGAATATATAGCTTAAAGAACTTCCTTCCGGTTAATTAACAAAATCTAATTTGGCCCATTCTGTGCCTCCTAATTAGTGTATAAAAATTTCCTTTATTACGATTGTTTGGTATATAAAACTCTAATTTCTGGCAGAGTTTGAAAATTATAAGTTAATATTAAAGGGAGTTACGGAGTGAGTAGTGTGCGTAGCTCTGGAGTCGAAATTTATCCGTTTTTTAGCTAATATTCCCTCTTTTAAAAAAAGAAAAATAATTATTTTTATACATATAACACTTTATTCACGTTGAAATATCGAGATATAAATTTTAAAAAATAAAATAAAGCAGCTAGAAGAAAAAAATTTAAAATTAATCCGTGACCAGGACCGAACCCCTAACCACCGAGTCTACAAACTTCTTTATCATAGCGCTAACAACCACACCTCGACACACACGTTGCTTCCACGAATATATAGCTTAAAGAACTTCCTTCCGGTTAATTAACAAAATCTATTTTGGCCCATTCTGTGCCTCCTAATTAGTGTATAAAAATTTCCTTTATTACGATTGTTTGGTATATAAAACTCTAATTTCTGGCAGAGTTTGAAAATTATAAGTTAATATTAAAGGGAGTTACGGAGTGAGTAGTGTGCGTAGCTCTGGAGTCGAAATTTATCCGTTTTTTAGCTAATATTCCCTCTTTCAAAAAAAGAAAAATAATTATTTTTGCATATTTAGCACTTTATTCACGTAGAAATATCGAAAAATAAATTTTAAAAATAAAATAAGGTAGCTAGAAAAAAAAATTAAAAATTAATCCGTGACCAGGACCGAACCCCTAACCACCGAGTCTACAAAGTTCTTTATCATGGCGCTAACAACCACACCTCGACAGTCACGTTGTTTTCATGAATATATAGCTTAAAGAACTTCCTTTCGGTTAATTAACAAAATCTATTTTGGCCCATTCTGTGCCTCCTAATTAGTGCATAATAATTTCCTTTATTACGATTGTTTGGTATATAAAACTCTAATTTCTGGCAGAGTTTTAAAATTATAAGTTAATATTAAAGGGAGTTACGGAGTGAGTAGTGTGCGTAGCTCTGGAGTCGAAAATTATAAGTTTTTTAGCTAATATTCCCTCTTTTAAAAAAAGAAAAATAATTATTTTTATACATATAACACTTTATTCACGTTGAAATATCGAGATATAAATTTTAAAAAATAAAATAAAGCAGCTAGAAAAAAAAAATTTAAAATTAATCCGTGACCAGGACCGAACCCCTAACCACCGAGTCTACGAACTTCTTTATCACGGCGCTAACAACCACACCTCGTCACACACGTTGCTTCCACGAATATATAGCTTAAAGAACTTCCTTCCGGTTAATTAACAAAATCTATTTTGGCCCATTCTGTGCCTCCTAATTAGTGTATAAAAATTTCCTTTATTACGATTGTTTGGTATAAAAAACTCTAATTTCTGGCAGAGTTTGAAAATTGTAAGTTAATATTAAAGGGAGTTACGGAGTGAGTAGTGTGCGTAGCTCTGGAGTCGAAATATATAAGTTTTTTAGCTAATATTCCCTCTTTCAAAAAAAGAAAAATAAATATTTTTGCATATTTAGCACTTTATTCACGTAGAAATATCGAAAAATAAATTTTAAAAATAAAATAATGTAGCTAAAAAAAAAAATTTAAAATTAATCCGTGACCAGGACCGAACCCCTAACCACCGAGTCTACGAACTTCTTTTTCATGGCTCTAACAACCACACCTCGACACACACGTTGCTTCCACGAATATATAGCTTAAAGAACTTCCTTCCGGTTCATTAACAAAATCTATTTTGGCCCATTCTGTGCCTCCTAATTAGTGTATAAAAATTTCCTTTATTACGATTGTTTGGTATTGTTGTGTCCTTATATAAATAACAAGTTAGGAATCTTGAGGCATCTTTATAAAAAGAACTTTGTTTATTATTTTTCAACTACTCTCTCTAGTTACAGAATCGCTCGTAACCATGGCAACGTGAACAACGTTGCCACCGGAATTTGAGCCAGCACAAAAAACAATTAAATTATAACACCTCGTGACACACTCCCACCTTTGATTGTTCTTAATAATCAAACACAAATCTCTTAGACATTCAAAGGTAGAAGAAGCTACAACAGTTGACGTCTAACGAAACTTAAATTAACTGTAACGAGTTGGTTTTCGTACAGCCCTACCACATTTAGTTTTCATTAAGTCTGTGTATCGTTCATCATCTCTAATCTCTCCACATTCAGTTTCACCTTTGAGGCTATCAACTTTAGTTTTATCTTTAAAGTTATTGATCTTTACTTGTTCAAATGGTTCACGGTTAAATATTTCATTTGTGAAATCAAGTTCCAAAGGATGCAATCGTTGCACAGGACGAATTAGTTCGCCTTTTCCAGTTTTCAATTTTATGACTCTAACCGAGTTGTCCTTCCCAGGGAAAACTGCAACTACTCGTCCCATTGGCCAGTCCAGTCTCCTTTTGTCACACTCGATGAGGACCACTTCTCCAATTTGTATTCGCTTGATAGGTTTTTTATTTTCCTGCCTATGAATAAGCATACTGGTGTACTCTTCCCGAAATCTCTTCCGGAGATCCTCTCTCAATTTCTGTTGATATCTGCACCTTTTGGCCAGGTTGACGCTATCTAAATTGTCTAAGTCAGGCACTCCCACCGTTTGAACGTCCTGAAGGAACACATCTGGGGTTAGTGGTGTTAAGTCCTCTGGATCTTCAGATAAATAGTTGAGTGACCTGGAGTTGATAACTGCTTCTGCATCACATAGAACGGTACTCAACTCTTCAAAATTTATGGATGCTTTTCCTAAAACTCTTCTCAGAAGGTTCTTCACCATTTGGACCATACGCTCCCAAAACCCACCCCACCAGGCGGCTGTAGGAGGGCTAAAGACCCATTGAATTCTCAAAATTGAACTCTCTTGAATTATTTTGCTCCAGTCGATAGAAGCCATTAAATTGACCGCTCCAACGAAATTTGTTCCGTTGTCGCTATATATAGTTCGTGGTCTCCCACGTCTTGCTATAAATCTTCTTAGTCCAAGCAAGAATCCATCAGTTGTATCAGCTCTGTATCAGCTCTAAATGGATAGCCCGATACACGGCGCAGGTAAACAATAATATCCAAACTTTATCTCCATTCTTCAAATAGAGTGGCCCTGCCAAGCCAACCCCTGTCACCTCGAAAACCAACGCGTCTCGAACCCTGTCTTCAGGAAGGGAGGCAGGCACGGCTTCTAATTTCTTGGAAGAATATCTCTTACATCGAATGCATCGTTTCAAGATCCTATGAACAGTCTTCCGACCTCTGAGAACCCAAAAAGTTTGTCGAAGATCTGACAGGACAACTTGAGTTCCTCTGTGGCCAGAAACCAGATGCTTTTCATAAATTAACTTTTCCACAAGTGGGTGATCAGACGGTAAAACTATGGGACATTTGAAGTTTTCTTCATCTTCCCTTCTGAAAATTTTTGTCTTTATTCTTATCAGATCGTCGGCATCGCGGAAAGTGTTGAAGCCTTTCAATTTATTCATCGTGACAGTGTCACCAAAACTTTCCTTCTGCACAATTTTTAGTAGTTTCTGCTCAGCCGAGTTTATATCGTCAACTGATAACTCTCCTCTTCTTATACTACCTGGGTTTCTACAATTTGTGCAGAATCGAAGGATCCATGCTACCATTCGTACTATAGTTGAGTATTTTGAAAACCGCTTCAAATACCAAGTAGTCTCATGAGTATGAAGATTGGTTACAACTACGGGTTTCTCTCTCTCTCTCTCTTGAGACCTCATCTTCATCGGTTTGTTCTGCTGAGTCGGGCCATTCCTCCTTTGACCCTTTCAGCCACTGTGGGCCCTCCCACCACTTAGACTCTTTAAGAGTTTGAACAGAGCATCCTCTTGAAGGGAGATCGGCTGGGTTGCTGTGCCCAGGAACGTGTCTCCACATTTCTCTTGAAGAGAGCTGAACTATTTCCTTTACTCTGTTGTTCACAAATGTACCCCAATTTTCGTTGTTCTTAATCCAATGGAGAACAGTTGTGGAATCCGACTAAAATAATGCAGGTACATCTTCTAAACTCATAGCTTTCTGCATTGATTGTGCTAGTCGAGCGCCAATACTGCATGCCAGTAACTCTAATCGAGGTATGGTTGTGAGTCGTATCGGCGCGACTCGTGACTTGGCCTGTAGTAGCTGTACGTTAACACCCTTTTTTCCTTCTGATCTCAAATAAATTACGCAAGCGTAGCTCGACGCGCTAGCATCACAAAAGGTGTGCAAGCTGAAAGACTGTCGGTATCCTAAAGGAATCACACATCGGGGTATTTGTATGGTTTTCAATTTAGTCAAGTCGGACAGCCATTTGATAAATTTCTTCTCTGCTTCCTCAGGGAGTCGTTCATCCCAAGACAATTTTTTCTTCCAAGTTTCTTGCAGCAACAATTTAGGAATGATTGTCACCGGGCAAGTAAACCCTATGGGATCAAAAACCTTTTGAATGGAGGACAACACATTTCTTCTGGTAAAAGATTCACAGCTGCTATTAAATTGATCAGAATCACAAAAAAGTGCGTCCTCATTTCGGTCCCAGAGAAGACCAAGTACTTGGGAAGGCTCCAATTCAGCGCCACTTGTCGTACTTTCCCAGTCTCTAAGTTCAAAGTTTCCAAGTTGCATTAATTCGGTTGCTCCGGTCACGAAATGAGAAAGTTCTCGAACGGTATCAACTGACGTGACGCAATTGTCCACATAAAAACTTTTCTCCAAAATTTCAGCAACGTCACGATATCTTTGAGGGCAAATGTGTAAAAGGTTGTTGATTACAGCGCCAATTATAAATGGGCTACAAATCAGTCCAAAGACCAACCGTCTGTGTCTGTACGTCTTCATCTTCTTTTTTTCATAATCACTCCACCAAAAAAATCTTAAAAAATCTCGATCTTCTGGATTTATAGATATCTGTAAAAAAGCTTTCTTTATGTCGGAAATCACGCCAAGATTCTTTTCTCTAAATCTCATCAATATCGATGGAATGGTATCCAATACATTCAAACCCTTGTCTAAACAGTCGTTGAGAGAAAATTTGCCCTTTTCTTTACTTGCGGCGTCAAATACTGGTCTTACTCTAGTTGTCGAATGTTCCTTAAAAACTCCTCTGTGAGGAAGATAATGACTCCTCCCCTTCGGAACTTCATCAGGAACCACCTCTATTATTTGATCCCTTTCCCATTCTTGGAAAACCGACTCATAGGCTAAATATCTTCCTGAAGAAATTAACTTGGATGTGGTGGAAAGAAGTCTGTTTTCGGCAATGATTCGGTTATCCGGAAGATCAGCATTGTCTGTCCAGGGTAATTTAACCATATAGCGCCCATCAATATCAGTTGACAAGGTATCGTTGAAAAATTTCATCACTTCTTCTTCTTTTGGGGCCTTTTCTACTGGATCTTTGATTCCTAAAACTTCCATGTCCCAAAAGTGTTCTATTTTATCACTATGAATTAACATGGTGATACTCACAGAAGCATTAGTGCGTAATGGGTAGTAAGAATCATTGGTGGTTCTGCCCATAACAAGCCAGCCTAAATGAGTTTCACAGGCAATCAACCCACATTGAAGACGTTCCATGTTTCCAGTGAATAGCTGTCCGCAAAAGTCGGCACCAATTAACAGTTCTATATCAGGTGAACCTTCTCCGTAATCAGCAATCCATATCTTTTTCTTATATAATTCCTTATTCCACGGTCCTCTTTTAAGTCTAGGAATTGTACCACAAATAGACTGCTGATCAAAAACTTGTATGTCCAGAGAAAAATTTCTATTTTGTGGTTTAAGAGTGATTTGGTAAAGCCCATGATCTTTCACTTGCGTCGTAACGCCGCCAAACAATGATTGGGCTAAACTTCTTCTTGTCGTAGGTTTAAGGTTCATTTCTTTAACAGTTCTCTTCAATATGTGAGAATTCTGGGAGCCACTGTCAATAAGAGCTCGAACCAGTTTTCTTTTCCCATTGGCTTCAATATTTACTAAGAGAGTCTGCAGAAGAACTTCGTTACCCTCTTTGGCGACCAAAACATTACTTGCATCTACCCTTTCCTTAGCTGTCAACTCCCTTTTGTTTACTGGTAACTCGAAACACATAATTACGTGATGCCGCTTGGAACACATCATACATTTGAGTTTTGCTTTGCACTCTTTAACCCTATGGTTAGCCTTGAAACAAATATAACACGCTTTCTTATTGCTTAAGACTTCTTTCTTCTTATCCAAAGACCAACTTTGTGCAATGAAGCAATCTCTACTTTCATGAGTCTTGTCACAGAACACACAAAATGGATGCCTCTGGGATATGTCACTAGAAGCCAGAGTGCTGGCGGTGGGAATGACTTCGTCGATGTGTTGCTCTTTCTTAGACCTCAACCTTGTCCGAACACCATCAAATCCATTTCTCGCCAGTTGTAAACGTTCTTCGCCTTCCACCTCGCGTTTCAAAAATGAAAGTAAGTTTTTCAATTTGTTTCCAAAATTATCTGCCATTTCACCTGCTACGCCCGACTGTATTGGATTTCGCAGCCAAACTCTCATTAAATCTTCGGGAATGCAGGACTCCACCAATGGAAACAAAATCGCCTCATATTTCTCACTCGCCAATCCTAACGATTCTAACGATCTGAGATGTGACTCTAATTTGTCATACAAATTTGCAATATTTAAATTTCCCCTTTTTTCTGTAGCATTTTTTACAACAAGAGTTAATAATTCACGGACATAATATTCTATCAGTAACTCGTCTCTCCCAAACCTGCTTTTCAGCGCGTCGATAGCCTTCTTATAGTTTTCCGCTGTTGGCGGAAAACTTTCAATTACTTCTCGAGCTCGGCTACCGTGTGTTACGCACTGCAGGAGATACTGAAACTTGTCTTCTGGAGCCAACTCGCTGTCAGTATGTATTCTTTGGAACTGGCTCCAAAAACCAAGGTAATCTTTCAGGTCTCCTCCAAAACGTAACAATTCAATCTTCGGAAGACGCATTCTTCGTTTTGTATTTGGCGATAAAGTGACGGAACTCGCCGCTCCATTCAACACAATTTGTTTACTGAAAAATATTTCACTTTCTGCTCTTGCCAAATCCATTTTTTGATCATATTCTTCAATCTTATTATACTCAGCTTCAAATTCAACGTCTGTTTTTATATCGTTCAAAATTAATTCGTCACATTCTTTCATTTTATTAAAAACTCTATCTAAAGTAAAACACTGCTGTTTGATGTTTTTACTGTCAGGCGTTTGTTTTTCTAATTCGTCAAATAAACTTCCTATGGTTTTGGTAAAAGTCATTCTAAGTGGTTTACGTTTTCTGATTATGTCCTCCATTATACAAAAATTCAATGCTTTTCCTCTCACTATAAAATATTTCACTAACCTGTGTCAACTACGAATCACGTCAACGGGTCACCAAATGTTGTGTCCTTATATAAATAACAAGTTAGGAATCTTGAGGCATCTTTATAAAAAGAACTTTGTTTATTATTTTTCAACTACTCTCTCTAGTTACAGAATCGCTCGTAACCATGGCAACGTGAACAACGCTGCCACCGGAATTTGAGCCAGCACAAAAAACAATTAAATTATAACACCTCGTGACAGGTATATAAAACTCTAATTTCTGGCTGAGTTTGAAAATTATAAGTTGATATTAAAGGGAGTTACGGAGTGAGTAGTGTGCGTAGCTCTGGAGTCGAAATTTATAAGTTTTTTAGCTAATATTCCCTCTTTCAAAAAAAGAAAAATAATTATTTTTGTATATTTAGCACTTTATTCACGTTGAAATATCGAAAAATAAATTTTAAAAGTAAAATAAGGTAGCTAGAAAAAAAAATTTAAAATTAATCTGTGACCAGGATCGAACCCTTAACCACCGAGTCTACAAACTTCTTTATCATGGTGCTAACAACCACACCTCGACACACACGTAGCTTCCACGAATATATAGCTTAAAGAACTTCCTTCCAGTTAATCAACAAAATCTATTTTGGCCCATTCTGTGCCTCCTAATTAGTGTATAAAAATTTCCTTTATTACGATTGTTTGGTATATAAAACTCTAATTTCTGGCAGAGTTTGAAAATTATAAGTTAATATTAAAGGGAGTTGATAAAGTAAATAGAAAAACAAAGTTACAAACTTATCCGTGACTAGGACCGAGTCTACACACTTCGTAACCCATACAGCTAACAACCACACCACGACTCCCGCGTTGAGACATTAAGAACGTCTTATAACTTTATTTCTCACCATGCTTGACTTACAAAATATATAGTGACAAAGTATGCAAGTTACAATAACTCATTTACCCAACACTTTTTGCGATTAGTACAATAACTCACTAAATTGCACAATCGCTTTAGTGAACAGCAATTTTATTTAAAAGAAGCTTCTCCGCTAATTTTTCTTTAAGCTAAGGGTGTCCTTAAAAATAACGTAGCGGAAAAACGCGTCCTTGATCGGTCATTTCGTAGTCTGTGGCCTTCCTAATCTCCAGATCTCTATTCATACAGCTTTTTGATTTGGGAGCTTTCACAGTGATTCTGTAAATATTACTATAAAAATTGCTGTACCACTGACTTTCTTGTTCCGTAAAAGTTTACGGCAAAAAATGGATTTTACTGTAAAAAGTACTGGCCCCCTGATATCCGCTACTTTTTATTATCATTTTTAAAAAATAATTTTTACTGTATATTACTCAAAAAACTTTTCCAATGATCTTTTCGTATTCATAACTTTAAATAATTTAAACTTTAGGAAGCATTTAGGAATTTAAACTTTAAGTTCCTACAATGCAAATTTACAATTACTATCATAAATTTATCTTAAACTTATGATATATTTAAATAATATTTAAAATTATCATACATTTAAATAAACCCGTGGCAACCATGTTAAAATAACTATTGACTTGCACATTTTTTTCAAAATAAATATATTTAAATATACTAAATTACTAACTGATCTGCAAAAAATGGGCGATATCCAATGACTATTTTAATTAGATTCATCAGTTTATTCTATGAAAAAAGGAATCTCGTAAAAGAAGTTTGAAAAACGGAATCTCTGGCGGAAGTATCTGACCATTGTTCTAAACACGCATTTAAAGCTGTATCCTTTTACGTGAACACGTATTTCGTGCAATGTATAGAAGACAAAAATAATAATTTCGTGCTGTGTCCAGGAAAACAAAATAATAATTTCGTGATGTGACCAGAAAGCCAAAATAACGATTTCGAGCTGTGTCCACAAAACCAAAATAACAGTTTCGTGCTGTGTCCAGAATACTAAAGTAATACTTTTGTGGAAAACCAAAATAATAATTTTGTGCTGTGTCCAGAAAATCAAAATAATAATTTTGTGCTGTGTCCAGAAGACGAACATAATAATTTCATGCTGTGTCCAGAAAACCAAAATAATAATTTCGTGTTGCGTCCGGAAAACCAAAATAACGATTTTGTGCTGTGTCCACAAAACCAAAATAACAATTTCATGCTGTATCCAGAATACTAAAATAATAATTTTGTGGAAAACTAAAATAATAATTTCATGCTGTTTCCAAAATACTAAAATTATAATTTCGTGGAAAACCAAAATAACAATTTCATGCTGTATCCAGAATACTAAAATGATAATTTTGTGGAAAACCAAAATAATAATTTCATGCTGTTTCCAGAATACTAAAATGATAATTTCGTGGAAAACCAAAATAACAATCTCGTGCTGTGTCCACAAAACCAAAATAATAATTTCGTGCTGTGTCCAGAATACTAAAATGATAATTTTGTGGAAAACCAAAATAATAATTTCGTGCTGTGTCTGGAAAACCAAATCAATAATTTCATGCTGATTCCAGAAAACCAAAATAATTATTTCATGCTGTGTCCAGAAAACCAAAATAATAATTTCATGCTGTGTCCGGAAAACCAAAATAATAATTTTCGTGCTGTGTCCAGAATACCAAATACTATAAAATCACCAACCTTACATAACATTTCTGTTATTAGAACTACATAGAACATAATTTAAATATATTCTTCGTCATATTATAGTTTATTATTCTAGTAGTATATAACAATTTTAGAACTTCATTTTTAATTTGCATGTCAAATTTTAGTTTGAATGATGAATGAATGCAGTACACTTTCATGCGTTCCGATCATTTATTATCGTAAGCCTACTCAAATGAATACGGTGATCGAAATAAATGATTCCCAAACATTTTCAGAAGTTTCAATCTTAAATCTTTTTCGAACTCTCGCAAGAAACTCATAAATAGCTGCACATCCATCAATTCACCATTTTTTTTTAATGTGCCATTCATGAATAAGTTAGAAAATGTTTTTCGTTTATTATAAGAATATTTTAAACATTCTTATTATAAACGAAATATTAGAAAAGTGCTATATTTCGTTCATAATAAGAATATTTAAAATATGGAAATATTAGAAAAGTGCTATTATTTTAATATTTAATAACAAAATTAATTATATGCCTTGATAAAGAATAAGCAAGATATTTTTATTTATTATCAATAAAGTCTTAGTTTAGTCTTTAGTTTTCTATATGGAACGTCAGGAAATTTTATTAAACATTCAAATCAAATAGTTAATTTAATAATATGTAATCTTTTATAATTGTTAAGTTTATTAAAATAACCTTTCCGTTTTAAATTATTTTGATTCCATAGAAAAAACTGAGCATCAAAATCAATTTTTTGCTGCTTTTTATAAATTAATATATTTTTTGACAATTTCCTGATAAAAAAACCTTTTTAAATACCTATTAATCGGAAATAATCCAAAATAAGTCGGTTTTATTTGCCCAAGCATTTGAAAAACTCTTTAAATTTGATAAACCTTCAATGTTTAATATATAAATAATGCAAAATACTTATATTTATGTGCGTACAGTTCTTGCCCAAATTATTAGACGCAGTATAAAATTCTATGTAAAAACTTAATTATCAGTTCATACTATACAGCTTTATTGTGTTCACGTGACTGAAAACGGTTTGCACTTGCTTGCGTTCGTGTATCCAATTGGTTAACATTGTAATGCAATACGTTAAAAATAAATGCAAATAGGAAGTATATAAAAAATCTCCTAAATAAAAGCCCATTACATGTATGTTCAAATATAAAAGTATAGCCTATAAACTCGTGCAAAACACGTAATTATTAAAACACTACAGTGCGCCTATTAATTTGATCTAATCATTATAATATACTAATATAATACCTGATATAGTAAATATTCTACATTTGTGTAATAAATCGTCTAATTTATTTAATCGTCGAATTTATATATATTGTCTAATTTAACCGATTGATACACGAACGTAAGCAAGTGCAAACCGGTTTCAGTCCCGTAAAAACAATAAAGCTGTATAGTATCACCTGATAATTAAGATTTTACATAGAATATTATAGTGCGCCTAATAATTTCGGCAGGGACTGTATGAAAAAAAAATTAATTTCTCCTTTAAGGTGAACATAAGAAACCAGAGTGAAGATTCCATGGGTATCCATTACTTTATTCAAAAGTTAATTTTGTATTTATGCATGTTTCAAATATCTTTGATGTTCTTATACTTTGATGTCATCATCAGTAACATGAGCTCCAAATAATAGCACTTGAATAAAATTATTAAAAGTTCCGCCATCTCTTTTGTTTTCATATATATTTGATGGGCTTTATTTTGAATATGAAAAGTAAAGACCTCATTAAAATCACTCGAGGTTGATCTTTTTTGATTTGGTGCTGGCGTGATACCTGCGTAGTTGAAAGTTTCAAAACACTAATGATGTCTATTATAAAATTACTTTCTTTGACACAAAGCATTACTTTAGTAATTCAACAATTTAAACTTCCCCAAACATTACTTATTTTATTTAAAATGTATCATAATTACGCAAATGGACGCAGAAAAGATATTAAACAAACACATTTTGTTGATTCAAATTCAATGTATTATGCACTATTTTGGGTTACTTGTGTGCATTTTAATTCTGAAATACTGCATTATTTAGTAACAGGGAATTGTTCAAAGAAAATGTGAAAAGTTGTGTTTTGAAATTGACGTAAGTTGTTTTATAAAACCAACTTGTATAAAAAAGGAAGAAAGTTGTCTTAAAAATGCCCCTGCATCATCAGCTTGTATTTGAAAGAAAAGTGTTCCATATTTTTGCTAATATGCTTAAATTTTGATGTGTCAGATTTTATGCATGCACAATTAAAAAGGTAACAACGAAAAATATCCTAAACGTTTAAAAACTTTTAAAGGGATTTTAAGACCTGAGATATTGATTGTGATGATATTAATTACATTGAAATGTTGATTGTGCAATCAATATTGCGTTGAGATGTTGATTATGACCATTAGAAAAAAATCCAATTCATTTTTGCATTTTTATTGGGTGTTAAATTTTCGAAATAATTAATAGTTCTTTAATTCCTTAATACCCTAATTAAGTGCTAGTATTAAATCGTCCTTATGATTAAATAAATGTTTAGTAAAAGTATGCACTATACCCTGTTTGTGTTACAAGTGTAGGGAAAAAAGTTTTAGACAATGTCAACCTTCATCTATGAAAAGGTACGCCAACGTAGAACAACGTATGCCAACGTAGAGTTAACATGTCTTATATACTAGTGAATTGGAATTGTTATTTTGTAGTGGTAGACACACTACAGTACTCACACACCAGAATTTTATCTGTGATAGAATTCTATGAACGTATACCATCAGTTGATAAAAATGCTGTTTTGGGAGAAGCCGAGAGAGCTGTATTAAGACCACCGTACTTTTGAGTGCTGAACGTGAGAGCTGTATTAAAATCAGGGTCGTGATTGCTCCTGTGTTGCCATTAGCAGTCAAGTGCATGCAGGCCGACGTTGTGTGTGATCGAAACTGAGTAGCAACAGTGCGTGGAGGAGGATAATGTCGCAGTCACAAGTAGCAAGTCAACTTTTCAATGAGGACAATCCATCAAAGTATGCGTGATCAAATCGAAGTGGGAGTTTCTGTCAAAGTAGGTGAGTTCATGTCACGTCCGGATCACCAATGTAGGATGAGAAGTTCCAGACAATGTCAACTTCCTTCTATGAAAAGGTACTTCTTTATAGAATCGAGTTAACGTGTCTTATATGTGAACTAGTGAATTGGAATTGTATTTTTGTAGTGGGAGACACAGTAGTACATACTGTTAATAATTATTTGCAGTAAATATTTATCAGTTTTCCACCATTAAATCTTGTATCATCTGTAAGTAAACGAAAATTTCTAAATTGACTGATTCTGTTTCGGTCACAAGACCAGTTCTTGTGTCTCAAAAAAGGAAATAAAACTGCCTTTTAAAATTTGCGATTTAGGCTCAATATGAATCCCTCTCTGCCGAGGTGAGCTTTAGTCGGCTTTTGCAACTTACTCATTTGAAAACAGGAATGCCCTAATCATTTAAAAAAAGGGAAATGAAGTATAATTTCCCATTTGTCTATTTAGTTATTTATTTTTAATTTTTTTTTTATGCTAAATCTAAATACACCAAACTCAATTCGATTTGACTAATAGTTCAGACGTTATAAGGTATTTAGTGAGTAAGAAGTATAAAAAAGTCGAATTTTTTATTATGCGTATTCATGTAACTTAAATGAGGAATTAAAAAGGAAGCACTAAAAAAAAGGTCTAAGCAATTGAGGTTTTAATTAATTACATATTAAGCGGTTTTTCCTGTGAATTGAATGAAATCAAAAGAAAGTACATAAGACTAATAGACCAAAAGTTAATGTTTGTTATTCATAAAAAAGCAGTTTTCTACTTTAACCTGTTTAAATATGAACTATAAACTATAAAACTATAAACTATAAACTATAAAACTATAAAACTATAAACTATAAAACTATAAACTATAAAACTATAAACTATAAAACTATAAAACTATAAACTATAAAACTATAAACTATAAAACTATAAACTATAAAACTATAAACTATAAAACTATAAACTATAAAACTATAAACTATAAAACTATAAAACTATAAACTATAAAACTATAAACTATAAAACTATAAACTATAAAACTGTAAACTATAAAACTATAAAACTTAAAACTATAAAACTATAGTTAAAATATATATAGTTTTAACTATAAAACTATAAACTATATAACTATAAACTATAAAACTATAAACTATAAAACTCCGTCTTATAATTTTTGTATATTTTACAATGCTATCTAGACAAGTGAGGTTCTGTTTTCTTATTATATTATTTTCTTATAAGTTAATTTCAATGAAATCAAAAGTAAGTCAATGGAAGTAATGGGCTCTAAGTAAAAACACTTTTGTGCGTAAAAAAGAAATTATATTTTTAATGCTTCATATCAGGTGTTTAAATACATAGAGGGCAAAATTGTACTTTCTGTGCATTACTTTTGACGTTTTATTCTGATCGGTTTTGTTTTCATTTCATATGATTTAGTGTTAAAAACTAAGTAGGAAATAATATCGTGCGTGCTTTGATAGAAATTTCAGATGCGTAAATAAGTATATTTTTTATTTTTCATGCTTATTAAATCCCTTAGGAATTCTGAATTATTAGTCATATCGATTTAATTTTGGTATATTCAATTCAACGTAACAACACATGGAGATCAATATGAAGTAATATATGACCCTGATGAAGTAATATATTAGACTCATGCTTCTAATATTTTGTTGTATTTTAATATACTTTTCTATTTCAAATTAATTATAAATCTTTATTCTTTTTCGTAGGGTCATAGATAGATAAATTCTCAGAAAAATCGGCTCAATGTTATTTAGGCATTTATAATTCATTCAAATTTGGAGCTACATTAAATAAAAGTTTAATTATAGCCTGTTTTCGCTTGAGTTCATAGTTTTGTGCTATTAAGTTTAAGAAGTAGTTTTCTAGCACTCATGGGTGTTTCTATCTATAAACGTAATGTATTATAAATTAAATAATATGTTAAAATATTAAGAAAAAAGAACAGGAAGAAAAAACTAAATTAAACAATAAAACATTTATTTTCTTCACCTTTTTCGCAAAATTCGGGTAGAAAATAATACAAGCATTCTTGGTACCGAAAAGAGCAATCGAACTATGGGAAAATACTATTTCAAATCTGTAACTGATTTCGAAAACCAAGTACAATAGTACAAGACATTCCAACACGAGGAGACATTTTGTCAACATCGATTCATTTTTTTTCAAAATCAATTTCACGGTCGACGTATTATTATAATACTGTTTTATTTGTTTTCGACGTAAACGTTGATGAAATTCTCAAAATGTCGACAAAATTTGAACAATAAGGTCTGACAGTTAAATTTCGATTTTATATATATTTTCCTAACTTGTATCTAAAAATAGAGAAAAATTTCCGACATTTTGTTGTCTCTTTGCCGATTGATTTTCTTTTCATTAAACCGCAAGTAATATTAAATTTGGCTTTCATTTTTCTTTATATTACCTTCTAAAAATATGATTATTAAATTGGTGCTTATATTTACAGTTATAAAGTACAGTTCGTGGCTAAAGTATTAGACGCACTACACTATTCTATGTAAAATCTTAATCATCAGGTGATACTATACAGCTTTATTGTTTTTACGCGACTGAAACCAGGTTAGCACTTGCTTACGTTCGTGTGTCAATCGGTTAAATTAGACGATATGTAATATAAATTCGACGATTGGATAAATTAGACGATATATTACATAAATATAAAATATTCATTCCACCAGTTATTATTTCATATTATTCATTCTACCATTTCTTTATATTACCTCCTAAAAATATGATTATTAAATTGGTGCTTATATTTACAGTTATAAAGTACAGTTCATGGCTAAAGTATTAAACGCACTATGCTATTCTATGTAAAATCTTAATCATCAGGTGATACTATACAACTTTATTGTTTTTACGCGACTGAAACCAGGTTAGCACTTGCTTACGTTCGTGTGTCAATCGGTTAAATTAGACGATATGTAATATAAATTCGACGATTGAATAAATTAGACGATATATTACATAAATATAAAATATTCATTCCACCAGTTATTATTTCATATTATTCATTCTACCATTTCTTTATATTACCTCCTAAAAATATGATTATTATATTGGTGCTTATATTTACAGTTATAAAGTACAGTTCGGGGCTAAAGTATTGGACGCACTATACTATTCTATGTAAAATCTTAATCATCAGGTGATACTGTACAACTTTATTGTTTTTACGCGACTGAAACCAGGTTAGCACTTGCTTACGTTCGTGTGTCAATCGGTTAAATTAGACGATATGTAATATAAATTCGACGATTGAATAAATTAGACGATATATTACATAAATATAAAATATTCATTCCAC
Organism: Parasteatoda tepidariorum; assembly: GCF_982258835.1. Classification (NCBI taxonomy): domain Eukaryota; kingdom Metazoa; phylum Arthropoda; class Arachnida; order Araneae; family Theridiidae; genus Parasteatoda; species Parasteatoda tepidariorum. Next base: position 94,949,790 of record NC_141762.1, read on the forward strand.
CAGTTATTATTTCATATTATTCATTCTACCATTTCTTTATATTACCTTCTAAAAATATGATTATTATATTGGTGCTTATATTTACAGTTATAAAGTACAGTTCGGGGCTAAAGTATTAGACGCACTACACTATTCTATGTAAAATCTTAATCATCAGGTGATACTATACAGCTTTATTGTTCTTACGCGACTGAAACCAGGTTAGCACTTGCTTACGTTCGTGTGTCAATCGGTTAAATTAGACGATATGTAATATAAATTCGACGATTGGATGAATTAGACGATATATCACATAAATATAAAATATTCATTCTACCAGGTATTATTTCATATTATTCATTCTACCATTTCTTTATATTACCTCCTAAAAATATGTTATTAAATTGGTGCTTATATTTACAGTTGTAAAGTACAGTTCGTGGCTAAAGTATTAGACGCACTACACTATTCTGTATAAAATCTTAATCATCAGGTGATACTATACAGCTTTATTGTTTTTACGCGACTGAAACCAGGTTAGCACTCGCTTACGTTCGTGTGTCAATCGGTTAAATTAGACGATATGTAATATAAATTCGACGATTGGATGAATTAGACGATATATTACATAAATATAAAATATTCATTCTACCAGGTATTATTTCATATTATTCATTCTACCATTTCTTTATATTACCTCCTAAAAATATGTTATTAAATTGGTGCTTATATTTACAGTTGTAAAGTACAGTTCGTGGCTAAAGTATTAGACGCACTACACTATTCTATGTAAAATCTTAATCATCAGGTGATACTATACAACTTTATTGTTTTTACGCGACTGAAACCAGGTTAGCACTCGCTTACGTTCGTGTGTCAATCGGTTAAATTAGACGATATGTAATATAAATTCGACGATTGGATGAATTAGACGATATATTACATAAATATAAAATATTCATTCTACCAGGTATTATTTCATATTATTCATTCTACCATTTCTTTATATTACCTCCTAAAAATATGTTATTAAATTGGTGCTTATATTTACAGTTGTAAAGTACAGTTCGTGGCTAAAGTATTAAACGCACTATGCTATTCTATGTAAAATCTTAATCATCAGGTGATACTATACAGCTTTGTTGTTTTTACGCGACTGAAACCAGGTTAGCACTTGCTTACGTTCGTGTGTCAATCGGTTAAATTAGACGATATGTAATATAAATTCGACGATTGGATAAAATAGACGATATATTACATAAATATAAAATATTCATTCTACCAGTTATTATTTCATATTATTCATTCTACCATTTCTTTATATTACCTCCTAAAAATATGATTATTAAATTGGTGCTTATATTTACAGTTATAAAGTACAGTTCATGGCTAAAGTATTAAACGCACTATACTATTCTATGTAAAATCTTAATCATCAGGTGATACTATACAACTTTATTGTTTTTACGCGACTGAAACCAGGTTAGCACTTGCTTACATTCGTGTGTCAATCGGTTAAATTAGACGATATGTAATATAAATTCGACGATTGGATGAATTAGACGATATATTACATAAATATAAAATATTCATTCCACCAGGTATTATTTCATATTATTCATTCTACCATTTCTTTATATTACCTCCTAAAAATATGTTATTAAATTGGTGCTTATATTTACAGTTGTAAAGTACAGTTCGTAGCTAAAGTATTAGACGCACTACACTATTCTATGTAAAATCTTAATCATCAGGTGATACTATACAGCTTTATTGTTCTTACGCTACTGAAACCAGGTTAGCACTTGCTTACGTTCGTGTGTCAATCGGTTAAATTAGACGATATGTAATATAAATTCGACGATTGGATGAATTAGACGATATATTACATAAATATAAAATATTCATTCTACCAGGTATTATTTCATATTATTCATTCTACCATTTCTTTATATTACCTCCTAAAAATATGTTATTAAATTGGTGCTTATATTTACAGTTGTAAAGTACAGTTCGTGGCTAAAGTATTAGACGCACTACACTATTCTGTGTAAAATCTTAATCATCAGGTGATACTATACAACTTTATTGTTTTTACGCGACTGAAACCAGGTTAGCACTCGCTTACGTTCGTGTGTCAATCGGTTAAATTAGACGATATGTAATATAAATTCGACGATTGGATGAATTAGACGATATATTACATAAATATAAAATATTCATTCTACCAGGTATTATTTCATATTATTCATTCTACCATTTCTTTATATTACCTCCTAAAAATATGTTATTAAATTGGTGCTTATATTTACAGTTGTAAAGTACAGTTCGTGGCTAAAGTATTAGACGCACTACACTATTCTATGTAAAATCTTAATCATCAGGTGATACTATACAGCTTTATTGTTCTTACGCGACTGAAACCAGGTTAGCACTTGCTTACGTTCGTGTGTCAATCGGTTAAATTAGACGATATGTAATATAAATTCGACGATTGGATGAATTAGACGATATATTACATAAATATAAAATATTCATTCTACCAGGTATTATTTCATATTATTCATTCTACCATTTCTTTATATTACCTCCTAAAAATATGTTATTAAATTGGTGCTTATATTTACAGTTGTAAAGTACAGTTCGTGGCTAAAGTATTAAACGCACTATGCTATTCTATGTAAAATCTTAATCATCAGGTGATACTATACAGCTTTGTTGTTTTTACGCGACTGAAACCAGGTTAGCACTTGCTTACGTTCGTGTGTCAATCGGTTAAATTAGACGATATGTAATATAAATTCGACGATTGGATAAAATAGACGATATATTACATAAATATAAAATATTCATTCTACCAGTTATTATTTCATATTATTCATTCTACCATTTCTTTATATTACCTCCTAAAAATATGATTATTAAATTGGTGCTTATATTTACAGTTATAAAGTACAGTTCATGGCTAAAGTATTAAACGCACTATACTATTCTATGTAAAATCTTAATCATCAGGTGATACTATACAACTTTATTGTTTTTACGCGACTGAAACCAGGTTAGCACTTGCTTACATTCGTGTGTCAATCGGTTAAATTAGACGATATGTAATATAAATTCGACGATTGGATGAATTAGACGATATATTACATAAATATAAAATATTCATTCCACCAGGTATTATTTCATATTATTCATTCTACCATTTCTTTATATTACCTCCTAAAAATATGTTATTAAATTGGTGCTTATATTTACAGTTGTAAAGTACAGTTCGTAGCTAAAGTATTAGACGCACTACACTATTCTATGTAAAATCTTAATCATCAGGTGATACTATACAGCTTTATTGTTCTTACGCTACTGAAACCAGGTTAGCACTTGCTTACGTTCGTGTGTCAATCGGTTAAATTAGACGATATGTAATATAAATTCGACGATTGGATGAATTAGACGATATATTACATAAATATAAAATATTCATTCTACCAGGTATTATTTCATATTATTCATTCTACCATTTCTTTATATTACCTCCTAAAAATATGTTATTAAATTGGTGCTTATATTTACAGTTGTAAAGTACAGTTCGTGGCTAAAGTATTAGACGCACTACACTATTCTGTGTAAAATCTTAATCATCAGGTGATACTATACAACTTTATTGTTTTTACGCGACTGAAACCAGGTTAGCACTCGCTTACGTTCGTGTGTCAATCGGTTAAATTAGACGATATGTAATATAAATTCGACGATTGGATGAATTAGACGATATATTACATAAATATAAAATATTCATTCTACCAGGTATTATTTCATATTATTCATTCTACCATTTCTTTATATTACCTCCTAAAAATATGTTATTAAATTGGTGCTTATATTTACAGTTGTAAAGTACAGTTCGTGGCTAAAGTATTAGACGCACTACACTATTCTATGTAAAATCTTAATCATCAGGTGATACTATACAGCTTTATTGTTCTTACGCGACTGAAACCAGGTTAGCACTTGCTTACGTTCGTGTGTCAATCGGTTAAATTAGACGATATGTAATATAAATTCGACGATTGGATGAATTAGACGATATATTACATAAATATAAAATATTCATTCTACCAGGTATTATTTCATATTATTCATTCTACCATTTCTTTATATTACCTCCTAAAAATATGTTATTAAATTGGTGCTTATATTTACAGTTGTAAAGTACAGTTCGTGGCTAAAGTATTAAACGCACTATGCTATTCTATGTAAAATCTTAATCATCAGGTGATACTATACAGCTTTGTTGTTTTTACGCGACTGAAACCAGGTTAGCACTTGCTTACGTTCGTGTGTCAATCGGTTAAATTAGACGATATGTAATATAAATTCGACGATTGGATAAAATAGACGATATATTACATAAATATAAAATATTCATTCTACCAGTTATTATTTCATATTATTCATTCTACCATTTCTTTATATTACCTCCTAAAAATATGATTATTAAATTGGTGCTTATATTTACAGTTATAAAGTACAGTTCATGGCTAAAGTATTAAACGCACTATACTATTCTATGTAAAATCTTAATCATCAGGTGATACTATACAACTTTATTGTTTTTACGCGACTGAAACCAGGTTAGCACTTGCTTACATTCGTGTGTCAATCGGTTAAATTAGACGATATGTAATATAAATTCGACGATTGGATGAATTAGACGATATATTACATAAATATAAAATATTCATTCCACCAGGTATTATTTCATATTATTCATTCTACCATTTCTTTATATTACCTCCTAAAAATATGTTATTAAATTGGTGCTTATATTTACAGTTGTAAAGTACAGTTCGTAGCTAAAGTATTAGACGCACTACACTATTCTATGTAAAATCTTAATCATCAGGTGATACTATACAGCTTTATTGTTCTTACGCTACTGAAACCAGGTTAGCACTTGCTTACGTTCGTGTGTCAATCGGTTAAATTAGACGATATGTAATATAAATTCGACGATTGGATGAATTAGACGATATATTACATAAATATAAAATATTCATTCTACCAGGTATTATTTCATATTATTCATTCTACCATTTCTTTATATTACCTCCTAAAAATATGTTATTAAATTGGTGCTTATATTTACAGTTGTAAAGTACAGTTCGTGGCTAAAGTATTAGACGCACTACACTATTCTGTGTAAAATCTTAATCATCAGGTGATACTATACAACTTTATTGTTTTTACGCGACTGAAACCAGGTTAGCACTCGCTTACGTTCGTGTGTCAATCGGTTAAATTAGACGATATGTAATATAAATTCGACGATTGGATGAATTAGACGATATATTACATAAATATAAAATATTCATTCTACCAGGTATTATTTCATATTATTCATTCTACCATTTCTTTATATTACCTCCTAAAAATATGTTATTAAATTGGTGCTTATATTTACAGTTGTAAAGTACAGTTCGTGGCTAAAGTATTAGACGCACTACACTATTCTATGTAAAATCTTAATCATCAGGTGATACTATACAGCTTTATTGTTCTTACGCGACTGAAACCAGGTTAGCACTTGCTTACGTTCGTGTGTCAATCGGTTAAATTAGACGATATGTAATATAAATTCGACGATTGGATGAATTAGACGATATATTACATAAATATAAAATATTCATTCTACCAGGTATTATTTCATATTATTCATTCTACCATTTCTTTATATTACCTCCTAAAAATATGTTATTAAATTGGTGCTTATATTTACAGGTGTAAAGTACAGTTCGTGGCTAAAGTATTAGACGCACTACACTATTCTATGTAAAATCTTAATCATCAGGTGATACTATACAGCTTTATTGTTCTTACGCGACTGAAACCAGGTTAGCACTTGCTTACGTTCGTGTGTCAATCGGTTAAATTAGACGATATGTAATATAAATTCGACGATTGGATAAATTAGACGATATATTACATAAATATAAAATATTCATTCTACCAGTTATTATTTCATATTATTCATTCTACCATTTCTTTATATTACCTCATAAAAATATGATTATTAAATTGGTGCTTATATTTACAGTTATAAAGTACAGTTCATGGCTAAAGTATTAAACGCACTATACTATTCTATGTAAAATCTTAATCATTAGGTGATACTATACAACTTTATTGTTTTTACGCGACTGAAACCAGGTTAGCACTTGCTTACGTTCGTGTGTCAATCGGTTAAATTAGACGATATGTAATATAAATTCGACGATTGGATGAATTAGACGATATATTACATAAATATAAAATATTCATTCTACCAGGTATTATTTCATATTATTCATTCTACCATTTCTTTATATTACCTCCTAAAAATATGATTATTAAATTGGTGCTTATATTTACAGGTGTAAAGTACAGTTCGTGGCTAAAGTATTAGACGCACTACACTATTCTATGTAAAATCTTAATCATCAGGTGATACTATACAGCTTTATTGTTCTTACGCGACTGAAACCAGGTTAGCACTTGCTTACGTTCGTGTGTCAATCGGTTAAATTAGACGATATGTAATATAAATTCAACGATTGGATAAATTAGACGATATATTACATAAATATAAAATATTCATTCTACCAGTTATTATTTCATATTATTCATTCTACCATTTCTTTATATTACCTCCTAAAAATATGATTATTAAATTGGTGCTTATATTTACAGTTATAAAGTACAGTTCATGGCTAAAGTATTAAACGCACTATACTATTCTATGTAAAATCTTAATCATCTGGTGATATTATACAACTTTATTGTTTTTACGCGACTGAAACCAGGTTAGCACTTGCTTACGTTCGTGTGTCAATCGGTTAAATTAGACGGTATGTAATATAAATTCGACGATTATATAAATTAGACGATATATTACATAAATATAAAATATTCATTCTACCAGGTATTATTTCATATTATTCATTCTACCATTTCTTTATATTACCTCCTAAAAATATTATTATTAAATTGGTGCTTATATTTACAGTTACAAAGTACAGTTCGTGGCTAAAGTATTAGACGCACTATGCTATTCTATGTAAAATCTTAATCATCAGGTGATACTATACAGCTTTATTGTTTTTACGCGACTGAAACCAGGTTAGCACTTGCTTACGTTCGTGTGCCAATCGGTTAAATTAGACGATATGTAATATAAATTCGACGATTGGATAAATTAGACGATATATTACATAAATATAAAATATTCATTCTACCAGGTATTATAATAGTACATTATAATAATTAGACCAAATTATTAGACTCTCTAGTGTTTTAATGATGACATGTTTTGCACGAGTTTATAGGCAATACTTTTATATTTAAACATGCATGTAATGGGTTTTCATCCAAGAGATTTTTTATTTACCTCCTATTTGTATTCATTTTTAACGCATTGCATTACAATGTTAACCCATAATTACACGAACGTAAACGAGTGCAAACCGGTTTCAGCCGCGTAAAAGCAATAAAGCTGTATAGTATCACCTGATAATTAAGATTTTAGATAGAATCTTAGAGTGCGTCTAATAATTTGGTAAGTGAGTCTAATAGTTTGGTATAACCATAAACATAGTTTTGGCAGATAATAACATTGCAAATATGCCATTCTCAAATAATGCATGACTACCGGGAGTTAAAATAGAAAGTAGAACATTCTTAAAATTCTTTTTTTTTTTTTTTAAATCTGTGGACATAATTCTCAAACGCTAAAGTCTCCTAAACATTTTCTAAATAAAATTAACCTCACATAGTAAGAAAAGTATTTATTTTTAAATGCAACTTATTTCATTAGACAATATAGGATCTAAATTCTGCCAAAACTTGGTGCTATTTTTTGTATTTTTTATGTTTTGGCGTGGGTCCCGTGATTAGATTCATGATTTCTGAAATTCATGTGGACATTCTGGTGCTACTCTCCCATCTCTCTGGCAATATTTCGGGGAAGGTCTTTCTTTTCCAGCAGGATAACTCCATTCATAGTTTGGCGAAATGTGCACCACAATCACCTATAATAAATTCGTATTCGCATATTTAAAGAATCCTTATCAAAAATTAAGTGAGAGAAGAAAATAAATTTATATTTAAGCAAAGAAATATATTAACGATATCTCTCATATCACTAGCGAGGAATGTGGTGGAAAAACATCGAAACCAGTTTGATTGTCTGATGAAGCTTGTGTGAGGAGGTGTTTCTGATAATTAACTTTCAATTTCGCACAGCTGTCATTGAGAATACTGATTTTTTGGTACATTCATTATCCCTTTCCTCAGAAGTTATTCGTATGTTTCAATTACTTTTTTTGTAAACATAAATTTGCGAACCTTAACTCTTGTTTCAATTCATTTTTGACACAAAGTTTCTGAAATTATATTTTGAGGGTGGTAATTATAGAAAACCATGTACCCAACTAAATATACTGAGTGGCAATTACATTTGTGCATTTTAATACACCTGTAGGCATTTAAAGAACGCATTTTATTTTCTATCAGAAAATTTAAAAATACTGTATGAACTATCTTTAATATTTTTTTTCAAATATCAAAAACCTAATAAATTTGTATGAATATAATTACGATTATCTTTAGTATACGTGATTTTTGAATATACGTGATAAATAAAATATGCCTAAATAATATAAAACAATTATCTGGAAAAGAAAAATTTAACTATAAGTAAATAATATATATTATCATTTCATCAAACATCATTCAATTTTAAATTTCTTCCCTTACGATTTCTTTCAATCTAATCTCTAATAAAAAAAAATATGTAAAGTTAAAGAATTTTGATTTTATAAATACCATAAATATATTATCCAGTTAATAATAAAAGTTACATTTAATGAAATAAAGAACATTTTCCGTCTCTGTTATTATTTCTAATTTGGTAGTAATTCTCACGGATTTAGAAATGCATATTACGAGCTTAATTAAATATTATTTAATATGATAGTTATAATTTCTTTTCATTAAATATTATTTAAATGAAATGAAAGTTATTATAATTCCAAATATCTTTAGGAAAACAAAAGTAAGAAATCATTTAAAAAATTCCAATTTCACAAAACCATGTAAATTAATTTTTGTTTTACTTGATATCTTTAATCCTTTTTAAAAATTGGGAAATATTTTTAATTTTTCCTTAAATAATTTTCTATTGGAAATTATTGGCATTTCTTTGTTTAAAAAATTATGAAATAAGCAACTCTTACTTCAAATTTTCTGCATACAATGTTTTCTGTATACAAGTGATGCAATGATTCCTGTGTAGCATTTTACACTAAACGAAAGAGGTCAAAACCAAGGCTATAAATTTAAATATTTAGAGGGTATTAGATATTTTATGTGTATAGAGTTGCACGTTACCAATTTGCATGTCTAATGATGATTTTTATGTACTGAACTTTTCACTTTAACTACTGTGTGCCTTTTTAGGAATACAATGCTTTAACATCAAAACTAATAATCCTGCCGTCTGAATTTTTATTTAATTGGATTTGGAGTAAAAAATAAATATGAAACGATGCTTCGATACAGCATAAAATAATAAATTGGAAACAATAGCTTTTGCTTGCTTATAAAACAATATCAAACGCATAAACATAAGTACAAAACTGTACACTTTATCCATAGAAATTTAATATCTTTTGATATTTATAAGTCTTATCTACTTGGAAATAATAACACCAGGAATCCGGTTAAAACAAATACATCGAAAACAATTTACCGTTTATCTAGATATCCATATTTAAACATATTATCCCATACTCAGTCCTGTTATCCTGTATCCTACCCCTCTCATCCGATACAAAGTCGAAGATCCCAAATATCCACGAGGGAAAAAATTAAAACACTCACAATTATATATGAATAAAAAGATTCTTTTACCTAAGCAATTATTTTTCAAGCAAAAAAAAAAACTTTAAGACTGCATGACTTTGGTAGATCCAACGTTTTGATAAATTAAAACAAATTACCGAACATCTTCAATGCAGATCTAGGCTTCTTAATTAGATCAAAAAGCAATGCTAGCTTCATTAATATCTCATTAACTGTACAGTAATTAAAAAAAACTTGAAGCTAGTTTTTTTTTCAAACTAATTAAGTTTCTTCTTTTAGAAATGGGTAATTTCTGGAATGTTTCTTAATTACGATTGACTTCTGTTTAAGATTGCATTTGTTTGTTTTAATACCTTTTTTATTTTTTAGTTTTAGTCTTCCCTTGCTCAAATAAATATTTATAAAAATGTAGGAAAAAAGTTTATAAGATATTTACTTAAAAATTAGGGGGCTAATCCCTCTGTTCACTGTCGCTCTCCAATCCTTCGCAATAATTGCTGTTTATTGGTATAAGACAGTTGAAATTATTCAACTAAAAATTTATGTTCTAAAAAAGAACACTTGTGCCTCTACTTCCCCGGTCCTAATATTTCCCTTATTGAGATTTATAAGTGGACATAAATCATTTTTCTAAGTATTCATTTTTTGAAATGGCTTTCAAAATTAAAAGTATAAGGTTGTAACAAATTTGATGAGTTAACAACAGTAATTTAATATTTTTGCTTACCGAATAGACGGATGTATTGTAAATACAATTTTTACAGTCATCACTTTGTGCATGAAGCTAAAAGTGAAGTTCTAAGTCATTTAACGAATCGCTTTAACCCTAATTCATAATAGTACATTAATGTAGTTTTCTTTAAAAAAATAATAATTGTAAAATGGTTAATACGATCAGACACCGATTTAAAATAACTTTATCTCAAAATGTAACGACGAAATATATTACTCTAATAATAATAATAAAACAATCCTCCTAAACTCTTAATTTAGAAATCAAACAAAATCAAAAATGTGATCATAACAGTACAGGTAATTAACTTTAAATTAGGTATACCAAAATATTTATAGGAGAACAATACCTTTATGACTTATATGAATTTTATGCTGATGACAACCAAATCAATATGAAAATTAATGTGGGAAAACTGGATCTTACCATGTGATTTTCCAGCTAGTAAAGTAAAAATGTATTGACAACAATGGAAAACTGTGACACAAACATAAGATTTATACTATATATGAAAAGAAACTAAAAGACCATACAAAAAAAAGCTCTGTGTAGGAACTAACAAATTCCTATGAAGTCGTAAGTGCTTTTTGTGAAGAAATGTAATTATTGTTAAACTAAAGAACTGTATTTCGTTAAAGAACTGTATTTCGTTTCGTTATATGAAATTCCATAAGAATTTGCAGCTTTTTTTTTCCCATAGAGGTAGAAAATATATAAGAAATGTCTGTTTTGCTGTGTTATGAAATCGGGAAACTTAATTGCACTGAGTAACAAAATTAGTTACTTAAGTTCATAAAAATAGCACTTTTAACTGCAGAAAAAGTGTATGACAACGGCTTTAAAATAGCCTCTCTGAGAACAAAAATAGATGATAACAGTACACTTGTTTCATCTTAAATCATCTGTCATGCAGCTGTAATTTTTATAGTTTTTCCAACCACCAGCGCCATCTGGGGTCAAATTTAGCAATTAATTTTGAATTCCATGAGAGGAAAAAATTATAAGTTTTCCTGAATTGTAAACCATTTGTTTTTACGTTGTTCTCCTTTTTAAAAATTAATTTTCAAAATCATTATTTTCGCAAAATTTGCTAAGAAGCAATTCTGAATGCAAATAAATTTCTAAACAAAAAATTAAGAAGCGTTTCTGAGCGTACTATGTGTTACTGCCCGCTTTAATCATTTCAAAATAACGAGGTCTTTAAAAACTAAAACTGAGATTCTTAAACTGTGCTCTATGAGCCACTACGTACGCAATACGTCAAAAATTCCCCACTTCTCCATGAAAAGTTAGAACATGTTTGAACTTAAAAAGTTATTAAACATATTTTATTAAACGTTCTAGGACTCTCGAGAGAGTGACCTCAATCATGCTAATTAATAAGTGCAGACGATATTTTAAGTTTCAAAATCAGACACATAAAAGAACTTTCTCTGAAAAACATGTACCTTCTTTTCGACGGATTCGAACATTTGACTCCCAAAATATAAGGGGTCTGGGAAATATGGTCTCAATAGTTTGGTCAGGTGAACGATCCTAAGTTTAGACCCCTTAACGTTAATTATACTTTTTGCGTATTTCGCTGTATCTCGAGAACATTTTAAGCAAATTGAAAAATATTTGCATATAAATAGAAGATTCATTTATCCAAATTTATCCTGATAATTCCATGAAAAAAATAATAACTTTTAGTAAATATTTATTATTTATTATTATTATTTTTTAATTATGGTAGAAAAATTTTGAATTGTAAGGTACATAATGTTTTCATTATATTGAAGAGTGTAATTTTACAAGGCAAAATGCCAAAATTTGTGCAA